>NC_134592.1:35305833-36511250 GCF_037038515.1 Microtus pennsylvanicus | reverse complement strand
CCAATGAATTTAATGGCTTATACCTGAGTATAAATAAAGGAACCTAGAGAGGTCAAGGCGTGTGGGTGCTCATCAAGGAGGGAACCACTGTATCTCATTGTTCTTGTAGGAGTGGGTGCTGTGAGTAAGTACAGAAACGCTAAAGGCATTCCAGCACATGGGAAGCAGAGGCAGGCTCTGTGTGTTGAAGACAGCCTGGTCTACATAGTGAGTTCCAGGTTACCCAGAGCTACAGAATGAGACCCTGTCTCAGGAGAAGGAAAAAAAAAAAAAGAATAGTGCCACAGTTACAAGATCCAACTTTCTGACTGCCAAATAGGAAGGTTTCCTCTGTACCTGGCCTGTGATTGCAGGACAACTTAAGATTTAAATTTTGTCAGTCAAAACACTAGGAGAGCCTCTTGAGTTGGTGTTTGCTTATTTTTTTTTTAAGGGTTTATTTTATGGGTATCTTACGGGTAAAATGACTTCTTTGTTGTCCAGCATGGTGGCACACAACTTTAATTCCAGGAGGAAGAGGCAGGAGGATCACTGAATTCCAGGCTTAAACGAAACTCAGTCACACATATATATGTATTTTTTTTTAAAGAATATTTATTTATTATGTATACGATATTTTGTCTGTGTGTATGCCTGCAGGCCAGAAGAGGGCACCAGATTCCATTACAGATGGTTGTGAGCCACCATGTGGTTGCTGGGAATTGAACTCAGGACCTCTGGAAGAGCAGGCAGTGCTCTTAACCTCTGAGCCAACTCTCCAGCCCTATATGTATTTTTTTATGTGTGTGTATTATCTGTGTGAGAAGGGAGGGTGCCTTCCTTGGTTGCTCTCCATGTTACTAAGAAGAAAGGATCTTTCAAATACACCTGGCCACAATGGCTGGCGACAAGCTCCAAAGGACTAGTGAGCAATATCTAATCCTCACCCTCCAACTCTGGCCTTACAGATAATGAGCTGCTACTTTTATTGACTGACCCATCTCCTTGGCCCTGTAAAATTAACTCTAGGGAATTTTTTAGCCAAGCAATTTAAAAATTTAGTATCCCTAGAAAAGTATAGGGGTGTGTGTGTGTGAGAAAGAGGGAGGGTTATTCCCGGAATTCAGGCCTGCTGTGGTGCCTGGCCTTGTATGGAGGACCCACCTACTTTACAGACTGCCCAGACTTACCCTATTCTTGGTACGTTCCAACTGTTCCCGTTGTTCCCCCAGCTCTTCTATGATTTCTGTACCAATCTGGTCAGTTTCTGTGGCAATCCGATGAGAACGCTCAATGCTTTGGGTGGCCCGGTTCAAGCTTTCTGTGCCTTGTAGAAGCAATGCTCTTTGAGACTGTAGCCGATTCTGACAGGAATAGGGAAGGGAAGTGTTAGACTTGTTTATCCCACTATAAATGTATTATCAATACATTCCTTGTGACCTTCTTCTTTTGTAAAAGGGATATAGTGAGCAATCATTTCATTAATTTTTCCTTTATATCTGCAGGGCATTGGTTCTAGGACACTCCTGCTTAAGTCCCATGTGTAAAATAGTATGGTGTCTGCATATTAGCATATATATACACCTTCCCAATACATTAAATCATCTTTAGATTAATTATACCTGATGAAAGGTAATCTTATGTAAATAGTTATTTATGGTTCAAGAGAATCATGGCCAGAAAAAAGATGTTCAGCATATATGAGAAAGATTTATGTGCATGCTAGGGTGCATGGATGCTAGAAGAGGGCACTGGATCCCTCAGAGGTAGAGTTTTTTTGAGACAGGTCTCACTGTGTAGTCCTGGCTGACTTCACCTCACAGAGAGCTACCTGCCTTTGCCTCCCAAGTGCTGGGATCAAACAGGTATGTGCCACCAGGTCTGGGTAGATGCAATATTTTTTTTTACTCCAAGGTAAAAAACTCCAAGGTATCCAGCTGCAGTAGGTATGAAGGTCACAGACTAAAGAGGTGTGTCCCACTGCCTGCTATATTTTCGTGAGTAAAGAGAAGAGACTGGGAAAAAAAAAAAAACCAAACCTGGAGCATTTTCCCCATGGACCAGCTGAAGTCTACCATGTAACTTGTTGGTTGCTAGCAATGTCAGCCAGCACTCAGACTGGGCCAGGGGAGGGAGCAAAGTGACCTGATAATGTAAATAGCTAAATAGCCTGCAACTTTAAAACTATTTGTTTAAATATTTACTTTTTTTTTTTGTCTTACTATAATTCAAGCTCAAACTCATCATGACCCCCCAGGCTCAGCCTCCTCCAGTGTCTGTCGTCATGCCTGGCTGCCCTTTAACTTTATAGTGCCACAAGTAAACAGCTAACCTCTAAAACTCTAGAAAATGACTAGTTCACCGACGATGGGCTTGACTGGTACTGAGGACTTAAGGACCATATAAAGCACTCTTTCTTAGGATAGATCTGAGGCATTAAAAGCCAGAGACATTGCCACATTCTTAAAAACAACAACAACAAACCCACAAAAACTTATGTGGCTATCCTCTGTTGGTGAACTTCACCTCATGCCAAACAGCACTCTGAAGTGAACACGCTGGTGACTGGCTCACAGGGAAGGGAGAATCTGCTACCCTAACTTGCCAGGAGCTCTAAATTTTAAAGTCCCCACTGTCCTCTATAATCCTAAACAGCATGACGACAAAAGCAGCCTAGGTCAGGCCAGATTTAGTAACTATGGGCAGGGATGGGGGCAGTACTAAGCTCTGACCTATTTGAAGCACACACAACTAAGAGGGGCTCAGCTCACAGAGCTTATTACAGGGCAAGCGACAAACGGCACAAGATGTCATCAAGAATTTGGTTCTCAGGAGGCAGAGGCAAGTGGATCTCTTGAGTTTCAAGACAGCCAGGGCTACATAGAGAAACCCTATATGGGGGGAAAAAGATCTTGAGCTTAGGTAGTGCACACCTTTAATCGCAGTACTCAAGAAGCAGAGGTAGGAGATCTCTTGAGTTCAGGGTCAGTCTGATCTACAACAAGCTCAGAACAATATACACTGGCCGGGCGGTGGTGGCGCACGCCTTTAATCCCAGCACTCGGGAGGCAGAGGCAGGCGGATCTCTGTGAGTTCGAGACCAGCCTGGTCTACAGAGCTAGTTCCAGGACAGGCTCCAAAGCCACAGAGAAACCCTGCCTCGAAAAACCAAAAAAAAAAATAAAAAATAAAAAAGAACAATATACACTGTATCAATATTTTTTAAAAAAAAGCAGATTCTAGGAGCAGAAAGCATAAAAGAAAAAATCACCATGGGCCAAATAAAACCAAGTGTGTATGATGCATGCTTGTAATCTTAACAAGGAGGCAGAAATGGGAGGATGGCTCTAATTCTGAGGCCAGTCTGGTCGATATAGTGAGTTCCAGTTCAGCAAAAATGGGGGCTGGTGAGATGGCTCATTGCCAACCAAGCCTGAAGACCTGAGTTCAATAATGGAGACCAGCAAATTTTGTCCTTTGACTTCCACACGTGTTTATGCATGAATACAAAATAAATTATGTAATAAACAATAAACAAGTAGGGCTGGAGAGATAGCCCAGTGGTTAGGAGCACTGGCTGTCTTCCAGAAAACCTGGGTTCAATTCCTAGCACCCACATAGTGGCTCACAACCACCTGGAACTCTAGTTCCAGGAAATCCAATGTCCTCATTTAGCCTCTATGAGAACTGCATGTACATGGTAAACAGACATGCAGGCAAACAGTCATACACATAGAAATAAATGGAGTTTTAAAAAAACACAAAAGGAAAGGAGGAAAAACAATTTTTAAATAAAATATACAGTTTTAAATGATTAGGCTAAAGAAAGCAAGAAAAGACAGCGTCAAATAAATCAACCTCAGACAGACATGGAATAGCCCTACTGAAGGTAACATGTATTATCTAAAATGACTTATGGACTTGGGAAGGGTGGCAAAGGCCATATGGTCTCCAGCTACTCAGAATGCAGAGTCAGGAGGCTCAACTGGGCATCTGAGCCAAGTCTGGGCAAAAACAAGAATCCCCTTGCAAGAAATCTTACAAGTTCTGATAAATGTAAAACAAATGTTAGACCTTTTTAACCCCCGTTTTTGAGGGGAAAGTAGCAAATGACCAGAGTAATTTTTACAGCTTCTGTTTCAACAAATTCTATTTGCCTTTTTTCAGCCTGCCTTCACAGGTGTACTCACATGCATCCATTCAAACTTGTTTCTTAAAAACAAAAACCAAAAAAGCAAAACAAAAACACAAAAACAAAACTAAACAAAAGCCGAAAACCTAAAATCTAACTGGATTTGGGGAATATAGCTGAGAAAATGATTCTAAGATTTATATAAAAGAAGAAAAATTCAAGAAGAAAAGGAATTAGATCAATAGGTCAAGATAGAATCTAGCCAGGAAGAATTTCTAGGTTTGCTAAAAAACAAAGTACTGTTCTTTATCTGTATTATATGTATGCACACAAAGAAATCTTGGAAGACCTGGATTAAAAAGGTTCCAAAGGGGAGAATGGGACTAGATGTGGGAAAGAGGCAAAGAGCAGGAAAACAAAGCCTCCAGCATGCGCTTCCGTAACTGTTGCCCACCTAGTTCTTGTACCACAGCCCTTAAGGGAGGAGCAGCTACCACTGCTCACTCTTACTAAGCACTTACCACTTACCAAATGCTCATTCTCTAAGGCATATGCACCGTACTTCACATCTCCTCGGCCGCCAGGTGTGGCTGTCAAAGGTGTGCTTCTCACCTCGCGATGGAGTTTAGCAAGGTCCTTGCGGTAGTTTCGAAGTTTAGACATCATGGGATTACGGAAAGTCAGGGGTGCATACCGTAGTTCTTCCTCCATTTCTGCCAACTAGGAAGGCAGAGAGCAGTAAGTAGACAGCCTGGTTTCTCCCTAACCTGGGCATACGCTAGTTTAAACTTTACCACAGGCGATCAAAATAGCAACTCTATTTTGTGGCAGGGCCAAACAAACACCATGCTCACTGTAAGTACCTGAAGGAGTTTCTAGTAGACACTCAAGGAAGTATGTTATGGGGCTGGAAAGACAGTAAAGTGCTTGCTTTGCAAAGATGAAGACCTAAATTAAATCCTCAGAACCTATGTAAATAAAGTGGGGGATGGCAGTATGTACTTATACTCCCAGTGCTGGCCAGTGTAGCCCAGTTCCAGGCCAGTGAGAGAACCTGTTTCAATAAAGAATAAAGAAAACTGCAAAGTGGATGGAGCCTGAAGAATGAGATCACATGAATGCGCACCTACATATACACGTGAACTTCCACCACAAGCTAAGGATGTAATGAATGCACCCATGATAGAGTGCCTACCTACCAACACCATACGTGTAAGGACCTAGGCTCTATACCTAGCACTGTAAATAACACACAGGTCCCATGAAGTATACATCTGTGCTAATAAGTTTAACAAAGGTCAGTTACTGATCATAGTGGGCAGCTTCAGGAAAGGCATGGGAATGCCCTACTATTCATATCAGGAATGCATCATCAAATGCTTGTACTTCAGAAATCAAACTTTACCTATTTGTGTTTGTTAAGCCCCCTTCACACCCATTCCCACCAGTCAGCCTCATTTATTAAGTGTTGATAGTGGTGTTAACTCGGCAGGATCTAGAATCACCTAGGGGACAAATTTCTGGATACACCTGTTATCAAGGGCAGCCTCTGGGATGATTTTGATTGCATTACTCAAGGATGCGAAGGACTGACCATTGTGGGTAGCACCATCCCCTACCCAGGATCCTGGACTGCATGGAGAAAGAGCTGAGCAGTAGCATGCATTCACATCGTGCTCTGTGATGTGACCAGCTGCTCCAGGGTCTGCTGCCTCACCTGTCTACGACAGAGGACTGGAGCCCTGCACTGTGAGCCAGACAAACCTCTCCTTTAACGTGCTTTTGTCAGAGTATTTTATACAATAACAAAAGAGAACCTAAGAGTTACAAACAGTCCAAATCAAGATGAGTAGACAGGAAAAGGTTACCTGTTAAGAAGTCATAGTGTTTATAGAACAGACCAAAACCAAGTACAAGAAACAAGGACTTGCTCCCTGTCCTCACCGTTTCATTTGCTTCCTGTTGTTTTTCATCAAAATCTCTGACCAGCTTCTTCTTCTCTTCTAGAAAAGACAAGTGCATTCCAAACGTTTATTACTGCTTCTGTGCATTTGTAGAGGCCATTCCCACTGCTTAGAATACCCTTCCCATTTGTCCCTGGGTGGGGGTGGCAACACTTAACCCCCTAGAGGCTTAGAGACTTGCTCTCACTGTACCTGAAGAATGCCTACTGCACTGGCATTTAGTACCCAGGGAAATATTTCTGCTGAGGACAAAGTCTAGCCTAACAATTACCTGGTTCTAAAGCCAACAGCATCCTATTACAGGTTTAAATTAACAATCACGTCTAACCTTTTCTCCTCCCACCCTCATGGAGGGGCAGGCACTCTCACATCAATAGGAATGTCTACCAACACTGGGTTTCCAAAGTGAGTCTGTAACCACCACTATTCTGCAAAAACATACTCAAAATTCACCCCCTCTGCTCATAGTGTGATGCATCTCTCGCACCCGTGGTGGCATGGACAATGACCTGAGCGTGAGACTGTCATTCCGTTCTCAGCCCTTCACGTGTCAGCTAAATTGCTGCACACATTTGTTTGCTTATTTGCTTAGGCGGGCTCTCCCAATGTTGGCCAGGCTGCCTTCAACTTTTAATCCTCCCAAATGCTAGAGTTATAGGTGAGTACAACCACTCCTCCTGTCTTGTCTTTAACAGAAACTACTGATCTTCCCTTTCAGCAATAAGAGAACAAGCTTGCTTCAGAGTAATAATATCTAAATGAATATTATTTCACCTTTACTATGTTTCTTCTGATTATTTATAATATGAAGATTTTCCACTTAAAATATACATTTCCTTTAAAGCTAACTGTATTAGACACATATTTTACATGAATACATTGATAAAGGAAGAATGTCTAAATAACTAAAAATGGCACCTAGCAGAGTAAAAATGACTGAGGTACTTGGAATGCTGTCACCTGGTAAACCTTTGTAGTGGGGAGAGCCCTGATTAATTCGGTTGGGAACCAGCATAGGACCTGCCTTAACATGAAAGCATGGTTAATCATTTCTGTGGCTATAAAACAGGGAAGTAGATCATCCTTTCATAGCTAACAAGAAGCAATCAGTTTTATTTGAGAAGAATTTGAATTTCTAACAATGTATGCATCCACTGGGTGTGGTGGCTTACACCTTTAATACCATGCAGAGGCTGGTGGATCTCTGAGTTTGAGGCCAGTATGGTCTACGAAGTGAGTTCCAGAGCTTTTAAAAAAAAAAAAAAATAAAAACCAAAATCGTTCACCTGAATGAGCTACATGAGGAAACCTATACATGATCTACTTATTACAAAGTTATCATAACTTACAATAGTTTATGAACTCAATTTTTTTTTTCAAGATAGGGTTTCTCTGTAGCTTTGGAGCCTGTCCTGGAACTAGCTCTTGTAGACCAGGCTGGCCTCGAACTCACAGAGATCTGCCTGTCTCTGCTTCACGAGTACTGGGATTAAAGGCATGTGCCACCACCGCCGGGTTTCATTTTTTTCTCTTTTGAAACAGGGTCTCATATAGTTCAAAACTCACCACTTCCTCAGTAGTCAAGCATGACCTCTTGCCACCACCTCTCAACTCCCCATTTACTATGCCCACCCACTGCTGGTTGACACTCCCTTAACATACACAAGGCACTCCCAGCAAACTAGTCTTCATACTGCTCACAAAACAAAAACCCCAAACAAAATAAACAAAGTCTAATGATCCATTACTTAAAAAACAATACAAATGGGGGCGGGGGCTGGAGAGATGGCTCAGTGGTTAAGAGCACTGGCTGCTCTTCCAGAGGTCCTGAGTTCGATTTCCAGCAACCACATGGTGGCTGACAACCATCTGTAATGAGATCTGGCACCCTCCTCTGGCGTGCGGGCATACATGGAAGCAGAATGTTGTATACTTAATAAATAAATAAATCTTTAAAAAATAAATAATACAAATGGGGAAAAGTTTAGCCCTGACAAATGGTGCACACATCTTGACCATCTATGATATAACTGAGATGGACACCAGAGCATGTCACTGTTCCTGAGGGGTGTGTTCTGAGCCACCAATAATGAAAAATACTTGCAACCAAGAATGGTCACTTGCACAGAGCAGTAAAGCACTCTTATGTAATAACGTGCCCCCAAAAAGCCAAGTGTCACTACTACTATGGCAAAGCCTATCTCCAAACTCAAGCACACCCTCTTCGTGACCCACGCTAGAAAACGCACAGCACAGTATTGTATACATACCTGTATCCCTTCCCTAGCTTGGATCTTTCTATAACTGTGCCACTCTTTGTTATTCATTTACTTGAGGCAAATTCTAGAATAACTCAAGAAAGTGACAGTGGCAGGGAGAGGTAGCATTTGATGAGGGGAATGCTTTTACCAATTCTGTGTCACTGGTATCTTCACTCGTTCTGGATGGAGCTGTAATTCTGCCTGACCTTATAAAACCCAAGCGTTCTATTACGAGTGCCCTACAACTATATACTATTCTTCTAGGTAATGTATTACCTTTCAAAACAGAACTTCATGTTTGATCTCCTTTATGGAGTCCTAGATTTAAAACAAAGAGAAGGCATAAGAAAGAAACCATTCCTTTTGGTGAAGAAGCTAGAAAAGCTCTTTCCAGTCTTGGCTCCAAGATTACCAAAAAGGACCACAGTCATGCACAGGCAATGCACTGTATGAACTGTAACAGGTGCATGCCCAAGGACAACGCCATCAAGAGGTTCAGAACATTGTAAAGGCTGCTGCCTGCCATTGGGGACAGCAACAGGAAACAATTGACAATTATGTGCTTCCCAAGCTCTGTGTCAAGCTGCATGATTACAGGAGCTGTGCCATTCACAGCAAGGTAGTCAGGAATCAATCTTGTGAAACAGGAAGCCCTAACACCCTCACCATGATTTAGACATGCTAATGCTGCCCCTCGACCTCCACCAAAGCCTGTTAGGATGGAAAAAAATCTGCGAAAAATAGATGCTGGAAAAGCAAATATTCAGTAGTCAAAAGAGGCTTGTCTATTCAGCTGAGCGGCCACTAGCTGCTTTCTTATGCTTTAGTCTTACCCACCAGTCAACATTACAGCTAGGATGGATCTAGAGATTACCAACTCCATTTTACAACTTCAGAAACTAGAACCTAGACAGCCATGTTCCCTAAGTGGCATGGACCACACCGTGGTCACTGCTGCTTGACGAAGTTCCAGTATTTCAACACTGCAGATCACACTTCTTCAGCACCATTTTATTTTTATTTTTAATGATTCTCACTACTGGGAAATTTTGTAAAGGATAAAAATGTGTACAATGGTAGTCTCTCTAAAAAAAATTCTTTGGAAAGAAATCCCCGCCGCTGCGGAACCAGGAATTCCATTGTGCTCTCCTAATTACACCAAGAACAAGAAAGTTAAGAGAATTATTAGGCGCCTGATCCCAAAGAAGAAAAGCCTACAACTCAGATCCAGAGCCTGAGGTCATTAATGGCGAGAGTTCAGTTAATACAGAGAAATCAGAATGGTACAGTATAATGGGAAAAGAGTTAAGACATCAGGACCTTCCCTTCTGGGAGCATTATGAGGGGAACAGGCCCATATAGTAAGACTAAGAAACTGTAGTAGTATGTTTGCTCCCCAGAAGTCCTTTTCCCGCGGTCAGGCATTTGGATAAGGGTCTCCATTCCCTTGGGAGCTTAGGCAAGTTCCTGCTTGATAATGCAGTTATTCTTCTTATCCCTGGCAAGTGGAACTTATGGCCCTTCTCTAACAGATGACTGGTGCCTATTGTCAAGATCAGTGCTAGATTCCTCAACAACCCCTGATCTCAAGCCACACCCCAGCGCACAAGCCCCTCGTCTCCCACTCAATCCTATGTGCAACTATACAGTATAAAAGGTGTAATATTTTCTCAATTAAAGGCCAGCGTCAGGTGTGTCTGTTTCCTCGTCTCCCTGCCCCCCAACTCCACACATTCACTTTGGAACCTGAACCCCCACCAAAGTAGGTCTCTGGCACCTCAGGCCAAAGGAATATGTGTGTGGTGACATTGGCTTTAAGAAGCGAGTCTCTTGACACGGAATCCAAATCTTCTGTATATGGCCGTGTAGAACTGAAGGATGTTAGAACATACATCCTTTAACAACCAAAAAATATTCTAAAAACAAAAACAAAAAAAATCTCTTACTCTTTTAGGGAGCTGGAATCCATGCTAAAATCAACCACAAAGCAGAATTGTATAGTGGGAAGGATGGGCCCCCAAACCAAGAGTGAGCCACTGGAAGCAATTGCATATACTTCATCTGTCAGATGTGAGTGAAGGGGGAGGGTCAACTGCTTCATTTGATAAAGGGGTTAGCATCATATTCTGGAATTAAATGGAAATAGGCTTTGAAAACTGCTAGAAAAGGCTCAAGTTGATGCACTATGAAGGTTGTCACCCTCTCCTTATATACTGGCTCATTAGTGAAAACCTTCAGTTTCATCAAGACCATTCGCTTCGAGCACACCAGTGTGACACTGCTGTGGCCTACGGGTTCTATCTGTAGACTAACAATGTACTCTCTGCATCTGTTGCATTTGTAAGTGCAATGCAGCAATAGTGACTGCAGAGGGCAGTGTGGGTGATGAGTGGGATAAAGAGATCAGTGATTATCATACATGGTAAGACTGTCACTGCCCTAAAACCTTCCTGAACTAGGACACACAGTGACAGCTATCCTTCGAGGCCAAGAGCGAATACAGACTACGCTTTGGGGAAATAAGCATCTCTTTTGCTTCGGTTGTTTTAATAGGTGTACATATCAATATGAAGAGTAATGAAAATGTGAAAAATAGAAATAAAATTATTCTGTTTACTCAGCTATTTTCTTCTAAGACCTCATAGTACCCTTAACAACCCAAAATGATTTTTGCAGTAATTTAACAAATATATATGTAATTTTTTTTTTTTAAAGACAGGGTCTCACTGTACCCCAAACTGGCCTTGAACTGCACCGCCACACTCAGGTTAGGATGTGCTGGGCACTACTCCTGGGAGTTTATGATACACACAGAACAGAACAAAATGCTATTTCATTTCTAGTTCATAGTTCAAACTTAAGCCAGCACCAGAAATCCTTCAAGCGCAGTTAAGACAGACACCTGTCACGACAGTTACTGATCTGTTCACGAGGTGGGGCCTGAGCATGTGCATCTAACAAGTTCCCGGTGCTTCCAAACTCCTTTTCTAGTCACAGAGAGACAAACAATATGCTACATCATAAATGTGTAAAGTGCTGAGTACATTAGAAAGTAAGTGTTCTGAGACCAGGAATAGTGGTGCACACCTTCAATCTCAGCACTCAGGCAGGTTTTTATGAGTTCAAGGCCAGCCTGGTCTATAGATGGAGTTCCAGGTCAGCCAGGGTTACATGGAGAAACAAGCAAAGCAAAAATCAAAACCAAACAAAAAAGAGCATCCTAAGAATAGCTGTATAAAGAGTTAATAAATGTAAATAAAGAGCAAATTCCCAGATATTAATAATAGCTAGTAGCTCTCACTACTACCAGATGGTATTACATACATTGAGTCATTTACCCTCTCACAAAAATCCCAGGAAGTTAGATGCTATGTTTTATTTTTAGAGGAAACTAGTTTGGTTAAAATAACTTGCAAGGTAGCCAGTCTGAAGCCAGTCTTTCTCTCTTTCTCCACCTGTCCCCACTCACCATAATGTATATAAAATCCAGTCTAAAACTCTCTTTGTAACTAGGTAGACCAAGATGAACTTTAACTCCCACAGATTCTCCTGTTTCTACAGCCCAAGTGCTGGGGTTAAAAGTATTTGCCACTGGCAAATTCTTGGTTTTTACTACATTTACTATATTAATAAATTCTTCATAATGGTTTTAATGGCAGAAAAATATTTTGTCAGGCTAGGTACAGAATACACTCTACAGGTAGACAGTCCCATCTAAAACTCAAACGAAACTGCTCCTTATATTTAAGTTCCTGCACTCAACTGATCACGTGAGAAAACACGGAAACGTCAATCTCTTATCCACCAGTCTCATAAATCTGCCTCAGAACCACCTGTTGGATTTAAGGGCTCACTCTCCAGAGTCCCACGCTTACCTAGTCAACTGCCACGGAAGCTCCTAACACAGTCTCATATCCATCCCGTCTCACATCCTCTAGCCAGCTACCGCAGCCTTGCTTCGAAAATGAAATCCACATTACTCAGCTGCTTAGCTTCCTTGCGGATTTCCCCTACGACATCCAAAAGTCTTGATGGGACACAGTCAAGTTCCTCTTCAGTGTGGCTGTGTGACTTCCCTCACCTCCCGCCTGTCTCACCCATAAGCTAAACTCTATGTTTAGAATTATTTAAAACTTTTCGTTGCCTACCAAACGACCAAACTCTACATCCCCAACCCCTAATCTCACGATTTTTTTAAAGTCGTCTTACTGAAACACAGGACCGAAGACTTAACCTCCTATGCCCCTGGGAGGCAGATAACTAAGAATTTGAGGCTCTAGGACATGAAAGGCTCTCTAGGAGCCCACACCCTAAAGTCTATCCCTTTGCACGCCCCGTCAGGCCAAGTGGCTGCAGGTGACCCTGGGCGTCGGGGGCAGGACCGCAGCAGGGGGCGTGCCCGAATGGGAAGCGGGGAGCCCGGGGTCCACATCTGGAAGGACCGAACCGGGCGGAGTTCTCCTGGTCTGGCCCCGCCCCCGCCTCACCGGTCCCCGCGGTCCCCAGCAGTCGCTCGGGCACCCCTCGTAGGTCTTCCAGGAGGCCGCGGAAGATCTCGTGCAGCTTCTCGAAATGCTCGGAGGAGGCGGCGGAGGTGGCCATGGTGCAAGCTGCACGTGAGCGTCGGCCTCTGAGACTCCGGGCGCAGGGCCCACTCCCTCCTCAGCGATCAGCTGCCCGGTCCCGAAGCCATCATCGCGACAGCCGCACCTGGGCCGCCCGGAACCAGGCGCTTCCGGGGTCCTTCGAGCAGGATGCCCTGCCCTTGCTGTCACCGCACGGGCGCCGGGCACCAAAGCCTGACGGAAAGCCGGGGCGGGGACGTCTCCCGGCTACTCCAGGGGCGCGGCGCCGCGGCGGGGATGAGCAGCTCTCTCCGACGTGAAGACAGCCAGCCAGGCTGGGTTGGTTCCAGGCGAAGGGCCCGAGGAAGCCCGCGGGACGGGCGCCTCGGCCGCCTCATCCGGGCCCACCGGCCCTGCAGTGCATGCTGGGGGTTGTAGTTGAGTGAGGTTGCACTGTGCAGGGGCGTGGGAGGCCAGTCCTGTTGCGCAGTGACAGGAAAGCCCTGGAGCCTCTACATCATCCTCGCTGTCACCGCAATTCGTTCTGCCACTACTTCGGCTAAATGTTCACTCTTAGCCCTAGATAGATAGGTGAGCAGAGTCCTGCCTGCCCTCGATGGAAAAACACTATTATTGGGGGACATTAAGTGGACAGGGTCACGTGCTTTCAGAAGCGGAAACTAGGCTGTGTGATACCAAAATACACTCACCTTCTAGGGGCTGAGCCAGTCTAAGTTCATTAGGCTGGCCTGGGTTCTCACAGCAGGTTAAGCATAGATATTGTGCAAAGACCAAGTCATATATTGAAAAAACAGATTTTTATCTCTGCCCTTGGGTAATTTATGATCTGCTGTGGAAGACAGACCCGTGTAGCCGTGTCTTATCTGCCGTTAAGTGAACTATATCAACAATCATGAAGTCCTTCCTGGCCTTCCATGGGTATTTGTTTCTATGTATACTGCTGACGTGGTTTGCACAAAGAGCCTGCTCTCAGAAGTTTGCGTGAGAGTTCAGTGTTTATACATGGAAAGATATATATGGGCTGCGGATGTAACCGGGGAGTACAAACGCTTCTCTAGCATAAGCCCTACATTCCATTTTCCAAGGTGTGTAGGGGAGCGGGTAATGTTTGGGTTATTTTTATCTTTGAGGCCGTGGGTTTTGCTTGCTTGAATTCATTGATCACTGAATTTAATAAAATGTAATATGTGTTGTGCAGAGATGACAAAGTCTGAGGTTGTTAGTGGTGGTGCAAAGTTTTCATAGACCAAAAGTAGTGTCACACGCTTTTAATCCCAGCACTCGGGAGGCAGAGGCAGATGGATCACTGAGTTCACGTACAGCATGGTCTACAGAGTGAGTTCTAGGACAGCCAGGGCTACCCAGAGAAAATAAAATTAAAACATGCGTGAGTGTAAGTGTGCTGCCTGTGGAGCCCAGAAGAGGGGGTTGGATCCCCTGGAGCTGGAGTTACAGGTGGTTGGGAGCTGCCTGTCTTGCATGTAAGAGTCATGTGATCCTAACAGCTGTACCATCTCTTCAGCCCCAAGCCTTCTATTTCTCTGTCATAGAAACAAACAAGGAGAATCTGCTATGACCAAGAGCTGTGGAAACAGTGACCTTTGGAAGGTGGCATAATAGGTAAGTAGGAAATAGATAATTTGATGATCACAACCCAAATGAATGGCATGTGACTTGCTGTTGTACTGTAATGACTCTGGGACACGTGATCCTTTAGGGCGGGAATAGCTGTATAACTACAATAAGTTTTCTTTAGATTACAATTAAACTTTTGTTTTATTCTTATAGTTATCATCTAGAACTACAAACATAATTTAAAAGAACCTTTATTTTCATTGACAGTAGAATATAAATTAAGTAAAATACTAATTCAGTTATTCACTGTATTATCAAAAGTTCTCCAATTTCCCCATAAACTCATTTTTAAGTATATATTTTAACGGTCAGAACAAGCCCACCAGAATTCTTAATTTACATATATTAGACATTAAAGATTGTGGTCTTTCACACAAGATGACTTATGTGTAAGCGCCTGCATGTGTATCTGTCGTACACCACATTTGCCCAGTGCCTATGGAGGTAGACGAGGGTGTTGGATCCTCTAGAACTGAGGTTCTAGATGGTTGTGAGCTGCCATGTAGGTCCTCTGGAACAGCAGCCAGTGCTAAGCCATCCCTTCTCCCCACCCCCAATTGACATCTTAATATTGTTAAGCTAATGTAAGAAAAAGATTATAAAATTAACTGTAATTACCAGTGTCAGACCTTAGAATAAATTTTCTAAATAAAGACATGTTAATTTTTCACTTTTGTGCTTTGGACTTTTTCTACACATACACACACACACACACACACAGAGAGAGAGAGAGAGAGAGAGAGAGAGAGAGAGAGAGAGAGAGAGAGAGAGAGAGAGAGAGTGAGTTCAAAAGTGTGGCTTTCTATAGGTGTCTATTGCTATTTTTCAGTTGTGGTTTAGTTTTTTTTTTTTTCATTTTTTTCTTTTTCTTCTTTTGTTCTGAGACAGGGTTTCTTTGTATAACAGCCCTAGCTGTCCTGGAACAAGCTCTATAGACCATGCTATCTTCGAACTCACAGAGATCTGCCTGCCCCTGCCTCTCAAGTGCTGGGATTAAAGGCGTGCGCCACCACTACCCGGCATGGTTTTACATTCTCAACTGATCCCTTCCTATCATGTATTCCCTCCCAGGATTTTCTTTTTCTAACACTGTTCCCTGCTGCACCTGTGCTTCTCTGTGACCAATTACTTCATGCACAGCGGCTCCCTCTCTTTGCAGCCGTACTCATTAATAGCAAAGACTCCACCTGGGTTTGCTCCACTCTGGTAATTGTCTAAACTATACTGATTTAGGACTTTTCCTTTGTAGCTGCCGTGAATTGTGTGGAAACACTCTCAACTTCATGAACGCACAGGAAGATGCACAAGGATCAACAGTGACGAGGAAAAGGTCTTTCCTTTTCTCATTGCCTAGGAGAAACAACGGCACAAAACAGAGGCCTCCATTGGTCTGGGGGTCAGTAGCTGAAGCCAGCTTCTCATAAGGCTTAGTGACCTCCTTACTGGGCTGAGAAACAGTAGGAAATGACAGTTTAGCTTTATTTTTATTTCTGCCCATCAAATCCACAAACTTCTTAGAGAAGAAAGCTCTCCTGTGGTCCGGACATGGGAAAGTATTTCATGAGCAAATGTTCAGACTGCCAGATTGACTGAAGACATTCCTCTTAAGTATCCCATCATTGGGGCCACAAAGGCCTGCTGTTGGGCCAGGTCACTGGACTCCTGGGGTTCAGATGAGGTTGCAATGAAGCTCTTCAAGGAGAGGTTGGTTAGTTGGTTGATTGGTTGGTTGGGAGGAGCTACATCTAATCTGCACTGCCATGCACCATCCTTCTAGGGCTTCCATTCTCCGAAGAATAGGTTTCCAAAGGAAAACAGGAACTGCGTAGGTCATATAAGGGTCCTCTATCTTAGTCTGTGAAACCACTAGTAATGTTGGCAGGATCAGGAACAAAGTAAGTCCATTCAAACTCAAGATATTTAGAGGAACCTGGCAGTGTACTGGGATTTAACTGGATGGATGCCAAGCAGGCAAGACTCGAAGTTCTGCTCTTTGCGCTTAAGCTTTTGGCTACTTTGAAGGACAATCATCATTTCTTCCAACCTTCTTTTGAGTCCAAACCACCACTTACCAGTCCATAGGGAGGCCCAGCAGGTCACAGCTGACATCCCACAGCCTCCTGGCTATTGTCTCATTACGAGCTTGGCCAGAGACCCATGCCAACTGGCAATCACTGGAAGGGAAACAGATTTGAACAGAAGGTTAAGAATGGAATTTGTGCTGGTTGATGGTGGCACATGTCTTTATTCCCAGCACTCAGGAGGCAGAGGCAGGTGGATCTCTGTGAGTTCTAGTCTACAGAGCTAGTTACAGGACAGCCAGGGCTACACAAAGAAATCCTGTCTCAAAAAACCAAAAAATTAAAAATGATCAGAATTTGCTTTTTGCCTAGTATAAAGAACATGACAGAAAAACAATCTAGTGTTCACAGGCCCCCCAATACTTCACAAGGACAGTCCTGCCCCATTCATTCTCTGATCCTTCTGTTTGTTGGCCTCTCTGTGTGGTCCTGGCTGGCCTGGAACACTTGTTCTGTGGCCCAGCCTGGCTACAAACTCATGATCCTTTTTGACTTGTGCCCTCCCCTGAAATGCTGGGATTATAGGCATATGCCACCACATCCAATCTATTCTCCAGTCTTTCCCCTAAGAAAATATTTTTATCTTCTCCTTATACCATCTCTGAATGCTTTGTCTGTTTTACAATGTGATCAGTGCCTCCCTGACACCTGGACAGCTCCATCTACTTCAAATGAGGCCACAAAGTCTATCCTTCAAGGCCTAGGACAGTGTGCAGGAACTAAGGTCCAGCTATTCACATTGGCTGCAGAAGGCATCATTACATGAGTAAGAAGGTTGGGGAACAACTGTGGAGAAATCCTTTTATACACTGTGAAGATGTGTTGCTGTGGTTGGTTTAATAAAGAAGCTGACTGGCCAATAGCCGAACAGGATAAGTTAGGCAGGAGAGCCAAATTGAGAATGCTGGGAAGGAGAAGGGCAGAGTCAGGAGTCGCCAGCCAGACACAGAGGGAGCAGGAGATGAATGTGCTATGCCAATAATGGTACTGCCATGTGGCAGAGCATAATTAAGGAATACGGATTAGCAACATGTAGGCGTTAGTGATAAGCCTGAGCTATTGGTCAAGCATTTACAATTAATATGTCTCTATGTGGTAATTTGGAAGTGTCTCAAGGGGTGGGAAAACTCTGCTTACAGGGAACTAGAACTAGCTCAGTGGTTGAGCACTGCCTGGCATGCTTGAAGCCCTGTCACAAGGGGACCTGGGGAGGGAGGAGAAGAACAAAAAGCATAAAAGAGAGTGAGTGAGAGGAAGCCACTTTCATAATATCAAACCACTCTGTAATAATGGCAGTAATACCAATCTTGATGGTTCAGATTCTCAACACTGTTGTGTTAGGGACACAGTCAAACCACAAAAAGGTATTCATATGCCTTCTCGGCATTGACATATTCTGCAGGGCAGGTATCCAAACTCTGTACCACCTAGAGAATTCTTTCAAGGACATTTTTTTTCTTTTTTTGGTTTCTCAAGACAGGCTTTCTCAGTAACTATGGAGCCAGGCCTGGAACTCACTCTGTAGACCAGGCTGGCCTCGAACTCACAGAGATCTGCTTGTCTCTGCCTCCCGAGTGCTGGGATGAAGGTGTGCACCATATTGCCCAGCTCCAAGGACAACTATTTTATCCATTTTAAATTCTCTGCATCTACACATTTAGTGTGTGCATATATGTGTGTAAACACCATTCATGTGCATGTATGTACATGTCATGTGTGTGTTCATGTATATGGAAGGCAGGGGTTGACGTCCAATATCTTCTTCAATTACACTCTACTATTTTTAGGACAGGGTCTCTCACTGAACTAAAGGTCACCAGTTCAGCTAGATTGGCTGCCAGCAAGCCTCAGAGATCTTCCCGTCTCTGCCTCCCAGTGCTGAGAATACAGGTGTGTACCACTGCACTTGACTTTGCTTGTGGGTGAATGAACATAGGCCCACATGAGATGTGCTAGTTATATGAGAATCATTTTTATCCAATGATCCTGTAAGAAATGCTGGTGGGAACATGAGCTAAATAATTATGGGCAAACCCAAAGTGTTTCCTAACTGAGCAACTGCCCTATCCCCTCTAGTACATCCTTATGCTGGGATTCTCCTTATCCTTTGTCCCTGCCTCTGGTTCCCAAATGCTTGGATTACAGGTGTGCACATCTGGTTATTGGACTGACTCTTAAAAGAATTTTTCTCATGCTGTGGATATTAATTTTACTTCATTTGACCTAGCAGTGGTCACGCAGATCAGTATCTAGAAATGAGCATAGCAGTCTGTTCTGATAGAGGACTATTCCTTCTGCCTTTCTATCTCTAAGGATTTGCCTGTACTGGATGTTCTGTATAAATGGAATCATATAACTAGAATCTTTTGTATCTTCTTCCACTTACCATAATATTTTCAAGTTTCATCCATGCCAAAACATATGTTATTATTTAACTACTTTTTTAAAAAATATTTATTTATTTATTATGTATACAATATTCTGTCTGTGTGTTTGTCTGCAGGCCAGAAGAGGGCACCAGACCTTATTACAGATGGTTGTGAGCCACCATGTGGTTGCTGGGAATTGAACTCAGGACCTTTGGAAGAGCAGGCAATGCTCTTAACCACTGAGCCATCTCTCCAGCCCTTTAACTACTTTTTAATTACAAAGACTATGTCATTATATAAACATAGCACCATATACCATGCATAAAATGAATATACTGTTCTGCTTTCTGGCTAAATACTATAAACATTCATATAATTTGTATTATTATTTTCTTGCTTTCATTTTAGTTTTGAGACAGGGCTGGCTGGCACTTGTGGCAGTCACCCTCTCTCAGCTTTACAAGTGCTGGGATTATAGGTGTGAGCTACAATGTCCCAGCTCTGTTTTTTTGGTTTTGTGTTTGTTTTTGAGCCAGGTTTTCACTCTGTATTTTGGCTGGCTTTAAACTTGCTAAGTAACCCAGGTGGGCCTTGAACTTAGGATCCTCCTGCTTCTGCCTCCTGAATACTTGGATTAAAGACATACACCACCATACTTGACCCATGTAGAAATTTTCATATGGACATTTGTTATCGTTTGTAATGGAATTTCTGAGCCATGGGGCAACGTTGTGTTTAACTGCAGAGGAACTACCAGGCCTCTCCAAAGTAGCTGTAGCATTCTGCATTCCCACTGGCAGTGTATGATGGTTCTGTTTTCTCCACAGTCATGGACAACACTTGTCTCACTTCTGAGACAGGTGTGTTCCTAGGTTTCACTGGCCAGTTAGTCTGCCTTGGCATGTCTCAAGCTAAAGGGAAATCTTGTTGTTCTGTGTCCTTCAAAAGGTGGATGGCGCCAGAAGTTGTCCTCTGGTTTCTACATGTACAGACACACATGCACCATCACAAACACTAACATGTATACAATACACTCAAAAAGCAAATAACAGGGCAGGGAATATAGCAATGATAGAGCACTTGCCTTAACATTGCAAGAGGCTCTGGGTTCCATCCCCAATACTGAGAAAATAATAAAACAAAGTAGAAGGGAATCTATTGATACTATTTCAATCTTGAAGATAATAGAGAAATACAGATTAAAAACAAAACAGAAGTTGAGGTCCAAAAAGGGAAGAAAACAGGATTGATGAGAGAGAGAGAGAAAGAAAGAGAGAGAAAGAAAACATAATTATTACTGTAAAAGATGATATAAAAATAAGATCAAACCTAGCAGGTACTACAAAATTGTGAATATGTCAATTCTCTTATTAAAAGAAAACTCTTAACCTCAAAGGGCAAAAGCTATTTTAATAAATGTACTTAAATTTAAAAAATATTATTATTTTTATTTTATATGTATGAGTGTTTATCTGCCTGTATGTCTGTGCACCATGTCCATGCCTAGTACCCCTGGTGGCCAGAAGAGGGCATCAGATTCTCTGGAACTAGAGTTATGGACAGTTGGGTACTGAGAACAGAATCCAGGTCCTCTGGAATTGCAGCCTGTGCTAGCACAGCCATGTCTCCAACTCTGGGAAATACACTTTATATAAAAGCATATACTATAGTAGACAAACCCAAGTTTTTCCCTTAAGCAATAACAACTCCTTTTCTTTCTTTTTTTTTTTTTCTTTTTCGAGACAGGGTTTCTCTGTGGTTTTGGAGAACAACTCATTTTCAAAGACAGGTACATACCTGAAGTGACTGCCACTTAGGCTCTCAAGACCTTCTGTTAAGGCACAGTACAGGCTCGTCTGGGCTCCCTGTTGAGGGGTCTTGATGAAAAGGAAGAAAAGCTGCCACATCCATCTCATAAATGACGAGTACCGAACCAATTCAGAATTGACTGTTCCAGGGTGGACAGAATATGTTGTTACTCCAGAGCCTGGTGTAGGCAGGTACCATGCAAAGAAGGAAGATAAGACCTGATTTTACCAACTAGCAAAGACAGCAAGGCATGTAAAGGCACATATGACCCCATAGACAAAATCCACACTTCTGGTGACATCACACACACACTCTGCTCCCTCTGGCCACATCACACACACACTACTCGCTCTAGAGACAGAACACATACATTCGCTCTTTCTCGCGACATCACACACACACACTGCTCCCTCTGAAGACATCACACACACACACACACACACACACACACACATACACACACACACACGCTGCTCCCTCTGGTGACATCACACACACGCTGCTCCCTCTGGTGACATCACACACACGCTGCTCCCTCTGGTGACATCACACACACGCTGCTCCCTCTGGTGACATCACACACACGCTGCTCCCTCTGGTGATATCACACACACTCTACTCCCTCTGACCACATCACACACACACTGCTCCCTCTGAAGACATCACACACACACACACACACGCTGCTCCCTCTGGTGACATCACACACACGCTGCTCCCTCTGAAGACATCACACACACGCTGCTCCCTCTGAAGACATCACACACACACACACACACACGCTGCTCCCTCTGGTGACATCACACACACGCTGCTCCCTCTGGTGACATCACACACACACACACACACACACACACACACACACACACACACACTATGACCTCTGGTGACATCACACACACGCTGCTCCCTCTGGTGACATCACACACACACACACACACTATGACCTCTGGTGACATTACACACACTACTCCCTTGATTTATGCCTGTTGTACAGATTTAGGAACCAGGTCCAGAAAGGTTTTTCTCTGCTCTAGGACAGCAGAGCCGAGACTCAGCATCAAAGCAGCTCTTCACACTTGGCCATCCTCATCTCATCCCTCCTCTTGGGCTTCCATGACCCCATGCCTCTCCCAGTGTTCTTAAATCTTCAGGTGTTTTGACTTGGTTCTGGATGTCCTCAGTCGTCACTTTCTACCCAAACACCTAACCTCAGAATCCCATGACTCACTAAACCTAAACCCCCCTCTTACAAATTTATGATGCTCATATTCTTTTTTTTTTTTGAGACAGGGTTTATTTGTGTAGCTCTGGATATCCTAGAACTCACTCTGTAGACCAGGCTAGCCTCAAACTCAAGAGATTGGTCTGCCTCCTGAGTGATGGGATTTAAAGGCATGCACCACCATTGCCCGGCTGATGCTCACATTTTAAAAAGAGATTTATTTCTATTTTATTTTGTGTATATGTATGTCTCTGTGTGTTTATGCCATGTGTGTGGGTGTATGAAGAGGTGAGAAGATCCCCTGGAGCTGAAGTTACTGGCAGGGACTGAACTTGGATCCTCTGGAAGAGCAGCAAGTGCTCTTAACTGTTGTGTGCTTGCATTTATTTAGAAATCTGCACCCCAAACTGCTCTTCTGAATTTGAACGGGGTAAATTTGTATATATTGTGTATTTTCTCTTTTATTTTTAAAAATTATTTTATTAGCCGGGCGGTGGTGGCGCACGCCTTTAATCCCAGCACTCGGGAGGCAGAGGCAGGCGGATCTCTGTGAGTTCGAGACCAGCCTGGTCTACAGAGCTAGTTCCAGGACAGGCTCCAAAGCCACAGAGAAACCCTGTCTCAAAAAAAAAATTATTTTATTGCTATGAGTGTTTTGACTGCATGTATGCACACCACATGTGTATCTGGTACCCAAGGAGGTCAGAAGAAAGTATCAGATCTCCTGGAACTAGAATTGTGGATGGTTAGGCCACCATGTGGCTGCTGAGAACTGATCCTGGGTCCTTTACAAGAGCAACAAGGGTTCTGAACTGCTAAGTCATCTCTCCAGCCCCTTGTGTGACCTCTGGCTGTTAGAGAGATGCCTCCTCCCCCGTCCACCACTCCTAGTACATGTTTTATACTAATGTCTGTTATTAAGTTACATTTCACTTATCATGAGTACTGAATGGATTGTGGCAGCAACCCATGAGGCAGTCCTCACTGTACCTGGGAGGAACTAAATCTTGGAAATCTCAGTAACTTGCTGCAGGTCACACAGTATTAAGCAGTGGGACCAAGTCTTCAGAATCAAAGTCAGAATTTCCCTGTGCCCAGTCAGCCACCCCCGATAGTCAATGTGGGCTACTTATAAAACCATACCCAGTTAGACTCGTGGAAGTTGCTCCTGTGCAGGTGATGGACCCTGGGAAACAGCTCCCATCCTGTGGCTTTTCACTACTTCCCACTGGCGCCTGCCTCCCAGACTGTTCCCTCCCAGACTCACCTTTCAGCCTCCTGGCCAGTTCCTGAGTGAAGAGAATGTTGGCCAGTTTGCTATGGCAATATGCTAGACCTGCACTGTAGAACTTCTCGCCCTGCAGGTTATGGAAGTGGATCCTTCCCAGATGATGTGCCAGGGAGGACACATTGACAACCCTTGATGGGGCTGACTCCTTCAGTTTCCCTAGCAGCAAATGAGTCAAGAGGAAGTGACCTGTTGAGAGAAAGCGGGGCTATCAGAGTTGTTCAGCACCCACGTCGGGTGAGAAGCATAGTGGCAAGGAGAGCTCAGCCATGGGAAGCATTAGCAGCCGGGACAGGTGAGAGGGCAGTCAGGATGGAGGCCACCACGGCAACTTTTCATCATAAATTAGAGAGCAAGTTCTGTTTTCAAGAAAACAGAAACAGCCAAAGACACAAGACACCTTTATACAAGGCAGGTCCTGTTTCATCTCCACAGAGCTGGGCGGGCCACTCTCGGAGAGCAGACAGTGGCACACACTCAGGAGGCGGAGGCGGAAGGATCGTGAGCTGGAGGGTAATCTGGGCTACATAGCAAGACCTTGTTCCCAAAACAAATGAGCATGAAGAGCCCATGGCCTCCACCTGATGCTGGCCATAAAGATAAGCAACACATACCTCAATCTAATCAAGCTGTTCAGATATACTCCCAACAGAAGCCAAATCTGAATTACAGATTTAAAGAGTAGGAAGAGGACGTGGAGAGATGGCTCAGCGGTTAAGAGCACTTGCTGCCCTTCTAGAAAACCCGAGTTGGGTTCCCAGCACCAATATATGGAGCCTTACAAACCCCTTAACTCTAGCTCCAGGGGATCTGATACTTTCTTTCAGCTCTGTAGACATGTACATACATGTAGCATACACCCCCACAGAAATACATGTGAGTGTGTATATGTAACTATGTATGTATGTACGTATATATATATATAGTAGATAGAACTTGAAGCCCTCAGTTTTCAGGCAGTTCTCAACTATTTATTATACATGCATGGTTGATTACAGTCCTGAGCTCCAATGGTTCCAGAGAGAAGGTTCGATCTGACCCCGAATTTTCTGAGAGAGTTTTAGGTTCCCTCTGGCTTTAGATTGAGGGCAGACTTCTCACCCAAGTGGTTGACTCCGATGTGCATCTCAAAGCCATCTACCGTCTTCGAGTAGGGGCACATCATCACCCCTGCATTGTTGATGAGAATGTGGAGGTGCTTTTCCTCTGCAGGAAGAGAAGACAGCCATGGCTTTCACAGCTCAGAAATCGTTCTTACAACCCAGGCCTAGGCCTCCACAGAAGGGGAATGAAAGCAGGGAGGCAAGACCCCACTCTTTGCCCCATATACCCTCCTATTATTTTGCATTGGTTTTATTGTAAGACTCCTTTTATACTTTGTTATTGTTTGTTGTTGTTGTTGTTGTTGTTGTAAGACTAGGGCTGACCTCACACACTTTTACATGGCCAAATTCTATTTTCCACCGCAGAATAGTATGTCCATGTTCTCCAAAAGCTTTTTGCTCGTTGTCTTGGGGAAATGTTCTGCCCACCAGAAAGACTTCCAAGCTGAATGGAAAGACACAGACGCCCACAGAAAAAGGATGCTCCATAAGCACCCATAGGTCTAGGATTTGGGCCCCAAAGAAACCTGCCACCTTGCTCTTGTAGTTCATTTCCTTATGTGCATTGTAATTCTTGACTGTAAACTCCTTCAGGTGAAAGTTATTTCCCTTAAGAAGTCTAGATCTGGGGCTGGAGAGATGGCTCAGTAGTTAAGAGCATTGCCTGCTCTTCCAAAGGTCCTGAGTTCAATTCCCAGCAACCACATGGTGGCTCACAACCATCTGTAAAGAGGTCTGGCGCCCTCTTCTGGCCTTCAGGCATACACACAGAATATTGTATACATAATAAATGAATAAATATTTAAAAAAAAAAAAAGAAGTCTAGATCTGGGTTGGAGAGATGGCTCAGAGGTTAAGAGCATTGACTGCCCTTTCCGGAGGTCTTGAGTTCAATTCCCAGCAACCACATGGTGGCTCACAACCATCTGTAATGAGATCTGGTGCCCTCTTCTGGCCTGCAGGCATGGAGGCTGAACACTGTGTACATAATAAATAAATAAATCTTAAAAAAAAAAAAAAAAGAAGTCTAGATCCCTGGGTGATGAGGGTCGGGCATACCTGAACAGTACTCTTGGGTCTACTTTTGGTGAAATACCACAACTTTCTAAAAAATGTTATTGCATTTATTTATTTGAGTGAGAGAGAATAGATGGCATGGAGTTTATGTGCAGGTCAGAGGACAACTTGTGGGATTTAGTTCTCTCCTTCCACCACGGGGGTCCTAAAGGCTGAACTCTGGTCAGCAGGCTTGACAGCAAGCACCTTTACCTGCTGAGCCATTTTGCTGGCCCCACAGGTTTCTAAGTTAAGATGCTACAGCACTTAGTAGAATGACTTCATGACATCAGCTTGGATTCTAATTTCTTGCAGATCCCCACCCTTCCTTCATCTATCCAGATGCTAAGTGTGTGTTTGAATGAGATGTGCCCCATAGATCTCCGACATTTGAATACTCGGTACCTAGCTGGTAGCTTTCTGGAGAGAATTAGGTAGTGTGGCCTTGCCGGAAGAATATGTCACTGGGGACAGGTTTTAGGTTTCAAAAGACTTGTGTCATTCCCAGGACACTTTTCAGGTCTTGCTTGTAGTTCAAGACGTGAGCTCAAGCTGTTCCTGCTGCTATGCTTTGCTCTCCCATCATGGCCGCTAGCCTTCTGGAACTCTAAACCCAATTTACTGCTTTCTTTTATAAGTTGACACGGCCATGGTGTCTTATCACAGCAAGAGAAAAATATCCAGTATACCAAGAAAGGGTAAGCGACTTTATTATGGCCCTGGGGTGGTGGCCAGGGTTTTGTTTTTCTTTTTAGTACTTATGCCATAGACGAATGGCTCTCTATGAATCCCAACATTTTATACAGCTCCAGCTCTCAAAGGCCTGAGGCTGCATCACTTCCCTATCCCAGCATGGATGTTTATGTCAGACCCTACCAAGCCAGCCCATATTGAGTCCTGATGTTCTTGCTACATTTTTTACTTTAGCTCTTGCTCACTGTTATGGGTTTGGGGCTCTGTGGTGGTCCCCATAGGTGCATATATTTGAATACTTGATCTCGATTGATGGAATTCTTCGGGAAAGATTAGGAGGTGTAGTCTTATTGTAGAAGGTGTGTTATTGGGGGTCGGCTTGGAGATTTCAAAAGTCCATACCATTCCCAATTAGCTTTTTATGCTTTATGGTTACAGCTATAATCTCTCAGCTACTGCTCCAGCACCAGGCCTGCCTCCCTGTTGCCATGCTCCTCGCTATGATGGTCATAGACTGTAGCCTTCTAGAACTGTGAAACCCAAATTAAACACTTTCTTTTATAAGTTGCCTTGGTCATGGTGTCTCACCATGGCAACAGAAAAGTAACTAAGACAGATTCTTTCTTTGTTTCTGTATCCAGAAGATGTCCCCTTGATCATAATGTGTTGACATAGTGACATGAAGAAAATTAGGCGCCAATGTTCATAATACAGTCTTTGTCTCCACTTACCAGCTAAGAACTCTTTGGCAAAGGCTCGAATAGACTTGGTATCAGCTAGGTCCAGTTTCCGTACCAAGACTTGACTGTTCCCTGTGGTGGCCTGGATCTCGCTGGCCACCCGTTCCCCCTTTTGCACATCCCGGCAAGCTAAATACACACGGGCTCCTGTCAATCAAATGAAGGGAAAACTGTTGGCTCTATTTTCAAGTGGTTTGAGAGACTGAACACAGATGCTGAATGTTCCTGATATTTTACAGAACAGTAATTTTTATCCCTTACTTCACAACAGTGGTATCTGAAGCAAATGAGCAAAGAAAAAAATAGAGATGGTACTTGTTATTTTTTAAGTTTCTCGTTAAGTGCCCATTATATGTAGAGCATCATACTAGATTCAGACCATCATAGGAAATTAACGAGGTGCTTGGAGTACCCTTAAATTCCAGATCTGGAAAGAAACAATGAGCATGGTCATCACTGTGAGGGGCAAAACATCGGCAAGGGCGAGTTGGGAGCAGGTGCACTTGCCTCTTTGGGCCAGGTCTTTAGCAGTCTCTTTCCCAATGCCTGTGTTAGCACCAGTGACTATGGCCACCTTCCCAGGAAGCTGGACATTAGATGTACACACTCCACTGGACAGCATTTTCCTAGAAACACAGAAAAAGATATCAGTTCTTCATTATCCTTTCCTGCTGAGCATTCCTGCAACTCCATCTGCCTGCCAATCCCAAGGCTGAGTTTGCTTTTATTTCTTCAATGTAACTCTTTCTTAAGCTTAAGCTGAAAAGTGGCAAGACCAGGCAGATGACTTAGCAGGTCAGCACGCCTGCCTCCAGGCTGTCGACATCAGTCCAGACTCCAGGACCTACATGATAGAAAGTGAGACTCCTGAAAGTGTCCTCTGACTCCACATGTACGCTATGGGACACACATGTGCACCCGCCCCAGCATACAATGAATATCCATATACGCACAATAAATAAATGTTAAAAAATGGAAAATAAAGAAGACAGCCATCTACTCATAAGCCAGATACAATCTTACCATTTAGGAGATGGAAGAATTGAGTTTAAGGCCAGCCTGGGCTACTAAGCAACTGTCTCAAAAAGGGAAACAAACAAAAACAAAAATTTTATGCTCTTGTTTAAGGACAAAAAGTGATAGCATTTTAAAGACAAAAGTTAGATCTGGCTGGGCAAGGAACGGCACACCTTTGATCCCAGCACTTGGGAGACAGGGGAATTTCTATGAGTTCAAGGCCAGCCTGATCTACAAAGTGAGTTCCAGGACAGCTAGGGTGATTTAGAGAGATTTTGCCTCTAAAAACTAAATTAAAGTTCTATCTGCTCCCTTAAGAACAAGACCTGGGTGAGTGCGTGAGTGGTCAGGCCCCAGACTTCAGTTGCAGTTGCCCATCCTGCATTTTTGGCTTAGGAAATCACAAGACTCATCCAAGCAGAAGAAATGTGGTATCTGCCTGCCAATCTGTGACAAATGGCATTTTATAATCTTGAGAATGGCTAATCCAATTCAAAGAGTAGAAATCATAAGCTTATGAATCCAGGTCAACAATAAGAAAAAGATAACACATTCACACGTTTAAGAATGGGAGAGGGGCTGGAGAGATGGCTTAGTGTTTAAGAGCACTGACTGCCCTTCCAGAAGACCGGGTTCAATTCCCAGCACAGACATGGTGGCTCACAGCTGTAGCTTATGGTCATATCTGGAACTCCAGTTCTAGAGGACCTGAAACCCTCATTCAGGCATACATGCAGGCAAAACACCAATGCACATAAAATAAAAATAAATTAATTATACTTATAAAGACCCAGGTGTGATGGTGCATGCCTTTTTAAGAATGGGACAAGGGGGGGGGGCTGGAGAAATGGCTCAGCGGTTAAGAGCATTGCCTGCTCTTCCGAAGGTCCCCAGCAACCACATGGTGGCTCACAACCATATGTAATGAGGTCTGGTGACCTCTTCTAGCCTGCAGGCATACACACAGACATAACATTGTATACATAATAAATAAATAACTAAATAAATATTTTTTTTAAAAAAAAAGAATGGGACAAGGGTTCGGGATTTAGCTTGGGGTAAAAGTATGTACTTAGCATGTGCAAAGCCGCATGCTTGATTACTAAGGTCCCACATTGATAACAGAATGACAACAGAACAGAGTGACGCAGACAAGAGCGAGGGGCTGTAGCTTGTTTGTCTAATCGGAGTTCTTGGTCCTATGCTGTATGCTCTGCAGCCTTTCCAACTGGATGAAGCACAAACACAATCTCTACAATCTTGGGACTAAAGGCATCTGTTAACTTTAGAGGTGTGTTTTGAAAGAGCATCTCGACCTTTTCCATTGACCGTGTTTCCATTGAATTGCAAGCAGTTCAATTCCATCGAACTGAAGCTATTGCTTAAGGCAAACTAACTCGTTCCAGCTGAACCTCTGTGCTCAGGGATCAAGGCTCTGTCTTTCACAACCCTTCAAATTGAGCTTCAACACTGACAAGTCCTGGGGACCTGTATTGCTTCTTTCTCCGTTATCAGCAAAAACAAAAGAGACAGTCAGCTATGAAAGCCCAGCTCTGGCCCCACTCCTACAAGCTTCAGCAGGGATAATAAAGTCCTTAGCGTGGACTGTTCTCAGAAAAATCTCGCTGGACGGAGTTCCGGTTCAAGGCATGATTTCGTCAGAGTCCAAGGCCCACGTGTGCCTACTACATGTGGGAGCGGGGAGTATTAGAGAGAAGGAAATCTACAAATGGAAGAAGGCCACCAGGGAGAGAAAGAGATGTAGAAACAGAGGGAAGCCGGTCCGAAGAAATCATTTACTATGGTAAGAAATAACAGGAGGATCGGGCACAGCCTCAGGTCCAATAGGAACTACAGCCAAGTTGCCAGAAAGAAGAGGGCGTTTATTACTGGTCTACCGTCACTCCTGGTGACTTACTCAGAACCAATCAGTTGTCTGCTCCTAGCATAGCCGGCCGCTCATTTCTCTGGCGGTATGTGGTCAGTTTTGAGCTGATCTGACACACCTGGCCAAGAGACCATGTCGCCTTCTTTCATTCCGTCCTTCCTCTCCTGGTCCTTAGGAGTCTAATTCATGCAAACACACACGCACACCTGATCCGACGGCAAAAGAAAGCAATCTCCCCCTTTCAATTCCCTCCTTTAACACTATCACGGAGGAGGGAATAACAGCAAAGAGAGCATACAGTGAGGCTACGGATAAAACTCCCGGCGGGTTCAGAGAGCAAAAAGTGCAAGCGCTCTGTGCTACCTCAAGGACTGAAAGCAAGTAGATAGACAAAGGCTGATTCTAAGCGGGGGAAAGGAGGAAACAGCGTTGAGGGCTGCACCCCACGTTAGGGTCTGAAGCCCGCCGTGCTCTCGGGCTTCCCCCAGCCAGAAGGGGGTGGTTCTAGAAGAAAGGTAGGCCAGAAGGAGCAAAGAATGATGCTGGGGAAACTGGGAGTCCTCTCACGACCACCTGGAGTCTGGCGTCTCGCCATACCCACACCAAGGCACCAGGATCTCGCCTGCAGTCCACTGAACTCCAGATCTCGGCTATCGAAAGGACTCCTTGGGGAGTTTTCCTAGTCTTTTTTTTTGGGGGGGGGGGGCGGGGGCGGGAGGGAAAGAGGATAAGTTTCAGTGGGGATTCTTGTCCTCTCAAAAAGACCTGGCAAGAAAAAGCAATACATTCTCACAGACCTGATTTTTGGCGTGGCCAGGTAGAGGATGAAGGGAAGACAGAGGAGCAGCAGGAAGACAACCATCTCAGCAGCGCCGTAGCACAGTGGAGGTTGATGCTCCTAAGCGGCTGGCCAACTATGGCTTCTCTTTCCTAGACACACCCCGATTCAATAGCAACCGACTGAGAGCAAAGCTCCCTGGGAAATGTAGTCCAGGATTTGGTGGCCGCCTGGCGGTTTACTTTCAGGAAGATGCTTCCTAGCTCTGTGAGAAGTTGACTAACACAATACAGGAGAGGCAGAATCCAATGGCCTAGACCCTGTGGGATCGAACCAGCCCTTCTGCCGCCCTATGGCTACTAATGATTCTTTAGAAATCGCCCTAGTTTGCTTTCTCTTGGAGCCCAAGTCGAGTGCTTTGTTCAATTTTCCCCAGTCATGATTAGGAAATTACCACATTTTGTCTGTGAGATAGCATCTGGTAAGTATTCTGAGGCCGATTTACACCGGAGAGGAGCCGTTATCTGACAGTTGGTGAGGTGGAAGGCATCCTTTCTCAGAGACTGTGCCCTATGGGGGCAAAGCAAGTAAGACATTGCCCTAGAGAATAACATTTCTCTGGGAACAGGCAGCTCCCTAGTCAAGTTTTCTTTCATCTGAGGTCTATTTCGTGGGGATGAACATGGGTTAATTTTTTTTAATTACTTAAAAAAAATACCAATCCAAATTCCCTCTCCCTCTCCTCCTCCTAGCCTTCACATACCCTCCCACCCCACTCCCTCCAATCCTAAGAGAGGGCCATGCACCCCACCCTGTGGAAAGTCCAAGGCCATCCCTACTACATCTAGGTTGGGCAAGGTATACGTCCAAAGGGAACAGGATCTCAAGAAGTCAGTACATGCAGTAGAGACACATCCCAGTGTCAATCGAGATAGAGGAAGGACAGATATGATAACATGGATTAAGTTTTAACAAATCATTATCCACCTGTGATTTCCCATCTACACTAATAGTTTCTGGTTCTTTGGCTTAATAACTTTCCATTTGACAGGAAGACACCTGTTCCATGGCCAACTTGAAGCAATATGTTGTGCAGCAATTGGGGAGGAGATTCCTTCACACAATGCAGATTCTTAGAGACTTAGCATTAGATTGTCTAGTAACCATCAGCTTTTGTCACTTTCTTCTCATTGTGCTGTTTGGTGTTTGGACAGCAGCTCACTGGTCAACACAAAGCCTGTTATGTGTGTTCTGTTCCTTACTCGTTTTACAAATGTTTCAGGTATTCCTCCTGGGAACTGGACTGTTCTAAGGCCCAGAGGGAGCCAGGCAGACATAACCTATGCCCTCTCAAGCTTAAAGGGCGCCAAGGAAAGCCTTGGAGAGGGATTACTATAAATAGATCATGGGAAAGCTGTGGAAGAATAGAACTTTGGCAGTTGACAAAAGGCAGGACTCTCCTGCTCTAGAGATTAGTGAGGGCTACTCTGAGATGGCCTTTGAGCTGAAGCCTCATGGTAGGTCAAGATCAATACATCTCAACACAGAGGAACTCACCGAGGAAAGACCCCACCACTACCTCAACACACAGGAGCGCACCCTCACAAGGCTCAGAGCTGGGGAAAAGCAGGGTAGAGGGTAGAGGGCTTGGGGGCAAGGAGCAGAGCCAGAAATGTCACTAGCCAGTGTTTATATAGGATTTATATGCCAGATCATGGACAAGCACTATAGTCTCCCCCACCCCATTGCTAAATTCCCTCAGCTAACCTCAAATTTATTAGCTTTTTTCAGTTCCTTTTTGTTTTGTTTTGGTTTTGGTTTTTCGAGACAAGATTTTTCTGTGTAACAGCCCTAGATGTCCTGGAACTAACTTTTGTAGACCAGGCTGGCTTCGAACTCACAAAGATCCACCTGCCTCTGCCTCCCAAGTGCTGGAATTAACCATGTGGCCCACTACACATGGCTAACTTTTCATTCTTACAAGCGTGAAGCAGATACTATAATTTTTTCTTTTTTTTTTTTCAATATTTATTTATTTATTATTTATACAATATTCTGTCTGTATATATGCCTGCAGGCCAGAAGAGGGCACCAGACCTCATTACAGATGGTTGTGAGCCACCATGTGGTTGCCGGGAATTGAACTCAGGACCTTTGGAAGAGCAGGCAATGCTCTTAACCACTGAGCCATCTCTCCAGCCCCCACTATAATTTTTTCCATTTTACCAACTAGGAAACTAAAGTTCAACTAAAGCATTGTTAGTTTAGTCAGAGTATGGGTAGCAGAGCTGGGGTCCAGACTTCAGCAGGAGATGCCCTGGGCTTCTGTCCTTAACGTTAAACCATACTGCCAAAGAGGAATCTGGAAATCTTCTCCCTAGATATATACAGTTTTCATATCCATATAACATTAGCATACAATTTCAGGTGACTTGATACATCGTCCTCATTCATGAGACCTAAAACTCATTGGTTAAGGTGCTGGAGAAGGTGTCCAGCAGTTAAAAACACTTGCCGCTCTTCCGGAAGAGCTGGGTTCAGTTCCTAGCAACCACATGGTGGCTAACAGCAGTCTGTGACTCCAGGTCCGGGAATCCAGTGACCTCTTCTGGCCTCCTTAAGTATCAGGCACACACATGATGCACAGACATGCAAGAAGACAAAATACCCACATGCACAAAATAAGAATTAAAAAACAAAAACATTGGTTAAGCTGAGGATGGTGGCATACACTTTTAATCCCAGCACTCAGGAGGCTGAGGCAGGTAGATATCTATGAGTTCCAGGCCAGCCTGATCTAAATGAGTTCTAGGACAACCAGAGCTACACAGAGAGAACTTATCTCAAACTCCCTGTTATGGTTTTGGTCCCTTTAAGGGACAAGCCATGCCCACTCCCTGCCCCATCTGCTGAGGCAGGCTGATCTTCAGCTTCCGGCCTGAGCTCACTCTCTTTTCCATCTTCCTCTCAGAGAGGCAGAAGCACTTCGCTTCTGCTTCTGCTTCGCTTCTGCCTCTCTCCCCACTTCTCTGCTTCCCCCCTTCTCTGTCTCTTTCTCCTCTTCTCTCTCTCCCTCTCTCTCTGTCCCCCCCCTTCACCCTTCCTCCTCCATAACGCCCTGAATAAACATTCAACCTCACCCTGCATTTCGTGTCTATCCATGTTTCTGTCTTCTGCCCGCCCGCCATGTGTCTCCCTGCCTGGAACCAGCCATTGCTTGGGGACCAGCAGCCGTCTCTGCCTGGGACTGGCTGCTCCCAGGGCCCGCTGTCTGCCGCCACATGGCCCACCACCACCATTTGGGACCTACAGCATTTCTGTTGCCTACTGCCACCGGGGATCTTGCAGCATTTAAAAAAAAAAACAACACTCCCCATAGCAGTAACAACAACAACAACAACAATAATACGTTGGGTGAACTCCTTAGAGATGCTGTTTCAGAGGAGAACCTGGAGGATTACTAACGGAAGAAAATAGTAGTGGTCAGTGGGGTTGGAAAAGGCCAGAGAGATTGGAGATATATCAGGTTTAATCTGGGAAAAGAAAGAGAGAGGGAGGGAGAACGAGAAAGAGAGGTGCTTTTCAATTTTTATTTAATTAAAATGTTAAAAAAATTGCATATGGATGTTTTGCTTGCATGTATATCTGTGTACCATATGCATTCCTGGAGGCCAGAAGAGGCCAGTAGGTCCCCTAGAACTGGAGTTCCAGATGGTTGTGAGCTATTGTGTGGGTGTTAGAAAACAAAGTCATCTCTCCAGGCCCCAAAGACAAATCTTTTAAGTGGCCAAGTGATTTGAACAAACTTAACCAGAAACAGGACAGTTAGAAACACTAAGGGAAATTTAATTAAAACCACAATAAAATACTACTACCCTCCTACAGGAATGGCCAAAGCACAAAGGCTGCCCACACCAGTACTGAGAAGAACGTAGAACAACTGAAATGGTTGCTGACGGAGGGGTCATGTAACACCTCAGTGGTGTAGCCGCTGACACATTTTTGTTGCTCAAGTAAATAATCCCCCACCTACGCTCGTGGCCTTAACCTTAATGCAAGACTCCACCCCACCCCGCCAAAGGCGTTAAAAATACAGAAGATGAAAGGGTTCAGGGGAAGGGGGAAGGCAAAACGAGAGGATAATGTGGGCGGGAAGATGATCAAACTGTTTATGTGCATCTAGGAAATCATGAAAAAATAAATACTTTTTAAAAAGAGAAAGGTTAAATTAAAAAAGAACTGTATCATGTGAATTTAGAAGAAAAACAAATGAAGAAAACACAGTGAGATGAGTTTACAAATGTCTGCCGAAAGCAAATTTATCAACTGCATTTGGACACTCTGTTTTGTTTTTGTCTATTTTTTTTAAGGCAGGGGCTCACCATAAAGTCCCCAGCTGGCCTAGAACTAACAGAAATCCGCCTGCCTCTGTACCACCACACCCAGTTCCATCTGATTCTTTTTAGATGTTGGGTTTGTTTGTTTGTTTTTTGAGACAGGATCTTACTAAAGTAGCCTAGGCTGGCCTTGAACTCACTAGGTAACCCAGGGTGGCCCTGAATTCACAGTCCTTCTGCCTCAAAATCCTGAGCACTGAGATTATAAGCATTAAAAAGGGAAGTGAGAGGGGCGTTAAGATAAAAGATAAAGAAGTTCCCTGGGCCTTGGCAGAGCTGGTACAAGAAAACCAAGAAGCAGGCCTCAGAGCCCTGGGGAAAACCAGCGTGAGAGGGACACACCCACAGGACAGGAGTGCAGCCCCACCACCTGAGTCAAGTTGGGGTCAGCATGGTAGGGCTTTGCTGTGACAGACCTGACCATGGTGTTGTGGGGAGGGGGGCTGTGGGCTAGAAAAGCCATTGACTTGAGAGCTCAGTGTGATGTTCTGTAGGAGCATCCTATAGAGGTTCCGTTCTGAGGTAAAATCTTCAGGGAAGTGTTTCCTGAGAGTCAGCACACAGAAGCTGTGTTCTGGGGTGGGCAAGGTTGTACCTCGCTCTGGCAGTCACACGTGGTAGTAAGAGGCACCTGGGTGGTACTTATCTTGAAGGCATGAAGAGGTCAGGGAGAACAGCTGAGGTTGGGAACTCTGAAAGTCCAGGAGAAGCCACCGATGCGTTGCAGCCTCGGTAGCCATTGAAGGACCAGGATTGAAGGGGTCATGCAGAGAAGTTGAGGCTTGGCACCATGAAGTGAGCCTAGGAGAGGCTATTGGTGAATGTGCAGCCCAGTTGCAACAGAAGGCCTCAGCATTTTGGAGACGCCAGTACCTTGGGTTAACCAAGAACAGCAAGAGTGGTGTGGAACCAGCTGGAGCCTTAGAAGACAAGCTCTGTGTGCTGCAGAGGACGGAGCAGAAAGGATCCAAGGCCCTTGGAGAAGCCCAGAAGATCATAAGTGGATCCTAGACATTGGACATTGAGTTATTTGCATGGTTTGAGCTTGGTTTTCGCTTTGTTCAGATTGTAACTGTGCTCTGGTTCTTCCTTTGTGAAGTAAAGAAATGTTTAATTTATTTTTTTAATTTACAGGAGACCATATTTGAAAGATTGAATTTTTATTAAAATTTATTTTTATGTGTATGGATATTTCACCAATAAGTATGGGGTTTTTTTTGTTTTTTGTTTTTGTTTTTTTGTTTTTTGTTTTTCAAGACAGGGTTTCTCTGTGGTTTTGGAGCCTGTCCTGGAACTAGCTCTTGTAGACCAGGCTGGTCTCAAACTCACGGAGATCTGCCTGCCTCTGCCTCCCAAGTGCTGTGATTAAAGGCGTGTGCCACCACCGCCCGGCTGATAAGTATGTTTGTGTACCAAATGTGTGCAGTGTTCATGGGGTATAGAGGAGACAGAGAAGAGGGTGTGGATCCCCTGGAACTCGAGTTATAAATGGTTGTGAGCTATCATGTGGGTATTGGGAATTGAACCCAGGTCCTCTAGAAGAGCAACTACTCTTAACTACTGAGCCATCTCTCCAGTCCTGAGAGGCTAAATTTTAAAGTGACTGAATTTTTAAAGTCTGTCAGACTTTTAAAGTTTGTAAAAATGTTTTATGTTGTGATGTTGATGTTAATGTGTGATCTTGGGGGTGAACAAGAAAAGAATGGTTTTGGCTAAACAGTGATTTGTGTGTCATATTGACAAGAGGTCATTTGTCCTGGCTAGTTTTATGTCAGCCTGATAAATCTGAAAGGAGGGAAGCTTAACTGAAAAAATTCTTCTATAATATCCAGCTGTAAGGCATGTTCTTAATTACCTATTGATGGGGGAGGGTCCATCCCACAGTGGGTGGTAACACCCCTGGGCTGGTGGTCTTGAGTTCTATAAGAAAGCAGGATGAACAAAGTCATGGGAGCAAGTCAGTAAGCAGCACCCCTCCATGGTCTCTGCATCAGCTCCTGCCTCCAGGATCCTGTCCTGACTTTATCTAATGATGAACATTGCTGTGAAAGTTTAAGCCAAATAAACCCCTTCTTCCTCCAGTTGTTTGAGTCATGGTGTTTCCTTGCAGCAATACAAACCCTAGCTAAGACAGATGTTCTACTAGACTGTGGCTGAATCTGGATCAAAGGGTAACCTGAGTAGAGAGATTTGCAGATCCATACATGCTGCATTATTCACAACAGCTAAGATACTGAAGTGCCTAGGTGCCCATGAACAGATGAATAACCTAAGGAAATGTGGCTGCTGGGATAAGACACCATGACCAGAGCAACTTACAAAGGAAAGCGTGCTATTGGGCTTACAGTTCCAGAGGGCTAAAGTCCGTGGTGGTAGAGCAAACCCATGGCAGCAGGAACAGCTGAGAGCTCACATCCCAAACCACAAGCAGGAGGCAGAGAGCACACTGTGAATAGCATGAATCTTCTGAAACCTCAAAGCTCACCCCAGTGACACACATCTTCTATCAAGGCCACAACTCTTAATCCTTCCCAAACAGTTTCACCAACTGGGTTCCAATATACAAGCCTATGGGGCCCGGTCTCATTCAAACCATCACCCTAATGGGTGTGTGCAATGAAATTTTATTCAACTATGCAGAGGAATGAAATTATGCCATTTTCTAGAAAATGGATGGAACTGAAGATTATTACGTTAAGTGGAATGGGCCAGACTCAGAAAGACAAATGTCTCATGTTTTTCATATGCATAATCTAGATTTCAATACAAACATGATAGTACATATGTATGATATGAACATAGGAAGACTATGAGAGGGAAGGAAAAGGCCTAAAGGAGGGCAGAGAGACATACAAGACAGAGTCCTCCCCATTGAGGGTGGGAGAGACAAATAAAACAGTGCATTTTTTTTTTTTTGGTTTTTCGAGACAGGGTTTCTCTGTGGCTTTGGAGCCTGTCCTGGCACTAGCTCTTGTAGACCAGGCTGGTCTCGTACTCACAGAGATCCGCCTGCCTCTGCCTCCCAAGTGCTGGGATTAAAGGCGTGCGCCACCACCGCCCGGCAAAACAGTGCATGTTTTCTCTCTTATGGAATCTGGAGTTGACTTTCTTCCTATCTTCCTGTCTATGTATCCTATGTACTTATCTGGTGTCTATCTACACACGCAACAAGAAAGCACCGGGGAGCGAGAAGTAGGCAGTGAGGTGGGAGGAGGGAGAGGAGAGGATAGTAGAAGGGTACATATTATAAGGGTATGAAAATATGTGTGATATATACATCATATATATCACACATATCTATGTATATCAAATATAATATATTATAATGATATATGTGATATGTCGCATATCATTGTAGTGTATGTTATACGTCATATATATGTTATGTAATATAGTATGTTATATACTATAATGAACCCTATTATCTTTTTTGCTAATTTTAATAATTTAGAAGGCTGGGTACAGGCAAGGGATAGCAGCTACTAAGGTCAGAGGCACAAGCAGTGGCCAGGGAGAACATGTTGGGCCTGGAATGCCAAGCTGGAACTACACTTTTACATTACATCAAGCAATGGAGGGTTTAGGCCAAAGAATGTGGCACTGAGTTCATGTTCTGTTTCGTTCCCCAAAGAAATTACAAAGCTCAACACGCCAATTTCTCCCTCCCAGATTTCTCTGAGTGCCAGATCTGTGTTTCCCACCACCCATCAGGCCCCTTTTTCTGGATGTCCTGGTCCTCCCCATGAGTTTCTTACGTTTTGGTAAATGGGACCATCTTTCTGTGTACCTACCAAGGATGTGATGGGTATTGTTTCTTTTCCTTTGGAGAGGTTGGGACCTGGCAAATCGCCCCTCAGTAACTGTAACCCAACATCACATTCATTAACCCAGACTGGTTAAGTGCTCAACTGACATTTGGAAAGAAATGAAAAAGCCTGTGGCCCCGTAACAAGCTGGCTCCCAGATAGCTCTGGTTTACAGATTAATATCGTTCTCTTTCAAGTTTACATCTAGGCGTGAATTCAAAGGTAGTAAGGTGTCATTAGTAAGGGATCTTTGTTTTATTGCTTAAGGTATTTATTTTGCAAATGTGTGTTGAGTAATAGTTCTCTAGGGCAGTTTTGTCAAACCATGGTTCCAATTATCCATAGTTGGGTAACACTCCACCTACACTTAGGAATTAAATAGAATTTACTTTACAATGGTCATGATTTGATCATGATTAGTAGTTCAGAAGAGTTTCACAAGGTGATTTTTCTGTGCTATATGGAGTTGACTGTGTGGCTCCATGGGGCAAAATTGACATGTGGGTCGGTCTGGGGAAATTCAAGAAGGTATCCCTCAAACGTCTCAAGCTTTGGCAGGAATAGCCAGAGGCTGAGGCTGAACTGGGCCACTCTCTCTCTGTAGTCTCGGGATCTCTTTATGGTCCTCTCAGAATGCTGGTTGTTATAAGACCAGCAGCGGGCTGTCCTGCCACCTGGCTAGCTTAGCCCTGAAATAATTAATTGCACAGAAACTGTATTCAGCCTGGCCCATTAGCTCTAGCTTCTTATTGGCTAATTCTCACATCTTGATTAACCCATTTCTATTAAATCTGTGTATCACCACGTGACTGTGGCTTACCGGGAAAGAGTCAGCATGTCTGGCCTGGCAGCTGGCTCCACAGTGGCTCTCTGCCTGCCTTCTTCCTCCCAGCATTCTGTTCTGTCTACTCCACCCATCTAAGTACTGCCCTATCAAAAGGCCAAGACAGAGCCGGGCGGTGGTGGCGCACGCCTTTAATCCCAGCACTTGGGAGGCAGAGGCAGGCGGATCTCTGTGAGTTCGAGGCCAGCCTGGTCTACAAGAGCTAGTTCCAGGACAGGCTCCAAAACCACAGAGAAACCCTGTCTCGAAAAAACCAAAAAATAAATAAATAATAAAAAAATTAAAAAAAGGCCAAGACAGTTTCTTTATTCAACCAATGAAAGCAAAACACAAGCAGAAGAACCTCCTACATCAGTTGGTTGTTCATCATCTCCTCCTCCTTCTTTTCTGCCTCCTCCTCCTCTTCCCTGTCTTTTTCTTTTTCCTCCTACCTATAGTTATACAACAAAAACTCAGATGTAGGAAACTTATTACATCCATATACAACAGAATACAATTTTAGCTATGCACACAGATTTTGTTTGTTGGATTTATAATAAGATAACTTTGATTTTCAGGAGTGATAGGCAAGAGACAGGAAGACTCCTAAGCCTAAACATAGAAAGCTGCATAATGCCACTTCTGTGTGGTCTGTTATTCAAGAGAATGACATCGAGGTTCCTGCCCTTTTGAGATTCAAGGGAAGGGGACACAGAGAGAGTTGCCTCTCCACAGCCAAGCAGACTGAGCACTGATGCTGTGTTTAATCTCACAAGTGTGACTCTAGTCAAATTAGCCTTTTGATCCTCTGTGAAACAGCTGCAATTGTTCTCATACTAAATGTCCATGAAGACATTTAAATCTAGTTAATGACGTTTTTATTGTTATGTGGGTATAAAGGTCAGAGGACAATTTGTGTTTTGTTTGTTTGTTTCTTTGTTTTTTGCTTCTTTCAAAACAGGATTTCTTTGTATAACTGCTCTAGTTGTCCTGGAACGTGGCTTTGTAAACCAGGCTAGCCTTGAACTCATAGAGTTCCATTTGCCTTTGTTTCCCTAGTGCTGGGATTAAAGGCATATGCCACCACTGCCCAGTGTGGAGAGCAACTTTTATGAGTTGAGTTCTCTTCTACTTCTCTGTGGGTGCTTGGGCTCAAACTCAGGTTGTCAGGTTTCTGTGACAAGAGCTTTATCTACTGAGCCACCTCGCTACATAAACTGTTTTTTTATTATTAAAGATTCATTTTATTTTTTAGTTATGTATGTATCTGTGCATCCTATATGCCACACATTGTATGCAGGTGTCTATGGAGCCCAGAAAAGGGTGTCAGGTCTCCTGGAGCTAGAGTTGTAAGTGGCTGTGAGCTACCATACAATGTGGGTGCTGAGAACCAAAGTTGGGTAGCTTAGAAGAACAGGAGGTGCTCTTACCTGCTGAGCTACCTCTCCAGGCCCCCTAAAGTTTTTTTTTTAATCAATGAATTGTGGTTTTGTTTGTTAAATAGTTATCATATTACAATTGCCTCTCTCTCTCTAAAAAAATGCAATCTCACTATGTTGCCTAGACTGGTTTCCAAATCCTGAGCAAGTGGTCCTCATTTCAACCTCTTGAGTACAGTGATTAATTCATCCTTTTAAAAAGTAAGATTTAGGGGCTGATGAGATGATTATTCAGTGGTTAAGGGCACTTGCAGAGGACCAGGGATAGTTTTCCAGCACCTACATGGTGGCTCACAATCATCCATAACTCCAGTTCCAGGGGATCCAGCATGTTCTTCAGGCCTCTGCAGGTAGCAGGTACGCATGTTGTGAGGTACTCACCAGAGAAGACCACTCAGACACAGGTTCAAGCCAATAGAAAGTTTTTATTAATTGGCCGGCAACTACTCCTGGTGTTCAGGACCCCAGTGTAGCTCAGAACCTTTCTTACAATAAGCTTTAAACACACAAAGACGCATCCTGGGTTGACATAACTAAGTTAGCAAAAGCAGTTAGCCAGAGGCAGAACTACAGAACCAAAAGGCAAGGTTAGTACATTTATGGACTTCTCCAGAGCTATGGATTTTGATGGGTTAGGTCTTTGTTCTGGTCTCGGTAGGTGTCGTTCCTACATGCTGGCTTCCGCATAGGCCTAAAGGGTTCTTCTATCATGGTGTCAGTTGTGCTAAGGTCTGGGAGTGAATACAGGCACGTGGGGCACATTTGTACATGCAGGACAGCAGGACAGCCAGGGAAAAACAGAAACAAAATAAAAAACAAACAAAGACAAGAGCAGAGGCCGAACTCAGGTTCTGACAAGATGGCCGGGCTGCCCCGCAGGATCATCAAGGAAACCCAGAGTTTGCTGGCAGAACCAGTTCCTGGCATTAAAGCAGAACCAGATGAAAGCAACGCCCGTTATTTTCATGTGGTCATTGCTGGCCCCCAAGATTCCCCTTTGAGGGAGGGACTTTTAAACTTGAACTATTCCTTCCAGAAGAATACCCAATGGCAGCACCTAAAGTACGTTTCATGACCAAAATTTATCATCCTAATGTAGACAAGTTGGGAAGAATATGTTTAGATATTTTGAAAGATAAATGGTCCCCAGCACTGCAGATTCGCACAGTTCTGCTATCAACCCAGGCTTTGTTAAGTGCTCCTAATCCAGATGATCCGTTAGCAAATGATGTAGCCGAGCAGTGGAAGACTAATGAAGCCCAAGCCATAGAAACAGCGAGAGCATGGACTAGGCTGTATGCCATGAATAATATTTAAGTGGATCAGATCATCAAGTGTACATCACTTCTCCTGTTCTGCTAAGACTCTTCCTTTTTGGTTTGCATTTAATGGACACAGTCTTAGAAACATTACAGAATAAAAGCCCAGGCATTTTCATCTTTGGTGATTACATGCACATTAGCAAATCTATGTCTTGTCCTGATTCACTGCTGGAAAGCATGAGCAGAGGCTAGAAGTGCCATCCGGGTTGTTGTGAAGTGTTTAAAAGCAGTGACTCTGCTTGGATTCATTTCCCCATCGTGGTTTAAGTACAAAGCACTGTGAATGAAGGCAGTTGTCAGGGTTAGCTGCCAGGGGTATGGGTGTTTTTATTTTATTTTTTAGGGGGGAAGTTTTATTTTAATTTTATGGTTTCCTTTCTCCCTTCCCCTCTTATGGGATCTAATTGCAGTGGTTAAATGCAGCTAACCAGTTTTTTAGCATATGCTCTCTAGCCAAGTCTAACTTTAGACGCTGTAGATGGACAAGCTTGATTGTCTGAACCAAAATGGGAACATTAAATAAACATCACAGCCCTCACTAATAACATTGTGACTTTGCTGTCAAGTGTAGATTCTCTGCCCCATCTCCCCAGAAGAAGAAGAAGAAAAAAAAGCTTGTGACCATTTTGTATAGCTTGTCTGGAAACTTCTGTAAATATTATGTTTTAGTAAAATATTTTTTGTTATTCTAAAAAAAAAACAAAAAAAACCCACAAAGAAACCAAAATGATGGTGGCGTTTCCCGGACTGATGACTGGCTAAGGCTTATGATGGTGAGATGAGAAGAGCTAAGGGGAGGGTGTTCAGAAATGCTCTGTGTGGTTTTCTTTTCCCTCAACAGTTCTGTAACATTTCAAAGTAAGATGCTTTACAAAGCAAATTTGATCAGCCATGAGGTAGGAAAGGCTGAATGTTTTCAATCTCTATAGAAAATCCTGTTTATAAAATAATTTATTAGAAGAGCTCATCAAAGCCCACACCAAAGGATAAGAAAAAGAGCCGTAAAGGAGCACTGCAAACTCTTGCTCCCTGGCTCACTCAGCTTGCCTTTTTATACCTCCCAGGACCACCTGCCCAGAGGTGGCACTACACACAGTGGGCTAGCCCCTCCCACATCCACTGTCAATTGCGAAAGTGATTCACGGACTTGCTTGCAGGCCAATCTGATGAAGAGTTTACCGGATAGTTTTATGTCAACTTGACACAAGCTGAAGTCGTCTGAGAGGAGTGAACTTCAATTAAGGAAATGCCTCCAAAAGATTGGGCTGTAGGCAAGCCTGTAGAGCATTTTCTTAATTAGTTATTGATGGGGGAGGGTCCCAACCCCTTATGGGTGGTGCTGTTTCTGGCCTGGTGGTCCTGGGTTCTATAAGAAAGTAGGCTGAGCAAGCCATGAGGAGCAAGTCAATAAGAAGCACCCTTCCATAGCCTCTGCATCAGCTCCTGCCATCAGGTTCCTGCCTGTTTCAGTTTCTGCCCTGACTTCCTTCAATGAACCCTTTCCTCCCCAACTTGCTTTTTGGTCATGGTATTTCATCACAGCACTAGTAATCATAAGACAGAGGCATTTCCTCAAATTGACATTTCCTCTTCCCAGATGATTCTAGCTTGTGCAAGTTGATGTAAAAGCAACCAGCACAGGATTCTTGATCTTGATTTTCTTTCTTTCTCTCTTTCTTTCTCCCTCTCTCTCTTTCTTTCTTTCTTTCTTTCTTTCTTTCTTCTCTCTTTCTTTTTTCCTTCCTTCCTTCCTTCCTTCCTTCCTTCCTTCCTTCCTTCCTTCCTTCCTTCCTTCCTTCCTTCCTATCTCCCTTCCTCCGTCCCTCCCTCTCTTTCTTTTTTTAATCTCTCACTCTTCCCCACTCCTCCCCTTCTTTCTTCTCTCTCTTTTTCTTCATTTTGAGACAAGGTCTGTATGTAGTCCAGACAGAACTGGAACTCATTCTTCCTCCCCAAAGCCTCCCAAGTGTAATATTTCTGATGGTCCAGGTACTTGTGAGTTTTCTCCATATTATTCCCTGATTCTTTAGTTTTCCCCAAGTGAAAAAATACATCGTTTTAATGTAGTCAATGAGGCATCGTGCCCAAGGACTTTACTGATATCCGTAGACACTCAAGTGGGCAGAATTTTGGACAGCTTTGCCCTCTTCACCTCTGAGTCACACACCATAGTTTGTTCCTTTTCCTTCTTTTCTTTCTTCCTTTCTCACTCCACTTCTGTAGTCCTAGGGATCAAACTTACGGTCTTGTTCATGCCAAGCAAGCCCTCCGCCAACTGAGCTAACCCCCTAGTTCCTCTGTACCATCTTTTTCACTTCATATTCCATTCCCATCCCCAGTGCTCAGTTGTCTGCTTTCTAATTATTCTCTGTAGGAATGGCTTTATCATTCACTTCCTTGAAATCTCCTATGCTGTCTGGGTTGGCTTTGAATTTTCCCTTTAGCCTTCTGAGTAACTGAGGCTGTAGGCATAGGCCATGATCCCTAGCTTGCCGTCTGCTTCTGTTGGAACCAAATTCTCATATGACTCATAAAATTGTATGAATCTAAAAACCAGAGTGACGAGAAACCTCCTTCAGCCAATACCTTTAAGAGCCTGGATCAGGCTCTTTCGGCCATCTTCCCGCGCCACCACCATGGTGCACATGAACATCCTGGCTGATACTCTCAAGAGCATCAACAATGCAGAGAAGAGAGGCAAATGCCAGGTCCTCATCAGGCCCTGCTCCAAAGTCATCGTTCGGTTCCTAACTGCGATGACGGAGCACGGTTACATGGGTGAATTTGAAATCATTGATGACCACAGAGCTGGGAAGATCGTTGTGAACCTCACAGGCAGGTTGAACAAGTGTGGAGTGATAAGCTCTAGATTTGATGTGCAACTCAAAGACCTAGAAAAATGGCAGAACAACCTGCTCCTGTCCCGTCAGTTTGGCTTCATTGTACTGACCACCTCAGCTGGCATCATGGGCCATGAAGAGGCAAGACGAAAGCACACAAGAGGGAAAGTCCTGGGATTCTTTTTCTAGAGATGTAAAACATAAATAAAAAGCCTTTATGGACTGTGCTCAGGGTCAGTCCTTTTGAATCTTTCCAGCAGAATAGCAAATGTCTGGCTCTGCTGGCTGTGCTTACTGGTGACACTTCTTTTGAAGCTACTAAGAAAGTCCTGTGATCATGCCTTTACTTGAGTCCTGGTTGGTTTCAGCCGCTGTGGTTGCAGTGCAGTGGTGTTCAGCTGTGAGACTTGACATAAATAATGAAAGCATGAAAAAAAAGAGCCTGGACCAGGGTGGGGCATGACTTTTTGGATACCCAGAGAAAACCACCGACCTGCCCAGCACTCACTCTCTCTTGTTCCTGCATTCCACACCTTGAGGTTGCACTTCTCGTTCCTGTTCCATGAGCTTTCCCCTTTCAATAAAGAATAATAATAGAAATCCTTTGGAGTTAGCTTGAGATTATTTGACTTGTGCCCCTCCCTTTTATGCATTCAGTTACACCAGAGAAAAATTCTCTAGGACCGAGCAAGCTTATTTAGGGTTAGATAACATTATAATGGAGCACTCAGGCTACAATAAACCATCAGTGTATTTGGGGGGACAATGGTGTGTGTTTTGGAAGTGAAATGAGAATTACCTAAGATATTTTGAAAGAAAAATTTATGACTACAGTAACTATTTTAAGGGTGATGCAAGTTCAAGGTCGGATGGACTATCCCTGGCCAGATGTCTTGCAGAAATGTTTTTTCTCTCTGTGTGTATAAGAGGTAGAATTTCATAAGGCTATAGATTTGACAGAATCTTTTGTACACAGCTCTTACTAGCAATTGCATCTGCAAGAGATCCACTCCTTCCTTGGCAACCTCCCACATTTATTTATTTATCCAATATGTTTTGAGAAAGGATCTTATTGCGTGGCTCAGTGAGGCCTGGAACTCACTGTGTAGATCAGACTAACCTTGAACTTGCACTGATCCTCCTGCACCTGCCTCCTGAGTGCTGAGATTATAGGCCCGATTCTCCATAGTTGACCCTGCTTAACTTAGTCATTTATTTTTGTTAGAATGGACACAACATCTCTATTTTGATCCTGGCAACTTGTATAACTGTAAAGAATAAAATTAGATTATTCTAGAATTTCACATTCTTGGAGAGATTGGTGAAAACTCAACCACATCCACCCCTGCTGCATGCATATCTGCCTCATACAAACACTGGTAGCAGGTTTTTGTGGAGAGACAAATATGCAGGTTTGATTTATATCCCTGAGTGTGGAAGGTTAAAAAAGTACTCAAATGAGATATAAGTTAAACTTTTCTGATTGTCTTAAAGAAGAGGTAAATATAAAATATTGTATAAAATATAGTCTATGGAAGCAATGACCAATTTTTGACCAATGCATAGATCCATCATGGATCCAAGGGACTGAACTTGGGTCATGACTGATAAAGACGGGGGGAGGCTGCAGAGAAGGTAGAGGCGAGACAGAAAGGGGTTTAAAGGTTTATTCAGCTAAAGAACATTTATATGATGTTAGAAAGTCAAAAATCAACAAATATATCAATATCCCAAGTCTTCATTCTGAAATATTTTCTGTCTTGGTTTTTCCATGACTAAAGGTTTATGTGCAGGCCTGTTTCAAAATGTTTGTAAAACTTTAAACTGAAACATATCAAACATTCATAACTTTTGAAGAATTTCATGGTAAATATCCAACTACCATCTACTTTCTATATTAACATTTTTGTATGTTTGATTTACCACGTGTTTAAAGTAGATATAATAGTGGCATAAGGAAGGTTTGGTGGGCAAAGGAGTTTGCTGACCTAAGTTCAGTTCCTGGGACTCTTCTGGTGGAAGGAGAGAACTGTCTCCTGAAAGATGTCTCTGACCTCCACATGCATCCTGAGACACAATACCCCTCCCACAATAAGTAAGTATAATGTGAAAATTTTAATTAGATGAATAAAACATTAGTCTTACTTCCCTCTATTATCAATCCACAGTATTTTATTAATGCACTTAATATACTTAATACAAAGGTAATATGATTTCTGGATTTTGTGATATTTGTGGCAACTGTTAGGTTTATTTTAAAAGATTTGTAATATGCTGCTGACATTTTAAAAGATTTCTATTTATTTTATGTGTGTAAGAGTTTTGTCTGCCTGTATGTATGTGCGCCATGTGCATGCCTGGTGCCCAAGGAGGCCGGAAGAGGACGTTGGATCCCCTAGAATTAAAGTTACAAACTGTAGGGAGCCACCATGTTGGGGCTGGAAACTGAACCTGAGCTCTCTGCAGTAAGTTCTCTTAACTGTTGAGTTATCTCTCCAGTCCTGATACTGACTGTTTTTTCGAAGTGAAATGAAGGCATCAATTTACTCTAAAATGTTCAGCATGTATATTATTAACTATAGTTCAGTGTTTTATTTAGTTTTTTATTTTTATGTAAAATTTGCATATGATAAAATAGAAAAGTTTTAAATATATATTTCCTTTTTGACCAATGCATAGATCCATCGTGGATCCAAGGGATTGACCTTGGGTCATCAAGCTTGGTGGCAGGTGCCTTTACCCAGTGAGCCATTTCACTGGCCACTCTAAAGTCCAACCCAAATCTCTACCAAGGTGGAACATTCTTATCATCCAAGAAAGTCATTCATGAGAGGCATGGATTTAACTTTTTAAAAAAATACATTTATTTATTTATTTATATATATATGCACGTATCTTGTGTATGAGATCACATGGCACAGAGAGCGTGTAGAAGCCAGAGGACAATTTTAGGAAGTTGGTTCTCTCCTTCCATCACGTGGATCTCAAGGATTGAATGCACGTCATCAGGACTGGTTAGCAGGCATTTTCACCTGACGAGCCATCTCATTAGCAGGAGAGGTTCCAGATGCTGTAGGTTAATGGAGTGAGCAGTGGTAGACAGAATTGAACTGTGGGGAATAAAGTCTGGAAGGTCAAAATGATTAGTAGGTGACCAGCATCCCAGGCCTGAGAGAGAGATAGTAGTCACTTGCTGCAGGCCATAAGCAGATTAGCTTGGCTGGACCTGAGCCAAATGCATAGGATCTAAGTAAAACTTTGCAGCACTCTGATTGTGTCAATAATACACACAGCAGAGCTGGGCTGTAACTCAGGGTTAGAGAACGCAGTGAGTATAGGCAAAGCTCTGTGCTCACTCACAAGCATCAGAACCAGAATCTTATACAGGATTCGCTCATAGATCCTACATCCTGAAGGACAGTGTTTCCCAGGAGAGGTGATTGTGCCCTTCAATGGACGGTTGACAATGTCTGGAGACACTTTTGGTTGTTGAAAGAGTCGTGCATAGGCATTTTACTGAATGGAGTCCAGGGATCCTACTAAACGCTCCCCAATACACAGAACAGTCCTTGACATTGTTTTGTCTTGTTTTGAGACAGGATTTCTCAGTGTAGCTTTGGAACCTGTCCTGGAACTCACTCTGTAGACCAGGCTGGTCTTGAACTCACAGAGATCCGCCTGCCTCTGCCTTGTGAAAGCTGCGATAAAAAGTGTGCACCACCACTGCCTGGCTAGTCCTTCATCATTTTACAGCCTCACGTGGCACTAGTATCTGCTATAGGTTAAAGGTAGGGGTTGCCACCTATAGGGGAAAGTCAATGACAGTTAGTGCTCACAGCAAACTTTTTTTTTGTGAAAGGCAATATGTTATTATATATGTATATAGATATAGATATAGATATAGATTGGTTTTTCAAGACAGGGTTTCTCTGTGGCTTTGGAGCCTGTCCTGGAACTAGCTCTGTAGACCAGGCTGGTCTCGAACTCACAGAGATCCACCTGCCTCTGCCTCCTGAGTGCTGGGATTAAAGGCGTGCGCCACCAATGCCCGGCTCCAATATGTTATTTTATCTTTTAAGATCAAGAAGAGAATCTGGGGAGATGTCAAGGGTTAAGAGCATGTCCTGCTATTGCAGAAGATCCTAGCTTAACTCCCAGCACCCACAGTAGGTGACTCACAACCATATGTAAACTCCTGTCCCAGAGAGAGTTGAAGCCTGCCCTTGTGGACACCTGCACTCATGGGCACAAATCTTCTCTCACACACATCATTTAAAAAATCTTAAAAAGACCAAGAAAGAGGAACAATAACTCACTACTGAGCAAAAGAGCTACAAGCAGGTGTGGCAGCATATGCCTTTAGTCACTCGGGAGGCAAGGCAGGCGGATCTCTATGAGTTTGAATCTAACCTGGTCTAAGCCAGCCAGGGTTAGATGGTAAGATCTGACTCAAAACAAACAACTTCCTCTTGTCCCCCAAAAACCTCCAAACTAAAAACTATCCTTCCATTTTGGTATAATTTTGGGTAGTGATGCAGGCAGAGGCAGTAGACTGTTTATAACTAGAAAAGGGCATATGATTGCACAAAGGGCATTTTAGGGAAACTCTCAGGGCAGCCCTAGGCTGCCACTTTCCTTATCTGGATTCCTGGATCTGTAATTTGAGGATGAAGAGAAGGGGACAGGGGGAACGGGTGAAGAAAGAGGTACGCACAGTTCCCCCTCTTGCTCTGACCCTGCAGCATCTGTTCTTACAGAATATTCAGGACAGCGATGGCATCAGCCGCAGTCCTGTGACTCCATCTGCCAAATCCCCAGCAAAGGTCACACCAGAGAGCAGCTCCCCAGCTCTGTTTGGAGAGCATGACCCTCACAGGCCCCATGGCTGTGTCCTCCCACGCAAACCGGCTGACCCGTGAATCACCTGGGGTGAGTGGGACAGAGTGAGGCTCACGAGTGATTATCACCCCCACTGGATAAGTGAGTAAACTGAGGCAGCAGAGACACTTTGTAACTTACCCAGGACCATAGAGTTTGTAGGTCAGTGACCTGGGATTTGAGCCAGGAAGTCTAGCTCAAAAGTACGTAAACACTCTTTACTTCCCTTAACATGACATCGGGCCTGTCAGCTTCATGGAAGGGTAACACAGAGCATGCACATAAACTACCCAAATCACAAGCGTCTGACTCCATAAATTTTCACAGTGAGCACACTTACATACTAGTGTACAGATCAAAGAATAGAACGCTAGCAGTTCCATGGGACCTTCAGCCACCTTCTCTTCAGATTATTTCTTCAATTTATTTTTAACTTTTCCTCAGATACTCGGGCACGTATGTGAGCACAGAAATGCAAATGCCACACGTGTGTGTAAGGCATGGGAGAACTCTTGGGTGTCGGCTTGTGGGACCTGGAAGTCAAACTTAGGTCATTGAGCCTGCGTGTTTTTGCTGATACCTGCTGAGCCATTTTCCCTGGCCTATTTATTTTATTTTTTTCTTTTTTCTTTCTCTTTACTTTTTTTTAAATTTATTTATTTATTCAGGATTTCTGCCTCCTCCCCGCAACCGCTTCCCATTTCCCTCCCCCTCCCCCGAGCAAGTCCCCCTCCCTCATCTGCTCGAAGAGCAATCAGGGTTCCCTGACCTGTGGGAAGCCCAAGGACTGCCCACCTCTATCCAGGTCTCGTAAGGTGAGCCTATTTATTGATGCTGGGGTTTGTGAGTACATGCATATGGAAGCTAGAAGACAATTTCGCAGGAGCCAGCTCTCCCTTTTAGCCTTCTCTTTGAGGCAAGGTACCTCTTGATTCTGGGTACCTTCCAGTTCCTCCAGGCTCCCTGGCCCCTGAGCTTCCAGCTTCCATTTTGCACTAGTATTACTGTGATTACATTTGGGAACCACCTCTTCTGGCCGGAGCCACCACATCTTGCTTCTACATAAGTTTTGGGGATTGAACTCAGGTTGACCGGCTTGCTTGGAAAGTGTTTTACCCACTAAACCTTCTCCCTGACCCTCACTCACTATTCTACTTTAGATCACACATATTTCAAGCGTCATTAGGTTTTGTTCTTTTGACACAGGGTCTTGCTATATCGTTTAGGCTGGCCTTGAACTTGTTTGTCAGCTCAAGTGATCATCTTGCTTCACCCTGCCAAATAACTTGAATTATAAAAGTGTGTCACTATGAGTACCTTTTATGAAGTCTGCTGATAAAGTCAAACATATTCTATCTTGATGATACAGTGGCTGGAGAATCTCCAGTTTCGTCAAATTCTCTCTGCCAGTAAAAGCCCAAATCTTCCCTTAAGCCCCACCCCTGCAGGACTACATCTCCCAGGAGGCTGTGCTCTGAAGGCTCTCGGATTTAAGTAAGATTCTGAGCTCCGTTTAAACCAGCCTGTTGCAGAGTGCCCTGGAGTGAGAGGAGCCAAGAGTCAGCAGAAACTGCCAGGAGTTGGAGCCAGAGAAGGATCCCGAGGCCAGGTTGAGGGTGGAAGCTGGAGCAGCCGCCGCCAAGGAGGTTGACAAGATGCTGGTTATCTTGGGACTGTTTGCGTCTTTCCTCTCGATCTTGTACCTGAAAGCTCCATCCATCAGGTTTGTCTTAATCCAGCAACTCAGCAATACCTTACAAAGCCCTGCAGTGGTAGCCACCTGCGACTGCTGAAGGAGAAAAGGGAAGTCGGTGAAAGAGAGATTAGAATAGTAAAAGCAGGAAAGGAGGGGTTATGGAAGCGAGGTGGAAATTGAGAAGGAAGCACCTGGGTGGGCGGCGTGCGGCGGTGGGGCTGATTCGAATCCTGACGCTAAGGGAAGGCTGAGGGGACCGGTGTCCTGGAACTTTCATTTAACCCCTTTAGGTTTCTCTGACACTTTCCCTTTCTTTTCTGACCTTAGGTAAGGTAGGGTGTCACCAGGGCATCTTTGTCGAGGAACGCATTGTCCAGCAGTAGGCACTCTGGGAAGGAAACAAACTCGCTCCCCGTGATACTTCTCTCAATAAATGTTTTGGAAATAGCCCTTTCACTGGGGATTTCCGGAGGTGCAAAAGAAAGGGCTATTCTGAGTAGAGAACTAAAAATTTGCGGATGATTAAGAAGGTAGATAGAAGCCAGGCGTGGCTGTGCTTGTCCTTAATCCCAGCACTCGGGAGACCGAGGCAGCTGGATCTCTGAGTTAAGAGTCCAGCCTGGTCTATAGAGTGAGTTCCAGGACAGTAAGGGCTAAATAGAGAGACCCTGTCTTGAGTCCCCATCCTCTCCTCCCGCCCCTGCTGCCAAAAAAAATAAAGGTTAGATAGACATATTAGGGACCGGGTGTCAGAGTGTTATACTCAATCATGGACATGTTTAGAAATGATTTGAACAACTTTGGGTTTCATTTTCTGCTTTGCAATGTAGAAATAATACTGAAATGGCTGGGAAAATTGATATAAATTACATAAGGAAGTATAGTATGTATGGACAGTATCTAGCTTGGGAAAGATAGTGAGTGTAGAGATGGTCTATCCTGGGGTAGACAGTGAGTGTAGAAAGTGTCTAGCCTGGGATAGATATTGAGTGTGGAAAGTCTAGCCTGGGGTGGACAGTGAGTATAGAAAGTGTCTAGCCCAGTGTCTGTCAGCCAGTGGTGTTCAGGAAGTATTCTAGACTCTATTATGGTCTTGTTTTCAGCAAGAAAGTTTTCTCTGCATGCCAATGGCCTGAATAAAATCCCTAACCCAGTGGCTGAAAGTCCCTCAGGATGCTCTATCGTCTACAACTGAAGAGACAACTGAGGGGTGATACTTACGTGTGTCAGCCCAGATGCTGTCCACCAGTTCCTCTGCTGACTATTGGAGCCCTAGGGCTCAGGGCTGTTGATTCCACTAGTGTTCATCACCCGTGTGTTTCCAGTGTGGGTCAGAGGAGGAGGCTGACCTATGGGAATCTAGAGATTAGACTGTTAGCTTTGTTACCCGACAAGGAATGGCTCCATTGTCCCTGGCTCAGGAGCATTTTCTCTGCTTGTTCAGGACACATAACCTTCCTCTCTATGCCTCTGAGCTGGCCACTACCCTGCCCAATCAAACAGTGGCCCATGCAAACTAACTTCTTTGCTTATTCGTTTGTTTTTTTGTTTTTTTGAGACAGGATTTCTCTGTGTAGCCTTGGCTGTCCTGGAACTAGCTCTGTAGACCAGGCTGACCTGGAACTCACGGAAATCTACCTGCCTCTGCCTCCCAAGTGTGGGATTAGATGTGTACACTACCACTGCCTGGATCAAATGAACTTTTTAAGATGATGACATTTTATGACACCAATTTAAAGCCCTCCCTCTTTGTAGTTACGTGGTCTCGTTTTATGCATCTCAGCATGAGTTTGGGAGACTGGTGTATGATTTTCCTCCCTTTGGGCACAGGAAGTTCTTTGCTGGTGGAGTTTGTACAACGAGTGTGCAGATTCCCGGAAAGGTAGTGGTCATCACAGGTGCCAACACAGGCATTGGCAAGGAGACAGCCAGAGAGCTCGCACGAAGAGGTGAGTCCTTCCCCATCTGTTTCCCCGGGCCCACACCTCCTGCCCTCTTCACCAGGGTCCTGCCTGGATTTCCTTGTCTTTCTTTCTGGGCTTGGAGGCAGTGATGGGAATTTAAGGACACTGAAATTCAAGTCTAATGTGGCACTAATTTATTCTGGCTCTCCCCATAGCTCCTTTCCTTCCTGTACCTTCTCTCCTTCAGGGAGTAAGGGGAATGATGTCTCTGGGTTATAGTGGTCAAGTCAGTTATTTTAAGGTAGATACTAAGCAGGATGAAATATCAGAGTGCAAGATGAGGGTTCTCAGCTGTACTGTGAGAAGCTAGAAGTGGCAGTATGTTCGTTCCACCGCCATAGGGACAGCTATGAGTATGCTCTACCCATCAGCTGCAAGCTCACTTCCTGTACCTCTGCACACATTGCCCGTTCTGCCTTGACCCCAGGAGCACGAGTATACATTGCCTGTCGAGATGTACTGAAGGGAGAGTCTGCTGCTAGTGACATCCGAGCAGATACCAAGAACTCCCAGGTGCTGGTGCGAAAATTGGACCTATCTGACACCAAATCCATCCGAGCCTTTGCTGAGCGCTTCCTGGCAGGTAAGGTTCCAGCGAGTAGCCAGGAAAGCAGGAAACTGAATAATGTAGGGATGACGGCCCCACCCAGAACCATCTATGGGCCCTTGCATCATACCCATGATCCCACTGGACAGGTTCAGCCACATAAACCAGCAGGACAGGGAATTGGCAAAGGGATGGCAGGGGGACAAGCTGGGCAGGATCTTTATCAACATTTTTGCTCCACAGTGGGAATCTTGGAGGTTTCATCTCCATGTCTGAGCTTGTACCTTGGTGTGAGGTGTGGCCCTGGTGCTATTCTTTCCTTTCATCCAGAAAGTCAACCTTCTGTGGCTACAGGCACTAGATGAGCGTGTGCCATTGTCAAAATGCTCCCGTGTCTTGGGAAATTACTGGCATCTACCAAGGACTACAGGTCCTTGAGGGACAAGGTCTAGGTGTGCCTTGTTTTGCCAAGTCTTCCCAGGGCCCATCAATGTGGACTTGCTCCAGAGCCAGTGATTAGTATACATTGGCCATGTGAATGAGCAAGTGGTGTCCAGGAAGATATCAGCAAGTAAAATCAGAAGCCCAATGGCAATGGTGATTCTATGTCACCCAGACAGGTCCAAATGGGGGAGTAGTTATTGACTTCTGAGGCAACATCTTAGGAGACAGGAGAAAGATGAGTGGTGAGTGATAACCTTGCCTAACAAAGAGTAGTCACCGACGAAAGCAGGGAGGAGGGTGCAACACTCGAGATGGTGACAGGTGGCCAGAGGCTTCATTGCCAGCCGAAGGATCTCCCTGATTGTACTCAACAGAGGAAAAGAAGCTCCATATTTTGATCAACAATGCGGGAGTGATGATGTGCCCCTATTCTAAGACAACAGATGGCTTTGAAACCCACTTTGGAGTCAACCACCTGGGTAAGTATCTTTGTGTGGTTAAAGGTGAGCTATAACCTACCTTGACCTCTCAGGAAGATGACTCTGCCCGGTACTCAGGATCTCCATTGATCCTCATAGAGCATCTTAGGATCCTCATAGGATCTCTCACCACAAGATACATTGCTCGTTTGCACTTTTTTAAGCAGTCAAAACCGTGACTCTGTGTTTCTATTCAGAAGCCCCCCATCTCAGAAAAAAACAGGGAGAAAAATGCCATCCTTAGATGGGGTAATGGCAACGCGGAGCTTGCTGGGCAGAGCCAACCTGTGGGTATTCGGGATCTGGATTTGGCAGGGAAAGTGACATCCACACGAGAACCAAAAATATCCTTGGGCTGGTGTGTGGGGGTAAGTGGACCTTGCGAAGTTGATACACAAGATAGATTGGCGTTCAGAGTTCAAGATTAATGCTCTAGTCACGGGAGCATGTGGCATATTCTAAGCGAATGTTATTTTCGCTGACTATTTTAGCTTTCTTTCTGTATGAGTATATGAGAACCCACAGTTATGCAGAGAAATTGGAAACAAGCAGATGGGAATATAAACAATAGGTACAAAAATCTAGATTAAATATCATTGATGCAGTCTAGCTTTTGGCCCTTGCTTTTGACTAACTTAAAGGAAGTGACCATTTAGCACGGAGTGATTCAGGCTTTATTCACATGCAGAAGACAGTGAGCCAAAATGAAAATTCTCTCTTCTGTTCCCATACCCTGAGCCTGAGCCTAGAGACATTCTACCCTTTTGGATTTCTTTGTAGGCCATTTTCTTCTTACATACCTGCTTTTGGGGCGGCTGAAGGAGTCTGCTCCCTCACGGGTGGTAAACCTATCCTCAGTGGCCCACCTTGGTGGCAAGATCCGTTTCCATGACCTCCAGGGAGAGAAGCGCTACTGCCGTGCCTTCGCCTATTGTCACAGCAAGCTGGCCAATATACTTTTCACCCGAGAGCTGGCCAAGAGGCTCCAAGGTACGTGTGGGGAAATAATAAAGTATTTTATCATTTAAAAAAAAAACAGGACTTTTAGTCCAGATTATAGGTTCATAGAAACTTCTGCGGGCTGGGGGGAGACTCGGGCTGGGGGGAGACTTAATTGGGGGAGGGGGAGGGAAATGGGAGGTGGTGGCGGGGAAGAGACAGAAATCTTTAATAAATAAATAAATTAAAAAAAAAAAGAAACTTCTGGAACCAGTATTTTAGTACTATTCTGCATGGTTCGGAAAATGATCTTTGATAGCTGTGCTTTTTGTTTTGAATGAGTGAGTTTATTAAATATGTAGGGAGCAAAAATAAAAGAATAAAGAGTAGTAACAGTGCCGGGCGGTGGTGGCGCACGCCTTTAATCCCAGCACTCGGGAGGCAGAGGCAGGTGGATCTCTGTGAGTTCGAGACCAGCCTGGTCTACAAGAGCTAGTTCCAGGACAGGCTCCAAAGCCACAGAGAAACCCTGTCTCGAAAAACCAAAAAAAAAAAAAAAAAAAAAAAAGAGTAGTAACAGAGAGAACAGTGGACAGATACTAAAACACCAGATTGGGCACTAACAACATCTAGTGGAGACTCTCGCCCAGTTGAGAGAGCAAATAAAAGATAATGTCAGGGTCTTCCAAACACCTAGCAGAAACTAACCGAGGAAGCCCCATTGTGGCAGTCAGTCGGAGTCCTGATTGAGAGTTCTAGATAGAGCATAAAACTGTTTCTCAGCAAAAGAACAAATAGCTCCAGATAAACAGAACATTAGCAAAGCAGGCACCTAAAACATCCAGCAGAAACCGAGTATTGAAATTGAAGCAGTCAGCCGGAATCCTCCGTTGAGCTTTTTCTCCACGGTGAGCCTCCAGTAGCTGGACTTTAACTCCTTGCTCCTATTCCAGGCATTTTAACGTTACAGGATAGACAATGAATAACCTTGGTTGGGAACCGCTTCCCTTCTAGCTGCTCTCAAGGACACATTTCTAACACCCTTAGTTGCTTGCCATTCTTCCGTCTCCCCATTACAGAGCCAGGGGCCATCCTGACCTAGGAAAGATCAGGGCAGGTTGGAAGATGTTTGACATAAATATGCTTCAGTGTGAAGGGGGGCAACTCCATTTCCAGAGCTTCCCAGTGAATCCCAACAGAACGTAAACATTTACCGGTACAATGTACCTTATAAGAAGGACCATGGTGTGTCGAGGAGACTGAGGTTACTAACAGAATGGAGTCGCTGTCCCTCAGGAAGTCCTGGGCTGAAGAGGTTGAAACTCTGGAAAGTTGCCTATGTTGGCTGCCTCTTTGCCTCCGATTATTTTGTTTTGTTTTTACAACAACCCTTGGTAACAGTCGGAGTGGGTAAGAATATTCCCATTTTATAGGTCAGAACTGAAATCCATGGAAACGGCTAGCTCAAGATTATACAATAAATAGAGGCATCAGACGACCTCAGGGATTACTTCTGTAGTTCATAGAGAGCCAGAACTGGGACATGGGCTCTCCGCTCTAAGCTCTTCCTCTCGTGTACCTTACACTGAGTTCTGCTAAGCTTCTGTGAGGGAGAAAGGGCTGGATTTCAGGCTCCTGGGTTTGAGTTTTTGCCCTTCCACATACTAAACTACTTGTGCATATGTAGACATGTTCCTTTAACTTCCTCGACCGCCTCGTCAGCTATAAAATGAGACCCTAATCCTTAATAATTCTGCTCTTCCCTGGGGTCTAGATAATCTGTGGGTCCTGATCTCTCTGAGTTGAGGGGACTGTTTGCTATTGTGAATAATTCAGAATCTGGGAAGAATGGCCAGTATCAGAATGTCAGAGCAGGAGAATAAGATAATCGTGGCAATAAATAGTAATGACAGGGAGCTTTGCGTGCCAGGCACCGTATAAGCCTCCAAATGTTCTTAGGAGATAAGCATTATTATTTTCCTCTATCTATGAATGAAGAGAAAGCACAGCTGTATTGAGGAATTTGCTCAAGTGCGTCTCCCAGCTGAGACAGTCCTCACTCAAGAATCCAGCAATAAGAATCACTTTCCATGTGGGGCAGCAGACTGCTACCTATGACCTTGGCAATTTATTTAGTTGCTCCATGTCTCCATTTTCTTAGCTGTACATAGGCATCTTAATGCTACCTACTGCTGCATAAGCCTCTTTTCAGAGCTAAGACATGACCGGCCTCTGTCCCCTGCTCTCCAAGTCCCCCTGCCTCTGATTAGTTGAGTAAGAAGTGCTGTTCCAAAAAAGGAGAAGGAAAAGGGAGATGCAGGATTGCCTGACCTTGGGGTCACACCTGTGTTGGGTAGAGCAAGTGTGAGAAAAAGCGACAACCTCTCAGCATCAGATGGTCAAGAGTTTTGGCCGGGCCTTTGGAGACAGTCTGGGGTGGTGAGGAGCCGGGTGAGAAGCACAGACTCTGTGTTGAAACTGAGTACTAAGGCACATAAGGACTTGGCTCATAACCCTCCCCCACAGTGTTCTGCAGGTCAGTTGAGGAGGAGGTTTCTTTGACAAGCCACAATTACAGATCCTGATGATAGTCCATACCAAATCAGTGTATTCTTTTCAACGATTTATTTCCCTGCAGGGAATACCTTCTCAACCAATCAAGGCTGTATGTACAATCAGATTTATCACCCACATATTAACAATAACGGCATCATTTGTCTCAGTATTCTGAGGTTACAGCAGCCTCCTGCTTGGATTATTTCCTAAGTTACCTTATCCGTTATGTCCACTGCTAAATGATCCAAATGTGCCTGCCCCCCTTGTGCCAGAGAGTGTATAAATCTACAAAACAGCGCTACAGGCAAGAGCACATCCAAGGAACAGATTCTAGAAAGATGCCGTGCAATGCTGCCCTGAATGCAGGAGAACCTGCATTGTAACTGGAATGGAGTCCAAATTGCTGTTCCTGTGTTGATTTTCTTATCCAGCTGTTCCCTTGTCAGGCCTCACCTTTATTTTCTTCCAGCTTTGGACAATAACCACTTTCTAAAATAGTTACTAGTTGTCCAAGATTGATGATTTTTTTTTTTTTGGATTTTCGAGACAGGGTTTCTCCGTAGCTTTTTGGTTCCTGTCATGGAACTAGTTCTTTTAGACCAGGCTGGTCTCGAACTCACAGAGATCCACCTGCCTCTGCCTCCCGAGTGCTGGGATTAAAGGCATGCACCACCACCGCTGGGCTCTTTCTTTTTCTTTTTTTTAATTATTTTTTTTGATGAATTTTTTTAAAAAAATAGAATGTATCTATTATGTGGACAAAATTTTAACTTGGTTGTGAAAGATATCCTGCTGTCACATCAAAGGAAGGAACAATATTCTAGCTTCATCTGTTCCTGTTTAAGGCGTCCACTGTTAGAGATATACTTTATGCTCATAACCGATATGACTGGAGAACCAGTATTGAATTTATAGCATCGTCAGAAGCAAAAATATGATATAAGTTACTTGCGTCAGTAAAGGAATAGCCTGCTCTTTACAAAGTAGAAATTGAAAATCAAACACCCTTTGTATTCCAAATTAGAATCTCAAAACTTTTGTAGTTTTTATTAAATTGCTGGGAGGCTTGGAGTTGTTAGTCCATCTTCCAGCCTACGGTTAAATGTCTCAGCGAATAACCGACGCAAGCCATCACTGGCTGATTGATCCAATGATAACTCCGCCAGTAACTGATTTATTTTCCTTCAATAAGTTGTTTATATTTTTATTTTATATGCATTGGTGTTTTGCCTTCATGTATATCTGGGTGAGGGTGTCAGGTCCCCTGGAACTGAAGTTACAGGCAGTTGTGAGCTGCCATATGGGTGCTGGGAATTGAACCTGGGTCCTCTGGAAGGACAGTCAATGCTCCTAACCACTGAGCCATCTGTCCAGCTCCCTTCCTTCACTAAGTTGTGTAAATCAAAAAAACTAAAAAGCAATGAAACAACACAGGTAAAGTGCACAATGCAGTCCCTGAACGTAAACAGTACTGGAAATAAGATGGTATGGGAGATGTGTTGGGGGCAGCTGAATGTCCCATAATTCCCAGCAACACCCCTCCATCCACACCTCATAAATGTGCTTCCCCAGCTAGCCTCTATCCTCAACCTTTCAAACAGATTGTTGTCTCAAAGCTCCTCCCATAGAAATGGCAAAGATACTGCTATTAATGATTAATACTTCTATTTCCCACATGTTTTTATTAGTAGTATGTAAGCCTCCATATAAGATAGCATTGAACTAGGACTCTTCTTTTGGAGCATAGAAAGCTGAGAAGGCTATGTAGATCTTTCTCAAAGAGATCAATTCGTTACTGGGCAGAGTGAGTAGACCCTTTTGAAACCTAGATTTGGGTTTCCCAAGTCCCTTCTTGTCATCTGGGTATTTTGCCGCAGGGCTCAGAGCGTGTCCTTGGCCTTACTGTGTCTTCTTTGTCCTAGGAATGGGGGTCACGGCCTACGTGGTACACCCAGGTATCGTCATGTCTGAGATCGTCAGGCACTCCTTCCTACTGTGCTTGTTGTGGCGGCTTTTCTCACCCTTCTTCAAGTCCACCCGGCAGGGAGCTCAGACCAGCCTGCACTGCGCCCTGGCAGAGGGCCTGGAGCCCCTGAGCGGCAAGTATTTCAGGTACGGGTTGGCAGTGCAGGGTGTCTCCACTACCGGTGTCTGTGAATCACGGAATCCAGGCTTGGGTAGGGTCAGTTTTATTTCAGTGTGCCAGGTTTCTGTGAGCATCTTTTGAATTTGAGTACCACACGTAAACATAACTCCACGTGCAGTCAGAGCTCGCAAATGAGAAGTCCAAGCTAAAGTCCCCTTCCCATTCCGTGACTTAATCCGGCCCAGTCTGGTCTACTGTTGGTTGCTAAGCAACACGCCATTTGTTAAGTGGAGCTCTGAGAGTACCTTTAGTGTCTGCAGTAGGGGAATGGATGAATGGTAACAGCCACTGTAATGTGGCTTGAGCTCTTGGCATGTGTTTGGCCCTCAGCTAAGTGTGTTATGTGTATCGGATCATACAGTCATCTCAGCTGTCCTCAAACTCAAGAGTTCCAACTGTCTCTGCCTCTGCATCCCAAGTGCTAGGATTAGCGGAGTGTGCCGTGACCAGCTCTTGATTTAGCTTAGAGGCATTTTCTCACTACGAAGTCCAATCTGACCTCAGATTTATGATTTTCTGTTTCAGTCTTCTGAGTGGTGGGGTTCCAGCTATGTCCCAGCATGCCTAGTTTCCTTTTGTCTTCTAAGTGTGGCCATTAGAAAATCTCAATTATGCATGTGGCTCATATTTTTGGTTTGCATCCTTTTGTTGTTGTTTGGAGGGGGTCAAGGTTTCTCTGTGTAGTCCTGGTTGTCCTGAAACTTACTCTGTAGACCAGGCTGGCCTCATCTCACAGAGCTCACCTCTGCTTCCCAAGAGCTGGGATTAAAGGCATACACTCTAATGTCTGGTGTGCATCCTCTTTTTATTGAACAATCTGAGTGTTTACATTACTGCCTTATGAATGTGACAGATATTATGTAGTCATTTAATATGATTTCAGATAATGTTTAATTAATAAGGGATTTTTCATAATACAATATGTGAGAAAATGAACGAACGAACAAACAAAAAAAAACCAGAATACAAAACTACAGGGGCTGAGATATGACCCAGCAGCTGAAGGTTCTTACTGCTCTCGCAGAGGACGGGAGTTGGGCTCTCAGTGCCGAGTGTCTCACACTGACTGGGACCTCAGCTCCAGGGGACCTATGCCCTCTTCTGGCCTCCATAGGCACTCACTCACATGCACAAGCTCTCACACAGACACGCGTGGATACAGAGAATGAAAACAAAATCTTTTTAAAAGACCATGTGAACGTTGTTACAAATGCATAGTGAATATTCTAGAAAAACCTAGGGAGATGAGGAAGTGCCGGACAAGATATGAAAGAGACTTACAACTTCTTATTCTAGCTGTTTCCTTATTATTTAAAATGTTTTGGAAGGTCTTATATATGTTTGCTATCTATATAATTAAAATATATTTTAACAACAAAAAAAGACTTCTTCCCCAAACTCAATACAACATGGTCTCACTTTTGTATAAAAGTAAAAATCCACATAAACTTACATATATATGTTACATATATATATATATGTAAACAAATAAGGTTGGAATAGAAGGCCAGCCAAATGATAGGCTTTTTTTAAAAAAAAATCAAAATTATATTTTCCAAACATCACATAGAAGTGTCATAATTATGAAAACTAGAACTCCAGTGGGGCAGTCCATCTCCCTTTCACTATTCTCCCCACCCTTTGGTCCGTCTGCCACTCTAAAACAGGTCAGTACTTACGTAGTTCTCCCTGGGCACAAGTGCCTTTGGATGGAATTCAGAGTTTCTCTAAATTTAGTAAGAAAGTCACTGCAGTGTTACAGTTATTCTCATATCACTTTGAATTATTGAAGGTATTTCATAATGCCTCTTTGGCTCACAAATACTTCGAAATAGTTGGGTATCAGTTCTGGTATCGCATCTTGCTGTAGGCCATACTAACAAAAAGCTTATGTATTACTATTTCAAAATTTGTTTTATATTTATATATATGCATACATGTTTATATATTTAAAATTTTTACATTTATGTGCATCTGTGTGAGCATATATGCATGTGTGTGAGGGTGCCCATGGAGGCCAGAATGGATGTTGGATCCTCTGGATCTGGAGTTGCAGGGGCAGTGAGTAGCCTGACATGGTGCTGGGAAGCAAACCTGGATCTTCTGGAAGGGCAGCAAATGTGCTTTGCTACCAATTCATTTCTTCAGCCCCTATATTTTGGTTTTTCAAGACAGGGCCTCATTGTAGTTCAGGATAGCCTCAAAGTCACTCTGTAGCCAAGGGTGACCTTAATCTTCCAATCTTCTTGCCTCTGCTTCTCAAGGGCTAGGATTATTTAGGCTGCACCCTGACCCTGAAATACTTAAGAATTCATTTCATTGCAGTTTCCTTAAGTCCAGTGCACGTATTGTATATAACTAGAAATTTATTCTGAGAAATGTGTTCCGAGATTGTCAGTTTTCATTCTAATGTTCACTTTCTGTGTCTGCCAGTGACTGCAAGAGGACTTGGGTGTCCCCCAGGGCCCGGAATAAGAAGACAGCTGAGCGTCTGTGGAACGTCAGTTGTGAGCTTCTAGGAATCCAGTGGGACTAGCTGGTTGGGAGACTATGGCCTTTTCAGGCCCAATCCATGTCGTGATGAAAGGGGACCAAAGACAAGGGCAGCCCGAAAGGATTATCCATCTAGCCTGCTGCTGCTGTGACTCCTGCCTACTCCGAACCTTCTAGAATCCTTTATACACACAACCTTTTTGTGAGGCAGGGTCATAGCCCACAAGGATATTCACACCTACAGACCATTCTCCTCAAAAGACTTAGAGAACCCACAACCCTCTGGGGCAAGAGGTCTACGTAGGTGCCAGGCTGGACATAGGGGTAGAAGAGGAACCTAGGAAATGGGGTCCTTTTCCTCACCAGCATCAGAAACACTAGCCTGCATGTTCACGGGAGCACTAGCATTGCACATGTCTATGAACTATAGGCTCAGATTCTAGATCGGCCTCTTTTCTCTATGAAATGAAATGCTAGTCACACCCCTGAAGTCTGGACCAAGGAAGGAAGAAGTGGCTCACTTTGGCCGAGCTTCATTTCTTCCTTTGAATGTCCTGGAGCCTCTGCATGAAGCTGAGCACATTTTCCACCATGTAGATCCCCCACTAAACCATTCTCTTTACCTCAATTTTTAGAGAAATAAAGTTTTATGTCCATCTCATTGTCTTATGTGTTTTCTCAGGGAGAAATGGAAGAAAGGAAATCAGCTGTCAGTCTAGTGAGTCCACATGTCCTCTTATTGAGCCGCTCACCAATACATCCAGAACTTTCTTAGAGTACTGTGTCTGGGTACAAAGTAAGCTGACCAAGCTAGCAAGCATTCACTCAGGTTTCTTTCAATGCCTGTATTTTATTATGAGAAGTAAGAGGTGTGGCTTAAAATGCAGAGCCATTCTGCTCCACCACAGATTATGATCAGAGAAATTTGACATATAGATACAAAAAAGCAAACCCCAATCTATTTCCCTAAATGTATAGCTCTTACCCCCTCTGGTTCCCCTGTTCTTCTGTGTTGTGGCCCTCATGACCTCCTTGCTGAAGGTCATCCAGAAGAGGTAGGCAGATGTGGCCAATGTTACAACCCATTGGCCCAAGAAGTCATATTTATTGATCTTAGATCTGAAGGGCATCTGGTGATAAATACTCTCTTTTCTTTAATGCAACATAGCCTTACATTTTATAAGTATTTATTAACTACAAAATAACGGGTTTATTTATGACATGTTCACACATGTGTATGAGGTACTTTGATCATATTTATCTGTATTATCCACACTTGCATTCTTGCTCCTGGAAGTAGCCTTGAAAATCTTTCATTTAGCCGGGCGGTGGTGGCGCACGCCTTTAATCCCAGCACTCGGGAGGCAGAGGCAGGCGGATCTCTGTGAGTTCGAGACCAGCCTGGTCTACAGAGCTAGTTCCAGGACAGGCTCCAAAACCACAGAGAAACCCTGTCTCGAAAAAGCAAAAAAAAAAAAAAAAAAAAGAAAAAAAGAAAAAAAGAAAATTTTTCATTTATTAATTCTCTATCTCTGTGTAATGTGAGTGTGTGTGTGTGTGCATGTTTTTGTTTATGTGTGTATGTGCACATGGGTGTTTGCAAGTGAGTGTGTGTTTGTGTGTGTGGAGTGTGAGTGTGTGTGCATGTTAGTATGTGTTTTCATAGGAATGTGTGAGTGTATGCTTGCATGTGAGTGAGTGTGTGTGCATGTGAGTGTGTTTGCATGTGTGTATTTGCATGTGTATGAGTGTTTGTGTGTGATGCTGAACTCAGGGCTTTGAGCATTCTAAGTCAGAGTGTAAACAAGGTCAAGACAAAACAGAAGAGACAGAGTACTTACTTCACTGCCTTGGTGATGACCCTGAATGTCCTCTCAGTGCTGGGAACAGGAACAGAGACTAAGAGTCATGGAAGGTGGGAGACAGGCACACCCAGCAGAGCATGCCATGAGAGTGGTGTGTGTGTGTGTGTGTGTGTGTGTGTGTGTGTGATGGTTCACACGTGAGTTCCAGGCACATCTGCAGGGCCCAAGAGATCTAAAAGATACAGTGGGAACAGGGATGCAGGGGACAAGCCTGAGATGGGGTTAAATAGATGCAGAAGGGGCAAAGCCATGTGTGGGCTGCAGGAAGCTTGCTGCTCTCTGGCTCCCCACCCAGGGCATCATACTCAGACTGAAATCGGCATTAGATGCTAGAACAGAAATTATGTTTGCAAATAGCCACATGAAGTTTGGAGCTGGATCTGCAAGGTAGTTCTCCCTCCATTTCAGACCCAGTCATGTTTGTCCCAAAGGGTCCCCCAAAACTCACCGTCCAAGACAGACTGGCCTCGTGTCAAGGAGAAAAGACGACAGCAAAAACAGTCCAAGAAGGAAAACATGATGCTCCTGAGAACAGGAGGGCGAGTCAGCTAACCAGACACTGTGCCCTTGAGAACAGCTGGAAGGCAATCTAGAATATAAAAATGCTTGTGGGAACAGCTGATTGGACGTCTCACCTGAAAGGAAGGCGTTCTGCTTGGGACCTCGGTGTAAATCAGAGACTCTGGTTGACTGTTTTCTTGAGCTATTCTGCCAGGTGGTGGAAGAGCCTAATCTGATGTTCCGACATGCTATTTTTCTTCTACTTTTTGTTTGCTGTATATTTAAGATTCTTACTTACTTGAAACCGAAAGGCTATCATGGATCATTCTTTAGATGTAGCAGATGCCGGGCTCCACCATTTCCCCTGCTGTTCCTGTGCTCCTTTGAGCCAGAGCCTCCCTCAGCAATAAGCTTCTAGGCTACACGTCACGTCTCTACAGCTTCCTCCCAGCATCCAAAATATTGTTCAATGTAGGACAAGGAGGAAGTGTCAGCCTTGGCTTTTTCCAGAAGAGACTTTCCCAGAATTAATAATCAAGTGACCCAAAACCCTGTCTCGAAAAACCAAAAAAAAAAAAAATCAAGTGACCCAAAGTCTTGATCCACATCAACAATGCTGTTATCAGTGGTGGAGGCCTGTCCATCTTGGCACTCCCCTGTGACCACAGAGAAGGTTTTCCTTTGGCTTCCTTGTGTTTGGATATGGACATGGCATCCTGTCTTGGCAGAGGGCTCCCTGGAGCCTGGGAAACTAGATCCTAGAAGAGAAGGCCTCAGGGGTGACAGTACTCCCCACTTCTTTCCAACTGTTCCAGTTCCCTTGCCTTCATTACTCCTGGATCCTCTGAGTCTCTGACACCCTTAGCCAGGCTAGCTCACAACTACAAATCTTTTCTCCCTTAGCTTGCCTGACAGACTGTCCTAGATTTTTTTTTAAAAAATAACACCCAGAAAAATAGGAGAAAAGGAATCTGAAGAGACATACACAAGTGAGAAAGAGTGTCAGTGTGCTGAAATGATGACTGACTGACAGCCACAGGTGATCTTGGCTGTCACCAGGCTCAAGTCTAACTAGACTCTGCATCTAATGCCAGCAAGCATCCCAAGCCTGAGAGGACAGACTTCATGTATTTATCCTCTTCTAGTTATAACACACACACATACACATTGAACAGACTCAGGAGAACAACAACAACAGAACATTTTGCTTAAACTCAAAGGAGAGAAAAGCTCCAGATAGAGGACACCATTAAGGGGACACAGCCACCACCCCACACAGGCCAAAAGAAAGTGGGGCTGGTTGCTGGGAACGTAGCTAAGTTGGTAGAGTGCTTGTTTTTCTCTGCTATGTCCTAGTACCACTGCAGTCTGTCTCATCAAGGCCCAGAAACAATGGAGCCTGTCAACCATAGACTGAAACCTCTGAACCAAATTGTTCCCTCCTCTGAAATTGTTTCTCCAGGAATTTGAAACATCAATGAAAATCTGAGTAACCCAGCCATCTTCCTGGACTTTCCCAAGCCCCTTTTCTACATCCTCCTCCTGACCCTCCCTCTTTTGTTCTTTACTTGTTAGCATCTACAGTGATCTTAGAATGTGTATGGAAGGAGACACTGGACTAGCAAGAAACAGCCCCAAAATCACTCAACTGGGAAAAAAAATGTATCTTCAGTGTGGTGGTTTGAATAAAAATGACCTCCATAGACTCGTAGGGTGTGGCCTTGGAGGAAGTGTGTCATTGAGGGTGGGCTTTGAGGCTTCAGAAACTCAAACCAGGCCCAGTGGCCCACCCTCTCTTCCTGCTGCCTGTAGATCCAGATGTAGAATTCTCAGCTACTTCTCTAATACCACGTCTACCTTTGTGCTACCCTGCTTCCCATCATTCTGATAATGGACTAAGCCTATGGATTGTAAGCCAGCCCAATTAAATGTTTTCCTTTATAAGAGTTGCCATGGTCATGGTATTTCTTCACAGCAATATAAAATCCTAAGACATTCAGTATAAATATATATGGAGTGTTATTGCTTTTGGGGTTTTTGTTCCATAAACAATTGTATTATTTAAAAATTAACCATACATGGATAGATGGATTTCAGAAAGACAAATGTGTGTTTTGTAATAAGATTTATATTTTATAACAACGTATCCATATGTAATTGTAGGAAACTCCAGAAAAATGTGCAATTCTTTCAAATTTTCTTCTTCAGACTCAGACTTGTTGCCCAGTTTATAAGTCTATTTTGGGGAAAGTTCTGCAAACTTGAGGAAGTGGAGCCTTGTTGAAGGAAGTACTTGATTGGGGGGTATGCCTTTGAAGTCTCTGCCTGGTTCCTAGTTCCTTTCTCACTGCCCACTTCCTCTGTGTTACTGGGTGAAGAATCCCCTATTACACCCTTCCACCATTGTGAAGCTACTACTTGTGCTGCCTAAGAGCATCTGCAAGCAACCATGGACTGAGCCTTCTGAAACCATCAGGCCCCAGATAAAGCCTTCCTCCATTGGGTTGTTTCCTGGAGGTATTTTGTCATAGCTATGAGAAAGCGAAAATATGCCAACCCATAGTCATATCCTAGGCTATCCCTTTTTTGACTTTGACTTGTTTCAGTATCCTTACCTCTGCCCCCATTGTAAACAGACCATCCAAGCACCAGGACTCATATGTGATTGGATTGGTATGTATAATAAAAAAAGAGTTTGTTTTCTTTAAAAAGAAAAAAATCAGTGGCTCCATTGCTCCTCAAGTTCTTGAGTTGTGCACTGGATGTTCTGTATAGAGCAGGAAGAATGAGAACATGAGGACCAGTGATGTTCAGTTGAGCATTACGGCCATGTCTGATTTATAAAATAGCATATACTTATTTTATAACAGTTATTTCTTGCTTTCATCTCAGTACCTTTTCAGATTTGATTTAAGCATGTTTCATTTTGTCCACTTTCTTACAAATAATTTTTTTCCCCTAAACAGGGTTTCTTTGTAGCTTTGGAACCTGTTCTGGAACTAGCTCTTGTAGACCAGGCTGGCCTTGAACTCACAGAGATCTGCTTATCTCTGCCTCCTGATAGCTGGAATTAAAAGTGTGCACCACCACCACCCAGCACAATTTTTTTTTCTATCTCAGGAAATGACTTCTATAGTTGGCGTTTTGCTAAATGAACTTTTTCTACCTACATACAAATAGTCAATTTCACAGAGACAAAGAGTCCAATGGAGATGTTGCCAGGGGATGGGGGAATTTTTTATGAGCCCATGCCACAGTGGTCTCTTCAGTGGTATACTTGCCAGAGACCTACCTATGCTTCTTTTAGTAACCCCAATAAACTCACTGGTTCACTTGAGTGAAATTATTTCTTTGCTCTGTCATCGGTACCGAAGGCTAAATGAATATTTGTTTTTCCACCCTCCCCCCCCAGGAAAATTAATGCAACAGAGGAGAGAGGGTTAGACCAAGAGCCTGTTTCTGCCAGGGTAATGTGACTATTGATATTTGCTTGCCTGGGTATTACGAGTCTGATTGCCTGTGATCTACTTTGCCTAAGCCTCAGCCAAAGACATCTGGCAGCCTAGCCTGTCTCGGGTTTCCAAACCTAGTGCTCATCTGTCCTGCATTCGGGTGGAATGTTCCCGTACTCTTTGTTGTGACATGTCTTCTTGTCACGGCCACACCAGATGTTTTCAGGTCTCCTTCCATCTTTAGCATGTGTTTGCTCCATTTGTTTTTGTTTTGTTTTGAATGAGAAACCGGAGAGGCTCCCATTTCTGGGGAACAATGATAACAGCAGCGATGCGAATGCTCTCAACTCAGGTGTCATTCCGCAAACGTGCCCCGAGAGAACGAGAAGCAGTCTTAACCCTGAGTTTTACTCTTCTCAAATACTACACAGGGAGTTTTGTTTTAAATCCACAGATCATTTGATAGTAAAAATATAGTTGGGCATTTTTTGTTGTTCTGCTAGGAATCATAAAGTCTGAAAAATGGCAACTAAGTTTTAAGAAGATCTCAGGATGCTATCTGTCTCCCACTACCTGAGCAAGAATCGATGAAAATGAGACCCTATCTCAAAAACAAACAAACAAAAAAATCCATCAGGTTTATGAATTGCTGGGGGACAAGAATGGTGGGAATGGTAGGGTGAGCACTCTCTACCCCACTGGTGGGAAAGTGAATCGTTATGGAAAATGGCTGGGATTATTGACCAGATGCACAAATCCTCGGACTCAACAATCCAGGAAAATTCACTGCAGGATAATCTGTTGTGGCAAAATACCCCTGCACCACAGCCCTGGGACTGAACACGAGATCCTGGCGACACTGGTCACCCCTGGGAGATGGGAGGACTCTTCACTTGTATTCCTACTCCTACGGTATGGCCTATCTCCACCCCTTCACCTAAAGCAGACGTGAAACATCAAGTTTCCTAGTGGTAGAGGATTCTAAATAGAGTTTTTTTATTTTTTATGGTGGAATTCTGTAACTGAGCCTAGGACTTTACACATACCAGGCAACTGCTATACTTTCAACCACGTTTCTAACGCACTAATAAAACAATACTTTATGACAATAAACTTATTTGATGTGTGTGGATGTTTTGCTTGCACATATGTCTGTGCACCATATGAATGCCTGGTGCCCTTGGTGGAGAGAAGTGGGTGTCATATTCCCTGGATCTGGTGTGGTTGGGAGCCTTCCTGGTCAGGTTGTAGTCTGCCACAGTCTGGCAGCTCTCTCTGAGCTCAGCAACAGGGAGGACTCTCTCTGCCCAGCAGAGGGTTTCCTATGCTCTATCTGACCTCATTTGAAGAATGTCTCTAGGTCCAGATGCTTGACTTATCACTAGTGTGACCCTTGACACAGTTCCCTGCAGAAGCCTTCTCCCAGCGGCCTAGACATAGTTCTAGGATCTTTACGGCAGAACTGTGCTTCCGCGTATGATCCTAAGACTTTTACTAAGGGTTTTGGGATAAGAATGTGCTGTTTAGTGCAAATTAGGGGATGCCCCAGCCACTGTCCCCATCCTTTCTTCCTCACTTGGGGATAAAGTTGAGCTGTCTCACTGAAGCTATTTCTGCCATGTTCACAGGTCATCCAAAGCTCTGTCCTTGCTTCTGCCTCTTTGTCCTTATGGACTGGTGGCCAACAGCGAGGAACACAGGGATTCCACATGGAGTCTGCAAGTAGGTGCTGGGATCGAACCCCAGTTCTCTGTAAAAACAGCAATGCTCTTAACCCATCAGCCATCTTTCCAGCCCCAAAAGGGAGCTGAGCAGGAACATTCTTTTTTTTTTTTTTTTTTTTTTTTTTGACAGGGTCTCACTCTGTAGCCCTGGTTGTCCTGGAACTCACTATGTAGATGAGGCTGGCCTTAAACTCACAGAAATCTCCCTGCCTCTGCCTCCTGAGTGCTGAGGTTAAAAGGTACACACCGCCATGCCCAGACCCTTCTTAAGGTTTTAGGATTTACTAATACTTACGTGTATTGTGTGTGTGTTTGTGTGTACGGACATATTCATGCCACGGTGTGTATATGGAGGTCAGAAGACAACTTGAACAGTCAGTTCTTCATTTCCATCTTTGCGTGGGTGTTGACAGGCCTGTGTGGCAAGCGCTTTATCCACTGATACACTTCTGGGGCCCACTAGTAATTTTTTTTTTTTTGGATTTTTTGAGACAGGGTTTCTCTGTAGCTTTTGGTTCCTGTCCTGGAACTAGCTCTTGTAGACCAGGCTGGCCTCGAACTCAGAGATCCACCTGCCTCTGTCTCCCGAGCGCTGGGATTGAAGGTGTGCGCCACCACCGCCTGGCCATTAGTAATTTTTTAATACATTGGGAATTTGAGAAATTCACAATCGTATGAACAGCTAGTGCAGAAATTGTTCAAGAGAAAGTTAGTAAGCTGAACTTTATTCCCTACTCACCTTTTCTTTCCACAGAACACATGAGCAAAAGGCAAGAGTCTGGAACCTGGGAACATGGAGGGAAGAGGATCAAGAGTTCTAGATTACCTTCAGCTACACAGCAAGTTCATAGTCAATGTGGCCTACAAGAGAACTTGTCTCAAAACAAACAGAAGTCATGGGCTGGAGACATGGCTAGGTAGTTAAGAGCACTTGTTCTTACACAGGACTTGAATGTAGTTCCCAGCAACTCACAGGCAGCTCACAACCACCTGTAACTCCAGTTCCAGGGGAATCCCATACTCTCTTCTGGCCTCCCCAGGTACCAGGCAAGCAAGTACATGGTATAGCATATATTTAGGCACTCATACAATTTTTTTTTTAAAAAAAGTGTACTTATATAAATCAATCCATGAAGCCAAGAAGTAGGTGGAATAGACAGTTTATTGTGGCATGGGTGTAGAACACACAACCCTTCAACATGTACAGGTGCTTTGATGTTACTGTTGCTTTGCAGGAGACCACAGTGTGATGTCTGGGGTCTGTAGTTTCTTCTCTGTTAACCTGGTCAATGGTTACCTATTTTATAGTTCAAGTTAGGAGAAAGTCAGGGAAATCTGGTTGTGACACCCTAAATCAAGGGCTGTAGGACTTACAACCCAGGTGTGTAAAGTGCTTATTCTCAGTGCAAATAGGACCGCCTTGAGTGTAAGCAGACACCAGGCACTGGGGGCTCCCGGGACCTGGGTGGTGTGTTCTATGACTCAAGGAAGGGAAAGCCACCACTAGACTGCACCCTCAAGGGATCGAGTATTTTCCCCCAGCCTTCCTTCTCTAATAGGATCATAGCTTGTACTCTTGACAGACGTCCATTAACAGTTGTTAAGAAAAACTTGGTTCAGAAGAAATGAACAGGGCTTCTAAGCACCAGAGACACTGACTTCAGTTTCCAGTTGCTGTTACTTTGGCAGCAAGGGGGAGACCAGTAGGCTGAGCTCTGGCTGGTGGGAGTCATGGGGCCACAAGCTTTTCTTTGGGGCTCTCATTTGTAAATCAGTCACTGAATGACAGACCCTTTCTCTTGAGCACTGACTGGTCTTGGGTGGGAAGATAAGCAGATGTGTATTTAACCCTTCATCTTGTCCCCACCATTGGATGGGACTCATTTGTTGCCTCCTTGTGCTGACTCATCTGAAGGCCCAACTGTGACGTGAACCCCATCCCCTCAGTGTACTGCTGCCTCATGAGCCAGGTCTTTGCATATCCCAGCCCATGGTCCTGAGGAGACTGAAGGGAAGCACGAGGGATAGAGAAACGGTTTCTTAAAGAGGCACAAACAAGAATGCAGCTTGAATAGGTAGAGTCTGGCCATTTGTTTAGCCCCAGGATCCTGGCTACTATCTCTTTCCCTGGACGCTAAAAGACAAAGTCATGTGTTCTTACCCATCCACCGTGCAGTAGGGATACTGACAAGAGCCAGCCCTGTGTTTGAAGAGACCTGCGTTTTCTTCCGCTCTGGATGGATGTAACGAGGCCTGGCCTCAGCCTCCCCAGGTCTGACCATTATGCTGTCGCCAGAGCCTTCAGATGCCCGCACCTGAAAACCTTGTGCTTGTGAGAGGTGCTGCCGGGAGGGCGCTCATGGTCCACAGGTGTAAACACTCCCAGTGCCTTCTCTGAATTTTGGAAAGGGAGAAGAAGCATTTCTTTTTCCAGCACTGCTTTGTAACTCTGTTAGTCCCTCGTGTTAAGAGGAGTCGCGAAAGTGTGTCTGCACAGTGGGGAGGAACCGTGGACAGACAGGATGACCTAGGGTAAGAACCAAAAATGCAGGGAAGGTTTGCAGACCAGCACAAAGCCAGCACAAGGTAGGAAGTAGAGTGCCTCTCTTCAGCAGAGGGGTCTCATTTGTTCAGAAAATGCTGGGGCGTAAACATGAGTGTACGGGAGCATGCACACGTATGTGCACACATGCACACACGCAGTCACTCTGAGGTAGAAAGAGGTGGCTATCTCTAGACAAACACAAATCCTACAACTTCTCATGGCACTTGTGTGAAAGGACCTGCTCTCGCCCACACAGGCAAGCAGGGTCCAACCTGCTCACTCCAACCTCGGGCAGGGCCAGAAGTTCCACTCCACAGGAAGACGGAGATGGAGGGCCTTGTGTGGCATTGTGCCTGTGGTCAGAGCTCCCAGGCTACAGTTCCTAGGTTCTGCTGCCCAGGGTCACTTCCTGGAGCCTGAGCCATGGGCACCACGGGAGTGGCTTGTCAGAAGCCACTGAGCACAGATGTCTTGAACCACAGAGTCCCCACTGCTTTGGGCAGCCTGCTGCACCTGCTGGACCAGGGCGGCTGCCTGCGAGTGTTCTTGCTTGACAGCGATCAGGTAGGCAGAGCGCAGTTTGCAACACGTCAGATAGGCTCGGACCTAGTGATTGGTTGGGCACAAGATATTGGAAAGGAAATGATCAGAAAAGGCAGGTCAATGAACATAAAGAGTCCCAGGAAGTGCCGGTGGGTAAACAGTACTTCTCACGCACCAAACTGATAGCTAGGCTCTTGCCTTCTATTATTTCATAACAACGTTCTAGACATCAAGCGATTGCATGGCTTTGTGCGCATATGATAAGCGCAATCACAGATGAAATAAGATTTTAAAGACCAAGGTAGACAGGCAGACTCTGCTCTTTATCCAGCTTCCTCCAGTTTCTTTCTGGAATCAGAGCTAGTATTGTCAGTGCCCACAGTGGTTTTATAGTTTCTTGTTGATTAACTGATAGTCTTGACTAGACTACAAGGTTCATGACAGCAGGGATAATATACTCTTGGGGCATAGCATGCAGCCAGTGTGCAGCCAATGGGCCTTACATGGGTGACTGGGTGGATGAGTAAGGAAGCATACCTTCCTTTGGCAAAGGGTTTACAGATTCCCCCTTTCTGTTTTGAACACGCTGAATTAAAACAAAAACAAACCTTTGGGTGGGTGGTCCTGGGGACTGAACCTGGGCCCCATGCATGCTAGGCAAGCACTCTAGCATTGAACTATATTCTCAGTCTTGAATTTAAAGCCCACTGACAGATAACATGGGAAGAAAAAATGGATACACACGATTAGAAAAGGTCTAGTTAAGATATCACCCCATGAGACTTGAATAGAATACCCTCGTTTGGATGGAAGGCAGCTCGGCGTGGGGGATAATGTATCTCCTATGCTGTCCATCCCACGATTCAAGAGCCCTTTTCTCCTTGGCTCTGGTTTCACCAGCGCCTCCATCATTCTGAGCGAGCCCTAGCAAGGCCTCCACAAGCTGCGGCTGAGCTCCCCCTGGCAGCTGCTTTTCTACCACAACACTTATTTCTGAATCAGAGACATTTTTTGCTCCATGCAAAATGTTTCATCTTTTTGGGATGTGTGTGGGTTCTGCTAATCAAAGTCTTTTTGGCTTGATTTCAGATAGTTTCCCACTACAGAAAAAATCTGGTGAGTTGTGAGCTCACTGAAGCAATTGGGTACTGCTGTTGGGGGATACATATGCTGGTCTAGGGAGTGAGCCCTTATCTAGGCCTCTAGCTCCAGCTAATCCTACCTATATGAAATATCACAAGCTGACAAGCAAAATCCAAGAGAATGTTATTGCCAGAATCTATAGTAAAAAAATGGATCATGCCAGTTTTTGGCAAGACCTGTGCCCTGAGGTCCCCAAAGTATCTTAGAATAGCTGCCGAAAGAAACAACTGTTGACATTTGGGTTCTCATTCAGACTGTACAAAAGTAGCTGTCATTTTGGAATGTGGGAATTTCATCCTTTCCAAGCGCCTTATTGGGAAGTTGTACAAGCAGTGGAGAAATGTCTAGGACAAGCTCTCCTTAGGATCTAGACTGAAAACCATGGTCGGCAGGTTCCACCAGGGGACCGACGGCACCGCAGTGGGAGCGGCTCCGTGGCTGTGTAAGAAGCCGCTGTCTGACACTAGTTTCCATCACGAGAGACTGCAAAGCTGGGAAATGTGTCTCCTGATAGCCAGCTGGTCTGGCTTTACTTTTTCAGAGCTCTTCTAGCCTGGAGGCCTTCCTGAAGATGGCAGGATGATGGGTCCCATGACCAGCCACAACTGGTGACACCGACCAAAGGATAAAGCTGGCTGGCACTTCTCAGAGAGGTGATCTGAAACTAAAGGTTCGGTCATTTCCCAAACAGGGAAGAGTTCACAGCTCTCGAGGGAGCACTATCCGCCAAAGGGCTGAGTGGATGTTCTGATTTGAATGTGAAATGCTCCTCATAGGGTCATGTATTGGAACAACTGGTTTGTGGCTGCTGGTGGTGTTTGGAAGGTGGGCCCTTGCTGGAGGAAATGGTCACCTGGGGTGGGTATTGAGGTTTTAGGACCCCACTTTTTGTTCTCTCCTTTTTTTCTTTCTTTCTTTCTTTCTTTCTTTCTTTCTTTCTTTCTTTCTTTCTTTCTTTCCTCCTTCCTTCTTTCTTTCTTGTTTTTTTTTTTCGAGACAGGGTTTCTCTGTGTAGCCTTGGCTGTCTTGGAACTTGCTCTGTAGACCACACTGGCCTCAAACTCACAGAGACCCACCTGCCTCTGCCTCCTGAGTGCTGGGATTAGAGGTGTGTGCCAAGACCGCGCAGCCTCTCTCCGTTTTCTAACTCTGGATGCAATGTGAGCAGCCAGCCACCTCCTCTTGTCCCTGTGCCTTTCCATCTCCACTACAGTGGAATTTATCCCTTAAACTCTAAGTTGGAATTAATCCTTTCTTCCTTAAATCGCGTTTTGTTAAGTATTTTGTCATAGCAACAACAAGAATAGTAGCTAATACAATGGGTTTTTCTTCCTGGACTCTTTTTCCCTCCAGAATAAGGAAAACTTTCCCCATCAGGAACCTCATCCAATCAGTCCGCCTAAAGATGGAAATGAGATTTCCTCTATGGCTATCGGGCCGAGAGACCTGAGAATAACACAGAGATTTAAAAACAGTCTCAGGGAGAGGGAATTGGGAAGGCAGCCAGGTGGTGGTGGTGCACGCCTTTAATCCTAGCAATCAGGAGGCAGAGGAAGGTGGATTTCTGTGAGTTCAAGGCTAGCTTGGCCTACACATTGAGTTCCAGGATAGGCTCCAAAGCTACACAGAGAAATCCTGTCTTGAAAAAACAAAACAAACAAACAAACAAACAAAAAATTGGGAAGGCAAAGGTTTGGGCAGTCAATGTTCCTCTGCCCCATCTATTCCGTCTGGAGCTTTTAAACCACTGTCTAGGTCCTGGATAACAAAGAAACAGAGCCACGAGACTGCATGGAACTACTGTGCAGGGCAAGGGAAGCCTCAGTGCTATTCATTCAATAACAACACCAGATCTAGGAGACTTCCTGCTCACCTTGTTGTCATCGCTGTGTATCGCCTGGATCAGTCCCTCCAGCTCCTGTGGACAACAGAGACATAGTGGCTGTGAAAGGAAGAAGCTGGGAGCCTTGGCTCAATCCAGTCTGAGCCCAGCTACTGTGACTCCAAGGTGGGGATGCCTGCCTGATCCTTCTCCCTACCTCAATTCCCACTATAAGAATAATGAATGATGGCTAATGATATTACTAAGCTTGGGTTGGGGCAGAAGGAGCATCTCCTACGATGAGCTTTCACAAATGGATGTGGCTTTGTTCGCCCCACAGCATGTCATAAAAGAAGGTTTTGCACGTAGCATGTTTCAAAGCCTACTCTAGTCTATCCATCAGAACACAGACATTTCCAAGTACACACACTATTAGATAAGAGGATGCCAAGGGATGCCTTCTGGAGACAGCCATCAGAATCATGACTTCTACAAAGGGAGAGAGTTGCTCAGAGTGAGGCCATGATTGCAGAGAGTTAGGAAGAGAAACGGATCTTGTAGTGAGGAGGAGAAGGAGGAGGAGGAGGAGAAGGAGGAGGAGGAGGATGGGGTGATTCTGAAGCAGATAGTGGCCACCCAAGAGATCCAGGAGTGAGCGCACCTGTGGTGGGATTCTCTTGAAGGTTTCCAGGCAGTTGAGGAGGATGGTGTCGCCGTCACTTTTGGCTGCCATGCCTGACTCACTGACACATTTGAGCAACTGCCGGATCTCACCATACTTCTCCCTCTCCACCAGCTGCCTGGCGGCTCTGCAGTAGGTTGCAGCAGCATCCAGTTGGAAGTCCTAGGACAGATGTGGGATGATGGACTTAGGGCAGTGGGAGACGCCCACAGTGGGAAAGGATTGCAGTTACAACCGGGAACCCAAATAAAACAAACATGCAGAAGTAAAAAAGGCTCCCTTTGGAGTCAGGCAGACGTTTAAGAAGTGAGCATAAAAGCCGCCTCCTCTTTTCCTCAGGACAGGGTCAAGGCTGGTCTTCAGTGATTGAGTTTCCTGTCACCAATTCCCAAACAATGAGATTCCAGAGTCTACCACCGTGCCTGGCTCCATGGACTTTCAAAGATATTCTACTTAGTTCCTAAGACCAATCCTCTCTCCCCTGACTCACCTTTCTCTGGGAAATGGTGCACAGGGCTGGTGTTTGTTAAGAGTTGCCCAAGTGTCGAAACAGATTATCAAAACTCACTTGCTGGAACCTGCCAGATAAATGCTTTGAACCCAGCTTCGGTTAGCCCTTACACCACAGGAGTTCGGAGAGATAGCCTGGCTAGTCCTTCTAGACAGGCTCTCCTGAGACAGTGAGTGACATTTCTGCAGTGAACTGGTTGTGGGTAGCTGTCTTACATGTGCTCCTGGATACCTTTTGAGATAGTAAGATTGGCTTTTGGCTGACTCAGTTCTGTTATCTGTTTTGACATGTAAAGCTGCTCTTCCTGGGATAAGAATATTTTCTAAGGAGTAGCCTTTCCCAGAAATGTCAGGTACGGGGTCTCTTGCCATACGCTTGAATGGAACATTAAGAGCACAGAACATCATACCTGTAGAACGCGGAATGCAATTCCAAAACCGTCTTCCACATTTTTCCCTCCCAGCATAACCTGGAGGGAGAGGGAGATGGAGATATGCTTAAAGGAATAATTATTCAAATAACTTCTCAATGAAAACATCAGGGTCCCTATTTATCTTTATCGTCATGTTTTTGTGGAGACAGGGTCTCTCGGCACAGCCCTGGGTGGTTTAGAACCCACTATGTAGATCTGGCTGGCCTTGAATTCACGGTGATTCTCCTACCTCTGCCTCCCTACTTCTGGGATTATAGATATGAGCTAACATACCCAATCCATTTGCTCAGTTATTAAATATATGTGGAGCCTTTACCAAGCACCCAGCAGCAGAGATCCAAGGGACCAAATGGCCTCTAACTCCCGCCTGAGGCCCGCATTCCAATGGGGAGGAAGCCATCAAGCAAATGACTGAAATAGTCAGATAATTACAATACGAATAAGCACTGTGAAGGAGGTGAGCTGTCTGCCACAGGTGAAACCCTGCACGCACCTTGCAGGCAACTTCCATCTTCATGTGGTTATTTCCGAAGAGCGTTGGCAGAGGCAAAGTGGTGACCTGCGAGGTGCCAGCGCTCTCACACCGATGTAAGAATCTGGTCACTTCCATCTGTAGCTGAAGTGTATTCATATGCCTGCGGGGACAGGGCAGGCACAGTGCAGCCTCAGCAGGCTCTCAGAGAGTGGGGGGCTGGGGCTGGGTGACTGGCTCATCATAAGAAGAGGGCAATGGAGAGAACAAAGAAATGGCACAAAGGGAAGAGGCTTGAAATACCTTCCAAATAGCTACGGTTAGACAGAAACGGAAGACCTAGCGCCCCTCCCCCCCCTCCCCAGACATACAATTGTTAAGGTGCACTGTGGGGCTGGACAAGCTTCTGGCACTGACTCAACAATATTTACTGAGTATCTACGCAGCAGGTCCCAGAGTGAGCAGGAGGCTTGAGTCCTGCTTTCACGGCTCATGGGCTAGAGCAGAAATGGATAGTAACCAGACAGAGAAGAGTTTTTGTGTCTGAGTCTAAGAAGACAACTAATTAGAGTGTTGGAAAATCTGCTATTTTTTTTTTGAGACTAGATCTAGCTATACCACTAGCCTCAAACTCACAATCCTCCTGCTTCAGCATGTACTACCACGTCTGGCTAAGCCTTTTCTTTAGATAGTATGTTACGAATAGAGGGGTTGGCAAGCATAAAAGAAAGAAAGTGCTTGGGTTGAGGATCCTGGAGGCCAGTTCCTGGAGGCCAGTGGCTGACACGTACCAAGGAAGAGTAGAGGGGCAGGGAGGGATTATGCTGGACCTTTTTGCTCATGGTAAGGAATGTGGAATTCAGTCTGGGATAGCATGGGATCCTAATCCCTTCCGATAGTGGCTTTCCAGGCTGTAGCAGACGCTGTCACCCATGGCTGCTGCCTTCCCGCCCTGCGCTGACCATCTCCTGAGCTTTGACATACCTGGAGACATCAGCAGCAGACATCTTCTTCCGGAAGAAGGTGCTTTTCTTCTTCCCGGAGCTGCGGGATGTTTCTTGGAGGTAGATCTTCAGGTGGTCCTTGGCCTTAAGCAACCACGAGAGCTTCTCTCCCAGCTCTGTGTAGGACTTTGCTTTGTGACTGAAGAACCGAATACAGGTCATGGCAGCCCGGACTTGGTCCTAGGATTGGGAAGCGAATGTTTGGTTTAGGAAAGATCAGAGATGTTGGTGGGTGGGGAGGAGGGTGGGTGTCACAAGAAGCCTGATCTGATTCCCCCAATATAGCAGACCTTCAGGTTCTGGCCCTGTGATGTCTTCATCCCTAGCTGGAGCCTCGCTTCCTCTCGATAAGTGCCAGTGTCTACTCTATCATCAGCCGAGCAGCATTTTACGTCAGTCATCACAGGGTCCCAGAGACCCTACAGTGAGCTGCCTGTCAAGCTCAGGTGGGATATTATCTCACCACGGAAGAGATCTCAAGGAAGATCCTTCTGACTCCCCATTAAGTAGATTCAGCTTTAAGTTGGCATCAGATGATCTCATTTCTGAGATCATAGTACTGAGAATCCTCAGACAGGGGAGCCTGGTCCTTCTCCTTTCATGCATTTTCTTCTAAAGACACAAGCTTGCCAGAACATATTCCCTTCGTTCGTTCCTTCGTTACTTTGTTCCTTCCTTCCTTTCTTCCTCCTCCTCATCTTCACTTTTATATTCCTTGAAGTCTTTTTTTTAAATTATACTATTTATTCATCTATTTATTTATTGATTTTTATGTGGGTGAGTATTTTGCCTGCATGTATGCCTGTGTAGCACACATGTGCCTGACGTCTGTGGAGATCAGAAGAGGGCATCGGATCTCCTGGGACTAGAGTTATAGATAATTATGAGTCACCATGTGGGTGCTGGGAATTGAACCCGGATCCTCTGGAAGAGCAGGCAGTTCACTTAACTGCTGAGCCATCTGTCCAGCCCCACACTGTTTAAATTCTGAAGGATGCTATTATGGGCAAGATTAAAGCTTGGCTCTAAGTGTAGGAGGAAAGTCTAAATATTTAATAATGTTGGAGAGTGTGGTGGATTTGCTCCAGGGTCAGGCACCAAGATCAGGGATCAAATGACTGTCCCCTTCCCGCATCTTGCACAGCCTCCCCTGCACGACAAAGCACCAGCGCCAAGTGGAAGGGAGGATGGGTTACTGCTACCTTCATAAACTGCTGCAGCTCATACAGGATGTGGTAGTAGTTCTTCTTCTGCAGATGCTGGCAGGCAGCAATCAGGTACGTTCCCCAGCTCTCCAGGGTTGGATCAATGGATTCCAGTAAGTTTTCCAAAGTGTGCAACTTCCCACTTTTGTAGCTCGGCTGGAAAATGCCTTCTATGAAGACCTCTGGAGGACTTTCCTGGAGCAGGAAAGTAAGAAGTCAGAAGTGTGGGACTGGTCCTGGCAGTCTGGGGTTTGCTCTGCACCTCCACACCCTCCTAGGTGTGCCTCTCAGCCTTTTCCTCTGGGAACCCCTCTCCAAGGATGCTCCATCCACTCCTTCCTTGAGTGGCTCTCTCCACTCATTGTTCTTTTGCTCCTAGGATTTATCCCCTATAGGCCCTGCATGCTAGCTAACAAGGAAATTCGACACTGCTAATTCCATCAGTATCAGTTCTTTATAGTGACGGGGATCAAACCCAGAGCCTCTCAAATGCTAGAAGACCTGTTTACTGTCTCCAGTGGACCCAGCAGTTTTTGAAAGAATAATGACTTCTTTCCCTTGAGAAACTATTTTTTTTCCAAAAACATTAATTTTTTAAGTTAAATAACATTGTTTAAATTTCTTGAAAAACTTTAAGCTTAATTTTTTTTATTTTTAAGTAAGAAAAAAAATCTTTATTTTGCTTTCATTATACAAGAAACCATGCTCTCTAGGCATCCTTTCAACATCTCTGGCCACTCAATTTCCTTAGCTGGCTCCTCTCATCCCTGCAGGGCTCCTTTTCGCTCTACTTTCCTAGTGATTCCATCCAGCCTCATGGCTTTCCATGTTGTGTGTGATGACATCCACACCTCTACTTCCAGCCTGTTCATCCCCCTAGACCTCCCAAACTGGACCTCCTGTGGGTCCCAGCTGCCTCTCTACGGGACTTCCTGCCAAGCCAATGCATCCAACACACAAAAGACGGCGTTCTAGATTGTTCCACGAAACTTGCTCCTCCCACATTCTCCTCTTTCTCAGTCACAATACAATTCTTCCAGGGGCACAGGTCAAAAAGCCTCAGGACCACTTTTCTTCTCAAACTCTGATATAAAATACCTCAGCAGGTTCTACCACTGGAACGCACCCAGAAGCTGCCCATGCCTCACACCCACAAGCTGACCCACTACACCATCGCATTCATGAATTATTGAAAGAGCCGTATCCATGGTACCCTTTCACAGTCTGTCTCCTTCACACAAAGCCAACAAACCAATTTTGCTGACACACGACTCCGAAGAAGTTCCGCTTCAGCTCACTGTCTTCCAGTGATTCTGCTCCCCATTCGCTAACAAAGCCCAGGCTCTCACAAAATCCACATATACTATGTGATTTAGCTATTGCCTTCCCGACTGTATCTGCTACCACCCAGGCCCCATCTCTCCCGGCTTCAGCCACCTGGCCTTTGTATTTGTTACTTCCTCTGCCCAGAGTACAACTCCTCCAGTTGCTCATGTGTCTTTCAGCCCTTTACTCAGATGCCACCACCTCTGGGCACCCCATCTTCTTCTGTTCTGCCTTTCCTTCTACTTCCCGTTCTCCTTCCTACCCTTCCTCTGCCCTCTTCTGCCTTCTTCTTAAGTTCATGCTCTTCTTCTGCTACCTCTTTTGATACAGAGCCTTTCTACATTGTCCTGATTATCCTAGAATTCACACAACTCTGCCTGATTCTGTCTCCCAAGTGTGTGTTCCTGTTCTGTGGATGTTTAACCCCTGTAAAGCTTGGAAAGATGGACAGAATTTCTCCAAGGAAAAAAAGGAAGGCAGGGCATTCTAGGTAGATGGAACAGTGCATGAAGGCTAATAAAGATAATAATATTAATATTTTGTTGAGGGGCTGGAGGGATGGCTCAGAGGTTAAGAGCACTGGCTGCTCTTCCAAAGTCCTGAGTTCAATTCCCAGCAACCACAAGGTGGCTCACAACCATCTGTAATGAGATCTGGTGCCCTCTTCTGGCATGCAGACAGAATGCTGTATACATAATAAATAAATAAATAAATCTTTAAAAAATATTTTGTTGAGTCTAGAATATGGAATATCTATAGCATTCATGGTGAAAAAAATCAGAAATATGGGAGACTGATCCTGAGGTCCAGCCACATGCTAAGGAGTGAGCTTTCATCCTAATGATGTGTGAAGGCCCTGTGGAGAGAGGGTGCTATGTTAGGAAGTTCACACTGAGGGCAGTGTGACAGGAAAAGGAACACACAGAAACCCTATGCACTCCAGGTGTCCAAGTGTCGTTTTTCAGTGCATTTTTTCTCTGCACTCCTGCTTGCTTGAGGACAAAGGTAAGGGTCTTAAGAAGTTCAAGGGTAGTTGGTGACAGGAGACAAAGAGAAGGCTTCCTTACTGGCTTTGTCAGCTGCAAAGCGAGGGCAGTGCTGTCGTCAGCTTCCACTTGGACTATAAGATAAGCAGCTTACGTCTGGCTGCGCTTATCCAAGGCACCAGACTGATGGTTAACACTCAGTCTGTGCCGGCAGAAACATCTTCACTTCTCAACTCATGTGGAGAGGGAGGGAAAGGGCGAATTAACTTCCAAATAATACGACTCATCCTGTATGGTTCTTAAGACACGCTCAGCAGCTGAGATACAGCAGCAGCCACACAACGGTCTCTTTCACTGTCCTGTAAGGGTCGGATCACAAGCTGGACTTCTCACAGAGTCATCTAGCAGAGTCATCTAGCAAACTACTGTCGGATGCTGTTGTGATCTAGTGTGGCTGACTGATGTTAGTCTGTGCTAAGTTCCTTCAGTTTCCTATGGAGTTTGGTAAATATCGGTCACTTTGTCAGAAAGTTACCATGAATGTTGAGATAAAAGGAATTCCAGGCCTACGACATAGCTCAGCGGGTAAAAGGTCTTGGTGTGCAACCCTGACCATCTGAGTTTCGTCCCTGGGACCATTCAATTAGCAGGAGTGTATATCTGTAAGCTCAGAACTCCGATGGAGAGGTGGGAGGCAGAAACAGAAGGAAGCTTATGGGTCAGCCAGCCTAGAGAATGCAGAACAGTACAGAGACAAGAAACCCCACCTCAAGGGTGGAAGGTGAGATCTGATTTCTGGAAGCTGTCCTCTGACCATAACCATGTGCACCATGGCCCTGTGTATAGACTCTCTGAGACACACACACACACACACACACACACACACACACACACACACACACACACACTTCCCCCCTCCCTCTAAATAAGTAAACAAAAGGGTGATGACCAAAAAAGTAACTCTCTTAGTTAGTGTTTTAGTAACACTCCCAGGAGGGAGGTGGAGGTGGCAGGGGAGTGAGAGAAAACCAAGGACAGGGTGTGCTGCTTCCTCATGCACATATGTGGGGTGCTCCTCTCTGTAACAGCTCTAGGTACACTCTGTCCTAGGCCAGGTGAAAACCAAGAGGTTCAGCACTGTGCCTTAGGTCACACGAGACTCCCGTTGAGTACCTCACTGTGGAGACTGGCTGATGGTCTCACTGTGCTTTACACTGTGGGTGGAGACGAATTTGTTACTGCTGGTCAGAAGGGAAATTTGGGGTTTAATGTGAGATTTGCTGGCCTCATTGGATGACTACTTAGACAAAGCTTCTTAGACCCGTCTCTGCAGGGAATTGTCTCACTGCTAGACGCTGAGTTAAGTATACCGGATTGGGGGGGGGGAGGGAGGCAGGGTGGGTGTGGTCAAGGCGGCTACTGCCCTTGGGCTGTATCTGTCCGAATGTCTCACCTTGTTGAGCAGGTGCAGCAGAGCTTCCCGAAGGCAGTTGTGCCTCATGTAGAAGCTGATGATGGCCAAGTTGGTGCTGTAGTTGTGCAGGTAGAAGAGACATTCCTGATAGTAGGTGTTGTTCATGATCTTCCCATCAGGAATCACCTCGAGGAAGAGGCTCTGGGTCCGAAGGGTGGCTTCCAGTTCCCGCAAGGTGGCAAAGTAATCGTCATCTTGCTGCTGGCAGGAAAAAAGAATGGCTTTGAACTCCAGGGCCTAAGAAGTTAAGAAGTGATTCCCCCTCTTCTACCCCGCTCCCCACCCCCAGCTTCCAAGCAGCATGGACCGGAGGCATTCACCACTAGGTCTGGCCTTCAACAAGTCTTAACACTAGAAAGGCTTGGTTGGCGGTGTATGTAAGGCCAAGGCAGAGGATTCGTGAGTTCAAGGCTGTTCTGGATCACACATTATAAAGCCAGGGACTGGGAGGTGGCTCAGCCATCAGAGGGCTTGTTGTGCAAGTCTGGGGATCCTGGCAGACACGTACAAGTTGGCGTGCTGGTGTGTGCCTGTAACTCAGTGTTCGGACAGGCAGATTCTAGGGGACTGGGGCTAGCCGGAGAGGTGCTCCACTGCAAACAGTGAGCACCAGGTTCAGTGAAAGGCCCTGCTTGGAAAGAAACACAAAGTGCAGTGTGGCAAGACGGTTCAGCCAGTAAAGGCACCTGAATCCAGCCTGACTGCTGAATTGATGTTGGGAACCCACTGCTGGGAGGCAGAGCCGACTCTGCGAGCCGTCCTCTGACCTCCATGAATGTGTGGGCTCATATACATACACACACTCAAAACAAAAGTAAAAGAAAAATGTAAAGACTGACAGAAGACGGCAGTTAACAGTGACCTCTGGCCTCCACACACGCATGCTTGGGCGAGCACATATGTATACGCACGCATACACTACAGTACACTCAATGCACAAAATAAAAAAAAAAAAAGAAAAACCCTAAATGGAAAATTAATCTGGGCACGTGGTTTTAATTTTTGGATACCTCTATAGTATCTTTTCAAATATTGATCTTGTGTTGCTTATCTAACTAGGCAGTCACTAATGTAACTACACATACTACAAACAAAACACACAACACACGAACATCAGCCTAGCAGCCTCTGCGCCTAACCCCACACTACTGACTGAACTGAAGCCATCATCCCCCTGGATCCTCACCGCTCCTAGCCTCTTACAGGACAGGGCGCTCTGCCCGCTTTGCTCTTACCAAGGAGACGAGCGGTCTCACAGTGGACTCCAGGTACTCAACCACATCCTGGACTAGCCTTGAGCCATGACTCAGTTGATTGAGGTCAAGGGGAGGCTTGAGGCAGCGACTGAACTTCTCCCGTGCAGCAGCGAGGTTGCCAGCTTTAAGGCAGGCCATGCCCCAGGCATGCCATGCCCCCGTGGAATCAAGCCCGGTCTTTGTAGAGACCTGGAGGAAAAATTGCTCCATCTGTGAGAGGTGTCTACATTCAGGTCTGAGAGTCTTCCCAAGCCATTCTGTTCCTTTGCCCCAACCACCTGCCAACATCCACGTGCTACCAATCTCACACCAGCAAGTTGGTTGTGCCCTGGATGCATCCATGATTGGGACCACGGAGAGATGGTGAGACCTGTTCCCAAGGCTAAGCAAAGGCCACTCATGACAGAGGGGTAGAAGGAAGCTTTATCTTTGCCTCACCTCAACGCCCAGTTGGTAGTACTCAGCTTCCAGGAGCTGGTTCCTCAGCCTGGTCACCGCGGCTGGCTGCAAGATCTGGTCTAGAGATGGCACATGGCGATAGGCAGCGGTGACTAAAATATGCAGGACATCTACCTTGCTGATGTAACTACAGGGAGACAGAGGGCATCGCAAATGAGGCTGTGTTGAGCTTTGGAGCAATTGTTGCTTGAAGCGTTTCTATTGCATCTTCACTGTTTTTTTTTTTATAAATGATTGTTCTTTTTTTTTTTTAAAGATTTATTTATTTATTATGTATACAGCATTCCGTCCATGTATGCTTGTGTGCCAGAAGAGGGCAGCAGATCTCATTACAGATGGTTGTGAGCCACCATGTGGTTGCTGGGAATTGAACTCAGGACCTCTGGAAGAGCAGTCAGTGCTCTTAACCACTGAGCCATCTCTCCAGCCCCTGCATCCTCACTGTTAAGTGCGATCGTGAGACTTGAGAGATATACAGCACATGTACTCTGAGTGAAGGTTCGAGAGTCAGACTCTTTTAACCCCACTCCCAACTTAATAGTTCCGAGGCCTGCCTCAACTCGCTCATCTGTTACGTGGCTATCGAGCAGAAAATGAAGTGTGTCAAAGGAAAGAGCTTAGGATAGTGTCTGGAACTTCTATATATAATCTGTTGGTTTATTTTGAGCAGGGATGCCCTAGGTTTCCATCTGAGACAAGGCCTCTATATTGAATACTGGAGCTCACAAATTACCCACTTGCTCTTGGCTCTTTGGAACCCTGCTTGGAAGAGTCCAGAACAAGAGTCATTGACTCAGGGGCTGGAGAGATGGCTTACCAATTAAGGGCATTGGCTGCTCTTCCAGAAAACCTGGGTCTGGTGTTTAGTACCCACATCAAGGCTTACAACCACTTGTAACCTCAGTTTCACAGGACCTGACACCATCTTTTGGATTCTCTGGGTACCATGAATACTTATGGTGCACATGCACACACAAACAAGATATTCATACATATAAAATAAAAATAATTCTTAAAAAAAAAGTCCCACTGACCCATATTCCTGGTTGGTACAGTGGTTTCACCATGCCTATTTCCTGGAGGTGGCACCAGGCAGGGGCACCTTGGCCCTTTGAGTCTAGTCTAGTATTCAAACCCTCTCTCCGTGCCAAGCATGGCCTTCCTTGTAGCCCACTGAATCTTATTCCTTACTCTTTTGGCAATCTTACTCCTGACACCTGAGGATTAGAAAAACCTTAGCAGGACAGAGCCCAGAGGGCCAGACCATTCATTCTGCCTGATGTGGCAAGTTCACAGCCATGGTTCCTGGGTATTGTCTCAGAACTGCAGCAGAAAAGCCGTGGCTCCTCACTCGTCTGCTTAGCAGTTTTCTATACCTTTAGTGATTCTTAACCTGGTAGGAACTGGGTAGGAGAAAGGATAGTGTGCAAAATCCAATTCAAAGCCATATAGTTTTTCAAAGATTTATATTACTAAGTCTCCCTTTGGAAAATGAAAAAAATTTGAACTAGATGATGTGTTTTTGTTTGTTTGTTTTGTTTATCTATCAGAAGACATAGTTCAAATCAGAAGCATCTGGTTTGTATGGCAATAGACAGGACAGAGGAGTCCTCTCCTATGGATAAACTGACAAGAAATCATCATAATGAAGGGATATCAATGCAGGGTGGGGCATAAAGAAGGTGTGATTTGAACTCAGTGCTGTAAACCATCCAGGAAGCCCATGACTGTTTGCAGGGGTGAGAACCCTGCTGAGTGAGGGCTTCCTTGATCTCTGCCACCTCCAGAGGCCCATAGGGCTTAGCAGTGGCTGTCTGAGGTGACTGAGTGGGCCTGTGCCTGAGGGAGGCATTTATGCTTCACAGGGCTTCCTGCCCCTGGATCCCGAAGCTGTTGGGACTGGTGCTGGACTCACTTAATGAGTCATGGATCTGGGTGGATGGATAAGCAAGGAATTGGGAGTCTTCATGTCAGTTTAATGAGGGGGAGTCAAAGCAGGTTCAGTTCCCGCCTCCACGGTCCTGCCCAGACTTCCTTCTATGATGGACTGTGATGTGGAACTGTATGCTGGATACGCCTTGTCCCCCAGAATTGCTTTTACACATGTTGTCTTGTCATAGTAATAGAAAGCAGATGAACACCTGTTTTTGAGGACGTTGGGAAAGAAAAGGACACAGGTTGACCGAGGGTGAGGACGACTACCTGTGATTAAGGGACTTATATTCCATCAACATTAAATCAGACGCATGTCGGCGTGTCTTGTCAGAGAGGATGGGAAGATGGAAAGCCATAGGGGGTCACAAGAGGAAGCCAGATAAAAGGCCGCACCCCGGTAAGAGAACGGAGGCTCGCTTCTGTGTACCTGTCACAGAGAGCCAGGTCCTGGCTTCGGCCGGCCTTGACAAACATCATCTTAGCGCTGAAGAGCAGCTGCTTCATGATGTCTATGAGCAGCCCCGCGTCCAGCTCCGGGTTGGTGAGGCCCTTGGACAGCTTGCAGCAGTGCTCGATCAGCTGGTGGCCACAGGCAACGCTGTCTCGGTGCAGGTTCAGGATGGCAATGCACAGGGAGGCGCTGGGGGCCTGATCAGGGGCAGGGGAGGGAGAAAGAGACAGTGAATTTAGGGACCAGAGCTGTTCAGCAGAAACCACCATTCCCCTTTAAAGGCTGGAAACCACTGCGAGAGGAAGCTGGACACATCACGGCAGGGCAGAAGCAGAGCTGGCCGCATTTCAGAAGCTCAACCTTCCACGGCCGTGCTAGGCTGTGTCACACTGCGTCAAGGTCTTTCTACATAGCCCTGGTCGGCCAGGAACTCACTTCCTACTTCTTGACAGTATCCACAGGTGGCCGCCTTTTCCTGGTCTCCTGCTCCTCAGTTGCAATATCACTTATCTGTGACTTAGGTGACCACAGTTACCTGAAGTCCTGAACATGCTGTGCTGCTGCCAGATCAACATCCATAAAGCACCCTTGTGAAATTCCTAGGTGCTTCTACCTATCACACAGTCATTTCTTACCGTCAGCTTCATAGCTTTATACATAAATCGTCTTTCTCAATCTTACCACCTTACCCCTTACTTCATCAGTGCTGTCTTCGGATGCCCTCATCATGCCCTGTGATTTTTGGACTCAGTGCCTTTGCTCGGATATTTAGCAATATGGGCCCACGAGTGTGTTGTTGTTGTATAAGCGTGTGTGTTGTGTCCATGCAAATGTGTAAAGGTGTGCATGCATTTATGTGTGCATGTGTGTGTCGAGGCTAGAGGTTGATATTGGGTATCTTTTTGAATAGTTTTCTAGCTTTTTTTTTTTTTTTTGACTCAGGCATTTTCACTGAACCTGGAACTTGATGATTCAGCTAGAACCTGCTAGGCAGCAGGCCCCAGGGTCTGCCTGCCTTTGCCTCTTCGGTGCTGGGACTATATAGGCACCTGTTGCTGCATCTGGTTTATATGTGGATGCTGGGGATTCAAATGCAGGTCCTTATGCCTGCACAGAAAGCACTTTACCACCCACTGAGCTATCTCCCCAGTCCCCGCACAGTTCAGTTTTGTGCTCTGTCTTTCCCCTGTCCTCGACACTCCCCTTCCACCGCATTCTCCACATTTCTCTGACCATGCACTTACCCTTCTTTCTGGTTTCTTCCTGTACATTCCCCGAGATGTTCCTTCTCTTCTGCCTATCTGGTTTACTTGTTTGGGCTCTCATATAATTATATAGCAAGGAAGGACCAGACTGTAGTTATCAGTCTCTGTATTCCCTGTTCTACTATCAGACGTCATAAAGAAACTTAAGTGTGGCGCACGCCTTTAATCCCAGCACTCGGGAGGCAGAGGCAGGCGGATCTCTGTGAGTTCGAGGCCAGCCTGGACTACAAGAGCTAGTTCCAGGACAGGAACCAAAAGCTACAGAGAAACCCTGTCTCGAAAAACCAAAAAAAAAAAAAAAAGAAAAAAAAAGAAACTTAAGTGACCATTACACTTTATTGTTATTACCTGCTCATAGTAAAATTCACTCCGGACCAGCTCGTTCTCTTCCTCATTTAGACTCAAGATCCATTCTACCTCCGTGGCTTTGGGGACTCGCACCACAGCTGAATATGGAGGGCTTTCATTCTTTGAGCTGTCTGAAACTAAGAAGAGAGTCGTCGATCACATGCCAGTTACTGGCTGGCCATGCAGCCTGATAAGCTAGTGTGTCATGAGCACATATTTACCTACTATCTATGAGTCCCTTTCCCTCTCCTTGCTCCCTTTTCTTTCCTTTTTAAAAGATTTATTTAATTGTTTGTGTGCGTGCCTGCATGAGTTTATGTGTACCATGTGTGTGCATGCACCAGCAGAAGCCAGAAGAGGGCATCAGATCTTCTGGAGTTAGGAGTCATTGGCAATTGTGTATCACTGAGTTTGGGTGCTGGGCACCAAACCTGGGCCCTCTGCAAGAGCGGTAAATGTTCTTAACCGCTAAGCCATTTTTATAGCAACTTCCTCACTTTTTGTTTTCTTTAGGAAACCTCATTAGATACTTCAAGTCCTCTTCCCCAAGCATAGGTCGGGGACAAATGTCACAGTATTTGTGACATGACTGATGCTTCACACAGAAAGCCTGAAAAACATGGCTCAAACGTTGGATACTCCAAACACTAACCTGCTATGGAAAGGTATTGGCTAACTTGCTAACAGTGATAATCTCAGGGTAAGGACAAGGCGTTGGATGATGGGCAGTGGAGGAAGGGAGCTGTGGTGAGGTGGATGGGGTAGCCTACTAAAAGATAAGCACCAAATCCATTGGTTGTTGGCCTTCCCAGGGTTGGAAGCTAATGGGCCTAGATAAAGGCTAATATGAAGAATGTCGAGGGAAACAGCTGATACAAAAGCCAAGATTTCTCTTTGGTGAATTCACCAAGAGGACTGAGTTGCCATATGGCTATCAGCTGAGAGCCAACTCCAGCACATAACAGAGCCACAGAGAATGGGATCAGGCCTTACCTTCTGACTGGCATGGGCTCTCCTCTGGTACACTAGAAGCAGAAAGAAAAACAAAACTCCTCAACCATTGCTTCTCTGTTTTGAGCTTAGTGAATGACATTTGCTCCATCAGTCACTGGTCAGGGAATTAATGATACATTGACTCTTGCTCTCCCCCACTGGTCACAACCATTTCTTACGATGCTCTGTCCATTTTATCTCTTACATATCCACTTAAATGCCCCCATCGCTCTGTGTCTGAGGGGGATCTCATCGTTTTTCTGCAATAACTTTCTTTGACTTTTACAGCCTGGCCTCTACTTGCAGCTGCAGCAAGATTTTAAGAATTCAAATCCGGTCCCATTCTGCTCCTGCTGAAGAACCCGTCAGAAGCTGCTCTGGCTGAAAGGATTCTACGTTCACAGTTCAGGAGAAAGGCCCTTGAGACCTTCCCTGACTGCCTCTTTAGCCATCTCCTTTCACCCATGACTTGTACTCAAGTCGTAAAGGTCCTATTGCTCCACCACCAGCTCTGGTCAACTTCTACCGGTGCCACCAAGGGCCATGTTTAAAATGAGTACAAGGAACATGCTGGCCGACCTCAGTCCATCATGGCACCAGGGAGCAAGCCCAAGTCTTGTGCCAGTGTTCAAGTCTTCCGGATTTGGCTGCCAGCTTTAAGGACAGGGTCCACTGATCAGAACCCTAGCCTGTCATCCACCTACTCACAGCTCCTCAAATGGTCGATTTCTTTTCTCTTTCCTCTGCCTGTGATGTGCCTCTCTGACCTCTGGGCATGTACTCCTCCCCTCCCCCCCCCGTCCCATTTTGAGTTTTTTTCCTACCAACTCCTCATTCTCTAAGATTCATTTCCTGGGGTCCCCTCCAGGACACTCTCCTGCCTATATGGGCCAATCTGTGTGTATAGTCATCACTGTACTTATCCAATCATTAGTAGTGTTTATTAGCTCTCTCCCTAGTAAAATGGGGGAATTACTAGTAATTCCTAGTGATGGAACTACTGCAGAGTGACTGCTGGCCAAAGAATTCCCATCAGTACTGACTGCTCACTAAACCCCATAAGGACAGTGTTTGGATAATCCCTGTCCTACCCCTGGCAGGGGAAGGCAGAGAGTGTATGTAAGGGTTTCAGGAACTATACCATGTGTATGGCATGTCTTCCTTCCCATGCAGTCAATACTCATTGTGGCAAATAATCACCAAAATTGCTAAAGAGTAGAACACAGAATCTGGTTAAAGTCTGCTAAATAAAAGAAAAGATGAAATCTAAAGTTAGGTTCCTTTTTATGGAGGATTTCCCCCAGATGCACTAGGGGCCTTACACTCCACACTCTCACTCTGAAGCAGTAGAAAAAAACCCTCAAAGCAACCATGAGTCAGCAAACACTGTCTTCATCCATCTGTCTTGCCAGAAGGAGGGATGGTTTCTGAAATTTATCTGGAGGCTAACTATATGCAAGAAAGTGTAAGGGCTTGTCATGAGTAACAAGTCAAGACGACTACTCAGTTGGAGCCGGAGCAAATGAGCCCAGATGCTCGGCAGGTGTGGACACGTTGTCTTGAATCCAGCTGGAGCCACATGAATCAGGAGTGACCAGGAAACAAGAGAGGTGGCCAGGTGAGATGGTGTCCTTGCTGTGTGGAAGGGATGAGGACTGAAGTGTCTTGATTTCTGAGAAACCAGCCTGTAAGAACTTCCTTCTCATCCCTACTTCCTGTCTAGAAGTTTCTCTGACAAGGTAAGCATTTCACAGCACAGCTAACAACACAGCCAGCATGCACATTAAACCCAACACCCCTGTGAGTGTAACAGGTTCAAAACACCGCACAGTGTGCGTGCTAGCCGTGTAAGGAGAGAACAGTGGTCCATGAGAGTGTGGGTCCTGTTGCAAGACACTCACTCTTTGTTGTAGTAACCGTAGCACTGGTCACACACACGTGTAGGGTTTTCTCGGCAGCCTTCCACCACCATCTTCTTAGTGGAGCAGGAGCCACACACTAGCCGCCCACAGCGGCGACAGTGATGACGTCTGTTAAACTGAGGAAAGGGAAGAGATGAAAGCGGGATGTCGCCCAGACATTTATACTTGGTTTTGGGCAACCATGGCTCATCAGGAATACCAGGCGCTTGGGTTTTCACTGAGAATGAGCACACTAGCCCTTGTCCTCAGAAAGGTCACATTTAGGACTGGGGATTTAGCTTAACATAAGGCCCTAGGTTTGATACTTAACACCTTCCCCTCCCCCATACACACGAAAGAAAAGAAAAACAAAACAAATGAAAGCCTTTCAAACTGACATTTTAAGGTATTATTCAGCTGAGGGACAGATATTCTAAGCCCTGGGCAGTCTGCAACCCACAGCTCTTGACAAGGATTGCTTCTGCATGGAAGCAACATGTTGAGATACTCTAGAAAGCAACAGAGAAGGTGGGCTTGGTGGCTCACCTCGATAATCCCACCACTTGGGAGACAGAGGCAGGAGGACTGCTGAGAGTCTGAGGCCACTCTGGGTTACATACACAGTGAGTTCTAAGCCAGTCTGAACTATAGCAAAACCCAGGAGGGGACTCCAGAGTCCTGCTCTCCCGACCGTTTGGCAAAATGGCTGCTGAGCTCCTTCTGAATATGGCCATAGTGCTGGGGTGGGGGGAGGGGGGCTGGAGACAGGGGAAACAGGATGCTGAAACACTGACAAAGCCCAGCTGAGGGCTTCTAGGAGCTTACATCTCCTTCTGTGTGGACAGCAGAAGCTTCGCTGACTAGAGATAACTGTCATCATTAGCACATTCCATGTTTGGTAACCCAAGTAAAAATTTGAAAATTCCATCAGGAAGAAGAGCTTTGCTTAGCCAGTCTTCTTTCTCCTGAGGTAGCATATATAACTACTACCAGGCCTCTGTCTTACTGTGAAAGACAGGAACTAACTATGAGATCGCTAAAGACTTGGTGACTCCTGTCTATCTTTATTATTCGATGAGAATGACAAGAGTTTCTATAACTTAAGGCTATTTGAGGATGTCTACTACATGAATGGACCCTGGGAAAACACTGAGGCCAGGTCAAAGGCAGACCCAGCTGTAGGTCTGGTGACCTGAAACCATCATGGTCCTCTTGGGGACAGATGACTGTGTACTCAAGCGCACACGCTGGCCCTCTGCTTTCTCTCCCTGGAGTGCTGCTGAGGAAGGCTGCTCACCATTGTGAAGCGCTCTCTGCAACACACCATGCAGGTGCTTTCAGTCTCATCAGGGACCCACTGATCCCTGGCAGGCGGTGCTTCTGGGGGCACAAACTCCAGTGGTGGCTGAGTCTGCGGGGAAGCCCTTTCCTTAGGACTGGGGGAACGGACTAAGGCACTTCCTGGAGAAAGAAGTCAGAGAAAAAGCTGGTAAGTGAAGAGGAAAGACTAAGTGTTACTGTTTTACAAGGCTCCCCTGGAGTGGTAGAGCCAGTTGATAATCAGAGGCTGCTTGAGTTGATGGAGGTGGGTCATCTGTCTATCTGTTGCTTTCATTGGTTAACAAATAAAGAAAACTGCTTGGTCTGATAGGGTAGAATTTAGATAGGCAGAGTAGACAGAACAGAATGCTGGGAGAAAGAAGCTGAGTCAAGGAGTCTCCATGATTCTCCCACTCCAGACAGACGCAGGTTAAGACTTTTCCTGGTAAGCGCACCTCGTGGTGCTACACAGATTATTAGAAATGGGTTAGATCGATATGTAAGAGCTAGCCAATAAGAAACTGGAACTAATGGGCCAGGCAGTGTTTAAAAGAATACAGTTTCCGTGTAATTATTTCGGGGCATAAGCTAGCCATGTGGGTGGCCAGGTGCCGGGGACGCAGCCCCGCAGCTCCCTATTACAACATTGACTCATAAAAGAAAGACAGGGACACTGTGTGTCCCTCCACTGGCCATGTACAACAAAAATCTATCAGATACAATTAATAATAATCACTGAGCCTTAGGGAGGCAGTGACGGGTCAGTGGGTAAAAGGTACTTGCTGACAAACCTAAAGACCTGGGCTTGATTCCCCAGGATCCATATTGGTAGAAGGAGAGAACTGACTCCTGCAAATTGACCTCGACACATGTGTTATGGCAAGTCATTCAATAATTTAACAAGAAAAGTAAATGTAATTTAAAAATACTGAGTCCACATGGAGATAAGCAATAGATCTAACTACCAGTGCATCAAAAACTTAGGGGATGCAGACCCTCATTGTCATAAAGAAAAAGTCAGCAAAATCTAGCATGTGGGGTACGGGTGGTAGCACACACCTGTGACCCTAACACTCAGGAGACAGAGGCAGACTGATCTCTGAATCTGTGGATAGCCTGGTCTACAGGGCTAGTTCCAGGACAGCCAGGGCTACACAGAGAAACCCTATTTAAAAAAAATGAAGGAAGGAAAGAAGGAAAGAAAGAAAGAAAGGAAGGAAGGAAGGAAGGGAAAAAAGGAAGGAAGGAAGGAAAGAAAGAAAGAAAGAAAGAAAGAAAGAAAAAAGGAAGAAAAAAAAATCCAACACATGGGATAAATGGCCTAGTTTTCTCCATAAAGAGGTAGACTGACCAATTAATTAAGACAGACATGAGAGATACTTTAGCCAAATGTCACGCATGGATGTTATTTGGAATTGAATTTAGAATTAAAACAACTATAAACAAACAAACAACATTATGTGATGACTGAAGGTATTTCAACATTGGCTAGATATTTGATAACATTCATTAATTTGTGTTTAAGTCCAATAAAAGCATTGTGGTTTGATTTTTTAAAAAAAGATTTTATTTTATTTCACATTATATGCGTGTCTGTGTGTCTATGTGTGGGCATGCACACATGTGAGGGCAAGTGCCACAGGATCCAGGAGAGGGTGCTAACTTCCCTGCAGCTGGAGTTACCACCAGTTGTGAGTCACCCAGTGTGGGTGCTGGGAATGGAGCTTGGATCTTTTGTAACAGTAATACATGTTCTACTGAGTCAGCTCTCCAGCCCCCAGTGGTTGGATACTGTAAAAGCATTTGCCTTTTGGGAATTTATAACAACATTCCTACAAGTGAAATAATGTCTATTTCACTTGACATTATTTCATAAATAAATGAGATTTATTGGGAAACAACCCATTAGAAGGATAGGCACACAGATGAAACAAGAAAGCACACACACACACACACACACACACACACACACACACACACACACACACACCAAAGCTGCTCAGGCGGACTCACACAGATGCACAAAGCTGTTTAGATCCCCAGAGTCTGGGTCCTCCCTTCAGGTCTGCTGATATTGTGAAGCGCGGCCAGGAAATGACAGGGTCTTTGCTTTACGGTATCTAATGAGATTTCTTATGGCTTCTTATTGCCTAGAAGAGCAATTTCACCACCAGCAGAAACAGAAGAGAACAGAAAACACAGTGCTTTTCAGCAGCACCCAGAGTTCTGCTCTCCTCACTGTTTGGCCAAACAACCGCTGAACCTTTTCTGAATAAGGGCCATTGTGCAGTGGGCTGGAGACTGGGAAGGAAGGGTGCTGAAAACGGCGAGCAAAGCAGAATTGAGGCCTGCAAGGAGCTTGTCCCTTGTGTGGGCAACAAAATCTTCATGAGAGCTAAATCTAGCTAATCCTCATCACGAACAGATTCCATATTTACAGCGCCATCTATTCACTCAATGTGTAACTTCAGAATCGATACTCTTGTGCTGGCTGGTTGTCATCTCGGCACAAGCTAGAGTCACGTGGGGAACCTCAGTTGGAGAACTGCCTCCATCAGACTGCCTGTGGGCATGTCTGCAGGATTTTTTCTTAATTAATAATGGATGGTGTGTGTAAGAGAGAGCACACTGTGCCACCCCTGGGCAGAGTTCTGGGCTGTATAAGCAAGCTGAGGAAGCCATGGGGAGCAAGCCAGTACACAGCGTTCCTCCATGATCTCTGCTTCAGTTCCTGTACCACTTCCTCCAGTGATGACCAGCTACCTGGAGGAGTAAGCTAAAGAAACCCCTTCCTTCCTCCTCAATCTGCTTTGGGGGAGTATTTTATCATTGCGTTAGAATCAAACTAAGACACCTCAAAATCGACACTCCCACGGCGTTTACAGCTACTTATGGACGTGTCTAGACTGGAGAGATTGTTTTCCAGTCACCCGACATTCAGGTTCTCAGTAGAGGCTGGCTAAGGTTCTTGTCTCAGCTCTCACGTGGTGGTGACAAAGGGTCTGGAGATAGTAGGGGACAGGGCAGGGCTGGGCAAGCAACTGGTTCCATACAGAGGGACAGATTTGGAATTCCACATGGGAACCTGTTGGTGAGGCAAGTCACTTCTGAGCCTCTTCTTCTCTCGTGAGACAAAGAATACAGAATCTACTAGAATGGATGACTTTGTTGGATTTTAATAGGATAATCTAAGTGAGGTGTGTGTGTATGTGTGTCTGTACACATGCTCATATGCATATTGTTCCCTCTTGGAGCAACAGTTCACGGCTCACTGATTCGGTGATTGCAGGGACTTTTTACAGACATATTGTCACAGATAAGGAGAGTCAACTGTACGCTGAATCTACTGGGAAGTACCATGCTAGCATAAATTATGAAAAAGAAGACTCTCTTAAGTGGGAATGAGGGAAGTGAGGGAATGAGACAGTCAGACTAAGAAGTTCTTACCAGGAGCAGCAGCAGCAGCAGCCACAGAGAACTCAGCTGATGATGATCTAGACAAGGTCTCAGAGTCTGAAGCTTGCTGGACGAGCTCCTGGAGGTGAATCACAGAATCTGTCGAGAGAGAAAGAGCTGACAAAACACTGGCCTACTACACGCATCTTTTTTCTCATGCTACACGTCTAGTGCAAACCTGTTTTAATTTTGCTGGTTGTGGCATCATGAGTATATTCAATATACATAGAATAGTAAAGAACTTCTAAGCTGGCTGGGGGGTGGCGGCACACGCCTTTAATCGCAGCACTCAGGAAGCAGAGATAGGCAGATCTCTGTGAGTTTGAGGTCAGCCTGATCTACAGAGCAAGTTTCAGGACAACCAGGGCTACACACAGAGAAACTCTGTCTTGAAAAACCAAAACTAAACAAACAAAAAAAACCTTCTAAGCTAAAGATACATCCTTTTCAAATTTCACAAAAAACAAAACAAAACAAAACAAAAAAAAGACACCAAGCCATGTTTAAGATGCATGAAACAATGGAGTATGTTTTTTCAAGACAAATCTAAAAATGCCCAGAGAGATGTGGAAGACACTTAAATGATGCCCCTGGAGGATGGGAGCTGGTCAGAAGCTTCACCTAGACTAGTTTCTTTTTCTTCATTCTAGAAGAAGTTGAATCAGCTCACAGACAACTGATATCCGTGACGCTGGAAATGAAGCATACCCCACTAAAAATGATGGCACTTATGAGGCCACCATCAAGGCAGACAGATTTTCTCAGCAATGTCTGGTTTTTCACCCCTTAGGATCATCATGCATGTAGTATTTGGCCCTTCTCCTAAGTTCCAGATCCTGCTGAAATAACAAAGAACCATATCTCCCTTTCAGTTAGTAAGGAAAGGGAGGACACAGAACCCAAGAGTAGCAAGGCATTTCTTCTTAAGTGTCAAATTGTTGTCAGCCAGTCACCTGATCGCTTTTCCCTCAGAAGGTACGGGAGGTCCAGGGCTTTCCCTGCATATTTGAAGAGCAGTGAGTCAACCTCATCCAGGGTGAAGCCGATCTCCTGTCCGGTCATCAGCTGGTGTAGAGTCTGCACAGCCATGGTGGCCCAGTCCACCTTCATGTTCATCAGCAGCTGCTCTAACATGAGCAGAGGACTGGAGGACAAGTGGGCATAGCTGGCCCGGTGCTGCTCGGGCAGGGTCAGAAGAACCTGTTTGCAGAGGAGAGTCAAGAAATAGTATACAAGTATACGAGCAATGGGATCTTGCTTTCCTTGCAGGGAAGTGGAAGGGGCACAGAGACAGAGCCCTGATGTGGCTAGCTAGGGGTCATTAGGGAAGCAAGGCTGAACTTCTAAGTCCTCCACGTGACAACCAAGAAGTGTCCTAAGGACTTTGACCTAGACAAGTGGCTGCTGATCTTTTTCTGCAAGGAGTAAGAGAGTAAATGTTATAGATTTTAGGCCCTTAGCCTATTCATTTCCGCCAATGTAGCATGAAAGCAAGCACAGGCGAATATTTAAATGGACATATGAATGGGCGTATCCTGTTTCAATACACCTTGACTTATAAAAACAGGCTGAGGACTAGATCTGGCCTCCAGGTGACTGTCTGGGCTAGACCCTCCAGGCATGGTTGAGCTTTGCCTAACCCATGCTATCATTCTATGTGAGCTCTGAGTTAGAATGAACAACATAAGATGAAGCTAGTAGGCTGCCCAATGCCGGCAGCTCCAGGGTCCTAATCTTAAAGGTGGATCCAAATGTTCTTTAGTGGTCATCTGTGAGGTCTGAGATATGGTCACTCTTCTGTCCTGCTCACTGCCATTTTCCCCAACTAATTAAGTGACAAGGGTCAAAGGGAAGAGCTGAGCACAGTGGACAGCCCCTGACCCTCAGCAGACAGAAGGTGGAGGATTGGGAACAATATCAGCTATGTAGTGAGTTTGAAGCCAGCCTGGGCTACATGAGACTGTGCCTCCAAAACCAAATGGACAGAGGGCTAAAACCCAACAACCCCCAAATTCCCACAATAGAATAAAATAAAATTAAAAAAAAAAAGAAAAAACAACCTCTCAAATAAGGCTGTGCCCATGAATTTCTTGGCACTTGTTCTGTTTGTGGGCAGTATATATGAAAAGTCAGAAGAACTAGAAAAGAGTTGAGGGTCCCCTCTCTCCAAACCCTGGGTAACTGGATTAATTAGTCTTGTTTGTAATATCTTCTATTGGTGTCTCTAACCTATTTTCTCATAGAATTACTGAGACAAAGGACCCTCTTCCATGAGAAGAAACCAGTTTATCATGCAGTAGTTTTAATTTTAGATTTAGGTGTGCACGTGTGTGTGTACCTGATTGTCTATCACGCACTACACGCATATGGAGGCCAGAAGAGGGCATCCAACCCTTTGGAATAACAGGTTGTTGCATGCTGTCTCACATGGGTGCTGGGAACTGAACCCAGGTCCTTTGTAAGGGCAGCCAATGCTCTTAACCACTGAGCCATCTCTCCAGCCCCTCAAGCAGTTTTAAAGGTGTACATTCAAATCTGTTTGGAAGAGAAGTAGTTCCTACCCATGACCACTTTTAATAGGCCTCGTGTGAAAGTCAACTACCAATATTTTTAAAAAGGCCAGCGATCTTAATGTACGGTTAGGCTTGAGAAACAATGATATAGCATGTACCATAGAAAGTGCAAGGACAGCTTGAGAGAACTTGGCAAATCTCTCTCTGGGGGATGTGCAGAAAGACTGCGACAAATCCTATTAGGACAAGGTGAGCTACCAGGTTAAGTTTTTACACAGCACAGGCCAAGGGCGGCAGGTGCCTGGCACAAGAGCCGAGGCAAGGGCAGATTCTGAGGTGGAAGTGAGGCCAGCAGTCCCCACATCGAGCATCATTTTCTCAAACCTTTCCTCCTCACCTTAGATCCCATGTACAGTGCCCGGATTTCACGGTGTCGGTCGGTGGTCAGTTCTCCGTAGAAGTGGGAGGTGAGGTAGTTGGCCAAGAAGTGTGAAGTGGCTAAGCTAGGGTGCTGGTCAAGGGACCTCTCTGTGATCTCAAGGCACATGGTGCGATCAGGGATTCGTTGCAGGAGCTGCAGCAGAGGGTACAGAAGGAGGTGAGACCTGCAGAGCTCTCACGCCAGCCTTGTTTGGTGGGAGAAGATAATATAGAGGCTCATTTACTCGGGGCTAATTGTCTTTCTCCACTCATTTGTTGCCACCCCCATACTTAACCAATGAGTTGTGGTAGGATCCAGAGGCTCCCCCTGGCACCTAAGGTAGATCCGGGCACCTAGCTCAAGCGAGTGTAAGCGGTTTATGAAGCATGGAAGTCTGCAATCACAAACTGTGCAGAGGATTCAGTAGGAAAAAAAGCTACCTGAGGATGAACCTCGGCCCTCTCCCATAGAAAGGATAAAGACTCAGAGCGTACCTGAAGAGCCTTCTCATGCTCTCTTCTTTCTAGCAGGTGGAGAAGATGTTGGTGGTGCAGACTGATCAGATGCTCCCTTGGAATGGAGTAGAGACAGCCCCACTCCTCACATAGTTCATACTCCTGGAAGGAAATACACGCCTTCAATAAATTCCTTTAAATTACTAGTGGTCAGGGCTGAGAGATGGCTCAGCAGTTAAGAGCATTGGCTGCTCTTTCAGAGGACTTGGGTTCAATTCTCAGTATGTACACGACAGCTCACAACTGTCTGTACCTCGAGTTCCAGGATCTGGCACCCTCACACAGACATACACATAGGCAAAACACCAATGTAAACAAAATAAAAATAAGTAAGTCTCTAAAAAAATTTACTGTTATTTTTTTTATTTTTTTGAGACAGTTTTTCTGTGTAGATTTGGAGCCTGTTCTGGAAGTGGATCTGTAGACCAGGCTGGCCATGAACTCAGAGATCCAAAGGGTGCCACTGCTGCCTGGCTTAACATTCTCTTTGTTGTCGTGTTGCTCTTGTTGTTGAGACAGGGTCTCTCTATTATATAGCTCTGGCTGCCCTGGAACTTACTATATAGACAAGGAGAGCCTGAAACTTGAATAAATCCACCTGCCTCTGCTTCCTGAGTGTTGGGGTTAAAGGTGTGTACTACTACATCCAGCTTTATAACATTGTCTAGCATCCCTCTCTGTGCCTCTGCCTTGGTCTGCCTTGTCTGACTTTGGGCTAAGTTTTGCCACTTGATATTTTACATCACAGCCACCTGGGATGTATCTTACATTGCCTTCCCCCCTAAAATGTGAGTCACTCAAGGGCAAGGACTAAGCTTATTAATCTTTGTCTTACCACCTTTCTGCACAGTGCCCACCAATATTCTAAATGTTTCCTGAATGGAGGACGACAGTTTGAATGAGCCTCTACATTTTGAATTATATGTATTGGCCTCTTAAAAGGCAGATTCATTTCTATTAGTGCCAAAATGGACAACAAAGACAGGAAAGAGATTCTCATTCATGACCAATCATGAATAAGATACCATCCTAGTGGCACACACAGACAGACACACACACACAAAGTGGACAATATAAAGAATTGGCAAGGGTATGGAACAACTAGAAGTAGGAGCAAGAATTGACATGTGATTTGATGAGAGACTTGACTTCATCCTAGTAAGAAGGATGCTCATGATGAAGAGCGTCCATGTAGAAACATTCTGCACACAGTGTACAAAATCCCACATGGGAATGCCACGGTGACGTGTTATTCTCTCTATCTCCCTGTGTTTTGGCAAATCTCACAATTAAAAGAAGGAAAGATGATACTGTAGTTAGAGAATCTGTGGACATCGATACCTGCAAAGGATTCTATCTACACACCAGCTAAGGTGGTACGGTTCGGGGAGGAAGATGAATCCATCCTGGAAAACGGTACCTGTGCTTCCAGAATCATGTTCATGACAGACGATGAGTCTTCAGTACAGCAGCTCCTCAGGGTCTGCCAGTCAGCCCACACTGGGGGATCCTGCAAACCTAGGACCTAAGGAAAGATGAGCAAACCATAAACTACCTGGCAGCTTCTCCCCCGAGAACAAATCATCTGCATGCCCACAAGAAAAGAGCTATCCCTTGAACTCTGCCCCAGACTCAGGCTGTTTGGATTTTTCAGAAAAGAGGGGGAAGAAAGCAAATGGACAAGGGTCGTTTGGTGACAATAAACCTCTTCAGAAGTAAAATTGGAGGGGAGTCTGACCAGCAGACAGGACAAGAGGTTCTCAGAGGTTCAAAGCCTGTCCAACATCCTGAGGTCATCTGTCCCAAGTTTCTCTACCTCAACACTCTACCCAAGGAGTTCCTTCCAGCCTGACCCATGCATCATCATCCTCCCTGCAGCATTTGAGCTCAGGATGAAAACTGTTCAAGAGGCACGGAAAGGAAACCTTCCCCCCTTGCCATGTTCACCTTGCCTGGTGAGCCCCAGGCTCTGTCCCAGGCCACAGGGGAAAGCTCTCATATACTATATACTGGTTATACAGCCGGATACCCTGAGTCCATCTCCCTGAGCCTCCTCAACTTGGATAGAACCCACCCCATAAGATTCTTCCACTGTTGAAAGATTCAAAATGGTTCTGGAAATTAGCCGAGCTTTAGAAATAATATTTAAGAACAGACACGATGTAAGTAGAATTTATACAAAAGCTCATTCACGCAAGTGAAAATACCTCTGTGGACGTTACAACACCATCCCAGCATGAATTTTACCACTATCTTTCCTCAATGCAAATGCATTTAAAACAATAAGAGAAACCACACAGAGCTAGACAAGAGGCCTCCTTTCATTCATGTAAGAACAAAAGTCCGGTACAGAGGAAAAGCCTAGCCTACATTTTCTGTTTCCTAGAATACCCCATTGTGAGAGAATGGGCTAGTGGGACAGCGGCTAAGAGATCTGTCTTCTATTCTTGACGCAACAGCCTATACCTTCTGATACACCCGCAGCTCCATCAGCTTCCTCTGCAGCTCAGACTTTAGTTCTTCTTGGACAGCCATGTCTGAAACACAGTAGGCCAGGATCTCCAGACATGACTCCAGGGGCCACCTGTCCACAAACCGCAGGGCCAGCTGACTTCTCAGAGTTGCGTCCTTCACAGGAAACAGGTACTGCCAACCTTCCTTGTCTACAAGACAAAGCAATGTTCGGGGGCAGCAAGCCTGCCCTGAAGAAGTTTAAAAGCTCCAGTTAAGAGGGCTTTGTTCTATTTTATGGCCCAGGAGCTTGTGGGGGTTGGAGGATCCTTCCATTCCACGTGACTACAGCTAGGTCTTATACCCGGAATATTACATGACAGGGAGAAACCCTCTCCTCCTAGCCCCTCTTTATGCAAGCCTGCCACAGCCATGGTACTCTCTAAAGGGAGACAAGGAGGGACAGACAAAGGAGGGGAGAGGAAGGAAGGAAGGGATGCTTTCCACATCTTGTCCTGCTGCATATCCAGTGCCCTTGCAAACTCGGCTGTCAATAAGGTTTGAGGGCTCCCTGTGATTTCTACTCTGCATCCTACATAAAAGTTATCGGAGGTAAACGAGCCTCATTCCCTAAATATCCTGTCACTAAGTAGCTCGCTCTCGCGCTTGCGCTCTCTCTCTCTCTCTCTCTCTCTCTCTCTCTCTCTCTCTCTCTCTCTCTCTCCTCTCTCTCTCTCTCTCTCTCTCTCTCTCTCTCTCTCTCTCTCTCTCTCTCTCTCTCTCTCTCTCTCTCTCTCTCTCTCTCTCTGTCCCACACTCATTCATAAAGTTGATCTTGGAGACATGAAAAGATAGACCCCAAGAAATTAATATCATATATTTCTTTTACTGAATTTCTTACCCTTGTGGGGCAGTCTCCTTTCAAAGGGCAGCTCTGGGGCTATGACAAAGATTCTCTGTACAGCAGCACATCTCCAGTGGAGCAGTGTGGCTCATTGGTTTTCTATTTTGATTACACATGAAAATCTCTTCTATTTACTTGTGTGTGTGTGTGTGTGTGTGTGTGTACATGTGGAGAACAGAGGTTGATGCTGGGTATTTTCTATTGATTTCCACCTTAATTTTAAAAATATTATTTATTATTGTGTGTGTGTGTGCTTGTGTGTGTGCGCGTGCGTGCGTATGTAATTATGTATGTCAGTAAAGCTGCACACATGCCATGGCGGAGGTCAGCCTTGGGAGTTGGCTCCCTCCTACTTTTATGTTTGTTCTGGGGCTCAAATTCAGCTATTGAGGTTTGTTTGGTAAGCATTTTCAGCAGCTGAACCATCTCACTAGCCTCAGACCTTACTTTTTGAAGCAGCGTCTTTTATTGACTTGGAACATGAGCTTTGGCTTGATTTGCGGGCCAGCCAGCCCCCAGGATCTACTCGCTTCTGTCCCCCAAGGGCTGGGGTTATAAATGTGTGCTGGACACACCAAGCTCTTACTTGGGTGCTGGGGATCTAGGGCCTCACGCTCGAGCAGCAGCAGCACTTTTCCCACCATGCCATCCCTCTAACCCCTTGTTTCGTTTTGAGGCAGGCTGGCCTTAAACTTCCCAAGTGCTGGGCTATGCGCACTGACCACCAGACCCAGCTCACAGTTCATCAGCATGCGGATGCTCCAGTTCCTTACGTGTGGACTTTGGCTGCCTTCGGGCTGCACTGGCATAGCTGTAACAGAGACCACGTGGCCTAGAGTACTCTGCAGGAGACTGCTAACTTCTCTCCTACAGTTACCATCGACTTGAACTCCATCCTGGACCTCTGAAGGCAGGGCCCAGATTGTCATTTATACCTCTGACAATGACTCAGACATACAGGACTGTAAAAGGTTGAAACTGGTTCTAGCTACCCATTCTAAAGCCACACAGGCTTGGGTTCTAGACTCAACTCACGATCCTGGGTAAGTTTTCTAACTGCTCTGAGCCTTGGCCTAGCTGCAGGAACGTGAGGCTATGGCGATGCAGTAACTCTCTCTAGAGCTCCTGTGAAGACAGTGTGATCAGGACACAGGGAGGGAGGTGGAGCACCCTGCTTACCACACGCTGCGGCACAGCTCAGCACCGCATCCCGTATCCTGCTCAGGTCGTCCATGTCGCGCCCATACACGTCAATGAGCTGAAGGGCCCGTGGCCAATCTCTGGCCACCAAGGCATCCTCAAAGGCCTCAGTGAGTACATCCAGGGCCACAGGAGAATGCAGGCCCAGAAGCACAGTAGAGAGACTGGCCTGACCACAGAGACTGGCTGCCAGACCCTGGCCTGGCTCCAAGGCTTGGTGTAGAGGCTCCCAGGCAGCCAGGAGGGCAGCTTCGAGCATAGGAAACTGCTCCAGGAGGTGCTCACACTCCTGAGCTACCTTCTCTGCAGTCAGAGGTGCCTCCCTGCGACCCCGCAGTTCCTTCCAAGACAGGCTAGGCTTGCTGACTCTTGTCCCTCGGGAAGCCCGCAGGCAGGCCACTGTGGCCAGTATCTTCGAGCGAGACTTAAGGAAGGCCAAGGCAGAGGAGGTGAAGGCTGGGGGTGATGAGTCCTTTGGGGAGGGACGAGACTTCTTCTCTGCTGAGGGATTCTCGCTTGGTCTAGGGGAACCCGGCATAGAGAGGGGCAGGCCATCCAGAAGGTGAGAGGCGTGCTCCTGAGCCAGCATGCCCAGGCACGTCAGAAGGGATGAGGCCTGCTGGCTTTGTCGAGAAGGGCAAAGAGTGAGGGGCTCACAGCAGCAGCTGACAATGACCTGTGGCACACTTAGGTTGAGACTTTCTTGGGTAAGAAGGGCTGCCAACCTGGAGGAGAAGAAGCAGAAGTCATGGGAGGCCTGAACACATAGGCACCACTACCCAATCTTGCAAAGGCATGCATACATACATGCATGCATTTATTCATTCATTTTAGATCATTTGCTGTGTAGTCCTGCCTGGCCCCAAACTTACTGCCTTTACCTCCCAAGCGCTGGCCTTCAGTCAGGTATCATCACATAGCAAAAAGAATGAAGGCTCTCTTAAGAATAACACAAAAGGCAGTCCACCAGACACACTACTCAGCTCTGTTTCACTTCATAATCTGAGAGATCTTCCACAGATTTGTCCCCTCTATAGGGAGGTGATTTTTCTATAGCTATGAAGTATAATATAACTTAATTCATCCCATCTTTGCGTACCATGGAGTCTTCTGGCCCATTGCACTCGTACCGCTTTTCATATGTACAACCAAGAGTCAGAATTACTAGGTTAAAAGACCTATCAATTTAATTTTTTTTCGCTTGAGACAGGGTTTCTCTGTGCAGCCCTGGCTATCCGAGAACTCGTTCTATAGACCAGGCTATCCTCAAATTCAAGAGATCCGCCTGCCTCTGCCTCCCAAGTGCTGGGATTAAAGGGTGTAACACTTCTGCCCAGGCAATTTGTTTGGTTTTCAATAGCACACAAAATAAAAGATTTAATTACGGCGTTTTCGTAGTTTTCTTTTGTTGACTCCTCTCCCCTACCCACCGACTCCTAACCCTGTCGGCTTTGGTTGTCCTCTTACTCCTCCTCTTCTTCTCTTTGGTTTTTCAACACAAGGTTTCTCTGTGTAGCCCTGGCTGTCCTGAAACTTGTTCTGCAGACCAGGCTGACCTCAAACTCAGAGATCCGCCTGCCTCTGCCTCCCGAATGCTGGGATTAAAGGCGTGCACCACCACCCGGCTGTCCCCTTTGTTTTCATAACCCGTGTATCTGATACAACACCCCTACCACAACCTCTTCTTCCCATCTTGTCCCCTTTCTAGTTTTATGACCTATGATCACACACATATGTATGTATATATATATATATATATATATATATATATATATATATATATATATCACATATTAAAGCTAGGATCGCATATGGAGAGAATATGTCGTATTTGCCTGAGTCTGTGTTGCCTCATTTAGTATGCTATTTGGCATTCATCTATTTTCTGTCACATTTCCTTTTTCTTTTTTCTTTTAAAAAATTTATTTATTTATTATGTATGCAGTGTTCTGTCTGTCTGTATGCTTGCTGGCTAGAAGAGGGCACCAGATCTCATTACAGATGACTGTGAGCCACCATGTGGTTGCTGGGAATTGAACTCAGGACCTTTGGAATTGCAGTCAGTGCTCTTAACCTTTGAGCCATCTCTCCAGCCCCCATTTCCTTTTTCTTTATAGAGCATTAGCTTCCACTGTGCACATGCAGCACATTTTCATCATCCATTCAGCCCTTGATGAATGTCTCAACTGATTTCATTTCCCTGTTACTGTGAGTAGGTCAGCCGCCAGCAAGGCCACGGGTGTAAGTATCTTTGCACAGGGGTGGTGTAGCGAGGTCATATGGCAGTCCAACTTTTGGCTCTCGGAGAAACCTCCACCCTGATTTCCACAGGGGCTGTACCAGTTTATTTTCTCCCCATTACTGAACAAGGGTTCGTTCCCGTCTTCCCATAGCCTCTCTGGAATTCGCTGTCATATGCTTCTGAGAGCAGACTCGGGTGAGACAGACTTTCCCAGTAGTTCTAATTTGCATTCCCCTGAAGGTTAAGGATGCTGATTACTTTTTACAAACATTTGTGGTCAACTTGTAATCTTAATAGATACTGATAAAATGCTTTGCCAGAGGAGTTATAGCAATTTTTATGCCTTACCAGCAATACCTGAGAATGCTTACTTTTCTATAGCCTCCATGATCCATGTCACTGAACCTTTGGCTTTTGCTCATCTGTGAGTGAAGACTCGCTGTTAGTCTCCTACTTACAACACACACTAGCGGTGGCAGGAGAGACAAAGAGTTAAAGTGTCACAGGTGACGCCTACCTGTCTGGAGGAACTTGTCTCTCAAGCAGGAGGTGGGACACCAGCTGGGAAGAGCTCTGCTGCAGGAGAACAAAGGGGTTTCCAACCCTGACCTCCACATTGTCTGAGAAAGTAAAGAAATAATCTTTGTTTGTCCTGCTGGGTGCAACGGCTTAGGGCTCTGTTCAGAGACCCCATAGTCATATTGTGAAAGACAAAGGTGACAACATGAAGAACCCTTCTGTTGACTCATAGCAGGTAAAGGTATTCTCAACATGACCCCGGATACAAGTTCATTTACATATTACAGTGTTAACGACTTCCAACCCAGACAAACTTCAGTGGCCACTCTAACCAGGCAGCACGCAATGCTCACTTAAACCTTTGAGAGCATTCTGTCTCCGAAACACTTGGGACTAGATGTGTTTTGGCTCCTGGAATGTTAGCATTCATGGGACAGGGGATTATGGGAACTAAAATCTAAGTCTAAACACGCATGTTTCATGTATATCTTATATACAGAACCCGAAGGTAAGACGATATAGTATTTTCATTATGACCTGTCAAACCATTTATGGCATCAGGTTGGTGGTTAAAAAGGTTTGGAATCTGGAAAATTTAAGATTTCAGATTTTTATCCATCTGCCTAAAACTTGTTACGAACTCAATCTGCGACTCAAGTCAAAAGCTTCATTTTCCTACTGAACTCTCAGATCTACAATGGACCCCAGGTCTGGTAGAATTTTTGTTCTGTTTTCCTTACAGGGTGTTATATAGCCAAGGCTGGCCTGGAACTCTTGGTCCTCCTGCCTCTGCCCTCTGGGGGTTGGGATTATAGACATGCGTCACCACTCCTGGCTTCAGAGATACTTTTGAGGCTCCAATTCCATGAGCTGTTATTGAGGACTTCCATGTATAATTTTACTTAACACAAAGATGCAAAAAAATAGATAGATGAATAAGAGAACTCTACAGTCTGGTGCCTTTAGATACTGTGTACCTAGAAAGAGCCCCTTAAGGAAGCACGCCTATTCCTTTCCCTAAATAACGGGCTCCGTATCGTTCATGACTCTTTACCATTCTCACTACTTACTGGGATCAGAGCTCAGACTCCGGAGAAGAACGGCCGCCAGGGTGCTGCAGTAGCTGAAGAAGACGCCCACATAGTCAGCCTGTCTGCCGCCTGCCAGTGCCTGCTTCCCCAGGGTCTTCCGGAGGAGCTGACTTTGGATGTGCACAGGGTGGGCCTCTGCCTCGGGGCCCTTCTGGGCTGCCTGCTCCACTAGGGACGTGAGTGGAGTACTCCTGGGCTCTGAAAGGAATAAGGGTGGGAGAAGAGACATGGCTTTAGTCTCTGCTTCTAGCTTTGGGTCGATTTCTTTCTTTTTTTTTTAAAAAAATATTTATTTATTTATTATGTATACAATATTCTGTCTGTGTGTATGCCTGCAGGCCAGAAGAGGGCACCAGATCTCATTACAGATGGTTGTGAGCCACCATGTGGTTGCTGGGAATTGAACTCAGGACCTTTGGAAGAACAGGCAATGCTCTTAACCTCTGAGCCATCTCTCCAGCCCCTTTGGGTCGATTTCTAAAAAGAAACATTTTATTTTTATTTTTATATATGCACGCATGTATGTGGATCTGGGGTGCCTGCAGAGGCCTGAAGATGATGTAGGACGCACTGGAGCCAGAGTTATAGGTGCTTGTGAACTGTTCAGTGTGGGCGCTGGCAACTAAATTTGGGTCCTCTGGAAGAGAAGCAAATAGTCTTAACCACTGAGCCATCTCTCAGGACCCTCAGCTTTGGGTCAGCTTTTGATCCAGTGTGTAAACTGAGCATCCTACAGAATGCACTGGGTGTCTATGGGACATGGGTGACTGTGAGCACCACACTCAGAAGGTAGACAAACACCAAACACAAATCCCAATTCAGCCACGTGGGCAAGTGATCTCAGCCAGGAAGAGCTTGGAGTCTAGAGAAATCAGGCTACATAGTTGTTTCAGCCTCTTGTCTCTGGGGTGAAGTATCTTTATGAAGAGCACATGAAGCTTTTGGGGATGGCCGATCAATAACAACTAACTACCAGCTGGGTATATTTCTCACCACGAGGGAAAAAATGTACCTGCTATTGAGAGTGTTAAGTGTCCTTTCAATTAAGAGTTGGGTAAGATGCCTGGGCAGTGGTGGCATACGCCTTTAATCCCAGCACTTGGGAAGCAGAGGCAGGTGGATCTCTGTGAGTTCGAAGCCAGCCTGGTCTACAGAGTGAGTGCCAGGACAGGCTTCAAAGTTACACAGAGAAACCCTGTCTCCAAATACCACAAACAAACAAAAGAGTTGGGGAAGAGAGAAATGCAGTTCTGAGTTGTGCCTTGCTCAGCTAGAAGGGCCGACTGAGCCCAGCTCTAGAGTACAGAGCTTCTGCTCCAAAATGCTCATAAATCCTTGGCTGTCTCATCTCCCTCGCTCAGTCCTCTGCTTCTCTGTTCCCACTCAGGCAGATCTGTACCTGGCAGCACTAGTGCCTCTCGCAGTGACTGCAGAGCCTGATCCAGTTGCTGGGAAAGGCTGGTGTGGCTGGCAACACAGTCCTCGGTGAGGCTGGGCCAGCATGTCTGAAGCAGCTCCAAGACGCTGCACCGCGCGGCACCTCCTCCCCTTTCTTCTAGAGTCTCTGTGGAAAACATGCAAGAAAGGAGGAAGCGGGGAAAAAAAGTCTGCTGATTCATTGTTCCAAGTCCAGGAAAAACAAAGCTAGGAGAGGAGATGGTGCAGTAAGGCTTCTCACCGGGTTTTGTTTGTCCCGTTAAGGTAAGTGGATAATTGAGAATCTTGTTAATTTGCTGAAGGACAACAGGAAAACCTCGAATACCATCGGGATTGAGGACAACCTGGTCCAGCTGTCGACCTGAAATAGAAGGAGGAAGAGGGACGCCGGAAGAAATGGGTTTTCAGAGGCTGATGCTCAGTTCCTTGTGTGACTTTGTCTTTTCTAATAGTAACTGTGAGCTACAAACTGTGTCATTTTGGGTGACAACAAGCAGGACCTTGGTGAACGCATTGCCAGAGACTCCAGGACTGCCTCAGCTACCAGCAGCAGAATCTATGGCATTCTGTGGCATTTGCTGACCAAATGCAAAGGGACTTTTCTTGTGGATTTGCCTTCCTACTCTCTTCAGCCACGGACTTGAGCCAGAATCAGATTTATATTTTCTAATTACCCCAGTCTGTCTTCATACTTTACATACCTGATTACTCTAAGACAGTGCTTCTCAACCTTCCTCATGTTGTGATCCTTTAACACAGTTCCTCATGTTGTGGTGACCCCCCAAACATAAAATTATTTCATTGCTACTTCATAACTTTAATTTTGGTATTGTTATGAATTGTAATATAAATATCTGTGTTTTCCAATGGTCTTAGGCGACCCCTGTGAAAGGGTCATGTGATGCTAAAGGGGTCGTACCCCACAGGATGAGAACCACTGCTCTAAGAACTCCATGTACATGTCCTAGGACATTTCCTTTACTCTGGCTTACAGAGTCATGGCAGTCCTAAGTTAGGGCAATGCCTTCACCCAGGAGGGGCCTGTAGTCTGAGGGCACTGATTCACTTGGACCTTGGTTTCTGTATGCTAACAGATTGAATCCAGAGCTCAAGCTGCTACACCCTCACCCCACCTACCCATCTGTATCATTCTTGATATGTTTCTTTCCGTCTTTTTAACAAGTACCAACTTGCAGTGGGTTTGGCGGGTTTCTTTGTAGCATCTCCATACTATATGCCGTTGTGTTTCTTACCTCCTCCTCTTCCTCCTCCTCTCTCTACTTCTTCCCTGACTTTTGGCTTTCCTGTTGAATGTATGTTTCTTCCTTCAATTTTATAATAAATTAAAAAAGAATTTCCTCAAAGGGCTGCAGATTGCTGTCTATGAATACGAGATACCCAACAGTCTCTATTTATGCCACTAGGACAAGGGAATTAACTAATGTTAATTAAATACTTCTCCTTCCACTCTCTCTGCAACTTCTTAAGGCTTGTTGAGCTCATCACTATAGCTGAGAATGAATGAATGAATGAACAGGAATGGAGAGAGGAGAGGTGCAGGATGCCCACTCACCCCGGCTCTCGAGGCTGCTGCTCAGGCGCCGCTCGGCTGTTTCTAAAAGCTGTTTGCAGGTCTTCCAGAGCTGACACTGGCAGCAGGCTAGGTCAAATGCAGCCATGGCAGGGGGACTGAGGTCTTCCAGAACTTCTCTAAGAGGAGTGCTGGGCTCCGTCAGGGTCGCATTTATCCAGAAATCTTCCTGGAGCGTGGGGATGGGGTCGTCAGAGGGGCTAAGAAGCTTGTCAGTCACGTCCGAGATGGAGTAAAACACCATTCCTGGGCGTGGAGCAAACAGCAAGGGTTAAGGTGAGTCTACCCGCCACGTGTCGTATGAGAAGTAGTTTGTGTGAGGCTCTCCTGCACAGGAGCTGCACACTAACACTTTCATTGGGGCCCGCTCTTACAGAACCAAAACAAAGGTATGAAAAAAGGCCACAATAAACCCAGAAGGCAGTGACGAGGGAGTGTGTCTTCCCAACAGGATATAAAGCAGGCTGAGAAAGATCCGGGTCAGGGTGGGCCAACTGGAAACACTCTCTGAATATATTGCTAAGAAAGCAAAGTAGACATCACTACTGCTTTAAGAGCCCTAGTCTATCAAAACCACTGAAAAGATGTACCTAAATATTTTTTAAATAGGGGGGCCAGGGAGATGTCAGTGCCAGGTCGGTGAGTCATAACAACCTCTGAACAAGCAGGAGAACTTGGGCATGTATTTTAAGTAGGGCTGAATCACATGTAAAGGGCAAGACATGATGGTACCCTGGTCTATGGAGTTTGGGGAGCAATGTGAAAATGTGGGGCAAGCTTCTGCTTCGAGAAAGAAGGGAAGCAGCTGTTGGATGTGCTGCCACAGCTGGGAACTGAGATGTGGTCCCCAGGCTGCAAACACTAATGAGCGATTTTTCTCTTTTAGGGACAGTCAAGTAATAGGCTTCACTGCTGGATGATTGCACGAGACAGGAACAGCTCCTCTAATGCCAGAGCGAGTGATCCCAAAATGCACTGGGACAGGCAGGAGTGGCTTCAGGGGCAGCCACGTGACTCCACCCACCTAGTCAGGGAGGCCAAGAGCAGCTAGGAAATGGCTGATTTTTGGGACGGGAGTCCTGCTTTCCATCTCTGCCGGTTTCTCATGGAGATTTAGGTGGTTTCTTCCCTTATGCCGCCACCCCAGCTACCCGTCCACCTTTAATGTCAAGAAGAAAGACTAACCTGCAGCTGCAGCGCTGCCAATGGCTTGCAGAGTTGAGCGCCCACTGCCAGTGCGCCGAACGGTGTTGTTACTGCCATCGGAATTCTGGTTTTCAATCTTATGCTCCACCCGGGCCAGTTCCTGGATCACCTCTTGGTAACGCTCTACAAACATCAGCTCCCCAGCACTGGGTGAAGACTTTAGGTTGAACATGAATATCACCTGTTACGAGAAAGGGAGGGGTGTGGCGGTGGTAGGTCCACATAGTCTGGGGATATCTAGAGACAGGATGCTAGGTCAACTCATTTGACTATGGCCCCAAGATGGCTACTTTAGAGCATCAGAGAACATCTGGCTTTTCTTTTAGAGACAGAGATTTTTTGTGTAGCACTGGCTGTCCTGGAACTCACTCTATAGACTAGGCCAGCCTTGATCTACCTGTCTCTCCTGCCCAAGTGCTAGGATTAAATGTGTGTGTCAACTACACTCAGCTAGCACTGAAAGTTAAGGAGAGACAAAATACAAAACAGCTCATAGGAGTCCATTAACAAATTATCAAAGCTCAGAAGGTATAAGCAAATGTTAGCCGTGATTTCAGAGGAAACACCTATGGGAAATAAAAAAGAAAAGACTTTTCCTACTAGGAATTTAAGTTATGTATGATACTATATTTTAGTTGCTATGGTGAAACACCATGATTGAAGCAACTTGGGGAGGAAAAGGTGTATTTGGCTTCCACTTCCACATCGGAGTCCATCATTGAAGGAAGTCAGGACAGGAACTCAAACATGGAAGGAACCTGGAGGCAGAGGCTGTGGTGGGGTGCTATTTACTGGCTTGCTCTGCCTGCTCTCTTATAGAATTCAGGACCACTAGCCCAATAGACTGGGCCCTTCCCATCAATCACTAATTTAAAAGTCCTACAGACTTGCTTACAGCTCGATCCTATGGAAGCATTTTCTCAATTGAGGCTCCCTCTTCTTTGATGATTCTAACTTGCGTCCAGTTGACATAAACCAGCACAGATACTATTTTATATCTAACACACTAACAAATTGTAAGAATAAATCCTCAAGGGGCATGCCACAACTGCTGTTAATAGTTTGGTATTCTTTTAAATGTTAAAAATATATTTAGGAATACTTTTAATCCCATCTTTAATTGGGAGGCAGAGGCAGGCGGATCTCGGTGACTTTGAGGACAGCCTGGTCTACAGAGTTCCAGGACAGACTCCAAAGTTATACAGAGACACCCTGTCTCGAAAAACCAAAAACACTTTTTATAATTCTATTGATTTATTTGTTTGTTTATAGAGAATGTGTGTGGGCACATGAGTACCACAGCACACATGTGGAAGTCAGACAGAAACTTGCAGGAGTTAGTTCTCCCCTCCAACCATGTATGTCCTGGAGGTTTTCCAAATTCAGGTTTTCAGGTTGGGTGGCAAGTGCCTTTACCTACTGAGACATTGCCCTAAAGTATGTGTTGACTTAGTAATTTAGGTAAGACCCCTTTCATTCCCCTCCTGTCCCCTGCTTTTCTGAGGCAGGTTCTTATTCGATAGCCCAGGTTGCCCAAATTCACAGCAGTCACCCTTTTTCAGTGTTGGGCTCACCAGCAGCAGCCGCCATGCCCAGCTATGAGAATTTTTCTTAAGGAAATAACTCCAAAGGCTTTACAAACAAGGGTGATCACATTTCCACAGCATTATTATAAGGCTGAAAGCAATCTGTGTGTTGCATAGAAAGTGACTTAAATGCAACATGAGTAGATGACTATTATTGGAAAAATATTGGCCAAAAATACACATCTTTAACATTGGCTCTTTCTTTCGTTCTTTCTTTCGTTCTTTCTTTCTTTCTTCCTTCCTTCCTTTCCTTTCCTTTCCTTTCCTTTCCTTTCCTTTTCTTTTCTTTTCTTTTCTTTGGTTTTGTATTTTCAAGATAAGGATTCTCTGTGCAGCTCTGGCTGTCCTGGAACTTACTCTGTAGACCAGGCTGGCCTTGAACTCAGAGATATGCCTGCTTCTGCCTCTCAAGTGCTAGGATTAAAGGTGTGCAGCCACCACTGCCTGGCTTACATTGGTTGTTTCTATATGATAGTGTTAATAGTATTAAAAGTAATTTTATTTTCTTGGTAACACTGTTTGTAATACATAAAACTTGTTTTGTAACTAGGTTAAAAATATTTAGGGGAGAAAGCATCATGCAAACTCCTAGCCAAGTTGTTCAGGTTGAAGAAAGGCTGAGAAGTAACGACAACAACAACAACAACAACAACAACAACAGAGCAATGAGATTCGGGATCTGTTTTTTATCCAGGAGTATAACTCATGTAAATCCCAGCATGTGTGAGACCCTTGGTTTCATCCCCAGCACTACAATAACAATAACAAAAGAAAGGGTTTGGTGAAGGGGTCCCCTGTCGTGTCCAGAGGCTCCAATTATGAAAGAAGGAAGTCTAAAAGGAAGAGGGGAGTTAAGGAAAGACCATCTCAGCATGGAGATTTCTTCTAGATCTTCTGAACAACTGGACTCATGCCATAGGACATTCTAACCTAGATGTTCAGGGACCAGCATTAAGTTTCAAAAAAAAAAAAAATTCACAGAGCATTTGAAGCATAGAAGAATGGTACTTAATGCTACTGAGTTTAAACAACACAGAGGATTCCTGTATTTCTCCCAGCTCCTGTATAATCGTCTTAACCTTACTATGAGGTGGGAGAAGCAGGAATTATACTGAGCTACAATTGTCCACAGAGGATCAAGGCTCAGAGAGCTTGTGTTGTTCTGACTGCTATTCCAGGGTTATTTTCCCTGTATTCTATGGCACTCCAGTTTGTCAGCCCCCATGCTGTACATGGGACTAAACTGTCATTCTGTGTATTACCAAAAGCTATCTGCATTATGATTTTTAGTATGGAGCAAGAAACAAAAGTTTTACTGTTCAGAGGTGGTGGTGAGATTGTGGCTATTTTAGTTTGTTAAAACACTGCTTGTATTAAGAAAACAAATAACTCAATGTCTCTAAACCTGCAGCGCCGAGCACTGGGCCTGCACACGTGGAAATTCCTTTGTCTTTTTCTGCTCCATGAGACTCCCCAGTAAGTACTCTCAAGTACTTTTGGGGTCACATGCATTTAGCTTTCCTGGAGGCACAACATGACAAACAGTCAGGGGCTGATGTAGCATCTTTACCGTGACCAGTCTCCTGTTACCTGGTGGGCTTCTGCGAAGTTCCCCCTGAGGATACAGGATGCCAGCAGTGACTCCGGTGGGGAGAACATCATGGGGATGATGGAACTCTGAGGTTGGGGCTGCAACCGGCTGTCTAGCTCCAACTGCCCAGACACAGCGCTCAGACTCCCTTCTGGTGGGCGAAGAACATTGGACATAGTCGGGAGAAAACATAAGAGCTGTCACCTCTCCCCACAATTCTATATTTTCTGTAAATGGGTCTTGTTTTTTGTTTAAATGAAAGGTAGGCGTTTGTCATCATCTTAGAATACAAGTAACAACTATCTCCCTTGAATAGCCACCTTTTTCTCTCTGCTGCTGGGCAACTTAACTAAGAGAGAAAGTCTTTCCCCTTTGCCTAGCTGACATCTCCGTTATGCAGAATAAACCTTGAACCTAGGTTCAGTTCCTTCCGGTGTTCACACCACAGGGCACGGCAAGTCTGGACATGGGCAAAGCTGCCTGAAGTTAACATCTGTCTGGGACCCAAATACCTGAAGTACTTGTGCTCAGCTCACTGCTGGTACTCTCCAGGGATGGGTTGGGGCCTCTTTCCCGGCCATCTAGAGGGAGAAGAGTGAAATTCGGCCATCAGCTCCTTATAGCCTATAAACCGCAAAGTCAGTCTACTAGCCGAGCTCCGGGTAGACTGAGGATGAAGGGTGTCTACAGTGAGGATGGGTGGAAGGGACGATGTGGTCCCAGAGCTCTCTGGGTAACAGCCTATACCAGTGGTTTTTAACCATGTGGGGCCTCAGAGTCCTAGGAGCTAGCGACCACCATCTGCTGACTAGCAATAGCTTGGTAAAATGAAAGCAAAACTATCATGACTAGGAACCAATAGGCTGATAGATGTTTTCTGCTGTAGAGGATGTGGCTCGCCCTGATGCAAGCCGAGGAGGAAAAGTGGCTCAGCGTCAGCTTTCCTAAGTGCTGAGACTTGCCAATTCAGGCTGCCTGTCCCTTTGTGTGGCCCTATAGAGGCTGTCAACCATCAAGGGAGTCCCCTTGGCGCACTACTGAGGCAGCCCTGTGGAACGATGAGGTACCTGTGGGGAAAAGGAGACAGAAGACGTGTTCTAGGTCCGGAGGATGCAGGTGGACGCAAACTCAGCCTATGTCCCAAACCTATCACTGAGCATCTTCAGCGCCGTGGCAACACTGCCAGGCAGATTTTCCACGTTTCCCTTAGGGCATCCCTTCATCTCACTCAGGGTGTTTACAGTGTGTTTGTGTGTGTGTGTGTCATTGTGCATATGTGAAAGGATGTGCATGTTGTGTTGTGTGGGAAATTTCTGGATGGCTATGTAAGTTAGGACCTGACCGGGAAGGGGTGGGACTAGGAGGATCCTTCCGACTTTTGTTATTTTGATAATGTGCTCTGCCTAAAAGAACATTAGACAAGCAAGCATCGGCATGCCTCTTTGTAGGTGTGTGGGAACCAGACTCGAGGAGAGAAAAGAGAGGTTTGTGGATCACCTGCCCGGTTTCTTCTAGTCCGGCGACCTCGGCGGAGACTAGAGTGCCTTGTGGCAATGGGCCGGTATCTTCGGGAAGGTTGGTCTTCTGCAATAGCAAACACAGACACAGTGTCTAGCTTTGATGTGACCTTTTGTGGAAGCAGGCAGGGGTCACCTTTGCTAAGCTCTGAGATGTTGAGCAGTCTGAGAGGTCCCCGAATTCGGGTGTGGCTCCCACGTGCCCACCCGGCGCCCACGTCGTGGAACTTTCCTCCTTTCCTCTTTTCTGTCCCCCTTCACTCACCTGAGCGCTGGTTGCTGGTTACCACCTTATATCGCCACTGGGCCTCGGAGAGAACCTTTGAGAACCGGTGCAGGCGGCTCTGCAGTCCATCTCTGCCTGCGGAGCCGGAGCCGCTCTGGCCTTCCAGCAGCTTTGTCTCCTCGGGAGTGCTTCGGCTGCCGATCTCGTCGAGCTGCTCCTGAACAAGGCTGAGGAAGGCTCCTATGGCGAACTCATCGGCCAGGAATCCACTGAGGCCACTAGTAAAGTGCTTTAGGTCCAAGAAGCTGTGCTTGTGAGGTCCCGGCGAACAGTCTTTTGGCTCTGCCTTTGGACAGCTTGGCATTGTGTGCTCAAGGCTCCTGGGTCCCAGGGGACCCCGCTCTGCCTTCCTCTCGGGTGGGGCTACGTGCTGAGGGCTCTCTGACGGAGACCTCAGGCCCAAGGAGCCCTTCCCCTCTATGTCATCATCTTCAGCATAGTCCTCGGGCAGGTGAGGCTCTGCGTGGAGATCGGCAGAGGTGACGAGGAGCAAAGAGAAGATGTTTTCGAGAATTTCCAGGCACAGAGAGTCGGGGATACTGCGTAGATACTGTCGGCATCTGGCCAGGTATGTTGTGAAGAGATGGGAAGCACCTAAGGAGGATGGGTAAGAGCAGAAGCCGGAGGGAGAGGAGAGAGAGCAAAACACTAAAAATCAGCCCACTGAACACCCCCTCTGTTTCTGCTCTTCCCTTATTTTGGTGTCATCCCTTACCTCTGACAAGGACTTCCTATTCTAGGAATTAAGGTAACAACATGGACTTCTCACCCCGCAATTCTATTTTAACCTCCTGTTTAATCTCAGGCTGCCTAGGTCTCTTAAATATTTGATATTCAACAAGGGTGTGGTAGTACAATTCTGATCCCAGCATTCAGGAGGCTGAGGAAGGGGGATTGCCACAAGTTTAAGGCTACCTTGAGCTATAGCATGAAACTCTGCCATAAAAAAACAAAGGGACTGGAGAGATGACTTAGTGACTCAAAGCACTGGCTGCTCTTCCGGTTTGATTCCACCTCGGTTTGATTCCCAGGACCTACATCATGGCTCACAACCTCTGAAATGCCAGGTTTTTTTTGTTTTTTGTTTGTTTGTTTTCCCAGATAGTGTTTCTCTGTGTCACCCTAGCTGTCTTGGCTGTCCTGGAATGCACCTGTAGATCAGGCTGGCCTTGAACTAAGGAAGATCCACCTGCCTCTGCCTCCAGAGTGCTGGCATTAAAGGCGTGTGCCACCACCACCCGCCTGAAACTCCAGTTTTAATCTGATGTTGTGTTCTGGTCTCTGTGGGAAGCAGCCATGTGCATGGTGCATTGCATACATGCTGGCAAAACACCTACATGTATTTAAAAAAACCTAAAAAATACATTTAAAAGAAGAGAAGGAGGAAAAGGAAGAAGAAGAGAAGGAAAATCAGAACTAAGCATGCTATTTCAGGCCTGTAATCCCAGTGCTTGGGAGGCTTAAGAGTTTGAGGCTAAATCGGGTTACATCAATTTCCATTTGTACTACACAGTACGACTTGGAAGGAAGGAAGGGAAAAGAAAAAAAAAACTCATAAGTATGTTCTATTCGGAGTACTGTGTCTTAAAACTGAGCTTCAATTTATATATCATATACATAAATACACATAATATATATAAAGATATAAACTGTGCAGGTAAGTTTGAACCTGAGTTGCTTTATTATTTTTAAAATACCTATCAATTTATGTATTTTACGTATGTGTGTGTTTTATCTGCATGTACATGTGTCATCAGAAGAGGGTATCAGATTCCATGGGTCTATAGTTACAGGTGATTATAAACTGCCTTGTAGGTGCTGGGTGTTCAACTCGGAACTGGAAGAGCAGCCGGTGCTCTCCCCTCACTCTCCCCAGACAGGGTTTCTCTATGTAGCCCTGGCTGTCCCAGAACTCACTCTGTAAACCAGGCTGGCCTTGAACTCAGAGAACCACTTGCCCCTTCCTCCTGGGTGCTGGGACTAAGGGCAATGTGCTACCATAGCCGGGCTGCAGCCAGAGCTCTTAACCATAGAGCCATCTCTCCAGAAATGGCATTTCTCCTGAAATGCTATTCTTACCATGGTGTCTAGCTACAAAAAGTAAACCATTTGCCAAATACTATGCTAGATGAATGGATTAAGATCCATTAAGATATAAGCACATCCCTTTGATGCAGAGGCTGATAAATGGATAAAATTGTTCCTGTGTACTTTCAAATCAAGGGCACTCCATCTTGGAAGGAAATGGTAACCACAAAAAGCAGTCCCTGGGAGAGGTGCCTGCATACGCGGGGGACGGGAACGCTCTGTACCTGCGTGGGGGAGGGAATCGTTGCCTGGCTCTGCCACGGCCAGGTCCTCGGAGGCAGAGGCGATGTCTCTGCAGTCCTGGCACTGAGCATGCTGGTGTGAGTTCACACAGAGGGCATAGACAGCATACTTCATGGCGCAGAAGCCCTGGTAGAGGGTCAGGCTCTGACACGGGCTCAGGTGCTCGGGGGCTGAGGCATCACGGGTATCTGAAGCAGAGACATGGGCAGAACTTCAGAATTAGCCTGTTCAGGCATGAGCAGCGAGAATGACTGAAGCAGAGGGCTGACCTGCAACCTCCTGCATGTCTGACCTGCAACGTCCCAGGCCTGCCCCCTAGTCAAAACCAGCTTCGTCCTTTTTGCTTTGCTTTTCTCTACCAGTCTTCTGTCTATATGATACATGGTCTCCATTGCCTGGACTCTAACTTATATTCCACATGATTTGTACCCAGTCACGGTCCTATTACAGCCTTTTCAGATTTAAGTCCCAAGCTCCAGGTGCAATTGGTTCAGAGGCCAAATATCAACCTCATCCTTGGAAGCCTTTTACACTTCTCACTGTGAATCAGAACTCTAGTTCTTCTAGGAAATTTGCCAAACAAGTTTCCCATCTTTATGGGAGGTGGAGGAAGAAAAAAAAAAAGAATGTGGAAACACTGGTTTGTGGTAGGTCCTTTTGCAAAGCAAGTCAAAGCAATATCTCCCTGCTGGAAACATGTGTTCTCACCTGAGGAAGTTCCTGGACCTGTGTGACACAATGCGACCACATTATGACCAACTCACCATGCTCTTGTTGGAGGTCTTTAGCTGGCACCTTCTGAAGAAGCTTGAGGACTTCTTCCTCCCTGAGGGCTGGAAGGTTTGTGAGGTGATGGAGAGAGTAGAGCACGGAGTGGCTGTCTCCACCATGTAAGTGACACAAGAGCTCTCTCTTTGGTATGAGGCTGCTGGAAGGCAAAGTCGGAAGGATGGATAAGGAGGTGGTTTATATTATTGCCCTGCAGAGAGACAACTCTCTTTCCTCTTGTTCTTCTTCTCTGGCCTCTAGTACTTTGGGTTTCACCTTCTCAAACTATTTTATTAGGTTTAGGATAAAAGGAAACATTTATCCACATCCACCTTGAGGAATTACAGCCATCAAGTTAGTTGCTTGTCTGGAAAGGATCTAGGAAGGGCCTTTCTGCCCAGTGGAGTCTAAGAAGGACCTGAAGATCCAAGTCCCTGAGTTCTGTACTCTCTGTAGCTTTCAAATAAGCTTCTTTGGTTTATTCAAAGAGCCCCTCCCTACACACTACTCCACCTGCTTCCCGAGGCATTAGTGAGGTTCATGAAGAACAAAATGGAAACTCAGATCTAGGTGAAGGCAGGTCTTCCTATGTGACCTTGGCTGGCCTAGAACTTGCTATGGAGAACCAGCTGACTGTGAATTCAGAGATCTGTCTGCCTCTGCCTCTCAGGGTCTGAGATTAAACTGTAAGCCACCATGTGTGACCTTTAGTGTTTAAAGCAACAATCATGTCTGGATCTACTTTGCCAGAATGTTGTAAGAGGCTTAGCACAATGCCTGGCCTATAGTACATGCATGCGTAGGGATTGTTAGCTGCTGTTCTTTTGGATTCCAAATTATCCTTTGGCCATGACATGGTGGTCACAAACGGAAGCTAATCATTACTTAGGTTTTCCCCAAAACCTACTTTAACAGATGGAACAATTATTTGTATCTGGCCATCACAATCAATTTTTTTTTCTTTTTCTGAAATGGAGTATAGGGTTGAGTGTGCTCCAGGTATGGTAGGAAGGGGGAAAGCCTTGACAGGGACATACCTGCTCTGCTGTACACACCACTCCAGGACTTCTAAGTGAGCCCACAATCCTTCACAGGCATCCCTGAGAAGCTCATCATGGCCTTGGTCCTATGTCAACACAGAAGAAACAAATACTGAGTTAGGCTTCAGACACTGTGGCTGACTGTGAGACTAGGAACTCTTCTAGGTCCAAAGCCCCAAGGCATTTGCTTCTGGAGCACCCTGGGGCGCTGACCGAGTTACCTGGGTCCTGTAGAGTGTTTGGAGTAATCGTTTAGCTGATTCAAGGCTCTGGCAGTGTGTCCAGCCCAGGAGCACGAGCAGGTGGCTGAGAGGCCGGAATTCTCGATCCAGCAGGCACCCAAGGCTTGGGAAGTCTTCCTCTTTCAACAGGGTTAGCGCCGTTACCTGTAAGGCAAAGGTTACCTGCTTACCTGAACTGGAAAGAATTAGTTCCAGTTTCACTAGGGTAGCCAGTTACATAAAATTACAGTTCACAAAAGTACGTTCTAAGCATTTTGAAGTGAGGGACTGACTTCTCTTGTAACCCCATCTCTTAGCATAGCCCACAACCTACAACTTGAGATTCACAAATATCTGTTGAAGTAAATGAGGTTCGGCTGTAATTTAGAAGGCAAGAGTTAGAGTAATTAAATTTCCCTGCCAGCTAGGCCTTGAATTGCTGCCGTGGCCTTTGCTGTCTACATCCCCCAGAAAGCTGACCCACAGCCAACATCTTGCTTCCTAACACAGGTTCAACCTAAAGTGGCTACAGCATCAATTAGGAATGGAACTGGTTCTCAGAGGCTCCTTTCTCGAGGGATGTCGGGATGGCAACCAGATGACTTGCCACTGATTAGACTACAGGAGTTGGATATGTGAGTGAGAGAGAAACAGAGAAAACCCCAATAGCCCTGGGAGAGTTCTGGGTTCTTCTATGGTGCACAGGAATGAAGCTCGACTCACCAGGATCTGCTCCAGGAAGTGTTTGTTGTTGCTCAGGCAGTAGAAAAAGGCCATTTTCCAGGCGTGGGCTGGGTCAGGGGTGGAGAACAGGGCCAGCATTGCCCGCTCAGGATCTGGATGATCTGGGGACGCTGAACATCACACCGGGAGGGTTACTAATGAACAGCTCCTTTTTCTCACACAAAAGTCCACACTGAAAACCAGTCAGTCCGAGACTAGGCACTTGTATTTTTTACTTAAAATGTATCATTATTATTGTTATATTGTATGTGCAAGCATGTGCATATTACGGAGGTCAGAGGACAATGATGGGGAGTCCATTCTCTCCTCCCACTCTTATGTAGGTTCTGGGGATCACACTCAGATCATTGGGCCAGTGTGGTAAGTAGAAGCACCTTTAGCCACTGAGCCATCTTCCTAGACCAAGAGTAGACTCTTGCAAAAGTTAAACTCTACTGTTTACACTTTATCTGAAAGATGTTTCAATCTTCTCAGTAGTTTCTGCAAAGCTCTTTTCTGCTCCTGCTATTTCCTTAAGCTATGCTTTAAACAAACAAACAACGACAACAAGAAAATGCTCTGTGGTTTTGCTTAGCCTCTCTTGTCTTGAACAACAAGCAGGTACAACACTAGTTCAGAACTTCAGAGGGGACATCAGAATGACTAAAGTACCAAATTACTAAAGGAGAAACAGCAAAAGACACACACCTTTTCCTGGAAGTGTGGCCTTTGGTGTCCTTTCTGTCACCTTCTCTGCATAGGTTTGGCCGTAGAGGGACAGTAGGCCCCGTCCAGCCTTGTGTAACAGGCAACCAAGCAGCCGCTCCTCCCGCAGGGGACTGCCCTCAGTCCTGCAGGTCTCTAACAGTTCCTCACAGAGGACCCGCCATTCACTTTCTGGTGGCTCGGCAGTGCAACATAGAGCCTGAAGGGCTCCACAGACAGCGTCGGCCACCCCAGGGGGCTGAGGGGCAGGGTCCCGAAGGGTCTGTAGTGCCTTTCGAATGCGATCCAGCAGTGTCTTCTGCAGAGGGCTCTGACAGAGGCTGGTGCTGTGGTGATCTACAAGCAGGAGCTCCAACAGGGCCCGGGCTAGCTGGGGGGCTTGCTTCAGAACATCCCAGAGCGCGGAGACAGCTTCAGGGCTGAACTGAGGGGTCCCGCTCTCCCAACTCTGGCTTCTGTCAGGTATGCTGTCTCCTGGACTTTGTGCTAAGGTTTCGAACAGCTCCTAGGTGGAGAACGAAGACAGGGAGTGTGGTGACCACCAAGATGGCGATGACCTGTGTGCCTTGATGGCTCAGCAGCCATAGCAAACATTTCTATAGGTGTCTGTATAGCTAGTAACTATCAAGGCTCTTTATAGAAGAACCAGATCAACCATGATGACAATCTCCAGAAGCAGACACCATAGTTATTCCTGTCTTACTGAGGAGACTGAGGTTAAAAGTGATTAGCTCAGCCACCCAAGCCCCACCCCCACTCTCCTCAACATTTTTAGTGACCTAATTAAGACTATACTTTTATAGACCAGGTGGGTAAGGCATTATGTACACCTTATACACAATTTAATCTAATTTTTAAAGACATTTTTAAAATATTTATTTATTTTTATTATGTATACAATATTTTATCTGTGTGTATGCCTGCAGGCCAGAAGAGGGCACCAGACCTCATTATAGGTGGTTGTGAGCCACTATGTGGTTGCTGGGAATTGAACTCAGGACCTTTGGAAGAGCAGGCAATGCTCTTAACTGCTGAGTCATCTCTCCAGCCCAATTCAATCTAATTTTTGAAGGAAAATTACATATCAGTTTTTAACTACTAATCTGAATTCTGTCTAAGTTTTAAGACATAATCCATTTTTTATCCTCCTATAAAACCCTTCTGCTGTGGTTTGACTGTGCACCTTAAAAAGTTCATTGTGTCAGTAGGCAGGTATGTGGCACATACCTGGAAACACAGGAAGCTGAGACTTTGTGTCCAGCCTGGGCTATATGCCGAGACGCTGTCTCAAACGAACCACAGCAAAGTAGTTCATGTGTTAGAAACTCAATCCCCAATTTCATGTGTTAATATTTGGAGACTGAGCCTTTGGGAGAGTTAAGATTAGATGAAATCTATCTCAAGGCCGATCCCCATGGTATCAGAAGCTTTGTAAGAAGAGAGACCCCTGAGCTAGCACGCCTGTCCCCTCTCACTTCGCGATGACCTCTGTCATGTTACGGTGCAGGCAGAAGGCTCTTCCAGATGCCGAGCAGACACCAGTGTTGTGCTGTTCTTCAGTATTCCAAACCATGAACTAAACAAATCGCTTTATAAATTACCCAGCCTGTGGTATTTGGTTACAGCAACAGACATCAGGCACTTGCTTAATGTTTTTAAGTCACACACCTTTGAACAATTGAATACCGTATGGTTTATTAAAAATATGTCTCCTGTGTAATAGCTTAATTACGTATTGAGTCTGCCTCTTCAGCTAGCCTGTGAGAAGCATGACTCTCTATAGACTGCTCATATAGGCAGAATGAAGGAGAAAGGGGCACAGGGATGTGCACTGTTTCCTACATCTGGAGATGTTGTTCAGCGATGGCTCTTTTTATTAAGACTCTTTATTCATGAGTCCTTGAACTAATACAAGTCAGTTCTCACATAAGTCCTACCATAAATATATCTTATCTGGTAGCAGGGTCTTAAGAAAACAAGTAATGGCTGGGTGGTAGTGGTGCATGCCTTTAATCCTAGCACTCAGGAGGCAGAGGCAGGTGGACCTCCATGAGTTTGAGGCCAGCCTGGTCTACAGAGTAAGTCCCAGGACAGCCAGAACTGTGATAATGGGCTGGGGTGTGGATCAAGGACAGAGTGATTGTCTAGAATGTTACAAGACACTGGGTTTGATGCTAACAAAATTTAAAATAAATAAATGAGGTATTGAGTGTTAATAAGTAGCAACTGATATATATTATAATATATAATATATTTCTATATAGATATAGTTATATGTATCTATAGGAAAAATCTAGTAATTGATAGATAATATAAAAATAGTATCTATATCAATCTATAGATATCTAGCTATAGATATGGATAACTATATCTATATATTATCTATCTATTGATTGTTAACTTTCTGGGGGGTGGCAACTGAGACAGGTTTTTACTATATAGCTCAGGCTGGCCTTAAATTATTGATTATTGGCATATGCAATCATGCTTACCTAGACAAAGAGAACATTTAGTTGGACTCTGCCTCTAGAAGGTTGGTACACTGATTAGCTATAAAAACATTAGTGTATCTGTTATAGAAGACAAGTCTATCAAATATTCATTTCTTCCTTCAAATTCTCTATCGTCTACTCATCAACAGTTCAAATATCTTAAATTAAACCCAAGTAATGAGTTCCTTCTAGGTGAAATGCAAAGAACAATTGATCGCCTGCTGCGATTAGTTCTGCTGGGCAATCTGCTTCCAGAATTCCAAAGTCAGGTATGTGATACTCATTCTAAACTCACCTGGGAGGGGCCTGCCTATTGCTTTCTCTGCAAACAAAGAATAGTCAACATCTTAGAGACCTGTCTCCCCGATGGCCCTAAAAATTAAACTTGCTGAGTGACAGCAGATGGACCTCAGTCTTTCTTACCTGGAGGATGTTCTCTGGAATGTCACCTTGGAGGTCTTCTGATAAAAAAAGAAACTCAAGTTTTCTCCGGAAAACAGCAGAAAGTAATTTCTAGAGGAATAATACACAATTATAGAGGTCAGGCATATGCTTTGCTTGACAAATACAATTTCTCTTTAGTTACTCTTATTTCTGCTATTTATCTAAGATAAGGTACTTTTAACCATTACACCCCTGGATGCATTTAAAAAAATATTTATTTTTATTTGACTGTATATGGATGATTTATGTATGTCTGTGTGCCATGTGCAAGTCTGTTGCCTGCAGAAGGCAGCAGAGGACATCAGAGTCCCTGAGACTGCAGTTACAGACAATTGTGAAGTGCCATGTGGGTGCTGGGAATTGAACCTGGGTCCTCTGGAATATCAGCCAGTGCTCTTAACCTCTGAGCCATCATTCCAGTGCCTCTGGATATGGTTTTAGATGTTCTCCTTTGGAAATCAAGTTGACTAAACTTGAACATTCTTTAAATTAATATGCAGGGGCTTGGATTGCTCAGTTGGAAAAGTGCTTGTCCACAAGCATGAGGACCTGAGTTCAGATCCCTGACACCCACATTAAAAAAAGGGGGGGCTAGGTGTAGTGGTCTATACCATTAATCCCAGCACCTGCCTTTAGTCCCAGCGCTTGGGAGGCAGAGGCAGGAGACCTCTATGAGTATGAGGCCAGTATAGTATACAAAGTGAGTTCCCAGTCAGGCAGAGCTACACAGTGAGACCCTGTCTCAAAACAAAACAAAATAAAACAAAAAACAAACAAAAACCCAAAATCTGGACTGGAGAAATAGCTCAGTTGTTAAGGTATACAGACATACATACAGACAAAACACCTACATACATAAAAAGAAACAAAACAATAATAAAAACACAATCAACAACAAAACCAGATAACAATAATAAATATCTAGGGTTGAATGCATATAATCCCAGTACAAGAGGATCTTGGGAGCTTTCTGACCAGACAATATAGCCAAATTAATGAGTGTCATGTTCATTGAGAAACTTTGTCTGGAAAAAAAAAACCCAAAAATCCAAAACACCAAAAACTCAAACACCAAAGAGAAAGGCAGGAAGACACCTAACTGATGTTGATTTTAAACGGCCTAGCACATATCCATACAAATGTGCACACATGTGTGCACACACACAGAGAGCTAAAGCCTACACTGATTAACCTCAAACTCCAAGCTTGTTCATTTCAAGCGCTCTTTCCTTTTCTCCTTGTCTGTTCTGAGACACGGTCTTGCTATGTAGCCGAGGCTGGTCCTGCACTCAGGGTCCCCTTGCCCCTGTTTCCCTCCTGCTGGGATGAGACAGATACCATGCCTGACTCCCTCTTTTTGAAAATTCACTCAAGTTTTTCCACCAATAATTTTTATCGCTGTGTGTAAAACAGCTACAGGAAACTCTTGGAGGGCACACCCTCATAATCCTTTCAACCCAACCACGCTTTTGGTAGTCACTATGCTTTGTATACCAGTTGTTGAAAAAAAAAAACAAAACAAAGGTATGCAGGCCTGGCACAGGGTGTTGTATTTCACTTCCAAATTAAAGGAAACCCGTAGCATTTAATTTTTTTTTTTACAGTGCTTCTCTGTGTAACAGCTCTGGAAGTCCTGGAACTCACTTTGTAGACCAGGCTGACCTCGAACTCACAGAGATCCACCTGCCTCTGCTTCCCAAGTGCTGGGTTAAAGGCGTGTGCCACTGAAATGACAATGAAGACTCACTGGCCACATAATTTTGAATAGTGGCATCGTGCACTGCATAGAGATATGCTTTCACTTAATAGCCAGGCCTGTGCATTATGGACATGAGGGTTATTGCGAGCTTTCCTCTCGCTTATCAGCAAACGTCTCTGTAGCTAACCCTTTAGACACATGCTTACACATGTAGGCCTAAACCACTGCAAGATAAACAGACAGAAGATAAAAGTGAATGAAGGATAGAAACACAGCACCACTGCTTCGCCTCATAATGAAACGGCAGCTCTTGGCAGGCAGCGGGAGCCCGCAGCAGTAAACAGCTGTGTTTCCGAGCACCAAGGCAGAACCAGCTCTGTAGCACTCCAAAGTGCACCTGAAGTCCTAGTCCTTAAAAAAACAGTTTATAGTTCTCCAAACAACACAACTACAACCGTTTGACGCAGTGGGTCACCGGAGCTTTAAGGAGTGCATGAAGTTTGGAATTGGCCAAAACAAGAGCAATTCCCCATCTAGGCTGAGGAGCCGAGGAAGTGAAATCCACCACCTGACGTTGTTAAGCAACCCTCCAGAGAAGAAGCAGTCAATGAGGTCACAAGTCAGCAAGCAGACCTCTTCTCCTCAAGGGGAAAGGTCAGTTAGTTCAATAGACTTGGTGTTTGTAATAGGGAGATCCTTACTCAGTAACAAAGCCCCTCTGTCCCCCTCCCTTCCGAGATGCTAGCGAATCTTCTTTCTTTCTTTTCTACTTTACCTCATTTTTGTTGTCTTTTTCTCTCTTTAGCGCTGACTCTTATTTTTCCTCGGTTTCATTATTTTACAATTTTGCTTCTTTTACTTGATCTTTCTGCTAGTCTTTCTACAAGTTCTCTTTGCTAGACAACCCTCTAAGTCTGCCTAAAAGATACATTTAAGTCTGGTGGTGCTGGCACACACCTTTGATCCCAGCACTAGGGAGACAGAGGTAGGTGGATCTTTGGGCGATCGAGGTTAGCCTGGACCACAGAGCTATACAGAAAAATCCTGTCTTGAAACACAGTAACAAAAAAAAAAAAAAGATACCTTTAGGCCAGGATTTTTTTTGGCACAGTTATGGGAAGGACAAAAATGCAAAAATTGGAACTAAACAAAAAATTAATTCTGATGAGCGAAAGCAATAAATGTAAGAAAAAATGATGGATATTTTAAAAGTGAATTTTTTTACTTCGAAGCTCACGTAGGCTAATATAATGTTGATGTGGAAAATGAACGAGGATTGAGGTGGTCAGATCTCTGGCTTTGCTGGAGTCATTTCTCTTGAGTCAAAGATTCTGTGTGGTGTGTGTGCTTTGTGTGTGTGTGTGTGTGTGTGTGTGTGTGTGTGTGTGTGTGTGTGTGCGCACGCGTGCATGTGAGACAGAGTCTCATTATGTTGCCTAGGCCAGCACTGAACTCCTGGACTCAAACAATCTTAATGTGTCAGCTTCTTGAGTAGCTGGGATTACAGCCTTTACCACCACACCCCACCCGTCTTGGCTTAGTCACTGAACTCTACAAAGTTCTCTTCAAGAGCAAGACTTCTAGAGATATTTAACAAACTAGTATCACTCCTAATGATATTATATGTTAAGGTACCAGGGTAAATTAACAAGCAAATCATTTCCACAGTCAACCCTGAGAAAGACTACAACCAACCACAAAAAAAGGGAAGTAGCTGACGGGTGGAAAATCTCCTAACTTCTAAGTTCTTCTCAGTCCTGGTCTCAGGGAAAATAAATTAAATGTAAGCCCACGTACTTTTTCTTGGGTCACCCATTTTTCCAGTATGAGAAGCCAGAGCCAGGCTAATCTTTGAGGGGTGAGATCTGGCCCGCATCTGAAAAAGAAAAGAAAGATTTAGCAAAACAGGAGTTTCAACTGACCCTTTCTCTTTTGTGATTCGAGCTTTATATATCAGATTTCAGTTCAGTTCATTTTAAATCTGAACAAGCAAGTCCTAATGAGAAATTCTCAATTGCGAGTAACAGTTGAACCAAATAGAACCACATAACTTTCAGCTTCCACTGACGCCTGTACTACCTTATCTAATTTTTTTTTTTTCGAGACAGGGTTTCTCTGTAGTTTTTGGTGCCTGTCCTGGAACTAGCTCTTGTGACCAGGCTGGCCTCGAACTCACAGAGATCCGCCTGCCTCTGCCTCCCGAGTGCTCGGATTAAAGGCGTGCACCACCACCGCCCGGCTACCTTATCTAATTGTATTGTATCTTTCCAGCTGCAGTACCGCTAGGCTTGAACTCCTGGGCTCCAGAGTGTCTGGAGCTACAGAAACAGCCTCACCATACCTGGCTTAATTTTATTTTTAGAAATACTCCCAGAGAAAGTCATCATTCATTTGAAATATATGTGTATATGTCTATGTATATGTATGTATACAGACAAACACACATACATAGACACACACTCTGTCACTCACTGTTTTGAGACAGGGTTTCATACTGTACCATTTAGGCTGATTTTGAACTTATAGCAATCCTCCTGCCTCAGTTGAGACACATGTGTTAAACTATCATACCCAGCCCCTAAGTGTACGTTTGAATACCAAAAGTGAATCAAAGACAAAAGAATAAAGGGAATACATAGAAATTCATTTTTAACTATATAGTTATAGGAGTTCATAAGCCTTACTTTGTAGTCAGTAGATTGGGCAGTACCAACCCAAAACCCAAATTTAAGGGGGGAAAAACACCATAAAAGTGATTTGTTTCTCTGGTCTTTATGTGCTAATCCAATAAATCCACAGGCTTACAACAGAACAGTTAGAGATAGAACAAAATAGTACATGACACTAGTTCATAGCCCTGCTAGGAACTTGGATCTAGGATGAAGAACCTCAGTGACCAAGAGGCAAGAAGGGGTCACAGTGTAAATATACTGTATAATAGGAAGAACGAGAGAATTCATGTGCAGTGAAGCAGGACATCTTTATCTTTATTACAGTGGGGTGAAGTCAACCCTCACATGGGTAAAACCTCATAGAATTACAAGTAAAAAGCAAATATAGAGTTAAAAATGGTGAAAATCAAGTAAGATCTTTACTGTAGCTCCTGCACTAAGGTCAGTTTCCTGGTTTTGATGTCACAACCGGGGAGCTGGTAAAAGGGGTACCCTGGACTCTATTATTTTTCAACTTTTTGTGGATCTACGATTATTTCAAAATGCGAAGTTTTAAGTTAACGCACAATCAGTCCTTTGTTAAAGCAACAGCACCACTAATCTCACGAACAAGAGGAGAGGGTAGGTTGGTCTTTTGGTGACAAGATGCAGTTACACCATCTTTTATCGATAATAAACAAGGAACGATTTCAGGAACCTTTTGGTAGCCAGGCTTAAACTCAGCTCCAGAGGGTAATCCAAGGCCAGTGGAGTATATTAAATGTAAAATACATTAAACAGATAAAGCATCAGAATATTGAAATGTGCTCTATTTCTGCTAACTTTAAAGAAAGTAGTTGATTGGGGGCATTAAGACCAGAGTCCAAATATTAAACCACGTGTCTTCCTCTCTGAGATCCTGGAAAAGAGTAAGATCGCTTACCTTAGCAGAACGGGACACTGCACCAGCGCCTGCAGGATGTCTTCTACCTTTTTGGGGATATCCCCTTGTCCCTTGTGTAGCTGAGGTACACATGCTTGTGCCAACTCCCAGTCGCCCCTCCGCAGGCACTCACAGAAAAATTCAAAAAGTTGCTCCTCGGTAGCGGTTTCCTCTTTTCCAAACGGGTAACTCATTTTCCCAGCACAGAGTGCAGGGAGATAGAAAGAGAGGTGTTACGCCGAATACATTCTCAATTTTCTCATTCGAGGAGTACCTCCTAGAAACAAAAGACCAGATGAGAAGAAACGAAACTGTTTAGATAAACCACCAGCTATCAGCCCGAAAAGAAAAGGCAGAACTTACTTTTCTAATTATTGTTTTGGGTTTAATTTGACCTGTTACTATCTCCTTTCGAGAACCGCCTCTTTCTCTAAGGGGTGGATCCCATCTCCTAACGCAGATCCCATATGTAATAATCTTAATATTTGTGTTAGCCTGGGGCGCAGACACATAAATTTACTTCCGCATTCGCTCCTGAACATTTTGCTAATAGGATTACAAATCTCGAGGTGGTGTCTCGGTTAGGATGGCACTAAACTCCTTTGGTTTTAGCCTTCTGTTAAGGCAGAGGATTTGAAGATCAGGAGATCAATCTGGGACTGAACGGGAGAGCCGGAAGGCTGGGGGACAGGGATGCTCCCCCTAGCGGGGTCGGAGACAGCACCCTTGCCGTCTCCCCTGCGCTTTACACTCACCTGCTCCGGGAGTCAAATGCATTTTAGCTTCCAGGGCAGCCATGTTTGAGTCCAGTCAGGTGACAGATCCCATTGCGAAGAGTGGTGGAAAGGGGTTGGGATGACGAATGAGAACGCCACTCTTATTGGCTTAGAAGAAGGAAGATGCAAATCAAGTACCAGATTTATTTGAGTCATGTGACACCTGATCGCTAGGGTGAAGCTACGGAAGAGTTAAAAATCACGAGTTACTGGGCTGGAGGACCCTCCGCAATTATGGTTGCTCTTCTTTACAGTTATGCTTTTCGGGGGAGTTGACGTCAGAAAAAGCTTTCACAGCTCCACTCCCGCCACTGTCTCAGTGCCAACCAGTGACAGATGCTGGGGATGTCCACAGGAGTCCTGGGTCCTCCTGCATCATTATTCTACTTGGAATATATATCCATTCATATATATATATATATATATATATAACAATACATAACTATATGTAAATCCGAGGACCGAGGTCGACACAGAGGAGTTGCGCAACCGAAAGCAAGGAGTGAGCAAATTTTGCACAAATTCAGTAATCAAGCCAGTTCTTAATTTTATTTTTCTTACCGCAGCTGCTTTATAATTAAACCTACTCGATTTCCTTTATTTCATTTTCAACTACACTCTTGTTTTTTTCAACACATATTTTAGTTTGAGAACCTTTAGTTAGCTTCATTTTCACAATTCAAGTTTGGTGGAAGTGCAAAGGAAAACAAACACTAAGCTCTCTTTCCAAAACTGGAATAGGCAGATAGCCCATACTTTCTCTAACTCCTCAACCCCCAAAAGACGCTTCTCTGGCCCAGGAAGTAACTTAAAAATGCGTTTCACTAGGGAAAAGAATTTCCAGGCAAGGTTTTTCTTGCTTCACACTCGCTTTGACAGGTTCTTCCCCTCGAGTTTGGCGCTCAGCTACGAGTTTGAACTACAATTCCCAGAATGCAGCGGGACCAACCCGAACTTTTGCCTGCTTCTGATTGGGTGAGTTTCCAGAGTACCGACCAACCAGCTCTCCAGTTGTTGCAGTGGGCGCTTTTCGCGGGTAATTGTGTGAGGGTGGGGGAAAGTTTGAAAGTTCGATGCTGCTGACCTGGTACTGGAGTTTTCTGAGGGGGGGCTGTTGTGGGCAAGTGGGTGTGCTTATCTCTTACTTTCTCTCCGGGCCTGTGGATGTTGATACCGGGGTGGCGGAGAGTCCTGGGTGGGGCTAGTCCGTGGAACCCCAACTTGGGTCCAGGGGCTTCAAGACTTTCTTTGGGGTGGGTGATGCTTGGAAGCTGCCCTGCTTTATTAGGGCGTTCTGCAGGAGGTTTTCTACTTCTTGATGCCTCTCCCTCCTCTTCGGAGCAGTTAGGGCTCTGGGCAAGTTTAGGGACTGTCACACGTATGTTGAAGAGCGAGGAATCTGGAGTCTGAGCTCTGGATTAGAACTCGTGCTCCATCCTTGGCTAGTTTGCGCGTTTCTCAGCTTAGTTCCTCAGAGTAGACTTATGTGTAAGATGAAGTAAAAACACCCGAAGCATTTAAAATTAGTGTCTGTCGCGTATTAAGGGCCCAATAAATAAATTAATCCCCCAAGCCCCCCAAAACAGCTGCTTTTGTTACTTCAGTGTTTTTATTGAGCCGAGTCTGTGTTGCCATCTCCTCTGTCTCACATACATACATACATACATACAGACAGACAGACAGACAGACAGACAGACAGACAGACAGACACACGCGCGCGCAGAAAGAAAGAAAGACATAAGCTATAAAATCGTATAGATAAGATTAAGGAAGATATATGTGCTAAGCGTGGTAGTAGTCGTGGAAAGGAAGAGACTGATTATCGAAGGCTTTGCGTGTGGAAATGGAAGATATGTGCTTGAGGAACCTAACATAACCCAACTTAACCTAACCTTGTGGACGGTCACGCTGGAAGAATCCCACGTTTGTCGGTGATGCTTGCCTACGTTGAGCATTCATGCAGCAGCTCTCGAGTAGAAACTGGAATTGCCCTTATTTTACACACGAGGAAGACAGTGCTCTGCGAAATCTGATATTTGAGGGAGAGCTAAATGAGGACCCCCCCCCTTTTCAAGTTGGTTTCTTTTTAAAATGTGATTCTAAAAGTTTGGAAGTGGTCATATGGTCTGATAGTCCCACAGAACATTTTAAGCAATGAAACCGACTTAAGGAAGCTACTTGTAGTAGGATTGTGACGTTCATCCTTTTTTTTTTTTAGGCCATTTTGAGACTTCTCCCCGTCTGTTTCTTCAGCAGCTACAGCTATACTTGTTGCATAGTTGTAGTTATTTGAGTGTATATCTCGCCATCTTTCAGTTGTAAGTATGAACAACAGAGGAAATGAGTTTTACATCCTTGAGCCCAGCAGAGTGAAAGAAACAAACAAATGGAGAATATTATAATTAGAGAATTTATATTATATTTGGTCGAGTAGAGAATAACTCGAAGTCATAAGCAGTAGTGTGGGCAAGTGATGGGAGTGGTACTATTAAATAGAATGGTTATTGCAAGGTCTTTGTAATTTTGGGTTATATGGTTTTTGTTTTTGCTGTTTGATGGCTTGTCCTTACTCACTAAGTGATGTTATTGCCTAGCACTACCTTATCTGAAATGCAGTAGGTAACAGAATAGCAGGCAAGTGTTCTCTTTTCTCCTAAAGAAACAAATCAGCCCTAACAAATTCCCCTTGAGAGAAATAAAGAATGTGTTTTGTTTTTGTGGGGAGAGAGGAAAGTAGGAGATGGGGATGGAGGGAGAGAAAGAGCAGGGGGCTTCGTGTAATTCAGATAATTTAAGTGTTAAACAGAATTGGACTAAGTGGTGTGGTAGCAGATACCTTAATTCTTGTTTATAGATTTGTTCTTTGCTGTATAGTTTGATTGTTATTGCTTCATTCCATGGAATAATGAGTTCCTATTCTTTTATTTCTGGAAGATACTTTGCCATATCAGTGAGATGCATAGCCATTTCTTTGCATGAATTATGACAGAGATTACAACAGTTCTAATTGCCCAAAGACTAATATTGCATGAGTCTCATTTAGCAAGGTACAAGAAGAACAGAATTTAATTTTATATGGGACAGTAAGCAGCTAATACAATAATGAATATGTTTATTGCTAACACTTATACTAGTAAAGTCTCATTTGACTGAGATTTGTTCTGACTCTTAGAAAACGCAAGGGTTAAATAAGATTTGTGTTCTCCTAAAATGGCTCTGGTTCAGAGGATTGGTCTCAGTGTCAAACTGCCTGGATGGAATTCTAAATCTACTGTTTATTTTTTTTTTTCTGATAACAGCGGGATATGTGACATTTGCAGAGTAGCTTTCTCATAAGTTAAAAAATAACTTTCATTATAATCTGTTGAGAATATTAAATATAAAGTTGGGAGCATGGCTGGTGTATAGTAGATGTGTAGTTATTGTTACAGTTGAGTGTAGAGTTGCTATTTGGAAATGCATCTTGAAGATTATATAACCAAATACAATTTGTAAATAATGCTCAATGTCTTAATATTGTTGTAAGTGATGGCTAGTCTTGGTAGTCAGCTTGACTCCTGAGAAGAGGGAGCCTCACTTGAGGCGTTGCCTCCATCAGATGGGGCCTGTGGGCATTATCTGTGGGAACATTTTCTTTATTGTTAATTGATGGAGGGGGCTCAGAAGTAGGGTACTTGTGAGTGGTTCTACTCCTGACCTAGGATGCCTGGTGAGTGAGCAGGGGAAGCAAGCCAGGAAGCAGCATTGCTCTGTGGTCTCCGCTTCTGTTTCTGCTTCAGGCTCTTGCCTGGAGTTCCTGCCTTGGCTTCCCTTGACAATAGAATGTAATTTGTAAGCCAAATAAACCCTTTCTTCCCAAGTTGCTTTTGGTCAGCATTTTATCCCAGCAACGAAAAGCAATCTAGTCTACAATGTAAATATGAAGTACTGTTAAAGTCATGTAATATCCAAGAATTGTATGGAATCTGTTTTCTGAGGTTGCCTTCTTTCTCTGTAGACATGCTCAATAAGTAAGTGTCTCTTCTACTTTTATTAGCAATTTACTCTGTCCACTATAATTTTTATTACTTTCTGATGTTTTTCAAGATTCTTTGGGAGATCTAGAAATATGAGCAGCAAGAAACTAAGACGAGTGGGTTTCTCACAAGAGCTGTGTGACCGTTTGAGCAGACATCAGATTGTTAATTGTCAGGTAAATATTTTATGTGTTTTTAGATTCATTTTATATGCAAATTAATTTAAAGTTAACCTTTACTGTTAGACTTGGGTTATGAAGATTTAGGGTTGTAGGGGCTGGGAATGTGGTAGAGTCAGTAAAGTCCTTGCCGTGTAAATGTGAGGACCTGAGCTCGGATGCCCAACACTGTCACAACAAGCCGGGCCTGGCACATCTCAACTGGCTCTAGGGAGGCAGAGACAAGAGGATCCCTGGGGCTTGCCAGGTAGCCAAGCTAGCCACATTGTAACCTCCACATCTGTCCCAGAGGTCAGTTCTTAAAGAGAGACTAAAGGAGACGTCCAATGTTGACTTCTTGCCTCCACATGCCTAGACAAAAATAAAAGTAAAAACTTAGATGTACAGGGGCTGGAGAGATGGCTCAGTGGTTAAGAGCATTGCTTGCTCTTCCAAAGGTCCTGAGTTCAATTCCTAGCAACCACATGGTGGCTCACAACCATCTGTAATGAGGTCTGGCGCCCTCTTCTGGCCTGCAGGCATACAGACAGAACATTGTATACATAATAATTAATTAATTAATTATTTAAAAAAAAACCCCAAAACTTAGATGTACAAAAGTAAGCAAAATAATGCTGCTTCTTATAAGTGATTTAGGTTGCATTTCTAGTGGAATTTTATTTACTGAAATATGATATTTTTTTTATTTTAAGATGAGAATGATCATAGCATAAGGAAGTATGCCTGTGCCATTTATTTGGGGTTCCTGAGAAGTTTAATCCACTTACAATTTTTTTTATTATTACCTGAGAGATATGACTTAAGTGAGATTACAGTGAAGATGATTTCTCTTAGGAGAGACATTAATAATTAGGGTTATTATTATGATTTACTAATGTTGGACATTGAACCCCAGGTTTAAATGATCTGCAACTGAGTTATACTCCAGTCCAGCAGTAAATTTTTAGGATAAAAATATACAACAGAAGTTGCTTTTTTCTTCTTCTTTTCTTTTTCAGATGCTACATCTTTAAGTACAGTAATGAAGAAAGTCCCTCTTAGGAGGGCAGATTAGGGCCAGAGTTTTATTTTCGGATTTTTGTCTTTATTTTTTTTATTTTTTATTTTTTGATTTTCGAGACAGGGTTTCTCTGTAGCTTTTGATTCCTGTCCTGGAACTAGCTCTTGTAGACCAGGCTGGCCTCGAACTCACAGGGATCCGCCTGCCTCTGCCTCCCGAGTGCTGGGATTAAAGGCGTGCGCCACCACCGCCCGGCCCGGATTTTTGTCTTTAATAAACATATTTTCACAACGTATAATGTTTGTGGATTGTTTATTTCAGGGATATCTTTGTTTATTCTGTTAATACATTTAATAATCATGTTTATATTTTAAATGGTTTAAAAAGCATGAATTAAACATTTTATTCTGTATTCTGAATTAAACATTAAACATCCCCATTCTCTCAGTTGATACTTTTCTTTGAGTTAACTTTTTTTTTTTTTTTTTTGGTTTTTTGAGACAGGGTTTTTCTGTAGCTTTGGAGTCTGTCCTGGAACTAGCTCTTTGTAGACCAGGCTTGCCTTGAACTCACAGAGATCTTCCTGCCTCTGCCTCCTGAGTGTTAGGATTAAAGGCGTGTGCTACCACTGCCCAGCTTCTGAGTTAACTTTTAGCCTAGAAGACAATCACTTTTTAACCTGATTCTTTCTGGGCATATATTTGAACCCAACTCAAGCACAGTGCTGACATAAACCTGGACTGGGTGTTGCTGTTCATGATGTTGCTTGGTGTATCTTCTGAGACACGCCAGCTGGACTGTGTAATAGTGTGTAATAGTGTAATAGCTGGTCTGTGTAATAAGACTGCCTTACATCTCTGAGTTAAGGCCTAGAAGCTCAATGACAGAATCTAAAAGAGGCACGTATCTTCTTTCTGCAATAAATTTCACTTCTGTTTCGGATGAGCAGTGATATAAAGTTTCTTTATATTTGCATATCTTTTAAATTAAAAGAGCACATGATAAAAATTACTTTTTAATTCTTATGACTTTGCTATACATGTATGTTACATATTTATTTGTACCTTTTTTCTTTTTAGGACTTTTTAGATCTCTCCCCACTGGAACTTATGAAAGTGACTGGCCTGAGTTATGGAGGTGTCCATGAGCTTTTGTATATGGTCAGCAAGGCCTGTGCTCCTCAGATGCAAACAGTACGTGTAACTCAGCAACGAGGGGCATTACCCCCTCTGAGGGTCAGGGCAGCTCCCTCCTGTGCTTACCTAAAATGTGAAGGATGACTAGGGGAGACAGACAAAGACACTGGGGTTGGAGAAGGGCTGGGAAGTGTCTGGCCTTTGCTGTAGCAAATGCACAGGCTGAGAGGGGCACTTGTTCAGCGGTAGGCGGGCTGTGCCTGCGGAACCCAGTGAATTACTGCAAAGATGCAGCCAGAAAGAAGTAGGAGGCAGCATGGGGTCTTGAAGACCATGCTAAGGATTTGGGAACATTATTCCAAAAATAGTAAATCATAAAGGGGAGAGTTAGTGCATTTGAAGAAGATAGGTCTTGAATGCACATTAAAAACAAGCAAGAACTTATTCAGGGTCTACTAAAGTATCTGTTACGGTGTTGTGGATTAGTGGGTAATGGGTTATTGGTGTGGCATTGTGGCAGAGGCTAGAGTACTGATCACTTGTTTTTTTTAAGATTTATTTGTTATGTATACAGTATTCTGCCTGCACACTAGAAGAGGGCACCGGATCTCATTAGATGGTTGTGAGCAACTGCTGGGAATTGAACTCAGGACCTCTGGAAGAGCAGCCAGTGCTCTCAACCTCTGAGTCCATCTCTCCAGCCCCATAAAAATTATTTTCTTTTTCTTTTAGTACTTTAAAAAAATACCAATCCAAGCCGGGTGGTGGTGGCGCATGCCTTTAATCCCAGCACTTGGGAGGCAGAGGCAGGTGGATCTCTGTGAGTTCAAGACCAGCCTGGTCTACAAGAGCTAGTTCCAGGACAGGAACCAAAAAAAAAAAAAAAAAAAAAAAGCTACAGAGAAACCCTGTCTCGAAAATCCAAAAAAAACAAAAAACAAAAACCAATCCAAATTCCCACTTCCTACCCTCCGCCCAGTCCCCTCCCACTCCCTTCACAAACCCTTCCACCCTACAAAAAATTATTTTCATTGCTACTTCATAACTAATTTTGCTACTGTTACGAATTCTAATGTTAATATCTGTGTTTCCTGATGGTCTTAAAGGGTTTGTGACCCACAGGTTGAGAACCTCTGTTCTAAGCCATCCTTAGTATCTCCTCAAAATGATAATTTGTGGGGTTGGAGAAATGACTCAGCAACTAAGGACACTGTCTGCTCTTCCAGAGGACCCATGTTTCATTCCTGGTACCCACATAGCAACTCACACTAAAACTCCAGTTCCAGGGGATCCAGTACCTTCTTCTGGTCTCTTCAGTCACTAGGCATTCATGTGGTTGACAGATACACATGCAGGCAAAACACCCATATACGCAAAATAAAAATAAAACAAAATATGATAGTTTGTTATATTTACCACAAGTGGGTGGATTGAAAGAAGAGAAAGTTGTCTCAGTCTGGCTCAGGCACAGCTGCACCCTCTCTGGAGTGTCAGAGGAGAATCCCTTTCTCGCCTCTTCAGTTGCTGAAGAATGTTGGCATTCCTTGACTTGTGGCCACTCTCCCTCTGTTCCATCTTCACGTCATTGTCTTCTATTGAAGTTGCCTTTTCCTGTGTCTTAGAAGAGTACTTTTGTTGGCATTTGTGGTCCACACACATAATCCAGATTGTCTCCTCATCACAAGGTCTTTAAGTTATTCACATCTGCAGAGACCCTTTCTCCAAATATAGTCACATTCACAGGCAAACTCCAAAGGATTTGGTGTGGATATCTTTTAGGGGCCATTTCTCACCCATCTCTCCAGCCTCCTTCAAGCTGTACTTCACAAACAACCTGAGTTTGAGATGATCCCATGGCAAGTTGCCTGCCCCAGAGCTCCTGGTGGGAAGCTCCTGCTTGCTTCCCCTGCTTGCTTCTCCTGCATGCTTCTCCTGCATGCTTCTCCTGCATGCTTCTCCTGCATGCTTCTCCTGCATGCTTTTCCAGCATGCTTCCCCTGCTTGCTTCTCCTGCATGCTTCTCCTGCCTTGTCACAAGCTGCCCTGCTGCCACAGTCTGTCTTCCAGCCATCCTAAGTGAATCTGTTTAATTATTATGGTTTGCAGTTTCCATTAGCTTCTGCTTCTTTCCCACTTCTTGGTCTTTCTGTGTGCATTCTTGCCTCTTTGGCAGGAATGTTCACATTCCTTTTCTCACCTAACAGGGGATTCAGAGTCTTGCACAGATCCCCAGCTCTTCAGTGAAGCCCTCTAGACCACCATGTCTAGGTTAGGTATAACTAGTTTGTAAGTCTAATATGTTTGTAAGTTAACAATGTTGTCACCTGGTGTTTGAATCCCATAGTCCTTGTTTTGCAATAAGCCTGTGAGTATGGTAGCTGTTTGTTATAGTCCATCCTTATAATTTCACATGGTCATTGGCACTGGGTAAATATTCACTAGTCAAATGAATAATAGAGGAAGAAAAGCTGAATTATGGTTACAGAGTTGGTTTGTAATAGCTGAAAGGAACTTAATGATTTTCTTTTGTAGGCTTATGAGATAAAGATGCGGAGGTCTGCTGGTCCCTCCCCAGCGTTCCTATCTACTACCCTTTCTGCTTTGGATGAAGCCCTGCATGGTGGTGTGGCTTGTGGATCTCTCACAGAGGTAACGGAACCCATACCTTCTTCAATAAGTGTCAGCACCAGGAGGAATGTTTAGTTAAAAAAAACAAACATAAATTACCCCATGCAAACGAATGTGAATTAAGTCCTAAGTACTTTGCTGGTGTAGTGTTCTAGGCAGTATCAGTATAGTTGTTTTCTAAGCAGAGGCATTAAACAAATCGTTGCTGACGAACTAGATGTGTCCCGGTTTTGGTTTCTTTGAATTGCTGTAGAAAGTGATGAGTACTGGGGTCTGAGGAGGCGGCTGGGTGGGCAGAGTCCTTGTCTGGATCAACAGCACCCGTGTAAGAGCCAGGTAGTGGTGTATGTCTGTGACGCCAGTGCAGTGGAGAGGAACCGAGTCTGTCTCAGAGCACAGGATGGAGAGGAATAGAGGAAGACGTCAAGTGTTGATCACATGCTCACACTCCTGCACATGCACACGCACGTGTGAAAACACATGCACGCATGCAACCACAATATTGTGAAGTAGTATTAGGAAACAATTTGAAGGAATTTAAAAAAGGATTACTATAGCCTGGCGGTGGTGGCGCACGCCTTTAATCCCAGCACTTGGGAGGCAGAGGCAGGCGGATCTCTGTGAGTTTGAGACCGGCCTGGTCTACAAGAGCTAGTTCCAGGACAGGCTCCAAAACCACAGAGAAACCCTGTCTCAAAAAAGCAAAAAAAAAAAGGATTACTACTTAGCAGATTTATAGTACGAGCCAATTTTGATAATATTTTAGCAAATGATATATTAAACTATAGTGAGCTATTTTTGTTTCCTGCTATTGATAGCTTTTGATTCTAGGAAGCAATAACTTAATGTATTATTTTATGTTGCATAATGAATTATGTTCAAGTTAAGTGGCATGAAGTAACCATTAACAGTGCCTTTGGAACCGGGTGGTGGTGGCGCACGCCTTTAATCCCAGCACTCGGGAGGCAGAGGCAGGCGGATCTCTGTGAGTTCGAGGCTAGCCTGGTCTACAAGAGCTAGTTCCAGGACAGGAACCAAAAAGCAAGCTATGGAGAAACCCTGTCTCGAAAAATCCAAAAACAACAACAACAACAACAACAACAAAAAAAACAGTGCCTTTGGGAGTGTCAGAGCTTAGTGATGCTGGCAGTGCCAGCAGTCAGCCACAGCTCAAGATGCCCAGAGGAGCGCACTCCTAGGGGCATCACTGGCAGGCTGGTGCTGGTTTTTTTTTTTTTTTTAATTCTTCCCTAAGTGGGGTCTTCATAGTCTGTCTTATCTTCTCTTGACATGCTGGCTGACTTCACTCAGGGTGAGTAATACAAGACAGCAAGCTGGAAATGGTGTTGTTCTAGGTGATTTCACCACTGCTCATGACAGGTTCTCTTCATTGTGAGAACTGTAAGCCCAGCTCAGGGTCAGGGAAAAAAAATTTAGGCTCTGCCTATTGAATGAAGTTTCAAGAAGCAGAGGGCACTTCAGGGTCATTGTGTCTCTTTTCCTTGAAAGTTGCATTGGTGTGTATGGGTGTGTATGGATGTGGCACCCATAGGCTGCTTATCAGTAACTCCTGAGAACTTGCCCGAAATTTTTAGAAGCAAACTTCTAAGAGCAGACACATTGTGTGTGTGTGTGTGTGTGCGTGCGTGCATGTATGTGTTTCTGGGTATCAAACACAGGGCCTCAAGCATATTATACAATATCTGGTTCACTGAGCTACATCCCCAGTGTTTTCTTATAGTTCTCATAATCATAATTTAATTGTAATGTTTTTCTTAAAGATAGGAATCTTGCTTTATGGAATATTTTATTTTCTATATTCCTAGAGAGGTTTAAATACTGCTGTGACTAGTAGGTGCCTATGAAATAGTTGATGAATAACCTAATTGAAGGGCTTGTTGTTGCATATGTCGCCACCAGATGGTGCCAAAATTGCACTTTGCACAGTCATTTTGAGGTGAGGCTGGACCGGGGCAGTTAAGGACTATAGGACTGATGGAGTTATGCGTTTACGTATAGAAAAAAAATGAATGTGAAGACAATTAGCAGATGTATGTGTTTCATCTTCAAATATTGTAGTGATTTCTCCATGTTGTCACTTTCATTCACTTCACTAATTAATTCTGTTTGAATTCAAGTGAAGTTATAAGCCTTCACTTTTTTATGGTCCATCTAGCTGACTTATAATGCTGATTAGTAACAATTTTTTTTACTTTCTGCCCTCATTAGATCATTTTAAAAATCTTTTGGGCCCTTTCAGTTAAAATAGCTTACCTGCATCCCAGGTTTTTACCATTCTCTGGGGGTTCCTTTAGTTATACAGTTTTTGTTTTGCTTATTTTTAAACTTTAAAATCCATATATTTGTGATTAAGATTCATATCTCATATCTCCTTCACAAATTGCTTTTCTCACTTAATGTTATTTCTAAGGTTTTTTTTTTCATGTTGCTTCAGGTAGCGAGACCATAATTTTTATTGCTATATTATATTTCGTTTTGAAAACATGTCACAGTTTACTCCTTTTGTTATTAGTGAACATTTGGGTTGTTTCTCATTTGCTGCTGATATGAATAAGTCCTGTGAAAATTTTGTTTATTTATTTATTTATTTATTATATTATGTGTATAGCATTCCTTCCACGTGTGCCTGCAAGCCAGAAGGGGGTGCCAGGTCTCATTATAGATGGCTGTAAGCCACCATGTGGTTGCTGGGAATTGAACTCAGGACCTCTGGAAGAGCAGTCAGTACTCTTAACCTCTGAGCCATTTCTCCAGCCCCATCCTGTGAAAATTTTTATACACAGCTGCTGGATAACATAGGGAAGTTTTTATCTGGGGTAGGGATTGTAGAACCACCGCCCAGGAGTTAAATTCAGCTCACTGCCTGTTTGTGTAAATAAAGTTTTATGGCCAAGCTCATTTGTTTACATTTTGTGTGTGGTTGTCTTGTGACATAAGGGCAGAGTTTAATTAGTTGTGGCAGAGACCATATGGTATGCAAAGCCCGAAGGATTTTCTGTGTGGCCACTGGCCCGAGTGTCTGCCCTGGAGTGTTAGGTAGTTGCAGGGCGTGCACATGGATAACCTCACACAGTCAGAACCAGTGGTCCTCCACAGTGCTGTGCTGGCTCATACTCCCACCATTCAAGCGCAGAAATTCTCCCTGTCCATCCTAGGGTCTTAGTTTTATTTTTCCTAACTGCTAATGATCTTTTAGATGTTATTTGGACACTTAAAGATCAACTTTTGCAGGTGTAATTTAAACAGCCAGAATCCATGCATCGTACACATCTAGCCATACAATCACCACTGCAGTCACGGTCGGGAAGCTTGCATCCTCTTGGTTTCACTTGCAGCAGATTCTTGCTTCCATCCTAAGCCAGGCAAATACCGATCCGTTTTTATTCTCTATGATTTGCTTCTTGTAAGTGTTTCACATAAATGGACTCATGTAGTTCATAGTCATTTCTGTTTAGTTTCTTCCACATGGCATTTTTAAGGTAACTAAATGTTATAGTACATATAAGGAATTTGTTCTTTTTAATCATGAATATTTCACTGCACAGATTTTTGTGTGTGTGTGTGTACTCTTCGTTAGTTGATAGGTATTGGGTAGTTTCCAGTTTTCATCTATCATAAATAATGTAACATTTATGGGTATGTGTGTGTGAAATAGATTTTTGTTAGTAAATATTCACCTAGGAGTGAATGGAAAGATAGGATCATGTAATATACATGGCTCTTTAGGAATCCGCCAGACTGGTTTCCAAAGTGATGGTAGCATCCTGCATCCTCCCTGGAATGCACAGTGTATTTTTCAATACACTCTAACCAACACTTAGCATTTTTTTTTCTGATGCTAGGTTTTGAACCCAGGCCCTCACTTGTGCTAAGTACACAGTCTGCCATACATCTATGTCAGCTTGCACCAATGCCTGTTTCTGTTTTACTTTAGTTCCCCTCATGAATGTATGGGTTATTCCTCTGTGGTTTTGTTATATATTTCTTCAGTGTGTTAATCTTTTTGTCTGTTTGTCTCTTTTAATGTAGGGTCTGGCTGTATAGCTCAGGCTGGCTTTGAACTTGTGATCATCTTGCTTCCTAAGTACTGTGATTACAGGTGTACACCACCATACCCAGCTTCTTTATTTTCTAAGAATCATCTTTTACTATGTTTTTAAAACTTATATGCCTGTTGCCTGCAGAGGCCAGAAGAGGGAGTTGGATTCTCTGGAACTAGAGTTACAGATAGCTGGGAGCCACTGTGTGGGTACTGGGAATTGGGAACTGGACTCAGATCCTGCAAGAGCAGCGAGTGCTCTTCTCTATTGAGCCATCCCTTCAGCTCCACATCTTTAACATTTTTTTTTTTTTTTTGGTTTTTCAAGACCAGGTTTCTCTGTGTAACAGCCTTGACTTCCTGGAACTAGCTCTTGTAGACCAGGCTGGCCTCGAACCCACAGAGATCTGCCTGTCTCTGCCTCCCAAGTGCTGGGATTAAAGGCATGCCACCATTGCCTGGCTCACATCTTTAAGTTTTAATTGAATTGTTAATAAAGTTGATTAACATTAAATTGGGGTCAATGATGTGACTCAGTGGGTAAAGAAGCTTGCTATCCAGCCTGGTGTTCAAAGTGTGATCTCAGGAACCCACATAGAGAGGGATGAGAAAACCATCTCTAAGGAAGTGTTCTCTGTACCTCCTCTACATGTATGCACAGACACAGTAACAATAAATATATTAACTAAAATAATTACTGTAGTGGGCGTCCCCCTTGCTGGCTTTAAAGGGATTATGCTTCTCATATTTCATCATTAAAAATGATGCTGAGTCTCACTGAATCAAGTGACAGAAATTAGCGAGATGAGTGTGTTAGGTTACTGAACCTGTTATTAATTGCACTATGATTATATAAGAGAATATCTTTATTAGGAAGTACACACTAAAATATTTAGGGAATAACTGATGTATACACTGACTCAGATAGTTGTAATAGGTATCTTACACATAAATATGAAGACTTGGGAGAGGGCAATAAAATGATAAACAAATGGGAAAATGTTAACTTAGTAGGTGTGGGAAATGAATTTAAATGGTTTCTGATATTCTCTTGTTACTGTTAGTTGTTGTATAAGTTTAAAAGTAATTTCAGACAGATAGTGAAAGAAAATCATGCAACCCATAATTGTTCATGTGTGCTTGGATAGAATAATTGTTCTCTAATTATGGGTTTCTTCTGTATATGTTCATTAAATTAATCATGCTATTTAAAAGTTATTTCCAAGGGCTGGAGAGATGGCCCAGCAGTTAAGAGCATTGGCTGTTCTTCCAGAGGTTTTGAGTTCAATTCTCAGTATCCAAATGCCACTCACAATCATTTCCACAGGATCCAACACCCTCTTCTGGCCTCCATGGGTACTACACACATGGTGCTTAGCCTTGTATGCAGGCAAAACACCCATAAACATAAAAAGAAGTAATAATAATAAATATTTTGAAGGTTATTTAAACCTACTTTATCTTTATTGATCCCTCCTAAGTTGATATAATACCTCTTTCAGGAGAGTTATTTAGCCTATTTCATTTTGGGGTAGACAAATTTTCTTTTTGTTGTATATATTTGAGCACATTTTATTTCATCACTTATTTATTTACTTATTTATTTTGATTTTTCTCTGTGTAACAGCTCTAGCTGTTCTGGAACTAGCTCTTGTAAACCAAGATGGGCTCGAACTCACAGAGATTCGCCTGCCTCTGCCTCCCTAGAGCTAGGATTAAAGGTGTGCACTACCACCGCCTGGGTTGAGCATATTTTATTATGTTAAACTAAAGACATTCAGAATTGCCGTGTACTCCTGGAGAAACAAACGTCATGGATCTTCTATGTGGCACTTGTCACCATTAGTTTTATTATTTGTGTGATTAGTGTGTATCCTCTTCACTGCATAATAATGTCAACTGGCAGTGATTGTTTTATTATTTTTTTCTATTAACACATGTACAAGGTACTTAATGAGTGCCCATTGAATTGAGGCATTTGGTTTTCTTTCTTACTTCTTTGCTTTCTTTTTGTATCTCTGGCTGGCTTGGACCTGCCTGTGTTGATGAGACTGGCCTTGAATGCGGAGACCTGCCTGCCTCCGATTTCTTGTCGCTAGGATTAAAGGTGTGTGCTACCTTGCTTGATTTCTTTCTTTATTTTTAATACTCGTCTAGTTCTTGTTTACTCTGATGTTTTGGTTCCTGTTGCCTTTCCTCCCCGCTTCTTTGATTATGTAATTAGTAAAAGTTTAGGCGGTTTTATTTTGAAGATTAGATTATTTTTGTTACTTTGAAGGTGTGTATGAGTGTGTGTGTGTGTGTAGGAAGGTACACATGAGTGCAGGTCCCTCAGAAGGTACACATGAGTGCAGGTCCCTCAGAGGCTGGAGGTGTTGGATCCTGTGGAGCTGGAATTAGAGGAGGCTGTGTGCCAGGAATTGAACTTGGGTCCTTTGCAAGAGCAGTATGTTCTTTTCACACTGCTAGACTTTCCAGCCCAGTTTTAGATGATATTAATGTTATTACAATTCCAGAGTATAATAGTCTATTTTTAATATTTATTTATATACATTTAATAATAATTTCTGCAAATTTGTTTAAAAATTATTGAAATAGTACACTTAAATTTTTTTGATGAACATTTACCAAGTCTTTTAGTTTTTCCTTACATGTTTTTAAAATTGTATATTTCTTAAATCTGAGTATTTTTTTGTTGGATATCACTCAACCAATCACTCCAAAGCTTAATGGTTAAACAATATTTATTTTGTTATATAGATTCTTTGCTTCAGGAATTTGAGAGCAACTTAGTTGGATGTTTCTGGTTCAGATCTGCTGTGAGATTATTGTCAGGGTATTGGCTGAGGATGATATTGTCTGAAAGGTTGGCTGGACCTGGGGGAACTGCCTCCACAAGACCATTTGAGTGTCTTCGTGCTATGACAGCTGATTTCCAAGGGCACAAGGTAGAAGTGGCAGTCTTAGAAGTTATGTGCCATCATATTTTATTTTATTTTATTTCATTTTATTTTGAGAGAGGGTTTCTCTGTAGCTTTGGAGCCTATCCTGGAACTAGCTCTTGTAGACCTGGCTGGTCTCGAACTCACAGAGATCTGCCTGCCTCTGCCTCCTGAGTGCTGGGATTAAAGGCATGCGCCACCACTGTCCGGCATTCTTATACATACAAGATATGATATGTATTGTAGCACACCATGCCTTACTGTGCTCTATGCGCTGCCATACAGTTCGTGAACCGGGCAAGGGGCTGGAGAGTGAAACACACAAAGACACACAGACAGAGACACAGGTCATCCTTGATGCCAGGATGCCCCAAGAATGCCCCCTTTATTGTGTCCAGGGTCAGCTTATATAGGGAACCTTAACTGATAGCCATGCTCCAGCCAAACCCACCAGAAACCACTCTCCTGCCATCAGGAACTCCTGAGGGTCTCGTGCTCAGAGCAGCTGCAGGCTGTCTCAGAGCAGAGGAGAACAAGTTGTTTACAAGAAATTCAGGATCTGGGGGTTCACAGCTCCCAACAATATATTATATATTTGACGCATGGACAAACTTGATATGTGGAGGGGACCACAAAAAGCATGGGTATGAAGAGTGGGGATCAGTGAATCTATCTTAGAGACTATTAACTAATAACAAATGTGTGTGTGTGTGTGTATGCAATAAAAAAAACCCTATGTCTCCCAAGTGCTGGGATTAAAGACACGTGCCACTATGCTGGGCAGAACTATTACTTGATTACTAGGTCTCTGTTTTCATAGACATTATATCAGACAAAATTTCTAAAGTGGCTTCCTGTGGTGGTTTGAATAAGAATGGCTCCCATAGGCTTGTATATTTGAATGCTTAGTCACCTGGGAGTGGCACTACTTGAGAATTAGAAGGATTAGGGTAGGTCTGACCTTGTTGGAGGAAATGTACCCCAGTGGTGGGCTTTGAGGTTTCAAAAGTCTATGCCAGGCCCGGAGTCTCTCTTTCTCTGCTGGCGGATCAGGCTGTAACTCTCAGATACTTCTCCAGCACCACACTTGGCTGCCGTCATGCTCCCTGCCATGACATTGGACTAAATCTCTGGAGCTGTAAACCAGCCCCCAACTCAATGCTTTCTTTTATAAGAGCTGCTGCGGTCATGGTGTCTCTTCACAGTAGTCAAACAGTGACTAAGACACCTCCCAATGACACTGCATCCTCAGCAAGGTGCCTGTGACTACGATGAGATGTCGTTGCCATGGTCAAGGCGTATTTTATGGCACAGGGGCTTTCAGATAGGAGAGCACCTAGATCTCATCCTGTGAACTCTCCAAAGCGATGATCATTCTCTCGCTGATATGAAGAAGACAGAGTCAAAGCCTCCGGAGGACTGATGGGCTGCCAGTGTAGAGAAGAACAGGAATGGATGTGGCTATTGTGTGATGTTTTACTCTTTTGGCTTTTTGAGGGGCCCACCACTCAGTGCCCAAAGAAATCGCACATGGAGGCTTATTCTTAGTTATGAATGACTGGCCTTAACTTGGCTTGTTTCTTGCCAGCTTTTCTTCACCTAAACTAACCTGACTACCTTTGCCTCTGGGCTTTATCTTTCTCTATTTCTGTATACCTTTCTTTACTTCTTTCTCCGTGACTTACCGTGTAGTTGGGTGGCCCCTGGTGTCCTTCTCTCCTTGTTTTCTCATTTGCTCCTTGCGCTCCTCATTCTCGGTTCTCCTTCTGATTATACTCTCTGCCTGCCAAACTCGCTTATCCTTGCTCCTGCCTTGTGACTGTCCATTCATCTCTTTATTGGGACCATCAGGTGCTTTAGGCAAGGCACAGTAACACAGCTTCACACAGTTAAACGAATGCAGTGTAAACAAAAGTCACACACACCTGAAAATAATATTCCCCAACATGTGGCCACCAGGAACAGTAAGGATGTTCCAAGCTTTCAGATGACAGAAAGAAAAAAACCTCAGATCTAGAGCAGCAGCACAGATTTTCCAACAGCCTGACTGAGCTTGGTAGTTGACACCCATCTTTCCAGAGCGGAGCCTGGTCTTTCCAGAGTCCAGTGGCTCCCTTTTTAGCCTTAGGAGATACTAAGCAGAGAGTTCCGTCAAGCCTGTCAGGACTCTGATCTCCAGAACTCTAAGATAATGAATGAGTATTCTTTCCAGCTTCTGAATCTGTGGTGATTGGTGTGGCAGTAGAAAAAGTAGTACAGGTATAAGGTATAGACGGAGGTATCTACTTGCATTGTACAATCTTTGTTTCCCATTCAAAGGCTGGAAATGACTGAGGGAATAAATATAAATCTGGAAACATTGTCTCATCAGATTTATAGTTGCCCTTCCTTAACTTTAAATGTACAGTTCCTAAATGTGTTTATCATCAATTGTAACTTACATGAGCTCGCTGAATCTGGGTATGATTAGTTACATCATCAGGTTATAGCATCAAGATGGGAAGTAGAATCAGAGGCATGCTCACGCCGAGGGAGCTTCAAAGACAGTAGTCCTGCTGAACTGCTAAGGGCGTGAGCCAAGGGCTTTGTCTTATTGCCTGACACAACTGTGATTCCTTACTTGTGGATTATATAAGCAAGTAATTCTGAATCTGTTATAATTGAAAAGGGACAGTGAAGATAAGTTTGAAGCCTAAACTTTAGAAGTTTGCATATGTCAGTGATTACCTACCAGTTTTTCATTATCTACTAAAGAACCTTTTAAGAGTTTTCCCCTCCCCCAGCCCTCTTGTATCTTTACTGTCCATGGAAATTTAAATGCTAGAGATATGCTGTGCATTTTTTCTGTACTTTGTGTCTATCTGTGCTAATGTAAAAGAATAAACCACTGTTTTCTCAAAAACCAAGTTTTCACCTCTGGGGTCATTATTACCCCTGCTAAAGGTACATGGGACTAGATGCTATTGTGAGTAGGTAGAATTAGAGTTGTATTTGAAGGTATTGTCAGGGGCATGCAGGATGGCTCAGTGAGTAAAGGTGCTTGCTGCCTAGTCGACTGACCCCAGTTCCATTCCTAGGACCCATATGGTGGAAGGAGAAAGCCAATTCCTATAAGTTGTCCTCTGATCTCTACACACCTTGATGTGCCCCCCAATAAATAAATAAATAAATGTAGAAGAAATATTAAAAAGGTAGTTTCACTTTATTTATTTGTTTATTTATTTCAGTTTTGGAGACAGGGTTTCTCTATGTAGCCCTGGCTGTCCTGGAACTTGCTTTGTAGACCAGGCTGGCTTCAAACTCAGAGAGATCCGCTTTCCTCTGCCTCTTCAGTGCTTGGATTAAAGACGTGCGTGGACCACCGTCTCCAGGCTTGGTAGTTTCATTTTGTAATCTAGATATTACACCATCTGTGGAACTGGTCCAAGCTCATGTCAATCAAAAGACGTCACATCTGTGTATCTTGGTTCAAAGAGTACCTCCAGAAGACCAGCCAGTGAGCACTGCTAAATATTTACACTGTTGGTATTTCCTGTATCATCTATACGCTTTTGTTCATGATTTGAGATTAGAATCAGTATCAGTTGCCAGAAGGGAACCAGAGTCCTTATTTGACACCCCATTTTTCCCTTGGATAAAAGTCATATTACAGGTTTTTTTCTTTCTTCTCATTGACTGATTAGTGTGGCCCACTTGGTCTCAGGAGAGAACAGAGCGAGGCTTGTAAACTCAGATACCTGCAGGGCCTGCAATAGGAATGTGTAAGATTGACATGGTCATTAGATTCCTTTCACTGTTGACAACTGCAGCAAATCTTCATTTTCCTGGCTATGGACCTCCAGATCTAGGGAGATGAGTTTTATCTTGTTCAGTTACAGTTGGGTTCTGGTGGTCCACTTATAGCCACAGTGGTAGGAAAAATTGGGAATGATTTCAGGTGGGGATCGTTTATGTGTGATACACTCATTGATTTGTTTACCTGATGCACTTCTGTGAAAGGTTCCAGTCACCCCAGGATTTTAGCATGCGCTGTTGATGTCTTCACTCAGTCCTCATTTTAGATATACCTTTATGGTTTCTTAGGATTGTTCATATAACATGTTCAGGAAATGCTGCTAAATTCATGGCTATTTGTCTTCACGCTGTTTGATTTTTATGTGTATTTTGCAATGTTTGCCATTTCCACGTCCTTCTTTTTTCCTGTCTGGTTCTCACCTTTCTTCTTACATGCACACACACACCCACACCCACCACCAATATATACTAATGGTACAGAGAGTCTTGGATATAAACATGCTGATATTCTGTAAGTTAAGATCCAGTTTTCTTTCCCAAGGCAGAGTGCAGCAGCCTTCTGAGATTCTTGGCTCTTTAATTTTAGTTTTAGGATTGGGAGAGGTAGTTATGAAATGAATTAGGCAGGTCTGAAGACCTAACCATATTTGTGCATAATTCTTGAGCAAATACAGACAAGTTCTTAGATGCGGGGTCACTAGAGAAAAAGGGAAGTTCTCAGGAGCTGTCTTGTTTCAGATCAGGGCCAGAAAAGCCTTAATTTTTTTCTGCCAAGTAGTGGCTTGGGAGATTACACTATCTTGCTGCCCCTGGCCCCAGTGTGCAGAGTTCACTTGGTAAGATGTGAGGTCCTAGCAGGTCTAGGCTTCACATTCTCTTTCACTGTGCAATTGAGCTTCAGGTTGAAGTGAATAGGTTCGTTCATTCGTTCCTTCCTTCCTTTTTTTTTATTTTAACAGATAGATTTTCTTTTATTGGGAGTAGCATTTTTCTCCTCAAATGTGTCACTAGTTTGCTATATTGCTGATACTTGAATGGTCTTCACTAAGGATTTTCCTCCTGATGCTTTTGCATTTCTCGTGGAGAGGTGTTGAGGTTCAGCTTAACTGTGTGCAGCTGGTTGTATCTTACGGTGTTTCTGTGTGCCAGTGTTTCCAAGAAGCAAACAGCTTTGACTGCTCTAGCTTGGCAAGTTTTTCTTTCTAACCACCATTGGGTAGAAGCTGGGAATCGAACACAGCTTGAAATCTTGTGGTTTGGATGGTGGAATTCAGGGCTAAACTGTCTAAAGCTAAATTTCTTAATGTTGAGATATTTTTCCCCAATAAATAAACCTGAAAAATAATGATATTTAACTCCTGGAAGTCCATAAAATTGTGTATTTGGACACACACACATACACATATACACAGCTAACAAGAAGGAAAATATACTAAGAATATTCTAGAGATAGCTACTACAGTATAAATCAAACTCAAAATAGCCCAAACCAACCTAGATATGATGTTGTGTTTCCCCAGACTGTACTAAGGCAGTTCACGAGAGAAAATGATACTTTACTTAACTTTGCAGCTTTTTAGGTAGATGTTTTCAGAGAGAAAATAATAAATTAATACCATACACTTTCATAGTACCTGATACTGAATATTTCATATGTGTCATTTAAATTGCATTCCAGTAAATGACCAAGCATTTAGCAGCTTTAATCTCATTAAATCAAAGAATAGATCCCAGAACTGGCCCTAGACAGCATGCATTGGAAGATGGCATCCATCTTTCTACCCTTTCACCCTCTAACATGCACACATTTGTTTGGTTTCAAGACTCATGTGCAACTTTTTCCAACGGGAGTGTCTCCTGTTGTGACATTTAATGAACAATTTGATCTGTGCTGATGTTGGTAATGATAAAGACCTGTGAAGTTTCAGAGATCAAAGTTGATTATTCAGTTTGATCAATCAAAGGGAGAATGCTGTACATGTAAAGTATTCAAAAATATTTTTGGCTAGGAGTAACACATGCCTTCAGTCCCAGCACATAGAAGACAAGGAGTTGGGTTTTTGTGAGTTCAAGGTCACATAGTGGTCTACATAGTGAGTTCTAGGCTAGCCAGGACTACAAAGTGAGAGTCAACTTTAGAATAAAAACAATTTAAAGGGGGCCTACTGTGATGGTTAGAGAGTAAGGTGCTTGCCGTGCAAGCCAAAACTTGAGCTCAGTCCCCAGATCTCATGGTGGAAGAAGAGACCCTGCTGGCTGAATTTCATGTTTGACCTTCACGTGTGGACTGTTGCGTGATATGCAAGAGTAATGATAATAATAATGATAACGCACGTGGACTGTGTCCAGTATGTGAGTGTAACAACAACAATAGTGATAGAAATAATGAGGAGTGTAAAGTGTGAATGTTTTTCTAGTATGATCTAGATTATCTGACTGGCTAGATTCGGTTTCAAAAATGAAATCCATTAAGAACTACTTTTTTGCGCATATGCTATTGAGGTAAAGATATTGACAGGGAAGGGATAGCCTCAAAAATGAAAGACATTGTGCATAGATTTTTTTTTTCAGCACTGGATGTGAAACTCAGGACCCTACTGGTTAGTTACATCTATTGCTCATTTTGGGATAAAATGTTGCCTAAGTGGCAGCAAGTGGTGGTGCACGCCTTTAATCGCAGCACTCGGGAGGCAGAGATGGGCAGTTTGAGGCCAGCCTGGTCTATGAGAGCTAGTTCCAGGACAGGCTACAAAGCTACAGCGAAACCCTGCCTTGAAAAACCAAAAACCAAAAACCAACAACAACAAAAATGTTGCCTAGGCTAGCCTTGAACTCAGGCTGTAGCTCACAGATGCCTTGATTCTTCCTATCTCAGCTTCCCAAGTAGCTGGGATTATAAGCCTGTACCATCAGAATTGTTCAGACTTCTTGACTAGAAAATAATGAATGAGGGCATTTTCTGAGGGTAGTAATGTTTAATTTGATAGGAATTTAGATTACATATATGGGGCTGGAATTGTAGCTCAGCATGAGACTACTTGCTTAGCACACATCACCCCTGAATTCAATCCCCAGTACTATAAGCAAGTAATTCATAGATGGCATATGTGTCTGTTGCATGGAACCACTCGTTCATCCAGGCTGCTTAGAACCAAAATAACCACACAGAAACTGTATTATTTAAATCACTGCTTGGCCCCTTAGCTCTAGCTTTTTATTGGCTAACTCTTACATATTAATTAAACCCATCTCTATTAATTTATGCATCACTACGAGGTCATGGTCTACCAGCAAAGTTTCAGCACATCTGTCTTCAGCGGCGGCTCCATGGTGTCCCTCTGACTCTGCCTTCTTCCTCCCAGAATTTATTTCAGTTTTCCCTGCCTACCTAAGTTCTGCCCTATCAACAGGCCAAGGCAGTTTCTTTATTCATTAATGGTAATCACAGCACACACAGGGAACTCCCACATCATATGTTTGTTAGCATTCATCAAATATTTGCATATTTCGTTATGAGAAAGTCAAAAGGAAAAGTACTATATATATTAAACTCTGGAGAATGATATGTGTGCAGGATTCCTGTGAGAAAGTATGTTGATGTGTGGTTTATTTTGAAGCATGAAAGAGAGAAACCCAAAATGTATTGGTAAATAGATGGAGAGATGGACAGACAGATTAATATAGCATGAAATTGCATAGTTAATACAATAAAATGGTAATTGTTGAGTATAGGGAGTGAGTGTATGGATGTTTCTTGTAAAAATCTTTTAGCTTTTCTGTTGCTTTTATTTTTAGGTGACTGACAGACAACACAAAAGTTAATTTTAGATGGGCAAAAGAGTTTTTCAAATGATATAAGTTTTGCTAGATTTTATAAAAACTTGTTTGAGTCTATTACTATACCATTTGCCATAACAGAATTTTGGAGGTTGGGTACTTTTATATGGTAAAGAGATTTATTTGGGTCACAATGTGATGGTTAGAAGATCCAAACAACATGACAGTAGCCTGTTGTGCCACAAGATGGCAGAGAAGCAAAAAGGAAAGTACTGTGTGCGAAGGGGCCTATGAGAGAACACACTCCATAAGAGGTATAACAATCCCTTCTGCTCTCCTGTCTGACCTAATCGTCTTCCATCAGCCCTCCCTGTTAAAGTTTCTGCTACCCCAAACTGAGGACGAAGTTCCGAGGGCGCGAGCCTTTGAGAAAACATCTGGGCTGTAAAATATAGACTCTTTATGGTACTCTGTGATGAGATGAGGACTGATCATGAAAATCCATTGAAGCACAACTCTGTGAAAGAGCTGTTGAACTGACAGAAGGAAGAACACATACACGCTTAAGTATTTTACTATATATATTTAGTAAATTTTATATTTATATATAATATGTATTATATTTTATAACTTTTTAGTAAATTATAAATTTAGTGAACATAATATATTTTAAAATTATATTTTAATATATATATTTAAAAGATAAGAAGCTGGATATGCTAGCACATTTCTTTAATCTCAGCACTAAGGTGGAAACACAGATTTCTGTAAGTTCTAGGCCACTCTGGACTACATAGTAAGTTCCGGGCCAGCCAGGAAAAACAAAAAGAAAGAAAGGACAGATAAGCTATGTGCTATGTCATATCTACTGACCCTCTTTGAATGACAAGTAACTGTGCTATCTATTGCCTAAAGGATTAACACCCCTACCAATCAGTAGTATTTTCACAAAGTCATTCGTCAACACCAGTATATACAGTTAGTGGGTGCAACGTCTATCCTTTCACAATTTTAACTTCACGTCTGGTAACAGAGCACAGACGGTAACTAACTGAGTGAGCATTCTCGTTATTCCCAAGGATACGCATCCCAAGCATACACCAATAAGAGGAAAGTTAGTTGTTACATACAGTGGGTGTCTTTGGGAAGTAGAGCTCAATTCTCTCCTGGAACCCAGGCTCATTGCATTGGTTTTTTTTTTTCCAGCAGATCCTAAAATAATTTTCTTTGAGTAAATTACAGTGTTTATTCAAATTTTATAGATAACATCACTTTGTTTTTTAGATTACAGGTCCACCAGGCTGTGGAAAAACTCAGTTTTGTCTGATGATGAGTGTTTTAGCTACACTGCCCACCAACATGGGAGGATTAGAAGGAGCTGTGGTGTACATTGACACAGAGTCTGCGTTTACTGCTGAAAGGTAGGTTGTTTTAATTTCGACTATAATTCTTTGCTTTTAGAGCCCCTGTGCACACCATGGGCAATTTACACATAGGTTATTATTTAATTTTTGAGAACAAAGGGTGCTAGCTACTATTTTTAAAGTTTTTTTTCTTTTGAAATTGATTCAGGAAGCAACTTGTCTTCTTCCTTTTCTATCTTTTCTTACTGGTTTAAGTGGGGTACCTGTGTAAGCTATATTTTTATTACTGCATCTTGAAAAAAAAAATCTCCTCTCCATGGTGATATTTTGCTTGTGATCTAACAAATAAAGCTTGCCTGAAGATCAGAGTGTGTAGCTAATTAGCCATAGAGGTCAGGCAGTGGTGGTGCACACCTTTAATCCCAGTACTTGGGAGTCACATGCCTTTTATCCAAGCACTAGAAGGTGGAGACAGAAAGGGATATGGCTGGGTGGAGAGAGGAATATAGGGCAGGAGGAGATAGAAGCTCATGGCATTCGGTCTGAGGATTCATGGAGATGGGATCTTGCCCACTTTGGTCTGAGGATTTAGTAGAGGTAAGAGGTCTTTCTAGTGGCTAGCTGCTTAACTTCTCTGTTTTTTCAGCATTTATCCCATATCTGATCCTGGGTTTTTATTAATAACGCCTTTCCTCTCCTGACAGTCTTTGTACATAGTTACATCTCTTTACATACAGAAACATCTCTGTTTTTCATCCATCTGTCTCCTCTACACATTTCTTCTCTCCACTCTGCTACATTTCTTCACATAGAGCTACACCTCTCTTCTACATCATGTACTCACTTGCACACTGACACACTCACATACACTCTCACATACCTTTCATAGCACAAACTCTGGACAATATATAAATAACATTCTTAGGGTCACTTAGCATTTCTTGAGTAAACAATAGAGACAGAGCCATTCTGATACACTAGGAACCGTACGGTTTCTCTCAGGCTAGGGAGGTCATGCCAACCGGGCATGGTGAGTAAAGCAGGCTTGTAGCTTCTTAAAGTGGTCAGGGTTCCCAGACAGAGAGTGACATTGAAATTCGGGACTTAAACAATAAACAGTTAGTTGACTAGGTCTTGAGTCCTGCATCACAAACATGCAGAAAGTCAGTTGCTGCAGGGAGTTATATCTCAGTGTTATCACCCTGACTTTGGTTCAACAGATACCTGGGAACTTGCTCTGGTGCATATTTTGTAGGTGCATCGAGTCTATTTTGAATCTGTTCTGAAGTCTAAAATAAATTTTATAACTGAGAATTTTGTTATTTTCCTATGTTAGTCTGAGCTATGAAAAATATCCTAGTATTATTTCTATTCATCAAAATTATACAGATTAAGCAGAAATCATCTTTCTGACCATCCACAGATATATGTGTGCTCAGTAGATGATACGCACACACACAGACACACACACACAGACACACAGACACACAGACACACACACACACACACACACACACACACACACACATATGAGATAAACATACTGGCACCAGGAAAAATACCCATAGCTGTTTTCAGGAATAAAATGTAGTGGCACATGAGAAAAACTACAGACAGAAGCAACCGATTCACATTCAGTGACCCCACGGTCTTTACCAAGTGGGGCCAGAGAGTTTTCATCTGGTGGGTTGACCTGTTGAATATGAGCTGTCATCTGCTGTATATGCTCACAGCTCTGGCTGCTTTTTATTAAACCAACCACAGTGACACACCTTCACACAGTATAAACAAATATCCTGTAACAATTCTTCCTTTTTTGTTTCAAATAAAAATGGAAGGTTTTAACTCTAACAAAATAAAATTATATACAATAAGAACAATTATCAAGTAAGAGTTACACTTACAAAATACAGTCCATTTATATTTGGCAAATTCAGAGAAAATGCTCTATTATCTATCCTATCTTGGTGAGTCCAAAGTTTTATACCTAAACCACTTTCTATCATAAAACTTGTATTACCAACCTAATAGTATATACTTAAACCTTAAAACTTCTTTTAGATAAATAACTTAAGCTTTTATGTCTATTAACCTTTATAAATTTTATATCTCTTTTTGTAAGTTTCTTTTCTGAGTTTGGTAACAAAGAAAATGATTTAACTATCTAGTCTTCAACTCTATTAGAGACCTAAGAATGATAAAATATTACTTGAGTAAACAGAAAGTGCAAGGCAAACAACTTCCAAAACTAGAAACAATTGAGACATCTGACTTTCTGGACAGTCACTCAAGATTCCTCTGTAATATGGGGGTATCCACCTTCAGCCTACAGGCCTAGAATATCTGACAGGGTTTTTTGTGAAGCAGGAGTTTTGAAAAAAACTGTCCTACCTTGTGTTGGCAAAATTTGCAGTCTTTCTTTTGTGTCCTTGTCCAATTTGGACAGCATACTGTCTGCACTCTAGGCAAGGGCAGTTGCCCAGTGGCTATCTTTGCCACATATGAAAGCAAATTCCATATGGAGGTTCTTCAATACCCATCACCTTTTTTTCTGAAGTAGAATGGAACTGCCAGGAGCAGACCTATCTCACTGTCATGAAAAGCTTTATGTTATTAAAACATCTTAATACCATATTCTGTAAATCTCTGAAGTGCTTGAAGACCACCTATCTATCTAAAATATGTCTGTTTAACCTTGAAAACATACCTAATATGACTACAAGTTAGATTGTTATAGATGATCTATAATTCTTAATTATCCTAAAGAGTTTATAATAATAACTTTTAAGAACTAGAATTTACATTACATTTTAAAATGAGCTGCATGGGTACAATACTTTAGAAAAGAGTAGAAACATACACACAGTCTATTAAAACAAAAGTAGTCTTAAATTTGTATCAATGTACAAAATATCTTAAACAAGAGTAGAAACATATATTTACATATATATATAGTATGTTCTAACAAAAATAACCTTACATTTGTGTCAATATATAAAAATCTATACCAATGTAAAATATTTGTGACTAGTGGTTGCTTTTTAGTTTAAAAGTAGATTCAGTAATCTACCACTTTATCCTATCATTTTTTTATTCCCCTTTTATCTTTCCAGAAAGAAAACCTTGAGTCTAACCTCTTTTGCTTAGCTTTTTTCTCTGGCCATGACCAATAACAATTTGCAAGTAAGCCCTGCTAAACAATGACAAGCACCCATAACCCACCGATTGACAATAAAACTACCCACCCCATCTCTTGGAAATGTGGGCGTCATGTTCTTAAAATTACTTCCTGCTGGGATAATTGTATCTTTAGGGGACTCTGAGAAAACTGAGATAATGGTCAAGTCCTGGGAAAATAGCTGTAACATTTATTGTCCAGTCTCTGTGTAATGGGAAAGTGCAGGGTTTATCTGAAGTCCTGACTGGAGTAGTCTGTGAGGCTGGACCATCTCAGCTAGCAGCTTTGAAGTTGTTCTGAATGCAGATTTTTGAGGAAAGTGCAGCACTCCTAGAGGCTGGACCACCTGGGCTACTTTCTTCATTGGTATCTGGTCCTTTTTTTCTGAAAATACACAGACTTTTAAAGGTAACATTATATTTGCATTAACACAAGTATGGAATTTGCAGTATACTCAGGTCAGTTAAAGATGATTCTCTGCTCTATATTTGATCAGGTAAAAGACATCTGTCCACTTTTTAAGTCCATTTGGACTGTATAGCCAAACTGGAATATAAATCTCCATCCATGCCATATAAAAGGATGGCATGTAAATAATAAAGCATGAGGATTCTGTAGCCAACAAGATTTATTATGTCTCCTCCAGTCTCAGAGCTGTTCCCATGTAGAAGGATCAGTATAAATGTCACCTGGCTTGTAGCCTTTCCTGGCTTTCCTCCTCATATCTGCAACCAAGATCCTCAGGATCCCTACACCCATCAAATCTGATCTTCATTAACTTTGAAGGAATCCATAGTTTTTTTTTCCTGTGCAAACAGGGTATAACCTCTCCTCCAACACAAAACTTTTCCTGACTCCCATTCTGAAATTAAGGCACCCATAAAATATATAGGCTGATTTAATTCAGCAGTCCCTTCCTCAATCCAGTGTCTCTCAGCAGCGGTTGTTCTCTATTCATTAGCATTCAAAAGTGTAATGTTAACAAAGCACCATAGGCCCAAACTCACTGTGTTGTAGTATTTCCCACCCTTACATGGCTTATTCTTTTTTATAACTTTACTCACTCTTTAAAGACTTTATTATTTTTAAAGCATTTATAGGGGGCTGGAGAGATGGCCCAGAGGTTAAGAGCATTGCCTGCTTTTCCAAAGGTCCTGAGTTTAATTCCCAGCAACCACATGGTGGCTCACAACCATCTGTAATAAGATCTGGTGCCCTCTTCTGGACTTCAGGCATACATGCAGACAGAATATTGTATACATAATAAATAAATATTTAAAAAAAGCATTTATATTTTTATATGACAGTCTATACCCATTTTTACTGTACCTGTTCAGAAGTTTTCTCGTCTGAACCCAGCCTTACTGGGTACATGAAGTATTCTCTGACCACGGGAACCAAACCTTAAAGGGTCAGGCAATCCGCTGCATGGTTCTACTTACCACATGGCTCTGGCAGCTGGCTCTACCCCAGCTTGGGTTTGTGAGAGCTGAGCCTCAAGCCTGTAGGTAGCAGCTGGGAGCCACGCCTCTGTATGTCATGAACACCAGCCAGCCTAGGAAGCCAGATCTGTTTGTGTGTTTGGAACTCTTTTTTTTTTTAAAGCTTTCTCAGGTCCTATGTGGATATTTGTGCCTCCACTTTGGACACCATATGTAGTCAGACTTTCTTGTTGGGACCACCAACTCCCAAATAATGACATGGAGACTTATTATTAATTATGAAAGCTTGGCCTTAGTTTAGGCTTGTTTCCAACTAGCTCTTATAACTTAAATGATAAGTTAAAAATTATATAAATTAAATTATAAGGTCCATGAGGAACTCAGTTTAAAAACCTAAGTAAAAGGAAAGAGCTGGTTTGCTTATTTTATTTGCTTATTTTATGTTAAGGAATTCATTTTACTTGTGAAATTGTGGGTGGTTGATAGTGCATTCTTCAGGTTTATGGCTGGGGAGGGTTGATGAGGTTGAACCCAAAGGTAACACATGCTTTGCCTTAAGCATGGTTCATTAGTGGTTTGAACATTTTTGTTTCAGATGATCTCGGAAACAGTATTAGCTCTGCAGGCATTCTTTATAGCTGTTTCGATTGATTTATTTTAGTTATTGATTCTGCCAAGACTTTGTGCATGCAGTTGCATGTACATATATTTGTGTACCTGTGTTAGTTTTTTTTTTGTGTGTATATGTATGTGTGTGTTTATGTGCATATAGACCCCAGAGAACAGACAACCTTGGGTGCCATTCCTCATGTCTATCTACCCCCTTTAAAAATTTTTATTATGGATGTTTGCCTGTATGTTATATCCCTTGTGTGCTTGGTGCCTGAGGAGGTCAGAAGAGGGTATTGGATCCCCTGGAACTAGACTTAGAGGTGGTGTGAATCGAACTTGGGTCCTCTGGAAGAACAGTGAGTGCTCTTAACGATAGAGCCACTCTCATTTTTTTTTTTAAATTGAGATAAGGTCTCTCACTGGCCCGGCCTGGCTCTCTGGGGAGTTCCAGCGACCTGCCAGCTCCTGCCTGCCCAACCTGAGATTATAAACCTGTGCCGTCACTCACGTCGTTGTTACACAAGTTCTGAGGATCGAACCCAGGGCCTCATGCTTGCAATGCTGACACGTTACCAACTAACTGAGCTACCACCCTACCTCCTTTTTGTTTCTGACACCGTCTTACTGTATAGCTTAGGTTGTCTCCCCTTCTCCTTTCTTGTGCTGGGGTTAAAGCCTTGAGCTGCCCCAGCTCTTAGTCTTTTGCAGCCCTTCAGTTCTGCTCTTCTAGTGCAGAAGCAGCTGTAATAGGAAGTGAGCCAAGTAGGTGTTCAAATTAGACTTTATCAACAAAAACAAATTATTTTCTGCTTTGGGTCTACAGTACATAGTGTTTGACAACTTCTATTTACATATTTAAGTCAATTTATAAGATTATGAATCGCTGTTTCTGAGGACTTTAATAATACCATCACCTGTACAGTTTCTGGTCTTTTGTTAGTGATTTGCATGCCTAGTAATTAAACATTTTAAAAATTTCTGTGTATGAGTGCTTGTCTGCATGTGTATATCTGTGCGAGAGTCCAGAAGAGGGCGTTGGATCCCTTTGAAATGAAGTTACAGAAGGCTGTGAGCTTTCATGTGGGTGCTGGCTTGAAACTGAGTCCTTTGGTTTCAACTGAAGAGCAGACTTAAAATAAGAAATTTATTATTTTGTATTTTCTGTGTATGAATGTGAGCTGGCATGTGGGTGCTGGGTTGAAATCGAGTCCTTTGGAAGAGCAGTCAGTGCTCTTAATTGCTGTACCATCTTTCCAGCCCCCCCTTTTTTTTTCATAATTTCTAAGTTGGATGTTAGATGCCGGACTTAAATATATAGCTTTAAAGCATCAGATTTTTGTTTTAATTTATAGTTAAAATTATTTTGATCATTTAAAAGCTGGCCCTTCCCTTTTGTTACAGCAGATCCCAAGTGGTCTTTAAGCCTCAGTACTGTGAAGCCCATCTGAGGACTCCACTAGAGGCCTAGGGTATAAAGAGATCTCCGTACTCTCTGTTGACGTGGGAGTGTGTACTGTTCTCATTCTGTGTTTAGTCTCTGCGTTGTCTCCTGGTCCCTTCTGAGTAGTTTCCTTCCATACATTATGCGTATTGGTTCTGGAGCTCCCCTCCAGACCCCACACCTCGTTTTCTGCATTCGCACCAGTTTGGCCTTCCCAAACTCTGATCTCATCTTTGCTCAGGTTCCACCAGACTCACTTTGGCTTCCCTTTTTTGTTTTGTAGAATGGAAAGTGCCTCTGGTGTGAGCCTGGGACACACTTCAGGTTCCTATTAGTTTCCTTTCTCATGAGGGTCACAGTTTTGAACTATTGTTCAGTGTGTGAAACTGTTATGCCAGATATTTTGTCTGCTTTCCTAGTTGTTGATGCTATCAGGGCAATTCCCAAGCCAGTTAATCTTTTGTGCTCAGAAGTAAAAATCTCCCTGTTTTGTCTTGAATTCATTCCATACTGGCTTTATCTCCTAGCCCTATATTGAAATTGATTTTCAAAACTTTATTTAACTCAGTAGTATTTAAAACATAGCCATGTGCTGCTTAATGGTGGTGATATGGTCTGAGAACTGTATCACTAGACAATTTGTCCTATGTTTCTGTTACAGTGTACTTACACACACTGCATAGTGTGTGTTCTTTATAGATATGGTCTCTGTATGCAGTCAAGCCATGGTGAGCAAAAACAACGTGAAACTGCTGCATTGTGTTTTACAGAACTGAAAAATGCTGTCATGGTGATTGCTAGCAGGGTAAACAAACACAGCTGTCCATTGCCATTACCAAGTGTTATAGACTGTTCATAATTGTATATGCTGTGCTTTTACATGACTGATAACATAGTAAGTTTTGTACATCATTATTAGTATAGACCTGTTGAATAATGTGTTGTCTGTGGACAAGATGTTGGCTGTGACATCTCTAGGAAGTGGGACTGTTCCAGCCCGGTCTTGGATCCACCATGTGGGTAGTCATGTAGCACTGTTGACTGTTGTTGATTGTTCTGTGAACAGTTCTTCCCTTTAGCTGTGTTCTTAGCAGCAGTCAGTCTCTCTTGATTTGATTCCTATCTTCTGACCACTTCTTTCATCTGTGTTGCTGGATCCTCAAGTTTTCATCTTCTAAGTCTTGGAAAGCCCTAGAACTCAGTTTTGGAATCTTGTTCTTCTTCTCTCTTTCCTCAGTCCCTGATATCCAGTCTCATGATTTTAACAAACTTCTTGATTGGCAGAAGGGTCATGGGTTCATGTTCTGAGCTTTCCCACAATCCCCAGACTCATATACATTTGCCACTTGACATAATAGCATGTTATAGCTATGTTTACATATGTGGAAAATTGATATATCTGAAGATGAAGTCTGGAGTCCTCCATAAAAAGTAGAACACAGGAAGAACACCAATAACTGAAATCCTGGTTGAATTTCCATTCTTCTAGTAATGAAATTCTTCCTTCTCTCCCTCTGAATTATAATCTAGGTACTTCTGGTTATCTGAGGTGTTATTTCCCTAGGTCAAGTCACCATCATTCTTTTGTGTGGACTGCAGTACCAGCTCATCTTATTTTCATCCTTGCCCTTCCTATAGCCTTTTCTCCATTTGACATCTAGAGCAAACTCTGTGTGTGTGTGTTTGTGCGTGCGCGCACGCATGTGCCCACGCTTCTGCCTGTTTATGGAGGACAGAAGAGGATGTTGGTGTCCTGATGTATCATTCTTTCTCATATTCCTTTGGGGTAGGTTTCTCACTGAACTTGGACCTTGCCTAGCCTCTATTAAGCCTCAGCCATCCTCCAGCTCTGCTCCATAGTGGGGATTTGAACTCAGGGTCTCATGCTTGTATAGAAGCACTCCTGCATGCTGGGCCATCTCCCCAGACTCTAGAGCAAACTTAAAAAAAAGAGAGATTTATTTATTATTTTGTATCTTATGTGATGAATGTTTTGCCTGCATGTATGTAGAAGCAACATGTATGTGCCTGATACCAGAGACCGGAAGAGGGTGGCAGGTCCCCCAGATCTGGAGTTAAGGATGGTTTTGAGCCGCTATATGAGTATTGGGAAATGAATTTCATCTTCTGAAAGAACCGCAAATGCTTTCTAGCACTAACCCCCAATAGTCTTTTGTTTGTTATTCATTTACTTATTTTTAACTTTTAAGGAAACCTATGTGGGATGTGGTGGCTGAATGGTTAAGGTCATGGACTTTTGAGAAGGAAATCTGCTGGTGTCGGTTCAGCTCCCAGATAACAGATGACCACAGATCTGAGGCTCTGAGGGGACCTTCATCTCTGGCTGGCTAGCTCTCTGGCTTTCCCCCGTTAATCTTCCCCTTGCCCCCCTGTGTTCCAGCTATATTATCCTTTCACTCCTGCCACTGACGCGAGGGAGGGATCTTCTCTGCTGCAGATCTCTGTTCTTCCAGACAGCGCATTGTTCTCTTACTCATCTGGACAGCTCTGTGAGGAATACCACTTGCTCCCCCCCCCCCCCCCATCCTGCTTCAGTTTTCTTTAGATCACTGGAGCTGGCCTCTGATATGTTTATTTGCTTTTCTCTCCTTCCGGAGTGAAACCCATGACCAAAGAGCCAGCTGGGAGGGAAAGAGTTTATGCCTCTACAGCACTGGCCATCATCAAAGGAGTCAGGACAGGAACTCAAACCTGGAGGCTGGAGTTGATGCAAAGGCCATGGAGGGTGCTGCTTACTGTCTTGTCATGGCTTGCTCAGCCTGCTTTCTTATGGAGCACAAGACTACCAGTCCAGGATGGCACCACCCACAATAGGCTGGGCCCTCCCCATCAATCACTAATTAAGAAAATGCTCTACAGGCTGGCCTACAGCCCAATCATATGGAGGCATTTTCTCAGTCGAGGTTTCCTCCTCTCAGATGGCTACAGTTTGTGTCAAGTTGACATAAATCAAGCCAGCCCAGGGAGAATGTAACTTTCTTCCTCCCTACTGTCCTCATTTCCTTTTGTGGGATGTTGTAATGCCATGTGTTCTGTACTTACAGCAGTGCCTGGAACACGGCGTAGGTCCTCAGTAAATCCCGAATAAGCGGATTTTATTTTCTTGTATTATTTTTTTGGTTTTTTGACATAGGGTTTCTCTGTGTAGACCTGGCTGTCCTGGAACTCATTCTGTAGATCAGGCTGGCCTTGAACTCACAGAGATCCACCTACCTGCCTATGTCTCCAAAGCGCTGAGATTAAAGGTGTGCACCACCATGCCTGGATGAATGAATGAATTTTAAGTGAATCTTTTCGAAGGAATGCTTTTTATTAAAAGATATCCAGTAGGTGGCACTCTTTTCAAACTTGTGATTATGTTGGAGGACAGGATAGGTTTTTCTGTTGCTTGTCCTGAAAAACAAGGTCTTGTGAAGAAGATTGTCACAGGAGACTACTAGGATTAAGACCAGGCATGTAGAAAACTCCATTTATATTTAGCGTTTATTTATACTTTTAAAAATGCTTCCTAAAGCTGGGCGGTGGTAGCGCACGCCTTTAATCCCAGCACTTGGGAGGCAGAGGCAGGCGGATCTCTGTGAGTTCGAGGCCAGCCTGGTCTGCAAGAGCTAGTTCCAGGACAGGCTCCAAAACCACAGAGAAACCCTGTCTCGAAAAACCAAAAAAAAAAAAATGCTTCCTAAAATAAAAATAATTTGGATAAACCTATAGAAAATTATTTAGTATAGTTATTCAGCACATCAAATGTGAATAGCACTAGCTTCTATCCATACACTGAGTGCTGAACTTACTGCATAGTTGCATAATAATAGTAATAATAATAATAATAATAATAATAATAATAATAATAATAGTTTCTGACAAACCTTCACAGCCTGCCCATCTTCCATGGCCAATGGCACAGCATTTCTTCTCTGTCTTCCTCCATTCCTGCCCTCCTCCCTTTAGTCCCTATGCCTCTGTCTTCCTAACACTGCTCACTTGAATACCTCTTTAAATAATATTTTTCTCTTGAAGCATTTTGAATCTTTTCTTATTGAACCAAATTATGTATTTTTCTTTTCATTTTGCTGAAAATAAACTTAAAAGGTTGTTGACTGTCTCTATCTTTCTCTTCTTTTTTTCTGTTTTAGGCCCCTCCACCCTTGCTTCTGATTATAGCATATTTAAGGAACTTGTTTTGTTTATCTACTTAACGTTCTCAGTCTCTTCTCAGAAACCCTTTAACTCTTTGGACACTGATCTTTTGTACTTCTGTGGCTCTAACTTGAACATAGAACATGGGATGGCTTAGTGTTTGCAGTTCCTGTTCCAGGTCCCCTGGATGACCAAGTATGGCTGACAGATGTAACTGGAATACAGCTATACTCAAAGAGTTTTAGTTTTGACTTTTAAACCTATACATTTGTCATTTCTAGTAATGCCTTTTATGCCTCATTCTGCTAAATGATGATGTCATTTTTGTTTTATTTATCACTTTTTACTTGACCTGCCCCACATTATTAGATTTAGGCCTGAGGTCTGAATTGAATATTTAGAAAATAACTTTTTGTTTACTGACAAGTAATTGGAGAACATTCATTTGTTTACATAATAATCTTATGTTTACCAAGGAACTATTAGATAGCACTAAATTTTAATTGAGAAAGCATATTTTTTTCTGGAATGAGACATGCCAACTTAAATATAACTTATCATTAGGATAATATACTATAGTTATTGAAATAGACTTTGTTCATCCAAGCAACTGAGAGCCTTTTCTAATTTCAGATATGTTAATATAGCTGTTAGATAAAAGTGTTACTTGTAAACATGTTATTTCCAGAAAATGAAAATTTGGAGACATTGTGTTGCTTGTTGGAAGTTGGGTGAGACCCGAAGCCTTGCTAGTTTCTGTTCTGACAGCTGCCCTTCCGTAACAGGCAGAGAGGACACATGGCTTCAGGACACGTGTGTTTCCAGACTTTGGCCTGCACCTGATGTACGGCAGGTCTTAGAAATTTCCCATGTAGAATGTGCTGGAGACTCAGCAGTGTGGCTTTCAGTACTCAGTGTTTTCTCCTGCACTCTTCTCCCTTTTCTCCGTAGACTGCTCGAGATCGCAGAAGCCCGTTTTCCACTCTATTTTAACACTGAAGAAAAATTGCTTCAGATGAGCAGTAAAGTTCATCTTCACCGGGAACTCACCTGTGAGGGAGTTCAACAAAGGTAGGCAGTTTCAGATTTTTTTATTTTAGTAATGCTTTGAAGGTGTTTATCTTCTTTATTTTTAGCTTTTGAGTAAAATAATTCTTATATAATAGAATTAAGGAAATAATTATTTCTGTACTCTTTATTTGTTGTAGTTTTTAAAATGTTTCTTTAACATAGAAAAACATTTAAATGAATATTTTACAATCTAAGTGATTTATTAATTATGTGTTTTGTTAGCAAACTGCCTCAAAATGTAGCAGCAAATATGTATTTTCTGGGTGCTGGGCATCTGGGAGTAGCGTAGCCAGTTTTCCTGCTCCGCTCTTGTCCAGGAGTGCAGTCATCTCTCGGCTCAGCGGGCCTGGCATCTGTTTCCAGCCTCACTCCTGTGCCGTTGGAAGGCCTGCTTTCTTATGTGTGGATGTTGTAGTCCTTGTGCCTACTGTCTGGAACAAGAGTACCACTGTGTTGTCAAAAGCTTTAGTCACCCAGACCAACCCCTGTACCAGGTAGGAGGGCACATATACACAGGGAGATGTAGTCATACAAACAAGAATACTACCCTGTTGTCAAAGCTTTAGTCACCCAGACCAACTCCTGTACCAGGTGGGAGGGCACATATACACAGGGAGATGTAGTCATACAAACAAGAATACTACCCTGTTGTCAAAGCTTTTGTCACCCAGACCAACTCCTGCTCCATGTGGGAAGGCACATGCACACAGGGAAATGTATTCATACAAAGACATGACATACCAGGAAATGGGAACAAGAGGGGGCCGTTTTGGAGACTGACTACCACAAGTAGTTTTACTTTAAGATTACAGCTTTTCTAGCATCGTAGGACAACATGAAAACACTGTGCCTGTTTCCAGAAGAATGCAAGACAATAGCTGTGCTGGACTGAACTAAGTTATGTGTGCTGCGTTTTATAGTCACCAGTGTGACTTAGGGAAGTGTGTGTGTGTGTGACTAGGATGGAGCCTAGGGCCCAGTGTGTATCAGGCAGGTGCTCTACCAAAGAGCTGCATCTCAATCCTTTTTAAATTTTTTACTTTGAGACAGGGCCATGCTACGTTGTCCAGTTTGGGTTTGTACTCCTGTAGCCCAGTTCAGTCTTGAACTTGCAAACGTCTTTCTTCAGCTTCCTGAGTAGTGAGGACTACAGACCTGTGTCACCATACCTGGCCTACTGATTTAAAGCTGATAAACCTTTGAAACACTGTTGTTGTTGTTTTAGACTTACTTATTTTATATTTTATGTGTATGAGTGTTTGCCCACAATGTTTGTATGTACACCACTTGTAATGCCCGATGCCCTTGGAGGTCAGAAGAGGGCGTGGGATGCCTTGGAACTAGAGTTTCAGATGGGTGTGAACCATCTTGTGGGTGCTGGCAGCCAAACCCTGTCCTTTGCAAGAGCAAGTATTCTTAGCCATTGAGCCATCTCTCCAGTCCCTTGACTCTGTTTTTTTTTTAAATTTATTTATTTATTAAAGATTTCTGCCTCCTCCCCTCCACCGCCTCCCATTTCCCTCCCCCTCCCCCGATCAAGTTCCCCTTCCTCATCATCTCGAAGAGCAATCAGGGTTCCCTGACCTGTGGGAAGTCCAAGGACCACCCACCTCCATCCAGGTCTAGTAAGGTGAGCATCCAAACTGCCTAGGCTCCCCCAAAGCCAGTACGTGCAGTAGGATGAAAAACCCATTGCCATTGTTCTTTAGTTCTCAGTAGTCCTCATTGTCCGCTATGTTCAGCAAGTCCGGTTTTATCCCATGCTTTTTCAGACCCAGGCCAACTGGCCTTAGTGGGTTCCCGATAGAACATCCCCATTGTCTCAGTGTGTGGGTGCACCCCTTGTGGTTCTGAGTTCCTTGCTCGTGCTCTCTCTCCATCTGCTCCTGATTTGGACCTTGAGATTTCAGTCCAGTGCTCCAATGTGGGTCTCTGTCTTGCCTCTGTTTTTAAAAATTAAATCTTAGCAGTTGTTTACAGATATTCAATGTTAAACCTGCCTTTTGTTTTTCTTTTTCTGAGTTCTAAATCCAAAAGCATGATTTTCTCTTCCCCCACTTTCTATCTCTTTACTGGGTACCAACCAAAATCCCAGTCAGGTTTGTTCTAGGACTCTGGACTTCCTCCCTGTTTTCTCTGACCCTCCCTGCTCCTCACAGATGCTTGCAGACCCTAACTCAAAGGTCATGATGGTCTCTCTTCTCCCCTAGTTCCCTTCTCCTGGAAGCTGCCAGGATTTACAGCTTGCCCGTCCTGTGGTTAGCTTTTCTCTCCAACCCTAATACAATGTTCTTCCATCTTCCTTCTAAAAACAAAGACAAATAAAAAAAAAATGGTCTTAAATTTGTTCACTGTTTTACAAATTCTACTTTCTTAGGCTTGAATCTTTGGAGGAAGAGATTATTTCCAAAGGAGTTAAGCTTGTGATTGTTGACTCCGTTGCATCTGTGGTCAGAAAGGAGTTCGATCCGCAGCTTCAAGGCAACATCAAGGAAAGGAACAAGTTCTTGGCCAAAGAAGCATCCTTACTGAAGTACCTGGCTGAGACATTTTCACTCCCAGTAAGTGTCCCCTTTTCCTTCTTTTCTCGTAAAGTCATGGTCTCACAGTATGGAGTAATGAACTTAGAGAAGACTAGCAAGCAGGCGACCTTTTAAAGTTTGATTACTACAGCAGGTAACTCTGGTTTTGTAAATTACTCTGTCTGCTGAGATTCTTTCCCCTTTTTCCAGTGTGATGCTGGGGCACATTTAAGTGTTGGACGGTTCCATCGCCACTCACCTTACTCCTTCTCACTCTTCACTCATTCTGAGTGTTTTGTATCACGTCTGTCATGCTGAGATGACTATGAAGCAGTACAACTTACCGAGTTGCCTGGGTCAATGTCTGTGAACTTTCTTTGCAGAGGCAGGGTGTCTTGTAGATTTTGTAAATTAAATCTTTTAGGCTTTGTGCATACGTTACTGTGTTTAGTGCTGTTTCGGTTTGCTTCCAGTGGGCAGAGGTCACCCACTAATGGAAATGCCCATGAGAAAACCTTAAGAGAGCTGTTGGAATGGCTTTCTGTCGTGGGCATTGTGATCAGGACATCTGAGATGCACGGTTGACGACACAGAAATACATACTAAGGTCCACCCCACTCTGCTGCCCGTGGGAGGGCTGAGCTTGTTCCACAGCCTCAGGAAGAGTGCTGTTTCCAGACAGTCTTACTGTCCAGCCCTGGCTGTCCTCCCCCCAGACCTTCCTGCCTTGTCTCAGTGCTAGAGTTGCAGGTGCGGCTTCCACACCCTGCCAGGCTTTTCCGTTTCATGTCCCTCATCCATGCAAGGCAACTCTTTAACCTGAGATAAAATTTGTTTGAGACTTTATAATTTTCACTTGTCTTGGGGAAATTAAAAGCTTGGGTCTTTGTATCAGAAATCATTCAAACAAATTATGTGAGCCACCATGCAGCCTTTCATTTGTACAGCCTAACAGGAAGGCGGGGAGAAGATGTCATATATGTGCCTTCTACATGTTTTAATGGCTCTAAAACTTACAGTTTGGATTAAAATCAGCTACTGCAAAGTTTAGCTTGAGAAGTGTTTCCTTTTAAAGTTTTGTAGTTGGGGCTGGAGAGATGGCTCAGTGGTTAAGAGCATTGACTGCTCTTCCAAACGTCCTGAGTTCAATTCCCAGCAACCACATGGTGGCTCACAACCATCTGTAATGAGGTTTGGTGCCCTCTTCTGGCCTGCAGGCATATACACAGACAGAATATTGTACTCATAATAAATAAATAAATAAATAAATAAATAAATAAATAAATAAATAAATATAAAGTTTTGTAGTTGCTTAAAATGATATATTTGAATTTCTGTTGTTCCTATTCAAGTAGAATAGAAAAATTTAAAGACTATTTCAAAGTGATACTTAATTGAATGGAAAGCTAAGATTAGTTGCATACTTATCTTATTAATTTAGTGTTGCTTGACCTAAGCCTGTGTAAAATGTAAAAAATTCACTTTTTAAAACTTGTTTTTTTTAATAGCAATTTTAGCCTGATGCTTTGCAATTTGCTAAGATAATTTATGTTTCTGAGTAAGAAAAAGGACTTTTTGTTTTGAGTCGAGTTCTCTGAAACATCACGTGCTCGGTGTCTGCACCCTGGAAGAACGTGAGCATGGCTGCAGTCTGATGCGTGAGTTATTTCTGCCAGTCCCTAGTCTAGATCCTTCTCCCTAGGCCAGTCATCCAGGTCTTATGCTACTCCAGACAACCAGTTATTTCTGCCAGTCCCTAGTCTAGATCCTTCTCCCTAGGCCAGTCATCCAGGTCTTATGCTACTCCAGACAACCAGTTATTTCTGCCAGTCCCTGGTCTAGATCCTTCTCCCTAGGCCAGTCATCCAGGTCTTATGCTACTCCAGACAACCAGTTATTTCTGCCAGTCCCTAGTCTAGATCCTTCTCCCTAGGCCAGTCATCCAGGTCTTATGCTACTCCAGACAACCAGTTATTTCTGCCAGTCCCTAGTCTAGATCCTTCTCCCTAGGCCAGTCATCCAGGTCTTATGCTACTCCAGACAACCAGTTATTTCTGCCAGTCCCTAGTCTAGATCCTTCTCCCTTGGCCAGTCATCCAGGTCTTATGCTACTCCAGACAACCAGTTATTTCTACCAGTCCCTAGTCTAGATCCTTCTCCCTAGGCCAGTCATCAGGTCTTATGCTACTCCAGACAACCAGTTATTTCTGCCAGTCCCTAGTCTAGATCCTTCTCCCTTGGCCAGTCATCCAGGTCTTATGCTACTCCAGACAACCAGTGCATTATGGATCCAGGAGGCGCACATGCCTTTAATCCTAGGAAGCAGAGGAAGTGGATCTTTTGTTAGTTCAAGGCAAGCCTTGCCTACCTAGTAAATTCCAGGCCAGACAAGGCTATACAGTAAGACTCTTGCCATAAAAAACAAAAAACATGAATCTAACAGTTTTTTGTGTGGCTTCAAGGCACTGACCTCCCTCCCTTTTTTTTTTAATCCTTTAAGGAATTTTTGTTAGAGCAAGAATTTTATAATTAAAATTGTGTTTCTGTGCTTAGTTATCAGTTCTGTTACTTAACAAAGAATGGACAGCCCAAGTGATTCCACATTAAAGAATTAAAGTGCAAAGAAAGGGGTGCTTTAAATTTTTGAACTTTCCTGAAAATTCTTTTTTATGGTCTACAAAACATTAATTTGTTCTTATATCTTTCCATTTTTTTTAAATCAAATAATCTAGGACTAGCATTTTTTGCTAGACCTGGCATTTGCTAAGTACATACAGTTCAAAGTTTCCCTTCCTTTTAAAATTTATTTTATATTTTGCAATTTTTCATAGTATTAAAAATTTCAATGTTTAGATATTTTTCTTCTATGAAGCGTTGTGGTTTTTTTTTTTTGCCTTTTTATTTATTTATTTATTTGGTCCCTGATCAAATTTAGCCATTTGGAACCCCAGTGGCACTGTCCCCTGCTTTCTGGGCAGCCTCTATTGCTTGGTGTGCTGGTAGTATGGCTGTGGTGTCATCAGCCTTTGAGGGAGACACTCTGGAGACTCAAATGTGGGGGAATTCTGCAACCTGCTTTTCCTGTACAAGGTCAAGAACCTTCAGTTGCTTCCCTGTTGGCAACTGCACCCTTTGAGAACTATAGCGAGGGTTGGGTGACCGGCTGTTTGCTCTTACTCAGGTCATGCACCCTCCTCTTGCAGAGATTCTATTTAACCCCCATTGCTGACTCCAGTGTTATCACTGCAGGAATATGATGAAGTATGAGTAATACTTCATACCAAATGATATTTGTGAAATAAATCATCAGGTGTGCTGCCTTTGTAATCAGCATAATGCTGTACAAATAATTATGCTAGCCTAATGTTATAGTTGATAACTTGGTAGGTTTATCTGTTTATAGTATGCATACACTAACCTGTGTTATAGCTTCCTTTGATTTTAACGTGCATGCAGTGAATGTGATGACTCAGTTTTTTGAGCTACTAGTGAACCTTTGGTTTGGGAAGGGTGACATCATTTGGTCCTCACGTGGACATGAATGTGTTTATATTTTAATTCAGTTATGGCTCTTGTCTCCATTAGCCATTGACCATCAAAGAGGTTCTAAGTGACACCGCTTTACTGGAAACACACATATTATGTTATGGAGGATTTGAGTTATAAAGTTAAACATTCTCAGGAGAGAATTTTATATACTTGAATACATTAAGACTGTGGTTTGCGAAGCTCAGTTGCAGAAGCCTGGTGGAATTTTTCCCCTCTGAAGCTTTGGGGAAGGGAGAGGCATGCTGCTATGGGGGAGCTTTTGTCTTTAAAGCATGTTTATGATGGTGGTGGATTCTGAAACTGTTTATAGATACTCAGTGGACATAATAAGAGAAAAGAATTCAGATGTTGTCTTCTGAAGGGTGGTGACTGTGGTTGTACTGCCTGTTGACTGCTGCTTCTATTTACCATATCCAAAGCAGTAATGTCACATTGTGAACTGCGTAGGTGAAGATAATAGCACGTTCTTGTGAAAAGTAATTGTCAGTTCACAGTGGCCCCCCTTTCTGTTTTACAGATGATACTAAATTAGAAATAGTTTTTTTTTTCACCTGTAGTTGTTAAAATTTGGCTTATTCTAAAACAGGGCCTGAGGCATTTCTCCTGTGGTTGCCCTCTGTGCTTCTGACTATGTGCTTTGGGAATATGCATAGCTCTGATTTATTGCTTATTAAGGGTTCTTTTGAAATAGTAATTTCCATTTTTATGCTTAAAACTTTAGAAACATGAATGAAAATACTTGTACTTCTCGTTTGCTATTTAAAGGCATCCAGATTTAGGATCCTCATCAAGAAGAAACTGTTTGGTTTTGTTTAAGTGAAAAAATACAATAAGATAAATATTTTATTATTTGAAAAGGGCATACATTTTTTCTCTCAAATTAATCTGACTCAACTTTATATGGTCTAGAATTTATTTTATTTTTAACCTTCAGCTGTCTCATCATGCAAGGTGGTTTAATCTTGAAGACCATATCTTATCATTGACACTAATAAATACTAAAAAATTAAATTAGTGGACAGTTTATTAAAAGAGTCAAGATTTTGTCAATTACAAAATTATCATTGGGTTTTTGACTTGTGACATAGATACAAGTGTCCACTTTTGTCATTTAGCCTTTTTTATGGGTCTTCAGAGCTTACCTTTTTAGGAGAGTTTTATGAAATTGCTCTGTGAGATAGAAATCACAGATCCTCAGTGTATTAAAACACTGGAGTTGGTGCTCACACTGTGTATCTTCATTGTGTGGCTTTTCTGGAAATCAGACGTTTTGGGTTCAGTCTGACCATTCATAGGAGTCACTGAGAACCAGTTCTCAGTGGTGACCTCGAGGTGAGTAGGGCTCTGTGGGGCCTCTGTTTGCTCGTGCAGGAGACCTTGCTACTTCAGCTATCCGCTTGCTGCCCGCGGCCCTTAAACTCGCTGTGTAGTAAGCATCAGCTAGCGGATAGCAGGGCGGCATTGGTGTGCTTGAAGGTGCACAGCCTGCAGCGGTGGGACGAATCAGGTAGCCCAGGAATATACTCCCAGTGAGGAAAGGGTTAACTCAGCTGGCTCAAGTTGCTCCAGTCCTGCTCATTTCTAGAAAAAAAAAAATCTCCCTTTTTTTGGCCTGGCTCTTGGCGGGGTCCTGGGAGAAGAGCCCTGGGAATATTCCACCTAGTAAGTATTTTTGTATGTGTGAGGGTTGAGGCCATAGGTACCAGTCTGATCACAGTTTGTGCAAACAATGCGGTCTGTGGTGAGCATTGATTTTGCTCTGGGGACCGGAGTCTAATTAGCTGAGGTCATTTAAGTGGGTGCTGCATACCTCCCGACTGACCCCAATAAAAATGCTGGACACTAAGGATTGAGCCAACTTCGCACATGTTGCCCTGCGTCATTACTGAGACAGTTAAGCACATCCTTGTGTCTCCACAGGGAGAGGACAATGCAGCCTCTACCTGGATTTCCTGCACTTTGTCATGCCTTCCTTTGCCACGTGTCTGTCTCTAACAGTCATCCCTGAGGGAAGGCGAGCAGAGGATGGGGGGAGAGAGGGAGCCTTAGCTGTAACATCTTTTCTGAGCTTATAGTTTAAAAAACATAGTTTTTAAAGCTGTTTTTTATTATTGTATATTGACAGTTTATAATTTTATGTATTGATTGGATCCAAAGTGATGTTATGATAGTCTTAATGGTAACTGCAAGATTTAGCTCAGTGTTCCAACAAGCATAATTCATTGCTTTTGATGATGTCCTGCGATGGGCTAAGTGAGTAAGACGGTGGGAGGAGCTGGGGGAAGAGAACTTTGTGTTCTCTTTGCAACTTTATGGTAAATCTAAAATTATTGCAACATGGGCAGTTTTTTAAAAAGGCGGTAAAGCGGGTGACTTTGCCTTAGCTGGCCTGCAGACTCATAAAAACACAATACTGGCTGTGTCTGGAGAAGGGGATGTGCCTTTGAGGTACTGGCTCTCCTCCCTTTGGCCATCTGGTTCTACAGATATCATCTAATGCTTCATTATTTTTAACACTCTTTTTTATCTTTGAGCAAATCCTCTTGGCTCCATCTCATAATACATTTGGTGTCCAGTTACGTCCACCACCTCACTCTTACTCCCCGGGTCCTGGTAGAGCGCAGCATTGACTTCTTTAGTCTGACTTTTCTTTGGGCTTCCAGCTCACAAATAATGGCATGGAGACTTATTATTAATTATGAAAGCTTGGTCTTTTCCTTAGACCTTTCCCCAACTAGCTCTTGTAACTTAAATTGACCTGTTTCGGTTAATCTACGCTCTGTCAAGTGGCTTAGTTACTTCTCCGTACCGTTATGACCGACTTCTTCAGAGTCCAGCTGGTGTCTCTCCACCTCTCTTCTTCCCACAGTTTTCTCTCTTCCTGGAAGTCCTGCCTATTCTCTCCTACCTATCTCTTGGCCATTCAGCTTTTTATTAAACCCATCAGAAGGTGCCTTAGGCAGTGACACATCTTTACAGTACACAAAAAGATTATCCCACAACAGCTTTGGATTTAGATGTTAGATTGAGTTATAGCCCACTCTCGCTAATGTTAAGACTTTGAGTAAGTGTGTGTCTTGACTCTGACTTTTAGCTTTCCTGTTTGAAAAATGGGCATAATATCTGACTTGTAGGTATGTGGGAATTAAATGAGATGTTTGTAATGTTATTAATGCAGTACTTGGTACATTCTGTGAAAGACAGCCTATTAATTATTACTTTTAACTATAACCTTATTCCAGATGCTTTGTATACTTTCCATCCTAATATTTGTACAGTGTTAAAATAAGGACAAATTATGCTGTACTTCTCCATTGCCCCCTTCCTCTGTTTTGTTGATAGATACTAAGACTGCCTGAAGCCTCTTATACCCCGTAACTCCTACTTCTTTGGATCTCATTCTTTCTTCCTCTTTCCCTTTTTAATTCCACTTTTAGTAATTGTGTCCAAAGCTTTAAGCTAGGCACAGTGAGGTCCTGAAGACAAAGAAAACCTAGTCTTTGGCCTTGAAGCTTCTATAAATCATCACCTGCAGAGACAAATAGCTCTCTGTGGCGTAATGGAGAACAGAACGAGTATCTTGGCTACTGCTCTTTTCTATTTCTAACTGATGCGTGAGAAGTGGAGCACCTTCACTTCTGTCACAGGGGCTACAGGTTACCCAGAGAAAACAATGGACAAGTGTAGACCCGCAGTTCCTGTTAAACCCTTTCTCATGTCTGACTGGACCCATACAGTCTCTCCCTTGTTCAGAGAGTGCTCTTGTTGGAGGCAGGCTCTTGGTAAACCGATGAACACACGTGTGGTTGTTACTTTGCTGAGAAGAGGTTGGAAATGAAAGTCAGTTGCAGCCCTAGCATTGCCCTGCGCTTATTACCCAGCCTCCCACTTGCTGTATGTTTTCCAGTTGAAGATCTCAAGCTTGTGGCTGAGTGGCAACCTTTAGTATTCCAGTGAGCGCAGCGATCCAGTGAAATGAGTTGACTTGCCCAAGACTGCTTTGGATAACTGAGTAATGTCACTTGACACTTGTAGCGTGGGTTTTCATCCAGCATCTACTTGGTTTGCTTCTGAGTTTACTGCATAGATAATGATATGATACAGATCAGTGCAGCGTAACTTTCTCCACGTTTATCTCTGACCACATCCTCTGCTCAGAAGCATTGTGTGGTAGCATGTCTAACTAAGTCCTAGACTAAAAGCACGATAAGGACAGATAATTTACATGTCTCATCAGGTATATCCTCCATAGCTTGGTCAGAATCTTTGTTGATAGATTGCATTCCTGATAAGGCACTCAGGAATATCCTTCTGGCTCCAGCATGTTCCCCCTGCCTTGCATTTTTCTATAAATGCAGACTGCTGGTCTACCTCTGCTCTCTAACTGGTTCCACTTTCCATTGTGGTACAACCATTGTGAGTTTCTATTTGGAGCCTAAATGATTTTTTGCCTTGCAGCATCATTTAAGTTTTTGTATGTTTGTGTTGGAGCCCCTGAAAACAGGACTGTGCACTCCTCACCATAGCTCCCTTTCTTGAAAAGTGACGCATATTAAGTAGTGTCCAGTACATATCTGTAGGGTATTTTATACTTTTAATTATACAATTTCTGAAATGCATATTTAATTAAATGCTTATTTAATTCCTATGCTATTTGAAAGGACAGCACTCTAGCATTGCTTCTAAAGTGTGCAAAATCACCTGGAAACTAGGGCTTGGTGTCTCCATGCTTCTTTTTTACAACCAATGGCTGTTGGCTGATGATCGGAAAGCTCTGTTCCTCTAATACCCTGAGCTGCTCAAAGTCCTGTGAAATGCCACTAGCTACAATTTTATGTAAACTGTATGGTAAGAATTGAGCACCAGTGCTCTGTAGAGTGCTACCGTAATGCCTCACTCCTAAAACATGGACAACAAAGCAAAGTCAAATGGGAATATATCAAACTTAAAAGCTTCTGCCCAGCAAATGAAATAGTCATCAACGACCTGAAAAACAAACTGTGGGGTGGGGAAGTCATGAATCTGACAAAGAACTAATATCCACAATATATTAAAAAAAATCCTACAACTCAGTAACAAAGCCTGGACAACAACAAAATCAAACTAATTAAAGACTGGCCTAAGGACTTGAGTAGATGTTCCTTAAAGAACGCACATAACCCAGTATGGTGGCACAGGCCTGTAATTTCAGCACTTAGGAGGTTAAAAGCAGGAAAACTGTGACTTTAAGGCCTGTCTCAGCTGCATCAGGATCTCAAAGTGATATCTGCGTTGCGGTGTTCATTGTAGCATCATTCCCCAAAGCCAAGCCATGGAAGTAGTCTAAATGTTCATTCATACGTGAGTGGATAAAGAAGATTTGTTATATACACATGATGGGATATTATTCAACCTTAAAGAGAAATCCTACAGTTAGTGATAACATGGGTGAGTGTGAGGATGCTGTGCTGGATTAAGTCAAGCATAGGACACATACTACGTGATCCCATTTACATTTGGAATCTAAAACAGTCAGACTCCTAGAAACAGAAAGGTGATTGCCAGGGCTGGAGGGACTGGAAGATGGGGAAGTATTGGTCAAAAGTGCAAACTTCCAGATATTAGAAACGAGTCAGTTTTGGATATGTGTACACAACACACTGTCTGAGTTAACAACATTGTCTTATATACTTGAAAATTGCTTATGGGGCCAATTTTATATTTTTTTAATCACAAATAGTGGGGGAAATTTATAACAAAAAATGTATTGAGTGTAATAATTATGGAAATAGTTTCATGATAATACATAATTGTCGTAGTTTTAAAGTTTTTCTCCCTGGGTTGGAGAGGTGGCTCAGTGATTTAAAGTACTGGCTGCTCTTCCAGAGGACCCGGGTTCAATTCCCAGCACCCACATGGTAACTTGCAACTGTCTGTAACTCCAGTTCCAGGGATCTGGCACCCTCATACAGACATACACGCAGGCAAAGCACCAGTGCATAGAAAAATAAAAAGTTTTTTTCCAGTACAACTTAGACACTTTAAAATAGAGCATATTAAAAGTTACATAGTTCTCATTTGAACAATTTGTATACTCCCACTTTGCCTTCTGTTATTGACATTTTTGTAGGTGTGCGTGAGTGTACAGTGTATGTGCTTATGTGTATAGTGGTGTACACAGCTGTGTACGTGCATGGAGATTGGAGGAGGATGAAGGATATATTGTTTTATTACTTTCTACCTTACTCCCTTGAGACAGTCTCTAACTAACCCTGGAGCTAGGTTGCCTGACCAGCAAGCCCTAGCAATTCTCTTGTTCTCTTTTACTATGAAGAGGAGTTACTGGCAAGTGTGTGACCACACTGCTTTTATGTGGGTTCTAGGAATTTGAACTCAGGGCATCATGTTGCATAACAACAGCTCTTACATGCCAAGCTATCTTCCATCCTTAACTCATCTGTCTGTCTGTCTGTCTGTCTATCTATCTATCTATCTATCTATCTATCTATCTATCTATCTATCTATTGATGCTGGGAGTTGAACCCAAGATATTGTACGTACTAAGCTAGTATCTCACCAGTAAGCTTCATCCCTATCTCCTGCTCTTTGCTTCTCTTTGATAGTGAAAGAGATAATCTTATCAGTTTCACATTTTTTTTGTTTTCATTTTGATTCTCTTAATGTTTCTTCACTATTGGGGAATGTTATATTGGGTTTTAGTATTCTTAACACAGAAATGACAAATGTTTATACTAACTTAAATCTTATTATAATAAATGTGTAGCCTTAAAATCATTTCTGAGTAATTTGACTTTGCACCTCCCTTAGAGAACACCTGAGGTCTGGAGGCCTCCCTAGCATCCTGTTCTGAGGTTTCATGAGAACCCAGTACACTCTGTGAGTACTCAGAGAATGTTTTACTGCCGTGGTTTGACAGATGTAGCCAGTAAAATGGCCTACTTAGGAATTTAACTTGAAGTTCCTAGGGACTTAAAACATAAAATATTTTTTATAGTCATCATGATGCAAAGGCTTTCCTGCACATATAGAGTGTATGAGTGAGGAAGGGATAGTTATGACATGCCCTGGATAAGTGACATCCAGAGCATAGGGATAAAAGTGTGTGTGTGTGTGTGTGTGGTGTCAGAGTTTTCAGGCTTGTACCTCAGGAACCACCCACCTTGTTTTTTAGACAAGCACTTTCAGTGACCTGGGGCTGTTGATTCAGCTGGGCTGGATATGGACTGAGTTTCTCTACACGGATCTGAAAAAGCCTGGGATAAAACTGGACTCGCTGAACATAGCGGACAATGAGGACTACTGAGAACTCAAGAACAATGGCAATGGGTTTTTGATCCTACTGCACGTACTGGCTTTGGGGGAGCCTAGGCAGTTTGGATGCTCACCTTCCTAGACCTGGATGGAGGTGGGGGTTCCTTGGACTTCCCACAGGGCAAGGACCCCTGATTGCTCTTTGGGCTGACGAGGGAGGGGGACTTGATTGGGGGAGGGGGAAGGAAATGGGAGGCGGTGGCGGGGAAGAGACAGAAATCTTTAATAAATAAATAAATTAAAAAAAAGTCTTGTTTTGCCGGGCGATGGTGGCGCACGCCTTTAATCCCAGCACTCGGGAGGCAGAGGTAGGCGGATCTCTGTGAGTTCGAGACCAGCCTGGTCTACAGAGCTAGTTCCAGGACAGGCTCCAAAGCCACAGAGAAACCCTATCTCGAACCCCCCCCCCCCAAAAAAAAAGTCTTGTTTTAAAGAAATTATTGTAGCATGATTTTTTTATGATTCTAGTTTAAAGCCACCAAAGTTAGGTTATTTCTTAGACCATATTATAATTATTTGCCTTTGTTACTATGTATGATCTTTAGCTTAGTCTACTGGAATGTCTGGTAACATGGGATGGACTGCTTAGTGGTTTTAGAAGTAACAGATCTTTGTCCAACAGTACAACTCTCCTCCACATTCCTCTTCCAGTCTTTGGGAAACACATTTCATAGCAACACCATGATACAGCAGAAGAGACCCAGAATTTTAGGTTAAAAGATAAGTGTTTTAGCAAGTGTAGCAAATGTGTTACAATTGGCTGCAGGACTGCTCTATTTATGGTCAGTTCTCTTTTCTGATACTTGGTGTCCTATTATATAGGAAGGGATTAAGTTACTCTATCAGGATGCCTAATATTATTAGTAATTCTAGATGAATAATAATTTAATATGTTTCTGTGTTACTAAATTTATTTTTAATAAATTTATTTTAAATTTATCTTTACAGTTTATAAATTACTTCATATATAATTTTGCCAGAAGATATTTATATATAGTTGTTTTAAAAGAGTAAGAATATTATGTGTATGTGAGTGTTCCTTTGTTGATTTGTGCACATCATATGTGTGCAGGTACCTATGAAGGCCACAAGAGAGCATTAGGTCCTTGGAACTGAGGTCACAGGGATTGTGAGCTGCTCCATATGATTTTGGGAACTGAACTTGGTCCCTTGCAAGAGCAACAAGTGCTTTTAACTGCTGTACCATCTCTCCAGCCCCCTCTTCTTTCTCTTTCTCTCTCTCTCCCTCCCTCCCTTCCTCCTTCCCTTCCTCTCTCCTTCCCTACCTTCCTTTTTTATTTGAGCCCTGGCTGGCCTAGAACTCACCATGGAGGTTAAATTGTCTTCATGTTTGTGGCAGTCTTCCTGCCCCTGCCTCCTGAGTTCTAGGATTATAGTCATGAACCACCATGCTTGGAGCAACTTCTTTTCTTTAAAAAGATACTCTGCCTTGTTTTTTTTGTTTTTTGTTTTGTAATAGACTAGTATGGCTTATTTTTAAACTTTAGTTATTTGATTGATGGATTATAATTTCCCAAACTTAGAGGATATACTCAATGCATTTTATTTAGAATTTTGGAGTATTATGTGATTGTTTTTAATATTTTTTTTAAAAACCAATTTCTAACAGTTATGAATGATCAAAAATAGTTGGTTCTAGTGTCATTTTTGAGGACTGTAATGAGGTTCTCTTTTTACTAAGAGTAAGGTTGCCATCCAGTAGTGTGGCTATTTAAAAATAAATATTTAGCATTTATGTTTATAGAGTTCTCTGCAATTGTTAATTAGCCTGAACCAGTGTTTATCTCTGTAAAAGTCTGGCAAGTGCTTGTGTAAGCCAGCTTTGGGCAGGATTTCCAGTCAGCATTTGGAGAACTTTTAACTCTGGAGTTAGTTGATACTTGTCTGTATACTATGAATTCTTCAAAGTATATTTGATTTTTTAAAACCATACCAACATTGTTTTAGAGAAATTCTGAAATATTACCATTCCAGATGATAAAATCTTTTGTTGTAATCCACTTTTTGTTGCTATAACTGAATGCCACAGATTTAGTAATTTATAATGAACAAAGATTGTTTCAGCTTGTGGGCCCGGAGGCTGGGAATTCCAAAAAGCACGGCTCCAGCAACTGTTGAGGGCCTTCCTGATCTACCACAGTGTGCTGTGTGTGCTATGATCTACCCAGTGTCCAACATGTGACCCTTTGGAGACACATTCAAGCCCTAGGAGCTGTTCTGAGTGTTGTTTTAGAAACTCACACATCCTAGGACCTAAAAGTTCTTAGAAAATGTAGCCCGAATATTTCCCTTCGTAACTTGGCATTTTTAGAGTAGACACTGCTAAAAGAAGACGTTTTGTATTGAGTAACCTGCTTGATGGTTGATAATGACTGTTGGCAGGCTATAGAATCACATAGGAGACAGATCACTGGGCATGTCTGTGAAGGTTTCTAGAGTGAGTATAGGGATGGTACCTGTCCATGGGCTGAAGTTCCAGACTGAATAAAAAGCAGAAAGTGAGCCAAGCACCAACATTCATCTTGTACCAATCTTTGTTGTTCTTTATTTTCTTTCTTTCTTTTTTCCTTTTAATTTAATTTTTTAAGACAGGGTTTCTCTGTGTAGTCTTGGCTGTCTTGGAACTCACTCTGCAGATTAGGCTAGCCTCAAATCTGGAGATCCACCTGCCTCTGCTTCCCGAGTGCTGTGATTAAAAGTACACACCGCCATTGCCTGCGTGTTCTTTGTTTTCTTTATGATAGCTGTTGTGGAATATTACTTTAACTAGGCAAAGATGTGTTGCATTTGTTTATGCTCTGGAATATTATTTTAACAGTGTAAAGGTATGTTATATTTGTTTCTGCTGCCTTTGTTAACAATGTAAAGATGTGTTACATTTGTTTATGTTGTATTTGTTTAATTATGAAAAGATGTGTTGGTTCACCTTGCTTGCCTAAGCACCTGATTGGTCTAATAAAAAGCTGAATGGCCAATAGCTGGGCAGGAGAGGGACAGGCGGGGCTGGTAGGCAGAGAGAATAAATAGAAGGAGAAATCTAGGCTCAAGAAAGGAGAGCGAGGAGGGGGAGGAAAGAACAAGGGAGAGAGGGTGAGAGGGACATTCTGGGGCCAGAAGCCAGATAGCTGCCAGCCAGACACAAGAAACAGCGTCAGTAAAACATACAGAAATAAGGTAAAAGGCCCCAAGTCAAATGTAGCTAAAGAAAAACAAGTTAATTTAAGTTAAAAGAACTAGCCAGAAACCAGCTTAACCTAGACTAAGCATTCAAAACTAATATTAAGTCATGATTCGGGAGCTGGTTGGTGGCCTAAAAGAAAGCCTGCTGCAGATAGCCCTTCTGGTTGGGGTGAGATGGAATTTCACTGAAGTTTTGATCTGCGTTTTCCTGATGTATAACCTCTCATTTCCGAGGGTTTTTTTTTAATTAACATTTTGTGGGTCTTAATCTCCTGTGAGATGAATAGCTGGCCAAGGCTTTCCCACTTTGCATACGCAGTTTCTTCACTCTTGTTCTGTTTCCTGTGCAGGAGCCTTTTGGATTCAGTGCAGCCTTGATTGTCAATTCCTGCTGTCATTTTCAGAACTCTTGGAGTCACGCCCAAAACACATTGCCTGTATCTTGATGTGTTTTAACTTTAATTTTAGCTTTAACACAGCGAATAGTGGTAGATACAGACACCAAAAGCTCCGTAGAATCCTCAGTGAGTTTTTGAAGGACATCGAAGTTGAAGCTAAAGAGTTTGAGTGCTGCTGCTCCAGAGGTTAGGTGAGGGGGTCCAAGGCTGGGGAAACAAAAGTTTACTACAAAAGCGCAGAGATGTAGGAGGGGACGGGCACTCCAACCTGAGTGCCGAGTGAAAGGGGGAGCGAGAGGCGTGTTCTCTAGAGGTTGTAGACTGCAGGTGATAACGTCCAGTGTCACTTGTGACGTGAGAAGTGGAGACTGAGAGGAGGAACCTCTGCCCTCTGGGGAGCAGCTTGTCACTGTACTGTAGGCTGTAACAATGGGCCTCTCTGCAATGCCGTCTTCCTTTGTAATGGGTGAGGATGCTTTTGCAGTTTATGGATAGGAACTTATAAGGAGTGGAAGAGTCTGTCGGCAGAGCCTGATTAAAAGCTTTCATTCCTTGAAATGTTGTGCGCGCAGTAAAAATGGGGCCGATGGATACTTAACGATGCACACATGGCATTTAGAAAGTCATTTGCATAATCTGGTTTCTCTGTTGCCAGTTTGGCATGTATTGGTTTAAGGTTTTTGCTTAGAAGTGCCTCTTTTGTTAAGCTTCAGGTCAACCAATAAGTATGATGTTTAGAAAAATATTTTTCTTCTCAACCATTCCAGCCTTTAGCCCATTTTTAAATTGTAGGCCGAGATAGCCACAACAAACATTGTGTTTTTATGAATATGAATATAACTAACATTAAAAGACACTGTGACAAGACTTTCAGAAATGATAGATGCTGCCTGTTTGACTAAAGTTTCAGGGTCTGCTTTAATTATAGATATTTAAAGATCATTGTGTTGCGGGGAGGCAGTGGATTGAACGTTAAAAACAGTTTAGAAAGCTAATGTCCTGCTTAGCTCTCTTATTGCTTGCTTTCCAACTTCTATGGTCCAGGTTGATAATCTGTAAATTTTCATCTCATTAGCTTAATGTGCCATGTTTGTGCAGTGATTTGAACTAGTTATCAGTTAAATTCTGGTTGAAAAGCATAGACGTGGGTCTATCTGAACAAAGTCTTGTACGCTGATATATACTATGTATCATTCTTTGAAATAAAAATTCTGCCTTTCCTATGGCAGCACTGAATCCTCAGGGAATGGTGATCCCAGTCTGCAGACTGCTTGCATTCCTTTGCATCAGAATTATTAGGTCTTGAAGTCTGTTTGGTCAGCCAGCTAATTATGCCTGGGATGCTGGCCTTTATGTGTGGGAGGGAAGAGAGAGCTTTTTACTGGGAAGCTACATTCCCCAGCCTCTGTGTGGTAGATTAGTGTTCTTGAGCGTGTCTCATTCTTTTCTCCTATTTTCGTCTCTTTGTCCTGCCTCCACTTCTTGAGTTTTGGGATTGCAGGGGTGCTCTGTCACTTGGCTGATGTGGTTCTGGAAACTGAACCCTGGACTTTGTGTAAGCTAGGCAAATATTCCCCTGTTTTATCCCCATTCCCACAGTTGTATATTTGGTATTCCTTTCAAAGGGTTCTCTGATGTAGTTTATCTAAAACTGCTTTTTGTTTCAACTAAACAGATGATGTTTGGCATTAACTTTTAGGACTTTTTCTTTATAAAATGTTCACCATACTATTATTAGAGGGAAATAATTTTAAAAACCATCTTTGTTTATTTTGTGGTGCTGGGAATTGAACTTATGGCCTTTATAATGCTAGACAAGTGTTCTGTCTCTGAGCTACTTTCCCCCCACCCCTTGCCTTTTGAGACAGGATGATGTTATGCAGTTTAAGTTGACCTTGTACCGACCGATCTTGAGTTCTTCTTTTCTGTGCTCCCTAAATGCTGGAATCGTATGCCTGTGCCATTGTGTCTGACAAAAAGTAGTCTTACTGAGCTGTCCTTGCCATATCATGCCATTAATTTTAGGAGAGCATTTTGCCTTGTGGAAGGATAATAGATTTAAGATCTTATTCTTCACATATTACTGATCATTTATTTGTACTTCTAAAACAGGCATTTATTCTTGCTTTATTGTTAGATAACTATAATTTGTTGCTATGGCTGTCTTTATTGTGTTCCAATTTTAAATATATTGAAATAAGCTTCCTAAGAGGCCAGGACTACAGATGCAGCTTTCTTTTATATTGTGTATGGACAGAGAATTTTGAAATTAATCCAACAGTTGTCCTGCACATGTCAGTGTTATTTGCTCTGCTGTGGATCAATCCCAGGGACTCACGTAAGTGAGTCAGGCAGGTGCCCATCAGGTCCCTTGGCGATGGAATTACAGGCTGCCTCATGTGGGTCCTGGGATCTGAACTCTGGCCCCGATAGAGGAGTCAGTGCTCTTCACCACTGAGCCGTCTCGTCAGCCCCTACATTTTTGGTAACCTGTGTATTTTCTTGTGGTTTAAGTTCTTGGGATTGAAACTGTGGTCCATAGACTGTCAGCAGCATCCTCTGTGAGCGTGTTAGAATCTCAGGCCCTCCTTTCTTCTGTCTAAATCAGGGTCTCTGGCTGATTCCATGTTCGTGAAAGCTTAGGAGGCATTGTTTAAGCCCCCTCAGCTCGGGGTTTTGTTTACTGGCAGCTGGGAACATCCTGTTCTAGTTTCATTTCTGTTGCTGTCATAAAACACTCTGACCGAAAGCAACACAAGGGAGTAGAGGGTTTTCTTGGCTTGTATTCTAGGTTATAATCTATCGTTGGGGGAAAGCCAAGGCAGGGAACTCAAGCAGCCGGTCACATCATATCCACAGTCAAGAGCAGAGAGAATAAACATATTCGCACTGCCTGCTGGCTTGCCTATGCTCAGTTAGCTCTCTTAACTCGTACAGTTCAAGCCCAGCCTATGAAATGGTGTTGTCCACGTTCAGGCTGGGTCCCCTTACATCAGTCAACAATCAAGACGATTCTACATAGACACGCCACTGGCCAACCCAACTTAGTTCTTCAGTTAAGGCTCTCGGATGATCTTAGGTTGTGGAAAGCTGACAGTTAAAAACTAACTGGGTAGAATGGCGCAATCCTCTAATTCTAGCATTTGGAGACAGAGGCATTTGTGAGTTCAAGGCTGACTTGGTCTACATAGCAAGTTCCAGGACAGCCAAGGCTATATAGAGAGATTCTATCTCAAAAAAGAAAAGAAAAAACCCTAGCCATCACACATCCTCTCTAACATTCTAGACTTTCTTCCTCCGAGGAGGCACCACCTTCCCATCATACCATAGAGAAGCAGGGTAGGGCACTATTTCCTACTGTAATAGAAACATCATTTAATTGGATCATTGTACAAACATACTTTCATCTTTTTTTTGAATGACATATAGCTTTAAAATTTTTAATAATTTTTTTGGTTGAAATATAAAACTGTAGCCCATACAACGGTGGTCAAAAGGACTTTAATGTTTTTGGCAAGGCAGAGTCTATGGGCTTAGCTCCTCTGGTTGCAAGTCAGCTCGGAGAATCACATTTTCCCTCCCCAAGGATTGCTCCTCTCTGTAGTTGCCCAGCTCTGTTCCTGGTTCAGCTAGACAGGGTTCTGAACTGCACTTCTCTTCTGGAATCCTGAATCCCCAGGGACCAGCTCGTGGAAACTGCTGACCCGTGCATCTCAGTTGCAGACTTTCATCCCCTGCTGTGTCGGTGTCTACAAGACTAACAGCAGGGACAAATTAAATCTACCTGCAATCTAGCAACTGGATTTCATTTTTCTTCTGCTCTTTACATAGATGCCATATTTCAAAAGAGCAAAAATATCTTTCAAGTTTTTCTTACTTGTTTATCTGTCTAGAGATCTTGAGAGTGTTAGGTAGGATACGTGGAATTATTTAGTTCAGAGATTAGACTATTATTCTGTAATTAATAGGTGGTAAACCGTGTCTGTGTTATGGTTTGCAGTAAGAATTCACTAAGGTCTTAGCTCCGAAGGCAATACTTTTAAGAAAGTATGGCCGTGTTGATTGATTTTTATTCTTGTATGTGCTAATTTTCCTGTGTGTTAGGCTTTGTGGTAGAGACTGTCAAAATGAAGCTTTTCTGTCCATTTTAGACATGGTAAAATTGAGGCTAGGGAGATGAAGTAACTCAGAATATCCTGGTCAGGGACCTAGAACCTAAACACCCCAGCTCATTCAGCTCCTCGGGGGTCTGCAGGGCAAGAGGGCCTTCTGAAGTCTGATTATCCTTAGAAACACCTTTGCTGTTGTTCGAGTTCTGTATTAATGCTTGTTGTTGTTGTTGTTGTTGAAACACTGCTTTTATTTAGGGGGAAAAACCCAATCTGGTTATTATTACTTTGATGTTTGGAGATTTTTTAAAACATATATTCTTTTCTTTTTACATTTTTATTTATTATTTTTATGTGCACATTTGTCTGTGTGAGGATGTCAGATTCCCTGGAACAAAAGGACACTGGATCCCTTGGTGCTAGAGTTTCGTGTCTCTTGTCTCAGGCTCCTGAGTACTAGGACCACAGCCATTTACCACAATGCCTGACTGAGTGCTTGTCTTACAGGTAGTCTAATTTTGTCATTTTCCCCAGATCACCTTGCAGTCTCCCTTTCTTCAGCTCATCTTACCCCCTCCCCCATTTTGACTCTATCACACACCATTTCTCTCCTCTAATTCCATGGCATTCTTCCTATTTTTATTAAATACCAAATATTGACATAATGACAGTTTACTTGAGCTGGGAATATAATCTTATTTCTAGTTTATAATATTAATTTCATTCTGTGATCTTTTTATCTTGACTTGCCTTTGACCGCTGACATGTAGAAGGGAAAGTTAGGATGCTGCTTACCAAGTTCATTGAGAGTAGGGACTTTGTTCAATAGCCATCTGATTAATTCTAACTGGCAGATGAAATTAGAAGGATAGAAACGACAAAACTGGGCTCTGGTGGACCAGATCGGCAACAAATTTGATAATTTCACAATCTTATTTATATTGAAAAGCTCGCCTAGGCGCATCTATAAGATGGTTAGGATTTCCTAGTAATAAGAATTTTATTTCTATTGGTTTACTTCTTCTCCTTGCAGTTTTTGACCCTATCTGAGGTGTGTCTTCTTGGATCTCTCATAGAGACTTCAGATTTATTATGAAGAAAACTGCATATCAAAGGCATTGAGGGATTCTTTTCTGCCAAGATCAGAAAGTCTCATCTCAAACCAAGAAACAATTACAAAATGAACAGAACTGGTTGAAACACCTATCTTGTTAGAAGCCACCAAAACAAACAAACCCTGTCATCTGAAAGAATGGCAAATTCACGTACAAATTAAGCATCTACTCATGTTATAATATTAACTGGGAAACTTATACTATTTCAGGGAAATCAAGTAGTAAGGCATTTACAGAAAATTCCAGTTAATAAATTTGGAGGACCTGTAGAAGATTTTTAGACCATCAGTTTTCAAGTGCTAAAAAAAGTAGTGATTTTCACTGTGTGTGAAACAAGTGAATTTCATATTTAGAATTGGGTTCCATCCCCAAGACATCTCATTATGTATTGGTTGAGATCCCCAAATTAAAAAATAATGCTTAAATCTAAACGCAATTTGGTTTCAAATGAGCACAATAAGTAAGGTTTTTTTTGGTTTGGTTTGGTTTAAAAAAAAAAACAAACCTCTATTCTTAGAGCCACTTCTTGTTTCTTTTAGGAGACGGTAATGTTCAGGAGCCCAAATCTGTACCTGTGCTCACTGATTCTAGATCCTGAGTGGAGACAGGAGGGGCTATTGTGTGTGTGTGTGTACATGTATTCTTTCGCACCTATATGTGTGTGTCTTTGCCATTTCTACTCCCTGTGTAGTCCTGACTTCATGCTGACCCGTCTGGTTGTGATCTAGTGTCACAGGGCTCGCTTGTCCTTGTGCCATGTCCGTAACTCCCTTCCCCGGGACCGAGAGACATAACTCGCACTGCTCAGAGTGTATTTACTTATTTTTCAGTTTTAGACTATACAGAAAATAGTTTCAGAATTGCTAACTTATTCCTCTGAAGATTCTACTGTTTAGATTTAGCAATTTATTTGGATTTGAAAAACAAACAACTTTGACCTGAGGGAATGTATTTCAAAGACTTTGCTTAAAAGCTGCTTGGGTTGCCTGTCCCCAGAGCGACCGTCATACATTGGCTCTGAAGCTCTATAGCATCTCATGTCAGGATTGGCCTCTCGCCTTCTGTGTTTGTTTTCATATAACATGAAAGTCAGAATTGTGTGACAGGCAGGGCACACTCAGGCACTCTTATCTGTTCCATTCACTGGCTATCATGGCCTGCCTGTCATCCTCTTACATTGTCTACCTGTGCACCCCTTTACATAAGTGTCTGGGGCATCTTTTCTGTATTCTTGCTCAAGGCTGAATCCATGCAGATTTTATTTTCTCTTATGTCTTATGAAGTCAGCACGCTATAGATGCTCTTTTAGAAATTTTGTCGAGATATAGTTCATATATTGTAGCACCCACCTCTGCAAACACTACGCCCGTTTCATTCTAGAATGCTGCCATACTCCAGACAGGACCCTCCTGGTACCCATTCTCTCCCCGGCCCCCAGTCAGTCTCTGCATTCTTCCTATAAGAGGAGTCTTACAGAATACTTACTTTGATATACTTGCTTAGCAGCAAATACTTTCACCAGCTCATAGAATCTGCCCCACTAAATATACTCTTTTATAATCAATTAAAAGGGGCCAGTTTGAACTCTGCTCATCGGATGTTATGTAGAAATTTCCTGTCCTCAGTTTGAAATATATGCTAAGTAGTTCACGTTTAAAAGCACTTTATATAGTATATAATGCAATATGAAAATATATCCTAAAAGTTGTATCAATATACAAAATATCCTAAACAGAGGTTGAAATATACACGTATACAATCTGATAGGTATTTGCATAGGTATACAAATATTGTAAACAGAAATAACAAATATAATTTGAACTTGTATCAGTAGTGGATAAGTTCAACAGAACCACTGTATATGGGCTGCCCATGCATGCCTCAGCATTGCCAGGGCATAAATTTCAATTTCAATGAGAAAAAAAAAAGCATTTTATAATTGCCTTATGAAATCTGCTAAAGTCTTATTAAAACATGTATGTGCTCAATATGAACCATATCGCTGAGAGAATAACATTTAATAGATGACCGAGGGGCCAGCTAAGTATTTTCTAGTAAATACACAGAACATGGGCTGACGAGATGGTAAAGGTACTTCCTTCCAAAACCAACAGCCTGGATTCGGTCCCTGGAACCTGCACAGTGGAAGGACAGAACTAGCTTCTGAAAGTTGTTTTGTGACCCCACCTGTGTGCTGTGGTGCGCATGCCTGTACACACACACACACGAATAAACATAATATAAAACATTTAAATATATACACCATTTAAATTATTTAAGTTCTTTCTAAAAGCTTAGAGACAATTTTGCAGATCATAATTTCCTTAGTATCACCTTTTCTTTTTTTCCTTTGTGGTTGTATTGTGTATGTGGTGTTTGTGTGGTGTGTGTGTGTATGATCTATGTGTGGTATGTGTATGATGCATATGTAGTCTATAGTCTGTGATGTTCGGGGAGTATGTAGTGCATTGTGTAATGTAGCGTGTGCTATGGTGTGGGTGAATGTGGTGTGTGTGTGTGGTATATGTGAGGGTGTATGTGGTGCATTGTGTAGTGTGTGCTATGGTGTGGGTGAATGTGGTGTGTGTGTGTGGTATATGTGAGGGTGTATGTGGTGCATTGTGTAATGTGTGCTATGGTGTGTGGTGAACACGGTGTATGTGAGGGTGTATGTGGTGCATTGTGTAGTGTGTGCTATGGTGTGTGGTGAACACGGTGTGTGTGGTATATGTGAGGGTGTATGTGGTGCATTGTGTAGTGTGTGCTATGGTAATCACGGTGTGTGTGTGGTATATGTGAGGGTGTATGTGGTGCATTGTGTAATGTGTGCTATGGTGTGTGGTGAACATGGTGTGTGTGGTATATGTGAGGGTGTATGTGGTGCATTGTGTAATGTGTGCTATGGTGTGGGTGAATGTGGTGTGTATGTGGTGTATGTGGTGCATTGTGTAGTGTGTGCTATGGTGTGGGTGAATGTGGTGTGTGTGTGTGGTATATGTGAGGGTGTATGTGGTGCACTGTGTCGTGTGTGCTATGGTGTGGGTGAATGTGGTGTGTATGTGGTGTATGTAGGGGTGTATATGTATGGTATATTGTATAGTGTGTGTGCTGTGGTATATGTGGTTTATATGTTATTTGGGGAGTATAAGGTATGTGTGTAGTGTGTGGTATATGAGGTATGGATTTAAACTTAGGTCCTCAGGTGAGCAAGCACTTTTGCCCATCAAGTCAAGGCCACAGCCCCATCCCCCCTGTTAGATCTAACATTTTTTCATTAGGTTTCCCTATTCCCTTCCCCACCCCCTTTTTTTAATTTTTTAAATATTTTTGAGGCAGGGTCTAATGGAACCCAAGGGGGCCTCAAACTTGGTTTGTATTCAAGACTGGTCTTTTAACTCCTGATTCTCTTGCCTCTATCTCCTAGGTTTTAATTCTTTCCTGTCATTCAGATGTCAACGTTATAGTTTTATAGCACACCCTGCAATGGTAACATCTAAAAACATAAGCACACACATTTGAAGACTACTCATTTTTCCTGAGTATCAGCAAATAAAAAAATAACATTTTATTTAAATCTTTGAGGGAAAAAATAGTATGCTCTGTTTAAATAAGAATTCCCTTAGTAGTATTAGATTTCCTAAGTTTTTACAAAATAAATTTTCTTTCTCTAATTTAGATGACTCTCACACACACGCTCTGCCCCTGCGAGATAGCCCTGCCCTGTGACCAGTCTGCTCCCCTCTGTTTCCCCAGAGGTAGCTGAGGCTGCTTTGGGCTTCCCCAATGGCTCTGGCATTTATTTCTCTGCCATTCTCTGCTATCTACAGTAACAGGCTTCTCTCCCCCAGGGCGCTTTCACTGTGCCCTCGCTCGTGTTTCCCTCACAAAGACCTCTCTGGGCTTTGTGTGCAAGCTGCTAACAGTTCTGAACATTTTTCTTTGGATTTTAGATTTTCTTTCCTTTAATTTTTGCTTGTGATATACCTTTGGAAAGATTTATTTTCAGTTTTATGTATGTGTGTGGGTGTGTGCATGGGGTGCAGGTACCCGTGGAGGCCAGAGCATCGGATCCTCTGTGGCTGCAGTTCCAGGCAGTTGTGAATTGCCAGATGTAGGTTCCATGCAGCAAGTTCAGGGCCTCTGCTGGAGCAATACACACTCTTAACCCCTGAGCCAGCTCTCCAGCTCCAATGCCTTTTTAATCTTTGATGTTTTGTAAATAGTTTCTCTGTTCTTTGCTGGTTTTCCCCAAGCGTGTTTTTTAAACCTTTTCTTTAAGAATTTATTTGTGTGTGTATGTGTGTGTGATGTTGCAGAGATGGGGAGGAGGCATGCTGTGGCACACATGTGGAGGTTGGAGGTCAGCTTGTTGAGTCAGCTTTTGCCTTCCCTCTTTGTCTGATCTTGTTAGGCTTACATCATTGGTGCAAAGGCCTTACCCACAGAAACATCTCACTGGCTCCAGGTTTCTTATTTATATGTAATCAAATGCATCTGTATTTTATTGTGTTGGGTTTGAGTCAAAAGAACATACTCGTATTTTCTGCATGCATGCATATATAGTTGATCCCCATTGTTTACAGATTCAGTATTGCGAATTTGCCTCCTCATAATCACCAAAATAACATTGTTGGAACTTTCTGGTCATTTTCAGACACGTATCCTACCCTCCGAGTGCCGCAAGGGTTGAGTTGTCCCGTGACTCCCAGGGCCAGTCTTTTTAGGGGAAGACTTTATTACGTAGGCAGATTGATAGGCCACTGACGACGGGGAACCACACTAACTTTCAGGCCCTTTCTCCTCTCTGGAGGTGTGAGTCCCTTTCCTGTAGTTAGCATGCCTTAGTCCCCATCTTGACTCAGTCCTCTTATCAATGTAAGGATTCTTTCATTGCTGTGAAGAGTCCAAGGGTTTCTGGAAAAAAACGACAACCCCCAAATCTATATCGTATGTTCTTCCACTTCTGTAATGTCCGTATGATTTGTTGGAGACTAGCCTGTGTCATACATATATCTACCATGCCAGTGGGGACTTGTTAACCCCCTTGCTCCACCCTTATTTTGGGGGATGCCACCTCTCCAATCACACATCTGCGAGTGTTTTGGGGGAGGGGTTAGATTTCCAAATGGGGTCAATTTCCCAGAAGAAGGGAGGCTGGGTATCAGACAGTCAGGAGCAGCTGTTTACTGAAGTATCTGGGTAAGGCTTATTGGGTAGGCTTGAATTGAGTTAGTAAATGAGTAAATTGTGGTATTTCTGAGAAAGGAAAGGCCCTGAAGGATTTTTTTTTTTTTTGGAAGGGATTCCTTTCTGCTTGTTTTCCATCTACTTTGGCACTAGCTGACAGTTTCAGGGCTGGTTACTCCAGCTTTATGGGCTTCTGTCACCATGGCTGGAGGGAAGTGATGTCAAGAAAGCGGTGAGTGTGAAGGAAAGACTGCCCAGGGCCCTGCTTGCCGGCAGCTCGGTCTAGCCTACCAGGACACATAAAAGGCCTTCCTCCGGACTGAAGGGCCAATGTGTCATTCTTACATAAGACATAAAACATGTATCAGATTGCATCCTTGTACCACAGGAGTTTGGTTCTTCTCGTTAGTATTGTCTAAAGTTACAACATGTAAAAACTCTTTATCCTACTTTCTAAGCCTGCCAGTGTGGGGAAAAAAAAATATATTAAGGAACATTTCCTTTTGGAGCCTGGAGCGTTTTTCCTCTCTAGCTCTTATTTAAAGAGAATATGTAATTTAGATGTTTGAATAAGAATAGGGGAAGTGGCCAAAACCTTTTCAATAGACTGGCTGAAATACGCGACTGTTTCCATCAGTGAGAACACAGACAGAGCAGAGTAACCTTGGCTTCCCCCAACACTCTCTGGTGGAGCTTGTTGCTCTCAGGATGAGTTATATCTCCTGGGTATCCTTTTTCCTCTCCTCCCTCTCTCAGGATGAGTTACATCTCCTGGGTATCCTTTTTCTCTCCTGCTTCACAAAGGATGCAGAACTATATGTCAGAGTCACAGGAACATTAGACTCTCCATCTTTCTTTTAAATTAATATTTCTCCACTCAGGAGCATTGAAAACGACCTCACTGTCTGTCCCGCAGTGGCTCCAGTCCTCTGGTCAGGCAAGCACCGTGCTCGGCAGGACTGTTTGGGCCTTGTGCGCTGGGTTATTCCAGCCGCTGGCTGCCCCTGCTTCGAGCAGTCTCTGGACAGCGAGCTGTGTGTGTTGCGGCGCTTTCACCTTCTGCAGCTCTGCAGCAGCCAGCTTGGAACTAAGCTGCTTCTCCTTATAGCCATCTTCACCTCTCAAGCTGCCCCACTGCCTTGGTTAATAGTGCCAGCCCGACCCGGTGATATCCCCCAGCTTCCTCACAATCTGTTGAATGCCCCCTCTGGGTTTAATACTTCACAGCAGACTCTGAGAGAGGTGTCGGGCCTGGCTGGTTGTATCCTTCCTCAGCTTTAGTGTTTACTGCTTCTTGTCTCTCCTGCGGGCCCTACTTACTGATGCTGAGGTAGTAGGACAGCTGCAGACTCACCTCCCCTTGGACTGTGATCAAGTGTAGGGGACATTACTGCAGGTAGAGGAAAGCATGCTTAGATTTCTCTTTCATGGGGCTTAAAGTTTCTATGAAGTAAAAGCTCTCTATGTCTTTGTACGTACTTTTTATCAGAAAAAAGTTACTACTGGTAAGAAACAAAATCAATGTATATATAAGTGCAAATATTTATCATTAGTATCTCATAGCTTGGTTATTATGGATGTTAAAGGCATGATGAGAGTATCTGACAAGCTAACAGGAATTCAGTCCGGCTGTGGCTCATTTCAGGTTCCTCCACCGTAGGGATAGAAGGGGATAAACCACTAGGGGGCGCTTTTTAACTAGAAAACGTGATGCCTTCTCCCTGCTGCTAGAGACATTGTGGCTCAGTAGGCAAGCAGTTGCCAGTGACAGTAGCTGGTGGCAGTTCCTGAAACTTAAGAAAGAAAGGGGGAAATGAAGGTAAAGGGGAGGAAAGATGTGTGAGGGCAAAGAAGAGAAAATAGCCAGCAGTTGTGACGGAGGTGATGAAATGTCGTAGCGCCCTCAGGAGTGTGGCCTCCCCACCCCTGGTTGCTTGCAGTTGTTTGACTCTTTATCTATTCACTGATGCTCAAGTAATAGGAGTCAGGGTTTCTGACTGAGATGCCAGGTGGTCAGGATGCTGTTCCCAGCTTCTCAGACTTCACAGGTTAAGGGGTTTTAAAAAGCCGAGCTTCACATGTTGATATCCTTCCTTATAGATTATGTTAAATAATATAGGAAACAAAACTCCTTTGGTTTGTGTTGTTGATATTTTCCATTCCGTTCTCTTACCAGAAAAAGATATATAGTATTATATATGGTATTAGAAAGCAATCTTGTTGACGCGTGTGGAATATTGGCTCTTGGAGGGCAGGCGTCGTTCCAGACTCTGGAGCATATAGTCAGATTCCCAGCTCTTACCTCTTAAGGAGGTTGCGCATGTGTGTGTGTCTGAAAAGCACTTTGTGTTTCTCCGTAATAGTGAGTTACTTTACAGTAATGCCCACCAGTAACTTGAATTACTTATATAACCGTCTTTATACGGCTGTGCATGCTCAATACACTGTGGTTGAGTTAATAAGCAAATCTGAAGTTAATAGCATACCCGGCATAAGATGGCTTTCATAGGATGCATTTTGAAAGGCTTAGTTTTGAGACATGCCAGAAAAATGTGCCCTTAGCATCCCACATAACTGCTCGTCTAGGCAGTTGCCTCGAAGTGCAAGATATGGTTCACTTTTAGAGCTACCCAGAAGAGTGGTGCAGGGCTCATCCTGCAAATGCGTCTCGTTTTCATTTCACTATGGATTCTGTTGCTTCCTCATGGATACAGTCTAGGTGTGGTTTCCTTGTTTCTGAAATAATCGGGGCTGGTGACACTGACTAGGGCTGCTAAAGTCTTCAGTACAAAGACAAGAGAAGCAAAAGATGGCGGAGAGGATTTCCTTGTAGCTGAACTTCACTATACCAGAAATCAGCGTCTGTGGATGAAGATATGTTCATCCTCACCCTCAGGAGGCTGAGGCGGGAAGACAGCTTACTTCAAGTGCAAGACCAGCTTGGGCTACAGAGAGAAACCTTGTCTAAACCAAACCAAACCACACCAAACCAAATCACACCACAGCCCCCAAAACAACTTTTCATTGAATGCCAGCATTTTTATATTCAAAATGCATGCTACTTTCTAAAGAACAAATTTTGGAATCTTTAAAGAACAGAAATAGCTAGTGATGATTTTTCTAGTTTCTTTTGAACCCTAGGCTGGCCTTGAACTTACCGTACTGGTCCTCCTAGTTCTCCTTCCCAAGTGCTGTGATTACAGTTCTGTACCATCATGCCCAGTTTGTGTGGTCCTGGGCGTTGGAACCAGGGCCTCAATCATGCTTAGCAAAAACCAAGTCCCAGCCCCTAATGTAGTTTATTGAGCTATAATTCACATATTGTATTGCTTCTGTGAAGTGTGTCTTTCCATGTCCAGGATACTCACAGCTTGTGCAATTATCACTACAATTTATTCCCAGAGTTTTCATCACCACCAGAAGAAGCCCTGGACCCAACAGCAATTACTCTCTACTTCTACCTACCCACTTAGCCTTTGCAAACAAGTTTTTGTCTCTATAGATTTGTCTATTCTAGAAATTTCACACACAAAAAAAATGGAGTCAGACGTCATGTCTTTTGTGACTGGTGTCTTTTATTAAACATAATGTTGATTTAAAATTTGTCTGTACTGTAGCATGCTATCAATACTTTATTCCCTTTCATTACAATGAAGGGTGGGTCGGATAGGGTGCTGACTTTTGGGAGGGGCTCATCCAGCCTTATTTAGAGTCTGGAATGGCATTAACTGTCACTTTTGCTCCTCTGAGAAATGTTGAGAATGTTTCATAGGGCTGACATAATTGAGGGTGTAGGCTTCCTTTAGAACACAGCCCCCAAGAGACTGTCCCGGACAGAACGCAAGGATGCTAAGACGATGAGAAGTCTGCTGCCACGTCGCAGGGCTGTCCCCTCCAGTTGTGTAGTCTGTTCTGTGGACGACGCTCTTCTTCAGGAGGAGACGTTTTATTTATTTACTTGCTTTTGGGTCACATGTCCTTTTGGCACCTGTGGTTCAGATCCTATTAAACAAGCTTTCACGTGTGATCGTGTCCTTGCCCAGACTAAAGGTCAGCTGTGTGTCACTAAGGAAATGTCTGCTTTTTATCTAGTGTGTGATAAAGTGATGAGGTGACCATTGTGTTGATTACAGTCTAGGAAGGTAACTGGTAAACAAGGGTCGGGGGTAGGAAGGGGTGTAGATACGGAAAACAGTTATCGAAGGATCAGTATTTGCTGTTGATCAACTCCTCCGACTGTGAAGCATGTAAGGCTTTTAGGCTGAGATTAGCTGAGAAACACTGACTTAATACTCAGTCAGTTACTGTGCACGCAGAGCTCAGTTAGCCACGATTCCTTGTCCCTAGGGACGTAGACGTGCCGAGAGACAATATAGTCCTTGAAGACCATGCTGAGCTCAAGGCTTTGCTTATGCTCTCTCTTTCCTGTCCAATCCCCTTCCCAGTGTGACTTGCACATGAGGGGGAGCGTGCAAGGAATGACAGCAAACCTATTTTAGGCACATATCTGTACCCATCACGCGTTACATGTCACATTGTCCTGGGATATAAGCTTTAGAAAGGGAAGGCACCCATGTGTGTGTCTGTAGTGCAGCTCCTTGTACAAGGTACAGGGTAGCAGGCCCAAGACTGACAATGTAAGAGGAATACTAAATTTCTTAAAAGAAATCCCAATAGCTGTGGCCCCAAACAATTTTTTAAAAAAGAGACAAAAATGAAATACATGCATAATTCAGAACATTGATGCCATTGGGAGGCCGCCCTGTGGGACGACAGCCTTTGCTGCTACATCGTGTCTTCAGCTGGAGCCCCTGCAGCTCAGTAGACTGAGCAGGGTAAGCAGCATTCCCTTCTGATATTCTGTTCACTGAGAGTGTGAGGCCAGAGTCCTATGAGGTCAGTTGCTTGGTGACTGTGCTGTCACGTGACCGCTCCCAGCAGTGTTTCCCCTTTCAAGACCTAGTCTAGCCAGGACCCCGTCAAAAACTTTATGGACCATCACCCCATCACATCGGGGATTAGGGCTTCAAGAGATAGATTTTGAGAGAGATGTAAATATTTAGTCCACAGCAGATGACCAGACTGGAAATTCCCCCCAGCCCCAGCCTTCCTTCACGTTGCTGAGAACTGAACCCAGGGTCCTGGGCATGCCAGGCAAGTGTTCTGCTACCAAGTGACATTCCTAGTTTTTCAAACTGGAAAGATGCTAATTAAAAATGCCAGGCAGGTTCACAGGCGTGTATTCTAATAGTTATGCTTCATGACCTACACCGAGGGTGTGTATGTATATGTATTCTTTTGCTTTTATCAAATGTTCAGTTTTTTTTAAAAGTCATATTTTTGGTAGTTAAGCATTTTTCCATCTGAGTTTTTCCAGGGCTTTTGCTTATGTAGAGTTGCAGGAGAAAGCATTGCAGACAGCGACTTAGCCAAACTCATCTCCCAGCCTCCCACTTCCTACAGCCATTCACTTCTTATGGTAACTTTTCTGAAGCAAAGTTACAGTCTACTGGCGAGAGATTTTTAATGGGAACTTAAATGTGGGAAGTAGAGAGAGAGACGAAGGAAAGGAAAGTTGCGCCTCTCACTTTCATCTTGGCAACACAACAAGAGTGAAGTAGAAACTGTCACGTGGCCTGTGTCCTGTGTTTCTGCCCCCAGGTGTCCATGTACTCTCCTTGGACCCAGCTTCCAGGTCAGAAACTTTCTGTCTGGGCTCACTGGCCAGACGTTTAAGTATTCATTACCTCAGTGAGTGCCTGTGGATCCGTGGGTAATGATGTTTGCGCTTTGCTTACTCGGGGCTTTTGAAATCTTTGCAGGGTTTCCCGACTGAAAGGCTGTGTTAGAATTAAGGGTCACCAGTGGGGGAGGGACGACCAACCAGAAAAGCACTGTTTCCCTTTCATCTGTGTCCCATATTGTACAAATGTTCCCTGAAAATAGCAACAGTTTTCTGGGAAAGGTCCCGACAGAGGCTGTTCTCACCCTTTACCCCTGCTCTCCGATTCATGTTTCCGTCTCCCAGTGTGGTCATGTGCTTGCCCAAGCCTGGCTCATGAACCGTGTAGCATATTCGTGGGGTTTTGTTTTCGAAGCCATACGCTGCGCACATGATGCGGTATTTCATTTGGAACGAGCTCCGAGTTCAGTCACACGTGCTTCTTGTGGTGTTTATCTTGGAGTCCGCAAGTAGGAGGGAAGTATTTTTGCATTTATACATCTGGACACTGTTCATGGTCTTTCTGTGACTTGGGAATTGTGTGGGGGGCAAAATCCAAGGCCCAGTATTAAAATAACATGGAGTTATAATGAGATCTGAGTGCGGCCCCTTGAGAGCACCCTTCTGATCCCGGCAGAGTTTGACGTTTGAGGTGGTGAACTTTTTCAGCTGTGTGGTTCACTGGTGGCCTGAGTAGACGGGTGGGATTGGAAGTTACCTGACACCCCACGCAGTACCTGTGCTGCCAGACATGAAGTCTGCAAGTCTTTGGCAAATTCGGCTCTTTAAAGAAAAGATTTTAACTTGATTTTGTATGGAGCAAGATAGGCCAAGTGAATTCTGCTCAACTGCTGCCCAGTCTGCCGTTCCACTGAGTCTCATGAGACCTTTTTGGGTCTCTGCAGTGCTGCTTCCATCCTGCCTCAGTTCATGCATCTAGAACGGCAATGATCCTGAGACCGTCTCAGGCTGTGTGAGGTTGAGGGTGATGGTGGTATCTGCCGACCTTATCCTTTCATGATCTCAAATGAAAAAAGTTATTTAAAATGGCATAAATATGATGTAGTACAGTACTGCTTTCTTTTGGCTGGGAGTCTGTTAGAATGAAGGAGGGGCGTTTAGAACGTTGTTGCTTTCTGAGCGAGCCTGCCTGAGGACAGTGCTGCTGTTTTGGCTTCGGCCTAGTTTTCTTTAATTTCCATGCCTCATCTGTAATGCAACTGCAGAAGCAAGTTGGGAAAGCAGGATAAAGCTTCAGCCGAATTTGCACTTGAATAAAGAGCAGTTGTTTCTGTGTTCATGGTGCAGACATTTGGGTGAAGAGCTGTTTGGATTTTGACTTTCAATATCAGTGTTGTTTGCTTCCCCTTTTACTGCAGCGGAGAGAAGAGAATCTCATAAAGTCATTGGACCCACTGGTTAGAATTCATACAGAGTTTTCAAGTGTGGTTACTAGTGGTCTCTCATACAATGATAGAAAATAAATAATTGGACAGAAAAGGTCAAAATTGTGTTAAAGTTTGAGAATCAGACAAGTCCACGGCGGTCTGAGTGACTGGGTAGATTACTCATCTGGGAGCTGTTTCTTTTTGCTGCTTTTGGGGTCTTTCCTTTGGGTTTCTCCCCTCCTTTACTTTTGTAATGTATTTTGCAACTTTCAGTTAAATAATAGCCATCAGAATTTAAGCGTTAACAGATAAACACATTGCGGTTCTACGGTGGGAATCCCTAGGTAAAAGAGAATGGCCGGGTTTCATTGGAAGAGAGAGGTTCATGGTAGGAACTCCAGGAGTTGACACCAGGACCATGCTCGCTTGGGGTGTGAATGAGTCCCAGAGGAAATGGCGAAATCTGCCGATGACACCAGATTGTTTTCTTGATCCTAACAGAGGTTCTGGGAAGTTGCTTTGTAGTACTGGAGTTAGTGGAATTGGGCAATGCGGGCAGACACGCTCAACTCGAAGTGGAGGTTATGTGAAGTAGCAGGAGCACACCAGGGACGACTCAGAGCCTGTGTCCTCCCTGAGGAAGACTAGGACAAAGAACGTTTTCATAGGAAACAAAAGCTATTATGGTGGCAGTTAGAAGCTACAGCGATGCAAAAATATGGCACCTGAGTATCTTTTTGGAGGCCAGTTGTAATATATACAAGTGGGTGTTATTTCAACTCAGAACAACCATGGGATATTATATACTTATTTTATATATGCCTTTTAAATGGGCAGGTCCCTTAATATATCATTTTAATTATTTTCTGTGGTTTGTAGATTAGTTTTGATTTTCTTTTTTTTTTTTTTTTTTTTTTTGGTTTTTCGAGACAGGGTTTCTCTGTGGTTTTGGAGCCTGTCCTGGAACTAGCTCTTGTAGACCAGGCTGGTCTCGAACTCACAGAGATCCGCCTGCCTCTGCCTCCCGAGTGCTGGGATTAAAGTAGTTTTGATTTTCAAATAGTCAATTGTCATTTAGAATCTGAGGAAGCTATAATAGACTTAAAATATAAATGAAATATAAAGTGATAAAAGGGATTATTTACTTCCTGGACTGATTCTGAAGGAAATTACCATGAGTTATTGCAAGGGTATTTGTGTAATAGTAGTAGAATACGTTCTTAATTGATACGGTTCACAAGCGACTCATTACCCACTTCACTATATTAAAGACTCAGTTCATGGGGTTGAATCAGCACATTATGCTTGTCAAGAGCACGTTACCACTGAGCCCTGCCCCAGCTCCACACATCACATCCTCCACAGTCCGCTTCTCTGTCTTCAATCATTATTTCTAGAGCAGGATGTTGTACAGCACCCAGAGAGTCCCTTAGTACGTTGTGTTTTCTGTCTATAGTCTCTGCCTAGAAATCACTTAAAATGAGAAAATCAGGAAAGTCTCTACCCGAAAGTAGAGAAAATCCTCTCATGAGCAGCATCTTTCTGAATAGCCCAAGGGACCCACCATTACCACCACCACAAAAAAATCTCCATGTTTCGAAATGCAAGGCCTCAGCCTGGTTGCATCAGAGTTACTGGAGGCCACTTGTTCAAAACAAAGATTTCATATTGTAGGGCAGTAGCTAAATCATTTAGCCTAGCTTGGACCAGGTCAGCGGTTGATGTCAGTACTGCAAAACGGAAAACAAACAGAGAGACCAAAATGACTTCTATTCTGGTTTTGATACACTGAATTAGAACCTCCATATTTTACTATGTTTTCAGCATAAAACAGTACTTTCTAAAAATAGACATATGCTATACTCGCACCACAAACCAAAGAAATTGGAAAATAGAATGGTGCTAGAATGTGTTGAAATAAATAATCATGTTGTAGAGTTTGTTCGCTGAAATTCTAGTGACCCACGTGTAATTAATAATGATTTTGAATCCTCTGATAGCAACAGAAATGCTGGAATTGTGGTAAAAAAAAATTCACTGAGGCCATAATGTCTGGTCACTTCCTGGTTATGTGACATCAACAAAATACTTATTAACTCCTCAGCAGTTCATTTTCTTTTTCTCTAAGGAAGAGATTTTGGACTTGATCCCCAAATCTGCAAAGGCAAACAAACACAACACACAAAAATCATTGTTCCTTCTGTTCCCCCAGCACACAAAGAAGCTCTCTGGTTCCCACTGTGGTGCTTTACCCTGTGGTCAGTCCTGTTTGCTAGGCAGGTGAAAAGACAATCCCAAGACTATTATACAAAAGTATCTGCTGGGGAAGATGGGCCTCTTGGCTTCTTTGGAACAAGACTTCAGGTGACCTTTCCCCTTCTGCAGTACTCTGGTGGAGCGGACGCAGCAGAGCAGACACGGTAGATGGCGCTCTAGACTTATTTTTAAAAGAAACTAGTGTTGGGTAGGGGTGGGGGGAGGGACTGAAGCCCATTTCAGCGAGCTCCCACCACCAAGATTTCACCTCTCCTTGTGCCTCTGGGAAACATCTTGCTTTTGGGTAGAGCTGGGGAACAGCTTCAGCAAAGATAAATCTCTCGGTCGCTTTATTTGTGCAAGCTTTGTCACTTGGAAATTATCACTTGTGCTTTGAACTATAAAAATACAAAGGAGTTATTTTCTTTCAAAATATTTTTTTATTTATGAAGGTTACCCCCTAATTGTCTTTGTATTTTAATATTTCTATTCCTTCCTAGTTTTTTTTGGACTTTTTTTTGTTATTTAATAAAAATGTGATTATGAAGTTAATTTTAATAACTCCAATTATAATCAGCCATATTTTTTTAAAAGTTACATTAAATACCCATTCAAGCAGTATATATTACATTAAGGATAACTTAGTTTTATTATATGTATAGGTATTTTGCCTGCTTCTATGTCTGTGCATTGTGTGCCTGCGTGGTGTCCGTGGCGGCCAGAGGAGGGCGCCAGATTCCCTGGAACTGGAATTACAGCTAACTGAGCTGCCCTGTGGATCTGGGAATCAAATCCTGGGTCCTCTAGAAGAGCTTTATGCAGTTGGTCTTGTTTAATCTTTGTAATAACTCTGAGAACTGTTATCCCCATTTCTAGATGAATTGTCTCGGAAATGCTCAGAGAACTGCTAAATTCTCATACTTAGTGCTTGCACTGTAGCTGCTGTAGGAGTTTTGTCTGCATTGACGTTACAGTTTTGAGCACATCTTACTATGTGACGGGCATGCTGTATGCTAGGCATACAACAGGGACCAAAACTAATGTGGGTGCTACCATTATAGGCCTTACAGTTACTAAATGCTCAACAGGGTTCCTTTGAAACCCGCTGCCTTGAGAGTGGGTAAAATAAACAACGGGAGATGGGTCAGGAAAGGGATTTGACTTGCTGTGCCGTCATGAGGACCTTAATGAGCTCTCCAGAACCCACATGAAAAAGCTGGGTGTAGTGGCCTGTGATCATACTCTCAGCTCTGGGAAGATGGAGATATGGGGGTCCACAGAGCTTGCTGGCCAGCTAGCCCTGCCAAATACACTAGACCTGGGCCAAATGAGAGACCCTGTCTCAAAAAATAAGTGGATGGCACCCGAGGAACATCTGAGATTGATCGCTACACACTTGCACACACACGTGCGTGTATACTCACACTCACATATGCAACACACACACACACACACACACAAACACACACACACAGTGGGAGGCAGGGAGAGAATACAGATATGTTTTAGTCTCTGGTTATTGAGTAGGTCAGGGAGCTGCACGTTCTTCAAAGAGAAAGATAGAATCATACCTACCTCAGATATATTACTATACTAATATTTATGTGGATAGACTTCTTTTTTTCCAAGGGAAGATCAGGACCGTCTTCCTTCTTCAACTCTGACAATTGCACTATAAAATTAGGGGCTGGGGAAGTTGCTCAGTGGAAAGTGCTCTCTGTGCCAGCATTAAGACTCAAGTTCCTATCCCCAGGTCCCATGTAAAAACTGGACACTGTGGTGTGCTCCTATAATCCCACTGCTGGGAGGCAGAGACAGGAGGATCCTGGGAGTTTGCTGGCCAGCCAGTCTAGTCAAGATGGTGAATTTCAAGTTTAGAGAGAGACTTTGCCCCAAAAGTGAGGTGACATGACTGAGGAAAGACATCCCATAGTTAACCACTGGCTTCCTACAGGCATCTGCCTAGGTCAGCAACCTGCATACACACAATCTATATGGATACAAAATAATAATTTAAAAATTAGTAAATCAATATTGAGAAAAAATAAGGTAAAACTGTCTTCTAGATAAGAAGCAGGAAGAATAAGTAGAATTAAACTATACTAGAGCATCTAAACTTCCTGCTGATTAAATGACATTATTTAAAGCAAGGTATTAGTAGTGGAAATATGCAAGATTGATTTTTGCAATCTAAATCATAGATTTGTTTAGATTGTTCTCTAGCGCTATTTAATGAGATTTGGTATTTGCCAACCTAGGGGAACCCCACATTGGCATGGACCCCTTTCTTTGATTCTTGGGCATTTGACATATTTCTTTCTATTGGCTTTCCTCAAATAAGTATGATTCTAGGATTTCTTGATATTGAAGGAAACATGACTGATGAGAAAATGTTGGCCAGTCATTTTTAATTGATGTCCTTTGATTGTGCTTTAGATCTCCTGAAATTATGGAAATTGTTAGGTGTAGTCTAGGAGCGTGTTCTGGGAAGGGAATCTGTAGCTTCATGAAGTTCTTCATGAATTTGACAGACCTTAAAAGGTTGAGAGTTGTAATTGTGACTTTACCAAAGGGGTCTTCATGAGTCACTGCTTCAGGCTTGTCTCTTCCCAATTAGGCATTGTGGAAAGGGCAGGGCCATATTTAAAGACAAAAGTCATGAGGTTTTGAATCATGTGGGGTGTGAAAGTGTGTGTTTAACTGTGGAGTTGGGGACCCTCCAGTCTCAGGGTGGCCTGTTTGTAAGTGAGCACTGCTTTGAGTTAGATGAACAGTTATTTTTTGGAAGTTAAATAGAAGAAGGGGAATAGTAGGGAAATAAACATCTGGAAAACTTAATTTCTAAATCTTAAATTTTCATCACATTAAAACAGTGGGTGAAAGCAGTTGATGCCAAGCCCGACTTCCTGAGTTTGTTCTCCAGAACCCAAGTGTTGGAAAGAGAGAACCAAGTGTCACAAGCTGTCCTCAGGCCTCCAGGATAGTTACGCTGGTCCTGCGCCGAAGAGTCAAGAAGTAAAGTTAGACTTCATTAGTTGGTCTCTTCAAGTTCCTTATTTTGATAGGATTTGTTTTGTTTTGTTGTCTTTCAAGACAGGGTGTCTCTGTGTAGCCCTGGCTGCTCCTGAACTCTCTCTGTATGCCAGGTTGGTCTCAAACGCTCAGAGTTCCGCCTGCCTCTGCCTCCCTAGTGCTGGGATCAAAGGCGTGCGCCACCACCAGCTGGCATTAATATATTTTTGATCAGTGGTATGCTCTGGGAGGATAGCTTGAGCCCAGGAATTGGAGACCAGCATGGATGTGTGGCAAGAGCCGATCCCATACAAACAAACCCAGTGATGTCTTAATACTAGCCTTGTCATACATAGTAATAGTATCAACCAGATAGGGTTTTGGTGAGGAGCAGGTGAGATAACAGCTGAATATTGTAACTAACTGTAACTAACCTCAGGAGCTTATTGCTTTCTACGTAGTTAGTGCTGCTGTCGTCATCATCATCAATAACATCTACATTGTGTATTACCATGACTGAATGTATAGTGTCCAGCATAAATAATAAAAACCATCCACAGATGTAGAGGGGGTGAAAGGTCAATCTGATGAGCCTCTTGTGAAAGGGATTCTGAAAGACTTTCTTTTTTATTTTAATTTTTTAAGTTTTCTTTATTGTGTATGCCTGTTTTGCCTGTATGTGTATATATGTGTACCATATGACTGCAGTGCCCACAGAGACCAGAAGGGGGCATCAGGACTGGGGTTAAAGATGATTGTGAACTGCCATTTGGGTTCCATGAATCAAATTTGAGTCCTTTTTCAGAGCAACCAGTGCTCTTAACATAGAGCTCTCTCGCCAACCTTCTGAAAAGAGTTCCTTACAAGACATACCACTTTTATTCACTGATGAATGGCAATATAGATAGTTCTTGTTTTGTGCTAAAACTCTAACAAATGGTATCATATTAGTTAGAAGCTTTGTAAGAACAGGGAAAATATTTGTTTTGTGACCATATGTCCTCAGTTCCCATTTTAGGTTTTGACTAGGGAAAGTATTGCATTAAATGCTTATTTTTCCTCTGTGTTATTTTTTGTCTTCCTTTTAGCTTTACAAAATAGTTGCTGTTTTTATATCCAACATTTTTTTGCTGAAAGTCAAATCAGTAATTTAACCACTAGAATTGATGGTTAAAATAGGATCTTTCTTGGAATGAGGTTGTTTTGTTTGAAGCAAAGGACTTGGGAGACAAGATTTAATTCAACTTAAGACTATTTAGACTTGCAGGGTTTATGTTAGTATGTTCTCTGTTGCTATAACAGAATACCTGAGATGGCGCAATTTATAAAAGAAGTTTATTTTTACTTTGATTTTGGAGGCTGGGGTGTCCAAATGCATGGTGCTTGTAGTGTTTTGACTTTTGGAGAATGCTTTGTGCAACTTTAGCATCATGGTGGAAAGCAAAAGGGCAACTAGGTTTGCGTAAAGGAAAAAGAGGGGCTCAACTTCTGTAGAAACCAACCCATTCCCCCAAGAAACCATTAATCCCCTCATGGGAGCACGGCTGACATGTCTAGACCCTCTTGCTAAGCTCTGCTGTTTAACAGTAGCACATTTAGGGGGGAAAGCCTCAACAAAAATTAATAAATTTCAAATTATTGTAGGTGTGTGTATGTTTTGAAAAATATGTGATTAAAAGCAATAAATTTTATTTAAATTTCGGTAAATGTCAGGCAGTACTTAATGTTAACCCATAAGTTGCTTTACATTATAGATCCATATGTGATAATGGAAAAATCTGCCAGACGGTCTGGTTTCTCCCCCTTTCCTCTCTCCTTCGCTCACATCCTCTCCTTTTTTCTTCCCCCTCCTCTTCCTTCCCTGGGTATTGAGCTTTATATGCTCTAGGTAACCGATCTGTCAATAAGCTACATCCCAGTCCAGTTAGGTTTTCAGTAAGATATCCAACTCATGCCATTCTCCCTGCCAACCCATCCAGGCCTCATGAAATGTCAGTGTTTCTAATCTGGTCCGGAACCAAGGGTTCAAGTTGATCTTCCTGCATCAGCTCACCAAGAAGCTTGGATTACAGGTTTGGACCACTGCACCTGCCTAAGAGTGTTTCTCAACTATTTCATTGAGTCTGCTACAGCAGTGTGGGTCTTGGGAGGCTAATGCAAAAACATTGTATGAGCCCAGGGTTTCAGGGCCAGTCTGGGCTATATAGTGAGATCTATACTACTGTATTTATTTATCTACTTGGAGATAAATAAATAAACAATTTAAAACATTTATTTTTATTTCAAATGTGTGAGTGTTTTGCCTACATGTGTCTATGTGTACAACATGCATGCCTGCTTGTCTGAAGAAGGCAAGAAGAAATTGTCTGAGTCCCTGGAACTGGAATCACAGCTGGTTGTGAGTTGTCATATGGATGCTGGGAACTGAACCTGGGGTCCTCTGCACAAGTGGCAAGTTCTTTTAAGCAGTGAGATATTTCCAGCCCCTAAATAAACACCCGTGAGTCAAAGAATCTTAGAGGAAATTCTATGTAGCTCACTTGGTAATGTATCATGGATATTTACAACTATAGGAAACAGGCTGCCATGGCAGGATGTGACCAGAGATTGTCCTGTTTTAAAAATGCACATTCATGTGGCATGGTTGATTTGAGGAATACCCAAGATTGACTTGGGAGTTGGAGGCATTTTGAACTTCTCTGGTCATAGTGTCACCCTTTCTTCTTCTTCTTTTTTATTTTTATTGAACTTTTTATTTTTCTCTGCTCCCCTTCCTGCCTTTCCCCTCCCCTTCAGCCTTCTTCCATGGTCCCCATGCTCCCAATTTACTAAGGAGATCTTGTCTTTTTCTACTTCCCATGTAGGTTGGATACACATATGTCTCTCTTAGGGTTCTCATTGTTGTCTAGGTTCTCTGGGATTGTGGATTGTAGGCTGGTTTTTCTTTGCTTTATGTCTAAAAGCCACTTATGAGTGAGTACATATGGTATTTGTCTTTCTGGGTCTGGGTTACCTCACTCAATATGATGTCTTCTAGATCCATCCATTTTCGCCCTTTCTACATTTTCTACAAATATTTGATGAACTTCAGACATGTGGACACAGTGAAATGGTACCTATCTCTAGCAAATGGAACCAAACTCTGAGATACAAACTACATAGTACTTTCAGTGTTTTTGTTTCCATAGTGAATTTTCTTACTGTTTGTGCAGTTGGAATCCTGTGACTTATAATCTACTGACATGCAATACCATTCACTGGGTCTCGAATTGGATAAAGCTTGTAATAACAATGCCATCCTCTGCTTATCAGAGATGTGGGCCTTCCCTTTTTCTGTGGTAGGTAGGTTGGTATTGTCAAGTGAAACTTTTATAAACCTTTAAAAATAGAGGTTGAGTCTTAAGTGGTTTATTTACCAAAATAAGAGAATTACTTTTGACTTTCAACACAGCATCTATTTTCCACTCGGGATTATGCCCTCTGGTTTAAAGGCTTGGGCAGGGAGAAGTGAATTTAGATAGAAATTAGAGTCTCTTTGCTCTTTATCCTGCAACTCAAAAGTCAGAAGAGTAAGGCAGAAAGAGTCTTACTTCACCAGTGGGGATATTTCGGGCTTATCTGGATTTAGAGCATATTTTAGCAGCACTAGTGGTGATTTATGTAAATAGCTGTTTTGTGAGGTGACTCATGTGGTTTCTGAGTTGTTTATGGTTCACCCTGAAGGTTCCTCATTGTCATAGGGTGTCTTTCACAGCTTTTTGCTCATTTGCAAAATAGTGACACTTTTCTCTTGTCTTGTTAAAGCGGTGGAACCATTTCGTAGCATATGGAAACATTTTTGCCCCTCGTGTTCTTTTCACAAATAACCCCATGTGACTTGCAAATGTTGTGAAAGCAGTCGATATTTCCAAATGCTTTGTGAATGATTAAACTAATCCATCCTTAGGTACTGAAAAGGGCTTTCACAGAGACAAAGGAGGCCAGGATGAAATATGGCCACGCTTTCAAAGAAACCTAGTTCTTTTCATGCTAATTCCAGAATATCTTTAATTTTTTTTTATTGTTCCTATCATACCAGTATTTTCACAAGATTTAAGAGTCATCTTCGTAGGTAACCAGGTACTGTAAACCTACATGTACAAAATTTTCTTCAGTTTTATGGACTGAAAAAAAATGATAACTAGAATTAAAAACTTCAAAACTTTTGAACTGTAGTAATATATTTTGAAGTATCATTGTCAATATTAAGTACACAGGTGTGTAATATTTCAAACAGCATAGAATCTGTGCCTAGAAGAGTAAATAAAGAATGTCTATAATATTAATGAGGGACATATAGTGAGAGAAGTAATGCTAAATTTTGTTAAACACTTAACTAATGTTTATATTTAACAAATGATGTACCTGAACAAAACAAGACCACTTAGAAAGATTAGCACCATTTTATTGAAATTGAGTGCATGTCCTGTGGTTTAAGCTTGCTTCTGAATGATGTCTTCAAAAACAAGTTTTGAAGGACTAATTGTATAATTGCTGTCTTCAAGGTCAGAGGGTGGGGGCAGTAGCCTTTAACCTTATATTAAATTTAAGGTAGAGTATGGCATTCCTCCAAAGAACTGACAAGAAGGAGGAGTAGCAGAGGAGGAGGAGGAAGAGGGAAGAAGAGTCTTACTGACCCCAAACTGAAGCAGGAGTTAGAAATATCAGGGTGTCTAACATCTGGGAACACTGTGTAGGAGATTGGCAGTAGATCACCACTCTCTGGGGACTCTGGGAGCAAAAGAAAAGCATGTTTTGTTGTTGTTGTTTTTTTCAATGTGATTTCTGAATCATATGTTCTTTGATATCTTGAACAATACCTATAATTACTTCTGCTATTTTGTGACTTCAGCTGTTCTATAGAAACTTTAATCCCACCTAGTAAAGAATGTTATCCTAATTTTGCAGAAAGAGCAAGATTAATAAGATATTGCATCTTCCCTTGGAGAACTTATTATCTAGCAAGGGGAAAATAAGTGTTCAAACATATGGAACAGAGAGGACGTAATCTTGGGGGACACGAAGGCTTTGTGGAGCAGGTGGTCTGAGTGGCAGGATGCGAAGGATGTGGGTGAGTGGATGAATCAGGTGTGGCAAAGACAGCAGCACAAACTGAGATGTAGCTAAGCTGATGTGGCGGAGGATCCTCAGTTCAGATAGCATAGCACCCCCTTTGCTGTCTTTTCCTTTATTGTTGGTTCCTGGAATTTTGTTTTGTTTTTATGCCTTGGTTTAAACCAAGAAGGCATTTTGAATGGGATGATATGTAATCTCAAAGCATTGTTACTTGCATTCCCTGATGGCTAAACATGGTAAAGTGCTCCTTAGATATTTGTGTTTCATCATTGAGGAACACTATAGAATTCTATACCGTATTTTTAAATGTTTTTTTGTTTTCTTTTTCAATGTATTTATTTTTTAGAATTGCTAATTTTATTTTACATGTATGAATGTTTTGCCTGCATGTACGCATGTACTCCGTGCATGCCCACTGCTGGTTGTGAACTACCATGTGGGTACTGTTGGAATAAAAAAATGTTTTAAGCACTGAAAAAAAAAAAAGGAAAATTGATAGGTGGTGTATTAGTTAAATTTGAGTCATAAATATCTCCATTCAGCTTAATGGAATGTTAAATATCTTCAAAATGATAACTGTTTGGTGTATGTAAGATGATTATAAACGAGGTCTAATTCCTGCCCTCCTAATGCACCTTATCAGTTATGAGAAATTTCACTTATGAAATAATGTGAATTATATTAGTAACCTTTGCTTCCAAGTTCAGTATGTATAAAATGTAAGCAAGCCAGGTTGTGTATAATATTTTATATCCCCACTGAGACTCTAGAGTTAAACTGTTCAATATGTTCATCACTAACCATATGTGATTAGTGAATAAAAATTACATATAATGAAAAATTCAGTTGCACTAGTTAAGTTTCAAGTGTTGAGTAGTTACATATGGCTAGTGACCAGCGTACTACTGGCCAGCATAAACATTAGACATTACTAGTTTTGCAGAAATCGCCACTGGGAAATAGTGTTCTAGAGGTGTATTGACATTTTAATTGCGTCAGTCACATGAGTGATCTTTCATTCATCTGTTCAACCAAACTTCATGAAACGCATGTTGTGGTGGCTAGTGTTGTCAACCTGAAAGAACTGGAATCACCTGTGAGATGGTCATGCTTGTGGGGGATTATCTGGGTTGTGTTAGTTGAGATGGGAAGACTACCCACTGTGAATGTCGCCATTCCCTGACTGGCATCCTGGGCTGTAAGTGGATGAAGGGCACCGAGCAGCAGGTACACATTCATTACTCTCTTCAGCTGAGTGTGGATGCAATGTGACCAGTTGCTTCAAGTTTCTGCTGCCTTGATTTCCTCTCCAGGATAAACTACCCTGAACCATGGGCTAAAATAAACAATCCTTAAGTTGTTTTTGTCAGGGTATTTTATTACAGGAGCAGAAAAAGAAACTTAGGTTGGAAATTGGTATCAGAAGTGGGGTTGTTGCTGAACCTGGCTATGCAGTTGTTAGGCCTCTGGATGAATATGAAAGACTTTGGATCCCGCAGCAGAAAAAGTCCTTGAGTGCTGCAAGCAGAGCATCATGGGACGTTATAAATGGAGGCTTGAAAGACAAGAATGCTGAGAGAAATGTGTGTAGTGGAGGTCTGGCTCATGAGGTTTCGGGGGCGGGAACAAGAGCACTGTCAGGAACTATGCTGGGGCCATTAGTGTGATACTTTGGAAGAATCTGATTGCATTCTGCATGTGTCTTGAGAACTTAAGTGAGGTTGATTTGGAAGATAGCGGGCAGAGGGAATGCCAAGACAGTAGAGTATGTGCCAGTGCTGAGAAGGCAGCCGCTATTGCTAGAATTATTACTATTAAAGAGAAACTTTAGCAAAGGTGTTTGTGGGCAAAATCCCACTCCTTGGGTGACTTCATTTTGTAAAGATTCAGGTTTATTTAAAAGAAAAAAAGTCTAAACTGAAGGAATTCCCTGCTCCTCCAAAGAACTGCCTAGGAAAATGTCTTCCAGGGTCAGCACCCAGCAGCTGATGCATCCAAGGGGACCAGGCTCTAGTCACAGGAGGTAGCAGCTTGGCAAGATCACATATATGGTGTTGGCTTCGAAGGCATGAAAACTATAAGATTGAGGGAATCTTGGTAAAAAGCTGAGGCTAGGCAATGTTTGTCAGGGTCAGAGTCCCTACAGAGAGGTCCCGAGAGTAGATTGTATGAAGCTGTGATGGTGAAGGCTAAAAGCAATGGAGACCCCAGGATGTTGAAGATGCCAGAACCACTGGACCTCTGCCAGTAGGCAAGCTGCCTTCCGTATGGAGCAGAGTTAACTCAAAAGAGTGGTATGTGCTATAGGCAGCCGACTGTAAGGGTGAGGTTTCCTGAGCTCTTTGGAGCATAGCCAATTTCATAATGAGTCCTAGGTGCCAGATAAGGAGCTATAGGATTTGATGTTTGCCCTGCTGGGTTATGGCTTTTTTTTGGGGTGACTGTTTCTTGCTATGCCCTGGTTCTACCATTTTGGAAGGGGACTGTTTGCTCTGTGCTGTTATATTCTTACAGTTTGCAACTTGTTTTTGGTTTTATAGGAGCTCACAGTTAAAGAGACTTTGGACTTTGAAAGTGTTGGAACTTTTAGCTATGGGTGCTTTTAAAGTTGGAATGTATTTTACATGATGAGATAACATGAGACTGAGGAGACAAGGAACAAAAAGTTACAACTTAAGAAGTGGTGTGCTTACGTGTCAAGCTGATAGGAGTAGAGGTGTGATGGACAGTCTTAACCCGTCAGACTCTAGAGTCACCTGGGAGATGGACCCGGGCGATATCTGTTACGGTAACTGAGATGCTCACTGTGGGTACCACATTCCTTGCTTGGTATCCTAGAATGTGTAGTTGGAGAAAGGAACCTGAGCAACATCATGCATTCACTACTGGCTTCTTCTGACTGCAGATGTAATATAACCAGAGCTGCTTCAAGCTTCTGCTGTCTTGAACTCCCCACCATGGAGAACTGTGGGCAAAAACCCCACTTCCTTCTTTTTTTAAGTTTTGTTTTGTTTTGTTTTAATCACAGCAGCAAAGCTAGAATCAAAGACACAGTGTGGCTCATGCTTTGCTGGAGTTGGGTGGAAGATTCCTTTCAGTCCTGGCGAGGTTGAGATAAGCGAATAGATGATAAAATGGGATCTGGCAAGCACCAGCAGGGAAGGGAAAAGAAGAGCTGGAAAGGTTTGAGAAGTACAAAAGCAAAGCTCTTGCCCCGAGGGAAAGTTGAGTAAGGTTTGGCTTGGTTTCCTTGGCTTGATTAAGCTGAGAGGGAGTAGGAGAAGTCGTGATTAAAGCAATGTGAAACACCTGGGTGTGTAAGGGCACGGCATATTTGACTGAAAGATGTTCATCGTGCCTGCAGCCCAGGCAGTCTCTGATGTCTCCATGCAAAATTTGTCTTTCTTATGATGCATTTCAAAACCAGAGCCTTTTCTTTTTCAAAACTGAAGATAAGGCTGCCGTGGGGGAAGCACCTGCATTCCCAGCTGCTTGGGAGGCTGTGTCAGGAGGATCACTTGAGCCTTGTTGTTGGTCAACTGGCAATAGTAAAGTATTGTTTCTTATTAAAAAACAAAACCCATAAATCCTTGATGAAGAAGATCCTGGCTCCTTCCCACTGTTTGGGAAGCTTCTTTATTTATTTTTAAATGTTTTATTTACTTGGTGTTCGTGTGTGTTTATGTCTGTGGGAAGTCATGTATATGTGGAAGTCAGAGGAGTCTGTGCTCTCTTTCCACCCTGTCCATCACACCAATTGAACTCAGGCCATCAGAGCAACAGGAACCTTTACCTCCTGAACCAATTGGATAGCTCTTGGGAGGCCTTTTATGTTCATCTCATATTTGTAGATCTCACAGTCAGAGAAGGACAAGAAAAAGGGAAAAGACAAAAACTACAGGGGCTAGGCAGTGGTTGTCAAGATGTGGCTCACAAACTCATTGGGGGCTGTCGAACGGCCCTTTCACGGGGGTCACCTAAGACCATTGGAAAACACAGATATTTACATTACGATGCATAACAGTAGCAAAGTTACCGTTATGAAGTAGCAACTAAAGTAATTTTATGGTTGGGGGTCACCACAACATGAGGAACTGAATTAAAAGGGTCACAGCATTAGGAAGGCCAAGAACCACTGGGCAAGAGAGATGACTCAGTGGTTAAGAGGAGCAGAGTTTGGTTCTCAGTTTACAAATGAGATGACTCACAACCATCTGTAAGTCCAGCTTCAGAAGATCTGATACTCTTTTCTAGAGTCTGTGGGCACCTGCAATGTATGTGTGCATGCATGTATGCATGCATGTGTCTGTGTGTGTTACATTAAATTTAGAATAATTTTAAAGTTCTTCTTGCCAGGCATTTTATTATAGTTTCTCATAAAAAAGGTTAAACTTTGTTAGTTATACTTCCTGGAATACTTGCTGTCTATTCTCAGTTACTGTGTCTTGAGTAAATAATCATTTAAAAGTTTAAATACTTTATTTTTATTTTAGCTTTTGTATATTTCTAGTAAAATTAGAATTTGTTTTGAAAAAGTAATGACAGTCTTATCCTAGAAGTAATAGATTTATTTCTGCATCTCCATCTGTCTGTGTATATATGTGAATGATTGTCTGGATATTTCAGTGATCGGTGGATATTTTCAGTGATGAGATTTTTAGGTGATTTGCTACATTTTGGGGGATGTTTTCTATTTGATTATTTGCAGTAAGGGAACTTTAACAAAATGCTATAGTGAATTGATTATGGTGAAAAATGAATGTGCGCGCGTACTGCTTTATGACTCTTTCTCTTAAAGTTGACTGTGCCTTTCCTCTCTCTGATGCTGTGACCAGCAGCATGAGGTTTTATGGATGTACTATTTCTTCCAGTCTTCATCTCAGCTTCCTTCTTTTAATGACAGAGATGGACTTGAATCTAAGTGGTGGCATTTTTCTCATAAATAGAACAATCTATAACTCTTGACCAAGCACTTCACACAGAATATAGTCAAAAGCTATGCACATTAGATCATTTTAACCAGGTTTTGGCTGGATTCCCCATTTTCACCCCCTCTATTTTCTTTTTGCATGTTAAGTCTCCTCTGAGCTTAACTCCAGTGCTTAGCATCAGTATATTGAAGTTAAAGGGTTGAAAACCACGAGTCTTCTCCTAACATTAAGTTCTTAACTAGCATCCTACAGTGAACAGAAGTGAATGGAATTGAGCCTACATTTCCTGGTATTCTATGTTGTTGTTTCCCCCAAAAAATTATGCAGAGAGAGGGTTAGAGATCAGTTGGTAAAAGCACTTGCTGGGGAAAGCTGACAACCTGTGTTTGGATTCCCAGAGCCCATGTAGATCTAGATGTGGTGGCACACATCTGTAATCATGTGGCTCCCACAGCAGGATGGGAGCCAGATAGAAGACTTGTCTGGAAACTCGTGGGCCACCTAGTTTAGTGTACAGAACAGAGAGCAGCAGAAACGAGAGGGACCCTGCCTCAAAATAAGATGAATGGCCAAGAACCTCAGAGATGTCCTGTGACTTCTGCATGCCCATCATTGTGTGTGAGCGTGTGCGTATGCTCACAGACACACTCATAAATGAGCAAATAGAAAAATAAGAGAGGCAACACAGAGAGGGTGAGACCCTCATTGTAGCCCACTTCACATGCACAGTGCCATGTAAATGTCAAGGCATGCGCTTAATTTATAAACATTTTCTTCGTCACAGAAAGAGGCTAGCTGTTTGGCCATTACTGAACCTTCAAGCCCCAGGAACTAGACAGGAAAGTTAATGGGATTCTGGTAAGGAGAGCAGTCACTTGTAAAACATTTACAGTGGTGACTGAGAGTAAATAAAACAAAAATTTGCAGCTGGCGGAGGGTTAAAAACCAAGCCGCTCCCACGTGCGACAGTCCTGGGGAAGATGCACCACTCATGTCTTCTATGAAGCCATCACTCGGTCCTGCAGAGGGTGGGGGCAGGGAATATTGCTTCTTTGTTTCTGGAGCTGATTTATTTAGTTATGATTTCAGCATGCCTACAAGGCAAACCCCAGAAAACATTGCACAACAGCATTAACCAGAGCAAATGGTGCTTTTTTTTCCTATACCTCCCGCAAGGTCTTTAAAATAAAACAGCAGTGAGCTTTCCGCCCCCTCCACTCCTTTTCCCTCAAGTTGTTTAAATTGCTCGGGTTATGTTTGACCTGTGGGTGTGACAGGCTTTAGAATCTTAAGTGGTAGTGCGGGTTCCTGAGCAAGAGAGATTTCAAGGTGACACGACTCCATTGTTGGGCCATGTAGAATGTGAAGTAGTAAGAGGCACTGTGGTCTACAGAGGCTGCTCTTAGCAGATCTTATTAAAAACCCTGTTGCTATTCACATTTATTTGGGAACGCAAAAGAAATTTGACAGAAAAGTGAAACTAACAAACCATTTGTCTCATATTTTCTTTCCATTCAGCCACTTTGACGAGATTATCTTAATATTGTCAAGTTTTGATTCTCCTGGTCTCAGGTTAGCATCGTCGCCATTGTTGCGGGCTTGAATTAAGCACACATGACATTTCACTAAGAACATAGCAAAGGGGAAATTAGCAAGCAAGAGCCTTATCCTGAGGAACTTAGTAAGAATTTGTACGCGAGCAAGATGTTAAATAAACGTGAGACTCATTTTTCAATGCACACATCATCCACTAGCTCTCTTCCCATATTCTCTATCTTCGTTAATGACGTCTGCATCCTCCCAGTGGGAACCTCACATTCATCTTGAGTCCTCACGTTCCCTTAGTCTCCACGACCAGTCAATCTATCAACAAAGTCCTGTCTCCCCTACCTCACAAGCAGCCTGTGGAAGTGTTCATTCCCTTTTTGCCATCCCCCCAGCCATTGCTCTGGACAGACCCTTTCATCATTCACTGCTGTTTTTTGGCAAGCCTCTTATCTACTTTGTCTTCTTCTTTCCCAATCTCACTGTTTCCACGTGGTTTTGGTTATGCTGGTCCTTGCACCATGCTGCACACAGAGTCCTCCACCCTGGCTAGTATTGGAAGTATTGGCTGCTAGTATTGGAAGAACTGAGTGAGGAAGCCAGGGGTTTTAAAGAATACTGTTAGCTGGGAATGAATGGTGTATCTGTAATCCAACTCTTGGCTTTGGCAGAAAGATTGCCTTGTAATTGAAGCCAGTCTGTACTTCAGTGAATACCAGGCCAGTCCAGGGTATGTAGCAAAGCTGTCTCCAAACAAAAACCAAACAACAACAGCATAAAACAATCACAGATATGACAAACGGAACAAGTCACTGAGCATCAAAGGCAGGATCCGAGCAGGGTTCAGACTAGCTTCAGATGGGGAAAACCGAGAGGCAGCTCTTATTTTTGCAGGTAGAGATGAAAGAAAAGATCCACAGAAGATTCTTGAGGTGGTGATTAAGTTCAAGAATTAAGAAAAAACTCATACCGGCACCTACCTATGACTTATGCTGTATCTTGCTTTTCAAGAGTGCAATGAGTAGATAGGAACCAAGAGTTTCACATTAGTGTTTTTAAAAAAAAAATAGCTTTGGGGCTAGGGGTATAGTTCAGTGATCAAACATAAGCTTAGTCATGTGTGAGGCCCTGGGTTCAATCTCCAGCAAAAACAAAATAAATAAAAGCAGACCTCACAAGCTGGGTGTAGTGGTTCATGCCTTTAGTCCCAGAAATTTGAAGACTGAGGTTGGGAGGGTTGCTATGATTTCTGGGCACTAGTGAGTGCTAATCTAGACTGGGCTATTGAGTGAGTACCCTGTCTCTAAAGAACCATAACCAACCAAACAAAACAACAACATATCTAGAAGACCCAAATATGGCGACTTTAGAATAGATCAAATGCAGGACAATAGAAACTTTGACCTAGAGAGGAAGGGACAGACCTGTCTCACACCTGTGCCTAGTCATGCTGACTCATGCAGACTCACCTTCGACTCTTTTCCTTTTTATCCATGCCTTATTCTTTTGAACTAGTTTTATTATAAAAGTAGTATATTAATATATACAAATATTCAGAATATCTCTAAAGTTCCCCTCACCTCCTTCATGACAACATTCCCTATTTCGTCCCCACCCTCAATTTGAATCAGTGCCACTATCATTTGGTTTCTATCCCCGTGGACCTTTTCTTGTGCATCCACTGGGGGAGGATGTGCAAATGGATGAACAGGCTTCTTCAGGCATGCAATTCTGCCCTGGTGGGGGTGCTCCTCACAGATGCTTACTCTGCCTCTTATCCTGAAAACTTGTTTTCTTTGACTCTAGATTATAACTACACCATTTCCTGTTACCGCAGATGGATGGTTTAATCACTTTTTTTTATTTGCTTCTACACAGTAGAATCTTTGGGGTTTTCTTAACTCTGTTGTCTTCTTTTAATAGTAACTGCACATGCACAGTTGGGGAAAATGGGAAAAATTTAGTAAGGTGGTATAGGTTTGAGGGCAATTAAAATATGAAAAAAGTTATAATTGTTGGCTGAGGGAGAAAGTTTTCCTTAAAAATTAGACACTGTTGGAGTCAGTTCAGAGAACAAGCCTTGTGTTAACTCTGGTAGATTCCCACTCCTCAATTACTGCTGCTGCTGAAAATTAAATATTCCTGATTTTGGTGGTTTGTCCGCATCTGCTTTTCTCTTTTTCATATGCTGTGAGTTCTCCCCCCTCGATTGCTTCTGTTAGAACAAAAATTCCCAAATTAATTCAAGAAGTAAACTTGAAGTCTGTGAAAAGAGGACTTCTGTCATCTTGTGCAGCTCCGGGGTTCACTTAAGCTATTGGAATCTTCTCAGAGAATACAGTTTGTTGTTGATTTAGGTTGTAGCTAATTGCAATCATAAATAATGAAATCGATGAAACCTGTGCCACACTCTCCACTAATTTCTAGAAGAATATTAGTAATGATCATTGAATGTTCCAAGCAAACCTGCCAAGTTATTTGGTAATTGTCAATATTATTTTCAGCCAATTCTTTTCTTAACTCAGACTGCTAATATCTGATTGTTTTTGTTATATAAAACTAAGAAACAGAGGCACATGAGTTTGTGAGAAAGCGCTTGTCAAAGGTTTGCATTCAATTTGCTTTGAGTGTCAGACTCTTTGGAGGCACCACCAGCTGTTGGGAGCCAAGAATTAGAGAACTGTTCCAAGGCCATTACTTTTGCTTTGCACTTCTAAGTACTCCTTGTTTACTTGTAGCATGTAGTAAATTGTTTTTCTTAACTGACCCAAGTATGTTTTGTGAAATGATAAAGACAATCACTTTGAGCTCTTTTATGCTTCTCAGTAGAGATGCAGTTGAATGGTGGTGTTGGATCATTGTTTAAGATCTTGAAAGCAAGAGAAGTGCTCAGAGCAGGTCATGTCACTTTCTGTCTCTTGGAGGCAAAGTGTGCTCTGTCAGGTGGAGCACCCTCATGGAGACCTGCACAAGTGCTGAGGTCTAAGTCCTCTGTGGCAGCCGTCCAGGGTGCATTTAGTTCTTCCCAACTCTAACCTCTTAGCTACTTGCCTGTTGGTCTTCTATAAAGCTCTATTTGTGTGGTTATTTTTGCTATAATATTCTTCATGAGTGTTGTCATTTAGGTACCCTCCAAATAGAAAGTCATGTAAACTTTCCCCTTTGCTCAGTATAATGTGCTTTGTGTTAGAAATCCTGCCAGATTCTCTTTCTAAATTCCATTTTTATCATTTCCCATCGGTTGCTTGTTATTATAAAACCATAAAAAGACTCTTACCCTGTTAATGAAATAATCAGTATATTTCTCATAAAGAAAAAAGCAGTTGTACATAAATGTAGATATTGTTTGGAGAGACCCATTTAAAGAAATTCCTCTTTTTCTTTTTTCATTTTCTTCTTCCCAAGTTGCTCTCATTTGTTTGGTGTAGAGAGTCTTCCAATGTTTGGTGTCGATTTGGGGGACAAAAGTGACACTTGATTGCCTGAAATCCCATAGCCTTTGCTGTGTATTTTCTACATCTGGGGTCTATTTTGTTACCATATAAAAATATTAAACATTGCAATTTAAAACTGTATATTCCACAATCAAGTATTTGTAAATACATATGAAACTCGTTGTGAGTATAACCTGTACCGAGATAGGATGGCCGTGTTTATAGCGTGGAGGTAAATCACTCTGAGATGTTTCGGATCAGGCTCAGTGACTGCAAGATATTTAAACCGATGTTGTAAGAAAGTTTTTTTGTTTTGTTTTGTTTTTCTTATTCAGCAGTTTCTTGTAAACTGAAACTGTAACTTGTGTTTGGTTAGTTTGCAACTTAAGTTTGTTATACTTCTTATGCCAAAAGAACTTTTCTTTCTGTCTGTAGAGTTAGCATTTTTCATAGAATATGGTTGTGTGAGTTAAAAAAAAAGTTACTGTTTTGAAATCTCTTCAGCTTTCGAAACCCATCAGTAGGCAGGGATGTAGTTGGAGAGGACAACTAGGAACTTGCTTTGCATCTTTGTTTCTTCGTCTGCAGATGTAAACTGACTAGAAGCTTTATGCGTCCACATAAATTACTGCTGCAGAGTGGGTGGAAGGCCATGGGCGGCAGTAGACTGTACTTGACTTTGAACTGAGTCTTGAAGAACACCTGGTTCTTGATATTTTCCAGACTGCTCCTGGGAGAGTTTTTCTTCTGTGATTGCTGAATGTCACGTGATTGTTTGCATCATTCTGTCTTGATGGCAAGACTTGCTGTTTATTTTCTAACTTCAGTGGCGTCTTAACACATTGCCTTGGGTGAATCAGGTCACTTTACTTTGCCTCAGTTACTCCATTTGTTAAATGGCTGTGTAATTTTAGATTCATTTAATTTATTGGAGCCAAGTTTTTTATAGCTGTGTAGAACTAGCTTCAATATAAATAAATTAAAGACTTAGGATAGTTTTGCCTCAATAGTGCATCCCCCCACCTTTAAGAAGTCTACTGCCTGTTTCTTTATCTGGAATAAAAACAATCTGAAATTGTTTGCATGCCCTGTGCATGTCCTGGCTGGCAATAGTAATCTTAACCATTTTGTACTCAGGATCTGATTTCTATGTGAGATGCCTATAATTAACTAGTAAGACTTATGCATCTTGTTTATTTTATTTTAATTTTTTAGGAAGGTTTATCATATACTTTAGGTGGTGTTAGACCTTAGGTAGAGGATTGAATAGTCTCTGAGCTAGATAATTTTGTCTCCATTGTATTGATATTGTTAAAATAAAATATGTTTAAAAATTACTTTCTCTGATCATTTGACATTATTTTTTTTCATTTGACATTATTAATGACAATATTTCCTTAACAATCAAAGAAGCTAATGTTTCTTTGGTGTGGTTTTAGAAGTTTAAGACAGCTGAGAAGAATTCAGGCTTTAGAAGAGTCAGGTTTAAGGTATTCAGGAATGTTATGCAAGGAAAATTTTTTTAGGTTATCTACTTTTCTTGCATGTATTTACCAAAGTAAGAGAAAGAGACCAGAGTTTATTTGAGTAAAAGTATTCTTATTTTATCTTCCCAAGAACACAACAACTTTGTAATATATGTAAAAACTCAATTCTACATGTAATGTATAATATGTATGTACAAATATAAAAACTACTTTATATGTGATATGAAATAAGGTGAGTCTGTTTTCTGATTAGTTTTCAAGTTGGTACACATTCTCTGTGTGTGTGCATGCACACACATATGCATGCATGCGTTTGTGCAGCTGGAGAACAAATCCATGCTTGTGCTTGCCAGGAAAGCATTCTGCTGTGCTACACCCCAGCCCTGATTCATGCTCTTGTTTCTGTGTTTCATTTATTTTTCTTTTATCAGAGAAATGTTGTTAAATACGATTGTCTGAAATGAAACTTGATAGTCATATTAGATTCTTTTGGTTGGTATTATTATCACACCATGAATTAAGAGCTACTTGGCCAACCCACTCATTTGGAAAATTCTCATCTCACATTTTACTTAAAACCCGCGACTTCTACTGGAAGGTGCATGATGGGGCAACAATAAATTTCTAAATCTAATTCTTCCTAAAATTCCCAGTGGCTAAATTGCTTTGTTTGAGCCAACATAAGTCTAGGGATTGGTTAATTCCAAGTTCAGCATTCTTTTAGGGCTAGGTCTATGACAGATAGCTAGACCTGTAGAAATAAAAACATCAACATGGTGATGACAGTGTGATTAGCCATCTCAATCAACAAGAGACACTCAGTCCTCTCTGAGGCCCCTGGAATGTTAGTAGTGAAAATTCTGGCTCCACCCGTGAGAATTAATGATCTTGAGGGTTTTGGATTAGAGCCTAAAGTGGGTTTGAATCTGACCTGGAATCTACTCTCTACCTGTAAGTAAACTGGGTGCTAAGTTATAAAACTAGATCCCAGTGAAGCTTCCTGGTAGGATCCATTGTGAAAGTGAGCATTTGGCAGTAAGAGGTTCCAACAGACAAATGTGTGCCACGACCAGACTTAGAACAACAAACAACAAAAACTCTGCACACTGTCGAAGTGGATTTATGTCAATTATTCATGCTAAACATTCCCTGTGTATCTCTACTCCTCCGTACTTCTCATTTGATGAAAATTTCAAACTGTGGTTTGATGGGGGTGGGGGGAAACCCCAAATCCAAACCACATAGGACAAATTGAATTACAGACCCGGTGTGGTCCTTTAACTCAGTTACATCTAATTTGTGTTATTTTAGTCATCCTGGGGGGCAGCTGTTTTGTGTAAAAGCCCACAGACATTTTCAATGTAAGAATTTGTCCTGATTACAACTTCTTAAGATTGGTACTGGCTGTTATTTATATTTTAAGTGGCAAAATTGTAGATTAATTTGGGACCATTTTAAAAATTGAAAATTTTGTTGTTCTTTGAATAAACTTAAAAATTGAGCATTCAGTGTTCGCTTTAAATGTCAGTTTTTAGACATTCCATTTTCTTATGCTTCTTAACTGTCTTTGCAAAGCAGTTTCCTAATTACTTTAGGTAGTTATCACTCATAAAAGCTCTTTGATATTTTAACCCCCAATTTAGGATAATTTGGGAAGAAAAACATGCAAGATTATGAATTTTGGATTGTGTAGGTCAGTATAATTAAGATGGAGGGCTGAGTTAGGATTGGGTGTGGAGGTGAAAACTTAAAGAAGTGAAGTCTTGGAATTGCAGTCGTATGACAACACAAAGAGTTTACATCAAACCCACTCAAACACTGGCTTCAGGGCAGTAATTCCTGACTCTCTCCTGCTTTCTCCAAGTCCCCTTGCTGGCTTCAGCCTACATTAGTTATCTATTGCTGTAACAAATTGCTTAAAAGTTAATCTTAAAACAAGGAACACTTGTCATGCCCGTTTCTGTGGACCAGAGATACCCCATTTGTCTTATGAGCATGATAAAGCTGAGACAGTAAGTGCCGACTGTTTGGCGAGTGGATACTTTCAGTCTGAAGCTTTTAGTGCTCCACACATATGTAGCTTCTAAGTTTTGTCACGTGTGGTTTTTAAAACCATCCTTTAGAAAGAGACTCATATTGCTGCCTCCTTTGTAATAATCAATTAGGATTTGTTGGTCTAGTCTTCAGGTTTATATTTGCCTCCCCGACATTCAAATCCTACCATAAACCAAACTTCCCCCATTTATTCAACTGCTTTTTTTAAAAAAAAATTATTTATTAGAAATTCATGCCCACGAGTGCTTGCCTTCGTGTGTGTGTGTGTGTGTGTGTGTGTGTGTGTGTGTGTGTGTACCACATATGTGTCTGGTGCCAACAGAGAGGCGATAAGGGCTTTGATTGTCTGGAACTGGAGTTATTGACAGGTTTGAGCTACCCCGTCAGTGTTAGGAACCAAATCTGGGTTTTTGTCTAACCACTGAGCCATCACTCAGCTCCTCTACCTTTCTTTTAAAGCAAAATTCTACTTAAGGTAATTGCTTCTACCTTAGTCTACACCCCATCTCAATCCCTAAGAGCGCATGCAGAAAGTTGACTTTCTTGCTTTAGTCCTCTACTTACGCCGTCTACCCTCACGTCTTTTGAACTCTCACCGAGTCTGTCCACTCAAATCTCATTATGTTCCTTCCACTCTTGTAAAAAGCCACTTTAGACTTTCCTGGCCCAACGAGTTACTAAACTTCAAATTCCTGGCGTATTAACATATAATGCCAAACAGTTTATTTCTTTATTTTTAATTAGTTTAAGTGGGTTAGTTAATTTCTCTTTCCAAAAAGAATTCCAATTTTCAGAAAACAATATCCTTTACTTCCTGTGTACTTTTGCAGTGTGCTCTGCCTGCATGCTGATTGAGAAGTTAGGAACCTTGACTGTAAAAACTTCTCCTCGTGATGCTGATGAATGGCAGATAACTCCCAGAGCCATTCACGGGGATTAGCTGACTTCAGTGCAGTGTGTGGCTATGCTTTGTCATTTTCTCAATGAATTGCTTTATGAGGAGATTAATTAAAGAAAAACTTTTCCTTCTGGCTAATGACCAAAATTGTCATTTAGCCTTGAATTGTCCAAACAAAAGTGTACACTTGCTTGGAGCAGGACAGATGCTGACTAGCAAGTAGCTCAGGGGCTCTGACCCCTATCCTACTTCAGTTTGAGCTGGCCTGGCCCTTTGGCTGACATAAGCAGAATTTACTAGAAAAACAAGAAATCTACTTCTGTCTTTTCTTGAAAGTTTGATGAATTTGATGGTCACACACACATACAGAAAGGTTAAATAACTGAAATTTTGCTTTTGCATCTTCTCATTCACCTAGGAAAGTTAAAATAAAATAATAATAACAAAAGTAAAAATAAAATAATAATTTACAACCTGAAACATAGCCTATAAATAAATTGTGTTCCATAGGATTCTTGATATTTCTAGTACAGCCCTGAAGACTGAGGCTAGAGAGAGAGCCAGTGCGAAAGAAGTTCTAGGCTTTTGCTAATACATAACTCTATTCATGTTATTAGTTCTGTTAATATTCTTTGTTTTTCCTCCTTCTCCTCTTCCTCCTCCATCCTCATTGTCTACTTTTTTGTTCCACTTCTCACCCCTAAAGACATAGGAAGAATGTTTGGTTAAAGTGAGTGTATAGAGGTATGTTTGACTTTTTTTTAAAAAATTGAAAATAGATTTTTTCCGTACAGTATATTTTGATTTTTGTTTCTCCTTCCCCATCTCTTCCCAGATCCTTCCATCTCTTTACCTACCCAACTACATGACTTCTCTCTTTCTCTCTCTCTCCTTCTCTCTCTTTAGAAAACAAGCAGAAAATGAGTAAATACCCCAAACAAATCAGAATTTTAAAAAAAGAAGAAAAAGCACGAAAAACACACAAGCACATGCCAAATAAAACCCATAAAAACACAAAACCAGAAATCATAATATAAAAGCAAAAGACCAGATGACAAAAAAAAAATGTCCAAACAAAGCCATATGAGACTATACATCTACATTCTGCTGAGTTAGTTTTGTATTGACCATCTACTGTTGGCCATTGGGCCCTAAGTGGTTTATATACCTAGTGGGACTCCATTGGAAAAAATTGATTTTTCCTTTGCAAGCAGTTGCAGTGTCTACTTCTCCTTCACAAGGAACCCCATCTGGCTTGAACCTTTGCAGGGCCCCGTGCATGCTGCAACGCTCTCCCTGAGCTCTGACGTGAGTGAGTCCTCCTGTGTCTCTTTGCTGTGGTGTCCGCCATCCCCTCTGGCTCTTACACTCTCTCTGCCTCCTCTTCTGCAGAGTTCCCTGGGTCCTCAGGGGAGGGGTTTGATTGACATCCCACTTAGGACTGAGTGCCCCCAAGTCTCTCTCTGGGCACATTGTTCAGTAGCAGCTCTCTCTGTGTGTTAGTTCCCATCTACTTCGAGAGGAAGCTTCCCGGATGACTCCTGAGTGCGACACCGATTCAACATTTGACATTTTCCATTACAGCCATCTCATATTCTGTTTAGCCTTGGTTTTAGGATACTTATAATTTGAGTCTGTGATTCAGGTTATTATTTGAACATTTTTGGTTTCCTTGTGGCTAAATTACTGGTGTTTACACAAAACTAAAAACCAACAAAACAAAACAAAAACCAGTCTCTTCCCTGTTATTTGTGCCTATGTGTGTTTAAGAAAAAAATCCTTTATTGCAGAAACACTTGAGTTAGAAAAATTTAAGGACTAGAAAAGGTTACACCTTTTTAATTTTACCTTTGATCCTTACAACTAATGAATTTGGGGGGAACATGTCCTTGGGAAGGCAAGTCGTAGCAGATGTGTCCTTGCCTGCTTTCTGCCCAGTGTCGCACCTCCTGTCTGCAGCCTGGCCTTCTATAGAGCACCCTGCTGGGGTCTGCCCTCTGACAGTTCTTGGTTGCCTTCCCTCAGTCCTATACTCTGCACGCATACCCTACCTGGTTTCTGCAGAGAGGTAGAGAAGTGAGGGGATTGAGAGCCGTGAAGTATGTCAGGAAGGAGCGTGGGGCCGCTCTTGGAGGACTCTACTTAGCCTTCTCCAGTGCTGGCCCCCCCGTCAGCCTCATCCCTTTCGCTGCCACTTCACTATCTGGGTAAGGAATTTAAAATAAAAATCAGCTCATTACTTGCAAATTTCAGACTCTTTTTCTAAAAGTCTCTCATGTCCTGAAGGGTCTTATGGTTTTTACGTAGTTTTCATCTTCCCTGATCACCCTGCTGCATTTTGAACAAATTTGAACATTGCCCTCATGACAACAGGGGAAGGATTGACTGAGTGCAGTGTTTGCCCATGAGTCTTTGTCCAATCAGGCTGACTTGAAAGTGTGCGTTTCACGGAAAGGCATTTGCAAATTGTTTTCCTCCCTACCCCACCAGAGCTGGCAATCTGAAAACGCTTCCATATGCTGGAAGCTGGTCGATTTATCTTGTTTGAAGGGCGCGTGTGTGTATTTGGAGAGACGGGGCAGTGTACTGTACTCCCTCGTTATCATATAAACATGAAACTGCAAGGTGGGCAGATTTTGCAATGAAAACCCTGGGAGTTCGCTGTAAACATCTCTAGAGCCCCAAGGCTTCACTACTGTTCAAGATAAGTGTGGAGAGTTGTTTTTACCCCACAAGAGTAAAATTTGAAAGCGCAATTATGATTTGCATATGGCTTGAAAATATTTAATTGAGTGCAGTTAGAACAGAGCATTACACTCTAATTTTGAACAGGCCTGAACATTTTAAGTAAATAAATGCTTTTGCTTGACTACATCAAGGCATTTCAGAACTGCCACTGGAAGCTCCCTCTTCATGATCTTCCTAGTGTTAGGTGCTCCCCACTCCGCTTGCCCTGCCCGCTGTGAGTGGCATCCTCTAAATGCTGCCATGCTTTTCCATCGAGTCCATTTCCCCTAGTCTCACCACCGGTCCTCTCCAAGCCCGGCATAGTTTCCTTTAGTGAGCCTTCGTAATAATCCTACCTGGTTTATTTTTCCATAGTTTTACCTGGTTTATTTTTCCGTAGTTTTCTTTTTAGACCACATATTTCCTCTGTTATTTTCATGTTGACTTATTGAGTTTTGCAAAGTTAATTTCTGTGCTTTACTTCTCAAGCAGAGTTCAGTGCAGTAGAAACACTGTCTTCTATTGTCCTTGAGTGGAGGACACTTCTAAGTGCACTTCTAAGCATGTCGGTGTTATATATGTATCTGTTACTTCCTGTTACCAAGTTTAAAATTGGGGCTATTTGTTTAAATCACAGAAATGATCAGACAGGAGCTGAGAGATGGTTTTTGCAAAATGCTTAACACACAGCAGGAGCGTGTTGCCAAACTCTGCACCTTTCTGCTTTAAAACTTGTTATTTATGCTTAGCATTTGGAATTGAAAATCCAGGATTTAATTTCTATTACTATAGGAACAGACAAAGTCACTTTTTTATTTTTGTAAAGAACAACTTTAAGTCTAGGTGTGGGGATGTATATCCCACTGCTCTGAGAAGGGCTGAGTCAGAAGGATGGGCATGAATTCAAGACCAGTCAGGACTCTGTAGACAGGACCAGGTCCAAGAGAGAGAGAGAGTCAAAAAGAGAACCAACAAATCAGCAGAGGACTTCCTCTTCCTAATATAAAGATGAAAGAAACTAGAGTGACCAGGGCAGAGCACAGGATTGCTTTAAAGACAAAGGCACAGATCATTGGAGTATAAAAAATCCAGGAAGAGATGCGTAAATAGATGGACAACTTAGTATTGACAAAAAGTATAATTAACTGGAGAAAGGCTAGCTTTTAAATTTTAAGAGATGATACTGAAATAATTGGATATTTATGTGAAACAATTATTTAAATTACTCTTTGTATAATATGTAAAAATTAACTCAAAATGAATCAGATAAAAGTATAAAATTTATGAAAGGACAAATAAGAAAATTCTTGTTGTGTCAAGGCACTGGTTTCTTATGTATGCACATCCTATAAAAGAACCAATGGATACCCTGAACATCAGAATTAAAAATTTAATCTTTATAAAAAAGAATGATAAGGGGCTGGAGAAATGGCTCAGCGGCTAAGAGTACTGGCTGCTCTTCCAGAGGTCCTGAATTCAATTCCCAGCAACCATATAGCAGTTCACAAACTGAAATATATATAATGAGAGCTGGTGTCCTTATCAGGCATGCAGTCATACAAACAGGAAGAAAGCTGTATACATAATAAATAATAAAGCTTAAAGAAGAATCATAAAACAAACCATAGACTGGGGAGAATATTTGCAATACTTATAATGAATGTGAATACATGAGATGGGGACTTAGAACCAGAATATATGTTTTCAACATTAAAAAGGAAATCAAACCAACAACAAAAATTACGCACATGCCTGTTGTAAATAATTTGAGGATCTTAGTAGTTATGCCATTGAAGATGTATAGATGACAAACATTAAAAGAAGCTTGGTGTAAATATTAGAGAATTGTAAATTAAAATCACAGTGAGATGCCCCACCTATTTGTAAAGCTAAAATTAGAAAGACTCACCATGCAAAGTGTTGGTGAGTGTGTGAAGGAAAAGCTCTCCTCTTGTAGACAATGTATACTGACTTTGAAAACCTGTTTGGCAGTGTTTTAAAATATTAATTATGTACCTACTGTGTGATTTAATCATTCATTCTTTTTTTTGATACAAGAGAACTGAAAACATACATTTGTTCAGGCTAATACATGATTGCCATAGCAGCTCTATTTGGTACAGCCAAAAACTGTAAGTCACACAAAGAAAGACCTCCAAGTAGTGAATGGATGAACACATGGTAGCATATCCATACAATGCAATACTACTCAGCAATTTTAAGAATTATTTTCACATAGAGCAACATGAATGGCTCTCAAAATCATTATGCTGACTGAAAAAACCAATTAAAAAAGAATATAAACTGTTTAACAGATAAAACTTCTAGAAAATAAAAAATAACCTATACAGATGGCAGATTAATGGTTGCCTTGCACTAGGAACAGAGAATGAAGGACTATAGAAAGGTAAAATTAAAATATAATTTTAATTATACCTTAAAATACTGCAAAGAGATAGTTCACCAATAAAAACAACATTATTAGCATTTATGTTACTGTTTTACAGACATGATATACATATAAGGATAACAACATATATCATGGATTGTTTATGAACTTTTATTTTATGGTATTATTAGAATATGATTAAAGAAGACCATTTACAAAATAATTTACTGTGCTCCAGTCATCCATTTTGTATGGAGGATTTATACCTCTATGCAATACAGAAAGAATTACATCTATTTCCTTATTATTTCCTTATTATTATCTCCATCTTATCAAAATTCATATTCATCTTATACTTTCTTGAAAGCCTTATTTTTCCCCCTTCTTATTGTGTTCTCTTAACAAAAATTCTTACAAACAGGAGGTAGATCTGTAGGAACCATATAATGGTATTATACCATGTGGTGATTTGAATGTAACTGGCTCCCATAATCTCATAGGGAATGGCACTATTAGGAGGTGTGCCTTGGTGGAGGAAGTGTATCATTGTATGTGCAGGCTTTGAGGTTTCCTATGCTCAGGATACTGCCCAGTGTCTCAGTCAACTTCCTGTTGCCTGCAAGATGTAGGACTCTCAGCTATCTCTCCAGCACCATGTTTGCCTGAATGCCTCCATGCCCCCACCATGATGATAATGGACTGAACCTCTGAAACTGTAAGCCACCACATCAATTAAATGTTTTCCTTTATAAGAGTTGCCGTGATCATGTTGTCTCTTCACAGCAATAGTAACCCTAAGACATACTGTGTTGGTTAAGTGACTCATTTGTAGTATAATTTGGGGAAAGAAATTTTTACATTTTACCACAAGTGAGGATTCAACAAAAGTAATGATTGCAGTCTAAGCCAAGGAGAGTATTAGGATTCTCATTGTATTTCATGTATTGTGCCTGATTTAGCCATTATGAAAGTAAACTTAGGTACCATTGGCCCCTTTATATAAATAGAAAAACAAAAAAGGAAAAGAGTACTATGGAGGCTTCTTCTGCCAGATGAAAGGAGATAGTACATTTATGCCCACAATGACCACACTGGACAGCTCCCCATTAATTATCACAGTATGGGAAAGTCAGGCAGTTTTACTCTTGTTGAAGCTATTAGTAAGTGATTATTTTATACATAGAATGGTATTTACTGAATATTTATGGGGGCTGGAAATGTATAGCTCAGTGGTACACTACTTACCTAGCACGTACAGGCATGGATTTAAACATCATCTTTGTCATCCTCCTCCTCCTCCTCCTCCTCCTCATCATCATCATCATCATCATCATCAGCAGCAGCAGCAGCAGCAGCAGCAGCAGCACCACCACCACCACCACCACCACCACCACCACCACCACCACCACCACCACCACCACCACCACTGTAAGAACACAAGTGTAAGAGTGACATATTTATTTAAAAGTTCTGTGATGACTTGTCTATGATGAGCTGGCAGAGATAATAGTTTTTAATCTTAAAAAACCAAAACAAACCCCAAAAACTCCACCTCACTTATAATAACAAGCACCTAATATGACCTTTAGTTGTTTGGGGGAGAGAGAGTGACCAGCTAAAAATTTGGTTATAAAGCGACAAATTACAAACCAAATGGAGTACACTAAAAATTTCTGAGTGTTATCTCTTAGTGGAAAACCATACTGGTCATGGGCAGATGTCAATTGTTACATATTTTCTGCAAGTAAATTAATAGAGTGAGCTAGGGTTTTCTTTCTTTTTTCTGCTCTGCTCTGTGTGTGTGTGTGTGTGTGTGTGATTTTTATATATGTGAGTGCACTTGTGTTTGTATAGATTTGTGTGCATTTGTGCACATTGAAGCCAGAGGTCAACCTTGGGTGTCTACCTTGTGTCCTGGGTCCTAGGGCTTGCCAATTAGGCTAAACCAGGTGGCCAGAAAGCCCCAGGTCTACCTGTCCCTGTCCTCACAGCACTGAGGATATAAATGTGAACACCACAACTATGCTTTTTTTCCCCATGTAGGGTCTGGGCTTGAACTAAGGTCTCATAATTATGTGACATGCACTTTAGCAACTGAGCTATTTCTTTAGTCAGAGCTAGGTGTTTACTAAAGATTCCATTTGTTCTTAGAGGTCATAGCAATCCCTTTTAAGTCAAGTGCTAATAATTTACCTATCTCTCTCAATTACCCAAATTGGCAGTATCATAACACCTTACTGAAATTCTTTCAAAGTCATTCTTTGTTGGCGGAAGCTGCTTATTTGTTCCTGGCTCCCGGACCCAAAATAATCATACAGAACTATATTATTTAAGTCATTGCTTGGCCAATCACTTAAGCATATTTCTAGCTAGCTCTTACATCTAGAATTAACCCATTACCATTATTTTATATTTTATTAAGAGGCTTGTGGCCTACCGGAAAGGTTCCAGCTGGCATCTTGCATCTTTTTCCTCTGGTGGCTCCATGACATCTCTCAACTCTGCCTTCTTTCTCCCAGCATTCAATTTAGTTTTCCCTGCCTACCTCTATTCTGCCCTGTGCAGGCTCAAGACAGTTTCTTTATTCATTAACCAATAAAAGCAACACATATACAGAAGGACTTCCCACACCATTTTCCTTTTTCTGTTTAAATAAAAAGGAAGGTTTTAACTTTAACATAGTAAAATTATATATAACAAAACAGGTATCAAGCAAGAATTATAGTTATAATATTTATATCTGCTTTATCTTTTATCACAACTAAGGAAAACTATAACTATCTATTCCCCAACTCCATCGAAGACTCCAGAAGGTATAATATTACTGAAGTTAACAGGAAGTGCATTGTAAGCAACTTCCAAAACTTTAGAATTGACAGAAACATCTCGCCACCTGGACAGTCACCCAAAATTCCTCTGTATTATTGGAGCATCCAGCCTACAGGCCCATAGTACTCAGCAGACTTTTCCATGAAGCAAGAAATCTGAAGACTTGTTTTGCCTTGTAATGGCAAAATCCATCAGTTGCTTTCTTCTGTGTCTTGCAGAATGTCTAGCAGACTCTTTCATGAAGCAGGAAATCCCAAAGGATCGCCTCACCTTAGGAAACTTCAGCAGTCATTTCTCTGTGGGTCCTGCATGTCCAGTTCATATAGCATAGCATCAAGCAGTCCAGGCAAGAGCAGTTTCTTGCCCAAATGGCTAACCAACACCACAAGGAGCCTCTTCGGTGCCCATCATGCTCTTGAAGTAAATTGGTGCTGCCAGGAGCAGATATGTCTCATTGTCATGAAAAGTCCTAACTTCTTTAAACATTTTCGTGCCATATTCTAAAGGTCTCTGAAAGATTTGGAGTATATCTATCTAACTGAAATGTATTTCTATATATCTAGAAAACCTAACATGACTATCAGCTTGACTATTATAGATGACTATCTATTAACCTATATTTCTTAATTATACATTGTCAGTGTCTGGTGCTAGCCTGGACCATAAACTATATCTCTGAACCAGACTCCAACATAAACTATCTCTCTTGACTGGCGCGGGAATAAAGGCACAACTCACATGGCTTTATCAGGAGGGAGATTCTCAGTGGTCCCTCATGAAGTTCTGAGTTCACATCCTGAAGAATTCCTTCGTTTTTATTCTCCAAACAGCTTTTATACCAAAACATAAACTGAGTGGGAAATACACCAACATTCTGTCTCCTAGGTGACCAGGCGAATGGCATTTTGTCAAGTCCACATCTACCTGTCTGCTGTGTATGCTAGTTGTCATGTAGGTTTGAATTATCATTTCTATCAGGCATCCTCCAAATTACAAAGAAAGGAGCAACAACATCCTGATTTTGTTAGGGTAGCGGCAGCCTGTCTGGCAGGTTACGTGACCCATCTCAGGTGTGGCCTATGGCTTGATGGCTTGGCTGCCATGCCATATAGAATTATGGGCCTACAATATGTTACATTTTTAAATGAGCTGCACAAATACAATACCTTAATCAAGAGCAAAAATAGACAAATAACAAAATTGACCTTAAATTTCTATCAAAAGCCAAGATCCATATCAATACCAATATAGAATTGATCTCTATATCATATCTCCCTTTAAATGTAAGCAAACATTTATAAACAGTCATTTAGAGAAATTGGGTGTAGGTCTCTCCAAACCGCTTTCTGCTTTTTGTTAGTCGTAGTAATTTTTGGGGTTATTCACAGTGACCTTTTGGGGGGTCTTGACCCATCAAACCACATTAATCTGGAAAGATTCCACAGGTTCTCATCCTTTGTGGAAACAAAAGAAGAACCTCTTTCCCAAAGCAACAAATCCTCAGACACAAATTCTGAAATCATGATACCTTTAAAATATATATATGCTGATTTGGCTTAGCAGCCCATACACTGAAATGTCTCTCTGTACTTAAATCCTTCACAATCAAAAAATTCAAAGAAAACACAACAATATACATAATCCAGACATTCTAAAAAGATTAGTAAATCCTATTTATTTATTTTTATTAATATTTGTTAGTATGCAAAGTAGTGGGTTTCATTATGATATTTTCAGGCACCCATGTCATTATACATTGTTTTTATACATTCTCTCTCAACTCTCCTTGGTTTCCTATTCAAAATTTTTTCCAAATCTGTTACTAAGCTATTTTCTCTTTCGTCTTTTTCCTTGCTTTTGAGATGTGGTCTTCACATTTTGTCCCAGTTGGTTTGCTCTTACTGGCTCAAGAATCTTCTTAGAACCCTGCTCATGCCTCCTGAGCAGCTGGAACTGCAGGTGTACACCCCTGTGCCTAATCTGTAAGGTTTTATTTTAGCTTTTATGTTCATTAATGTAAAAAAAAATCAAAAAAGTCAAAGTTCTAAGTATAATAAGTCAAATGTTATAAGCCATTCACATATTTTATCTATTGTTCAGTTTTTTTGCATTTTTCATTTAGTTTCTTAAATACACATATACATACGGTACCTTTTTTCTGAAGCATGTGTTGAGAAATTATAGAAGTTATGATCTTTATTGTAAATCTATTTTAATGTATATCATTCAAGAACAAATATATTGTCTTATACTATTATGGTATAGTGATCTAATTCAATATCTTATTATTCAATATATAGTTTATGTTCAATTGTTAACTCTTGACGTAGTATAACCCTTTATAGCAACATTTCACTAACCTAAGTATGGTGAGAACAATTTCATTGTCAGATCGCTTTAGCTTCCTTTAAGAGATCAAATTCTTACTTCTCCCGCTGATGTTTATTGTGAGTATGAACTCTTACTTTTGTATCATGCCTCACTGGGATTTGTGTAACTTGCTTTCACTTGATGTATTTTCTTTCAGCATTTTAATTCTGTTGTGTATACCTGCATGTTACACTACACTTTTGCTTATGTTGTGTCTTCCTTTCTAGATTATACATTCTTTGTGGATGTATGATATATCCAGTTAGCCTTCACTCTTCATATTTCCAAGAACATGCGATGCGTAACATATCGTAAAAATTAAATATGCCCATGTCAAACATCCTACTCGTCTGTAGATTGAGGTGTTACTTAAAACAAACAGAGAATGACATATCAGATTGTTAAGCTCTCAGAACTAAAGCTGCCAAGAGCTGTCCAGAAAGCAATGGGAACATGATGGTCTGGTCTTACGTTTGTTTTGTTTTTTTAAGTATTGAAGGAAATTGAATGCTACAAAGTATAATACATGGGACATGCACAGAACACTGAGAATTCTGAGCTCACTGACATGTGCTGTTCCTTTTTATTCTTCCTTTGAGGAAACCCTTTGCAGTATTATCTGACTGTTTTTTCATATGCAGGTTCCAGGAGCATACCAGGTGACCCACGGCAGTGAAATTTGCATGAAGGACCTTTGACTTTTAAAATACATTTCTCAAAAGTGGAAATATCTTAGGGATAAGGTTTTTTAAATTATCCATTTGTTATCAAATAAACATAAGAAAGTGACTAATTCAAAGTTTTAAAGATAATTTCAAGAAGTTCAAGAATATCTTATTTTCATTTTTCATTTCAGTCAACATCTGAAAAGATAATTGTGGGACGCCCTGATTTTCCTGAAGCCAATTTACTTGCTTAAAATGGGCCACAATGAGCTTACATTTATCATTTAAGACTATTTAGGATTTTAAGCCTAATTATTCGGAAACCCTTAAATCACTGTTTTCCCTGTTTCAGTGAGGAATACCCAGGTTCTTTCCACTGTGGTCTTTGCAGCCACCATCTGGGAAGAGTTCTTTTCTCAGTTATTTGTCTCCAAAGTTCTGTTCTAACTGTACATCCATCTCTTCTTACAGAGAGCTAGCGCCTCAGTACTCAGCACATACCTCAGCAGAGTCTGAGGAGTAGCGGCTGACATTCTCCATATTGTGGTTTGTCTGTGTGCATGTGCCTGTGGAGAGCTTGGCAATCGTCTCCCCAGTGAAGTAACAGCCAGTGCGGTTCAGCCAAAGTTTAGAGGAATAAAGTAACTGAAGTGGGAGTCTATTTATTTATTTATTTGAATAATGCCGAGTGACACTACCCTTGACTGTTTTTCATTGAAGTGTGGAGCCTACTTATTTATTTGAATAATGCCAACTGATACTACCACTGGCTGTTTTCCATTGAAGTGCTTAGGTGGTAGATAGTGTTTCATGGACATGGCAGATATTAAAGACAAAGCAAGCAAAGAAAGAAAACACTAACAAATGGGGGCAAAACAGGCAATTCGGATGTCTTCTCTCTGGCCACACCATGAAGCTGAGGACTTTCCCATAACTCAAACACTCAGATCAGAATCTGATGCAGAAAATGAAAAACAACATCCTGTTTTTTCCCCAAAGTCAAATTTAGTAGAAAACTATTTTTCACAGATGTGACTTGAGAACTTTTTATACGCTTATGATTTTTCTTAAATAGCCTTCTTTGGGGGCTTATTTCAACTGCAGTAGAGGAGACTCTGTGATTCACTAAATTGGGTGAATTAAAGGCATGATCAAGGAACAGGCCATTGAAAATGATGGCCCCACAGTATTAAAATCACTTTGATCTTTTGTTTTGACACGTTGAATCTATCTTTAATTACATGTGATGACATTTGATTACTGCACATTTAGACTATTATAATGTGGCTTGTAAAATGTAGTTTATAGTATGTAATAACTTCAGCACTCATTTTTCTATACTTATGAGTTTGCAGAATGATGTTTCAGTTTTGTGTAAGTGAAAACTACTGCGCTTCTGAGTTAGCAGATTTTTAAAATGTAAAATCTTCAGCATCTAGGCAAAGTATGATTCCTATATGCTAGTATATATTCCCAAATATGTTCTTACCACAGAGGCAACAGACTTATGCGTGGTGGTTTCCTGATGTGTGTCCACTAATTGCAGTTTACTTCAGGAAAATCACTGAAGCCATGAACCTTTGGAAACGGAAAGCCTTAGACTAAATGATATTCCAAGTTTCAGTTAGGAAATCCTATGATTCTCCTCTGATTTCTTTGGTAGACATACTGTCTCCATGTGTGATAGGTATTTCAGACATGCTTTCTAGAAGGATATTTTAAAAATGCTTCAGGTTAGTGATTTTATTTTTCCTGTTTGGTAGAGAAATGAGATGAGAGAGGAAAAAAAACCGAAAGAGCCTTTTTTTGTTGTTCCTCTTTGAGGGAGGGGCTGTGTAGTAGGCAGCCCCATGGGCTCCACTGTAGAGAGCGTTCACCTGGAATTTCCTGTGTTATGCCAGTGCCATAGCCTCGAGGACTTGGTGCTTTTCTTTGAAATCTGCTTGCTTGCATTTACTTGCTCAGCCTGGGATTTATCCCAGTTCAGGCAATTGTATGTCCTTCCATGATGAGTCTTTTTAAGAGTTTAGGTTTGATCCTAATTAACTAGGGGGAATTACAAAGTTATTCTTTCTTTGCAAACAGCAGCCATATGAGTGGTTTGACTTTTAACATTTTTTAACCGATTTTGCTCATTTCTCTTTTTATTTTGTTTGTTTTTGTTTTTTATTTTGAATTTATTATTTATTTGTTTGTTTGTTTTGAGACAAATCTTTCTACTTAGCCCTGGCTGTCCTGGAACTTGCTCGCTATGTAGACCCAGCTGGCCTTGAGCTCACAGAGATCTGCCTGACTTTGAAAGCTCTGCGATTAAAGGTGCCGCCTGTGCCCATGCTTCTTATAAGGAAGTCAGATAAAAACAAAACAAAATAAAAAAAAAACCCAACAAAATAAAACAAATAAAAAAACTAATTTTTTTTAAATTACTAAAAATTCTACAAAGTTCAGTAGCTTAGTTGCTGGATTCTGTCAGCATGTATAATAGACTCTGTGCTTTTACTCCAAATTTTGCCTTTTTTTTCTCCACCCAGCCAATTCTTTTTGCTTACTCAGAGGATTGTCTTTTATTGTCAGAAGTCTGTCCCATAGAATTACTGACTGTCATTATTTACTGCCTAACAGCTAGGCAGTGACTGAGTTTCTGCACTGTGTCATCCCAGCATGTTTTGTCTATAGTAAGTACTTGTTTGTGATAAGGAGTTGACAGTATGGAAAGCCACCCTCTTGAAGAAGGTATTGTCCTGAACCCTTGACAACATTTGTTGGTTTTTATTTTCTTAATGCTAACTATTCTCACTGGGGTGAGATGAAATCTTAGTATAGGCAGGTGTGGTGGTGCACACTTTTAATCCCGATGTTTGGGAGGCAGAGGCAGTTGTACCTGATACATGATTGGGAGGAATGGCTAAATTATTAGGTGATAGGTATGGGAATCAGAAAGGGTAAACCATGTTTCGCCTGATGGGCTTGACCAGTGTGATAAAATTTAATGAGGATGAATTTATAATGTAATATATAATGCTGTGTGTTTTGTTGTTGCAGTTAGGAAGATATGGCTTAGATGAAGGGTAGAAGAAAAGATCTGATGTCTTTCACTTAACTACAAACTCAGTATGAACAACTTTGCCATGCTCCTACCAAAATTATGCTCTTGGACTACCTTATCAGAGTGTCCGGAACAAGACTGATGATAGCCTTTTAATCTGCACCAGATTATCCTGATTGGCACATTTTAAGAGTAAAGAGTCTTAAGCACATCTATGAGAAAATGGCTAAGATGATAAGGGGAGTTTCCTCTCATATGACCAAACTAAAGAATGAAGGACTTCTTCCTTCTGCTCTTCATCTGGGCCTTGGGAGCTCAGTCTAGTGCTCCAATGTGGGTCTCTATCTCTATCTCCATCCATCAACAAATGAAAGTTCTATGGTGACATGCAAGATATTCATCAGGGTGGCAATGGGATAAGGACATTTCAGGCACCCTCTCCTCTGCTGCCCACAGGCCTAGCTGGGGAAATCCCCTTGGACACCTGGGAACCCTTCTAAGAGCCAAGTCTCTTGCCAACCCTAAAATGGCTCCCTTAGTTAAGATATCTTCTTTTCTGCTCCCATATCCACCCTTCCTCCATCTCAACCATCCCATTCCCCCAAGTTCTCCCCAATCCTCCTCCCTTCTCTCTCCCCATTTCCCCTTTCCCCCAGCCCACCCCACACCCTGCTCCCAACTTTTGCCCGGCGATCTTGTCTACTTCCAATATCCAGGAGGATAACTATATGTTTTTCTTTGGGTTCACCTTCTTATTTAGCTTCTCTAGGATCATGAACAATGTCCTTTGTTTATGGCTAGAATCCACTTATGAGTGAGTACATACCATTTTCCTCTTTTTGGGTCTGGGTTATCTCACTCAGTAAAGTGTTTTCTATTTCCATCCATTTGCATGAAAAATTCAAGATGTCATTGTTTTTTACCACTGAGTAGAACTCTAAAGTGTATATGTGCCACACCTTCTTTATCCATTCTTCTATTGAGGGGTACCTAGGTGGTTTCCAGGTTCTGGCTATTACAAATAATGCTGCTATGAACATAATTGAACAAATGCTTTTGTAGCATGATTGGGCATCTCTTGGGTATATTCCCAAGAGTGGAATTGCAGGATCCTGAGGTAGGTTGACTCCCAGTTCCCTGAGAAACCGCCACACTGATTTCCAAAGTGTTGCACAAGTTTGCATTCCCACCAACAATGGATGAGTGTTCCCCTTACTCCACAACCTCTCCAGCATAGGCTATCATTGGTGTTTTTGATTTTAGCCATTCTGACAGGTGTTAGATTGTATCTCAAAGTTGTTTTGATTTGCATTTCCCTGCTGGAGAACATGAGCAAGGAAGTCAGGACCGCCAGGGGTGCATCTACCCATGGAGACCGTGACTGATCTAATGGGAGCTCACCAAGGCCAGCTGGACTGGGACTGAACGAGTATGTGATTAAACCGGACTCTCTGAATGTGGCTGACAATGAGGGCTGACTGAGAAGCCAATGATGATGACACCAGATTTTGATTCTACTGCATGTACTGGATTTTTGGGAGCCTAGTCTGTTTGGATGCACACCTTCCTAGACCTGGATGGAGGGGGAGAGGGGAGGGGGAAGGGAAAGGGATATTGGAGGATGGGAGGAGGTGGAAATTTTTAATAATAATAATAATAATAATAATAATAATAAAGACTGAAGGACTTCCTATAAAGGGTCCTAACGACTAGCTCCAAATACTTCCTGGGTAATTCTGGAAAGGAAGGTGAGAGTGAGGTTGGGACATTCCAGAGGGAAAATGATGGCCAGCAGAGATAGATTTTCCTTTTGCTCCATATACATAGGAATTTTCTGTTTTAGAGAACTCTTAAAAAAAGAAATGAAAAAAAGGAAAGAAACTGGGTGAATGTGGTGCACACTTTTAACCCCAGCAATCTGGAGGCAGAGACAGATGGGTCTCTGTGAGTTTGAGGCCAGCCTGGTCTACAGAGTGAGTTCCAGGATAGCCAGGGCTGTTAACATAGAGAAACTCTGACTTCTCTATGTTAAAACCAAACAAAAAATAAAAAATTAAGGAAGGAAGAAAGGAAAGGAAACAATGGATTAGCCTGTGTGCCTGTGTTGGGAATTAAATAGTGCAATCTTCAGGGTGTTATGAACTTCCTCTGGGCATGAAACAATAAAAGAAATTTTGTTTGTGGCCAAAAATTGATCAACAGAAATCATTGGGGTATGCTGCTATTAAAACACTCCTCTCTGCTTTGCAAGAAACTATTCCAGAATACTCATTTCTAAATACATTTCTGAAGTCAAAAGGAGTTTGGAAGGGAAAAAATTTTCAGGAAATGTTATTCATACTTTACACAGTTCACCAAATCCAAGGTGATCATATTGCAGCTGTGAGGAGATACCGCTGTGAAATCAAGCAGTCATGCCCGAAGATCCAGGGTTGTCGGTTTATTCCTTAGTTGTGTTTGCTTGTTTATTAATGTATAGATGCTGCTTGTTCATTAATGTATAGATTCTGCTTGTTCATTAATGTGTAGATTCTGCTTGGTTACCTGGTCAGCGTCAGTCATTCCACTGGGTGCTAGGGACGTTGATACTTACTGATTTCTTGGAATGTTTATTTAAAAAATATTTTACTAAACTTGTTTCTTATACAAAAATTTTATAATCGAAATAAAAAGTAGTGCTCTTTGTATTTGTACTTTTAAGGATATAAAGTATTAAAATAATATGATAATTTTTATCTTAATTCTATATGGTAGTTATTATATGTGTTTATAGAAAAATTCACACTTAATATGTATCTTCAGTATTTACCTCACTTTTCAAACTAAATTTTAAAATTGATCTTAGTCATTTGCAATTGTGAAGGAAAAGTAAACTGTTCAATGAAGGGTTTAAAAATACACACTAACCACTATTATTTTTAGGATGAAGTAAAGTATTCTTTCTCTCTGGGCTAAATATTATTTTTAAACAGATTAAATTTCAATGTGCATCATTGCTAAGTGGACAAAACGGATCTTGAGATGAGAAAAGCTTTTAAAATGTTAACAGCAACCAGCATTGCTGGCAGAATGTTCATAGTTGCACATTTCAGTGGTTAAGTGGTCAGATTTTTTTTAAAGACTGGTTTTTATTTTATATGTAGAGGTATTTTGTCTTCCTGTATCCCTGTGTCCCACGTGTGTGCTGGTGCTTGCGGAGGCCAGAAGGAGGGCATCAGTCTCCTGGAACTGGAGTTACAGGAGGTTTTAAGGCACTGCCTGGGTGCTTGGGACAGAACCCTGGTCCTTTCCAAGAGCAGCGAGTACTTTTAGCCTCCAAGCCATGTTTGCAACCACACACGTGTGAACTTTAATAAACCACAAGTTGTTTGATGCACCCTAACATTTGAGCATCACTCCATGGTCCACTTAGGGTTTTTATTAGGGTATGACTTCCGGAGTTTTTGTGTAATGCTCTAGATATTGAATGAGGTCTCTGCTTTAATGACCAAAATATCCTATAATCTTGTATGTACTCTGAAAATTTTTGTTTCTAATAAAAATGTGCCATTCATGATTCTTCGTTTGGCCTTGCCCAGTTTACTCTGTGAATAAGCAGATTAGTTTGTAGCTGCAATCTCCCTTGTACAGATTGTGTGAGCCCATCTCTGTGTAGCTCCCTCCTCTGCAGTGTTCTGTCCTGGAGATTCCATCCCTTCCTACCCTTTGAACTCTGAACTTTGCCACCCTAGCATAACCTGACTGCACCCTAGCAGTGTTATCATTCTCTAGTATGCACTAGGTGATTTGGGGCTTAATTTTCGTTTTTTTTACAGATCACAGTTTTATACTACTTTGTTCAGTATGTGACAATAATTCTTTTCAGGTTTTTTTTTCTAATTTTGTCATTATTTGCAACAGGATGACCAATATAGCTTAAGTTAGCGTGTTAATGCTGGAATCTTAGGTACTTTATTTGGGGGAGCGTGCATCCATGTGTGGGCATGTGTACATGCTTGTGGAGGCCTTAGGTCAGTGTCTGGTGTTTTCCTCAGTGACTCCTCCATCTTAGTATTGGCTTCTCTTCCTTAGTTTCCATCATGTTATATAAATAATAGTGACTATGAAACTGTCAAGAAGATTAAGATGAAATTTTTATAAAGCCTTGGCATGTAGTAGAGATTCACTAATTACTGGCTTTATTATCCCTACAGTATATTTAAGATGTAGAAACAGTTAATTTTGTTACTGTAACAATATTCAGGATAGAATTGACACTTAAATTGTTCCTTGAATGTTGAATAGGATACTGAGATGCATTACACGAGTTACATGGATATTCGTTTTATTTTTTCAAAGGTTTTTTTTTTTTTTTTTTGGTTTTTCAAAACAGGGTTTCTCTGTTTAGCTTTGGAGCCTGTCCTGGAACTAGCTCTTGTAGACCAGGCTGGCCTCGAACTCACAGAGATCCTCCTGCCTCTGCCTCCCAAGTGCGGGGATTAAAGGCATATCCCACCACCACCTGAGGATTTACTTTAATTATGTGCACGCATGTCCATCTGTATGTGGGTACGTGCGTGTGAATGCAGGTGTCTGGGCAGATTGGAACAGGCTCTCGGATCCTCTGGAACTGGAGTTACAAGCAATTGTGAGCCCTTTACATGGGTGCTTGGTGATGAACTCAGGTCCTCTACAAGAACAGTATATACTTTTAACTGCAACGCATCTCTCCAACTCCATTCTCTCTGTTTTTAAGAAACTTCAATGAACACGGATTAAAATGTTAACAAGTGGGAATCCTGCATATATATTTATGAAGTTAGTACAGTCTAGAAAAGCAGTTTTTGCTTGGATGTGGTAGTTTATACCTCTATTCCCAGCAGTTGGGAGGCTGAGGCAAGAAGATTATCGTGAGTTCCAAAGTATTTTGGGCTACAAAATGAGACCCTATTTAAACAACAAACTAATAAAACAAATAAATGATAAAAGAAAAAAGTTTATATCTTAAAAAATTAAAGTAGTGGGGAAGTAAAAATGAAAAACAGAAAAAACATCTAAACCATAATAAAAGTATACTTCTTGGTCCATTCCTGTTGGCTGCCGTGACTAACACACTTGGGAATGCCTGTGGGAAATTCCTGTGAGCTGGTGTTTTCTGAACCACCATGGAAGACTGCTCTCAGCTGGTGAGAGGAGCTGATTGTTTCATTAAGAGTTGTTCCTCCCTGTAGCCTTCCTTGTTCTCTCCTTTTCCTGTATGACTGATTCTCTAGGTTTTCTGGAGGGGATGTGAGAACCTTCAGTGGCGCTTCTTGACTCTGGCATGATCACTTAGTGTGAGCACTGTCGTGGGCTTTGTGAAATTGTGCCTGCCGTGCTTTCCACACTTCTTAGCACACTTGTGTGGAGTTCTGAACTGCGGCATCTGATCTCATCGAGGCTAAGATTTGAGATTTTGTTTGTTTGGTCTTCTGAGGCTGTAGCTCAGCGGTAGAGCACTTGAGTAGCAAGCACAAGGCCCTGGGTTCAGTATCCAGCACTGAAGAAAGAAGGAAAGAGAAGAAAGATTTCTTTCCTCTTTTAAGTTAATATTTATTGTACTACTAAGAATCAATGGTTTGCTGGCCTGTTTGGTGCATTTATCCAGTGGGTAAAATCATCTGTCTTTTGACTTAATAGTAGTTGGTTTGCTTTCTGACACCAATAAGACCAGAAATGGAATAAATAAAATTCTGTCATCCTTGAAGTGTGGGATTTGATGTTTTAAAAAGAAGTTCTTGGCCAGGTGATGGTGACGCATGCCTTTAATCCCAGCACTTGGGAGACAGAGGCGGGTGGATCTCTGTAAGTTTGAGGCAAGCCTGGTCTACAAGAGTGAGTTTCAGGACAGGCTCCAAAGCTACAGAGAAACCCTGTCTTGAAAAAAACCCAAAGGGGAAAAAATACCCCAAAAAACCAAGCCAGGAGGGGGAGAAGTTCTTGTCTGTCTGTGTCTGGCACTAATCATTTGGGAATCTGTCTAGCTGCCTCTTTGCTCACACTCAAAGTCCTCTTGGAAATATGTTAGTATTTGGATTCCTAAACTGAGAAGATTATGATATTCAGTCATGAAAATGGTTTATTTCTCTACTTAGGAGATTTTTATGCAGAGTTCCGTCACTAATGCTTTGTATATTATTTTCATGTTTGTTTAGTCGTGGTTTTAAATATTTCTTTTTAGCAGGAGTTATTTTTGTTACATAATCAAATTGTTGTAGAAAGATTGCTTTTTATAGGTAGATTTGGAGTCAGGAACTTTAGTTTTCCTAACTTGTTAAAGTGGTTTGTAAATTTCCTATGTTATTCGTGTGGAGAATCACTTATGCAGTGGAAATTCTTTGGGTTCCGAGCTTATACTTTATCATTTTAAGTATGCACAGTGGTAATGGGGTCTTGTTTGTCCTGATGTGAAAAAGACCCCTAACACAAGAGATTTTCATGTTAGAAAGCTTTGTTGCTGGGTAAAGTTCTTTCCTTAAGTAATAGAACAATGTGAGGTTTAATAACTGTCTTTCTATCTGCAGTGTAGATCACAAGGATTTTTGCGCTTATTCTACTAATGTATGACATTTACTTATAAATTTTTTCTGGTATTGGACCACTCTTGCATTCTCAAATAAAATGGCTTATTGGTGGATTTCTGTTGTCGTTAGTGTTTAGGAATGGCCTGTAGATTTTTTTCTACAGCACTGCACCTCTACAGGCCGTTTGTAGCTGTGACGGTTGATTTCCATTGTCAGCTTGGTAGGATCTGAAGTACCTAGGAGTGCAGTCTCGGTGAAGGTTTAATGAGGTTGGGTTGGCATGTGGGGTACTTGTATTGATGACTTAACTGACCTTTGAAGGTCTGTCCTGGTTTGAGGAGGATTCCCAGCTGTATGGAAGGAGAGCGGGAGAGCCGAACACTAACCGCACTCACTGCCTTGGTCTTCTGCTATAGATGTAATGTTGCCCCTTTGAAGCCCCAGCTTCTGTGACTTTCCTGTCAAGAGCAATGGATTTCTCTTGTTCAGGGTATCTTACTTATCATATCAAAGGCAGAATGTGGAACGGACTCTTAAAAGAAATCCCACACTAGCTCAGGATTGAGAAATAGATGGTTATTTATTTAGAGGTAAACTCACAAATCAACATTCTCTGCTTGAACGGAGAACTGCTGCTTTATAGTAGAATATTTTGCCTTTATTATAATTCGTATTGTAAGTCAGGCAAATTGTTCTTCATTCTTAATTGAAAAATAGTACGATAAAAGATTTTGTTAAAAGTATAATAACACGCCGAGCGGTGGTGGCGCACGCCTTTAATCCCAGCACTCGGGAGGCAGAGGCAGGCGGATCTCTGTGAGTTCGAGACCAGCCTGGTCTACAGAGCTAGTTCCAGGACAGGCTCCAAAACCACAGAGAAACCCTGTCTTGAAAAAAAAAAGTATGATAACAAACGAGCTGGGATGATGTATCCCAGAACCCCAAAGGCTGAGGCAGGAGGATCATGATTTTAAAGTCAGCCTGCAGAAAAGAAAGTTTGCTAAAAATTTCTATATACATACGAGATTTATCAAACATATATACAGAAATGAATGAATGCAAACATCGATCTTACTGATAGACATAGCCTTCTGAGGATGCAATAAAGTTGATACATTCTTCTATTTATAGTTCTGAGTCTTCCTCCCTCTCTCCTTCCCTCCCTCCCTCCCTTTCTTCTTCCTCCTTCCCTCTCTATCTTTCTTCCTTTCTTTTTCTTAGATAATCAGGAATAGATGTATATTGAGAATGGATATATATCACCTGGAAATTACTAAGAAAGCATAACACTTATGAGCAATATATTTTCATAGAGATTAAAAAGATTATGACGGTATGGTGAGAATTTTTCCCATATGGTTCTGGAATTTTCTTTATTTGCTAATATGTTGGTAGTTGTGGACTAGATTGCTAAGTTATAGGAATCAGCTTTGGAACAAACTATTTTAAATCCTAGGAATTACAACAAAGAAAATATTGAAGCAGAGAGGGCCAGTAAATCCTGATGTGTTTTGCTAACTGGTTACTAGTTCAGTTATTATCTGTCATGGCGCCCTTGTTTTCTTCTTTGTTCCCCATCTTACCCCTTTTTCAAGCCCCTCTAGATATATTTCTCTATTGGTGGGGTGAGTGCTGGATTATTTAAACAGTTCTCTTTCATTCTGTCCCACTTTGAAAACACCACTTTTCTGGTAAGTTGTGCATTTTATTTATTGTTTTTAATCTGGAATTCCCCCAAATATCTCTTTCCTTTAGTCATGCCCTCTTTAGTTATAATGGAATTTCTGTGTTTTGTCCAGAGTGGATTTTTCACTTTTCTCCATCATTGTCTCCTCTCTGCGCTCACACTGCTTTTGAGGGCATTTCGGAGACTTGTCCACAGTCCTTATCGCCTGGGGTTCTCTTTGGAGACTGTTTATTAAAAGGGAGAGGATGGCATATTAACAAAACAGTGAGATTAAGTGTCACTTCATGGGCTTAAATGCATGTTTTATAATTTGGTAGTTTGTCCTTAATTTCTCAATATCTTCATTTATACAGGAGAAACAATATCTCTTTCCTCTCATTGTATTTTTCTCTTTTCTTTATAAATTTATTTATTCACTTTTCTTTTTGGTATTTGAGACAGAATCTAAATGTAACTCAGGATGGCCTTGAATTCTTGATCCTCTTGTTTCCGCCTCCCGAGCGCTAGAATTACACTCGTGTGCCACCATTCTGTTTCTAAGGTATTTATTACGCTTTTCATCAAATCATCGTAATGCACAGTCCCTGCAGTCCCCAGTTGCTTTTGTTCATTTGTGTATTTCTTGCATCTAGTATGGAATCGTCAGTGTATTGACCCCCCGCAATTCTGTGCCTTTCCTGGAGCACTCTTCCTAAATATAGCCATATAGCTGATTTTGGTGTTATATATAGTTCCCTGCCCAACTATTACGTTAACAGTAAGGTTTTGTTACACAGCCTTTTCTAGAAAATAACATTCTTCAATTCTTTACTTATTTTATTTTTTCATTTCGCTCATACTATTTACAGTATAGTGTGTGTGTATATATATATATATATATATATATATATACTGTCTATACACAAACACACACATATAATTTTCTTGTTTATTTCTGTCTTTTCCTCTCAAATATAAGATCTGCAAGCTCAAAGATTTTGTTTGTTCAGTCCTTTACCTCCAGTTTCTTACCAGATGTGTGTGGTGTCTTTGAATGAATAAACGAATAAAAACTGTTACACTTGCGAATGGATAAATAAAGGAATGTCATATCCCATATAAAGTTGTTATGGAAATGCAGTGAAAACCTCAATGTTGCCTGTTGCTTTAGTTCCCTTTCTTGTCGATATGACCATCGCAAACAGCTTACAGGAGGAACTTTTTGGTTTGACTTGTGGTTTCAGAAGGTTCAGCCCATCATGGTAGGGAAGGCATGGCTGAGCAAGCCACATCACAAATGAGAGGAATCAGAGTCATGCTGGATCGGGCATAACTTTCTGCTTTTCCCCACTTCATTGAGTCTGGGCCCTTAGACCATGGGTTGCTTTTACCCATTTTCAGCCTGGGACTTCTCAGCCCATTTCCTTCTTTCTGGAAATGCCCTCAGCAGGTACTCCCAGAGGTGTGCCTCAGCAGTCTCCCAGGTGAGTCTAAGTTAGTCCAGTTGACAGTGGAGATTAGCCATCACAACCTTCCATAGCTATTTATGTAAATAGACAAAAATATTGACTACATGATAATGTTATTCAGATTTTCTTTTTTTAAAAAATTGTTTTATGTGTATGTGCTTTGCCTGTATGTATGTCTGTGTACTACAAACATGTATGGTGCCAATGGAAGCCCGAGAGGGCACTAGATACCCAGGACCCGTAGTTACAGATAGTTGAGTCACCATGTGGGAATTGAACTCTGTTCCTCTGAAAGAACAAACAGTGCTCTTAACTGCCGAGCCATCTCTCTAGCTCCTACTCTGAATTTTCAGTTTTTACAGCAAATTTGCAAGATTTGAATTCATGTTAGTATCTTACAGGTGAGAGAATTGAGGCACAAAATTTGGTTAAAATGTAGTGAATTTTGATATAGAGAGAGTATTTCTGGGTTTCAAATGTTAGTTTGCAATGTTCCTAAACTGTAGCTTTTCTTATTCTGTTTCTCTTGGAGAAAGAAAAGGAATGAAGGGTCGTGGAAAGATACCAAATGAACTGGCTTGGAAAAATGAGGAGGCATTCGACACTGAGGTGGGGGACAGAAATCCAAGTAGAGGGAATGCCACAAGTGTGAAGGTGAATCAGGGCGGTGCGTGGGCACCTGTGGGAAGGAACCTTGTCTGTGGCATACTTACTGTGGGCCCAAGCTGTCTAAAATGGTAGCCACAGTCTAAGATGACTGTGGCTGTTCAGATTTGGATTAAAGTAGGAAAGTCATGCTGCAGATGCATTAACTGTGTCTCGAATGCACAATAGCTTCATGGGCTAGAGGCTACCGCGTTGGATAGTACACACGTGGAGTGTATCACCATCGTAGGAGTATAGACTGGAGAGCATTGATATAGATAGCACAGACAAGCTAGGAAGACTCTAGCAAACCAATACATAAAATTATACAACAGCAGAAAAGGAGCTTAAAATTTCTTGAATTACAAACATTCAAAAATGGGTTTGGTTATTGCCGTTCTAAGATGACTTGGCTTAAAAGGCTCACTAAGCTCTGTTTGCTTTATGGATGTAAGCTTCAGGGAACTTAAATTGGAATTGGGATACAAAATCAGAAGTCTCAGTAGGCTTACAGAGTCTGCAAATATAGACAAAACAATTATCTTTGTTCTTTCTCCCTTTCCCTATCTAGGCTTTGAGCATTTATATTGATTACCAATTAAGTAATAAAGTGATATTATTACCTAATATGAATCTATAGTCATCTTCACAAAATATACAGATATTTGTATACTCGCCCCACTAACTATTAAAATTTGACACAAATCCACACATCACCCACCTCCCCAGAGACTGACTTTGTTCCCTCAGATGATGTCAGTAAGAATACAGATGGACCGGTCCAGCGTTACATAATGGTGAAGTCAGAGAGCCCGTATGGAGTCTTAGAGTATCTGGTGCCAGAAGCTAACTATTACATGATCTTGACAAAAAGGCTGTGTCTGCTCTTTAGCTAGGGTAAAGTAATTTGATATTCTTTTTGACCAAGTTTAGAGGAGCTCAGGTAAAAGGTAGGAGAGGCCTTCAAGAAGTGATTGTTTGGGGAGCAGATGATTGGTTCTCAAAGTCATTGGTGGTCTCCAGAGTCATCTGGGCAGTAAGAGTAGCACAATAAATGGTGTCTTGGGGGACTTTGGAAACTGACTTGATTTGCTTGGGTCCCACAGTTTGTTTGGTGAAGTGTCACAGTCACAAATGCCAGTGATTGGACTTTGTTAGTACGAAGAGATTGGGGGTAGGTCAAGGGACATTTTGAAGAGACAGTGCCGTGATCTGGCGCACATTTCACTACTTTCACCATCACTCATCTTCAAATGTTCTGGCTTCTACTCAGGATTGATGGCATCATCTTCTGGACCTGTAACACGTTGTTGACACCTGGGTGATAATTCCCACTGTCAGACTGTTTTTGTGGACGTTGTCTGTCTGATGTATTGTTATGATTAGTTTGAAGACTGATTGGGTTTAATTCTCTTTTAGTGCTTTGGGCAAATTAAGATCTTAAGTCTTTCAGGGCAGTGGTGGTACATGCCTTTAATCCTAGTACACAGGAGGAAGAGGCAGGCGGAGTTCTGTGAGTTCAAGGCCAGCCTGGTCTACGTAGTGAGTTTTAGGACAGGCTCCAAAGCTACAGAGAAACCCTGTCTCAAAAAACCATAAAAGAAAAAACAACAAACAAACAAAAGATCTTAAGTCTTTGTTGTATCAAGCTATTTCTTAGCTATTCTTTCTTCTTCTGTTATTTAGTAAATTATCCATGTTTTTGGTGTTTGCATATGTGTGATATGTTGTTTTATCACTGGCACAGTGGATGCACCTGGATCCACTGCTGTCTCAGCTACTGACCGCAGCTCTGCCATCACTGTCCCTGCTGCTCCCAACGGAAGCACCTCTGCCTGCAGCCAAGTAGCTTTTAACTAAGTTTATATCGTTCTCTTTTACCAACAAAGACATGGGAACCAGATACTGGGGTGAAAACCTGCTAACTCAGAGAGACCAAGAAGCAACCAGTTGACCTTTCTCCTTAACCAGCCACCCAACAAGAGAGAGTCTCTTCTGCTGTCCCCAACCAGAAAAAAAAAAAAAAAGACTGCGAAACTCCAAGTACCTCCCTACTCCTTCCTCTGCATTTCTCTATCCCTGTTCCAGACTTCCTTCCTCAAACTCTCAATGGCTTCTTCCAGCTAACTAGTTGCTGGCTTCACCTCCTGACTCAAGGTTTTATTTCATTAATGCAAACTCGGGGTTCACAGTATGATCAAATATCCCTCAACTGTGGTACATGACTGTGCACGTATCTCTGGCATGATCATGTGTGCAGGTGTGTAGGCACATGTTTTCTCTTGTGTATGGAGGCCTGAGGTGTCGGGGCTTGTTCTCAGTTGCTGCCCACACTAATGATTCTTTGACTGCTGATTGTCTGTAGACTATCTCAGTCTATCTGGTTATGTCTGCCTTTCTTCCCTACTAGCTCAGGTGTCTGCCTTCTTTTGCAACAACTGAGTAGTGACTGTTAAAATCTGGCTTTATTTTTCTCCTTGTTTCTCTAATCCTGCCTGAAATAGCTAGCATATTTTCTTTCAAATGTTGCTATTGCAACAGTGTCACTGTTTTCCAGTGGCTGGCCATAGTCGGCTGAATCAAGGTATTTCGTTCTCAGTGGAGCCTGTCCTTTTGCAGCGCTAGGAGAAGAATTGTCTATAGCTGTGACCTTTCTGTGAGTTTAAATAGAACTAAGAAAAAGTGACCTAAGAATATTAGTCACCTGCTCTACCACCTGACTCAGTCTATGAGTCCTATAGGAATTGAGAGACCAAGATTATTGAGACTTTGGGTCATCTGAGGTTGTTATTATTTAAGTCCCAAGTTGTTTATTCATGTTATTTAGACCAAGTCGCTCCCTGTTTTTGTAACACAACTTAAAGTTTAGACTTATGGGCTCGGCTTTGTCAATGTGGGAGTATTTCTTATGCTGGGAGACTCAGACCTAATGTATCCTTGCTTTCATATTATTAGGTTCTTTTCCCGCACTATCAAAGTGTGCCCTTGGAACTTTTTCTTCTGGGCAGCTTCTGCTCTAAGACCTTGGTCTAAAGTCATATTGGATTAATTTAATCAGAAGTAGAGTTCGGCAGATTTATGGCATTTAAGTATTGTAAAATTTAGGTTTCATGCAAGGGATGGTCCAGCTTAAGCACAACTTATATATTAGTTTGTCAGCTATACATAGAATAGTTCAGAAAGTGTTCATTCTGAGAGTGACTCGAGTTTTCTGTATGTTTAGTTGCTCATTTTTGCCTGTATTTACATTTTGAATGCTCTCCTGTGTGAAAAATTATAGATGTACAAAATAGGAAAAATTCAGAAGCCCTGAGGTAATATGTTTAATATTCTATGTCTTTCTAATAATAGAAAAAGTATACTGGAAAGTTGTGAACTTTAATTAATAAATTGTTTATTCTCTGCTGATTACTTTAATTAATTATCTGATTCTCTTTGGTACAGCTTATTTTTATTACCATGACATGTCTGCCTTACTTACCAATAATCAATTCCTATCTATTCGAAGTCTGTAAAGAGGACTATGTTTAAACATCAGATGAAGATTTTTTTTTACTTAAACTTTATTTTTTTACATTCTTGAGAGAGGTGAATAAAAATTTGTTTTTATACACATGAGTTCATTTCCTCCCTCCCATACTCATTCCAGTTTCTAAGGGCCTTCTGATTTATAGACTCTCAAAAATTTTTTCCCTTCCAATTTAAATTTAAGTAATTAGCCTCTTCCTAATTTGGAACTTCAGTATGAAAACAGTTGTGTTTGGTTTGGCATTAGACCTGGCATCTCACTGAGTGAGGTCATGAGGCTCAGGCTTCAACGATCACAGGAGCAGGCCCTGAGCAGCATCCTTGGCACATGGAGGAAGCAGAAAACAGCTTTGCTACTAGGATTGAGTCTTCTTGGCATCTCTTTAACTGTAGCTGTGTTCTGGCTTTCCAATTCCACTTTAAATAACTGGACTCCGAACCTGGGTTTGATGTGATCAAAAAGTTTATTTATAGGTTTAAGAACAGACACAATCTGTTAAGAGCTGTAAACGTTGTAAATTTTGTCGATTAAGTTGTGTGTAGACAAAGTTCTAGTGGGAAACAGTTCTCTAAAAATCCCAGTTCACTTACACACGAAAGTAGTCTGGCCTTTTCTTCCCATTTTCCGTTAATTTCTTGCCAAGAGAAATAAACATTTTCTTGCAAAGCATGGACACGAAAGGTTAGAAGCATTCAGTGTTCTATCAGTTACAATAGGCCGCCGCGGAGCTCAGTAAATAGTTGTCTGTGGACATACTTGGAGGAGCAGTTGGAGCCAATAGAGGTAATTTCCTGCAGACAGTATTCTAGCGAGTGTCACTTCGTTTATTGTAATGGGCATGATGAATGGATTGGCCTACATTTTCTTTTTCAAAATAATGCAAGGAAGCTTGTGCTTCTAGTGTATTATAATAATAGGCTGAACAGAAAGAGGCAAAGAGAGAAAAGAGGAGAGAGATTAATTTGGTATATAGCTCCTGATATATAAATTTTTCTATGAATGAGTCTTCTAATTTAATTTTACATTATTCAATATTTGCTTATTATGGTTTCTTAGATAAATTATGAACTGGGGGGGCAGCATGCTTTTGTGGCATATACAAGGTAAAAGTAGTTGTATATTTAAAAAAATGCTCACAACAAATAAACAAAATCCAAGAGGAGTAAGCCAAAAAGATTACATAAAGGATGATCCAGGCATGTTGGTGGTGCAAGCCTTTAATCCCAGCATTTGGGAGTCAGAGACAGGGGGGTTGAAGGCCAGCCTGGTCTACAGAGCTAGTTCCAGGACAGCTTGGGCTATACAAGGAAACTCTGTCTTGGGGAAAAACAAAGAAAAACAACCACCCCCAAATCAAAACAAAAACAAGAAAATGAAACAAAAAAAAGAAAAAAATTAAAAACAAAATAAAAATAAAAGACTATAGAAGAAATCTTTAAAGACTAAATTATTTTTTGTTTATCCTTTAAAAAAATTTCCTCCTCCCCCATTCTAACTCTGTCATACATTTTTTTGTTTTTGGTCAAGGATAAATGCATAAATATATATTTGATAACTAAAGTGTAAAATCCAATGTGAAGCTCCACAGATTCAGAATGCTGCTCTAAATGTAATGAAATTAATTGAAATGTATAGATTTCGGCCCTGGTTAGTTTCAATGTTTGATTTTTTTCATTATAAAGTTTACAAAAATAAAAATGAAAAAGAAATACTTGCTGATCTCTTTTTATTAGTAATAGTCATAAGTATGTTTGATTATAAAGGACATAAAATATGCCATCAGTAAAGCCAGGTGAAGATATGTTTTCATAGTGTCAATGTTGGGATGGCATTTCTTGTTAGAGTTTTGTGTTTCTTATTTGTATGTGGCATACAGAATTGAGGTAATAATAGTACCCTTATGGGATTGGTCGCATTAAATCTTGACTTCTGCCCCATGCATGAAGAACAGTGTCTATTAACTAAGCTGTTGTAATGGCTCCTCTCCTCTTTCATACATCCATGACCACATACAAATAAAAGTTTAAAAAGCTTAAGAATTTCTTTATGAAGTGGTCCAAATGATTAAGCTGTGAATATTATTTGACAGCATTTTGGGGCTGACTTATGAAACCTTAATGATGAATTAATTCTGTGTCCTTTTATGAATGTCTTACAGTGATAATTTTACTTAATGGCTGTCCTTTCCTTTGTTGGTATTGAAATCAAACTGCTGGTTGTGAAGGTTAGTAATTTGGGGGCTAGTTCAGTTTCCATTATTGTTAAAGTATTTCGTCAGGGACACAGTTTGTTCTCCCCTTTCCACACCACTGTCAGTTGATGGAGAAATGGAATTTTGTATGAATTATTGTTGGTATTATTTAAAAGCTTATTTATTTATTTTTACATTTTTGGAGATTTATCCCTTTCTGAGCATGTTTTTTGGAGTCTTCAATCTTCTTTTTAAACTCTGTTCTATTTTAAGCACAGGCTAAAGTGACTTTCATAGTACTACATTTGTGACACATTTACAGCTATATCCTCGTCTTTGTACATAACGCAATATAGCATGCACATCCAGGGAAACAGTATTCGTGTTATTTGTATAAACTCAAGTGAATCATCTAAAACGCTTTTAGAATATTTAAGTGGTATTTACTTTTTAATTAAAAAATTAAGGCTATACTATAAAAGCCATTTGTATTGGGGAAATGGAAAGAAATTCATATAATTAAAACTTGCTAACTGAGACTCACACATTTTACTTTATTTGATTTACTTTGGGTATCTAAAATAGAGATCTATGCCCTTTAAATGTGAGTAGCCAGGCAGGAGTGAGGCACACGCCTGAAATCCCAGCACTCAGGAGGCAGAGGCAGGCGTCTCCTGAGTTTAGTGTCATCTAGGACTACACACACAGTGAGTTTTCCTTTACAAAGTAAAGGAAAATGAGCTTCTGATAGTGACTAGGATATGTAATTTAGAATCTCGCAATTCATGCAAGAGTGAATTTCTTGATCACAAGCACAGCTTCTGAGTGCTGGAAGCTGGAGGGGTATGCACTCGGAGGGCAAGTGTGGCAAGTGTGCACAGAATGAACACACTCCTGGGATAACTGTAATTGATCTGAATGTAAGGAGTCACATCCACTGAGTTACATCTAACACTTGTGTGTTGTACTTCAATTATACAAATGAATAAGAGAAACAAACTTTAAAAATTAAAACAAAGAATGAGTATTTGTAAAAGGATTTCTGTAATTTGGTGCTGAATTGACACTTCTCATTTATTTATATTTGAAGGGATCAAATCTTAACCACTAGCTTCCATGGACACTGCATTTTTTTTTTTTTTGAGAGATGGTGTGAGGGTTAGTTTTTGTCAACTTGATACTAATGAGTCACCAGAGAGGAAAGAACCCAACTGAGGAAATGCCTCCATCAGGCTGGCATGTGGGTATATTTATGTAGCATTTTCTTGATGGTTGATTGGTGTGGGAGGGTAGGCGACTGTGGGTGATGCCACCCTTGTGCATGTGTCCTGGGGTGTGTAAGAAAGCAAGTTAAGCAAGCTGTGGAGAGCAAGCCAGTAAGCAGCATTTCTCCATGGTCTCTGTTTTAGTTCCTGCCTCCCTTTTCCCACCTGAGTTCCTGCCTTAGTTTCCCTCTGTGATAGATTGTGACCTGGTAGCCATAAGATCACTTTTCTCTCCAAGAGCTTTTGGTCAGTGTTTTATAACAGCAACAGAAACTATACTAGGACAAATGGTGTGGCCAAGTAGTAAAGAGCAGGGACTCCAGGGGACCAAACAGAACTACAGTCCAGACACTGACAGAGAGCTGGTCCGCTGTCTCCTTAACCTTAGACTTGTTTCTTATTCAGTCTCTTGAGTTGCTCTGCTCATTTGGCGAGGGACTGGATTTTCTTCTTGATAAAAACAGCCTGCACTCATGGTGTTCTTGTTAAATATGCTTCAGTATATAAAATGCTCAGCATGTCACCAGCCCAGAATGTGAATTCTTGTTCGCCTGTCTGTTTTCAGTCACCCACTGTAAGGCAAAGATGAGTGAGTGTTTAGGAGATAGGCGAGGTATTGGGAGAACAAAGAAGTCTCCAATCACTGCAGCCTTGGTAGAGGGATGCAGTGTGATACATGGCAGTGTTTGAAGAGGAATAAGAACTAGTTGGTTTTTTTTTTTCCTCTCCAGTGCTGGAATACATGCTGGGCCAGGTCCCAACTGCTGAGCTGCATCCCAGCCCCAAGTAGGGAGTTCTTTCTTAACCTTAAACAATTATTTCACTTTTGTGTGATACCATTTATAATTCTAAACGTTCCTTATTTTCATAGACATTTAAAAATCCTTCAGTGTGATATATCCTCTTTTCACATCCTTGTATTATCTTATGGTCTGGCAATTCTCATTTTCTATCTTAAGTCATCGTTTTTGCCTGTCTTAGACATTTCTGTGTTTCTAACAGCTCCTCACTGCTGTTCTTTGCGAATACTTTACGGAGTGACTGAGTGATGGGCCAGGCTGATGAAGACACTTAGATGTCAGCTTCTGCTGCCCTCTCTTTAAAGTTTAACTTATTTATATTTCCTTTACATTATTTTAAATATTCATTCACCCATCCATTCGTTCGTTCATTCATTCATTCATGTGGAAGGCACACACAGCGCCACACATGTGTGGAGGCCAGAGGAGCTCCAGGAGTCTGTTCTCGCTTGGTACCACGTGGGCCCTAGGGATTGAACAACGCTTCTCAGTGGCAAGAGCCCTTACCTGCTGAGCCATCTCCCCACCCCTACTTTTGAAACTGGCAGAAAAACCAGTAGTGTGAGGGTGAAATAAACCAAATGCTGGCCAACATAGCTCATTATGTGAGTAGCAGGGCAATTTCCTGGGTTACAGGGTGACAGGAAACCACAACGAATAGCATTTTCCACTTCCCAGAACGTGAGTACTTGACACAGACAGTTCAGGTCGCGGGCATTATGTCGCTGAGTATGTAGCTGGGAAGAGGTTGCAGCAGGACACTATTATACAGCGTTCCCATAGATAGAGACAACTGGTACAAATGCCCACTAGCAGTATGAGAGGAGAGGAGAGTAGCGTGAGAAACAAGTGGTGAGTTTGTTCATTGTCTTTAGTGTCATTTATATAATTGTATATTTACAGAACTTCAATTTCACTGGTGTCTCTATTCAACAATTAATTTAGGACAGTTTGAAAATGCCACAGTTAGTAATCATGAACCCAGTACAGCTAACCACCTGCATCCCTATGTGACTCATGCTAGTGATTTCAGTGCTAGCCATTCAGCTAAGGAAATCACCTACATACTGTATAAAGCACAAAGGTATTCCAGATGGCGTTATTAATAACAGCCAAGAAACTGGAAGCAACCCAGTTATTTTAAGTGAATTTGTGGTCAAATAAATTCATTGGAATGTTCCCTGTAATTAAAAGTGACTTCTTTGAAATAACGACAGGAAAATGCCATAACTTTAAATGAAAACGAAAAGAGTAAGAAAAGAATGTCAAATATCTGCTTCATATCGAATGGCAACATTTTATATAAACATGCTAATAGCAGAAGTAAATGTTAGTGTTTAAAGATCGTTAGAACATGCCTTTGTTCTCTTTATTCTCATCTAAATTTCTAATAATTAGTGTTTCTGATATGTATAATCATTTTTGATCATAAAATGAAATTCTAATATTCCTAGATTTTTGCTGCATATAAGAATATTATAAAATGCATATTTTAATTTTAGAAATTATTTTAATCTAACAGCCAGGAAAATATATACAAATTCGGTTGGCTTTTTAATGCGTTAATATCTAATTCCTTTACATAGGTTTTATAGCTATTATAGATTTCAAAATGGAGGATTTGGAATTTCTATAGAAATGCTACTTAACTTTTAAAAAAATCCCTAAGTGCTATTTAAAAACTGTGTTGTAACTAAATAGTCAGTAACTTGAGAGAATTGAAGGTGTGTGGTTCTAAAACAGCCTGGGTCCTGTGAATTCCACATCCCTGTCTAATCTGTGGGTGGCTAACATTTTATTTGCATTTATAGCTTGTCTCAATTCATGAAGGAATTTCTCAGATCTTTTAAAATTATTTTCACATACAGATAATCTAATTTCACACACCTCTAGCAAATGGTTTTAACTATGTGCTCTCCTTTCTAGCCAATAGCAGGTTAATTTTGGCAGACAAGCTAAGCTTCTGTATAATTTTCCCCTAGAAGACTAAGATGTGATAAAACAAATCCCCGTAGCACATGGCATGGAAGGAAATGCCTTCTTGATGACTTCAAAGGCTCTAATTTAAACGTCAGAGCAAACCCCCATAAGCTTTTCTTCGTCCCAGAGTTGTGATATCTCTTCCACTTTACTGACTTGCTGTGGACAGGTTTTAACAGGGATTTGGTTTTAAAAGTAAGTCTTAGTGTTTTTATAGAGAAGAAACAGGAGCATTCCACGATCTCCTTATTCAGTAGTTTTCCCTCCTGGGAACTCCTGGTGCTTTTTCCCCACGGACGGTTATTAACTTTTAGGATCATCCAGCTTTCTGTTTGACTTGAGGACGATCTCCTCCTGAAACATGGTCATCTTCTTGAGAGACTTGTGTGTCAGGCAGACAGCACAGAAAGGACTTTGGACTTTATTTGCTAACATGCAAGGAGTTAAAGTTTGGTTTATTCTGTTACTAGCTGTGAGATCCTGGATAATTATTTGGGCCTTAGACACATCTCTGAAACTAAGATAGTTTTTCCTAGCTTGTTGAATCACTGAGAGGCCTGTAGATAGAACAGGTACTAGTCCTGACATAGAGTAAGTGTTTTGTGAAGGGCTAGTTAGCTGTCAGTCTTTTGTTTATAGTTGAGTGAATAATTGTTTGGGGCAAGGTTTTATCCCCAAAATAGCCTTCGAACACACTTACAAGGACACATGCACAAACACTCTTACACATGCACACAATTATGCACGCACACATGCACAAACACTCTTACGCATGCACACAATTATGCAAGCACACATGCACAAACACTCTTACGCATGCACACAATTATGCACGCTTCTACACACTGTCTTGATCAGAACAGTTTAGAGGGTTGGCTGCCACATTGTAAAGGAGCCTTGCAAAGAAACTGGAAAGCAGTGAAGAGAGGTAAGAGAAAACGTGGCAGTGGACTTAAGAGTTTTGGGCTTCTGTAATGGTTGTCATAGTTCATACGATACTGAAGGCAAACAAGGAAAAAGTCAAAAATTGGTCATCTTTGGATTTGGTCGTTTTGCGTATTTTTGCTAGCATTATTTTTATGATCGTGTTGTGTATGTGTGTGTGGTGTATGCATGTGTACATGTTTCTGGTGCACTTGTCTGGGGAGGCCAGAGGTTGATGCCAGCTGTCTTTTTCTATCACTGTCAACTTTTTATTATTTATTTATTTATTTTTGAGTGACAGCCCCTCTCACTGAACCCAGAGCTTGCAGATTTGACTAGACCTAGATCAGCTGGCCAGGAAGCCCCTGGGGTCTTCCTACCCCTGCCTCCCCAGTGCTGGGATTACAGTTGTGCGCCACTGTGCTCAGCATTTATAGCTTTTACATGTGTGCTGGGGATCTGAACTCAGCTCCTCATGCTTGTGTGGCAAGCATTTCACTGACTGATCCATCTCTCCAGCTTTAAGAAAAACTAATCAAGAAATACAGAGGACTAAAAAGAGGGAAAAGATACTGAAATTGAACTGTTCATTGTTAACATTTTTGGCATGCATCTGTTGATCCTTAATATTCACAGTACATCATTGGTACTGGAGATGGATTGTGGTGGTGGCTGCATGACCATGTAACTGTAATTCATGTCACCGAACTGTACTCTTAAGAGTGTTCAAAATATTATATTTTATGTATATTGAACTCTAATCAGATCCAGGCTGGTGACACAGCTCAGTGATAGATGATTACCTTTCACTGTAGAAGACAAAACTAAACTATGGATTGTTTACAAAATGACACCATACTCAGCATATTATATTGTAATGTGCCTTTTGTGTTCAAAAATGAGAAGAGAAATGAAAGAAAAGAAAAGAAATTTTCTTGCATATAAATAAAAACCATCTGCAGCACGATTTTGTGGCCAGGTAATTAAACTTTGGATAGTCCAATATTACTGAGGGGACGTTGGACAAATGAAAAGGAGTGCTAGTCTCATCCTGTTAGCACGGGTTTACAGAGGGCTTGAGATGCATAGAGAGTGACCGAGAACAGAACCAGATGTGGCAACAGAAACTTGCCTGGGTCTTTAAATGGTGTTTGCGTGTTCGATCAGCTCTAAATAAACCTCTTTGCTCAGCAGAGGTCAATGTGGCAGTTTTTGTCACTTTAATTGTTTATTTTTTGTATTAAAGGGCTTTTTCTTCTTTTCCCTCTTTTCTCCTCCTCCTTCTCTGCTTTCTCTTCCTTCCTCCTCTTCTTCTCTTCCTCCTCCTAATTTTCTTGGATTTCTTTCCAACTAAGTTACTGTCACATTAGAAGAACCTGGTTGAAAGGGAAGCACACATGGGCATCACAATCCGTGAAACAGTTGCTAGGCACAAGCATCCATTGAGGCAAGCACAGTCCTGGCATTGGCAAACTACTCTCAAAACCGTCCTCCCTGAATTGAGGTCTGACTGTCCCCTGAGATACTCCTTCCCTCCAGCCACTCTGGGAGAATGCTTTCTGTCATCTTAATTACTGTCCCCTGCCACTTTTAGATCGCCACTTCTTCCACGCTGCTGTAAATGCCCTGTTTAAGGATGCTTTTGCAGCCCAGCTAGCCTAGCAGTTACTTCTCTCCCATGGTCGTTAACAGTTGACCTGTAACTCAGCAACTCCTCTCTACCCTCTGCCATCTTGCACCTTCATTCTCCCTGTGACTCTTCTAATACTCTTTAATCTCTTTTTAATTTCATTTTACATTCCAACCACAGTTCTCCCACACCCCTCCTGCCACTCCTCCCCACCTCTCCCCCTCCTCCGTCCATTCCCCCATCCTAGTACAGACACTGAGAGCAACAATCAATAAAGGGGACTTCCTGAAACTGAGAAGCTTCTGTAAGACAAAGGACATGGTCAATAAGACAAAACGACAGCCTACTGAATGGGAAAATATCTTCACCAACCCCACATCACATCGACACATTGTTGTTGTTTAAAAACAAAACCACATCTTTGGTACCTTTTCCTTCTCTGGCACTTTCTTATTTCTTTCACTCCTCAGCCGCCTCTTCATCTTGCATACTTTAGTCTGTGAATGTGTGAACACGTTTCCCTTTCTAACCATAGCTTCCCTATCTTTCCAGCATATGCACCTGCTCTTCAACTTGAAGGGACCTTGTGATTTCTGCAGAACAAGCTCCTTGCTAATCATCCTTGCCCTGCTTTATATTTCACAGGCAGCAACTCTAACTTCTCTCTTGCCAAATCTAACTCCTCTGCCCTATTATCAGTTGTATCTGTCTAGGAAGTTCCTAGTAGCAGATGACACAGATTTTTCTGCAGTTCCTAAGCTGCTCAGTTCATTGAAGAAGACTATAGTGTAAGATTTATGGTCTTGTATGTACATGAACATCCACTGTTGGTTGCTTTTTACTCTTTGACTCTTTACTCTTTGTTCTTTGCCCTTTTGGGGGGACCTGCTCCCCAGGTCCCCAGTAAATCACAGAGTCTTATTCTTACTTATAAATGCCTGTAGCTTTGTTTATTTCTAGCCAGCTTTTCTTAAATTATCCTATCTTTTGCCTCTGGGCTTTTGTCTTTGTCTATTTTTGTATACCTTGCTTCTTTCTCTGTGGCTTGCTGTGTAGTTGGGTGTCTGGCCCCTGATGTCCTCCTCTCCTCCTTTTCTTGCTCCTCAATCTCTTATCTCTTTTTTTTTCTATTTATTCTCTCTGGCTGCCAGCCACTCCTGTCCTCTCTCCTGCCTTGCTATTGGTCATATAGCTCGAGACCAATCAAGTGTTTTAGACAGGCAAAATAACACAGTTTCACAGAGTTCAACAAATGCAGCCTAAAAGAATGCAACACACCTTTGCATCATTAAAGAAATGTCCCACAGCATGAACAAACGTAACACATCTTAAAATAATGTTCTACAACAACCCACCTCATTTAGCCCCTCAGTGTTAATCAGCTATCTTTTTTCATTTATTAATAATTCTCTTCATTTCTCTATGACACGTTTCAGATGGATTTCCACCAGCCTCAGCTGTGTCTACTTTCTCACACATACCTTTCCTGTAGCATCTTGTGTAAAACAGTTTTCCCTGGACACACAATCTTATTGCTCATTTCCTTTCCTCCATATCACACAGGAAAATTATGTGTTTAATTATTCATTCTAGGTGTTTCTCTCCAAAAATACATCATGGGAAAGGAGTCTTTCTCCTCCCTCCTTCCTTCCTTTCACCCTACAAGTCTTCCCATGGGTATTTTTCTTTAATATTCTCTCTCTCTCTCTCTCTCTCTCTCTCTCTCTCTTTCTCTCTCTCTCTCTCTCTCTCTCTCTCTCTCTCTCTCTCTCTCTTTCTCTCTCTCTCTCTCTCTCATTTTGTTTTTTAGACAGGGTTTTTCTGTATAGCCATGGCTGTCCCAGAAGTTGCTCTGTAGATTAGGCTGGACTCGAACTCAGAGATCAGTTTGCCTCTGCTTCCCAAGTTCTGAGATTAAAGGTATGTGCCACCATGCTCAGTTCCCACTTTAGTTTTAGTTTAAGGTCTGCTACTATGAAATAATTGGGCAAAATATATGAGCTTTCTCAGCCTCAGCTTCCTTGTGTTTCAGATGAAGATAATAATGCCTGCATCGTGGGGATGTTGTGAAAATATTAAAAGTGATAGAATGAATTCTGAGAGATGGCTCAGTGGCTAAGAGCACTGGCTGCTCTTCCAGAGGACTCAGATTCGGTTTCCAGCAACCACGTGGCAGCCCACAGCTCTCTGTAACTATAGTTTCAGGGGGTCTGAAGGCCCGCACGGCGGCCCTCAGCTATCTGTAACCACAGTTTCAGGGGGTCTGAAGGCCCACATGGCAGCCCACAGCTCTCTGTAACCACAGTTTCAGGGGGTCTGAAGGCCCACATGGCAGCCCACAGCTCTTTGTAATCATAGTTTCAGGATATCTGAAGGTAACAGACATGCAAATGATGCATAGATACATGTGTGTAGGCAAAACAAAATAAAACTTTTCAGAAAAGTGTAAAAAGCGATAAATACACATGAAAACAGTAACTCTGTGCCTGGCTTGTTGATAGGTCTTGTTTTATGATCACCCTTCTTTCTCTTGTGACCCCACCTGATTCTTTCACACTAAGAAAATTCGTCCTTCAACTGGAGACTTGTCTCTCTTAGCACAGCTACCCTACTCATTTTGGAATCCACTTCTGTCTGGTTTTGGAGCATTCCAAAATCTATCCTTAACCTCATTGCTTCTCCAGCCTCCCCCTCTAAACCTGTTCTGCCTACCATGACCTCCGTGAGTTCAGCTCAGAAGCTTGTGTCTTTTTTTCTTTTGGCCTCCCTACATTCTATTTTCAAGCAAACTTCTGATAAGGTGATCTTCAGATAGTTCCTAACATTTTCTCTTCCTCTTCTTTGTTCCAGTCCAAGGCCCTATCACCTCCACAGCAGTGTGGCGATACCCTGCTACCGTTCTTCTCTTTGCTATAATTTTGGAATATTCTATACAGCATTCTCCAAAATGCAAAGCTGACTGTGTTGGTTCTCCTTCTTATAAATCAAGGGACTTCTTTCTGTTCTAAAGGAGAACATCTTAACTAGGCCCTACTCACCTCTTAGCTGTCTTCCTATTATTGTCCTCATGCCTTTGTTCATTGGGTTTAAGTTCTTTTCTTTCCCTCCAGCTGTCTACATAATGCTCTATGCATCCTCACTGCCCATGTGTTTTGATTCTTACCTGGCTTCTGGCGTCAACCTAAACTTTATTTTCTCAAGTGACTTTCTGATAGGCTGCTGTCTCATGGCCAACCCATATTGCCTTATCATCACAGCACTGTATATTGTTTCTTGTCTCTTCCCAAGTCCCTGGAGAGCAAGAACTGTGTCCTTTGGGTTGTCAGTGTGTTACCTCTGTTCTCCGGCATGGAGTCTGGCTTTCGAGTAAGACACATGGTTAAATGTTAACAGATTCTTCAGTCAGGAGAATCTACCTTATATAATAGCACATGTTAAGATTTGGAGCTATGTATGGTATTCCTGCATTTAGTTTTTAATATTTCTTTAAATGTTAGTGTAGGAAAAATAACGACTCTTTTCAACACATGCCCTTATTTTCCTATTTTCACATGTTCCCTCACTTTAAAGTCTTTTATGTTTGTTTCCATTCTGATTATAGGCACTGATGCCCTTTTTCCTATTTGGATGCTTTCGAGAGTAAAATGCTTTTTAACATTAATGTTTCGGCCAGCTTTTAGTCACCTTACTATATTTGGATGTCATCCACACGGGTAATTTTGTGAAAATTTTCAATTAAGACATTGAATTTCTATCATGCAGTCTTCAGCACACCTTCAAAGAGAATGAAACCCACTAAGCTGTCAGATTCTCCAAGACCTGAGTAGAAAGCACTGAGAGGCCGGATAGCTATGACTTACTCTGGTTTGGCCACCTCACTGCCTTTCATACAAGCCCTTTTCCTCGTGGGGATGGCTCAAGGGCGAACCTCCTCATGGGTTAGCCATCATTTTCTTCCTGTTCATCACTGTGAATAGGACTAGGTTATGGGGCAGACTCACCCCTGAGAGGGCAAAGCTCTGGGATGAGGTGAGCAATATACACTGTTTTTCCTGTCTGCTTTGAATTGCTCTTGATCGATTGCAGTGTTAAAGTATCAATGGAAAGTTTGAGAAATAAATGAATCATAGGGTTTTTTTTAAAGATTAAATTTTTTATTTCTGTGTCTGTATCTGTGCGAGTGTATGCTACAGGTGTGCAGATGCCACAGGTGTGCAGGTGTTAGGGATAACATTGGGTTGTGAGCCACCCAGTGTAGGTACTGAGAAGGAAACTCAAGTCCTCTGGAAAAGCAGTAAGCCCTTTATAAACTGTGGGCCATCTCTCTGGTCTCTATAATAAGTTTTTAATAACACTTATAGTATTACTGCCATTGTTCTATTTACTTGTTAATTGCTAATCTCTCATTGTGCCTAGTCTATAAATTAAAGATCATGGTAAGTATGCTGTATAGGAAAGAACAGTTTATTACTATTCTTAAGTAGCATCCTAAAACCATCTTCCATGGGTGGGGAAAGGGATTAATGTAATTTAGCTCAGAAGCATTTTCTTAGGTCTGGTGTGGGGTGGCACATTCCAGCGTCTCTGGAAGTTCAAGGCTAGCCTGATCTATATAGTGAATGCCAAGCTAGTCAGAGTTACACAGCAAGAAAGACCTTGTCTCAAAAAAAAAAAATCTAAAAAAAAAAGCATTTTCTTTATTTTTGAAAAGTGATAGTTATTACTGATTATATTGCCTCTTAAAAATCTTTTGCTTTATTTATTTTTAAGGTTGACATACAAAGGAGTCACACTATATTCGTTTTTCTTTCTTATTTATTTATTTATTTATTTATTTATTTATTTATTTATTTATTTATTGTGTGACCGCTAATATTTAAGTATTTGGTACTGTAGTTTACTAGAGATTTTGTATACTTCTTGCTGTACTTTGAATTAAAATATTAGAAATACCTCTAGTCTCAAAACTCCTGGAGGGAAGGACCTGTTAGCACTCTTATTGACCCAAAGATTAAGTATTTTTTGTTTTGTTTTTTAATTTACTTTTATTTATTTACTTTTGTTTCCCGAGAAAGGGACTTGTTGTGTAGCACACACTGACTTCGCTTTGACCTCATGATTCTCCTGTCTCATGAGTTCCAGGATGGCAGGCCTGTGCCACCATGCCTGGTCAGTAAGGATTGTTTACCTACAAGAATACCAAGTGTTTATATAAACCCATTGATTCTGAATCAACATGAAAGAGATAAGTAATGGAAATAATGTGTTATGTGTAGTTTTATGATAAAGATACAAGTTTTAGTCCAAATGATAAGTCTTCCTTAAAGTCCTCCAGGAGGAGTTCCCCAACACCAGTCCTCCAGGAGGAGCTCCCCAATCTCAGTCCTCCTGGAGGACCTCCCCAATTTTAGTCCTCCAGGAGGAGCTCCCCAATGCCAGTCCTCTAGTGGGAAAGGACATACCATGCCGTTTCCTCACACTCTTCTCTGATAATGGGCTACATCCAAGAACCTAGAGACCTCATAGCCTCAACAGAGTGGAGATCTTAAAGACCAATAAGACAAGGGGGAAAAAAAGCCAAAACAATGTAAAATCAAAAAAAGTCCACAAAAATACCATCAATTCATTTTGCGCTGATCAACTACACAGACCTGTGAAGGTTCAGGCCAGACAGGAATCCAGCATTGAGAAGGGGAGGTGGGCACAACTCACCTCCCCTCACCGAGATGCTAACAGCAATTGGTACCTGTCCTATTTACATATTCAAAAACTCACCAGAATATTACTAACTGGAAAGCTAATGGTTTTCAAAATGAACGTACCTGAGTCCCACTCTTGAAGGAGATATAAATATAAAAAACTCCCACGATTCTTCTTCTCTTGGCGAGTACTAATATGGAAGAAGAGGCTTTCCTTGTAATTATCCTACAACGTTAACGTTCCAGGACAGGATCCTAGCTGCCATTTATAATCCTGTTTCTGTGAGAAAAGTATATCCCCAGTTCACCAGGGAGTAGGAAGCACTCAGCACATTTCCCCCTCCTCCCCACTTCCTGTCAGTGCTGCCCCCTTGTCATGTAGGAGCTTATTAAGTATCTGGCATTTAAGATGTGTGGAGGATTGTAACTTAGACTTTAGGGAATGTAAAAGCTAAGCTGTTGCCATCATTATACCTTCATAGTTAAAAATGGAAATTATATGAATTACAGACCCGAGAGTCTTTAGAGAGAAGATCCAACGGAAAACACTGCACCAGCCCTTAATAACTTAAATGCAAATACTGGCATATGTCCAGAAGCTAAGTTTCAATTAAGTGTAATTGTTCCATCTTACAAAGTCTTGTTCCCACCAAGAAATCTTGGCAGACATTGTGATGACTTCTCATGAAAGAGTCAGGAGGGGACTGTAGAGGGGTCTGATGGATTCTTAATAGTAACTTTCTAATTCTTCTTCTAAAGTATGGAGCTGGGTCTAGGAATCAAGCAGCCTGATTTTCCTCTGGTTTTCTAATCACGAGTCTAGTTTCTTTGCTTGTCTCCTACTTGTTCAGAAGTTGTAATTTGTAGCGAGGGCTTAAGTGGATGTTATAGAAAGTGGAAATGAGATACAATCTAGATGGCTGTTTGTGGGTTTAGTTTCAAAGACCATATTTGTCTAGAAAATAAGCAAGTAGGGTCAACAGGCATTTTCCTGTGAGCAGATTCTGTGCCTGGCATTTCCCCTTGGCCACCACTGGTGTCCCCATAATCTCACAAAGCTCCCCTGCTTTGTGCCAGAATGCCCCACCAGTAGATCAAAGCTTTCCTGTGTGCCTCACATTGTTCTGGTACCATGTGACTCTGTTTTTAATGCAAGTGCTGATCAGGTAAATCTTCTCACTGGGATCATACAGAGAAGCAAATGCAGTGGCAGAAACAGGCTGCTTAGGCTCAGGGGCAGGAGACTAGCCTTCCTCTAAATAGGCCTTTGGCATGGAGCATGTGTGAAAGTGTCCCCGCCCTAGTGCCTGTGACTGTAAAAAGGACTGAGGACAACACAGGAGCCTCATTGCAGCCGCGCTGAGCTGAGCTTTGGGTACGGAGGGATTTTATTTTTTGTGAGTTCTGACTTTTTGTTTGACTTGGGATTTTTTTTTCCTCAGGTGTAACCACTGATGAAAGTTTGGGGAAGTTTGATTTTTTTTTTCAATTCAGATTTCATGCGTGGAAGCCAACTTTTAAAACAATATATATTCCAAAGCTAGGCCACAATGTAAGAGAATTGTAAGACTATATTTTAAAAAATCATATTTTTGAGAATTTCTTACATGAATACTATATATATGTCACCCTTCCTCTCCATCCCCATCCTAAAATCCTATATTTTAAAGTGAATTTTCATTAATCTTCCAATTTAGCAGCTTACTCCTTATATAAAGTCTGAATTTTATTGGAAAAATAGATTAAATTTTAAGTTAATTCATTAATCTATATTGCTGTAGTTTACAATCTTTAAAAATGCTGTTCGCCTTGTATTTTGTTGTAAAATAGTTTTCAACTATATTTTCCATTGAAATATCACTCAATTTTGTTTTAATGTTTCAGTTGTTTTTACTTTTTTAAATGATTTTTTTTTAGTATCTATAATACTTATTTGGAATTCTTAGTTCAAAGAGAAACTGCTTTTAATCCTATGCTTAAGCCAGGGTTATAATTGAAAAGGAAACATGAAGCCGGTCCCCTGCCTTTGTTCTGTGAAGCCCAGAGGAGCACCATGTCCTATGGGGGTCTTAACGTGTCCTGTCTGTGCTCTCTCCCAACCCCAGCACCTTCAGGCTGGGACTGCCTCGCGCTCTGTTTATCCCTGTTTTGTTTTTCCACGTTTGTTTTGCAGTGGAATAGCACTTGACAGCTATAAATATTTCCATATGCTCCTTCTTGCAGAGACAAACATTTTCTTCAGCTTTGAAGACTTAGTTTTGAAATAAACAACGCCAACAGACTTTATAGAAGGTTTTGCAAAGTCCTCACATAGGCATGCCCTTCGAGAAATGGAAGGTGGCTGACTTTCCACCCATGTAATATAAACTAGGTAATTGAACTCTTCCAGGGCACTGGGAATGCCTTAATAGATTTCTTGTTTTTCAAAGATTTGCCAAAGCAGTGCAGACCCATGTTTGAAAGTCTTTAAAAGGACTAGTTAACATCATAAATGACTATTTTATGCAATATAAATTCTTTAATTCACTGAGTGATTTACTTTGGCTAAAAGGATTAGGGAAATAGCTTTGGATTTGCTTGTAATTTCCTCTTTTATCTTTTACAAATTAAAAAGTTGGTGTTGTATATAATGATGCCATTGAAAGCACAATTTGTAAATCGTCTTAGAGAAAACATCTTTATGATGTGTTTTAAGTAACTGCTTCTTTAATTTTTGTTCTCTTAGCAAATAAAAACTTTCTGAGAAATTTTATTTGTTAAAATCAATGTAAATATCATTATTCATAGCCTGATGTCCCCACTGCCTAGACCAGTGTGTTTTCCTCATGTGATACTTTAATCCCAATGTGGGTATTATCTGATTTCCTAAAGGCCTGAAGGTAGACATGTTTCATAAGTTTTCCAGTTAACTATACACTCAGATCCATAAAACATGAATACCTATAGATTTATTTTTGTTTTTATTCTCATCTTGTTAGCATACGACATTTATCAGATTTAGTCAAGAGATCTTTGATTTTAAGGCGTCAGAATTGGCATGTAAATCTGGTATGTGGAATGTGGTTCACAGCCAATGTACGCCCAGACCATCTCTGGAAGCTAATGATTAAACTTTCAAAATTTGCGTAAGCTGGTTATCATTAGATATTAAAGTATAAAACTTACTACTAAATAAATCACTTTAAATAGTACTCAAAAATCGGTATTTTGTAATTATCACATTTTATTCTTATCTGTTTATTTAAAGTCATTTGTGTCTCGTGTGGGGCAGATGATTGGAAACACTGTGTGGTGTTTACAGCTCTGATTTTTATGCAGCTTCATGTTCACTGGTATGTTTGCATTTCAGTTCAACCTTGGTAAAAGTCATTACGTTGTGGAAATCAGCAGGCACAACAAATCAGGGTTTGTTAGTTTTGTTAGTTCAGACTTCAGACTGAGGGGGAAATGTTAATGATGTATACTAAACTTAGAAGAATATTTCTGTGTGGCAGTGTCTTACGAACATCACAGAAATTGAGACAATTGTGTCTCAGTGTTTGAAAGCTATTTTCTAGACATGAGCAGTGTGGCCATTTTATGAACAACTGAATGAAAATTGAAGTTCTGGCACACATTTGTTCTCATCTTCTCTATCAGCCACATAGAAAAGAGCTATATTAAGCGTGTGTTGTTTCAGGCACTTCAGAAATCAGTTGCCAAAGGCGTCAGGATACTGCGTAGTTTATTCTGAGAACAATGCTCCTTAAAACGTGATGCCTCCTTTTGAAATCTGATATGGCCCCAGATTTCCTCTTTGCTCCAAAGATTGCTATTAAAGGGTAGAATGTTTATATAATATGCTCACTCATCTACATAGAGTTACCAAGTTATAAAACTTTTGTGGGAAAAGAGAAACATCATAATGTTGAGTGTAAGAAATGATACCTTTCCTTGGGAGAGTAATTCTGTTGTTTACCTCATTTGGGGGAGGTAGTTTAGATTAAATGTTAGAGGGGAAATAGTTATATCTAACCAATTTTCTTTTCCTTAACCTTATGGCTTGACAGTAGCGCTGTGCAGTGCATGAGTAAGAATGACTGAGATGTGGTTCCGGGGTGTTGAGGGATCAGAAGCCCAGCATCGCAATGCATCCTCTTGGCTTGTTGGTAATGAAAGCCTGGAGTCCCCTCCTCTTGCCCTGAATCAGAATCTGAGGTTTAATGAGTTCTCTCAGCTGATTCTCCCACATATTAAAAGCTGAGGGTCCCTGATACCTGGGTGTTGTGCCTCTGTAACAGATGGATCCTGGTCCCCAACCTGCCATACCTTTTCACTCTGCACTATTATTTCCTTTGTTCTATATTTTCCAAGTTACAACTATTTTTTTAAAAAAATTGATATTGATGGGATGTTAGGAGATAATATTCCAAGTTATTTTGATAATTTCTCCCCTCTAATGCCATCTTTTGTTCATTTTCTGTAATTGGGGTAATAAGATGAGGCCTAGAGGTCATCACTTTAACTTCTCTCTGCTGTTTCCTTCTTTAGAATCCAAAGTTTGTGACTTTGGCATAGCCTAGTTACTCTTCTTTGCCTTCTCCAAACATTGACCCTGGGAATTGTTTGAAGACCAAGTGCTAATTCTTGGTTATTCTTGAAAGGTTTTTTTTTTTTCAGCTTAGATTATTAGCATTCTTATTTTGAATGCTGGGGATTGAATACAAGGCCAACTATCTTGGAAATTTTTGATAGTGCGTATGTATGTCATCTGCCTTGGTCTTGTTCTTTGGCACTCAGCTCACGAAGATGTGGCCATCTGTGCATCCGTGAGGCCTGCTTTCCTTTTACCATGCATCCTTTTGCCTTTTGCTTTCTTTGCTTCTCCCATAATTGCATGTTTTCTATAATCAGCAAGCTCTGGAGACCCTGTAAATGCAGTCTTCTCGAAATGGTCAGAGTTTGAGGAATTTGATGTTAGAAACCCATAATGGTAATCTCCTGGAAGCAGTCATTGTGCTAGAAATTTGAAGACTGAGTGTCTGTGATGGATGTAAGTGGCTGCTGATTCTAAAGTGTTCTGGTACATCATCAGGATCCTATCAGTGTATTTATTGTCCTTTCCTTTGAATCCTGTATCCACAGGGTTTGTAAACTGTACCAGAGGCTTGTACAGTTCAAGGCCCTTTTTCCTGCTGGTTATTTAATTGTTTGTTCTATCTCAGAAATGATTAGTTATTTGGGAATGGAAATCATACCTGAGACCGGGGCTTACTTTCTTGGTCAATGGTGGCCAGACATATAGTATATATAGCACATAGTGGTCATATTTATTGTATTCCATGTTTTAAAGTTTGACTGAGAATAAAAGGGAGTTAACTCATTCGAATAAAGAAAGTACTGAAAGAAAACTTGTATTCATTGTCAGAACAGTGGAGGAGAAGCCCCTCTATTATTCATTACATTTTGTAAAGTAAGAAACAAAGAAGTATAGTTGTTCCTTCCACAGTCAGTTCAGACTCGAGAAGTTTGTTTATTAGCCAATTCCAGACAAACCCCTCTCCTAAGCCCAGACTTCTTTTAATGGTCTTCAATTTTGCAATCATTTAGAAGTGAGTTTTTTCCTTTCTGCCACATTTTTTAGTACACACCCTCTTCCCTCCTTTTGCCATACTTTTGTTTCCTTGAGAAAGGAGAGTCCCCTTGAGAGCATAGAGTAAACATTTCTTTGTGAAGTGTGACTTATTTATGCTTCAGGGGTTGTCAGTGTATACACAATAGAGAAGGTGATGGAGGCTTCTAGGCATGCCAAGTCAGCACTTTGTGCATGTTGGGGCCAAAGCTAGCTTTAAGAAGGCTGAAAAAATTTCAACAAGTCAGAACATTTTTACAATTTCCATATTTATCAAACATGTCAGGGAATGGACTTGTAAAGCCTTCCAGGGATTAACTGACTGTAGGCTTGTTAAGGTGGAGGAAGCCACCTTCCCAGGACCAATGGTTTGCTCTAATAACCTCAAGAATGAGAATGTAGGTGAGCCCTGCCAGATGAGAGCTAATCCTGAGGCTGAAATGCTCTTTGAATGGGAAAAAAAATACCTTTCAGCAAACTGTGTGACTCTTTCTGACAGAGCGCAGCAGACTGACGTTTGTTTACCCAAAGCTGCAGTTTTATTAGGTCTCTGGTTGGTGGTTCTTGACCTTTGACACAGACCATGATGTGAGTAAAAGGGAACCACGAGACATGCAGATGTTCCCAAACACAGGTGGCCATTGGTTTTTAGAACTTGGCGAAACATGCCAGGGTTCTTATTTGTTTTCAGATGTTTGGGGTTTGGCAGACTCTTGTTTGCATTTTGCCAAGCACTTTCCTTTGAATTTTAATTCAGGAATATCTGGGGTGGAATTTAATTGGTGATTCATTTGCATGGTACCAGAATGCTGCCTTCAGAAGAATGTGTGATGACTAAGAAATATTAGAAGCTTTAAGAACAGTTTTTGATGCCCCCCTTTCTAAGATTGGGAGATTCAGTCCTCAAATATTTCCTATAAGATTTGGAAGTCAGAATCTTTAGCTAAGGAATAGTTTCCAAATCTATGTGGATATCTTCACAAAGCAAACCAGACTTTACGTCTCTAGCGTGGCCTGTGAACCTTTAGAAAAAATGCAGGATTGATCTGCAACCCTGTGCCAATAGTTAATTTTTAAATTTGTGTTTAAAAAGGTTTTCGATAGCTAGATTGGGAGAGCAACCCCCTTCTAGGGAGATAAGTAAGAATTTAAAAAAAAATAGAAAAAAAGAAAGACAAAATCCAAAGTCATCATAAATGTTTGTGACACCAAAGCCAACTTGCTGGAGACGACAGAACCCTGACAACACTGGAGTTACATAAAGTGCCACCAGGTGACTTTTCCATTATGGTTGGAAGGGAAAGGAGAAGCGTGCTCTAACTTTATGAGTGAGGATTAGGCCATAAGCTTTTAAAAGACAGAAAATAAGGTGTGGTGAAATATGGCGCCCAACTTGTGACTGCCTCTCAGGTTGCAGGGGAGCATGGTGATAACGCAGGTTTCTTCTTGTCCACCACCAGCTTCCTATCATTTGTAACCCCAGACGGAGCAGCAAGGGCAGCGCCAGTGACTGTGACAGTCTCTGAGGGCACAGTGCAGATGGTGCTCCAGCAGAAGGAAGGATTGGGAAACTGTAGCTCTGGGTTGTTCAGCCACACCAAAGCATGCTAGACTCTTTCCTTTTCTCAGTGAGTTATAAGCCTCTCTGGGTCAGTCTTGGTGATTTTCTTCTTCGTGTCAATCAATGTGTTCTACAAATGGCTTAAAATGACCCAAAAGCAGAGTCTGTTTTTAAGTCCCTGATCTTATCGCAGCACTGATTGAGCTGGTCAGAACTATGATGTGATCTCCAGAGAGCCACACTGGTTTAAGTGTAAGGTGTTCTTTATATGCATGTGTATTTAATTTTGACGCTCAAAAAAAAATCCATGTTTTTCTTTTTAAAAATTTGTTCTGGTTATATTAAAACAGACAATTCATTAAATAATGACCCCCTCCCTTCACTTTCTTCCCTTAACCTGTGATTTCTTCCTTCCATCTCGCCTTCCTTCCCTTTCCTATGAGTTATAACTTAATGAGGGCATATCAGTCACTAGTGGGAACACTTACGTGTTTGCGTTTTACATATTCACTGTAATCTGTTGCAGCGGGTGCAGCTTGGTGAGGCTGAAAGGCAAGGGCGGACCTTTGAGTCACATTTTAAAATGCTGGAACAGGTTGTTAACACTGTGAAGGAGCACCTTACTTAGGCTTAGACTCCGGGAAGAGAAGCTCAGCGGCATTTCCAGTGCAGCTTTCGTCCCACACTTCTCATCTGCCACAGGGCCTTTTGCATAGGAGGGCTTGAGTAAATCATTACTGTGTTCAGTTCGGTTACATTTTGATTTAGTTCTGCACCTTTAATATGTAATTCAGAAGTGAATGCTACTACATGCCATAATCCATTAACTTTGTAGGAGATAAAAACTAATGAGGATTGTGTAAGTCAGGAGCAATTCAATTTAGTTTTTACATGTTGACTTGTATATTTTGAAGTGGTCTGCACATCTGCCTTTTCACTTACAGTCAAGAAGTAGAGCCTTCTCATGAGTGAATATTTGAAAATGCATTAGCTTCGTATTGCTGTACTACAGTGCATACTAGTGACTTGGAGACAGGCCTTGTGTCACATGGACTTGGAAAAGCAAGAGCAAGACAGATAAACCCTCGGAGGTGATGATCTGGCACCTTCCTACCACTTAGAAAAATGGCAAGCTTAAGGAATATATGAACGTTTGCTATCCTGAGGCCCAGAAGCACACTCTCCTGTGTCCTTGGTGATGCCTCGGTGCAAGCTTCACCAGCTCTTGTGGTAACTTTTGTGGAAGTTGCAGCTCCCCCATCTCATCATAAAGCAAAAGATTCTGTGGGAAATGCTGGGTTATCTTGTTACCTTTCAGAGCATTGCGTTAAAATTGTTTAAGACCATCTGTACCCGTGGTTTTCAGTCTAAAAATGGTACTGCTGCTACCTCTCAGTGAATCAGACCTGTACACATTCCGTGGCTTTCAGTTTTAAAATGGGCCTAAGTATTGAGAATTCATCAGTGAATCTGGTGTCATGGTGCCGAGGCTTGGTATAAGCACAGTATTTATACTGTGTGTTACAACTTTTTGAGGAAAAGAAATTAAGGATAATAGTGTGATCCTTTCTGTGCCTCTTTCTTTTTTCTGTCTCTGTTTCTCTTTGTCTCTGTCTGTACTCTCTCTGTATCTATTTGTGTGATATTTAAAATTCCCAGTTTATCCAAAACATTAAAAGACATTTCCCATCACATGCTCAGTATAGGAGATTATATTATAATATGCATGACATAAATGAAGGCTCTTCATAGAATTAAGCCTAAAGTCTGTTTGTGTGTGTGTACAGTTTAAATGACCATTGTAAGACCCTAAAGAATAGCAATTAGATAACTTTAAAGAAGTAGAGGAACCATGTATTACAGAAGGAAAGTAAGATTCATGAGAGCAGTTGTAGCCTCATCCTCGAGGGAGCCAAGGCTTCAAATAGAGAAGGTTCTGTCAGTCTCTACTTGCCAGGGCAGGAAATCCCCTCTGGCTCCTCTCATGTGTAAAAATCAGCCATTCAAATAGTGATTATAAAAGAAAGGCATTTGCATTGTGGGAAATCTGAAAAGAATAAGGAGAACCAAAGCAGCTAACTGCCTCTTACCCACTCCCAATAATGACCCTAACTCGTCAGTGCATTTTTTTCTTCCTGTCTTTTCTTTATTATTGCTACATGTATACATACATATAAATACATAAATACAACTTTACCAAGTCCATTTAGTGGTCTTTTCTTTTTAATTTTGTGTTGTTTGTCAAAAAGCTGCATTTAAAGTGTCCCTGGGCTTTTGCTGTGTGTGTAGAAAAATAGAAAAGCTTACTACTTTTAAAAGGCAGCTGTGACAATCACATACTCGGGGCTCCTAGGACCTAACAAACACGAAAGAGTTTAACACAGCCGTGTGTGATGTGGTAGTGCCTGCAGATGAACTTGTGTTGCCCACATCCTGGAACCAAAAGCAGCCACTTTCTGCCTTCTGCACCGTGTTGTGAGGCTGTCAGAATGTAGTTCTGGTTGGAGTTTAGTTATTAGTTGCCCTAACCCTGTTCCATAGATCACTGTAGGCCTGCTGTTTGGCTTAGGCCTGTGGTTTGACTTGGTGTGGCTTCTTCAGGCGTGGTTGATTTGGAGCCCGCTGGAAGGCAGCATCTCAAGAAAACAAACAGCTCACACAAAGATTCTTCTTGTCCTGCCCTGGCATTAGGGTGCACCTAGCATGCAGGTGGCACGGTTGCTACAGTCCATCTGTGGCGATATAGGACATCGACACTCGCCTTGGTAGTCCCACTGGCTCGATTCACTGATGCCACCTCTGGCTCCACTGAGGAAGCCTCCACCAGAGTGTCTTTCCTGACTGTAGAGAATCAGGGCCTGTGTCAAGCTGGCTGTTCCACTGATGGGCTGTCCTGAAGGTACCCCAATGGGTTTGGCCTCTCTGCATCCTCGACCACTCTCTCAGGGTGGGAGCTGGACGAGCCATTCTCCTCTTGGTGTATTTCTTTCTAATCTTTAAAAGGGAATTTTGTTTCACTCGTTAGTTGTGTGTGTGTTTGGTGTGTGTGTGTACATGCACTTGTGCCATGCTTGTGTGTAGCGGTTAGAGGACAGCTTGCAGAGCCAGTTCTTTCCCTCTACCTGTGGGTTCAGGGATCTGAGGTTATCTGGCCAGAAGTGCCTTTCCCCACTGAGCCATCTCGAGGGCCCTCTTTTTCATCTTTATCCATGTCAGAGTAATACACTTGAAATAATGCCAAATAAAAACTTTCTTGGCCTGCTAAGTTTTTATAGCATTTTTAGTATCAGTTTGAGCAATTATATTGTGCTGGTAAGTATTTTACAAATATCTTTCAGGGTGAGATGGGTATTGTTAAGTGTTGAGCACGTGTTTCAGTGAACATCTGTAAATGAGTCTTAAGTGCAGGAGAGAAAACTAAACATTTTCACAAGTTTTGGAGGTTTAATATTGAAGGGTAAAAAGGAACAATCTTTCTTTAAAAATGGAATATTTTCAACTGAACCCTTATCTACAGTGTTTAATATGTCAACACATTTTTTTTTAAAAAAAAATCAGAGTAAAGACTGCTTTGAAAATGATAGGGAAATGTTGATCTGGTGTTCACTCCTCCCGTGCCTAGATTCAAGCATACAAGGGAGGCAATGAATGTTATAATATTTGGATAGTGACTAATCACAGAATTCTTTGGGTATTTAATAGAGGGTTAAGTTCAGCCCACCTAGAGCTTATATTACAGAGGCAGGTCTAGAATCAGTCGCTTGGACACTCCGTAGCTGTGAGAGACCCTGGGCCAGCCTAGTGCTCTCCTGTAGGAGTGCCGGGCACATCAGTGGGTAGAGGTTGCGCTGGTCCAGCTGAGGACTCTAGAGCCCCACCCTCCTCTAGTGCTTCTTTCTCTCTTTTGTATGCTGGCTTTAGATTTATCATTTAAGTCATTTTTTTTCCCTGTCATTTCTCTGCCCAAGAATGCTTTGGGGCATCTGATTGTCCCTCAAGGCCCTCTGTAAGCAGGGTGTATCACTTTTATTTCTTACTCTGTCTTGAAGCACCTTTGTGGCCCAGTGGTGTGGATTTTAACCTGTATACTTTTCATGGTATCCACTGCCTTAAGTCTAGAAAATCTTAAGTCTCATGTATTCAAACCTTTCTAATCTTCTGGTTCTCTTCCTTTAAGAAACATTCCCTAACTCACATCACTTAACTTATTCCATTCTCTGTACATCCCTGAGACAGCATCCCACAGGAAGACACATTCTTCTGGACGCTATCTCCTCTGCTAGATTATGAATTTTATCACTGAAATGACCATGGTAGAAGCAGACACCTTCTTTTCAAGCCCTTCCTGTCTGTTTTTTTTTAAAATATGTATTGATTCTTTGTGGGTTTCACATCATGCATCTTGATCCCACACATCTCCCCATCCCTTCCCATCTGCTCTGTACCCTTGTAACCTCCCATCCCCCAGAATAAAACAAGATAAAACAAGAAAAGAGAAAAAAGAAAAGGAAAGAAAAGTCTCATTGTGGAAGCTGGAGTGTGACACAGTGAGTCACACAGTCCTTTAGTCCGTATATTGTTACTTGCAAGTGTTCATTGCATTGCGTCCTTGGTCTGGTTTGAAGGCTCTCTCTGGGGCTCCCCTTTTTTATTCTGTTGTCCTGTGTCATGGAGACATGTAACTTCAGATCTGCAGGACCAGTCCCTTCACGTGCTCCAGCAGATCACAGATGGGGTGGATGCTGGGATGGGGACCAGTCCCTTCACCTGCTCCAGCAGATCACAGATGGGGTGGATGCTGGGATGGGGACCAGTCCCTTCACGTCCTCCGGTAGATCACAGATGGGGTGGATGCTGGGATGGGGACCAGTCCCTTCACGTCCTCCAGCAGATCATAGATGGGGTGGATGCTGGGATGGGGACCAGTCCCTTCACCTGCTCCAGCAGATCACAGATGGGGTGGATGCTGGGATGGGGACCAGTCCCTTCACCTGCTCCAGCAGATCACAGATGGGGTGGATGCTGGGATGGGGACCAGTCCCTTCACGTCCTCCAGTAGATCACAGATGGGGTGGATGCTGGGATGGAGACCAGTCCCCTCACCTGCTCCAGTAGATCACAGATGGGGTGGATGCTGGGATGGGGACCAGTCCCCTCACGTGCTCCAGTAGATCACAGATGGGGTGGATGCTGGGATGGAGACCAGTCCCCTCACCTGCTCCAGTAGATCACAGATGGGGTGGATGCTGGGATGGGGACCAGTCCCTTCACCTGCTCCAGTAGATCACAGATGGGGTGGATGCTGGGATGGAGACCAGTCCCCTCACCTGCTCCAGTAGATCACAGATGGGGTGGATGCTGGGATGGAGACCAGTCCCCTCACCTGCTCCAGTAGATCACAGATGGGGTGGATGCTGGGATGGGGACCAGTCCCTTCACGTCCTCCAGCAGATCACAGATGGGGTGGATGCTGGGATGGGCCAATTCATGACTCTTTTTCTGGGCCTGGGTGGTTGCTGGGTTAGTTAGTTCACCAGCTCTCTTCATCCTCAACACTAGGGTTAGCTCTCCAGTACTGCCCTGGCTAACTCACCCTATGTAGTAAGCGGCAAGGGGCAGACTGATTCTCCTACTCTCTCGTCTTTGGGATCATCTAGCCAACACCTACACCACCAGCTCTACTGTGTTCCCTAGTTGAGATGGAAGGGCCACTCTGCCCAGTGCTACTGCTGGTGAGAGTTAAGGCCAGCTCTCTCACTCAAGTGACATCAGGGATGTCTCTCTCCCGCTACGACAGGCTTCAAGGGGCATGGGGAGGGCTTCTTTCCCTTGCCCACACCACCACACATGGTAGATGAGGGGCCGGGCTCAGCCTCTCACACTCATGTCCTTGGGGCCAGCTCACCCACGCCTCTGTCAGTGGTGTCAGCTCTCCTGTGTTGCCCAGGCAAGGTGCAGAGCCCACTCTCCCTAGTTCAGCATCTGGTAAAGGGCAGCAGCAGTAGCCCTCTCATTTGCTGAGAGCAACAAGGGGCAAGGGAGAGGGCGTCTTTCCCTTTCCCTCACCACTATATGGCAGACAAGGGGTGCAGGGCCAGGTTTCTCACTCTCATGACCTCAGAGCAGGCTCACCTGTGCCACCACCAACATGGTTGACATTGCTGTGGTGCCCAGGGGAGGTGCAGGGCCTGAGGGCTGTAGGTAGTCAGGGCGAGGGCCAAGCAAGGCCTTTCTGTTTCTTCAGCACTGGCCTCCTCCCCTCAGCCCTTCCTGGTGATTCACGTTGTTGCGCTGTATTCCTTTCAACCTTTCTTGTTTTTATGATCTGTTAGTGTACTCGCATACCCGATCATGGACCAGTTTTATTTTTCATTGTAATATTGCATGATATGTTTTCATGTAAAACATTTTTCCATCCTACTTTAAAAAAAATCCTACACTTCAGGCCAGACAGATAATTCAATCATTGCCCTTGCAGAGGACCCAGGTTCGGTTCCCAGAAACCACATAGTTGCTTATAACGACCCATACCGATAGTTCCAGGGGATCCAGTGCCTTCTTTTGAAATCTATGGTTACCAGGCATGCACATGGCACATATGCACACATGCAGGCAAAAACATGCATACACACACACAAAATAAACAAATCTCAAAAATAAGTAAATACAAATAATTCTGCCTAGTAGTCAAAGTGTATACACTTCAGTGTCAGAGTGCTTGCCTAGCATGCATGAAGCTGTGAATTTATCCCCACTGCCTCCCTCAAAAGGAAAAAAAATCTGATTAAAGAAATAAAGATACCTGAAGTCCTCTCACATGAGCGGTCCACCGTGAGCATTTTGGTCACTTTCTTTGGCATCTTTCTTCACAGGTGCACACATGCATGCTGACACAGGTGCCTTTTCCTATATGACTTTTGAAAAATGTAGATTTGTAGATGGCATTTACCTTTCCCCTTCTTTCCCTCCCTACCTTTTCTTCAGCCATCCTCCTTAACAAGTACTACATGGAGCCCTCGTGAGCTTTACATAAGTACGTTTCCTATAATGATATAAGCAGGGTGGAGAATTTGTTTGGTCAACATGATATCAATACTTTCTACATCTCTATGTATCCTGTTGTTTTGTGATGTGTATATGTTTGTGTATATGCAGATGTATGTGCATGTCAGTATGCAGATGTGTGCACATGTGTGCATTGGTTTTTCAGGTGCTGCTCACCTTATTTTTTGAAACTGTGTCTCTCAAACAGTGTTTCTCATTTGCCTGGGGCTCACTCATTAGGCTAAACCACCTGACTAATAGGCCTTTCCTTCTCTGGCCCTGGGCTGCACCCACACAAACATATACACATGAACACTTTTTTTTTTGGCCTTAAACTGTTTTAAGACTGGAGATATGCTATTCCTATACCCCAAAATATCTCCATGTTTCTTAAAAATGAGAGGATGACTCAATTGTTTAAAGCAAAAAGTTAACATACATAAATAAATCTCCCCTCACTGAAGTGGTTTCATGATTTCATGAATAATTCTTCAGACTTCTAATGTTGCAAAAGTGCTACGCTTCTGTAGAAGCTGTATGCTGATCATTTCCTGGGCTGGTATGCGTGTGATCCTTCCCTTCCACATGGGCACCTGCAGTGTACTGAGTACTGATTGCCGTGTGGTCCCTGAAGCATGCCATGGCTACCCAGCAATGCCCAGTGTTGCCATGATGTGAGGCAGGTTAGGATGGGTTTGTCAGCATACAACATCAGACTATGTCAGGGGCATCTCTAGTAGCATTGTTACCTGTGGACCTTACTCAGCGTGTTCCAGCTTCCCAATAATACCCTTATACAGTTAAAATCTCAAGTCATGTGTTACATTCAGTTACCAAGCCGCTTAAAATCTGCATTAATTTGTAACAATTTATTAGTCATTCTTTGTCTTCTATATCATTAATATTTTGGTTCAAGCACAGGCCTATTATTAAATATATAAAAGGTTTTCATTCGGGTTTGTCTAATGTTTCCTTATCATTAGACTCATGTTACACATTTGGGGCCACATCTTGGTTTTATTTTCTGTTGCTGTGAGAAATCCCCTGGCAAACCATTTAAGGAAGAGAGAGTTTATTTGTCTTGAAATTCCAGTTTACAGTTCATCGCTGCAGAACAGGAACTTGAAGCAGCTAGTCATATCACATCCACAGCGAAGCACGGTGTGATGAATTAATGCATGCCCATTCATGTTCAGTTCACTTTCTCTACCCTTATACAATCAAGGATGCCCTGGAGGAGGGACAGTGTCAGCCACAGTGGGTGGATCTTCTCACTAATCTAGACAATGCCCTGCTGATGTGCCCACAGGCCACCCTGCCCTAGACACTGAGACTGCCTCCCCAGGTGATTCTAGGCTATCAGGTTGACAAAAAATAACTTTCATGGGGCCTGCGATGATGGGTCAGCGGTTGAGAGCACTTGTGGCTATTAAAGAGGACCCAAGTTTGGTTCCCAGATCCCGTAGGGTGACTTATAACCATTCATAACTCCACTTTTAGGAGCTCCGATGCTCTCTTGTGACTTCTGCAGAGACCTTGCACACTTGTGGTACACTTACACCAACATGGGATTTCAAAAAGCTATTACTCATAATTCAGCTTAAATGTTTAGTGTTTTAAGTTTCTAGCCATAGTCATACAGTTCAAAAACTATGTTAAAGTCATCGGGGGAGGGAACAGGTTGTTGGCTCAGTGGGTATAAAGCACTTGCCCTGCAAACCTGGTACAACCTGAGTTCAATCCTTGGAACCGGTGTGAAGGTGGAAGGAGAGAACCAAGTTTGTAGTGGTGTCTTCTGACCTTGGCATATGTGCTGTGGCACGCACACTTATATATTGCATAATATGCACACGGTAATAATAAATTTAATTTTTTACAATTATACTTGGGTTAGTTTTTATTCTTTGCTTTCCCCCTATTGCTTCCAGTATGGTTTTGTTATTTGAAGTAAAAATTTGGTGCATTTGTTCCCATTTAGATTTTATTTACAGTTTATTCTCATCCTCTGATATCTGTGTGGGTGTAAAACATTAACATGCATTCAAACGTCTGTGCAAAAAAAGTGGCCAGAGGAGGACCAGCTCCCTCCCCTTCCTGCCATTTTCATCCCCTCTACCCTGTAACTTCAGTTTCATCTTCACCCTTTCTGTGCTTGCTTTTGCTGGTGGTGTGTAGATTTCTTATTTGAGCATATCCTTGGGTTTACTTTCTTCTTTACACTGGTATTCTGTGGGTTTATTTATAATGTATCTTTTCTTTAAATTATTCCATATCAATCCGTAGAGCTTTCTCCAATTCTTCTTTACAACATAATTGTATCTAGTGCAGGATACCACTGGAAGGTGACAGTTGCTACACCAGTCTTTGTGTGGAGCTCATGCACCCACACCTTGTTAAACTGCAGGAAGTTTGGAGAATAATGAGAGCAGAACATTATTGCAGCCCCTCCAAAACCAATCAAGTGGAAAACCAATGTGTAAGGAGACATTGGTTTAAGTGATCTGTAATAGATTTCTTGCGTTTAATATTAAAAACTCAGTTGTGATTTCGATCTGTATTCCCAGCTTTTTGGGAGGCTGAGGTAGGAGCAGCACAAGTTCAAGACTTGCCTGGGCTACTCAGTGAGTTCATGGCCCCCTTAGTGATACCTTGTCTCAACATAAAAAAAAAAAGTGTGTTGGCGAGGGGCCCTGTGTGTAGCTTGGTGATAGAGCTCTGGGTTTAATCCCCAGTTAAAAAACAAAACCAAGCTCCTGTCATGTATCCAATGCAGTAAATCTGAATATATAAACATTTTTATAGAGGATAGAGAATTTTCCCCATGGTGTATAAGTAAATGATTCAAACTGATGCTGTTTATCTGCAGATCAGCAGGAATGATCAGGTTTCTCTAATCTCATTCATGTGTAAATAAACAAGTAAGCAGATACGCTTGCATTCCCAGAAGCATTTAATCAAGGGAAGCCATGTAGTCCAGTCAAAATCAGTAAGCTGCTCTAGATGTCGGAATCTTTAAAAATGTAAGGATTTGATTTTTGGCCCTTGTTTGAGTAACCCTCTGCTTGCAAGAAATTATCTCACAACATGGTATTTAAACATGATGACAATACTTATGAATGCTCACATTTCTGGTCAGGTGTTTTTGGGGTTGGATGTTTGCTGAGTTGTGAGGTCGGGATCATTGCCATAATCACCCACAGCTTAAAAGATCTGTAGATGGGAGGTGATGGCGGCAAGTTGATGCTAACTGGTACTACTGGCTCTGAAGACTGGAAATGTCAAGAGATCATGGAAGCCTCACACCATACAGATCAGCTCTGACTCTGTGGAATAGGGCTAAATAAGGAGCTGGAGACTACCTTCAGTGACCATTTTTGTACCTTAGGAATATTACTAAAGTGGCCTCCACTGTTGTAGTTCCTTTCAATTCACAAGGTTTTTTCTTATTTTTCTTTCAGCTCAGCACTAAAGCCTAGTGTTTGCTGAGGAAATATTGATTAATTTGGGTGGAGTAGGCTCAAAACCATGAATGCTCTGAGTGACCCTAGATTTGGGTGGGAACTGTTTAAACTTACTTTACAGCAAAAGAGATAAGATTGCTGGTTTAAAAGAGCAAGAGAAGAAAAGGAGGGCTTTCAAGAGAAGATGGAAGCCATCACCAGTGCCCTTTGGCTCTTTCACCGTAATCAGCAGGACCTGCCTTTATGAGTTCTAGAGTGTGTTTATGGAAACTTCAGGAAACAAGCTTTCAGTGCCAGTTGCTGACTTGTAAACAGACGCTTGCAGCTTTAATGAAGTTTAAAGTTGTGTATAATTTTCTGAAAAGTTTTGTGAATTGGTTTGGATATGGGAGATGAGATTTGAAATCAAAATCATGTTATAAAGTTGGGCAGTCTTAAAATTTTCATTCAACACATAAAATATGACATAAAATATGTCAAACACATTTATAACCTTTTGAAAAGTAAGTCCGAATGTATTTATGGTCCATTTAGTATTAAGGTTTTTTTTTTTTCAGAGTCTCACATCTGTGCATTGCATTCTTTTCTCCTTCAGTGGAAAACCCCAATGGTTTCTCCTCTTAATACGGTCAATCATGCTTTCATAATTATAGAAACATTAAATGAAGCAAATCAAACCTACCATCTTCTCAGCTTAAAAATTGTACTTCCTTTTAGAATTTTTCCAAACAAATAGCTTTTTAGTTTTCTTTTTACTTTCTTTCTGTTTTTTTTGCCTTTTGAGACAGTCTTGTATCTTGAATAGCTCAGGCAGGCCTCTGACTCGTGACTCTCCTACCCCCACATTCCAAGTGCTGGGGATTCTACTCACCAAGTCTGGGACTCTTAGAGGGGAAAGCTTGTGAAAAGTTATCATGGGACTAAATAAAATGCTTATGTTTGTTTTCAGACATTGCTGTGTAGCCCATACTGACCTCAAACTTGTAATCCTCCTGCCTCAGCCTCTTAAGTACTCAGATTTAGAGGTATGAGCCTTTATGTTCGGTTTTGAGCAAAAATTTTACTCCGCTAGTGTTGTAGGTGTGCATCACCACGGCCAGCAGTTCTTTCATTGCTTTCTATTATTTTCTATCCTCAGATTGAACCTTCTTGGTGCCCTCTCAGAATTCAAGGAATAGTTAAAAGAAAGTTCCCTTCTTTACTGGCAAGGGGCTAAAACTTTGATTCTCAAACTTCTTAATGCTGAGACCCTTTAATACAGTTTCTCATGTTGTGATGACCCCCAATCATAAAATTGTTTCATTGCTACTTCATAACTGTAATTTTGCTGTAATGAATCATAATGTAAATATCTGATATGTGATATATGACATATCTGTGAAAGGGTTGTTTGAACCCCAAAGGGTTGAGAACCACTGGACTAAAACACTCTGAGAAACTGCAGAACTTTTGCTTTAGTGTCTGTCAGTGAGATTCGTGGTTTTCCAAGTTTGAGCCTTGAGTCTCTCTTTCAGTTAGCTATGGTCAAAGTGTAGGGCCAAGTCAAAGCAATAGGGCTAAAATGAGGGTAGGGATCAGCTCTTGTCTGAGCATTGTTAGCATTTTTAAGAAGAGAAATGGTATCAGTTATGGTGTAGACCTCCAAAGATAGTCACTGCATTTCCCAAGCCAGTTGTGGACAGGGCTACATGTTGGCTTGTGTGACCCAGTTTCAGATCACCAGCATGTCTTACATGACCATAGCACGCAGGTGCCATGCTTGTCGATGAGCTGACAGAGAGGACAGCGCATACCTCCTGTTCTGTGTATTCTTACAATCCTTTTGTTGAGTGTTCATTTTCTAGTTTCATTTGTCTTGGGTTCATATATGGGAAGGACAGCCTACTGATTTTATTGTAAGGCTTTATTTAAACCTTTGGAAAAGTTCCAAGTTCAATATTAAACACGTTTCCTTTTTTAAAAAAAATCTACACGTGTAATGTTTATATAGATCATTTCAAAAAGGCAATCATAAGCTTAATATTAAACACAAATTCCAATACCCACCCCTTTTTATTCATTTATTTATTTTGAAACACAGTCTCACCATGTACCCCAGGCTTGCCTTGAATTCAGTAGGCAGCTTGAGCTGGCCTGAAACCTATGGCAATCCTCTTGTCTCGGCCTCCTGCATGTTGTGATCATAGAGGCACACCACGGCAACCAGCTCCAGCTTGTTTTCTTGGAAACAAAGGGAAGTTTGAATTGTATGTTTCCTTAGTTACTGTTGTGTTGCTGTCTCAAAATACTCATAGGAAACAACGTAGGAGAAGAAAGGTTTGTTTTGGTTCATGGCTTCAGAAGATTTCAGACCATCCTGGCAGGTGGTAGAGGGGTGTGGCAGGGGCTGTTCACATGGCTGTGGACCAGGAACAACAGGTTGGAATCAAGGACCAGGCAATAAGCTTCCAAGGCTTCATGTTCTTACTTCTGTTAGCCTGTCCCCATCAGTTAAAGATTCCATGGCCTTTCAAAATACCTCCACCAGGTAGGGAACTAAGCATTCAAAATACAAGTATAAGACCTGGAGAGATGGCTAGATAGTTAAGAGTGTGTACTGCTCTTGCAGAGAACCTAGAGTTAGGTTCCCAGCGACTGCTTTAGGCACCTCAGAGCCACCTATCACTGCTGCTCTAGAGGATCTGATGCCACAGATACCTGCCATCTCCACACTCCATCATCTATGCCATCTCCCCTCCCCAGTATGTACGTAATTAAAAGAAAAAATATTTTTTAAACCCAAACAATCATGATCTTATAGGAGACCTTTCAAATTCAAGCCATTTATCTTGTGTTGCTTGGAATATACCCCATCAAAACATGTGCTTGCTCTAATTCGTGAACGAGATAGAAGTTAATAAACATTTTAAATGTCTATGAGCTACCCATAGCCCAAGTATATCACATGATGTGGAAATATTATATGTAGTGTTATGATGTGGGTCCCCCTCTTTATTCTGTGATTAATGAATAAAGAAAACTTTCTTGAGCCCACGATAGGGCAAAACTTAGGAAGGTGGGGAAAACTAAACTGAATGCTGGGAGAAAGAAGGGCAGAATAAGAGAGAAGCCATGTAGTCCTGCCAGACACAGACTCCAGAATTTTACCCAGTAGCCCACTGTCCTGTGGCGATATACAGATTAATGGAGATGGGTTAAATTAAGATATAAGAGTTAGCCAATAAGAAGCTAGAGCTATTGGGCCAAGCAGCAATTTAATTAATACATTTTCTGTGTGATTATTTTGGTTCCAGGTGGCCGGGAAATTAACAAACAGCCATTCTACAACAGTGTTATGATTATATAATCTATTTTAGGATGTATTTATTCTGACTGAATAAAGTGAGAATTTCTTATTTTTGTATTCAAGGTATATTTAGGTTTTAAAATGATCATTTTTAACTCATTTTAAGCTTTAGTTCTTTCTGTCAGTGGAATCCTTTTTCAACAAAAGGTAATAAAGTAAAAATAGTATGACATGTATGTTAGGCATTAAATCCCTCACCTTTCATTTACCTTCCCAGATAAGGTGAAGAAACTTGTCTTGTTACGATGTCATGTTAGAACCCTTTAAAGATAATTACTAGCTGACTTAGCGAATTGCTGGGATGTTTCCCAAGAGACTGGCTTTAGCTGTGATGCAAGACATACTTGATCTTGAGTTGACTAGGTCTCTGGCTTTATCAAAGCTACACATTTAACTATAACTTGGTCTATTTAAAAATTCTGTATTTGTTTGAAATGGTTATTAAACTTTGATATCACAAAGGAGTTATGTGCTATCCTTTTTTGGTCTGGCAATCTCTTTGGTTTTAGGAAGTAATCAGTGTTGGTGGCGAGAGTTCTCAGAGTCTGTTATTGGAAAATAATCATTTTCCTTTTTAGAGTCTAGTGTTTGCGCACATTGTTTCCCACTGTTTACACAGTACTCGCTTTCCACTGTGCAGATAGAATGTTAGGAAAGATCAATTCAGGCATGTTTATTCAAAACATTTATAGGTAAATTACAGCAATCTTGACAAATCATTATTAAATTGCAATAAAACTTTGCTTAAAATCTAATTCTCCCATTGGTTTGCATAATGCTTGGTCATTTAAACAAGTATCTGCCAGACTCACTGCGATTCTGAGTTTTTCAAGACAACATTGAACATTTCCTACTTCCTTCGTACACTAATGGGTTTCGGAGCCTCTTTAGCACAGTAGGGTGGCTCATTCACACACTAGTGTGTTTGAGAAAGCAGAGTCACATGGTAGTGTATTCACCTCCATTATTTATTGAAAGATATATTGCTAGTTGTAAAAATAAAAATTTAGAATTACCAATTACCAAATCTATATTTTGGACTGAATATGAGTATTTTGTTTTCTTTTATTATTACTATGTCTAGTATTTAGTCAAAGTACATAGAAGACATAAAAGGCAAAAGTTTTTTTTTTTTTTTTAAGGCTAGGGAAATGGCTGGCTCAGTGATTAAGAGCTTTTGTTACTGTGCTTTTGCAGAGTACTCAGGTTCAGTTCCTACCCCTCACATGGGGGCCTCTAGCTCCAATTGCAGGAGATTCAACATTGTCTCCTAGCCCCCATGGTACCAGCAAACCGCATAGACATGTGGGCAGGCAAACACTCAGACACATAAAGTAAAAATAAAATTTTAAATTTTTGAAAAATGTATTTATTTGTTTTGCCTGCGTGTAAGTCTGTGCACATGTGCGCAGGCCATCAGAGGCCACAAGAGGGTGTCAGATCCCCCGGGACTGGAGTTACAGGTGGTTGTGATCCACCTTGTGGCTTCTGGGAAACAAACCTGGGTCCTCTGGAAGCGAGTAGCTAATGCTCTCTAAATCACTGAGTCATCTCTTTAGCCTAAATAAATCTTAAAAATCAGTTTTTCAAGTGTGTATTTTTTTCTCATTGATATTACAGCCATGCCGTCTGTGTTGATACTGACTTTATTCTTTCTCCTCTGTACCCCAACAGATGTAAGACTGCGTATGTTGTCCCCTGATTCACTAAGTGCACTTTCTCCTAGGACACAAAGCTACTGGAAGTCAGTGATTATGTTTTCCCCTTTTTGATGACCAAAATTATATTCTACATGCATAACAGTGATAATTATTTATAACTTGGTAGTTGTTAGGAAAGCTACAGATTTTCTGAACAACAGGTAATAACAGCTAATGGGATGCTTCTGTGGAACAGGTGGGGCCGGTTTTGAGCAGCAGCAAGTGGAAGGTCCTTATTGTTCGTATCAGTCCTTCCCATGAAAATCTGGAAAACCTCTTGTCCTTTCCTCCACCTTGTATCTGACTTTCTCATTCACAAATGAGGATAGAGAGTTGCTTTCTCATGTACTTCTTGGGGATCTAAAGGATACATGGGCTAATATTTCCATCCCATGTGTTAACTTAATCTTGTTTATTTTCTGTCTGTATGTCTGATTCTGTAATGTCCAATTGTGTGTGTGCATGTGTGTGTGCGCGTATATATATATATATATATATATATATATATATATATATATATATATATATATATCCATTTCTTTATTTACATTCTTTTCCCTCTCTGGAGTTTTTCCAAATCAAAGTATGTTAGTCACATTTCATAATGCACTTGAGTACCTAGGATAATCTGCAGATATGGGCAAATGTTTGAATAGCTGCGTTTGCTTTGGAGTGTCTGTAAATCCCAGGTCCAGGCTATCAGAGCAAGAGGGGTGTCCCCAGTCTGAGAGGCAGTCTGGCTTTAAGGCTAGTGCTTTCTGAAGTTTTACTTTCAGAAAATGCCCACCCTTCCCAACAGCCCCTCTGTCATCTGGATGCCTTCTTTAACCTCCATGCTCACTTCTCAAATAGTGCCCTAACTGGTGGTTGAGTTTGGTCAATATGGATTCTTTGAGAGCATCAACTGAAAGTCTGATGTTTTTTCATCTGAAAAACAGATGTTTTACCACCCTTCTCATCGTGCATGTGCCTTGTCTGTCTGATATTGTTTGAGAAAAAGAAAAATAGCTCAGTAGTCACTATCTGGGGTATCACTGGCATTTTCTTATAAACTATTAATAGTTAAACCTCAACGCCAGAAAGAAGGCCATTAAAATTTAGAGACATAGTATTCATTGATAGAATTACTCCAAAAACCAGAACCAAGGTAACACATAACCATTTATAAGACTGTCCGCAACCCTTGGTCCTGATTTAGTATAACACAGTTGGGATCCAAAATTTTGTAGCATGACCTGGAAGGAGTTAGCATCTTGCTGCTTTTGAAGACAGGTGTTGAATGATTTTAATTATCGATTAATGATAAAAATTTTGATATGGCTCATAGAATTTGGAAAGTTTTATCCTAGTTATTAATAAGATAACCAAAGGACACAGTTGTTTGGTACTGTTCTTTTGAGCACTAAAGAGTATTCCGTGCATGATAGATTTGGGGTTAGATAATCAATGAGGTCTGTGTGTGTATGTGTGTGTGTCTGTGTTCGTCCCTGTTGGAATGTGAACAGAAACTCAAATGCTTCCTGAGATGCTTTTTAGAATGTTCTTTTAAGGCTGTCCCAGCCCAGAAAGGCATCCTCAGCTTCTGTTTAGCTATGGCCTCGGGAAATGTGCTTAGGTCACACAATTCTGTCATTAAGTCATAGAGGAGAAGAGCTATGACAGAGGCTTACTTTATGGAATTTAACTGTGTAACCATGTGTGTCCTAAACGTGTGTATTTCTTAACATAATAAACGTTGGATTGTAAAGGAGAAGCATCACTTCCAAAGTCTTTGTTAGACTGTGCTGCAGCAGGCACTCGAGCGCCAAGGCTTGTGATGACAACGGAGTGACAGCTGTAGAAATCACAGGCGCTTTGGGGAGTCTCAGAAGCTACCGATGGACACGTAAGTCAGGGATAAAAACATCTTCAGAGTCTTCTCTTCTTTTGAAAGTAGGAAAAATAAACTCTGTTAGCAGTCTCTAATTGTTTTTGCACACTTCCTCAGTACTGTGATCAAACACTGAGCAGAAGCAACTCAAGGAAGCAGCAGTTTGTTTTGTCCACTGTGGCTGTGGAGGTGCGGCTGGAGGCCACAGAGGCAGAGCTGGAGGCAGTGTTCACATCCTGGCCCCTCATCGTAGGGAGGGAGCTGTTGTGGAAATGGGATCAGGCTGTCACTCTTATGCTAATGACTCAGCTCTGTCAGCTGTGCCTCCCATCCCCAAAGTTCCGCCACCTCCAGAGAAAGTGCCACCACCTGGAGCCCAAACCTTCCACACCTGAACTGAGCCTGTGGTGGGGGCTTCACATCCACTCTGCAGCGCCGCTCAACCTTACCACTTCCTTCTTTCCATTGCAACTACTGCTGCCATCTGTTAAGGAGATTTCTGAATGGGAGAATTCTGCCATACATGCATTTCGGAACTCTTATCAGAATTTTAAAAAGAATAAAAAATTTCGGAGGTGTGGGATGAGCCATATTTTTCAGTATGGCCACTCTATTTTCTTGTAGGCAGCTCAAATTACTGGTCTCATGTACTTCATTTCACACATACTTCATGTGTGTAGAAGATATGTGAGTTTTTAAATAAATAAAATTTTTCTTCTTTTACATAACTGCTTGCTCACCATAAGCTTGCGTATTTTTTCCTACACTCTACTATTTTCATTAAACAGCAGAACTTGGGGATAAAATGCTTCCTCACTCTTCCTGGAGATGTCTGTAATGTGAATGAAGCTCATTTTGTTTTAGTTGGCACCTACTGATGTACACTTAACGTTCATCCAATTAATAACATCGCTTTTTGTTTAGTTTTTCCTTTTGAATTCATTTTCTAGCTTTAGTCAGAGATCACAGTATTAGTACCAAGAAATATGATATTGGGCCAGAGAGATGGCTTCATTGTTAAGAGCACTTCTTGCTTTTCCAGAGGATCTGAGTTCAATTCCCAGAACCCACATGTGAATTCCAAACCATCTGTTACTCTAGGTCCAAGAGATCTGATGACCTCTTCTGGCCCCTGGGGTCAACAGGCATGCATGTGGTGCAGAGACATACACACAGACAAAATACCTATACACATAAAATAATTTTTTTAAAAGGATATTTATGCTGTTCTAACACCTCTCAAGTGTGTGATTGTAGACATCTGGTGACAAGGGACACCACTGACCTGTCCAGATCTGGCTTGGAAAACTCGTCTCCAGTGTTGCTTTTGTTGGAATCATTATGGGTGTCAGCCCCTACTGTCTCAGCCTCTCAACCTCTACACTGTGGCTTTGATTCCTCTTGCACAGGCCCTCTTTCAGTTGGAAGAAACAGCCCATGCTGGGCAAGGTGCAAGCAGTAAGAAGAGGACCTGTATGCTTGGTTAGGTAGGCCTCACAAAACGCGAACCATCTCAGCTTATAGGGAATGCTGACTGCAGACTGTCAAAACAGTGTGAATTTGATTTCAAACCCGAGTTTATTATTTCCTTACCTCAAACAGCCCCTCACAGGACACAGCTGGTGTATTTCATGACCAGCATTCTTAAAGTAGTGATTGAACATAGTAGCCAGTAACACAGTCATGGAACAGAGCTGCTAGCCTATGGCAGAGTGCTGCAATTGCAGACCATATCTCATGCAGGAAGCACAGAAGAGAATATAGTCATAGTGAGCAAGGGAGCTTGTGATGGTCAGTCACTAGAGCTTGCACGTGTTAGCTCCTGCTCTTCTTTTAACATGCTCTTATCATTACAAAAAAGCTTTATTACAATGTGATATTTAGGAAATAAAACTAATAGAAAAAAGCTCTTAGAAACAAATTGACATGATACTGGGATGATGGCTGTTGTTTTAAATGGAATATTTCTTCTTTTGTCATGGAGGAAAGTATCATGAAAGAAGAGAATATTGGTTTAGAATTTTTTGGTTTTACCTCTGTGTTTGTTTCTCCAGAAAAACAAAAAGGTCTACATACTTACTTTTAATCTTGGGGAAAGGGAGCCCATGAAGTGCAACAGACAATCAAGTTTACTCCCTACCCTTATTGAGGTTCATTAAATAAGAGCAATCAGATAGAAGCAAGCAGAAGGAACAATCTTTTTGTTTTCAAAAGGTATGAGAAACAGCGATAAAACACTGTATGTGCCTGTGTGCCTCTGAGTGTCTTTCTTATTTTGTGTTTCCTTGGGTGGTGGGGATGAGTAAGTAGAGAAAGAAAGGAGTTATCCACAAGGAATTTGTTATTAAAGTTGTTGTACCCTGCTTTATTCTGAGCGTGTAAACTCTAAGTCATTGTTTAATTTGTCTTGTCTTCTTTTGTCATTGGAGAGACTTTACTCTGAAAAGAGGAGTGGTCGGTTCTCCTTCTTCAGAGGAAATAAACAGGTTTGTTGTTTCGTGATGGCAGCCTAACCTTATAGCACTTTTTGTTTAATTATTTTAAGATAACGTCTTACTATGTAGCCCATTCTGATCTCAAATTTGTGATTCTCTTGCCCCAGTTCCCCAAGCAGTGGCATTATAAGCATGTGCCACCATATTCAGTTTGTTGAATGAGGTTTCAAAATGGTAGGCTTTTGTAACTAAGAATCTTGTGCCATTGACCTGTTAGACTTGCTCCTTCTTAGAGGGTCTGTTCTGGTGTTTAGAGCTTTCCTGGTTTCTCCCCACTGGGTGGCAGTAACAGCACCCCACTGGGAGACCACAATCATCTCTACCTGAGAACTCTTAGACATACTGCATACTCAGCTGAGAGGTCAAGTAATATGGGAACTAAGAAGGTGACATTGGCTTTACAATTAAAAAAGTACCAACAACTTTTCAAAAGCCTTTTTTGGTCATATGGTGGTTGCAAAGATTTAGTAAATTTGGTTAAAGGTGGGAGTAAATGGGAGGGGAGTGGGTAGACATAGTGGGCACAAGCTGTGCTCTTGTGTGTTTTGCCTATGGAAAAAGGATGGAGGGTATGAAGGTGTGGGTTGAGGAAGGGCTTGTGGACTTGAACATATTCAAATGATCATAGGAGGACAGGGGTCCACAGAGAGGAGAAAATGGGCATGGGGCAAGTTGAGTAGGATGAATCCAAGCATAGGGAGAAGAATGGATCTTAGAACTGATGCTCTACAAACCAGAGACTTGTTTGTGACGAGGAAAATCCATATTTTACTGCTACAATTGGCTTCTAATTTGGGGGCCTTCAGAGGGAATAATAGGTCTAGAGTTTTCTCAAGACTTGGGACATTTAACATAATCTACGTGATTTCTGGATGTGCTAGAATTCATTGATCCCCAGACCCTGTGGCTCTGTTGGGGACATCAGACATATGCTAGAACCCTGTACTTGGACTGTGGATTAGGTTAGTCTAGAATTCCAGACTTCCAGGTGTCACAGAAACTATCTGTGACTTATCTGCAGCTAGTCTGCCTCATAATAACAAAGATATCATTCTCATTATGCTTGAAAATTCTTTATTGTATTTATTTTATTGAGAGGACAGGAAGGGACTAGATACCTAGAGAGAAGTGGGAGAGATGGGAAGTGGGAGGACAGTGGCTAGGACAATTGAGCTGGTGGCTTTCTTTCTTTCTTTCTTTCTTTCTTTCTTTCTTTCTTTCTTTCTTTCTTTCTTTCTTTCTTTCCTTTTTCCTTCTTGAGAGAAGTTCAGATGTCTGGCTCTGGTTCAATTGCTCTGTGGGCATAACTGAAGAAGGGGCCTGAGGAGGGGCCAAAGCAATTAAAACCTTGAACAACAGAAATGCCCTTCCTAATTAAATGGTAAGGATAGGAAATCAAGTCGCTTCATGGGCCGTTTCTGCTCTTTTAAAAGTTGCTGAAAGGCCAGTTGTTCATGTCTTTTAGAGAGGACAGAACTTTCAGAATAACCCTGAGAAAGAGTTTTAAGTTCTCTCATTGTCTTACGCTTTTTTTTAATGAACCTTCACATTTGATTTCCTGGGCCCTTTACCTGTAGCCTCCTGCTTGGCTTCACCAGCCACTCCACAGTTGAAGCGCCAGAGCCAATTCTCTAGTGTATTAATGGGAGACAGTTCAAGTATCTAACTGCTGTGTCCTTTGTTCAAGCTGCTTTTGGTCCTTGCTGGGAAATGCTCTGAAACTGAACTGGGGACTGAACACAAAAGCCAGCCGATGTTGTCCCTCCTGGTAAACACACTGTGTGATTTGTTCCCACCTCCTGTTCACGACTCATTAGTCCCTCAGTACAGAAAAGGTTGCTCCTCTGGAATAAAGGGAATAGACGTAACTCGGGGTCCTTTTTCACCCTTTCCTGTGTTTTATTTGGGTGCACTCACAGTTCTCCATCTTCATTAGTGACCCGGCAGGGGGCTGGCACAGCGCTGAGACTAGCCTTTGCTGGTTCCCTGGAGTGTATCAGAGACCTCAGAACTCAATACCCCACTATAAAAATAAAATACTGTGCTTCAAACGACCTTTTGATGGAACAAAGCCATACATCGCAATCTGCCTGGGCCTCTCGAATTGCAACCTTGCCAAGCACCTCCTTAGATTTCGCACATACCTTCCCAGCCCCCACTTCCCCCTCCTTGGGATATGGTGCTTTCGGTGGCCTGCATGTCAGGAAAATGTGTGTGTGTGTGTGTGTGTGTGTGTGTGTGTGTGTGTGTGTGTGTGAAAATGCAGGTTTTGCACAAGACCTGGTGTCTGTCACGCATGAGCATATCAGCTTCCTGGGCGAGGGAGCAGCAGCAGATATTTGTGGGCTCTCACACTGCAAGTGGGAGTCACCTCAGGGCTGCACTTACAGTTCAGGGAAGTTAGTGAAAGCTCGTGATGCTAAAATGAGTTGCAGGACTGGAGAGATGGCTCAGCAGCTCAGAGTTCCTGCTGCTCTTCCCTAGGACCTCTGTGTGCTTCCCTGCACACCCCCAGGCATGGGTTCACAACCTCCAGTAACTCCAGCTCTAGGGGCTGTGACAACTCTGGCCTCCAAGGGTACCTGCCCTCGTGTGTACAAACACAGACACATATGTACATGTATTAAAAATGAAACCACAAAGTAAGTTACATGTTTATAATTCAAATTACGTTTCTAGATTTTTTTTCAGGGTAGCCCAGTTGTCGTCGTATGACTAAGTTCCTAGAGACCTTTCCCTGACCAGAGCCACATGTGTGTGAATTTCGTGATTCAATGTAAGGCTGACATGAGAGTGATAATCGTCAGATCCTTCTAGGGAGCGGTTGGAGTCCCCAGAGCACTGCGCCTTGTTAAATGTTTAGCATTTGCATGCTACAGCTCTTGGAAACCATTTGCAATGCTTATATTAAAGTAGCATGAGAAAGTAAACACAGAGACTGTTTGGGGTTGAATGATCTGCCTAACCTTGGAAAACTCAGCTCTCCTACCCTCTGATTGCTATCCCTTTGTAGTTGGAGCAATAGACTCGGAGGAATGGTCTTGACAAGTTGTTGTAAATTTCTTAAGCAAAGTTTCAAAGTATATTGCTATTGCATTTCCACAATACTTTATTATTGTGTATGTCTATGTGTCTGTCTATATGTAGAGTTATAGGGGTAGGCATGAAGGTTGGTATGTGGGCACGCATGTGCCGTGGTGCTCATATGGAGTCAGTTCTCTTCTTCAACCATGTGGTTCCAGGGTTGAACTCAGGCTTGGGAGCAAATGCCCTCCTTACCCATTGGGTTATCTTAACAACTCTTCAACAACATTTTTAAGAGTGTTTGAGTTATTTAGGGTCTTTACTTGTGTAAATTATTTAGTAATTTAATAAAATACATTCTGAGTCTATAAAAATACAGTGTATGAACCAGGCGGTGGTGGTACCTTTAATCTCAGCACCCGGGAGGCAGAGACTGGGCCAGCCTGGTTTACATAGTGAATTCCAGGACAAGCTCCAAAGCTACCAAGGAACCCTGTCTCGAAAAACAAAAACAAACAAACATAATGCATGCAAATATGAAGTGCTGTTTTCTACGTAAGTGGTATGGTTGTATGGCAGGCTCTTTGTCTTAGGGATCCAACTATAGCCTTGCTTGGGCTAAGCAGATACATCCCTAGCTCTAGACTTTTTAAAGTGGTTTCTGGAGATGAGAGATATTTTCATAGTCTAGTTCTAAACCACTTCACTTTATATTTTAAAATAATTGTCTTGTCTTCCTGTCACCACAAACAATTCTGTGAAGATAGCCTGCTTTTTCTGGGTATGAACTGAAGAACAGAATTGCAAAATCACATTGAGAAGGTCACTAAGTATCACCAGTACTGCCAGATTGCTCCCTGGCGTCCAGGCACGAATAGTATAGGAGCATTTCCCTGTCATACTTGTTGGCTAACACTTAACTCTTAGATATTCTCATTTTTCCAAACTAATTGGTGTAAAGTGATATTTAATTATAAGTTGTATTTCTAGGTTTACTAATGAAGTTGAGTACTTCTCTCTATATATTAGTTTGTTATTTTATTGTGGCTATTGTGATTTATTGAAGATATATTTGTAGATCTTATCTTAAGTTAGTTAAACACCTTACCTTTTTAAAAGATGAAATTAAAATTCTTAAATATTTTGTCTGTTTATATATTGTATGTGTATTTTCAGGTATATGTGTACATGCCCATGTGTGCCCAGATGGAGGCCAGTTGATGTCAGGTGCCCTTCTCTATTATACCTATGTACCTTATTTTTGAAGACAGTGTCTCTCAGTGAATCTGAGCTCAAACTTTGGAGATCTGCCTGTCTCTGTCTTTCCACAGTGGGGTTGCAGGCTAACACCTTAGTGCCCAGCTTGTATGTGCATGCTGGATCCAAACTCGTGTCCTCCTGCTTACATAGCAGACACTGTCCCCCAAAAAACCATCTCTCTAGCTCTGCATACTACTTCCTTCCAGTCTTATAGTTTAACCTTTAGGATCCATAGCAACAAGGTTAATCACATTTATATTTAGGCTTTATGTCATCTGTAAAATAGAGACATTATTTGACATAGGAGAAACATATTTTGGAATAAGATGCAACAGTTTAGCATGAACAGGAGACCATACTATATTATGGGTATAGTTTGAAGACATGCTTCAAATATATAGAAAAGATTGTTCATAACACATGACTATAAGTAAAGTTTAATATACATATAATGCATGTATACATGTGTACATATATACCCACATGTTTGCATGTGCATACACACACCACTTTATATTTTCAGAGAAACAAAGACAGATGCTAGGAAATGTAGCATTTGCTTATTTGATATATAGAGTAGGGGATAATGGAGAATGGAGGCAAAGATAAGAAGACCTAGTTAAATACCTAACAGAGGGGCCTTGTTGAGATTGACAATAACGTGCTGGATAAAGGAGAGTCAGCCATGAATTTGGAATAGGGTCAATATAATTTAGGAGTGGTGATACAGAAACGTCAACGATAAGCCGAAAAACTTGAAGACAAGGTGAAATAAAATACTTTAAGTGTTACAATTCATAAGTGAAACATCTACAAAGAAGAAAAATGCTCCTAAATGGCTACCTCTGGTTTTCTATCTTAAAGCCTTTTGTGGGAGAAACAGTAATTTCTCCTTTCTTCTTAAGTATCTCTGAGAAGGAAAGCAGATGTGTCTTCAAGCATGTGTGCACCTGCCATGAGACGAAATGAATGGTTACTCTTGAAAGCTGCCGCTGGTTGTTTTTTATGTTGCTTGTTAAATTAAAATTCTCTTCCTGGCAAGTATAGGTTTATAATTAAGTCATTTATCATACATGTCCTTTTGGCTACATTTGAAATTTGATGATATACAGAAGCAAAATGTGGGTGGTTTCATAGAAATGAGATGAATGAGTTATTTTATTAGCATTTATCATTGATGTATAGGTTCTTCCTGTTTACACCGAACACGGAATGCTGACTAATTATGTGCAACTGAAGGAAGGTGAAAGGTCCTGGTCCTAAAATACATGGAGAATTGTATTCTCAACCTACTAACACTTGAAGAGTGTGGTGTATAATAGAACCATACTCTGATGACATCATGCTAAGGACTCATCTTTGGAGATATGGATTCTGTATTTCTTACCTTTGATTTCACAGATGCTTTCTTCTTCTAATTATTTCTCCCACTCCCCACTTTGCTCCTATCCCCATTTATTTTTGAAGTCTGCACATCTAAAACTATACTCACTTAAAACTTTATATTGTTTAATACTCTTTTTTTTGTTTTTTATTTATTTATTTATTTATTTATTAAGGATTTTTGCCTCCTCCCTGCAACCGCCTCCCATTTCCCTCCCCCTCCCCCATCAAGTCACCCTCCCTCATCTGCTCTAAGAGCAATAAGGGTTCCCTGACCTGTGGGAAGCCCAAGGACCGCCCACCTCTATCCAGGTCTCCTAAGGTGAGCATCCAAACTGCCTAGGCTCCCCCAAAGCCAGTACGTGCAGTAGGATCAAAACTCTTTACATCCTGCATATTATAGATAACATAAGCAGGTCCAGAAAGGCTAACCAAATTCTTATGTTCATACAGTACTTACTGACTAGCAGAACTGGGATTTGGAACCAGGTCTTACTCCAAATCTTACCATTTTTCTACCTGCTCATACCATAGTTTTTCATGGACTATATCCAGAAATTCATATTTGTAATATGGTGTTCTTAATTTTGAAAAGGATATCTGAAGGATGTGGGCACATTTAAGCTACATTATAGAAATGTGTATTTATCTGGGTATGGTGGTACATGCCTTTAATCTTAGCACTCAGCAGGCAGAGGCAAGCAGAGCCCTATGAGTTCAGGGGCAGCCTGGTCTACATAGTAAGACTGTGTTTATAAAGAAAGTAGGAACAGAAGAGAGAAAAAAAGAGGGAGGGAAATAGGGAAAGAAGACAATCTCTATTTAAGATCCCTTAATGAATGTTGAACCTCTGCTGTTCAGTTGCTAAGAAACCAGCTCCTGACAAATGGTATTATTCTTCATCTGTGTCTTTAAATTGTCTGCAGTTTAGTTTGAGGCCAGGTTATAAAATTATAAAGCCACATACCTGGACTCGGCCACTTTTACTTTTTGTGGAAATCCATCCTCCTCTCCCATCTTCCCTCCTCACTTCTTCTGTTTTTTTTTTTTTTTTTGGTTTTGGTGATGGGGTGGGGAGAGCGCTTAAATCATTGGTCTTCAATCATGAATTCTATAGGACAGTTGAGTGAAAGTCACTGTTTGCGTGATTTATTTTTCTTGAGGGGGCCACGTAGTATATTATACTACACTACATCACACTGCCATTGAAATGGCCTGAAGATGAAATCTTCCCAGATCTCAGGGTCAGGAAACAATGAATCATTTGTAAAAATTCATGGAGTTACAATGAATCTTACACATGGTTGTGTTTGAGCTAAGTTTGCAGATTTCACTTAACAATTGCTCAGGAGTTAAACGCTGTTTTTGTCTGTGCTCTTTCATACTTGTTTATGTTATTTGTGTTGAATGAATTTTTATAAGTTACCATAATCATTTTGCCAATGATGGATATAAATATGCAAATGACATGAGTAGGCCAATTAAGTTTTCCCAAGTTGATAACTAAATCACATTTTTCTGGGGAGGTCATAAGTTTGCATTTCTCTTCCTCATTTTCCATTGTTAATTTTGAATTTCTCATTTAGTTGGTATATTAGTTCAGAATTGTTCTATTTAAAGAGCTATTTTCCTAAGAACAGATTGGTCCCCTATATTTTTAATTTGTGGTTCTTATTAAATATACACACTTAATGTGTAGGAATAAGTTTTGTTTCCCTAAAGAAATTTAGCCAAATCAAATAAGGTTTTGGATAGCATAGACATAGGGATTTGGAGTCTCAATGGTATGCCAAACACAGAAGTTGAGGGAACATAATTTTCAGCATGTTTTTATGAAGAAAATGTCTTATCTGTTGTCTAACTGGGTGTTCATATGGCGCTCCAGACCATCTAAAGTCTCAAATACTGTTTTCTCCAAGGTAGTTTTTCCCTGCCTCACACCCTTTCCTGTTTTGGCGAATGGTACCCCTAAACCTGTTCTGTCAAGTCACATATGTGACAGTCCTGTCACCCTGTGCTAATCGGTCTCCTGCTTTGAAGCTGACTCTTTTCCATGTCTGCCATTACCTTTTTCCAGGTCTTTTTTTAAATAAAGCAAGCACTAAGAAATATTGGTTGGAAACTGAAGAAAATAATTTATGAATTCCGGGATGGCTGTTGTTAGCTTCATTGTTTCTATCTGAACTAGTATAAAACCCTACTTTTCTATGTTCTTCCCCCTTCTCTCTCTCTGTGTATATACTGAAGATCAAACCCAGTCATTCTGTACCTTTGTGATCTGTGATCATATATTCACAGTATCTACAATGTGCCCATGAAATCTGTCTCTCCTCTGCTTAAAGTGTTAATGCTTCATTCAGCTTCCAGGATTAGTTGGGCATCAAGAGTTTTCTCCCACCCTTTTCTCTACTATCTTGATTTCCATTATTTGCATGTGTATCCCTTTCCTGTTCATTCACGAAATACCTGATGGAAAATTTCACTGGAAGAACTTACTGACTGTACGTACGTTTGATCCAGATGCTTTTCTTTCTTGTTCCCAGAATCCTTTGTGTTCAATCTCACAACTCTTCCCATATCGGACTTCCTTATCTGGGTGCTTTCTCTTGATCAACACAGGTTCTTCTAGGCAGCACCCAACATTTAGTGAATAACAAATGCTTTTTATTACCTGGGACTGTTAATAAACAAGTGCTTATTTATTCTGGGGTTGGAGGGATAAGTGGGTTAAGGACACTTGCTGTTCTTGTAGAGGACTGGGATTGGATTCCTAGTATCCATGTCTAGCAGCTCACAGCCGCCTGTACCTATAGTCCTGAAGGATCGGACAATCTCTGGCTTCCACATGCACAGAAATAAAAATAAATACATCTTTTACAAAGGAAATTTTAAAGTGTGTTCATGCGCGTGGGCGCATGCGTGTGCATACATGTGGGTATCAAAGCAGCTTTAAAGAGGAGACCCTGTAGCAGAAGCCTGAGTGAAGTGAGGAGCCATGCTCATGGTAGTGTTGGGGAGGGAAGGTTCTGGTCAGAGAGCAAAGCATTCCTATACGATTGTTATGTAGCAGACACCGTGCTAAGGGCTCTGGAGACAGCAGTGGACTAGACTGTTCAACATCAGCATTGTTTATTGTTTAACTATGCCATCTGTTCTTTTTCCACAGTATATACTATGGTTCAAACCCTTTGTTTCTTTAATTGCTTGATGTTTTTGAAGTTGGAAAACCCAACATGGGAAAGTCCCTTAGTTCTCCCCAGCAGCTTATCACTTCGTACTCTTTCCTGCTGGTTCAACCTGATGCCCTGGCATGAAGGATACAGCTTCAGGCTACAAACCCTCACTCTACCTGTATTTAATCATTGTTCTTAAGGATGTGTGGAAGTGTGTTATGTTTTCAGTGCCTGGAGTTTGACTCAGGCTGTAGAGACATATAAAATTCCCTTGTCATAAGTAGGTAGAGATACCATTGGCTGCTCATAGTTGCCTGTACCTATAATCCCAGAGGATCTAACATTCTTTGGCTTCTGTGGGCACCTGCACACATGAGTTTACAAATACACATGCACAGAAATTAGATAAATTCATCTTTTAAAAAGGAAACTCTCTAGCATTTGTGTATGTGTGTGTTGAGAGAAAGAGAGAGATCCAGCCTATGACCCTTTGTTTTCAGCAGTAGAAATACATGCACACAATCATAGTATGAGATTCTATTTGTCCCATCATCTTTTTACTGTAGCAAGTATACTACATAGCAGTTTCTCAATAGCCAGAAGGGCACCCTTCTAGGTAAGTTGTAAATTCATCTTTAATAAGTCCTCATGCTCCTGAAGGATAAGAGCTATAGGCATGAGGAGAGAAGAGGAAGGAGAGGAAAATTGGGGAGAAAAGAGGAGGAGAATGAGAGAGAAAGAGCAAGAGACCTGTGCAGATTTGCAAATCGGCTGTCCTTTCGTGGCAGATGACAAGTGGAGTGACGGCCCAACCAGTAACACTGGAGCCATTATGATATGACGGAACCCAGTGCTGTTATTGTTCCATTTAGATGAGATTCACGTGAGGTTACCCTGCTCTGGCATTGAGAACGACCATTTGAGCAGAAAGGGTTTGGTTTCTAAGTTTAGAGCTGCCAGACAACTGAGGGGAACCGATTAAATCTGGAAGGAGGCAGCTCACCCCACAGGCTTCTCCAGGCACCCCAAGGAGAATCAAAGATAAATAAACACTGTTTTATGAGCAGAGTGTGGGATGAGAGGGAGGGCCAGGCCAGGAGTTAACATTTCAAAGGAGAGGGAAGTTTTCTGACTTTCTTCCTGATCAGACGCTTGTCTTATGATTCTACTTATGCTTGGAATAGTTTGCCCATGTAAACATGTGTGAGTTTTCTTGGCAAGGAAGAAGATAGACTCCAGTGTCCTTATTATAAAGGGAAACGTTATCAAATGTAGAGGCCTTTGTTATGAAATGAAGCTTATGAACCATCTCATAGCTGTAATACCAAAATTTGGAAGACTGAGGCAGAAGGATTGCCTGGAGCTTATGGCCAGCCTGTGCTACATATTAAGTTAGCCAGCCAGAGATACATAGGAAGCCGCTGCCTTAAAAATAGAACAGACAACAAAAGTGTCCTGTTTTATAAGCCACAACTGATATTTACTTGCTTATAGATTTCATAGTATATCACATAGGAAAATTCTGGCTCATGGCACAAATGTTTAATTTTGGGAAGTCTATAGATTTTTTTAAGGTAGAGTTTGTACTTTTAGTATGGGCCTTCTCTAGAACTCAGTAAGTTACCCTCTTGTTTCCTGGATGTGGATCCTAGTTTCTCATCCTAATGTTGTGCCTCGAAAAAGCTTTATGTTTAATTTTATTTAATGAATAAAGGCAATTCAGAGGGGTTAAGAGATGGTTAGCTGGCTAAAAATAATTCATTATTGTCATAGACTTGTGAAGTTTTGGAGTTCTCTCCCTCTGTGCTGGTCATTTCCTCCTTGTTGAGGGTAAACTGATGTCCTAGAAAGAGTTAATGGCTTGGGGATGAGCTTTGCACCTGTGCATAGGCATTCAGGGATGCCACCCACTGTCTGACCCCATACTGCCTTTTCTATACCGATGTGTGGCATTTGAACTGCCGAGAGTTCAATATTGTGTGCAGTGAAGGAAGCTGCAGCAGTTTGCTTTAATGACTTAGAGAGACTAAATTAATAAAAGAATGAAATAAATTCCCTTATAGTTCAAAACCTCATGAGTCATCAGAATAGTTTCAGCCTTTTTCCGTCACATCTTGTATAAGTAACTAGGAAATAAGTCATCACATGGAGTTCTAATTTGTTGTGGGGTTTGTCCCTGATGTGGAGAGTAAAATGATAAAAAAGCAAACCCAGTAGCCCCAAGTCAGGCAGCCAAAGGTGAAGACCAAAGCCAGAAGGGTTAGATTAGGGACCTCTTTCTGAGCTGCTCAACTCTTGTTCCTCTCAAGACAGGGTGGCTTGCTGGGACAGTGCTGTCTGGTCCCACCCCTAGACTCATTTCTCCCTCTTTTTCCCAGTATACAAAGTCAATTCTAAATGTGAGTACAGAGAGAAGGAAAGGACAAGGGAGAGGAGGCTTATTATTATCAATATTATTGATTGACTTATACAGATCAATTCAGATAGGGATCAGTCTTTAAAAACGAAGGGGCTGGAGACATGGATCAGAGGTTAAGAGCACCAACTTTGCTCTTCCAGAGGACCAGGGTTCAATTCCCAGCACCCACATGGCAGCTCACTAGTGTCTGTAACTCTAAGATCCAACACCTTCACACAGACATACATGCAGGCAAATATAGCAATGCACATAAAGTAAAACTAAATAAATTTTGAAAGATTAAATTTAAAGGGTGTAAGGAGATTGACTCCATTATTAAAGAGCTTGTCATGAAGTGTGTTAAGGACCTGAGTTCAATCCCACCTTCTATCCTGCCTTCATAACAAACACACTACTGAGCAAAGAGTACCAGTATGTAATCCTCTTGCTGGGAGGCAGAGACAGGTGGATCCTTGAGGCCTGGTAGCATAGTCCTATTGGTAAGTCATAAGTCAATGAAAAGAGCCTGTCTCAAAAAAAAAAAGTAAGAAAGAAAGAAAGATAAAAAGGTGAATGAGCTGGTGACATGCCTCAGTGGGTAAAACCATTTGTTGCCAAGCCTGATACCTGAGTACCACATGGTAGAAGGAGACAACTTTTTCCTGCAAATTGTCCTCTGACTTCCACATGAGCACAGTGGCGAAAGCACCTATACACACTCAAAGTAAATAAGTGGACCTAAAGAAAGAAAAATCAAAAATAATGGGCAACATCATTAAGGAAGAAACTCTTATTATATGATAGCCTCAGAAGCAGGTGGATACACCTGTACCTACACACAAACGTATGAACAAACAAACACCACAGACCAAAAAAAAAAGTATTAGGATCATCATTATGTATGAACAAAATAATCAGTGCTGTAAAATTATGGGGAGTTTCACAGGTTTGGTATATTTTGTTTTTTCTTAGAAATACTAGGTGGCATTTGTCAGGATTTGCATTGTGGTTTTGGGTCCCTCCGTCTGTGTTCATATTAAGGAACGGAGTTCACTTGGTCAGTTTTGTAAAGGGTCAAAGTAACCTCCTTTGGTGAGACATCTGTACTGTTTATCTTGGAGATGGTTCCCAGAAACCCAAGGGAATAACGTACACAGAGGGAGAGTTATATCTGGGAGATTTTTATTTGGCGTTTTTACTGCTAACAATCTACAGAAGTTTCAGTGCATCATGCCAGGCAAGCTTAAGGGGTGGCGGTTTTTAATTTTTGTATGACTTTGAAAGATTTAAAGAATCAGCGGATGATTATGTAACATGGGTTGGGGAATGACAACTCTGGCTTCTATAGAACTTCTCCAGGCTCTGCTTTGAGCTGCATTTATGCTTGTCTTGAAAGAACTCAAAAAAGGAATAGTAGCTCTTTGAACAAGTCTGTTCTATAGACTTGGGAACACCGCCACTCTGATAAATAAGACCGTGTCCCTCTGATGCAGAAAGCAGGCGAACTGAGAAGCCGCACTTGGAAGGTCATCCTCAGCAGCCCACTGTATGGTGCTCTTGTCCAGCTGCCGCTACACTGCATGTTCTGCCATGGGCTCTGAGCCCCTTGTCAGTACAAAGGCGCCTCAGCAGACTCAGCGATGGGGGGCAGGGTCATCTCTAGACGCCATGGACATCTTGTCTCCTCTCACATACCAACAGGGTGAAATCTGGCCCATGGGATTCTTGTAAGTGGATTACAAGAGATCCATCATAGAGTTCATTCACTCCGGAAGATCTGAGAACTTTCTTTCTTGCTCTTCTTAATGAGACCCTGCTGTTCTTGTATCACACAGATAGGCAGGTTGGGGCTTGTGAGCACTCTGAATTCTTAAGGTACTGAACTAAGAAAATTAAATCCATGATTTTACCGTGCATGCCCAGGAATTAGCTAAATTCATAAGGTTTATATCTGATTTTTGTGTATTATCTTAAGAATACAGGTGTGAATATATCTGTCAGATTTGCCCAGGAGGCATAACTGTTGTTTTGGAAGAAACTAGATTACTCCCTCCTGCCTCATGCTACAAGCAGAAACATTAAACAATGGAAGAAGGTCTAACAGTTTACCACTTCTTCAGTTTAATAGCTCCCATTGAGAAAAATATCCTGGAGCCTATTAATAAACAGTAATATCTTTGAATTCATACAAGGAACAAAGTGCTAGGGCCTCAGTGGTATTAGGATAGCGCTAGGAGTGCCTACCTCTGCTCGATATGCCTTGTTACCAGAGTTATGAAACAAGAGCCTGTAAATGGTCTCTAATGTTATTCTTAGCTCTTAGGTTCTCTGGTCACTCTTCTAGAGTCAAACAATGATAATAAAATGAGAGGTATGCCTTGAACGTATTGGCACAGGAGACCAGTTCCTAAATATAACCGCAGCAGCGTAGACACTGAGAACAACAATTAATAAATGGGACCTCCTGAAACTGAGACACTTTTGTAAAGCAAAGGACATGGTCAACAAAATAAAACGACAGCCTACAGAATGGGAAAAGATCTTCACCAACCCCATATCAGACAGAAGGTTGATCTTCAAAATATACAAAGAACTTAAGAAATTGGTCATCAAAAGAACAAATAATCTATGAAAAAAAATGGTTTACAGACCTAAACAGAGAAATCTAAAATGGCTGAAAGACACTTAAGGAAATGCTCAACATCTTTAGCCATGAGAGAAAAATGCAAATCAAAACATCTATGGGATTCCGTCTTACACCTATAAGAATGGCCAAGATCAAAAACACTGATGACAGATTATGCTGGAGAGGATGTGGGGGAAAGGAAACACATCTTTATTGCTGGTGGGAGTACAAACTGGTACAGCCACTTTGGAAATCAGTATGGTGATTTCTCAGAAAATTAGGAAACAACCTACCTCAAGACCCAGCAATACCAGTTTTGGGTATATATCCAAAGGATGCTCAATCATACCACAAGGATATGTGCTCAACTATGTTCATAGCAGCATTATTTGTCATAGCCAGAACCTGGAAACAACCTAAAAGCCCCTCAACCGAAGAATGGATAAGAAAAATGTGGTACGTCCCACCTCCTTCCAGGTCTAGTAAGGTGAGCATCCAAACAGCCTAGGCTCCCACAAAGCCAGTACGTGCAGTAGGATCAAAATCCAGTGCCATTGTTCTTGACTTTTCAGCAATCCTCATTGTCCACTATGTTCAGCAAGTCTGGTTTTATCCCATGCTTTTTCAGACCCAGTCCAGCTGGCCTTGGTGAGTTCCCGATAGAATATCCCCATTGTCTCAGTGTGTGGGTGCACCCCTTGAGGTCCTGAGTTCCTTGCTCGTGCTCTCTCTCCTTCTGCTCCTGATTTGGACCTTGAGATTTCAGTCCGGTGCTCCAATGTGGGACTCTGTCTCTGTCACCTTTCATCGCCTTCCCACAGGGCAGGGAACCCTGACTGCTCTTCGGGCTGTTGAGGGAGGGGGAGTTGGATGGGGGAGGGGGAGGGAATTGGGAGGCGGTGGCAGGGAGGAGGCAGAAATCTTTAATAAATAAATAAATAATAATAATTAAAAAATGTGGTACATTTACACAATGGAGTACTACACAGTGGGGGGGGGGATAATGACATCTTGAAATTTTCGGGCAAATGGATGAAAACATCATATTGAGTGCGATAACTCAGACCCAGAAAGACAAATATCACATGTACTTACTCATAAGTGGCTTTAGATATAAAGCAAAGAAAATCCAACCTACAATTCACAATCCCTAAAGAACCTAGACAACAAAAGGGGACCCTAAGAGAGACATACATGGATCTAATCTACATGGGAAGTAGAAAAAGACAAGATCTCCAGAGTAAATTGGGAGCATGGAGAATCATGGGAGAAGGTAGGAATGAAATGGGGATGAAGGAAGAGGAGTGGAGAAAAATATATAGCTCAATAAAAACAATAATAAAAAAAGAAACTTTTTTCCTACATTTTCTGTTATTCATGACACTTGATGACCACACACTGGAAATATTCCCTGGCTAAAGCAAAGCATTCTGGAGGTCAGTGTAGAAATGATTCACGGTTTGATAGAACGCAGGCAGGTAGACTATGACTTTTATAATGTGGCTGTGAGCCCAGTTTATGATATGAATTTATACATTGCCTTTCTATTTTTAAACATGCTGCTATTCAACTAGGTTTTATTTTTCAAGGGCTATGGCACAGTGCTAGAGAGAAGTACAAGTATCCTACCCAAAGCATTATAGAACAGGAAGCAACATTTTTTGAGGGAAATAAGGAATTTAGAAGACAGAAGATAAAATCTCAACTGAAGACAGCTCTTTTGCATTGGCATTCCCACTACATGTTCCCAGGGGTGTGGCTGGGAATTCTCTTCTGTAATGCCTTCTTATTGAGAGTGATTGGATAAAGAAACCAGTTATTTGGGGCCTGGTTTGTAGACAGCAAGGAGCCATGGTTCTGGATGTGGTGTTTGGCCTGGGCATCCTCACCAGTGATGAAGATGTGGGGCGGGAGGAGAGAGAGTGAGTAGAAGTACTTGATAACACAAGATATTGGCACACCACCTTCATTTCTGGTACTCCATATTAAAGTAGGCTGCATTTTAGATTCTTGTCAATTGAATGTTGAACATCCCTGTAAACAGTGCCTGCTAAATTGTTGGCATATTTGGGAAGAGTTCCACACCACAGCTTCAGTTTGTAGCCACATTTAAATTGCTAATTTTAATCAGCTATTTTGCTTTGCCCAATGTTCCCTCTTCATGGTTAGTCTTTCTTCCAAACTGTATCAATAGAATCCTCCAATTTAGCTCCCTTAGTTCTTGACTTGCCTTTTAATTGTTGATTCCAGTGGTTCTATGTGGAGATGGCATATTTAAGATTGTTTTTACTGTTTATTATTCAAACCAGTTTTGAATCTAGATGAATAGGTAATCTGTTTTACCTAAACCAGACTAGATTAGTCAGCTTCTAATCGGCAGTATCATGGCTGTTCCTTCACTTGAGTTTCTGAAAGATGATGTGGGGTTGAGTTGGAAAGTGTTTGTTGCACCATCTTTCTTTTCGGTAGAGTCATGAGTTATCACCGTTTTCTTCCTAGCAGAGTGTTTCATTTGAAAACATCCTAAGATAATAATAGTCAGTAATTCAAAAAACATTCTCTTCAAGAGATAACTCATTTCACTTACTATTTTTCATACTAGAGAAATTGTGGCATAAAATTCCTGCATTGATTTCCTCTGACGAGGTTAATTCAGTGTTCTCATTTGTGTTTCCCTATTTTATTAGGTAGAAATTAAGTATGTGTACCCTCAATATGAAGCAAGTCGTTTCCTTATACTTTGTGCTAAATATTTCACTCTTGTACAAGACTCTGTGTTCAAGAAGGCATGATGGTACAAGTCTGTAATCCCAGCACTTAGCAGACAGAGGCAAGAGAATTGCCACAATTTTGAGGTCTATATAATGAGTTCCAGGTCATCAGGGTTATATAGAAAGATTCTGTTTCAATAACCAAAACTCTTCCATATTTGCCTTTCAGGTGTATGTTATTTAACTTTAAAAGTTGTGCTTGAGTTGAGCATAAGAAGGTCATAGAGGCTGACATGGTGTTATGTACCTACAAGCCCTTAATCCCCCAGGCTGAGGCAGGGCTATGACAACTTTGAGGATGGGTTATATAGCGAGCTCTGGGGGAAAACAAAGCAGAAGAATAAAGGGAAGGGGAAAAGCATGAGAATTCTAGATTCTATTACCTGGTAAGAGCAATATACTATTAGAACTTGGGAATTCTAACCCTAATTCCACCCAAGTTCCTAACCAAATCTGCCATCCAAGGGGCTATCATATTGAGGAATTACTCAGAAATTATTCAGGTTCAGTGAAAGTAAATTTAAATATTCTGTGGAGGGTAGAAATTTAAGATAGGGACGAGTCTGTCTGTAAGAGGCACTGCCAGCTCTGTTCTTTACGATACCCTGTGCCACCCAAAACTCAAAATTGTACAGTGAGCATCAGAGCGATGGGAAGCAGCAAGGCACAGGGTGGTTAATTATGGAAAGAAACTGGAGTGTCACCTTAGTCCCTGGTCTTTTCTAACTGTTTCTATGTTGGTAAAGGGATGAACAGAGACTGTTGGGTCCATCTCAAGGTTGCTTTTGCGTATTTGGATCCTGAGTTTTGTTATTGGGAATTTTTTCTCATGACCATAATGGAAATAGTAATAATCAGTATTTATTGAGCATAAGAACTGAGCCAGACTCTTTCAGCACGTTCCTTACTCTAGACAACTCTGTTGTATAATGATTTCTCTACTGGTTAAAATACTCAAAGAACTTTGAATAGTATCTGGGCTATAAGCATCCAAGAAATAATGTGGATGTTTAGACATGAAGAATATCTTCGATCTAACAATTACACAGTATTTTGTTTCTCTTTCAAGAAGCCAGTTCCTTTACCAAAGCCTGCCTTGTTATCTCCCTATACAGTCTAGGATCATATTTGTTTCATTCTATCATCTGATTAGTTCCATTTTTTAAGTTGTAAATTCTGTGATTGTCCCCACCCCCATTCGTAGGAAGTTCATTTTTCAAGTTACCAAGGTCTGGGTCAAATTCATTTATTGAGAATGTGGGTTTTTTTTTTTTCCCCACAAGATTTACAAAAGGCGAGTAAGATAACTGAATGAAAGGGTTTGCTCAGGCTCCTTTGGTGTGATGGTGGCAGTGATGGCGGTGTTGGTGGCCGTGGCTATGGCGGCAGTGGCGGCAGCAGCAGGATGGTGGCGGCAATGATGGTGGTGAACCAGACAACCTGGGCACCACCACTTGCCTAACTTACTATTTTGGCAGGGTAGCCAAATTTTAGGCCAAAGTTCAACTTTTTTTCTTTTTAATTGTTAAATTCTTTCATCATCACCAGGAAACTAGAGAAAATGAATTCTTCACAGTGTGCTCAGGCATGCAACTTGAAACTGCTTGCACACTAAGTGAAATTCAATGAAAGCCAGCTGTTTGGGAAAGAGCTGTCAGGAACTGGTGGGGTCTTGTTAAAGGAGAATTGTCTAGGAATACATTTTCAGAAACAGGATATCAGTCGTAGAAAAAGCAAGCACATTTACATACTCAAACTCTTGTGTGATTCCAGTGTTATGTCATCTTAGCCCCTTCATCTCAAATTCTTATTTGTTCTTGGTGGGTAGGTGTCTGCTTTCAGGGCTTCTTTTCACATGTCAAGTGTGTGGCAGCTCTTACTTTTCTGAGAAGTAAATACAGCCCAACCTATTACAGTGTCCTAAGTGCTTTGATTTTGGTTAAACTGAAAACTCACATATGTTTAACAAACCATTTCCTTTACCCAGTACTTCTCTGTTCTTGCCAACCATGCCCACCTTGGGCAGCTTGCCAGAGGTGCCATCCAGGTCTCCTGAAATCGCTGCCAGCAAGAAGGGAGCAATTATATCCCAGTACAGACTCAAAGCAGATGGTTGTCAGTGGTGAGGAATGTCGCATCACCAAGCCTTTGTTTTGTGGCTGTTCTTTGTGCTTCCAGGTACCGTGTGATGCGCCCCCTGCTCTTGCGGTCTTGCTGCCCATTGCATACGTATCTGTTAAACCGTCTACACTAAAAGCCTCACCTAGATCCTTTAACCCCACTTGTATAGTGGTTGGTTCATCACATGAACTCTGTCAGGTCCTCCAGCAGACCTATGGATTATACATGGCCCTGCCTTTAAAGACATTTTAGAGAAGCGATTTCGGGTTTTATTATTGAAGCATAACCCATTCACTCAGGAAATTCGGTTAGCATCCAGAGTTAGGAATCCTAGGATAGTGTTTCACTCACGCGGCTTTTATCTCTGGAGCCTCTCCTTATGTTGCATCTTTCTGTTTTCAACTCCATTTAGTCTTCAGTAAATCCTTTGAACCCAGTCTTAGCTGCCTTCCTTGGAGGTCTTGCTTGCTTTTCTCTCAGCATCTTAGTAGTATTATTTTTTAATTTAGAATTAAACCCACAGTCCCTCTTTGGACTGAGATTGGAAGTCACACGGTCATAGGGTGCCCGTTTAGAGCTCCTGTTACAGTATCTGACCCTGGTTTCTAGCAAACTGGCCAATGGCACCAAGAAGGGGTGCATTCAGAATGAGCCATAGGAACCTCCCAGGATCCTGCAGTTTCCCATTTATAAAGCCATATTTAGAAATGAGAAGGAGAGAAAAAAAGTTTCAGCAGGCCTTACTTTATCTAGACCCAGGCTTTCCTTCCCCCAGGAGATAGGGCTAGCGAAGTAAATGTATCTTTACCATTTCCCACCTCTCCGCTGTGACTGCACTATATATGCGAGCAAGGGAGTCAAAGGCGACATGTGACTCCACCCCTGTGCTCACCAGGTAAGTCTCACCCCCACAGAGTGACAGGGTGGGCACTGGGTCAGAGGTGCCTGGAGGTTTCCCTGTCTTTAGAAAGATGTCTTCCAAAGCAGAGACATTGACTGGAAGTAAGCTGTGGATTTACCAGTAAGCATGTTGGTGTGAATGTTTGCTTCTTAGTTCTGGACTGCTTCTGGTAACTTCCATGGGCATCTTTCCCTTTCTCTCCCAAGTTCAATGCCACAATTGACTCCCAGTAATCAGGGTATCTTAAAGCGCCCATTCTGTGTGTAGTGGTTTGACTAAGAATGGCCCCCATAGGCTCATATGTTTGAATGCTTAGTCATCAGGAGTGGCACCTCTTGGGATGGATTAGGAGGTGTGGCCTTGTTGGAGGAAGTTTGTCAGTGGCTTTGAGTGAGACCCAGTGGCTTTCTCTCTCTTCCTCCTTTGTGTGGATCTGGATGTAGAACTCTCAACTACCTCTCCAGCACCATGTCTACTTGCACATTGCCTTGCTTCCCACCATAATGAAAATGGACTAAGCCTCTGAACTGTAAGCCAGCCCCAGTGAAATGCTTTCTTTTATAAGAGTTGCTGTGGTCATTGTGTCTCTTAACAGTGACTAAGACAGTGGAAAGGTCTATAGTGGAAAAATCAATTCTATTGATTTCTCTGCATGGCAGAGTTCAGTTCACCTTGCCCCATCATCGCCTAGAGAGCTGTTTTTGTCACTTACTGTATCTCCTTTATCATTCGGAACATTTTTATTTAGCACTTCTCATGTGCAAGATGCTGTGCTAGGACCAGTGTCAGAAACTGATAAGCTCTGGCCCCTGTGCTTGAGAAGCCAATGATCTGGGTGGTGTGTGTGTGTGTGGGGGGTGCTTTTCTGAATGTCACTGTCAGTATTTCCTTTGCTCTCCACCCATCTTAGTATAAGCAGCCCTTCAGTATGAGATGACAAATGTATGCAGGAGTTATGACAACCTTAGATGGATTTCTTCAGTCACAGTCTTTCCGAATTATTGGCACATCTTAACATGATGAACCTTTTTGTAGTAAATTGGGTTTAATTCTTATGTGCTTAAGTGAGGGTGATTGTTTTTGGTTCAGCCATAGGAAATCAAGCCAGCAGCTAGGTTGCAGTTGTGTCTCAGCTGGTTTCATTTGAGGAGAATTCAGAAGCAAGGGTGGCGGCAGTACCCCACTTCAGGCCATAGTCTTTGGTCACACCAGGCGGTACATCATAGATGCTCTCCAACTAGTGCAGTTAGAACTTGGAGGGTGAGACTTCAGTTAAAACTGTTAAGAATCTAGGATATATGTTCAGAGGGTATAATATCAGTTTTCTTGTTTACATTTTTAAAAAGATTTAGTGTGTGTGTGTGTGTGTGTGTGTGTGTTTGTATGTGTAGGGCATGTTTCTTCAAGTACAGGTACCCACTGAGTACAGAAGAGTCTGTTGGGTCTCAGAGAGCTGTAGGTACAGGTGTTTGGGAGCCACCCGGTCTAGGTGCTGGGATTCTAGCGTAGGTCCTCTGCAAGAGCAGCGAGTGCTCTTAACCACTGAGTCATCTCTCCAGCCCCCCTCTCCAGTCTTAATCAAATGTTGTTGTTAAATGCTTGGTGTTGTAACAAAAGGTTTCCCACATATACTGCATTAGACTTTCTCTACAGAACAAATCTAATGAATAATGAACTTAAACTCTTATCTACAGCCTCACAATGAAGGGCCAACAAAGATTTGATCTGGCAGGTTTTTTTCTTTCCCATATTGGGTATAAATATACTCTTTCTCCCCGATTACTGAGAGTTATGGCACCTGCTTGTTTTATTATTTTATCTGAAATATCTGTAATAAATAGTAGCGATGACCATCTACTCCTGAGGTGGTGGATCTGACACAGGTACTACACATTTGCTTTGTACCTGCGCATGTGTATAACATCTGAAACTCTTTTTTTAAAGGTTTATTTATTTATTTATTATGTGTATAACATTCTGCCTGCATGTATGCCTGCGTGCCAGAAGAGGGGGACAGATCTCATTACAGATGGTTGTGAGCCACCATGTGGTTGCTGGGAATTGAACTCAGGACCTCTGGTAAAGCAGCCAGTGCTCTTATCCTCTGAGCCATCTCTCCAGCCCCACATCTGAAACTCTTAAGACAGACTTGGTGTATTTTTCCTTATGTAATTTAAATAGTTCCAGATTGCATTATTAGAAACAATTTGTGGGGCTGATTAATGGTTAAAAACACACGCCGTTCTTTCAGAGGATCTAGGTTTAGTTCCCAGCACCCATACCACCAAGTGCCCTTAAGTCCAGTTCCAGGGGATCTCAAGGCATTCATGCACTACACTTACATATATGCAGGCAAAACACTCATCTGACTCATTTGTATAAACTACATAGTGTCTAGGCCATAGAATGAAACCTATTCCTTGCAATCTATGTAGTACAATTGAATGGCAGCTTTTTAAATCTGCTGTTTTTATATGACAGTTATTCATTTATTATTATTATTATTGGTATATGTGTGTGTATGCCATAGTGATCATGTGGAGGTCAGAGAACAACAAGCATAAGTCACTTCTCTTCTTCCACCATGTGAATCTTGGAACTTTAACAGATAGTTAGGCTTAGCAGCAGGTACCTTCCTCCTGAGCCATCCTGAAGGTCTATGATAGTCTTCAAAATGGCGCTTTTGAGGGATACACGCAACACTTTGTAGAATTTATGTAGTTACCCTTGATAGTGCTTGTGATTTGTTTTCTACTACATCAGCATAGTAACATCACAGCAAGGACATTTGTTTTGTCAGCTTTACCCTTTCTATGGGTTTGTCCTTTTCAAATACAGGCTAAATATTTCTCAGTTCGTGTTTCACAGTTATATGTCCTATATAGAAGCAGAAACACATATTTGTTAAGTTTTCAATAATTAAAACAGCAAATGATTTGACAGAATTATTATTTTATTTTATGTGTGTTACTGCTTTTTTTATTTTCTTATTTTTTGGGGGGGTGGATGTTAAGACAGGGTTTTGACCTGGCTGTTCTGGAACTCTCTCTGTAGACCAGGCTAGCCCTGAATGTGCAGAGCTCTGCCTGCCTCTGCCTCCTGCGTGCTGGGATTAAAGGTGTGTGCCACACCACCCAGTCATTTCTGCTTTTTAAATTTCTTTTTTCATTTGTTTTTAAGACACCATAGAAAATAATGGTTTCTCTTATGGAATACTTAAATAATTTGGTTTTGTTGACCTTCTTCTCTTCCCTTATCTCTCTGCAATCCTCTCTCTTCTCGTCTTCTCAGTAGCTTACTCCACTTTTACTTCACATGTATGCCAAGTTGTGTTTCTTGTTGGTTCACACATATCAGGCACTGTGCAGGGTATTCCACAATGGAGCTCACTTAATTGTGTGTGTGATTGTTAATATGAAATTAGGTGTTCAATTTCCCAGCAGTTTCAGATGGTAGTTCATCAAAAAAAGTGAATAAAATTAGAACAAAGACCCAAGACGATTAAATGTTATTCATATATAAAAATTATCTTTATCCTCTGAAGAGTCTGCACATTGGTTAGTGAGAAAATGCAGTCTTGTTTAGAAGCGGAGCGTTCAGAAACCATGGCACTCTACGGAGAACTTTTACATCTTTTTAGCTCTCTGTTAACAACTCCATTTCTGTTGAAATTCCCGGCTGGAAATGCTGAGTGAATGTGGCACCTTGATGGATGAAGCCTGGCCCTCGGTTCAGAGGTCAGTGACCACCGCTCAGCCTTGGGTCAGCCCTCATGTGTTTTCCTGGCTCTGCATCCTGTTGAACTGGACTATGCTTATATAAAGAAAAGTCTGTGAAGCCATACAAAAAAAGCTGAAATTTCTTCCTTGGGGGGAAGTCTCAAATGTAGAGTTATAAGCAAATATTAAGTTCAAAGAAGGCAGCATAATGAGTACATTCAAGGAACAAGCAAGTACTTATGTAACATTTTGTGTTTGCAAAATGTTTTACAACTCTATTATTAATTTCCTTAAGTCTCCTGGAAGGTAACAATGTTATTACATATGTTTTATATGCAAGGCAGGAAAATTAAGTGGCAAAAAGGAAGAGAACTTCAGACATTGATTTTAAGGTTTGAATTTATATCCTAACCACACTGCTTCATCAGGAAGATAAAGAAATAAAATGTTTCTGTTCCGTTCGAGACTTGGGAGTGGTGCCCATTTGGGCCGTTATTTCTGTGTGTTTAAATAGCGGTTCAATGACTTCCAACTTGTAATCCAGTGAATGACTAGCTAAGCATTTTAACTAATGGTTATAAGTTCTCAATAAAATGTGGCCTGTGGCATGGCTGACATATTAGTGACTAGCCAGGGGATCTTTGGTTTGGTCTAGTTCGAGTCAGCATGAGACTAACAAAGGTATGATTTGGAAGAGCAGACACTAGTCACTGTCCACTGCCTGTCCACTTTTTCTCTCTTACTAGGTTTATTTTTTCTTCTTTCTTTTTCTTTCTCTACCCATAGAAAGGCAAATTTATATTAAAAAGTAATAAAAATTTCTTAAAACCCTCAAAGAGTAAAATATACAGATTTTTTTCCATAACAGAAGAAATTGAAATTAACTACGACCCTTACCTTCGAAGGTGGAGAAAAACATGATAAATTATTGCCTTCAGATAGCTTTTCTTTCATTTACAGAGTATCCAAAAACCTCTTTCACACCCTGAGGTGTGACCAGAAGGTAATGAAGAGTGATTTTGTAAAAATAAATATTTCATAAGGTACCCTGGTTTAAATGAGAACTGTTCTTTAACATAGTCACACTTTAACTGATCCAATGATGTTGTCATTACAAAAAATATTTTTAGAACTCGTCTTTTGGATGCCTTAAATCATTTATGAACTGTAAAAGAAAACAGTCGTGTATTTTTTTTAATTAGCCCCTCCCTTGCAAAGAAATTTATTATTCAGATAGGTTACTGGCTTTCTTTTTAGCCTTTGTTCTACATCAATTTTTCTTTTCTTGTTTTGTTTTCAAAACTGAGTCTAAAATTTAAAAAATAACAATTTAAAGTTAATGAGGATATTTTCTTTTAACTTTCTATTTTGAAATGCTTTGGACTTAGAAAAAAGTTATGTATTAGTATAGTTTCCATATATCTTTCATCCAGCTTCCCTTAATTCTCTACTGAGTTTCTTTTTAAAATGTAAGTTTCTATGTTATAGAAGCCTTTAAATGTTTATGTTGAAGTATAAAGTTCTTATCAGCTAAAGTTATCCTGAGGTGATAGGTTAATTTACTCATTGAATTACACACACACACACACACACACACACACACACACACACGCAAACTGTACTTTGTAAATAAGTGCAAATATTACATCAATTAAAAATAAAAAGAGACCAGTGAGATGGCTCAGCAGTTAAAGACATGTCGTTTTTGCAGAGAACCCAAATTTGATTCTCAACGCCCACGTTGGGTAGCCTGTTACTTCAGCTGATTCCCAGCACCCACATTGAGTAGGCTGTTACTTCAGCTGAGTCTCAGCACCCACATCGGGTAGGCTGTTACTTCAGCTGATTCCCAGCACCCACATCGGGTGGCCTGTTACTTCAGTTGGTTCCCAGCACCCACATAGGGTGGCCTGTTAGTTCAGTCCCAAAGGATCTGATATCTCTGGCCTCCCACGGTACTCTGTTACACAGCCCCCTCCAGTCCCTGCCCAGATATTGAATAAAAATTAATGATGAGAAATGAGTAAAGTATCTTTCTTTCTGTCTATCTATATAACTATATATTTAAAAATCTGTATCTTCTCGTGCTCAATTAAATGAGAGATTTGTCGATTTTATTAGTTTCTTCAAGGATAAATTTCTAGCCTTTTGTTTTTCTGGTGCTATAAATCAAGTGCAGGGTCTTACACATATTCATGCTCTACTTGTATTTTTAAAATTCTCCCTGTTGTATCCCCCTCATTTCATTAATGCCGTTTTCCTTATTTGGGCCTTCTTTATATTATGTGTGTGTGTTATCTTTTGTTTTTCTAACATTTTTCTTTATTTTTTGTTTTTTTAATATAAACCACGCAAGACGATACATTTTCTTCTAAGTACCATTGTAGCTATATCCCCCAGATAAGAATATATAGCAGTGTCATTAATTTGATTGAAAGCATCTTCTCCTTTTCTTAGGATTTCTTCTTTGACTTAATCCTCTCAGTGGCTCCCGAGCAGCTATTGTAGGAACCTTCTGAGAGGTTTTGGAGGCTATGTTAGAGTTTATTCTTTGAGGATCTCAAAGGAGGGGAGATTCCTATTTGCCTCTCTCAGGTACGTGTGACCACTGCACCTCAAGGGATACCCGAAAACCAATAGTTTAATGTTGAAGCTAATATCTGTGACTGTTTTAAATTTCTTACCCTAAACCATATTAGCTAGGCTTTAGTTAGATATGTTCTTGGAGGAGTTTGTTACTTGAGATCTCTATTATTAACCAAGGTGTAGAATGTTTCCTGACACAAAACAGGCACATGGGGAATATTTGCTGAATGGAGAATGAATGAATGGAGAGGCCCCCTTTTTCTTTGTTAGCCTGTGGCCATCACTAAGAAAGGTAGGTCTCTTCATCAGGGCGTGTTCCTCCTACCTGCTGAGGCTTGGAATCACTGTCTAAGTGAGGGTTTTACTTTCCTCTTCCTCTGTTTGGACTCTGATTCTGTCTTCTATCCCCCACCTGTGAGTATCCATTGCAAGCCAAGCAATGTTCCCTAAGTTCACTGATGTTCACTAAGTTCACTAAGGATTGGCAGCTACTCCCAGGCGAGAATCCTTTTAAGATTTTTCTAAGAATTTTTTTCTCATTGTTTCTGACCTATATTTCATTTCTAGCAGGACCATGTTACTAAAAGATATAATTTGCATTGCAAATGGAAATTTTGTGCACAACGTCGTTTTCTATTTAATTGTTAAAAGGAGGATTCTTTGTAAGAATTCACTTAGACGAGGAATGGTGTTGAAGTAAAGAGTGAGTACCCATTATAAGAGAGCGTAACAGTCTGTGGCATGTCCACTTTACCCATGGAAAAGATAGGGCCTTTCCCCACTTGTGTATTCTAAGGTCAGTACTCCTCATAAACTGATAATACCAGCTGACACTTACTGTCTCTTGTCCATCAGACACTTTACCCATGTTATATCACGAGTCCTCAGCAACAGCTTTGAACCGTGCTGTTATGTTAGCTCTTCTGTAAAAGTGGAAAAGGGAAGTAGGAGCACTTCTCCAGCTTTTCCAGCGGTTCCAGGAAGGACGGTCTCAGCATATGCTCTGTGGCATCTGCCTACTGCGTGTTTTAAGGGACAGTACTTCATCCTACTGAGGGGTAGCAGCCATAATTTGTGCCATATGAGTCCATTCCTATGTTGAGAAGGACATATAAATAGTCTTTGAAAACAAATGACAACACTGTATTTTTCAGTTGCCTCCTTCATAAATCAAGTATTCATACTTAAATAAGAATTACAGCTTCAGGGACAGCACAATAATGTCCTCTGTAAAGCTGTCCCACTGCTTCTTAAACCTTCAGGTATTTTTTATTAATTAAATTTGTTCATTTATTTTTCAGTCTTCAAGTAGTTTTAAGACCAGAGAAAATAGGAATAAATCAACTGTAGGTTTGAAAATCCCCTGCTCAAGATCAGTAAAGTTAAAGCAATTGTAGGATATTGACATGGCTTTTCACTATGTTAGAAAGATCCAGAGTCAGTAATAGCACTGTACAAAGATGCATTTGTTCTTTTCAGTTACTATTAATTAATATATTCATTCAGTAAATTAGTATTTGTTGAGCACTTTTTGTGCTCAACATTATACTAAGATCCACAGATAGAGCAGTTAAACAAACGTATTTAATTTGAGTCTTTGTATAGTTTACCTTGAGAAACAGACATAAAACAAATAATTATCTAGATCATTACTGAATTTGCAAAAGGACTATCAAAAAGAAATAAGATATCTAATAGAAGGATCAGAGAACAAAGAACTACCCTTAAAAATACATGGTATTTAGGTAAGTCTCATTTATTATGCATGCAAGAGTCAAAAATGAATATCACAGATAAATCTCACTCATTGTATATAGAAAACTAAATAAAATCTTAATGAAACAAATTTAGCACCTTGAAGAGTAAATACGTGGCCAGATGGGATTCATTGTAGACATGAAAGGATATCAATATTAAGAAATCGCAGCATAACTTACCACGTTAAAACAGCCGAAGAAAATTTATATTTTCATCTCTATGATAAAAGACATTTTATTTTCTAATTTGTTAATTCATTTGTGTGAGGGAGCGTTCTCAGCCTGAGGGTGAATGTCAGAGGACAATGGCATTTAAATGTCATGTTATTTAAGTCATTCATGTTTGGCTTTATGTGCCTTCTTGCCGAGACATCTGGAAAGGCCATTAAAAGTATTTTGTGAACTTCATCATCTAAGTCATATATGTACAATGTGCGTGTATGTTGTGAGCACATACATGTGGAGGTCCAAAGTTGACTGCCAGTTTCTCCACTTTATTGGGGTAGGATCTTTATGAACCCTAAGCTTATTGAGTCAAGCTAGCGTAGCTCTCTAGATTGATTTAGGGATCCCCTCTATCTCAAGACTTAAAACAGGCACAATTTACCTGGTTTAAGATTTATTTTAATTATGTGTCTGTGTTTTGGAACGTGTACATGTGCCGGTGCCCTTTGGATGTCTGAAGAAGACCTTGAATTCCGTGGCGCTAGAGTTACAGGCAATTGTGAACCTGATGTGGGTACTGGGAACTGAACTCCCATCCTCTGAAGGGAAGCAACAGCTCTTAACTGTGGAACCATCTCTCCCGCCCCTGCCTGCCTATTGTACAGGTTCTGGGGATTGAAACTTTCCTCTCATGCTTGCTTAGCAAGGGCCGGGCAAGGACAAGATTCTCAGTGCTGTCTCCCCAACCTAATCTTCTGAAGTATTTGATTAGACTGTAGTCTATGGTATGTAGGTTTTGTATTTTATGTTGAAAAGCTTTTCTCACGCAGAGATTATCTTAAATAGTCTGGCTTTTTCCCCCCTAAAATACCTGATTCTGCTTTCTACAATTAAATAATTATTCTACTCTGCTATTTGAGGATAAGGCTATCTGTCAGTACCTTACAAGAAAGACAACAGAACACAGTGATGAAAAGCAGAGTCCAGAATGAACTTGTTCTACACATCAATTGTGTGGTCTTTCTGAAGGTATTAACACGACTGCAGCAGTTAAGCGGAAACTGGCTTTCTGGAGGTTTAGAGGAGCTACAGTCCACACAGTATGCAGAGAAGTACTTAAACTGTAATGAACAGTCAATAAAACCCATACTATTTTCATGAGTTTTAGGGAGATAAAAGAGCATTGAGGAAGGATCTCGGGTAGCGCACTACTGGCCTTGAACTCACTATGTAGTGGAGGAAGAGCTGGAACTGCTGAATCTCCTGCCTCTACCATCTAAGTCCTCAGACTGAGGCATACACCATGGTGACTGGATATTAGAAGTCTTAATTATCTTGGAAATGTCCTCATGGAAAGACGAAAGTGCGACCTGAAATCCCACCTGACAGTGATGAGCCAGCAGAGCCCGGTCATCTGGCAGCGACGTCTGACTCCGGCCTCTGAGAAGAACATCAACCAGAGAAAATGAGGGAATTAGAAAAAAAGAAGTAAACACAGGGCAATCCATTTCTCACTCCCTGATGGTCTGCGATTCCAAGTCCTGATACAGCAATGAATTCTGTTTTGAATGCTGGGCAAATGAGTGCACATCACTGTCCTGTATCCCACCATTTTCTTGTGTGGTGAGGAGTGGCCTCAGCCTCATTTTTCCATTCTTATCACTGAGCTGTGAGGGGACGGAGTAAGCGGGTTCATCCCATCTAGTCAAGCCCCTGCATTCCTAACGGCAGAGTGGATGTGTGTGTTAGTGTTGTGCTGGTATTCAGTGGCCAATTAATGCGGGGCAGTAGCTCTGGTTTCTGAACAGACAAAGAAGGCTTCTCTGAGCAAGGAATGGAATTTCTCATTCTGTTCATGTGGCAGTTTTGTTCTTTGAGGCCATAGAGATCTTTTCCCTGAGGTAGAAGAGCAGACTAGCTTTTTGGTGTCACTGAGTCTACAGATTTTTTTTTTTGTTCCCTTTATATGATGAATAGGCCTTGCAAGTCCATAATAGTAATAAGGGAAAAAAAAGTCAGGTTTTCTTATTCTTGTTTTAAAGATGAGATAAATGTACAGTTGAAAGATATTATGCAACTTTCCCAAGTTCTCATGAAAAACAGGTGACAAAGCTAAATTTTCCCACATAATGTCATATTGGGTTGAGAAATGTGCCCTTACTTAGAGTATTACATCAGTGAGTCATAAGCTTTACGGAGCGCCCAGGCCAGCGGGAACACCGCTGAGCCTTCTCCTCGGCACACAAGAAAATGGTGGGAATACATTTGCCCAGCATTCAAAACAGAATTCATTGCTGTATCAGGACTTGGAATCGCAGACCATCAGGGAGTGAGAAATGGATTGCCCTGTGTTTACTTCTTTTTTTAATTCCCTCATTTTCTCTGGTTGGTGTTCTTCTCAGATGCCAGAGGCCAGCGGTTGCTGCCAGATGCCTGGGCTCTGCTGGCTCATCAAGGGGCTGTGGCAGCACTTGTTTCCATGAGAGCTGGAAGAACAGATGCAATGGAAAAAGCACAGGCGGTTGTTTCTCAGTAGCTGGCAGCGTGATTCACAGTGCCCTGTATAATGTGAATGGAATCCGAGAGCTCTTGGAATCAGGCTCCGAGAGTAAAGTTACCATCACTGGCAAGCCGAGCAGAGGCCGAGCACTTGGTTAACATGTTCACTTCTGGGCTTTTAGGAATCATCTATCTGTGCAGTTTAACTTCTCCTCATTCGGTTGTCTGAGTAAAGTAAGATACGCCTGGAAAGGGTATTGCCTAATTTCTAGGGGTAGTTAGAGATACTATTTTGAAGGCAAATCCCATTTTGGGAGGTGAGTAGATCAACCTTAAACATCCCGTAATCGGCCATGAAATTTGATGGTAGGTTGTTGTTAGGATTCAGCCACTAGACAGGCTCGGTGGCTCATGCTTATGGTCCTACCACTGGGAAGGCTGAGGCTGGAGGGCCCAGAAGTTCACAGTAAGTCTAGGTACTATAACCAATTCTTGTCTCAGTAATGCAAAACCAAACAACAGCAAACCCTTCCACTTCTGGTGAAGCCTGTTCTCAGTCATTTAAAAGGTGTGAGATGTATAATAGGCCACAGGCTCTCATAGGACCATATGAAAATAGGGTTTGCAAAGTAGTTGTTTAACTACCTATGGAGCCAAAGCAGCATAATAATTCATAATAATCCTTATGTTTTCTCAGGGATAGTGTATTGCTAGTCTTGACTATGACACAATAATTATAAAGAAATGGAGACTGCATTATGTAATCTGTGTTTTGTAGTCATACAGCTTCTTTATGCTGATGTTGTTTCCTATGGTAACAACAGAAATATTCTCATCAGACTTTAAATGTTCACAACCATAGCTAGTCATTTTCTTGTTTATATGACCTTATTTCCTAAAACATTCACTTCCTTTTTTTTTCCTATCGCCATTCATGCCTTTTCTTTTTCTGGATAACCTTTTAGCTCTTGTATATGGGAGAAAAAGCTCTTGGTAATTGCAAAATTGCTTGCTATCCTTATGGACTAATTTGTATTCCGTAGTCCTAAATCATCACAGGCATTATTGCAAGTCACAGTCAGAAGAGTTCTAGGCAAATGAAAATGGGTTTTATGTTGCGACACCTCTGTCAGTCTAAAATTGCTGAGCTGAAGAAGAGGCTGTGCAGTGACTCTCGTGACAGCCGAGGTGCATTTTCCTCCCTTAATGCCTAACCTCCAGCATCTGGTCCATACCCAGGAGTGAGCAGCTTGTTTTCCAATCACGACATATTCTGCAATTCGACCTGTTTTGGAAATTAGGTGCACTTTCCAAGATATAGGCTGAGAGGCCCTTGGGTATTTGAACCATTTCCTAGTCTACTTTCCCAGACATAAAAGATACCATGTGTGAAGTATGTGGAATGAAAATGTCAAGGTGTTTGGGTGGGTTCTTTCTACAGAAAATACATTTGCTTATTGCGGTTCTCCGCGAAGACTTTAAAGTAACTCAAGGACAGTTTAAAAATCACCTCTGCAGAGCTGAAATGATTGACGTCTGCTGTATAAATAGAACCTTGCGGAATATAAACTGATGAGCCACCTCGACTCTCACCTCTTGTATGAAGCCTGCCTCGGTGCTCTGGTTAAAAGGAATGCAGTCGTCCTCTGCTTTTCTACGCATGCTGACCTTTCCTCTCCTATCTCGGTCTGCCTCAAATGCCACGCCTTTCATCTCTTTCCTGTCTCCTTATGAAATTAGAATAGAAATTTTATCATACTTGTTTTTTTTTTAATTCCTCCAACTACATGTCCAAACTGTTGGATTAGCCTCCCCCACCACACTGGTTTCCTCTTGAAGGGGCCTGTTTACTGCTTTCTCATTGCTAAGGTAGTATAATCTTAAAAGCACCCACCGTTCACATACTGTGGAATGACTTGCTTATATAGCTGCCTCTTCTATTAGACTGTAAATTCCATGGGGGTAGGAGCATGCTTTTTCATCTGTATTTCCCCATGGCCTAGCATAGTGCTGGAACACAGAATACTCATTACTGTTCTATTGAATGAATGTTGGACTTCATTCAGTGGGCTTGACCTGGAGTATATTAATTTGGAAAGGTAGAGGCCTATTTTCCACAGTTAACTCTACTGCAAAACAGTAAGTTCCAGTTAACCACCCCATCTTATAATATACATACATGCACATCTCTGGAGAGCTGTAAATACCAATGAAGTATGCTGCTTTATTACAGTCGGTATGTCATGGCAGGAAGGCTATGTTTGTTTCCTTTTACTTCAAAACCCCAAATTGGTAATCTATCTTCTCTCGTGGGAATATTAAAAGGTGACTGCTACAATTTTTAAATTTTTGAGTTCCCATTATACCTAATGATAGAATTGCCTGGTAAGTGGTCTGTTCCCACTTCTCCAACCTACGAAATATGGGCATTCTTTGTGTAGAATCTCACCTCATGCCTAAGTTCCTACCATAGCGCCTAGAAAGAATGGAAGATAATCAATAAATATCTAGTGAATGAAATGTTAAGTGGAGTCTGTGAGCAATTTAAAAAGCCTATAGGATTTCTTAACTTAAAAGTAGAAGTTCTTGCCAGGCAAGGTGAAGCATGCCTTTAGTCCCAGCACTCGGGAGGCAGAGGCAGGCGGATCTCTGAATTCGAGACCATCCTGGTCTACAGAGCGAGTTCCAAGACAACCAGGATTACACCGAGAAACCCTGTCTTGAAAAACAAAACAAACAAAAGTAAAAGTTCTTTCCACTGTTTGGGAGGAGTTGGTGAGGTCTTAATGACCTTTCAGAGAGATGCTGGGACAGTTTGAAGATGATATTGCAGACCTAGAATGTGAGTCTGATATTAGTTGTTTTCAGGTTCCTCCTCCAAATGATGCTGCGTCCTTCCTTTAGGAACTTAATCTTATTTGCTTTTCTATTGCTTGAACATCTCTCCATTGAAAGAGACCTTCAGAAAAGGTCACATAAGGAGACAACTGGACTCCCATAGGTCCCAGCCAGTACATCTTCTGAAACTTTCATGTTAATTCTGACAGCTGTGCGGGTTTCCTTGTGAAGGACCTAGAGATAATGGTTTTTTTGAAATCCCTTCTTTAAGGAAATGACTTTGTAAAATTACATAATTTTTAGTAAGTAATTCTCTTATTATCAGCAGCATGAGGAATGTTAAACTCTCAAGCTAATTTTAGCAACTCCTTATTTTAAAATTTAGTAAATAGTTTATCATTGAAATATTTCTTTACCCCAAAGATAACTGTCTCGATATGAAGTCTTCTTTTCTTGTTTGGGATAAACCAAGCCACTCATAGAGCTGTTTCTACTTTCTACCTTTCTCTAGTGGTCTCAAGGACACTGGCCTGCTTTTGGAGAAAACTACAGAAAGATCTAGTTGCAGTAGATCTTAGAGACCACCATTTTGGGCTTTTTGTTTCACCAGGGAGAAAACTGCCTCCCTCAAGTCTTAAATGATTTGTGTAAGATTACACAACCCGTCCTTGGCTAAGTCTCTCTCTCTCTCTCTCTCTCTCTCTCTCTCTCTCTCTCTCTCTCTCTCTCTCTCTCTCTTTTTTGTTTATTTTTTTTTTTAGTTGTTGCAAAAAAAAATTTCCCATTTCCCTCCCCCTCCTCGCACACATCGTCCTCTCCCCCCACTCCATTCCCCCTCCCTCTTGAGAATAAAGAGCAGTCCAGATTCCCTGCCCTGCGGGAAGTCCAAGGTCCTCCCACTTCTATCCAGGACCAGGAAGGGGAGCATCCAAACAGGCTAGGCTCCCACAAAGCCAGTTCATGTATTAGGATCGAAACCTAGTCCTTGGCTTCTCATCAGCCTTCATTGTCCGACACGTTCAAAAAATCTGGTTTCATCCCATGCTTATTCAGTCCCAGTCCCGCTGGCCTTGGTGAGTTCCCAATAGATCAGTTCCACTGTCACAGTGGGTGGGTGCACCCCTCGTGGTCCTGACTTCCTTGCTCATGTTTTCCCTCCTTCTGCTCCTCATTTGGATCTTAAGAGCTCAGTCCGGTGCTCCAATTTGGGTCTCTGTCTCTATCTTGATCCATCGCCAGAGGAAGGTTCTAAGGTGATATGCAAGATATTCATCAGTATGGCTGATAGGGTCATTTCAGGTTCCTTCTCCTCAGTTGCTCAAGGTACTAGCTGGGGACATCTCCCTGGACACCTGCGAGCCCCTCTAGAGACCAGTCACTTGCCAACCCTAAGATGGCTTCCTTAATTAAGGTATGTGCTTCCCTGCTCCCCTATCCAACCTTCCTTTATCCCAACCATCCCATTCCCCCAAGCTCCCCCCATTCTCCCCTTTTCACGTTTCTCACCCCATTTCCCCTTAGCCCCATGCCACCTCATCCCCAAGTTCCCAGGTTTTGCCCTGTAATCTTGTCTACTTCCCATATCCAGGCGGATGACTATATGTTTTTCTTTGGGTTCACCTTCTTATTTAGCTTCTCTAGGATCACAAATTATATGCTCAATGTCCTTTACTTATGGCTAGAAACCAATTATGAGTGAGTACATTCCATGTTCATATTTTTGGGACTGGGATACCTCACTCAGGATAGTGTTTTCTATTGGCTAAGTCTCTTGAGAGCTAGTTCAATACTTGCTTTTCTGCTATGACTCATGGGATTTCTCTACGTAGTGAGGAAGGATGCTCACTTCCAGGCAAACACTGACTTCTGAAACTATAAAAATTCTGTGGGCTAAGACTTCAAAGGGACAACAGAGAGCTAAAAACCATTGAAATACATCTAATTATTCTTTAGGTAGAGAGCCACATACTAGGGGAAACCTACACACCACAGGTAACCAAGATACGTGCTTTTCATTAGTTTGGGAAATGACGATCTTAGTTTATTCACTTGTGCTAAGCCACAGGATATTTTCAACAGTTCTCTTGAAGAGTATGATCCCAAAAGGACAGAGCTGACTGGAAAGTAAACAGCGGGTATTAACATTCCCAAGGAAAGAGCGTGTGTGTCAGGAGAGCTCATACTTGGCTCCAGCAGCACAGGCCACCTGGCTCCTCCCAGCCTGTGCTGCAGCAGCTTCCGTGCAGTGTGCCTGAGAATCAGTGCGAGGGGTTGCTGAACACAGAGCTGGAGGCTTTGCTCTCAGACTCTGATGCCCAAGTATTTGCACCTTTGGAAAGTTCCTTTGTGAAGAGACTGGAGAGATGGCTCAGCCGCTAAGAGCCATGCTGTACTTGCAGAGGACCTGAGTTCGATTTCCAGCACCCATATTAGGTGGTTCACCACCTGTAACTCCAGTTTCCGGACATCAGATGTCTTCTGGCCTCCTCAGGCACCTACATGCACATATCCCCCCCACACACAGATAAATGTATACACCCATAATTCAAAATTAAAATAAATCTTAAAATTTCCCATGTGATATGGAGTCTAGTTGGTGAACTATGACTTGGACTAGAAAAATGGCTTTTAAACAAATAACTGAACATTTTGTATGAGTTAATATGAACTTTTTTTATTTTAGTTTTAGTCTTGATTTTAATTGAAAAAAATCTATACAATGAGAAGTTGAAGGACAGGTTGGGAAGTAAAGCAGCTGGTTTAGTTGATACGTGTCCATTTCTGCTGTGGCGTAGTCACCAGCTGAGCAGGTTAAATCAGAACTCATTCACAGCGTGCAGTGCCAGGGGTCGGGAGTCTGGGGCAGCATTGGCAGAGTTCTCTGTCCAGCCTGAAATCAGGGTGTTGGCCAGCAGTTCTCATCTGAGTGCCTTCCTATTATTGTCAGTAGTCATTCCAAGCAACGGTAAAAGTGAAGTCCTGGGGACTACTACCTGCTCCCTCAGCTTGCTTGGCCATCCACAGAGGATGCCTGTCAAAGGAAGATGTATGCTTGTCTGACTGTCTCAAGAGTCCCTGCTTCTATAAAGCAATTGAACTTCTTCCAGGAGATTAATGAATTGGAATTGTTACTGTGTTCATCTGCTGCTGTGAATGTATTTGAAGTGGGTCTCCTCTTGTTGTGTTGACAAGATTGGGTTTTAAGACGTTTTTTTTCCATCCTGGATAAAGATAAACTCACTAAGATGAAATGCAGTGTTGGGAGCTAGTCCAGACAGCTTATCCACCCTCTTAGGCATCATCTCTTTATGGCTTTACCATCATTCTTGTTCTTCTAATATAGCAAATTAAAACCAAGATTAAAATTAAAAGGGGGAATTTCTCAGAAATTCAAACATAGCCAGGCAGTGGTGGCGCACGCCTTTAATCCCAGCACTCGGGAGGCAGAGGCAGGCAGATCTCTGTGAGTTCGAGGCCAGCCTGGTCTAGAAGAGTTAGTTCCAGGACAGGAACCAAAAAAGCCATGGAGAAACCCTGTCTCAGAAAAAAGAAAGAAAGAAAGAAAGAAAGAAAGAAAGAAAGAAAGAAATTCAAACATAGTGTCTAGTAATTTTTTTAAATTACTCTCTTGAAACTTTCTCTGTGTGAGATTTGATTCTTTGGTTTTGAGATCTCTAAGCAGTATGAAATTCTTGAACAGAAATAATATCCTGAAAATAAAGTAATTAAATGTGAAAATTCTTGAACTGCTCAATAGTAGACAGTGATAGAGTAAATCAGAGGTTCTCAACTTGTGGGTCGCAATCCCTTTAGGGGTCACATATCAGATATCATATATTCACATTACAACTCATAACAGTAGCAAAATTAGTTATGAAGTAGCAATGAAATAATTTTATGGTTGGGGGTCACTGCAGCATAAGGAACTGTATTAAATGGTCACACAGACTTTGGAAGGTTGAGGACCACTGAAGTAAATGATCTGCCATTTTTAAACACCTGGTCTAAGTGCCTGACGTGTGTATGATTTTTATTTACTGTATCAGTTCTTTAGCCACTTGGACTTTTCTCGCTTTACTTATTCTAATATTAGTGGATCAAGGAGTATGCTACATAAATTCACTTAGTTGATTCTTATATGTAGTACAGACATCCAAATGCAGGATTCCTTGTAAATAGTAGTTGTGTCTCGCACTATCAGAGAATAAAACTGTCAACCTTTGGAGACTTAGCTGAGACTTACGGGCTGAATTGTTAAGATGTAAGCTCTATTTTAAAATATAAGCTATGTAATGTAGGGCAGCATTTGGCTTTTAAAAAAGTTGGTATGAACAAGACTAAAATATTTAGTTGGCTGTAAAGTAAATGTCTGCCGCCGTGACACATGCCACGGACCTTAGAGCTCATTAATAGAAACACATGGCTAGATCAAAGATGAGCTTTGTTCTTCCTATCTCTGTGAAGGTTCAACCATTTTTTTTCTATGCTGCTATGTGTGTAGAATGGGTTTTATATATAGTTGGATGAAAACCAATGAGATTTCAGATTAGAAATCAAGTCACATGAAATTGTTTTCAACAAAGAGTTCTTAACCTAAAAAAGAAAGGGAAAAAACCTTAGGGGGAATAAGAAAGAACTCTCGGCTGTCTAAACTAATTGATTAGCCTAAACAGTGGCACACCTGATTACATTCCTGAGTTAACTTCAGTACCGGAGTGCCACATGCTCAGTTATTTTTTTTTTAGCCTATTTTTTTCTTTTCTGAAACAAAACATGGGTACCTTTGTCTGTTAATTCTTCAGCTGTAGAAAGACAATATCTATTTTTCAGTTGGCGATAGGCAGGGCACCGTGACTACAGTGTCAGCAGACTGTATTTAATAGGCTATAGAGTCCCATTAATGGACCTCTAGTATATAGGAATGATGGGTAAAGAAGTTGTGGGACAGTAGGTCCAGGCTGGCTTGCTGGGTTTTATCATGGAAGAGCATTCTAGCAATTAGGGCTGCAGTGTAATGTAGTAATAAGGGCGGCGGGGCTGCGTCCCCAACACCCCAGCCGCCTGCTCGGCTAGCTTTTGCCCCGAAATAACAACACACAAACTGTATTCATTTAATCACTGCTTGGCCCTTTAGCTCTAGCCCTTACTGGCTAATTCTGATATCCCGATCAACCCAGCTCTAATAATCTGTGAGCACCGGTCTTACCGGGAAGATTCTAGCCTAAGTCCATCCTGGGTCGGAGCTGGGGCATGGCGTCTCTCTGAGGCGTCTGCTCCAGAGAGGAGAGCTGTGGAGTCTGAGCTCACTTCCTTTTCCTCCCGGCATTCTGTTCTGTTTACTCCACCTACCTATGTCCTAATCAATAAAATGGGCCAAGGCAGTTCCTTTATTAGCCAATGACCTTCCTCCATCACTGTAACATTATGGACTTCCCTTCTATCACAGGTTATTCTTTTTTGATTGCATGTGGTAGAAACATGGCCTTAAGTTTTTTTTAAATTATTTATTAAAGATTTCTGCCTCCTCCCCGCTACCGCCTCCCATTTCCCCCCCTTCCCCGGTCAAGTCCCCTTCCCTCATCTGCTCGAAGAGCAATCAGGGTTCCCTGCCCTGTGGGAAGTCCAAGGACCACCCACCTCCATCCAGGTCTAGTAAGGTGAACAGCCAAACTGCCTAGGCTCCCACAAAGCCAGTACGTGCAGTAGGATCAAAAATCCATTGCCACTGTTCTTGAGTTCTCAGTAGTCCTCATTGTCCGCTATGTTCAGTGAGTCTGGTTTTATCCCATGCTTTTTCAGACCTAGGCCAGCTGGCCTTGGTGAGTTCCCGATAGAACATCCCCATTGTCTCAGTGTGTGGGTGCACCCCTCGCGGTCCTGAGTTCCTTGCTCGTGCTCTCTCTCCATCTGCTCCTGATTTGGACCTTGAGATTTCAGTCCGGTGCTCCAATGTGGGTCTCTGTCTCAGTCTCCTTTTATCGCCTGATGAAGGTTAATATTCAGGAGGATGCCTATATGTTTTTCTTTGGGTTCACCTTCTTATTTAGCTTCTCTAGGATCACGAATTATAGGCTTAATGTCCTTTATTTATGGCTAGAAACCAAATATGAGTGAGAACATCCCATGTTCCTCTTTTTGGGTCTGGCTTACCTCACTCAGGATAGTCTTTTCTATTTCCGTCCATTTGTATGCAAAATTCAAGAAGTCCTTGTTTTTTACTGCTGAGTAGTACTCTAATATGTATATATTCGATACTTTCTTTATCCATTCTTCCACTGAAGGGCATCTAGGTTGTTGGCTTTAAGTTTGTTCAAACAGAAAAGATACTATTAAGTACTTATTAGAAAGGATTAGACAGTGAGACTGTGGAAGGACAGGCATCCACTTGGCCACAAACAACTGGAGGCAGAGACTCAGAGGCAGCAGGCCTTATTTCTCCTTTTTTTTCAACTCTGCTCCTCTAAGAATTGTCTTAGTTTCCTTGCACAGTAGTCTTGGTTTTTTGTACATCATATAGACCATTCAGAGTGCCTGAGTTTCCCCTCTCACCACACTACAGAGAGACACAGTCATATTTAGTGAGAAAAGCCTTAAGACTGGTTGAACTTGACCCTGGTGTTCAGCTCTGAGCAAATCAGTCAAGGTGCAGCTTCAGGAACCTTGGTTATAGTTTTAGTGCCTTTAGGAGACCTGGGGCCTGGGGGAATACTTGGGTATCACATTGCTTTTTGTGAGTTTTTGTTCAGGAGTATCCCAGAGACCTCCAAAATATATAGACAGTTGCCATTTCTCTTGGTTGTCCACAAGCATTTGATGGTGAGACCCTGTTGTTGGACACAGTCACACTTTGGTCATAGGACATAGAGAAGTAAAGCTGGTATTCACCAGGAAGCTTCCTAGGGAGGGCTAGCTTTCATAGGATATGAAGGTGCTCTGTAGACTGCTGGAAGAGAAAAGTTGACAACAGTCTTACCAAGCTCTGAAATTTGTGAATTATAAAAACGACTAGCAAGGCAAGATATGCCCATAGGTACAAAAGTGGCATGATTATTATGGGGGCAACTAACAATTTCTGGCTGGATTTAAGGCCTTTGCAACAGGAAGAAACTGTCTGGTACTGTGAAGCTAGTCAAGAACCATGGCTGGTGAGCTCATAGGCCCCAGAGACCAAGTGCTATGGTTAGTTTGCTAAACTGACATAGTATCAGACTGCTTTCTGATACACCCCTTTATGCAGAGATTAGTGCAGCTTTCCATCCTCATCAGAGAACTGTCTTTACTCCGTGGAGAGAAGCTAGTGCAGAAACTCACAACGCATCCAAGTGTAAAGATTAAGTGTCAGTGAACATTGGCCTGGAATGGGACCTCTGCGCCATGCCTTCTTCCTCCAGACGTCAGGTAACACTGTGGAAGAAGGTCCAGAAAGATCATAAGAACCAAAGACTGGGGAGGACCAGGCAAAACAGTGTCTCCTGGACACAACAGGGCCACTGCACACACAGACGTAGAGCAGCTGTAGTGGCCTGCATAAGGTCTGCGTGAGATCAAGCCAGTTAGCGTTCTAGCACAGAGTGGGGAGGGGCTAGTGGTCCTTATCCCTAGAGGAGAAGCTATGGACAGACAAGGGCTGCTGGAGGAGGGAGAGTCAGTTTTCTTGAAGAACATGGTCCCTGACTGTTCTGGTGGATGGCCTCACACCCATGCATATCATGAAATGGACTCCGGGTTATGAAAAGGGGACAGGCATAGGTTGATTCTGAAGGATTTAAGGGAAGGAGTGGGGCTGGATATGTTCAAAATACATTGTCTGCATGTATGAACTTCTCAAAGAATCGATAAAATTACATTTTAAACTTTTTACCTTTAAAAAAGTACAGAAATGTAGACGTGTACAGAGGGCCCCATGCACTTCCACCCTGACTCCCATAGTGTCCTGCACAAATCTCATAAAGCAATACAACCAGGAGACTGACATTGATACAATACATACATTTATTTTGTTACTAGTTAATTTTGCATTTATTTGTGTGCTTTTCATCTTAATAGCACATGTAGTTGTATTTAACTGTCACCACTGCCAAAGTACCAGTAATATCACTTAGAGACTCTTGTGTACTAAGCTTTTGCAGCCACTCTTACCTCAACTACTAAAATCTTGTATCCACGAATCCATTTCTCATCTCTTAAACTGTGTTGCTTCACAAATAGTCTGTAAATGTAATCATGCAATATGGATCCTTTTGAGATGTCTTTTTTCACTTAAGGTTTGTCCTTTGTTTCTTATTGCTAATGTTTCTTATTCCAGCATACCATAGCTTTCTTAACCATTCATTCTTTTATATATATTTGGATGGTTTCCAGTTTGGGGCTCTTATGAATAAAACTTAAGAATATTGATATGCATCCATTATGTTATAATATATTTTCATTTGTTTGCTAAGAGTGCAATGTGGGCATGTAAAGGAAATCTGTTCTTAGTTATAAAGGAACTGTTAGACTATCTTATAGAGGACTGTCCCATTTTATATCCCCAGCAGCAATGTCTGAGCACAAATGGTCCATCTTCTCATTTTTTCTAGCATTTGGTGTTAACAATAATTTTAATGTTAGCCATTTTAATAGGGATGTAGGGATATCTCAATTTGATTTTAACTTACATGTTCTTAATGACTTAATGTTGAACATCTTCTCATGTGCCTAATGTCATCTGAATGTCCCTTTGGGAAAAATGTCTGCTTTTCTGATTGGGTTGTTTCTAATGTTGATTTTTGAGAGTTCCCTTTATAGTCTAGATGTAAGTCTTCGGCTGGATATGTGCTTTGCAAATAGTTTCTCTGGGTGTATTCTGTCTTTTTGCCCTTCAATATGGTTGTTCACAGAGCCAAAACCCTTGTTAAAGACTGTTGCCATCCTTGAACTTGTGACTTTTGTGCCTTAGTCTCCTGAGTGCTGGATTACAGCTGTGCACTGCCAACTTAGTAAGTTTTAACTTTTGATGAAGATGCCTAGTTTAATTAGTGAAGAATAGATTTTGCACATTTACGATTGAGCTAAATAATTTTCAATTTCCACCTTCTTCTTTAGCCTGGATGTTACATTATCAGTGTAGATGTAGTTAAACTGGAGATAAGTAAAGTCATTCTGTTTATATTACTCAAATGCAGTGGAATTCTGTGTATCTGACTCTGTTGAGACACATGTTCTTCTCTTTGTGGTGTTTTATTTAAGGAAAAAGGGAAAATTCAGTTCCATTAAGGAAGCAAGTCTTTATACACTAAATGGACCTGTAGTTTTGCTTGTCCCACTGATTTATGTAAACAGACAGACACCTCACGCTAAAGAAATGCAGGTTTGTTTATATATGCTTTGCTTTTAGGCTCTCCTGAAGGGAGCCTGCTGATTTGTTCTAAAAATACCGAACATCTTCCACTGTGTTGGAATGGCACACACTGGATTATGATGGTGAATAGAATAGATGTGGGCTCTGTGCCCACGAGCTTACCACTTTGTATCATCTTCCACATCGGCCCGTGGCGTCTGTCAGTGATTCACTGATTCAATTAAGTATCCTCATTTCCCACCTATCACAGGATCTTTATTGCTTTTTCAAAATGCAGCATGTCTTAAATCGCGAGTGACTGATTTAAATGCTTTAGGAGTGGCTACATTCTGTGAAAATGAAAACCAATCCAAGCAAGTCACTCTTGCAGGCGTGTACATGAGAATATATTCTAAGGAGGAAACTGTCATATTAATTACTATTTCCAGCTGGGGAAATATTTTTGCAAAGCCTTAAGTTACCTCAGAGGGATGGAAAATTCTAAATATGAGACCCCAAAGCCCATCATTCCCTTTATTACATAACGAGAAGCCCAGCCACTTGAATGAGTCAGATAGACAAATCCCTCTTTCATGGTTTACATTTTTGTTTCAAATGCTAAGCCCATATCATTTATAAAAACTTGATTCTATTTTAGTTCTATAGATTAGATTATTTTTCCATAAACTCGCTGCCTTGTTTATAGTCTGGTTTTATTATGATTTGCCCAAACACTAGAAAAGATTCTACAATAAGTTCTAAACTATTAGCTAAAAGTCAAAATTCGTTTTGAATCAACATTCTGAAGTTGAGTGTGGTTCCACATGCCTGTAATCTCAGCAGTCAGGAGCTTGACAAAGGGGGATGACTCTTAGTTCGAAGCCAGTACGTTTAAGGTCAACCTGAATTATGCAGTGAGACTATTAAAAAAAAAAGTCAGCATTCCTTTTAGAGTTAAATTGTTATCTCAATAATTAACAATAGTTATCTAATTGTTATCTTATTATATAGCAATTTTGTTTTTGCCTTTACTGTTTTCTTTCATTGTAAGCAGGATTTTGTATGGCAAGCCACAGTGGATTTGCTATGGTTTTTTCATTATTTTAGCAAAGGTAAGGTATATTTGTGGGTTTTGTAAATATTAATCAAATTATGATAAATGTGTGTGAGATAGATGTTATTAGTCCCATTTTGTAGATGATAGAACTGAGGTACTCCAGAGCTAGGAGCATGCTTAAAGTAACACAGTTAATAAGAGCCTGAGCGGGGTCCAAATCTAGTCCCTCTAGTTCCAGACTTTGCTTTTGACATACCCAATAGTCCCAAACTGTGGTTAGTCAGGCATTTTCCCATGTAATACAATAAAGGCATTGAGTGGCAGTATAGTAAAACAAAGTGATAAAAAATTTTGATAGAAACAAAATTAGACCTAGAGTCTGAAAATGTGTACTCTTACATCATCATTGCAATGTGACTAAGTCTACGCTGCTTTCTTATTGGTACCTAGCACACATTACCATAGATTTAATAGTACAAAGCAACATGAATTTATTCTACTGAAATTCTGGTAGTGCGAAGCTTAAAGGCAAAGTGTTGTCAGGGCCGCATTTGTGTTGGGAACTGGCGGGAAGAGTTCATATACTCATCTGCCTCTTTCTAGAGTCTGCCTGCATTTCTTAGCTTATGGCTCTGCATCTCTAGAGCTTATCACTACAGTCTCTAGCTCCATTGTTACAGCTCCTTTCTGTTCTTAACCCATCGCACCCTTCCCCCTGCTTTAGACAGAGTCTTTCTCCACATCCCAGACTGGCCTCATTCGTGGAAATTCTCCTGCTTTACTTCTGAGTACTAGGATTCCAAGCATAGCCCCATCCCCTTCCTCCCTCTTATGAGATCTACAGCAACATTGGGTCTATCTGGTTGACCCAACATGATCTTCCACTCAAAATCCATAACATAATTTTGTCCCTTTCTCCCTGTCTCTCCTCCTTGGACATGAGGATGTGGACATCTCTGTTGGCTATTTTATTCATCAATCACTTTATTTTTGTGAACCTCATTTTTCTTAATTATAAGGTGAAGGGACTGATCTAATTCTGGTCATTGAGATTTCTTGTTTCCTCCATTGAGTGGAAAGTTTTGTGACTGAAATCTTAATTCTAAAATATCTTTTCTTCCTTCATTTCCAATATCAAGGGGAAAGTGATAGTTTAAAAATTAAGAAGAAGGAGAAACTAAGATGCTTATGTCTGTGCAAGTGTACTTTAGCTGAGATTTAAAAGGAAGATGCTGTGTACTGGAGGCTTCTTAAAGACTTTTTAAACAGTATATTGGTGAATTTAGACTTTTATTTTTAGAAAAAAGCACTTTTAATTTATTTGTATGTGTGAGAGTGTTTTGCATGTGTGTTTGTGAACCATGTGGAAGCCAAAATAGGGCATTGTATTGAGTTTTAGAAAGTTGTGAACTACCATATGAATGCTGGGAAACAAAACCGGGTCCTCTGCAAGAGCAGCCAGGGCTCTTAACCACTGAGTCATCTCTCCAGCCATTGGAATTATTTCATTATAGAGTAATAAAAAATAAAGTTCAGTTGCTAGTTTGTATTACATAAAACTCTGTCTCTAAATGGTGTAAGCCATAAGGACATTTGCCATCTTATTACATCATGAAGGTACAGGGTTGGCAATACTTTAGCTCAGTTGTTTCATTTCAAACTCATATTTATTTCAGTGCTAATCATTTCTATGAAGTGAGCTTTGCTAGCTGCACCAGATCCCACAGTGCCTCAGCATTCTCATCTGTGTGTCTCAGGCTAGCCACTCCAAAGCCCACCAGCCTTGGAAATCATACAGCTAGGATAGTACATAGATGGTGCCTGGATTTAGTCAGCCATTGACGAATTACAGGTCGTTTATGTGAGTTAGGTAGTGTTCCAAGTATTGAAAAGATGGCAAACAGGACAAGATCCCTGTGGCACTGGAAAGTATTAAAAGCAAATGAGTAATGCACTTCCAGATTGTGGCGAATATTAAGAAGCAAACAAAGACTGAGTGAATAAAGTGATCTGTCACAGTTGTCCAAACCCATGGCTTTCCTTAAAGAACTCGGGCGATTTGGGGTTTTTCTCCAGGAAGAAGATATTTAGGCATATTTATTTTTACATCAAAATAAATAAATAAATAGGCTCAAATGTTTGCTATTTGCTAAGTGAAGGAAAATTCAGATGCGTTCATGAGAAGTCACTGATTTCCTCTGCTGTGCAAAGCTTGGCTTTGCTTGAGACGTTCTGGCGAACCCTGCACAGCCCAACACAGAGCAAAGTTTATTTCTCATTTGTATTCCCATATATCATTTGCTTTGTCTGGAGAACTTTAGCTATCTATAGTGGGTTTCTGGCCTCCAGCTTTCTCGCCATAAAGTAGGATTATCATCATAATATTTATGAATCATACAGCTCTGGAAAGATCTGTCATTAATCAAAATAATTATTAAATATCTCATAAACTTGTAGGCCAAAGAAAACGTTTAACATTTTTATTAAAATTGTGCAAATCATTCAGCAAGTTCAGGTTTTCATTCCCCCCCCCAATTTTAAAAAAAAGTAGGTATAGGATTGTCCAGAATGATAAGAACTGGATCCCCACAGGAGCGGTAGAAATAGAAACAAGCACGGGCTTTCTGGAGCGCCAACTGGCAGAACAACAGACAAGTCTCTAAAATATTCAGATTTACATCTTTGCCCCTAGTATAAAATTGATTCAGTGTTCAAAGGCGTACGTTTGGGGGCATTCATCATAATGTTGCTCATGATGACAACAGACAGTACACAGCTTGGTTGTTTAACTACAGGGACAGTTCACTTGTGTTCAATGTGGAATTTGTGTGTGACTATTAATGTAATGATGGCATTGATAGGAATTAATGGGCTCGGAAAGAAGTGCTCAGTGTACCAGCATTTATAGTGTCTGTGCTGCTTTTCTCTGAGCAACTGCAGTCAAGGGTGGCAATTGTGATCACTTGTAAAAACCTTGACGTTAAAGCATGTTACTGTGCAGTGCTGAAGGGTCCTGGGCAGTATGCTGAGCCTGGTCAAATGTTATCTCAGTGAACTTTCATCCTAACTCCTCTGAGCAGGCAATTTGGAGTCTTATTTCGTAGACGAGGAAGCCAGCTCTTAGAGGAATAGAAGACTTAAGTAAGGCCTTATCCTCTGTGATTGCAGAGACAGCATTTAAATCCAAACATTTGTCTCTAGCGCCTATATTCTCAAAGCCAACAGAGAAGCAGTGTATCCTAGAAGAATGTCACAAAAGGTATATTGTGGGAAACTCTTTTATATCATTTCCCATAACTACCTTTATGTGAGGTCCACGTATGTGGCAGGGAAAAGGTGGGTTAATATTTAATAAATACACAGATCAGCAAATTCCCACTCATGGGCCAAAGCCAGTCTGATAGTGGTCTTTGTAAGCCATAAACTCAGCTGCCTCTGCACCTTATTGACAGAAATGATTAGCTTCAATAAAGATTATGTGGCATACAGGGCCTAAAATTGTTAATATCAGGTCCTTTACAGAAAAATTAAAATTACAAAGCTTGCTTTATTTAATGCATTAGAAACCTGGACGAATGCCTATCCTGTTGAAATGATTGCTTTTCTGTTTAAGAGTTCCTGTTCTGCAGTAGGTACAGGCCGCGGGTGTCCAGATAGTCGATGAAGGTTTTCTGAGAAGGTAAACCAACAGCATACTTCAGAACTTCTGGGCCCCACTGTGCATGGCTGACTGGCATTCTCTAACTGGGTCTTGTGTGTTGCCCTGACAGACTGTTGCTGCTCCTCTGAGATGGACTGTGTATTCACAAGTGAGGGCTCCATTAGTCACGGAGAATTTCCTGGGCCCTGGAGACATGGTCATGACATCACCAAGAGCCAATGAGAAGGGAGCCTCTATAGTGCCAGCCTTCAATCCTCTTTGGAAGACTATAGACTATGTGTTCTATTCCTAGCCCTCGGGGTGTGATTTGAGACTGCCTCCCTCATCCAGCCATATTCTGGGCACCAAAGTCTAGCTTCTAGACCCGAGAGGCAAGGGCAGGCTTGAAAATCTGCAGAGCTGGAGGCAGATTCCCATTGACCATTTTTTTCCAGAGCTCAGGTTTTTCTTCCCACAGTTTTCCACTCCAAATGACGTTGTTGCTTTATGTGGCAAAGGATGAGTGGCGAAGGATGAAGTCTGCCTTAGATAAAATATGGCTGGCAGTTAAAATTTCTGGGTAAGTATAGGTTGGTAGCATAACAAAATCAGAAGCATATTTTGCTGTTTTGTTACATTGCTTTGTGTGTGCTTTAACAGCTTTTAACAGCAACTGCTCCTAGCAAAATTAGTGTGGCTTAAAAACAGGGCAATTACCCAAGGAGCTTTGCCGAGGGGTTTAGGAGTACCTCATTAAATCTTTTATCTTCGAGAAGAAAAGACCCCCTCCACATCTCTTTTTTTGAGATTTAAATATTTTAGATTTGCAAGCCTCTTTCTTTTCCTTCTTTTCTCCCTCCCTTTCTTTCCTCCTCTTTTTCCCTCTTGCCTCCCAATTTACAAAAATAATTTGTAGAATTTAGTTTTAGACGTAACTTTGTTAACCCTGTGTTCAAGAACATGCAATCAAATATATGTTTCTAATTGGTTCAGTATCTTGTTAATAAACTAAAATAATAAAACACTTTTTAAAATTGTTCAAAGCTCACATTTGTAATCATAGCACATCTGAAGCAGGAGGATCTCAAGTTCAAGGTCAATCTGAACAAGACCTTGTCTCAAAAAAAAAATAATAATCCTGGAAATTGAGGCTTGGAACTAAGGCAGGCATGATTACTTGTGCCTGTAATACTTGAGTCTTAGACTGAAGAACTGACAAAAGTTCAGTGTCAGCCTAAGCTGTAGATAGTGATATTTTTCCTTAAAACCAAACTGAAACAAACACAAACAATCCCCAAAACAACAAAAGCAGAAACCCCTCCCCCAAAAATCCAGCAACCAAAACCTAGATAGTGATATTTTTCCTTAAAACCAAACTGAAACAAACACAAACAATCCCCAAAACAACAAAAGCAGAAACCCCTCCCCCAAAAATCCAGCAACCAAAACCAGAAAAACTCTTTATGTGGACTTCATACAAAGTTTTATAGTTTAATCCAGTAAATGAAGCCAAAATCTATTTCGTACCTTTCCATGAAATCAAAGATAAATTGTCAGAGTAGCCTTCATTATTAGTTCATCTACAACTACTGAACACTGCCTCTGCCATGTTAAAATTTTCCCTTGTTTCTGCAGGATGAACATAGTGATGTTATATGATTATAGGGAGTGTATTTCAGAAGCATCTTAGAGCCCAGAAATTGTTCCTTATTTTCTGAGAACACATATACTCATGACTATAAACACAGCCTCTAGAACCATGTAATATACTGCAAATGAAGCTTTTTTTTTAAAGCCACTGTAGAGTTTTTCCCATAAAAATCTTTATGTCCTAGATTTTTCCTAGAGAGGTGACTTAGTGGTTAAGAACACTGGCTGCTTTTCTAGAGTACCTGGGTTCCATTTCCACCCAACCATCTGTAACTCCGGTTCCAGAGGATCTGATACCTTATTCTAGCCTCTATAGGCACCAACTATTCATTTGGTACACAGACATGCATATAGGCAAAGCACTCATACACATAAAATAAAAATCAGAAAATTTAAAAATCTCTATACAATTCAAAACACAAATCATTAAAATTTCAAATGTGTGTGATATATTCTAAATGATTTCAGTTTTTATAGCTGAGGAAACTGAGGTGTAGACAGCTTGAACCTTCTACCAGATGTCATTCACAGAAGTAGATACCGAATGGAAAAATTCATTGTTTTAATGAAAGCCCTTAAGAGAACAGCGCTTTGTGTGATTCCACATATTTGATTCCGTTTTCCTTTACTGCATTAAAGCTTTTTGTTATGAACAAAACGCTCATTTTTACAGCCCTCTGATTGGTCTGAAGCAGCGGGTTGGTGTAGTGTAGGCAGAGCTGAGACAGGCTCGCTAAAATGGTGGGCTCTCTGTGGTGACTGCACTCTGTGAGCTCTCCCGAGGCCTGGTTCTTAGCAGAGAGTGCATTCTACTCACGCACACACCAGCTCTCCCACCTGAGCTAATATTTGCCACCTCTTTCCTCAAATGGTTGTCACGACTACTGATGATTTGATAGCGTGCTTCAAGGCTTTTGGAAGTAAGGTCTTGTGCACAGTCAGCACTGCCGCTTCGACCTCACCCCACCCCCGCCCCAGGTGCCTGACAATCAGGTTAATCACACTCCTGACTTTGGTGAGGCTAGGCCTTGGGAGTTCTACTGCGTCTGGTTTGGATGCTGAAAGCCAGGCATATCTTAGAACAACCGCACAGCAAGGTCTCTTTGTTGCTTCTGTTTTCTGCACACTTGAGACACAGCAGATGCCGCCCTCGGAAAACACTCCCAGAGGTCCAGCCTGCTCTGTTGATCATATCATTAAGCCCTAAACCTTTTCTGCAGAAGACAAATTCTCCAAAGTTCCTTCCAGAATATGGCAGTGAAAGGTCAGGACAGACAATGAGATGAGTGTCTGAAAAGTTAAAGAGGAGCTATGTCACCCCGAAAAGGGCTGGCATCGATTTATTACAAAAACCAAACCCAGGAGGAAGAAAAGCCTTTAGTCTCATTAAGGAATCCAGACAAAAATCCCACTTAATCTGTCTGCTTTTCCTTTTCCTCCAGTTCAGCTGGTGTGCAGGTGTAGGGCAGCCTTGGCAGAGGCTTCGAACACTTGGAAAAAGGAGTCATTACTGAAAGTCACTGACACACACTTCCCTTGGAATGCTGCTGATGTCATGGAAAACCAGGACCTTAGCAGTAACCCCTAACAACCAGAGCTACGGTAAACACTAAATGTTACCTCCACCAAGGCATTGGTTTTTAAAGACTTTTAACAGGCTAAAGCTTGCCAGCCACAACTCATAAAAACGTTCTTATAATTTTGCTCTCCTTACTAAAAGCCCTGGATAACTGCTAAGGTTTCTTTGGCACTCAGGGACACAAAGCCAAATTCACGTCAGTTTGAAGGTTCGCTGATCAGATTCTACAGCACTTCTTTTCCAGTCCTCTTCATGCCCCCTGCCATGCTCCCGGGGTGAGGCCTTGGCAGACTTAACCGTGCTTCAAAGAAGCCCCTTGTCTTTCTGTATTGCCTCAACTTCTGGTGGTGAGGTGAACTGGTGTGTGGGGGTTTTGCCTAATGTTTTGTCAGACTGGTGGTTAACTCAGTCTGTTAATTGGTAGCCTTAATTTACTGGTTACATTTCAACCAATTTGAGACATGCGAGCAAAGTGACATTCCATCATTCAAACTCTTAACTAGGTACAGAGCAAGAAAGCAGCAGCAAGGGCTGCAGTAGAGAACGGTTCAGAATGGCAAAAGACACGGAAACTACGAGATTTGAGATCGTTTTCTCCCAGCCTTGGTGAAATATCATTATTTAGACAAAAGCCGGTGTGGCTTCCTTCTGACCATCCTCAGGTGGGAAGAGGCAGAATTCTTGCATGGCTTTTAAAGGGCATCTTTGAGGTGACCGTAAACTGTATCACCAAATTAGGATAGTTTTGAGAATGAAGGAGCTCTTTTAATAGATGCCCTGTTTTAAAAACACCCTGAGACTTCTGAAGCAAAAATAAGGCATATGGTCACCCTTCTCATCATGCTAAACCCCATCTATCCCAAGCCGTTTGAGTGCTAGAGACCAGGCCATCCACACAGTTCAACTTCTCTATTTACAAGAAGGTAACTCCAATTTTAGAATTGCAAGATGAAGTCATGGATTTTGCTCCTTAAATAAATCTATAAGTAAGTCTAAATAAGTCTAAATCCACAATCGAATTTGCCCAGTTTTGAACATTCACTTCTACAGCTAGGGGACCATGCTTCTTAACATGTGACCTTGGGACCCTGAGGGCCACTGAGATGCTCTCAGAGAGGCCATGCAATGCTCACCCGCATCAGAAGACATCATCTACCCTTCCCATCTTACTCTCTTCCTGCTGTATGCACCCCACTGCCTAGGCTGATCTTAGAAGACAGGTGTCATCTGAGGCTAGACCCTCAACAGTATTGTAAGAATGTAAATGATTTTACTCTTCTACTAAACCTTGTTTTAGAAAATAGTTTTTTCTTAATAGAAAGCATGACTTATTAAGGTGTTATGGACTTCTTTTCTATTATGATTTCATAATTTTAACAAAATAAATGCCTTAAAAATCATCAGTTATGGTTTCGTATATAATAAATGTAGTCTTTAGGAATAAAGTCTCCGCAGGGCTCTAGTAATGTTCAAAATGTTTAAGGCTGTGGCTCTAGACTTTTATTTCTCCCCAGGAAGGGATTTGCAGATAAAATAAATTCCATAAGAAAGACCAGCCACTCGCCATGTGTCTACCTCAGTGACTTGTGTATGGCTCATGTTCTCACATGAATATGGGTAGGCTAAGCTTCTGTGGTAGTTGCAAAGTTTCCATGTTCTCTGATGTTTGGGTATTACATTTATTCACATTGCTATGTTCTTGAATGGTTGGTATGTGTGTGTGTGCGCGCGCGCACGTGTGCGTGTTCATGTATGTGCATTTGCATACATGTGAATGTGGAAACCAGAGGTTGGCACTGAATATTTCTCTTGATCACTCTCTACCTTATGTGTTTTGAGAGAGAGTCTCCCACCACCCCTGGCACTTAGTTACTGTTAGTGAGTTTTGGAGAACCATTTGTCTTGTTTACACTGAGCATGTGCTGTCTCACTGAGACACTCTCAATCCGGGATGGCTTTTTTTTTTTTTTTTTTGCTTGTTGTTTGTTTTAACCTGCCCCATTCTGCCCTTCATTTCAGCTGTCACCTTCAGTTTTCCTTCCTGGACCAGGGAAGCCAGGCCAATCCACAGGCCACCCAGTCTGTCTCATCACCCTCTATTACTGAGCCTGCTAATCTGCCTGGGCCCACTCACGTTTCGGTTTTCCTTGGCTAATTTCACGTGCCTTTATGTCAGAAGAGAAACTTTATTCTGTTTCCCCAGCTGTAAATATAGCTGCTCTTCCTTCTCTGCAGGGGATACTTTCCAAGATGCTGCTTGGGTGCCAGAAACCAATGACAGTAGTAATCCTTACATGTTGGTTATAGTTCCCCATCTCTATGTATACTTATGTGTACTTATACACACATACATACACATATGACTGGCTAAAAACTGGGCAAGAATACACTGCTATAGTACATGATGAGACTATTAAAGAACATCTAAGTTTAAATATATAGGAAGAAGGAAAACTTGAGAAATTTAACTACTCTACTAAAGTGTTATTTTTCAATGTCTAATAATACAAATTCTGTGGGTCCAAAAAATACTTTGCTTTTGGAGTAAAAGAAATCAGACTAAGGAAAGAAGACAAATTTCATTTTGTATTCTAATTTTGCAAGTGTATATATATATATATATATATATATATATATATATATAGTCACACGTGTGGGGTGTACATGTGTGAAAGTATGTAACACATGTGTGCCAATAGAGTCCAGAAGTTGATATCACATGCCTTTTCTCTGTTTCTCTCCAGTTTATTTACTGAGATAAGGTCTCTCTCTGAACCAGAGGTCACTGATTTGACTAGTCTTGCTAGCCATTTTATTCCAGGGATCCCCTGTCTCTGCCTCCTGATTGCTGGGATTACAGGGGCAGCTATCCCTGCTTGGCTTTTATGTGCTAGAGACCCACACTCCAGTCATACTTACTTTATCCACTGAGCCATCTTCCCAGCCATCCTCTGATTTTTCAAATTGTTCCATAATTTAGAAATTCTGTTTTGTTATTGTTGTTCTTTTTAGAAATTCTATTTTTAATACCTACTTGCTAGATAGATATATGTCAACTTGACACAAGCTAACGTCAACTGGAGGAGGGAACCTCAATTAAGAAAATGCCTCCATAAGACTGGACAGTAGACAGGCCTGTGGGGCCTTTTTAAAATTAGTAGCTGATGGGGGAGGGCACAGCCTATTGTAGATGGGGTCATCCCTGGGCAGGTGGTCCTGGGTTCTACAAGAAAGCGACTGAAGAAGCCATGGGAAGTAAGCCAGGAAGCAGCACCTCTCCATGGCCTCTGCATCAGCTCCTGCCTCCACATTCCTGACCTGTTTGAGTTCCTGTCTTGACTTCCTTTGATGATGAACAGTGCTATGGAAGCCCAATAAACCCTTTCCTCCCCAAGTTGCTTTGGTCATGGGATTTTGTCACTAAGACACTCACTTAATTTGAAAGATGTCTCCAAAGCTTAAAATTAACTTGCTGCTTTTTAAATCAACGTGACAGGGAAAGCTGAGGCCATAGCTTCTTTGAATATCAACTTTATCTCCATGTGTTGACAATTACATATGATAAATGAAACTCAAAATCTTAAGTTTTATCATGGCACCTTTTAGTGACAAGCATTTTGTTTGGTTTTAGGTTCATTGCTTTTTAGTATTGTTAAATTATATAGGTGGTTTGTTTGTTGCTCTCTTCTGGAGAAGATAGCAAGCCTTTTGAATAATAATAATAATAACTCGCTGAGAAATGCATTCTGGCTCAGAACACAGAGTCTGAGAGAGGGCATCATTTTTATAAAATCAATGTTAACAAGGTGGATGGGAGTAGGTTCTCTGGCCTGAAACGAAGCCTTGGAGAGAGCTGATGTTTGTGGACAGGTCCCTGGTTCCCTATGGGCTGGGCTGGGGGTGCTGGGTGCTTGTCCCTCCTTTGCTGCTCTTAAGTATTAGTGTGGTGTTAGCCAGTCCCCATCCTTCCTAACTAGTGTTGATTTGCCCATCTGTAAGGTGAGGTAGGATCGAATGCTCTCTAATGTCTCTGACGGAGGAAACATCTCCTGTTTGCTCTATGCTACGTCGTGAGCTCGCGTTCTCCAAGTCCGTGGTTGACAGATATGGTGTGCGAGGAAACGATACACAGCGCAGCCCTGAGTGGGTTCTGACCACACTGATGTGCTAATCCCCCAAGAAGAAAATGCAAAATGGTCCAGAGATTGAACATGAAAACGGTGACAGTGAGAGAAACATTGAAGCAGACACTGAAAGCCTCATTTCCTGGCCCGTCTGCCATGAGAAAGGACAAGCCTGCCAAGTCCTTCAGGCCGCCAAAGCCCAACACTTGGGCTAGCTCTTATTTTGAGCTTCCCACACCACATGCCCAAACCGCACAGGAACGTTGACTCTCTCCCTTCATACTTGTGCCTTTTGGCTACACTTCTGTTTATGCCAAGCCCTTGCCTAACTCCTTTCCTTCCAGCTGTCACTGTGTCCTGGCTGCTGCCTTCTGGGGCCTTCAGAGAGCAGCTCCAGTCTTCAGGGGTGGCACAGGCTGATGGGGATGGTGACAGAGCGTTGGTAGGGTGTGTGGACCCCGAAACTGCAGTCATTTCTACCTGGTTTCTAAACAGTTCCAGCAGTGCTCTCGCCGCTTCTTGGCAAATGTTAGCACTGATGGCTTTAATTTTTTCCCCTCTCCCTCCCTCTTGGGGAGTCCCCGCCCCCCTGCACATTCTTTGGCAATTGGGTCTGTGAACATCCTGTGGAAGATTTGGTTTGTCTTATTTTCTTTTGCCAGACTGTTCATCATCTTTTCTTCTCTCACACAAAACATATTTATCTATTGAGAGACTTTTAAGGCCAGTAAGACGGAGACAGAGCCACCAGCCTCACAAGCTTAGAGATGTGATTCCATGCTCCAGGCCACTTGTCTGTCCAGCCCCAACTGTTGTGGTGGCCTTTTACCTCTGCCCTGTGATGTTCTTCTGTCTCCATCCACCTCCTATTGGCTTAGTGATGGCCGCTAAGAAAAGACACACTTTCTCATTGTTTAAGAAAACCCAGGAAGAATCAGGAAATGTGGCTGAAGAATCTTGGCTGGATAGAAAGAGAAGCTGTGGGTTATGAAAGTTTTAAATTGTTCTGCTCTGCTTGGTCTTTGTCTGCTGGCTCAGTGTGGAAAGGAAAACCAAACAAAAGCCCCACACAGTCATTGTCTTCTGTCTCCAAGCATTGTCTTTTGTGGAGGAGTGGCGCTTCTGCAGAAACAATGGCTTGTTCTCTGCCACTCTTTCTGGCACCTTCATGAGCTGCTAAGCTCTGCATCTCTCTGCCAACTCCGACCCACACTTGTTTCTAAGGGGAACTCCACACAGTTTCAGGATCTCATTCAGCAAAAAACAAACTCAAAGTGTGTTTGTACTTGGGTTTGTCTGATGTTTTCTCATGTCTGTCTGTATTTTGTGTTTTACTTAAGTAGATGAAATATTGCTAGATGTTAAATTGAAACAGACCAGTGTAGTTGGCAAACCTTTAGTTACAGGTTTTGTTTACTTGGTATATGTTATGTAATGTCTTCTTAATAATATTGGTGATATAACCCCGCAAAGCCTCTCTTCTTTTATTTCTGCCCGTCTAGTTGGTTTGGCTATATTGTGTCTTGTAATCAGATAAACTTTCTCTTATTTATCTTTCTCCAGTTCCATATTTTTACATCGTGTATAATGCATAGAATCATAGTATGGTGAACTATTAAGACCTGGAAGGGCTCTTAGATGTTAGCTATCTGAATTCCTTATTTCTTGGATGAGAAAAAGAAAGCCAAGAAATAGAAGTCATTGCGATCACACGCTTGCTGGAGCCTAGGCTCACAAGCTTCATTTCCACAATCAAAGTTTTCCCTGCTCTACCACCCAGTCTAATGTGTCAGGACTTTCCCAAAGCACTGATAATAGTTCTTCCAACTATTCCATAGCCATTCCTATGGGAAAGGACACAGGCCCTGGAACCAGTCAGATTTGGGCTTGGGTATGCTGGCAGGGTGACTTGGGCAAGTGAGGAATACTTGGGGAACTTTGTTTCTTCCTCTGTATTCTAGGAGTATTAATAACATTAACGCTTTGGAATTATTGTAAATATGATATGACATAACCTATATAGTGTACCTGCTACAGTATCCTGTTTAACCAATGATTATGAATGCTTGCTGGTCATTTAAATGATAACTTGAAGTAGCCATCTTATTATTGAGCAATTTGAGCCTCTTTTGTTCAGTAACAGTTTTCTAATTTAGTGTTAATCTATGAGTGGAGTGAGTTGTCTGGAAATTAATTCCTGAAATGATTTATAGCATGACTGTGTATGCATTTCCTCTTCTTTATGACTTTCATTTCAATCTAGCCATAGTGCATCTTGTCCAGAATTTTTTGTACAAGTTAAATTCACCCAAAGAAGATATCTGAAGTATCTGTGGTTTTATCCTCTGCTTTTTATGTAGCCAAACATTATGTTTTAAGCCTAGAGAATGTTTCATTCAGACTTTTCAGAAGTTGGGAGATTTAGTATTATCTGATACATATAGAACTCTGTGAGGACCAGTTTCACTGTAAAATCATCTGTACTGGTTCAGAGTACAAGATGTTATAATGTATCAAAAAGGTGTCCAAAACATCTCTCTCAAAAGGAAGCAGACCTTATTTCTTCAATTTAGTAAAACACAATCACTTGTAATATAGTTGATCTTCCTTGTGGAACCTCTAGCTGCCAAGGGATTCTGAAGCTCGTTGCCATGGTTATAGGGGAAACTGTCACCTCTTCAGGGTTTAGATAGAAGTCTTAGTTAGAGGAAAGTGCACATGCAGCCAGAGTAGTGCGCAGAGAATGTTCCTTGTGCCTGCTCGTACCTCATGCCATAGTCCATTAAGAGCTCTAGCTGGTGACTCCTTCAGGATATAAACAGGATATATGATTTTGGAGGGATATTGGATAATCAAATATGGCTGGAAGTAGAAGGTGGTATATGGCTATATTTTGAGTTCATTCGGTTTTGGGGCCAGACCAGAGAATTTGGTAAGCACCAAGACTTACCACTTAGAACCACACTCAAATAGTTGTGGTAGCAAAAGAATTTCTTCAGGAGTCTTACTCCGCTTGAGGCATAACAGCCAGAAGTTTCTGGCTCTAAGTCCGAAGTTGGTGAATGTTAGAAAAAAATCAACTGAAATCTATAAATTCATGAGAAATCATTCAATCAAATGAGAGTATGTGCTTCTGTAATTTTCATTGAGAAGATATATCCTGAGTACCTGTGTTATGGATACCAATCTCACTGCCTCCTACTGAGAGTTAATGTATTCTAATTTAAAATGAAAATGTCATTAAGAAGGTAAATTTTAAGACTTTCTATTTGACATCGGTATTGTTGAAATTCTGACTTATAAACCTGGCCGTTTAATCTTCCCTTCTTCTTTCTTCTTTTGCCTGCTCCTCCTCCTTTTCCTCTTTTTTTTTCTCCTTTTCATTTTCTTTTTGGAACAACGTCTCACAATGTAGCCCTGGCTAACCTAGCGTTCATTATGTACACTAGACCAGTCTCAAACTTGCTATAATCCTCCTGCATCTGTCTTCCAGGTGCTGAGATGACAACATGTACTACCGTGCCCAGTTAATCTTCCCATGTCTTAAGGCTTTTTGTCAAGAGCTGTTCATGATCCTAAACTTGGCCTTCTTGTTTAGTCATTCCTTGAGCATTTTTACACTCTAGAAAAGAAAATGACACCCGCTATTATAATTCATCATCATCAGTATTATTTTTCCCTTATAATTTGACAGCACTACTATAGCATCCAGTGGCTCCCAGTTTACATATAATGGGTTTTTAATAAGTATTTTTAATTTAATGATGAATAAAGAAATATTTTTGTGTGTTTTAAACAACTATCATGGAGAGACTTACTACGCAGGAACTGCTTTATTTAAAATTTGAGGGCACCCGCCAACACATACACACGCACACACATACACACATTAATAGTCAAATAAAAGAAGCTGAAAATTTGAGAGTGAGGAGGTACTTGGGAAAGACTGGAAGGAGGGTTATAAGAAGGACTAGAGAGAGAAAAAGGGGAAGTGGTATATTTTAAGTAAAATATATTTGAATAAAAAAATTGAACACAGAACTAAGAAATTCAAGGGAATCTTTCAGTAATACTGAGTCATTACAGGCCAATGAGTAAAATTTGGTAAGTTTTAACATATGTATGTGTGTGTGTGTGCATTAAACCATAATCACAATGAAGATGAGTATGTTCATCATCCTCAACAGTTTCTACAACACTTTCCTATCTGTTAATGCCTACCATTCTTCTTCAAGTAAATAACTGGCATATTTTTGTTATTCTAAATTATATTTTATCTTCAAGAGTTTTACATAAGTGGATTAAGTTTTTTAGTCTGAATTATTCATGCCATTTGTATCAGTATTTTATTTTTTATTGCTAAGTAATATTTCACCATGTATACATATCACCTATGCTTATTCATTCTTCTGTTGATGAATAGTTTGGCATGTATTATAATTAAAATCACTTTTACTGTTTGACTATAAATTAGTAAGTGAAGTAATGCTTTCTTTTCCTGTGAGTGGGATGACTAGATTATGGGATGGATGTTATGTTTAGCTTTGTAATCGTTTTGTCTTCTTACCAAGAGTGTGTTGCTCCACATCCACACCAGCACTCGACCATGCCACTGCCTATATTTTAACTGTTCTGGTAGATGTTTAGTGGTTTCTCTTTGTTTTAATTTGCAGTTATCTTGTATCATATGCTTATTTATCATTAAACAAATTTCTGCTAGTAGGACTGGGAATTGAACCAAGTAACCCAGGGCCGTTTAAATGATAAGAAAACAGAAAGAAAGAAAGAAAGAAAGAAAGAAAGAAAGAAAGAAAGAAAGAAAGAGAGAGAGAGAGAGAGAGAGAGAGAGAAAGAAAAAGAAAGAAAGGAAGGAAGAAGGAAGAAAGAAAGAAGAAAAGAAAGAAAGGAAGGAAGGAAAGAAAAGAAAGGGGTGGAAGGAAGGAAGAAGAAAAAAGAAAGATAAGAAAGAAGAGAAAGAAAGAAGAAAGAAAGGGAAAGAAGGGGGTAAGAAAAGAAGGAAATTCTTTACTATGGAGTATGGAGTTATATCCCCAGCTTTTGTCTTTATTTTTTTTTAGTTTTAATATTCAGTATATTTTGTATAAAAATCCAATATCAGGGGGCTGGAGAGATGGCTCAGAGGTTAAGAGCATTGTCTGCTCTTCCAAAGGTCCTGAGTTCAATTCCCAGCAACCACATGGTGGCTCACAACCATCTGTAACGAGGTCTGGTGCCCTCTTCTGGCCTGCAGGCATACACACAGACAGAATATTGTATACACAATAAATAAATAACTATTTAAAAAAAATCCAGTATCATATATGCATTTTGAAAAAAATTTCTTCCAATTTTTGGATTATCTGCTTTTCATCTTAACATTATCTTTCTATACAGGAGATACATTTAATTTTTAAACACTTTTAGTTTTTAATTTTATTATTTAGTGTGTGTGTATGCCATGTGTGTAGGGACAATGGTGGAGGCCAGATAAAGGAGTTGGAGCCTCCCTCCAAAAAATCTGGAGTTACAGGCGGTTGTGAGCTACCTGATACGGGTGCTGGGAATTGAACTCAGGTCCTCTGGAAGAGCAGCAGGTGCTCTTAACCGTTGAGCCATCTCTACAGCCCTGAGAAGTGTTTTTATTTTACTAAGATTCTACCTGTCATTGATTTTCATGGATTGTGTTTTTGATGTTCTATCAAAAACCTCAGTGCCCAGCTCAGGTTACCTACCTTCTTCCTTTGTTGTTGTCCTAGCTCCTTTTCCTGTTGCTTTGATGAAATACCCTGATGTTAAGGGAGAAGAGGCTTATGGTTTGAGGTTGCAAGTCCGTCAGGGCAGGGAACTCAAAATGGCTGTAGCTTGGAACTGCTAGTAGCATTGCATCCTTAGTCAGGGGGAAGAGAGCCGTGAGGGCATATGCTCAATTCACATCCTTCTTTGACACAGCCCAGGATGCCAGTCCAGAGTATGCTGCTACCCACTGTGAGTGGCTCTTCCCACCCCACCTAACTTAAATCATTTATTTTATTTGAACATAATTATACATGAGTAATAAAATCCCACTCTATACTCTTGTTTGGGCAATCAGTTGTTGTTAAAATATACTTAAGTAATAAAAATATGTAGTTATCAAAAGTTACCATTCCCAGTGATTACCAAACCTTTGTGTACACCCATATTTCCACCAGTTCGCTGAATCATAGGCATTAAACTGAAGGATTTCTTTCAGTCCCTCCACCTCTATCTTTCTTTGTTGTTGTTGTTGTTGTTGTTGTTGTTGTTGTTGTAGGCAAAACTGTCTACCTTTAAGGTGTATCTCTTGTCCTTTTTACATCTTTTATTTTGAGGTGGTCTAACTAAGTTGTATTTAGTGGCCTTAGACTCAGTCTGTATCCCAGGTTGGCCATGAACTTGTGGTCCTGCTGCCTCAGTCTCCCTAGTAGCTGGCATTACAGGCCTGTGTCACTAGGCCTACATCAGGCCAGGCTTGTCATCCTTTAGTTCAGGTTGATGCACTGGTGGTAATTTTAACTTTTGTATGTCTTAAAGGGTTTATTTCACATTAAAATGATACCATTAGTTCTTCAAGAATTTCATACGGTCTATTTTGAGGATAGTCACTTCCCCTCAGCTCTTCTCAGATCTGTCCTCTCTACCCTCATTTGTCTGCCTGTCGAGCTTTGGATTTTCTTCTTTTATTTGTTGTTTAAATCCATGGAGTCCCCGTATGTTGCTCAACTACTCTTGGGAGTGAGTATAGCCTGCCCTTCAGAAGTCACACCATTAAAAAACCAACAACAAAAAAGAACTGATTCCCTCTCCCCAAAACTATCAAATGATCAAATGTCACCTTTGCTTTTGATAGATACTTTTGTTGGATATAGAACTCTAGGTGAATTTTATTTTTCTTCCACTTTTTTAGAATAATTTTTTAAGGATCAATCTATTTTAATCCTATTTTTCTTGTCTGTTTTTCTGGGTGAAAGATGTTAAATAAAAAGCACACCTGTAATTCTAGCACTGGGGAGGTTGTAGGCGGATCTAGAGTTCAGGGCAGCCTCAGCTACACAGTGATTGCAAGGCCCGCTGGGGCTACGTGAGACATTGTCACAAAACTGCAGTTTTGATTGATTTTTGATGGTAGGGTCAGTCTTGTCCATGTTGGTCCATCTTGGTCAGAAGCAAAAATTCTATAGGGGGCTTCCTGTAGGTTTTCAGTAGCATAGAAATGACCAGTAGCAAAACAGAGTCACTAATGGAATTAGGAAGGGAATTAACTTCAGAATTATGATACTATGTTCTCCCTCCCCCATCCTCCACACTTACATAATAGATTTCCTTGTCTACACTGTGGACCACACCAGTGGGTAAATTATTGAGCTGTGAGAGGGAAGCATGCTTAAGCTCCCTGAATGGGAAGATTCTTTGGACTGTGTTACATAAAGAAGAAATGACACAAAGGATCCTCATTGGTGTCGTGACCTTGAAACAGTAAATGGCTCAGACATTTTTTGGTTTTGTTTATGTCATTTTGTTTATTTTCAGGTTTTCCTTGGGGAATCAAATGACTTTTGCTGTTGTTTTTGTTTTAGGGGGCTTTTTGACAAAGGGGGACAAGAAAAAAATCTTTAAAAATGCAAATTTTTTTCTTGTTCTTACATCTCTTGTAATGTCAGCTAAATCAGTGTCTGTAAAAAAAAAATCCAACCTTTTTTATGAATAGTTTCAAAAGTAGAGACATTCATATGTAACAGTGACTAACTGCAAAGTGTTAACCCAGATCTTTGCAGTTTGCAAGCGTGAGTTTGGGTTTGACTAAATGCTCAGCGCAGAGATGGTTAAACCCGACGAGTAATGTGCCAAGGTTTGGAGTTTACGCTGCCCACTTCTGTGACTAATTAGCACGTCCCATTTTAGAAGTCAGTGAAGGAAGAGCTAGATAAATGAGAGATTTTTCTCCGTGTCACGTCCTGCTTAGAAGAGGGACACAGGGTGTTGAGTTGCAGTGAACAATGAAACAGACTTTAAAATTAAGCCCTTAGCGTGCTGTTTACGCCCAGTGCCGCTCTGTTGTGGCTGCGGCAGGCCCAAGAGAAAAGGCCACTGCTGTTTATTTGTTTGCCTCCACACAATTTCCTGCGTCATCACATTTTTTTGTGGACCAAGTGTTTGAGGTCGATGATGCTGATGGAGCCCTTACAGAGTGGAAGAGGTTCATCTCCATCAGGAACAGCCTTTGTATTTCAACTTTTGAAATTCCAGATCATTTAGCTGTTAGTGTTGTTTTCTGTGCCTTTGTGGGGGAAGTTACACTGCCTTCTGTTAGCCTTTAGGAAGAACCTTCTTTAAGTCAGCGAAGCATGTGAAGAAACCATGAGCCCATATGAAGCTCTTAGTAGCTTCAAGCCCTGGCCCTGCTTGGGTCTTATAGTTTGGCAATTAAGATGTATGCATAGTGGTCTCAAAGACTTACTTTCTTTTGGTTTTAGCCTTATGATAAGTCATATTTAAATTTCATTCTAATGGAGTCATTATGTCCTATGTGATAATTTAGTTCCAGTTATTCATGAAGTGTGTTGGGAAAGCATATATTTGAGCTTAATGAATTATAAATTCTCCTTATTGATAATGGTGCCCTTCCCCCAAGCTGATTCTTAACAGTTTCAAAATTGAAACTTTGTTAACATTCTTTTCTTTCAGAAGCATTTTGCACCCCTGAACATGAAAGTATAAGCCTTAGGCATTAAGAGTTCCTAATCTGACTCCAGTAACATCTCTTTGATTCAAAGTGGTGGTGTAGTTTATACAAGACTTACTTTGTGTACCGCTGTTGGGATGGTGGGGAACAAAAGGGCAAAAAGATTAAATATTCAAGTATTTAGATTCCATTGTAGGTCAGCACTCCATAAATGACTGTTCCAAACCTTTGAAAATGACCTGAAGTGGGATTTGGAAAACTAGAAAGACCTTACTTTTCTTCTGATTTCCATTTTTTAACTCATATCCATAAGCAAGAGCTATATGTCAGTCCTTCAAGTTGTTTTGCTTCTCATTTTAACAGTTTTCACATAGTAAGTGGATTGTGAAAATGAACATACTATATAGAAGTCATATAGTAGCAGTTATTGAGCTGGGTAATCTGAGGATTGTAGAACTAAAAGAAGTCTCAGGTCTCTTTCAAACCCCTTGTGTAATTTGATAGCTGAGAAAGCTGCTGTTCTGAAGTGACTCAGCCTTGCCCAACAGAACTAGTAAGTTCTTAATTCTGATGAAGATGGCCACCCAGGCTGCCTGAGTACCACCGACCGAGTCTCTTCTTACCCAAAATGCTGGAACCCAAAAATGTTTCGAATTTCAGACTACTTTGGATTGTGGAATGTTTGTATCTGCAGGATGATATGTGGGGTGGGAATCAAATTTAATTGGGCAGTTCACCTGCTTTTCACATATATCTCATTCACACAGCCTGAACATAATTTCAAGCACAATACCTGTAATATGCCCTGTGTGTGGCCTGTCACGTGAGGTCAAGTGTGAAATTTTTCCACTCGTTGCATCATCCTGCCCTCCAAAAAGTTTCCGGTTTTGGATTTTAGGATTAGGCAAGCGGAACCTGTAGATTTTAGTTCCGTTCTGCTATATTTTAGAAATAACAGTTCACCAGAGCTCCACATATTAAAGAAAAGCAATCATGTTGGTAACCATTAACTTTTAAATATATCAAAAGCCTATTTGTTTTGGACTTTTTTTTAAAAAAAAATCTTAATTTATCTTTGGTTTGTCAGAAAGCCACAATATTACTTTCCAAGTTGGCGAGAAGTTCCTGGAGAAGACCTCTTATATAGACTTCTAAACTTCTCGTCTGAGGGTTTAATAACCTGTGATTTCCCTGTGATAGTCTTAGAGACAGCCAGCTCTCCTTGAGATCACAGAAGAATAAGCATTCTGCTTTTGGCATCTCCCATGAGCTGACTAATAGACAACTTTCAGGGAGACGAGCTCACGATGGACTTCCCACCACACCCTTTGCACAGCTTTCCTCTGTGCTTCTCCTACCAGATCCCAACTTGCCTTGACTAAACTCAGTGAACAAGACCATTGTATGAATCGGAAGGAAAATGTCTAAAGCATACAAAGTTCTAATGACTTGGTAAATGCTGTAAAAGCTCTCTGAGCTGGAAGTTGCATCATTTGTGCCTATGGCACTATGGAGTGGGCCCAAGTGGTATAATTCTTCAGTATAACACTGAGGTAATTTTTGCACCAGCCAAGTCAATGGTTTAAAGTTTCAAGCCTATGAAATGGCAAGCTATAATTGTTCAATTCCAGTGAGGCACAGGTGTGTTTAATTTTCGTCCTTTATATCTCGTTGTCTTCTTTAGGTAAGCCAAGCCAAGCAAGGAGTGTGCTTGTCTGGATCTACAAAGTGAGCTTTAAAGTCTGTGAATGCATTTGAATGCCCACATGTTACACAACACAGTTTTCTTTTAAATGTAGGAAACTCCTTAGAGCATAAGTCTATTTCATTTAGAGAAAAGAACTGTTTTCTCTTGGTAACAATACAAATGGTGTAGGATGATGATTGAGCAAAGAGAATCAGAAAATATGGATTTGTTTTTGCCTTCACTATTGATTTTTCATTTGACCTGGGTTGAATAATTGATTTCATTTCTCATATCTGGTGAAAGTGAGTGCTAATATTTTTTAGTGGCTGCAAAGAGGTGCTGGGAGAATGAAAAATAAATTCCCCCCAAAAAACCATTATGTTGCCTAGAAGAAAGACCTATTTAAACAACAGTCAGTTTCATTTCCATCTTATTTTATAACAATCACCTACCGCAGACTCAGAAAAGCTTTTAAATCCATGGTCATTTTCTACAACTTCAGGTATAGAGGTTAGAATAATTGCTTGCAGTTTTCAAATATGGAAACTAAAGCTCCCAGAATATTTGCTTAATTCTAGTTTAGACTGATCATCCTTTCGTGAGTGTAGGTAAAGGCACTCCAGTTACGTACAGTAATATTGGCAGGAGTTGGTCATTCTTCAAACTAGCTGTAATATATGGACAGCCACTTACGCTGTCGTATGCACATCTTCTGTGCTTGAAATTTCACATGTAAATCTTAGTGGAGAGTTCTTCACTTTTCAAAGTTCAGCGAAAGAAATTGACCAAAGTTTCTATGTTTGGAAGCAGAACCCAATTTTTAGTTTTTCCTCTTCAGCCTTTATAGTTTACAGTGTTGAGACGGTTGCTACTTTCAGACATTGTGTTAGAAATTGCTTGTCCTCTTTCTTATTTCTGCTCCTGCTTGTCACCCCATCATGTAGTTGTTGATTTTAGATTTTCATTTTCCTATCTGGAAATTGTTGGAAATTATAAGCAGTCATTTATTAACCCGATTACTTTATGCTTCAATGGGCTTGTCAGTGGGTGGCCTTGTGAATTATTTCAGCTTTTATAGACACAGATCAACCATGCCACCCTATACCCACAACACAAAGCTGCCGACTTCTCTATTGTAGGACCTTGTAATTGAATGGCATTTGAAACATGTATGAGCACTCCCCCCTCTTATTCTTCCCAAATAATGCTTAACCTGGGTTTTATTTTCTCAGTAGACTTGAATAGTTGAAACTTGTCATTGCATAAGCTCCCAGATAGCACAAACGTTGAACAGGAATTACAACATACTTGGTGTGATTTATTTCTGGTCATCAAAAGCAATCAATTTTACAGTAGAATTGTAAAACTTCAGAGCTAGGTGTAACTAATAACCAGGTATAGGCCTTTCAGTTTATTTAAGGAAAAGCTCAAGATCAAAAAGACAAGGTAATTTGTTAACACTGCATTCTTTAGTGCTGGTGAAGTTGGGACTTGAACCTGGGTTTCTCCACTTGTCACTCAGAATTCTTAACTAGGCTACATCTCCCATGCTTCTGAATCCTTGACTCTGCTTTTGAATATCAGATGATGTCTCTCCACTTCGTACAATTTAGAAATGTGATTGCATTTGCTATTCCTTACCAAGCTATATTGGAACCTGATTCAGAAATTAAAGCCTATCTTGACTCCATCTTTATTATGGACTTTCAGCATTAATTTTTAATTGTACTAATAATTATCTTAATTATAAATGATTCTTTCTAGTCCTGGTCCTATTGTTTTACTTTAATTTACAAGCTATAAATCCCTTCTTCCGGGCTTCTGAAATAAATAAGGACATTTTGGGGGATATTTTCTAGTTTATTAAGAAGTTGAATTCAAGTCAGAGGATCTGTTGTTTTCTGCTTCACTGTACTGTGCTTTGAGCCCTTGTAGAACAGTGTATGTGCGATTTGTATGGATTAGGAAGTGAAAGAAGCTCTTTATAGAGCAGCTACATTCATTACCATGCCCTGTTCTCTCAACAGTGTTTGAGATAGGTACTATATTGGCTAAGATTTTTATTTTCTTCTAAGTGACACAGACTTACAATGAAGGAATTAAGTCACTCATCACTGCTGATGTGTCTGAGGACAGATACATCAGCATCATTTCTTCAGGCTCTACTTTCTTCTTTTCCCACTTTGAAACTCCAAGCTTAAAGCTCTGCTATCAGGGCAGCTGAGCAGAAAGAGAACCTCTCCTGATTGCTCCAGAAAGATGTTGCAGAATTGAGTCTAATATATATATATATGAGTCAGTATATATATTCCACTAAAGCCCACATGCCAGACATTAAAGCTTGAGGTTGCATTTATTTTACTAGTGAATTATGCTTCTTATACTCTACCCCGGGGCAGAATCTTAGGACCAAGAGCAGAAGAGATTTAATTCTTCCTAAAGAAGAAAGAATACCTTAAGCCCCTCCCACATGAGATCTTAGAGTTGGACCTGGTGGTCCTGGCCTGTAATCCTAGGCATTTGGGTTTTGGGAGCTGTGAACCCCAGATCCTGAACTTCTTGTAAACAACTTGTTTTCCCCTGATCTGAGTGCCTACAGCTGCTCTGCGCAGGAGACCCTCAGGAGTTCCTGGTGGCAGGGGAGTGGTTTCTGGTGGGTTTGGCTGGGGCATGGCTATCAATTAAGGATCCCTATATAAGCTGCCCCTGGACACAATAAAGGGAGCATTCTTGGGGCATTCCTGTTTCACGAATGACCCGTGTCTTTGTCTGTGAGTCTTTGTGTGTGTTTCAATCTCCAGCCCCTTGCCCCGTTCACAAACTGTATGGTGGCGCATAGATCACAGACTGGCGTGGTGCGCCGCCATTGGGGAGGATTTCTGTCTTTACGTCCAACCTAAGCTAGAGTCCAAGGTCACTGTGAACGATTTATACAGACTGTCTTCAAAATAAAAAATAAAAGTGTAGTTGAGGGATATAGCATGGTGGTAGAATGCTTGCCTAGTGGGATGGGTATGAGGACTAGTTTTAATTCTCAACTCGACACAGGCAGAATTACCTGGGAAAAGACTCTCAGTCAGGTTGGCCTGTGGGCATGTCCGTGGGGGATTGTCTTGACTACATTAATTCACGAGGAGACCCCAAATTAAAAGTAGGTGGTACCTTAATCTGGGATTGGTTCTTTAATTGTCTAGGGAAAGTGAGCTGAGAAATAAGCATGCATGCATGCATTTCTCTCTGCTCTTGACTGTGGATGTGATGCATGCCCAGTGTTTTATGTTCTCATCCCCTTGGCTTCCCTGCTATGAGGGACGGTAACCTAAATTGTGAGTTAAATTACGCCTTTTCTCCACTACGCTGCCCTTTGTCAGAGTATTTAATCACATCAACAGAAAGGAAACTGGAATATGTAAGCATGCGTGAGACCCGCACTTCACTTCCCAATATTTCAAGGTGTGGGGGTTAGTATTCTGGGCAGGCAAAGAGAAATGTCTACTATAATGTGATTATCTCCTTCCTCTTATGAGGAACTTTAGGGGATCCTTCATTAGGAAGCCTGAGACCACACAATTGGTGAGCAATAGATCCCGAATTTCACTCCATAGCTGACTACATGTGAAACCCTTCTCCTTTCCCAATGCTTTGTTGTATCTATAGATACTTGAAAGTGTGACCATTCCTTAAAGCACTACTCTCCAAGGGAATGGTTTTGCCCCTAGAGGACATGTGATACTGTTTGGAGATGGTTTTGGTTGTGGTAAGTATGCATGGAGGTGGTATGCATGCTGGCGGCTACAGGATGGAGATGCTTTAACAGCCTCCCAAGAAAACCCTTCCCCCGCCTGCAGTATCACAGTGCCAAGGGTGAGAAACCCTGCTTTCTAGGTTCTAGTTTTAGACTAATTACCGTTAGCCTAAATTTTGAAAGAAAGAATTAATATTGAACAAGATTGAATTAATTTTAACATCAAAGTCAAATTAGATAGCCTCATAAGTCAATTTTCTTTAAATTTCATAGCATCCAGCTTTAGAGTGATTCTTATTTGATGAGTAAATTTAAATAAGCATAAATTACTTTAAAATTAATTTATACAAGTTAACTATGCAGAATAATTTTTTTATTGATAAAAGGAGAATAAAGAAAAGAAAAAAAAACAAATTTCCACCTCCTCCCAGCCTCCCCTTTCCCTCCCCCTCCTCCCACTCTTCTCCCCATCCTCCCACTCTTCTCCCCCTCCTCCCACCCCTCTCCCCTTCCCCCCACTCCTCTCCCCCTCCCTCTCCAGTCCAAAGAGCAGTCAGGATTCCCTGCCCTGTGGTAAGTCCTAGGTCCTCCCCCCTCCATCCATATCTAGGAAGGTGAACATCCAGACTGGCTAGGCTCCCACCAAGCCAGCACATTGCGTAGGATCAAAACCGCGTGCCATTGTCCTTGGCGTCTCATCAGCCCTCATTGTTCGCCATGTTCCGAGAGTCCAGTTTTATCCCATGCTTTTTTGGTAACAGTCCAGCTGGCCTTGGTGAGCTCCCAGTAGATCAGCTCCACTGTCTCAGTGGGTGGGTGCACCCCTCGTGGTCCCGACATCTTTGCTCATGCTTTCCCTCCTTCTGCTCCTCATTGGGACCTTGGGAGCTCAGTCCAGTGTTCCAGTGTGGGTCTCTGTCTCTATCTCCATCCATCGCCAGATGAAAGTTCTAGGATGATATGGAAGATATTCGTCAGTATTGCTCTAGGGTAGGGTCATTTCAGGTTCCCTATCCTCAGCTGACCAAGGAACTAACTGGGGACCTCAGCTTGGGCACCTGGGAGCCCCTCTAGGGTCAAGTCTCCTGCCCACCCTAAAGTGGGTCCCTTAACTAAGAATTGTGGTTCCGTGCTCCCCTATCCAACCTTCCTTTATCCCGATCCTCTGCAGAATAATTTTTATCCAAAAATAAGACATGTAATTTTTCCTTAAAGTAAATCTAAGCTCAGATGTGGTGAATCGGGCCTGTAATCCCAGCATTTAGGAGACAGGAGAATTATTGCTCATTCTAGTGAATTTAAGACCAGCCTGGGCTACAGAATAAAAAAAAAAAATGAGAGCTTTAATTAAATTCTAATCTCTCTCTCCGTGTGTGTGTGTGTGTATTACATACACATTTATGTGGGGTATTTTAAGTTTAATAATGGATGCTTTTAAACAAATATTAATTAAGGTTATCTTGGAAACCTTTAAACATTTAAATAATTTACATTTGAGGAAAAATTAACAACTATTTTTAAAGCTCTTGGCCAAAGCATTTCCAAAATTTTTTGATAACCAAAAGAGATTTTATTATGCTAGACAATGGTCAGAATGTTTATTACTGTGACTACTTGTGGTATCTCCATGACTCCATGCGCTAAAGCTGGCCGTGTAGAATCAGGTGCTTTGTGGAAGAATGATAGAGGCAGAGGAGGGGAGTTAATGTGTTCTGTTAACTCTTCAATCCAAATGGAACCTGGGAAGTCAGACCTCAGCTAGTTTCCCCGTAAATTAGCTGAGTGATGAGCCTGACACCACGCATGGCATTCACACGAGAAAGTTTCCGCAGTCCAGTCACTCCAAGTTAGTGTTGGAGTTCGATTTGAGGCTCAGCATTCTCTCATTCTGCCAGTTTTGTACAAATAATTTCTTAGTGCTACGTTCTAAATCCTCATGGCTGCTCCTGTTTAGAATTATTAATGTATTCCTCTTGGACTCTTTTCGTCCCTGTTGGTCCTATCCCGAGTAACTAACATTTTCTCATTTTCAACCGGTAATTCCAACTGGCCTTGCTTTTCCATATGGCTGACCCTCCTCTCACTTCTTCTCAGCTCTTGATGCTCCCGTGACACCCGTGGTGTGGTCTCACTCCTTCACCTGACTGTACGATTTAATCCCAGAACGCTCATTGTTTTTTTCTGTTTCTTCTCTTTTTCTTTTGCCTCTCTTCCCTCCTTAGTATTGAATTCCCTTCTTGCCTATTATTCCTACCTCCTTCTGTTTCTCAACCCCTTAATTACTGGCTTCATATCCTTAGGCTTCTCAGCTTCTTAGTTCCTGTCCTCATCCACGGAGGTATCTGATGTCCACCCACCTAGCCTGTGTTAGTTGGGCTTGTGTGTTCGGAGAGGCCTTCCATTCATTGTTAATAGAATTCAATTTGCTGTTTCCTTAGAAACAGGGCAGCTGCTGATCTTCAGATTACTCACGATTTTCATGCAAATTCCTGTTCACATTAGGAGGAGCAACATTTCTCTACAAAACATGTCACAAAAATACCTTAATAAATGGTGCGAGGTAAAATGGCACGGTTTATTTTTGATTCAAGCTCAGTGAACTTACTGTTTTCTTTGAGAAGAAAAAAAACAAAGGTCTTGAAGAGCTGGCATTTTTATCTCTGATCTGCAGACACTTTCCCGGCACTGTCAGAAGGGTGCTCCTCAGCCCAGCCATGCAATGTGGGTTTTACAGAGAGTACGGAGATGAGAGGTCACTTGACAAACAAGCGACTTGTTTAGGATTTCACAGCAAGCTAATTGCAGAGGCCTTGAGTTTCCTGCCTCTTAATTCCTGCTGCATGAACAGAAAAGAGCTTATTATGCTCTGCTTATTTATATGGATGCCTCAGAGCATTTCCTTTGCTTTAATAAAATTGTGAAAATTATTACCCAGTAAAGGAATTGTTAGGATAGAAAACAACTAGACACAGGGGCACCTGAGTTTATTCCTGGTTTTTCATCTCATTAATGATGGAAGCTGTGAGTTCCAGGGCTTCTTGAACCTTGAAAACTATACTCGTTTTATTCTGCACGGTGAAGTTCCTTGAAGTCCTCTAAAAAACCCCAAAAACAAAATTTAAAGTACAAAATGTTATTATTGATTAACTCAAATTGGACCTTGTTTGTTTGCAAAGTTCCCAGGACTCCATGGGGCAGGGAATTCCCCGTGGTGACTTGGTGAGCATCCTGTGAGAACCAAGCATGGCTTGGTGATATAGTTTGGATTTCTGAAATTGTCTTTCTGTTGGGTTGAGGTGAGGGGACAACTTGTGGAAGTCCTCCTGGCTCTGCCAGCAGAATGTTTGGGACCAAAGCAAGCATTCCAATAGTATGTTATGGGGAGGTTAGCTGGTCAGGAAATAAAACCCTTACCAAATGTAATGGCTCCCACTAGCATTTTCAGTAACGAGTCCCAGATGTGGGTAGTTAATTATTCTCAGATCTGATAAGTACCTGCCAGCCAAGGCTAATTTTATTTTCAGTAAACGTGGCCAAAGGTCCTAGCTGTTCATTTGATAGGACGGGGCCTGTTTGCACTTATCTATTAATAAATGCACAACACTCCTTTCGTTTTCCTTTCCCAGGGCCAGATAAAACATTTCAGACACTCAAAGTATTTGTCCTAGTAAATCAGACAAAATAAACAAATCTGGTGATTAACTTGGTAAACAGAGAATGGTTAAGTGTTACCTTTGGAGTTTAACCCAATGCCAAATAAATAATATTAATCGCATGGCATTTTCAATAACCTTTATGAAGTAAGACAGGAAGGATTTTCCACCCTTTTTTAAACATCAGGGCTATAAGTATATCTCTTAAGTGCTTTCAGATGGCTTTCTGTAGGGAGATTGTGAAAATCACTTTAAAATGAGATTATTCTTATGTACTATGAGTAACTTGTTGGGGGCATTGTACCAGTTAATGTTGCGTGTAAACCTGGGAACCTCTGTTGGTCACCCCAGAGGGAAGACCGCCCAGTGACATGCCATCTTTTGCATATAGAGATAATAGCCTTCTGAAGGTTTGATTCAGATAGAGCCCTGAGTAAATGGTCCCCTTTATACTAGTAAGGGGATAGGTCACAGAAACTCATTCTTTACTCATCTAGACTTTTGTCTTTGGAGCAAAGGGCTCCGTTAAGAATTGGACTGTTTGTTTTGTGATGTGCATGCTTGTCTGGTAAGAACTAGTGAGAAATAGACCAGTTATTTCATCCTAGGATGCAGCGCTATGGTATCAAAGTAAGTCCCATCCACTTCAAGCCTGGACCAAATTTCACTGGTGATCCAATATCTCTGCTTCCTGCCACCTTTTCTGTCATTCCACTTTCTTCTTTCCTTCGATCGGAACCTACCTGCTCTGCCAAATGTCAGCTCTTTTGTGTTAGCTTTGCCCTTGAGATTGCAAGTAGCTCATGAAATCCCTTGTAGTTTCCCATGATGTATAGTAACCCTAATTTACTAAACATGGAGCGCAAAAACATAGCTGGAATGCCTTAGAGAACAATCCCTTATCTGCACGTCTCCACTTAGAGTTTCTCTGCATTGGTGTCTTACCCCATCAGAGGGTGTCCTGGCACAATGCCATCAGTATAGTGCAGGCACTCAGTGGTAACATCACACGAGTGGTGGCTGACACTAATCGTGTGGAGGAGACAGTGCAAACCTGGAGTTTGCAATCTGTTACGTTTTTCCAGCTTCTCCTTCAGGACCTGCTGGGAGGCCAGGTGAATTCCTTGTACTCTATGTTTTAGTTTCTGCAGCTGTGCAGAGAAGTTAACCGCTCTATCCATTTACCTACCTGACAGGCATGTCCTTAAAACCAACGAGAGAAAGTATCAAGTTCTTGTATCTTAAAGGGTGAAAAGGATTACTACTACTACTATTTACACACTCTGAATTTTTCTTCCATACTACTTATTATTTTCTATTACATTTCCTAACACTTCCTTATGTTATATACTAATGTACTTTATATTTGCTAAATAAACATTGTATTTACTTTATCCAATTTAGATTTACTTGTATTTAACAATCGTTTGTCCTATTTTCTTTATTCTTTATTTTTTTATATATATATAGATAGATATAGATATTAAGATGAGGTCTTGCCATGTGACACAGACCACTACCAAGCTCCTGTACTAAAGGTATTCTCCTACTTCTGCCTTCTAAGTAACCGAGTCTCTATTTAAATTAAGACTGGATTGTAGTAATCAAAATCCTTGGCATATCTTTCTGGAGGAGATGTTTTATTTTCTATACCAATTCTCACTTAAGATCCTTTCAGCTATAAATCTAGTTGCATCTTCAAATACCTTTGATCATAGGTGATTAGATACTACTTACATGGTAGGAGAGGCTGAGTGTTGGGGGGACTGCTAGAAGTGTTGGAAAGCTCATGATGCAGTAGTCTGCTACTGATCCCCACTTCTGTGTTTCTATCCCATATCTTCCTCCTTATCTCCAGACCTCGAAGTCCAGCTAACCAGTCAACTTCTCTACTTGGCTGTGCACAGTATTTTCTAATGTCTCGCATAAATTTAATATCCTGTTTTTGAATTTACTTTTCTCTCTAGATAGAATCACCACCCACCCTCTCTGTCAAGACAGCAAACCCTCACCCTTAATGTCTGTACAGTTGACCACCTTGATGTTTTATGTCCATTCTTGTTATGACTTTAACAGGCTGAGCCCATCTACCTTCCTGCACCAGTCTTGTCCCTTTGCTATCCCCATAATGGATTCCGGTTAATAGTGCAAGTGTTGTGTCCTGATTTAAGATTTTTAGTGGCTCCTGTGAGTTGAGATGAAGTTTACATTTGTTTTGTTTATTGAGGGCCTAATGATTTTCATTTTAATTTATCCTCACATCTTCTTGTAGCCTTTGTTGTAGCCATAAACTCTAATTTTTTCTGCCTGCTTCTTTGATTGGAAAATGCTTATTTTATTTAAAAAGAAAAAAAAAACATCCTTCCACCCTGAGCTTTTGTGACTCAAGTGAAATTGGTTATCACATCCTTGAATCCCACTTTAATTGCCTATACTTCTCTCGTGGTTCCGGTGAGAGGCCCTGAATCTGCATATGTCTTTTCTCCATAATCCATTACTTGTTTACTTCATTTGCTTTTCCATGTTGAGATCAGTGGCTGAGACGGGGATAGAATATGGTTAATTGATTCAATTGATGCATTTAAATCCTGCAATGTATCTTCCTGCTCAGATTTACTTCATTTTCAGTGCAGGGTTGAGATGACTTTAAGAATTTAGATTAGGATTTGATGTGGTGGATGGACTAGGTCTTTCTTTAATTGCTATGACTGAAGGGCCAGCCATAGTCTGAAAATTAGCCATAAGGACTCATTTATTAAGAAGCTATTTAATCTTCTGTGTGGTGGTGGCTCACACCTTTAATCCCAGCACTCAGGAGGAAGAGGCAGGTAGGTCTCTGTGAGCTTGAGGCCAGCCTGGTCTACAGAATGAGTTCCAAAACAGGCAAAGCTACACACAGAGAAGCCGTGTCTCTGGGGCGGGGGAGCTCCTTAAGCCTCACACCTTTTTAGAGGTTCTTCATAAGTATTATCTTAATTTTCAAAATAATTATATCACATAATTTTTATTAAATATATTTTAGAGATTAAAACTGTAACTTCAGAAGACATCATTGACATCCATGAGGACCTGTGATGATGGCGTTTGAAGCTGGATCTACTGATCCTCCTAGCATCCTTTTCTTCTTAGGCTTCTTGCCTTAAGAAAGACACATTAATCTATTTGCAAGCTACATGTCAAGTCACGTGTACATTAGTGAAACCAGTAGCTTTCTTCATGTGAAATCATCAAGAAGAGAGTTCTGAAGAAATCAAACTTTTGGCTACTATACTGGGAAGGAAAAATAGTATAGAGAATAGACAGAACATAATTTTGGAGCCCAAAGAAACGTTTTGGTTTTATATGACCGTGACACATAAAACTAGGGTGGCTCCTAATATGATGTAAATGAGCCAAATTTATATTGCTTCATTTAATCAAGCCTCTGGTGAGCTCAGTTTCATAAAATAATTCTACATTTTTATTATCTAGATTTTATCAAAGTAAAATGCTAAATATTAAAAATCATCTTTTATGTATATTCTTAGAGGTGTCCTTTAGAATTTTATCATGACTGGTTTTATTGAGAACATAGTTTTTTTTGAGGTAGTTTAACATGACTGGTTTATTGAGAACATAGATTTTCTTTGAGGTAGTTCACACTGATGTGGTTATGATTTGTTCTTTGTCTTTCATGTTGTAGACTTTCTTCAAAAGTCTGATGATGTTGGGCAACCCTTCCACATCCAATAGTAAGGATCCATGCACACACACAGGTGAGAAGCCCTGTGTAACAGGCTTTTCTTTGGGGCCACCAATTAGCTCTCAAATCATGACACAGAAACTTGTTACTAGTTATGCTCAGCCTTAACTTAGCTTGTTTCTTGCTAGCTCTTATAACTTAACCTGTTTCTCTTTATCTACGTTTTGCCTCGGGGATTTTCCCTTTCTTTCCTGGCGTACGTTTTACTTCCACTGCTTCTAGCGTGTGGTCAATGGCTGCCAGACTTCTGGCCTGAGGCGTGTCCCTCTCTTACTTTCTCATTCTCTTCTTTCTCGAGCCTAGATGTTTTCTCCTACTTATTCTGTCTGCCTGCCAGCCCTGCCTATCCCTCGCCTGCCTAGCTATTGGCCATTCAGCTTTTTATTAGACCAATTGGGAGCCTTAGGCAGGCAAAGTGAAACAAATGCAACACATTTTTACATATTTAAAATAATTTCCACAGAATCTACAGCATTAACAAATGCAACACATCTTCGCATAGTTAAAATAGTCTCCACAACAGCCCTGGGTGTGGAGACAGGTTTGTTAATTGATACTTTTATTAGACAGTTTGGAAAAAGATCCTATTGTTTAGTGGGGGAACTTCCAAGATTCTGCGACAGCAGCATGTCATGTTATCTCTTTGTCGGAGAACTTCCTAATTTTCAGTGACTCTAAAGCAACTGATTGTCAGAGTTTGGGGGGCTGAAGGAGAGATCGGGACAAGATATGAGGATGTGTTTTCTCCCAGAATGTAGGTGTCCACTCTATCTCCCATTTCAGTTCAGGTTCAGCACCTCTCTGAGCCCTAACTTCTGCCATATCTGATGTCTTTGAGCTTCCAACTCCTTTAGGTCCACTTTTCCAGAAGCCAGATAGCTAAGTACATGTAGGATATAACATCTAAGCTTGTGAAATGTGTGTAGGATTTGAACCCAGGGAGATGGGAAAATATTTCCACAAAAGGAATTATGCTGGTGGGAAAAAAAAATAACAAGGTAGGTAGGAGATTGCAAGTAATACAGTTTACTTGAAGTGAAGCAAGCAGAGAGATGTGTTGAAAAAGAAATAGAGCTGCAAATATAGCCTGGAACTTCAGAGACTGAACAAGAAGCCCAGAGTCCCTGTCCCCACCCCCAGAGGTGCTAAAGTGCCAACTCGTGCACACTAAAAGCTGCTCAACAGATTCTAAGTGCCTACGTGTGAGGAAATCTGAGGTGCTGTGACTTTGACATTGTGCAGAATTTCTGCAGTTGAAGTCTTGAAAGGACAGAGATGCCATGTATATGGAATGTGAGCTTGCAGATTCTAAGGCTAGCTTAGTTTGTCTCTTAATTTGTATACACTCTCTCAGTGAGCCGACATTCTAAGAATGTGAGAGCTGAGAAGCACTGGCTGCGATCTCAGTCACTAGATGTTTTCAGAGCACAAATGTCATCGGTGCGGTGGGCCAGCAGCAGAGACCCTTGGATGAGAAGAGGTCCGAAGGAAGTACCACTTTGTACCGGAATGTTACTACTTTTAATACAAATGCCTCTCTATAGAAATTTCAATATGTCCAGTCTGGAACAAAATATAAGGCAGAACACTTTTGTCCATTACCCAGCATGCTGCTCAGCTGCATAGAGATCAGTCATTCTTTCAATGACAACACGAGTGATGATTTAGAAGCTATTTCTTTTCTTTTCTTTCTTTCTCTCTTTTTTTTGCCCCTCCCCATCCACCCCAGGATTGAGCAGTTTTCTCCTTTTTTGGGTTGGGAGGAACAGTATTTGTATTGATACAAATTTCTCTTCTTCACAGTGTTTGCCTGCGCCTTAAAGATGTGGCAGGATTACATAAGCTCTCTGGAATTTAGATTAAACAGCATTCAATTTGAAAATCTAATCACATCATCTAAATATCATTAAGTTATAATAGGCTGATTGATAGGGATTTCAGCCTGGTACTGCATGCCTTTCACTCAGCCAGCCTTTTCAAACCAAGATGTTGATAAAGAGGTCTATAAATCTTAATAGTTGGAGACAGTTTAAAAGCATAGTTCACTGGGCAAGGTCACACCCACTTAAGTGACCTATTTTGTATACTTTTCAAAAATAGGTTAATTAACTTAATAGAAATAATAGGTCCCTGGTATTGATGTGCAATTACCACAAAAAACAGCTTTTTTTCCCCCTTTTCCTTTCCAAACGAACACGATGTTCATGAAATTGAGGGCATAATAGCTGTGACAAAAACCAGGTTTAGCAAGGCAAGTCATGTTCAGCAAAATACATTTCAGACTCGCTCTTTAGAATCTCCCTTTCCCAGGTTCTGGGATGTGGGCACACCTCCACCAGAGCTCTGTTCCTGGCATTCTCCTGCTGCAGTTTTCAGGAGGGCCTACTCTAGCTGTGGCTGTTTCCCTAATCGCTATATGCACAGCTCTTGTCCCCTGGAGCCTCAGCAGGCATAGAGGGTGCAATGAATGTTGGCCTCTTTCTATTTAAACCGGGGCATTTTCTTTGTCGTCATGACACATGGTTCATGGGCTAGCATAGTTTCAGGGAAGGATACAATGGAGAGGCAAGGGATGCCCAGTCCAGAGTCCTATTTGGGACTGGCTGCAGCCTCCTAATGTATCCTGCTTTCTTTTAATGTTGGTATTGCTTGATTGTTTTTATTGTTGTTATTTGGTACTCAAGTCATTCTCCCAAACTATTTTATGCTTCCCTTAGGTAGGACAATTATAACCTTTGTTTTCTATAATTGACTACTAAAATTATGTAATTTGATTTTTCTGTTCATCTGTTCCTTAAGACCTAAAACCTTAATGTCTTATGGAAAAGGATGTTTATTATATTGTTCTTTAGAACCTTTAAATGCATTTTAACTAGAATATTCTGTTTAGAAAAGTTAATTCCCAGCCAGGCACAGTGGCAAAATACCTGGGCTTTATAGCATACTTGGTTTCAGAAAAGGAGGAAGAAATGAGATGGGATAGAGAAAAAGATAAAGAAAAGAAAAAAAACTTTCTCTCCTCTCAGTCAGATGTGTGTATCACACACAACTCTCTAAGTATGTATTGCGAATTGAAGTGAGTTGTAGTTCCCTGTGGCCTCGGGATCCTGAGGTATTCATTGGTGTGAGGCTCTTACAAGGTGCTTGAGATGAGTACATTTTGAATTGATGAGTGTATTTTTAACAGCTAGGTGTGTTCTGCACTAGAAATTCTAGGTAGACTCCTTGGCTACTTTTCAGCAATACCACCATTCGCTTGCTTGTGCCCTTTCCTAACAGCCCAACTTTCCTTTTTCCAAAATACAATATTTTTATTTATTCTTGGACAAATTTATACATGCATGAAATGTATTTGTACTCCTTACCCTAACTCTTGCAAGATATACTTCCAACCCCCTTGCATTTCCTCTTTTTAAAAAATAACCCACCAAATCCACTTTACGCTGCCCATTCACTCATGGGTATGGTTGGACCTATATGGGGCCACATCCTTAAAGGAAACTGAACCTCCACTTCCAGAAGCCATCAGTTTCCATAGCTCCTCATTTAGTGGTGGGAAGCTCAGCATCCTCCTTCCTCTTCATGCTAGAATGCTGATTGGCTGGATCTGGTGCGGGCCTTGTGCAGGCAACCATAGTTGCTATGAGTATAGCCATCCTGCCATGTCCAGAAGACATTATTTCACTGTAGGCTTCTCCAGTCTCTGGCTCCTACAATCTCTGTGATGGTCCTAGGCCTTGGGGAGAGATTATAACATACACGTCCCATTTTAGGCCCATCGCTCCGCTCACTTGAGATCTCTTCACTCTGTAAGTTTCTGCACTAACCACTGTCCCCCTCGTAAAGAAGCTTCTCTGTTGAGGTCTGAGAACTGAGAACAAATTCAAAGAGGAAACAATAGTCAGTGCACCCCTGAAGTTTATGAGCTCCCCAACCATAAGTTCTTGACCAGATTTATAGTATCAGGCATGCTTTTCTTCCTGTAGAGTGGGCCTTAAATTCCATCAGAAAATAGTTACCGCCATAACATTTATGCCACTCTAGTGTGCATCCATGGGCATGCCTTGTAATGCCTGTTGTTATTGTAGCTCACAGTGATGACAGCTGGTAAAACTGTTGACTTTTCTCCCTCAGCAGCCTGAACATCACCTTTTGGTAGAGCCAAACATTTATTTTCTTCCTTCCTTCCTTCCTTCCTTCCTTCCTTCCTTCCTTCCTTCCTTTCTTTTCTTTCTCCTCCTCCTCCTCCTCCTCCTCCTCCTCCTCCTCCTCCTCCTCCTCCTCCTCCTCCTCCTCCTCCTCCTCCTCCTCCTCCTCCTCCTCCTCCTCCTCCTCCTCCTCCTCCTCCTCCTCCTCTTCTTCTTCTTCTTCTTCTTCTTCTTCTTCTTCTTCATATCCTCTAATTTGCCCAATATAGGTTCCAGTTCAGAGTAAACATTCATTAAGAATATTTTAGTTAATTAACTACAAAGTATCTGGCTTGAGCTGGGGGAAAGAATGACACATTGGTTAAAGGAAGTACTGACATACAGGGAAATTAAAATAAAGAGTGAGATTTTTCCTATTAGCAACTTTTTCTAATGATGATAGTACTATCCATCCCTTATAGAAAGTGTGGAAGAACAAAACTTTAAAATAAAATCACATGCACTCCTAAGATGATACCTGAATAAGTTGTACAAAAACTGTTGGTAGCATTATTCACAATGTCAAAAAATGTTGAAACAACCTAAATGTCCACCAATGATGAATGAATAAACAAAATATAGAATACACATGCAATATTATGTTGTGTAACAATAGAAAGATATGATTTATGGGTACATGTTCAATATGGGTGAACATTGAACACTAAGTACAAAAGCTTATATGATGTCAAGGAAATCTGTAGAGCCAAAGTGAGATTCGCGGCTGCTTAGTACTGGGGGAATAGTCGGTGGGTAGTACCTAAAGCATAGAGAACCTCCCTCTTTTGCCCTTCCCTCCCTTCCCCACTTCCTTCCTTTCCTTTCCGAAAGTGCAAGGGCTCCCTGCATGCTAAGGAAGGGTTTTGCTCCTGACTGTACTTGCCACCCTGTAATTCCTTCTGACATGATGAAACTGTTGGAAGTAGTTGGTGGTAAGGACGGCACAGCTCTGTAAGTAACTGTAAAGCTGCTGAAACATTTTCAGTGGGTGAATTGTTTAGAATGTGAATTGTATCTCAATGAAGCTGCTATAAAAATTAATCAGAGCTCCACCCTGAAATCACTACTTTTCTATTTTTTTCTAGAAATATTTTATACAAATCTAAACATTTTGTCTAGCCCAGCTCATATTTCACATGCAGTTTTTAGATTTTTTATTTTTATTTTATATTTATGGGTATGGGTGTTTTACCTGTATGTATATCTGTGTACCACATGCATGCAGTACCTGTGGAGGTCAGAAAAGGGCATCAAATCCCATTGAGCTGTTGCTAACTCTGGTTGTGAGCCACCATGTGGATACTGGGACATGAACCTGGGTCCTCTGGAAGATCAACCAGTGCCCTTAACTATGAGCCATCTTTCCAACCCCTCACATATAATTTTTTTTTCAAGACAAGGTTTTCCTGTGCAGCCCTGGCTGTCCTGGAACTCACTCTATAGATTAGGCTGGCCTCAAACTCAGGAATCCGATTGCCTCTGCCTCCCAAGTGCTCCCTAAAAATTATATCATCTGGTTATATGATTTTTTTTGTTTGTTTGTTTTTCGAGTCAGGGTTTCTCTGTGGTTTTGGAGCCTGTCCTGGAACTAGCTCTTGTAGACCAGGCTGGTCTCGAACTCACAGAGATCCGCCTGCCTCTGCCTCCCGAGTGCTGGGATTAAAGGCGTGCGCCACCACCGCCCGGCTGGTTATATGATTTTTAAATAGTAGTTTTCACTTATTATTTTATCATGAACATTTTCTCATCCTAATAGGCTCTCCCTTGTAAACATTCTTGTTAAAGGAACAGCATAGTTAACCTCATAATTTTAACACAATTTCTATTTCCATTCTTCTGAGGGTTGGACCTTTAGATTAAGTCTATTTTAGCATGATTGTAAGTAGCAAGTTTTAGTTTGGAAGGCTGTGAGGCTTGTCTTCTCATTCCCGAACATACAAGCCTAATGTAAAAGAAACAGACAAAATGTATGAGAGCGGTGTTTTCATTGAATGTAAGGCCAGGGCTTCAGGAAATAGAAGCTTCGTGTCTTAGTTATGAACTGGAAGCAGAACAAGTGAATTTTCATCTGGTGAGACCCATGGGGAAGAGCCCCTGAACGGGACACCTAGGCCCCTCCTCTACCCACAAGTGCAGAAATCTTGGCTTCCATGTGAACAGGGTTCTAACATGTTCTCACCCTGATGGCTCCATGACTGTATAGCAGAGGCTGTCTTTCTCCAGGAGAGGTTTTGAGTTATTGATTTGTCTTTTTCTGTTACTTTGTAAGAGCATGGATGGATGGGAAGGCAATAGGTATTTCTGCAGTAGAATCTTCTTTCATGGAAAAAGATTCAGGACCATAGAAATTTTTTAATAATTAGAGAAATTATTGAACATCATAGTATAGGCATGAATTCATCTTATGTATTATATTTTTATACCAGTAATTTAGGTTGATGAAAATATTAAATCTCAATACTTCTGTCATAGCCACTCAAATCTGTACATCTACCAGCTAGTATTTTCCCTGTTCTCCTTCCCTCTTTCCTTTCCCCCTCTTTTTTTTCTCTCTCTTCTGTTTTTCTCCCCCTTCGTACATGCTAGGCAACCACTCACCCAACTGGACTACACTCCAGCCCCGTTACCAGTTTCAGTCTGCTTTCATTGCATTCTGTTAGAACTTCAGCTGAGTAACTTCTGAAATTTCGCTTTGTACCTTCCTTCCTCTCTGCAAGCAGAGTTCTCACTTAGAATAGGTTGGGAAAGACACTGTTAGTTTCTGAGAAGGGATAAAGTCTGTAGTATTCTGCCCTTATATTCTTAATCAACTAGAAATGTGTTTGCCCTGTTCTTATTAACTTGAACCCTGATAGCTTTGCAAAAATATAAATATATTGATTGCTTAAGGAAGGAGAGTTGGGTTTGTCTCCTTGCCAGCCTGAGCCCAATTCACAATTACTGTTTTCTAACCTGGGGAATAAGAAGCTTAACTAGATGAAAAGACTTTTCTAAGCAACATAACTGCTTGCAAGCAGCTAAGACCAAAAATAAGAAGGCTTGCCAAAACTCCTCTCCAAAATCCAGAAGCTTGTGGAAGCTCATTCATATGATATGTAAGAAGTTATAGGGGCAAAAATCATAATAATTGAATCTCTCTACAGCCCCCGTTGAACCGGTCTACCACCCCAATTTTGTCTGAAGACCCCTAAAGAGCGGTCTTAAAGGGATGAAAACATGGTGGTGGGAGCACGGTTCCCTCTGTATCTGATTATTTCCTTTTCACCATTGATTGTGCTTTGCGCTTGGCTGGCTTCACTCCCAGCTAGTCAAGCCTACGTTATGAAAGAGAAATGAGACACTTAATCCCGAGAATGATTAACCTGCATTGGCTGCCCTCCCTAGTAGCTTGCCTTTCTTTTATTGTCCTCTGTTTACTCATTCTTGAGCCAAATCTCCAACCACTCTTATTATTGAACCCAGGGACACCTGGATCACAAGGAGTTGGACCTTTGCTTTAGTCTGAAGGGGATCTCCTGGTATTTTTTTTTTTCTGTTCATCCTACTTTTTTACTTATTCATTCATTTTGGAAACAGGATCTCATTACAGAGCCCGGCTGGTCTCGGCTCATTATTCTGTCACCCATGTTGGTTCTAAACTATCTTTCCTAACCTTCTTAAGTGCTAGGATGAGAGCATGTTCCACCATACCCAGATTTGCAAGTTTCAAAAGCATTTTTTAGGTTCATTGCTTGCAAAATATCAGTTTTAAATTTAATGTACAAGGAAGTCAAAGTTACAGACGTTTTCCATGCCAAAAGCTCCACAGCAGAATTGAAGCGAATGTACACCCTTACATGGCTGTCTCAGTGTCTGGGGGGGTGGGGGATAGCTTTAGTTTTGATTTGTAGGGTCCACTAGGGATGGCTGGAGTCATTTGGAATTAATACATTTTAAATTCCTTGCCAGAAAGCTCTGCAATGGCAAACTAGCATCACACTGTTGCAAGAAGATGATTGTCAACTTGTTATTTTGTCTGTGGGAGCCCCTGACCTTGGAACTCATGTCTTATTTCCCCCACCATCCGTCAGTGAGTGTGGGGACACCTAACAGGGACGTGACCCTTATGCTGGAGCTTTTGACTAGAAAATCCTATTCTGTATTTCAGAGATGGCAAGATCAGGGTGATTAGATTTAGATTCTTGGATGTGGGTAGCTTCTGTGGGATGAGAATCATGTGAAATGTGAGTGTTTTTAGCAGTACTTGATCCAAGGGCATAAGCAGGGTTAGTTCTTCAGTAGAAGGAACTTGGTCAGAACACAGCTTCCTCATCAAATTGAACAGCAGTAGCAGAATATGAGATGGTATTCATGTTTGCTGGCTTCTTTCCTCAAGCTGTAGACTGCACAGATAAATATTTACCCAAGGAAGAGCATAGTGTTGGAAGAGCAAAACCTTAAAATGGCTAAAATACACAAATCCCTCCTACATAGATCCGTATATTGACATCCGTAGCCACCGATTGGTCAGTGAAGGGGAACTCCTCGTCACTGAAACCTCAGTCGCTAGAAACATGCGTTGAATAGCTCTACTCGCAGGTTACCCTTTCATGTCCTTTCCAGTTCCACAGTGACTGTATATATTATTAGCAGCTGCCTATCAATTCCTGATTTCCTTGTCTTCCTAATGACCTTCATTTTGCACTTTGCTTTTATTTAGTATATTCTCTACTTTTGCTCTGTTTAGGGTGTGATGGAGATGCTAGGGAACTGTACTCTCTGGTTGATTTCAGAGTCCATTATGAATGATGGATAAACGTAAGAATAGTGGTAAAGCAAACAATATCATTTTGACTAAGATAAGGCTATGGTCTCAAAAGACCTCAGTGTCTCAAGGCTAAGATAAGAGCAGCTTAGGTGTAGTGCCTGAAGCCCTCTAGTGAATGTTGTTTTAAAATGGTATAGACACAGGATGGGTATTACTGGTAACACTGAACAATGCTGGAGTGAAGCCAACAGCATGTGAGTAGCACTATCCAGTGGGGCCAAGACCCAGGAGCATTTGCTTGGATCAAGATTAGTGACTTAAATATTCTCCCCTGATATGCACATGACTAGCTCCGTCTCCCACCTCAAGTTTCTGCTCAAATGTTACCTTCTCCCATGAAGCCTGAAAACCTATTCTGATCCACCTATTTAAACTCAGAATAAGTTGAAAGAACTAATTGAAACCTCATGCTGATTAATCCTCTTTTCAGGGCCTGAGCTGCATTACACGAGAATATTTAACATTATAGTTGGTGAACTCAGTGATACAATGCACATAGAAGTTTTTAGCTTTATTTGCCTTTAAAATAATAGTATTAAGTTTATATAAATATTAATGTTTGTCCATGAAAAAGGAACAGAATGTTCTCTCTTTCTGACTATACTTTGAATCCTGGAGATCAGCATTTCCCAGAAAGATTAAATTCTAAATGAAATGAAGCAGTAAGTTGGTTTAGTTGAAATATTAACATTTTGATATATGGATTTGATATATGGATATACCACATTCTTCCCTGTAATGTTTTTATTTTTGTTTTGTTTTTCAATCTCAAGCTTATAATGCCAACTCTCCTTTTCATCTCTGCTGTGAAGAAGAGGGAAGGAATTCAAGGTTCATTTTCTGTCCCTGCAGAAAGTGGTTATGCTCATAGTAAAACTCAAGCATACCCAGGAGATCCAGTATTTGAGTTTCACCAGCCAGGCAGAGTAATCAAAGTACTGAATGTGTCAGAAGGATTATTTTCTTATTCATTATTGGCATGGCTTATAGGAAACTGGTAGGCGTACCAGTCCGTGGTCATCCCATGCACTTTTGGGATGAGTTCACTAGAGGACCCAAGTGTATCTGGCTAAGAGCTGACTTTAGACTGGGGAGGATGACTAAGAAATGCCTGTTTTATATTATGTAGATGAACTTTGCTGACATGTTCCAGGACACTTTTCTTTCTCACTGAGTACTGGGCATGTTTCTGAGGGTACCAGTGCCTCAGTAGTTTAGGTTCTTGTATGGTTCCCTAGCCAGATTCTAATTCTAGACTCATGTTTTCAGGCAGCAACCTTAAGTTAGCTCTTATACTTGGATTTGCCAATGCCTACTAAGTTCAGAATACTGGTAGGAAATATGTGCCTAATTTGACCTGGGTTCGGCCCTGTCTACTCCTCTGATTATGTGGCTTCTCCTGAATGAACCTCTCTAGGCCTTCCCTTTTTTGTTTGTAAAACCTAGGTGTTCAAGTGAGTGTGGGACTTTTCACCTACATATTCATTTTCTGGAAAAATTGTGATAGTATTTGTGATATTTATTGCTGAGATGTTACCAGTTTCTCCTTTGTTAGCTCTTCCACCATGGTGAGTTGCATGCAGTAAAGCCTGCTTACTCCTTTATTAGTGAGTTACCAGGGTTCTAAGGCAATGGCTGATACTCCCACTGTGCCTGGACTCCATGGGGATGCTCTGTTCTGTTGTCTGGACTCTGAATGTGGGCAGACTTTCTAAACTATCTAATCCCAGGAGATGAGGTGGAGGCAGGCTCGATCTCGGGCATGAGTCTTAGAAAACACATCACGTATCACTGATTTACTCTTTTGGGGCTTTGGAAATTGAGACACAGAGAGAGGTTAAACAGAGACCCATAAAAACAGGTAGAACTGGAATTCATATCCTGACCTGGACAGTTCTAAAACATTAGTCATGCTATTCTCAAAGAATTAGCTTTTGAGTTCTTCATCATTTCTAGAAATCAGATAATAAAAATCTGGTGCTGTGCTAGTAAAACCGAAAGGTTTAGATTTCCTTCTGCGCTGTGCCAGTGACTTCATCTTTGGCAGCAGGAGTCATCATATGATTTCTCCATGAGGAAGTGACAGTCACAGTGGCTGTCACTTACGGGTAAGTAAGCATTAGAAACTAAACTTAATAGCACCTGTGAAAATACTGACATCCAGAGAGCATGGGGATTGCTGGATTTATAACCTTAAATATTTCATGGTGAAAACTTCTCAAGTCAAGATGATTTGAGCACAGAAAGGTAAATTCTCGACCTAGGATTTCCAGATTCGGAGAACTAACTAAAACCGAACATGAAACATCCAGACTATGAGTCGGATAATGGAACATGGTCACCCAGGTCACTTCCACAGAAGGCCTCTGGCTTGTTTCAGTTGACAGAGACTATGTATTCCCAGGGACATATTAATCACCCCACTATGTTAACACTGAGCTCTAAGAGATCTGGTCTAAAGCACTCTGTAATGTTGTCATCAAGTTTGCCATCCTCAACTGAGGCATGTCACTAAGTGAGCACAGGGGTTCTGCCAGACAGAGTGTAAGTACCCGAACAGCAGGCCGAGAACCCTAACTCACAGGAATAAGAGTTGTTTCTGTGAAAGGCTTTCTTTCAAACTAGAACGCCACCAAGTGTTCAGTGTCACATTGACTCCAGGGGCAAACAGCATGAAATTCTATTCACGAACTCACTCGGGGATGTTTCTCCTTTAAGCTTTTTCTAGGCGCTGGAAATGAGTGTAGCCTATCCACTGCTTCCTCTGTCTACACATGTGTCACAAGTGTCTTGTATGGGAGTGCACACTCACACCCATGTGGATGTGCATGTGTAGGCACTAAGATGTTTTGTCCTTGTTTTATTCGTATGATCCTTGATGCTGGACCATAACCAGAATGTCTAGTTACATACACTTCACTGCGTCCTTATTACAAAAACCCATCTTTCAACTTAAGTAGATTTCCTCAATGGCCTTTTCTATAAAAACATGCACGTAATCCCATGTGATTATCGCGTCTCTTACTAGGAAAAACCTCTTGTCCGTTTACAAGAACGTATGTGATTGCTTTAATTGTGGCATTGTCACCGAGCTTCTCCAAGCTACTTAAATTGGTTAGGGCACCAGTGAGGTGAAGAAAGAAGAGAATGGGAACAAGGGGCAATTAAACTTTAAAAAGTTAAGTTCCTGGCAACATATATAAACAAACAGACACAAATAAGTAAAGTCTTACAGCCAGGTGTGGTGGGGTACTCCTGTAATCCAGCACTATTGGAGGCAGACATCATGAGTAGGAAACCAGCCTGAGTTACTTAGACGTTCTAAGCCAGCGTAGGCAACACAGCAAAACCCTATTTCAAAGAGCCAAAAAGAAAAAAAAAACAGTCACCTTTTAATACTTAAAATGATTTCTATGGTTCAGACCTTCTAGGCTTTGACCAACCATCACACTGTTCTGTTTATTGATTGTTGAGCCACGCTCGGGAGGATCAGATGTACAGTGCTCAGAACGCTCATACCAAGTTGCCTTGCCTGGCATCATTTGCATATTCAGGTGTCTTAAACTGTTCAATGCACCTGGCAGTGGCCTGGCTTGAAAGGAGGCCACTCATTCAAGTAGGCAGAACTGGCCGTCTCCACACTGTCTTCCTAGTGCCGTTTCCTAACTTGCCTAAGTTGACATTCTGCATGTTTGCAGGAACTGTAGTTTTCATCTTCCCTTCTAGATATCCTCCTGCCTGCCCTGAGGTTGTTTAGCAACAACCTGTACAAACTTAAACCCATATTCCTTTACAGAACTAGAAAATAGCATGATAATTAGATGTAGCTTTTTATAAAATATCTAGCTCTGGGCCCATTACCACAACACTAGTTTTAAATGATTGCTTCCTAGTAACTCAATTAATTGTAATTGTTTCTTGAAGCCTAACTTAGCCTAAGTCTCACCCAAACACTATGAAGACTGTGCACTATGCACTAATTACATGTACCTTGCTATATAGAAGAGAAGACTAATATGCCTTAGCAGGTTTGTTGTTAGTTTACCCTTCCAGCCTTGCAGTATGCTGGGCATGCTTTCTTTTGTTTCTGCATTTGTTTTACTAGCCAGTTTCAGGAACAAAGAAGGGAGTTAACTATATGCAAATAGTCACTTGAGTAGCTGCCATTGGAAACTGGATGCAAGTCTTTGGTTGTTCAAGTAATTAGACTATGGTTAGTCGGTTGAACCATATTCCTTCTCAAATTTTTCTGTTTTAGAAGTTTGGTGGTAGGGTCTTTTAAGTTTTTCCTTGTTGCATTAAGTTAACAAAGGCATTTTTAGGCTGATTTGGAGAGTTTGGCTTCCTGGTGTTGGCTGATAGCTAGCATGTTGCAGATTGGCAGAAGGTGAGGTGAACAAAGGAGGGCATTCCTCCCAGACCCTCCACCTACTGCACCAGTTCCATTGCCTCTGATTTCATGTGGCTCCTGGCTGATGGTATTTGAGGTTGTTTAAACTACAACCATCTTATCCCACTTTTTCAGGTGAAGCAGAATTTTTTGAGGCTGGAAATAGGGCAGAGTATTTAATAATGTTGGAGAAGCTGAGTAAGAAACACTTCGATGGAGAGGTGAGATAAAACCGCTGCTCTGGTCTGAATCACAGTGAATGCCAGGGTTTGATTGTACAAGGGTTGTGGAAGGGTGTGTGCCTGTTGGCATTTTGACCAAGAACAGGTAAAATTAGTGCCACTTTTGTGCAAAGTGCTCTAAGGTGCCTCCTTCCTACATTAGTCCTTTAGAGATACAGGGGCCGCTTTGTGTATATATTACACATTCCTTTGCCAATTAAATTACTGCTTATTGGTTTGTGATTTCATTCCTGTAAGTGCTATGTGGTAGATGTTTTTTGTTATTTTCTTTTTTATCTAGCCCTAGACTTCAGGATTGTTTTTAGGATGAAGCACCTTTTGTCAAGACTTTCCCTTGCTAGGATACATTTTATGAACCCAAATTAAAAAGAAATATTTTAAATTTAATTCCCTCCTCATTTTTTTTTAAATCAAAACATTCAAAGCACTTTGAGCAGAGGTCCTTAGTCCTGAGGCAGATGATTTTAGTTTACCTCTTACTTTGGGGTAAGGCATCAAGACACAGAATCCTAACCACCTTAACTGCCCCAGCTCTCAGTAAACTCTGAGTGGGAGCTGTGTAAGAAAGCTTTGTTTGATGGAATTCACACGGTGGAGGGAACATCGTCTCATTCATTTCCAAGTCAGCCCAGTGCCAATCTATTTCTTCTACAGCTTGCTCACTAGTGACTCAGTTTACCCCAGATAAGTGTGGTTTGGGAATATGAGATCATCCTGCCCACCGTTAGAGGAGGAGTTTGTAAAGTAGCCAAAGGTAGAGGAGCAGCCTAGCTATTGGAAGGACTAGAATTTGATTATGAAGTTGTCACCATACCCTTGACCTTTGTTTGTTTTGCTTTCACAGGGTCTTTCTATTATGTGTCTCTAGTTGTCCTGGAACTCACTGTGTAGACCAGGCTGTCAAACTCACAGATGTCCACCTGCCTCTGCCTCCCGAGTGCTGATATTAAAGGCGTGCGCCACCACGCCTGTCACTCCTGAGACCTTTACATTTCAGTTAACTCACAAGACAATAAGGCCATTGTCTTAGAGTTTCTATTGCTCTGATAAAAACCATAACGAAAAGCAACTTGGGGAGGAAAGGGTTTCTTTCAGTCTACCGTGGTAGCTCGTCTCTGAGGGAAGTCAGGGCAGGAACTAAGAGCAGACGCCTGGAAGCAGGTCTGAAGCAGAGACCGTGGAGAAATTCTGCTTATGGGCTTGCTCCCCACGCTTCGCTCAGCCTCTTTTCTTAGAGTATCCAGAACCACCTGCCCTGGGCCCACACCAATTAGTAATCAAAAAAATAAAACTAAAATGCTTACAGGCCAGTTTCTCCGCTGAGGTCCCTTCTTCTCAGATGAGCCTATGTTTGTGCCAAGTTGACCACAGCTAACCATACAATCATGTACTCCATCCTTAAAACAAACGGAGGCAGAGTAGCCCTTTGCCATTTGCACAGCATCGTAGGCAGTGGACATCAGAGCCAGACTGCCAAACCAGAGCGTCTGGCTCCAAAGACTGTGGCCTTCATGCTCTACTTCTTCTCCAGGTAGCTGTGGGGAGTGTCAGCTTTGTGAGCAAGAGTGAGGTAACAGCCATTGCAGTGACTGGGTGAGTCCAGGGCACAGATAAAAAATGTGGGGAGGTGAAGGATTGCCCTGGGCTGGAGCCGCGCTTCTGGCCACCATGGAAAGTTGGCGCTCGCTGGTGACCACGGTAAGACTTCTCAGGACAAGTTGTGGCGCGGAGTGGGGAAATGACCGGATAAGAAGCCCGAGCATCTCCCAGAGTGGCAAGTAAGGAAAGAGAAGCAGACAGCAGAGACGTTTGCTTTGCACTTGGGCGAGCATGCTGCTGCTGAGAGGGGGAGAGCCAGGGCCTCTCCTGAGAGCTAGGAGAATGATTAAATTTGAGGGTGGGTCTTGGTCTTGACCCCGTGCCACAGCAAGCAAAATGAACGTCTCCTTGAGCCAAGATAATCAACATGAAAGTGTGTTTATACAGACGAACAGTGGGATTTATCCAGGATTTTGGGAGGTAATCCCTGGGTTCAACACTCCATGAATAGCATGCCATGTTCCTAAGCTGAGACATTACTGTGAGCTTTTACGAGAGTGGATTGTGGGAATCATCTAGGTGAAATGTACCCGATTTCACCTTGAGTCCAAGGCCTACTAATGCACTCCAGGTGTGCAGGCTGCCCAGACTCTCTGTTTTAGAAACTCAAAGAAGAACTCTCAGCCCCACGGGGAGGCTTTGAAGAACACCAAGGACCTTTCTATCTCTCCTAGTGTTTTGTATTCTTTCAGCCCACATTTGGTAATTGGAGATATTCGTGGTATTAAAGCCGGACTTGTTCCTTCTCGGCCTGCCCCTTCAACAGTGAAATCTTAAGCCTGTGGCTTCAATTGTGCTTGTGTGCAGTGGTGATCTCGCTGTGGTGTCCCTCGGATGTAAGAGGAGAGCAGATGAAATACTAGAAAGGGGGTTATAGGAAATCACCCAGCAACAATTTTCCATGAATGTAGATGCTTTCATTGGAGGGCAGGAGAAGCTGGAGGGGTACCTACAAAAGGAATGGGTGCACAATTTAAAACACTCTGGTTATAGACTGAGAACTAAAGATCAAAGGGCTGGGCCCTCAGAATTACACACTGAGTCACTGGAAAAACTGAGTAGAAGTTAGGCATCCTGTTCTTCAGTCATGGCTACTAAGAGCAATTGGCTCTTAAGTAGTACCTGTATTTTTTTTTCACTTAGACCCAATCTCGTCCTAAGGAATATAATTATGTGTACATTATAGATTACCAAGCCCTAGAGCACTGTGAAGTATTTTGCCATGATAATATGGTAGGTGAGGTGAAAAGGTAATGAGAAGCCACACATCTGATGTGTGGTCCCGAGGGACTGGCCTTCTGCACAACCACTGTTCCGGCCATCTCGTGGATTCAATTCAGAGGTTTTCCTATAAGAGAGAATTTTTCCAAAGCTAAATTGACAGCGATAGAGTGTGTAAGCAACTGACTTTCTACAACTTTATCTGCTGTATGCTTTTCCGTTGGTTGCCTACTACTTTATACCAACTTTATCTCAAAAGGTAATGAATGTTTAACATATGATAGACAAATACGTTTGCATTTAAGGGTGGCAAGATTTACTTGAACAGATAATATACAAGTACTGTAAATGTTTTAATATTCCCTTCAATCGAATTTTTTTTGTATGCCCCCCTGTGCATATGCCAGTTTTTGATAATAGGTCAACTGCTTTAAAGACCAGGTAACCCAAAATGAAGATGACTAAGCATGAGTGCACTGTGCATGTGTGTGTGTGTGTGTGTGTGTGTGTGTGTGGTGTGTGTGTGTGGTGTGTGTGTGTGTGTGTGGTGTGTGTGTGTGTGTTTACCGTAAATGAGAGCCAGAGCAATCTTCAGTCTTCTAACCACCTGCTGTGGGATGAAGGGGATGTGTCCTGTGGAAATGAGTTCTCAGGCACCTTCCCCAAGTGAACTGGAAGAGGTCATCTTCTGGGCAAACATACTTTGTTTCTTAACCATGGACTTAGATAAGTAGGGCACAGGGCAGTCAGCACTGGGGGAACATTCAGGAAGTGTGTTGGGGTCAGGGGAGCCTTTTCAGCTCTCTTGGGATGTGTGCAAATACCTAGATAGCAAGGGGAGAGCAAGTGTAAACCCTGGGCTGCCTGGATTAGGGCTCAATGCCGTCCGGCTACCGTCTAGATGACGAACTCTTGAGTTGACCATTTCATTGCTGTGAACCTTAGATACTCCTTTTACAAAAAATATTATGATAATAACCACATGGGTTTTTTTGTGAAGATTAAGTAGAAACATGTATGTAAAACTTCAGGATTTTTAAGATTTGGTGTTAGTTTTGTTTTCTCTCCCTCCTCTTGTTCTCTCTTTTGTTCCCCATCTCCCCTTTTCTTCTCCTCCCTTCCTTCCTCCCTCTTTCCCACACTCCCTTTCTTCATGCAGAATTATATGCCTTAATTTTTTTAAATTATGGTCCACCAATAAAATGCTATCAAAATCATCTCCAGACTTGCATGGGCATTTGTGTTGTTCTGAATCTTTTCATGCGTTATTTTCTAAAATATGCATGATTCTGTGAACCTGGTGAAATTGATGTACAGGAAGAGTTCCAGCAGAAGCTAATGTAGCATGTGTTGGCATTTGTCTAGCAAAGCTTGGCTCATGAAGACAGACAGATCCAAAACTGTATAGACTATTGCCTTGCCCACATGGCTGAGCCATTTGTCATCCATCAAGGAGCCTACAACTCTTGCCCTTGTAATCCGTTCCCCTAAATTCAGTGGCTTAGTACATACAAAGTTATTTCTACCTCAGGTGAAGTTTAATCAAATGCCATCAGTCATGATTGGTGGAAGACTCTTTTCTAGGCAGTAATTCTCAGAATGGACATCTCAAATTGTGACTCTTCTGCTTTAAAAAATAACCCCCGTAGTTACACTGGAAGAAGAGAGCGTGTGAAGAAAGATTCTGAAGAAAGCAAATGCAAAGAGTATAGGGGATACACCCTTCCTGCCCACATTGCATTGCTTGGAAGTTACATGGCTATTGGAATTAGAGGCTGTGGCCTGTCTTTGTGTCTAGGAAGAGGAGGAAATAGGTCTGTGCGCAGGCAGCAAGCTCTAGCGAATGGCTGTTGCCTTAGCCTCCCTCTTCGAGGTCCATATTCCTTTTTTCTCTTTCACTGAGTCTTACACCAGGTTATAATGTTAGTTTATGATTCCAAGATTACTTTGATTCTGGGGTTAGAGAGATGGCTTAGTGATTGAGATCACTTGCTTCTTATGCAGAGGACCTGGCTTTGGTTCCCAGCACCCACATAGTGGTTCATGACTGCTTGTAACTCCAGTTCTAGAGGACCTGATGCCTCTTTTGACCTCTGTGGACACTAGGCTTGTGTGTGGTGTACAGTCATGCATGCAGACAAATACTCATACAGATAAAATAAATTACATAAATCTATTTTTTATATTTAGTTTGTTTAACTCCTAATTGGGAGGGGTGTTTACTTGCTAACCCTCATCTGATAACCTATTAATCCAAATTCTTCACTTCTTGGCTATACTTCTATTTTTAAAAATAGAACTATTTCTAAGTCAAAATCTTAGAGACATTCGAGTTTTGACAGTCATTTTCATAGTAAGGTTGCCTCTCTAAAGATTATCTTTTGCTTTGCTTATGAATGGAAATAAAATAGAACATTTTAAAAGCTGTATTTAAAGCTTTCTTCTTTATAATACTTGGGCATTTTGAAAGACATGTGAGTCAGAAGGAAGGAATTTCCAGGTACAGTGAAAAAACATTCTTGGCTTTTATCCCTGAAGAGCCATGTAAGTGAGTCATCTTGAAGCAGCTCTAATGGACCACAGAGAACAATTGGAAATACTGGAAGCCTACATATCCACGTAGTAAGAATGCTGCACATGGTGGTAGAACTCTGAACAGTTCTTTGTTTGCTTCTCTGACTTGGGATACATTCCCTCTGTATTTTCTTGCCTTCCCCCAATCTTTGTTCCAACGTGAAAACCAAGAAGAGAAAGTGCACGGGTGGTGTCTAGCCTGGGCTACCTCATGAGGCCAGTGTTCTGTTTAGAATCCGTCTGAAGCAATGTGGATGGGTACTCACTGAAGGGCATAGATAATTACATGATGGAGCATTACCCGCTTTACCTTAAATTCAGAGTTTCTATGAGGCAAATAGAACAGCTGACGTGCTGAGTACTTGAAGTTCTTGTGTTCACAGTTTGGGTTTGGTGCTCCCTGAGACTGCCATCGTGCAGACCCCACATGCAGATTTATTCCTCACAAACGCCGCATCTTGAGACTGGCTGCTAGCGCAAATGATCATGCTTAAAACTGCAAAGCGAGAACAGCATCTTTGCAAGCTCCCACGTTGTGTTCTGTGGTAAGCTATCAGGGATAGGAGAGGCACAGTAGGTGAGCCTCGCCCGCTAAACTGAAACCCCTGTTCCAGTATGTCCTATCGACCACATGGAAATGCGTAGAACCTGCTCGTTAGTGGTGACTGTCACATGGAACCGCTTAGTTAATTTATCTGGCTTCCCACAGCCCCTGTGATTACAGGCCACCGTCAAGAGATTTTATTTAAATTAAAGTGACCTTTCATATGTTTTCCTGTTTGTAAAAGTAATACATAATCTTAAAATTCCACCCTTTAAGAAATATATTATGGAGAGAAGGGAAAAGTCTCCCGTAATTTTCAACACAATTGCTATTAGCATGCTTTTGTATATGGTCCTTCAAATACTTTCAATGGATAAGTTAAGATTTTACTATTCATTTTCTTAATAATGGATGGGCTTGTGTGGTCTATATTATTTCTCATATTTTCCCTCTTACTACATCATGGACTTTAATATAGCAGGATTTTCTGAGTTTTCCTTTCTCATATTTCTTCAGAGTCCCATGGTCCCATTGAGTGGCATATCGTCTAGAAAATTAAAAAGTAGAGCTATGAATGGTACTTATTTCTCCTCCCTCCCCTTCATCCTCTCTGTAAGAGTAGTTTTTAAAGAAAGGTCACTTAAAAGCACTTCTGAAGGCAACAGTATTAGGTTTGTCTATGGATCTACTTTCCTATAGACCATTTATTACTTCTGATTGATGTATTGAGAGTGTGATGCATGAATCGATGTCTTCAAAAAAACAGTTCGTACTCTGATGCTCTTTCCAGCAATAGTAGTGTGATGTTGCTGTCTGTTAGGAAGATGACGATGGGATTAGTTGTCTGCCTAGAGAAAAATCAAGCTCTGTGAAGGACAGAATCTTAATTCATTAGATTGCTTTGCAAGGTTTTCTCAGCCTAGTTCTCTAGTATCAACTTCCAACACCCCATTCCATGTGCCTGTGCTTCAGACATGTTTCTTACCACCTCGGTGTCCTGATTGACTTCCCTCTCTTGGCATGCCTTTCATTCCTTCTGCTAGGTGACACTTGTATGCTCACAGCTCCTTGATGAGACATCACTGGACTTCCAGGCAGAGCTCTTTGTCCTTACTCTCTGCTTCCATGTACCACTCTGATGTTATGTCATATTTTACCTTCCCTGTCTGTGTTTTTATGTGTACGACTGAGCTACACCCCCAATTCTCGGTTTGTTTTATTATAATGTAATACACACACAATAAATTCCACAAAGCCTAATCAGTTTACTAATTTATCAGGTCAGAATTAACACCTGGACTGTAGCCATCAGAACATAGGAAGGTGCTTTCCCATTCTTCTGTTTCCAGAGGTAGCTCATTAAATTCTCAAGTGGGTCTGACTGATGACTGGTAATTTTGCTCATTCCATCCAGTACAGATTTTTTTATAATGGGTTTTTACCCTCTTTTACAACATTTATTGCCATTCATTTCAGTTCTTAAGAGAAACAAATTAAATTACTGATTTCTTCAGTGGCAATTATGGATTTATGAATAAAATACAGATTCTATTTTTTCTATTCATTGATAAAATTTGCTATCTATTTGAAGAAGTTTTATTAGAATTAATCTCAAGATGCGATATTAAACAGAAAGATTTGGTTTACTGTTTATTCCTTACAGAAAAAAAAATCAAACCTTACCTCTCATATCTCTAAATCTAGATTGAGATTTTTAAAAGTGGAGTGATGTTGTGTTTCAGGTTTCCTTCTCCCACTAATCGATGATACATTTTTTATGAAAGGTACCTCTGCACTTTTTTTAAAGCTAGAAAACAGAGCATTTGCTCAGAGTAATTGGATTCAACAGAAGGGCTTATTGGTCTTCTTGGAAAGATGATCCTGAGATCAGCCCCTTTCATTTACATTCGGTTCAGAGGAGGTTAACAGTCCCCAGTTCAGAAGGCTGGCCTCGTTACCTCTTCTGCATAGGGAGTCCAGCTGGAGAGACAGTATTACTTGGCACTGCCTGCGATTCTCAGCTCTTCTTCGAGAGGTATCCAATAGACCTAGATAGTGGATCCCTTCTCAGCTTGTCCTAGTATTCTTATACAGTTGTCTTTCTGTATTAATTAAGTGATTAATGAGGTCATTCATTCACATAATCTGTCATTGTCAAAGTCAGTGTCTTTTATTTCCCCGTTTCTTTGTTCTTGGATATCAGATTAAAATTTTCTCAACCATTTTTACAAAGGCAGTTTTATTCCTTGTAAGTAACTGACTAAATAGAACAAATATTCATTTAGAATCTTCCCTGTGCTCAGTACTGCTCAAGATCATAAACTATAATCTCTCGAAGGTAGCATGTTTTCCCACTGATTTAAATAATAGCTGATGAGTTTTAAGTTCTTTGTGTGGTTGGTTTTATAGATTTCATTAGTAATTATAAAATGGAAGATTCAAACAATCTCCTTCCCCTTGGAACAATATATCTCATTAGTTCTTAGTATTAATTATCTAAATACTCATCACTAGTTAGTGCCATATTGCTTCAAGCATTTTTCTGCATGTCTATGTGTGTGTGGTATGTATACATGTTTGAATATGTGTGCATACCTCCTTGCCCAAAGTTGATGCCAGGTGCCTTCCTTTACTGCTGTCGATTTTATTTATTGAGGCAGGGTCTCTTGCTGAACCCAGAGATCACTAATTCCAGCTAATCTAGCCAGCGGGGGAGACCTGAGTGATAGGATTGCAGGTGGGTGCCACACTGCCTAGCCTTACATGGTTCTGGAGATTGAAACTCTGGTCCTCATACTTGATCAGCAAGTACTTTACCTATTGAGCCATCTCTCCAACACCCTTGTTTCAAATACAGAAGGACTTATTTATGCTAAGTACATATTTTAGTTCTTTTGTAGAAAAATCCGGAGCATTGTTGACAGGTCTGTGAGTGAAATGCATTTGCTCAGGTCTTAAATAGGGTACTCATCCTTGGGAACCCACCTACAATAGTGTCAATTCTGACCTAGGACTAAGAAGACAAAAATTAAGTATCTGCACTTGGATCCTGGTTTTGGAGAAGCCATAGATCTGCTGTATGGAAACTTCAGTTTCTGTGTGGTAGCATCTGAAAGCACTATAAGATCAAAGTGTTTAATGGACAGTCCTGTGATAAGAAAGTATGTACTGATATTTACTTATCACCTGGAATGAAAAAAGTAAGGCTTTGCCTTCAGTTTTCATCCCCTAAGGAAATGGAAAAGATAGTAAGTAATTAGAATTAGATCCCCACCTGCCTAATACTCGGGGAACACTGATGGGTTCCAGAGAATGCTTGCTAAGGACAAAAATTAAGTATCTTCCTGGATCATGGTTTTGGAGAGGCCATAGACTTTCCATGGTGATGTAAGACCCTTTCTTCTTGTCTTCTGTGGTCTCTTTGCAAAGCCTAAGTCTTACTTAGAAGTAACTTCTCAAACTCAGGAAAAAAAACTTAGTTCGCTTTGGTCCTTGCCTATAAATCAATGGTTGACACTTTTTTTGTGTGTTCTTTAGAGAGTTGTGCTCTTGCTAGAGGACAGAGAAATAGCCTATGTCATTAATCAGAGAGAGCTATTTACCACTATAATCTAGAGGGCACTTGCCCATAGCAGGCAGTACAATTACCTTGGTTGTGTAAGCATGGTTTGCTTAGACTGGCTCCAAATGTTTGGGAATTATTCAAGAGCCGTCTGAGACTGGCCAGTTAACTATTTTTTCCCTGTTCTCTTCAAATTCACCTTTACACCTTCCAACCACATTGATAGGACTGGAGGTTCCAGAAATTGCAACATTACTGACTTCCAGCCATGTGACATAGGATTTCAGACACCCAGTTAAACTTTAAGCCAGACATTTCTCTTCAATTCAGGTCACCTACAGGCCAGACAAAGCCAAGGTCATATGTTGAACCAATATAAGAGTTCTGTTGGTTCCAGTAACCCTCCTGTTGTTCATAGCTTGAAATACTATACCATGGTTAATCATAAGTGTCAGCTGCTGTGCCCTTTTATTTATGAGCCCTTAATCAGGAGGACACAGCAAGAATCACTGTTCATGAGGAGCCTTTCATGAGGCCTTTATGGATACTCTTTCCTCTGTAATCGTGAAGAGGACTTGATGTTAACTTGCAAAACTGTTGAGTAGTCTGTGTTGGCCTTTCTGCAAACAAACTTTTCTGTGCTGTGATTGAATGATCTATCTGTAACTTTTATGTTGCTGCTATTACAAAACAAACAAATCACTAAGCCATTTCTCCCCATCTCTGTTTTATAGATACATAGTTTTATAAGAATTCAAAGAGGGCCATAATCAGGAGTTTAGATAGGATCATTTTATGAATAAATAGCAGAGTAAGATTTGTAGCCAGATAATTTAGTGACAGTTTATAGTTCCCTATTTCTGTATTTACTGCTTCTTTCTCAGATTTGTAGCACCCAAACATCATGTACAGTTCCTTTTTTTTGAGGCTGTCAGAATGTTTCTAAACTTTAGATTCATGCTTACCTTTAAGAGCTAACATTTTTGTGGATTTCATTCCTGTGGAATTCCACTCTTCACTCACTGATCCCTGTGAATCTTTCACTCCAGCCTCACAGGCTCCATGTGGTTACCTGAATACAACATGCTTTCCCCAGCTTTCTGGGTTATATAATGCTGTTCCCCGGCCTTCCTTTCTTCCCTGTCTCCTTCCGGACAACGCTTCAGAGCTCCTTCCATCATGACATTTCCCATTGCTTCATGCTTGAATGTCAGTTGCTCCATGGACGACCTTATTTGCCCTATTATTAAAGTACTCCATTCTACCTTCTGTTTAATCTTTTTGTTGTTGTTTGTGTTTCCTCAAACAAACAACAAACAACAAGGAGCATCCATACTGAGGACCTAGGCCATATTTTCCAAGCAGCATCCAAACGGTTGGCTTGGCACAGAATTGCATATTTCTCTTGTTTTCTCATCAATAGATGGGAAACATTAGCATTTGGTTTCTCAGAACTGCTCTGAGGAAGGGAAAAGAAACTGACGGGGAACTCAGAATTCTTTTAACAGTAGTTAGTATTTCTTCCAAAAGGATTACCACACGTGTTCAGTGACAGCTGTATGGACACACCAACCTGACATTTTTTTTACAGTATCTTAAAGTGAAAATGGACAATCAACCACAGAAAAAGGTGATACACTTCCCCTTTGTCTCCAGTCTGTTTAACCTAGCCAAGATGAAGCAAGCGTGCTGGGAAATGAGCTTTTCTGAGTAATATATTTGTTTAGACTGCTTCCAGCTTCTTAACCTCTGCTTCCTCTCGGCGGTATCCACCTTTTCAATGCTCTTTTTGTGTAGGATGGCATGTTAGCTGTTAGAATAATAGGGATCACGCCCATTATGCCAGCAACAGTCTGTCCCAGTGTGATCACGTTCACTGCACTGCTCACCAGCAGGAGCTCAAGGGAAAATGGCTTGGGACATTAAACAAATAAGTCAGCTAAGAGGGCTGTCTAGACCCAAGGAGCAGAGTTTCTGGATTTGTTTAAAGAATTAAATTTGTGCACTACACTTTCCCCCTTTGCAGCACAGATAGAAATCTTTGCTGGAGGAGTATTTCAACATCCTAGCTGCAAGTATAACTTACAGTGGAAAATCTTTTCAGTTCGGAAAGAGGCAATGGCTCTTCTGTAATGAAAGACAAGGGTGGCTAGGGAGAAAATGTGTTCAAGATTGACGTGGCTTAATGAAGGAAGCAAATTGTTAGTCCTTGAAGTTAGGAGATCTCTGTTTTCATCTTATTAGTAGATTGGTCAAGAAATAGTCAGCGTCCACTGTATTGAGAACCGTTAAACATTCTGAGCATTGCAGTAAGAGTAGAAGACCCAGTTACTGCCCTTGAGGGAGTGAACATTGAATAGGCAGCTGCTATAGGTTAGGACCAGCAACAGAATGAAGCAAGTCAGGTATAATTAAAGAGCCCCAGACAGACTACAGACCAGAAGGCAATGAATGGATTACTGTAGACTCTGCTGCTCTGGAGCTGTAAGTTTCTTGGATCTCCCCCACAAATCCTATCTTTTCTTTTAAACAAGATTGCCTGCGCCCTTTACCAGGTACAGTATTTACCACTGTGAACATAGAACTTCGAGTCTCTTGCAAAACTGTAAACAGAGCACAAATGAGATCAACAGTGGACGTGGGAGCACCAGATACCCTGCAGCCAAAGGAGTCAGAGTGCTTAGTAGTGTGATTGTCATAGAGATGATGTCCCTTTTCAGCTTTGTAAAATGTGACTTTCGGTTACAGCTTCAAAGAAAAAAACTATTCTAAGTTGGTTTGCCTTCCTTAATTTAAAAAAATATAGAACATTTCATTTCCCCCAAGTCTGAGTATGTTTTCATTTTAATTTGCTTCACTTATTAGTTTATTCGGCACATAATTACTTTTGGCAGGCTTTTATCCCTTGTGCCCTTTGGGTATAAGGATGGGGACCTGGGCCTTGCCTGGTAAAAACTAGGGAATCTAAACACGTGCCTGTAATTTTAGCTTGTTAGAATATGTGTGCTTTCTGTAGTTAATTTAGAAGAAAACTCTAATTTTAGTTAGATTTGCCTTGTCCTGTTCATTACTTATTTGCTCATGCGCTCACTCATTCATTTTTCAAGTTAATAATTGCTAGAAATTTAACCCCGAGTCATCAGTGGCATCCTCGTTCGCCTCAGATGAAACCATAAGTTCTTTCAAATGTCTCTCTGTAGAAAGTGCTGACTCTGCCTGCAGATCACCTGACTGGTCTCCCAGTCTCTGTCTGCTTCCCTCTCACAGTGAGTTCGAACTTGTTCACTGTAAGCCATTGAAAGAACTGTGTTCAGACATGCACTGGTGGATTCATGTGTTATTGTGTATCTGGAAGTCTACAACAAAACATTCAAGAAATGATATATGTCTTTACTCTCTATGATTCATCGTGACACTGGTTCAAGTTACATTTTCTTTTCCTTTTCATGCTTGACATGGTCATCTAGGTTCATTTCACAAACCATTAATGGCTTGAGGTGTACTGTTCAACTCTCTTCATCATAGCGGCCTACCTGGTGGCTTTATATCATTTCCTTGTCTGAAGCCTTTCATTGACTTCCAGTTGCACACATATAGTTAGTTTTTTGGGTTTTTTTTCTTTGTTTGGTTTTTGGTTTTTCAAGATAGGGTTTCTCTGTAGCTTTGGAGCCTGTCCTGAAGCTAGCTCTTGTAGACACCTGTCTCTGCCTCCCAAGTGCTGGGATTAAAGGTCTGAGCCACCACAGCCCCAGCACACTCATATGGTAGAAATTGCACAAATGTAGAAATTACCGCATAATCTATGAGGTCCTACATGGCCCTGCCACTGCCTCACCTTTGCTTTCCTGTGCCCCAGCACCTCTGTCCAGGTTCCTCCCTTTCTATGGAGTAATCATTTTTCTTCTAGTTTTTGCCTCCTTGACTCCTGTTATCCCATTCAGATTTTTGGGTACAGATCACTCTCTTTAGAAAATTACGTTACCACTCATAACTTTTTTCTTTTCTACTTCTTACTCATGGAGGGTTTATAATGGAGCATAGATAAAGAAATTGTGCTACATTTACACAATGAAGTATTATTTGGCCGCTAAAAAAAAAATGACATCATGAAATTTGCAGGCAATTGGATGGAACTAGAAAAAAAAAAAATCTTGGGTAAAGTACTCAGACCCAGAAAGGCAAATATAGTATGTATTCACTTCTATGTGGCTGTTCGCTGTTAAGTCGTTAATAACCAAACTACAATCCACAGAACCACAGTAAGGGAACAGAGGGTACAGGTGGATCTCATTAGGAGAGGGAAAGAGGGACAGATAATTATGGTTGGCTATGGGACGGCTAGAATGGGAGGATCAAGTAGGGAGGGTGTCTTGGCTAGTTTCCTGTCAACTTGACACAAGCTAGAGTCATCAGAGAGGGGAGAACCTCCACTGAGAAAATGCCTCAGAAAGATCCAGCAGGTGGCAAGCCTGTAGAGTGTTTTCTTAGGGTTGATGAGGGAGGGCCCAGTCCATTGTGGGTGGTTCCATCCTTGGGCTTCTATAAGAAAGCAGGCTGAGCAAGCCATGAGGAGCAAGCCAGTAAGCAGCACTGTTCCTTGACTCCTGCATCAGCTCCTGCTTCCTGGTCTTGCTTGAGTTCCTATCCTGACTTCCTTTGACAATGAAATGTGCTGTGGAAGCCTCGCCCTAATAAACCCTTGCCTTCACACGTTTCCTGGATCACAGTGTTTCTTCACAGCAATAGTAACCTTAACTAGGAGGAGAAGGGGAGAGGAGGTTAAGTGAGGGAATGTGGAGAGAGAGACAGGTAAAATTAAGGTGCATTTGATTGGTAGTATGGAAACCTAATACAGCAAAATCTTCCTAAATCACATACACATATGAAAGCAATCTAAATGAAATCATCAAATAATGGGGTAGACAGAGTCAGCTGGCCATCTCTTGTCCCCAAGTGAAACTTCAAGTACCCGGATTGGTTTATACCAGCATTGAGTCGCTGATCAAAGGGATCCTATGGGAATCCCCAAACAATCCAGGTTGTTGCGAAGACTATAGTTTGCTCTCCAAAAAACTGACAGCAAGACTCCATTGCTGAAGACAACACCTATACAACCTCATTGAACCTAGAGAAGATGAGCTGGTGCCTACATAGAACCTTCATCCCTACATTCTAGAGTCGTTGGTACAGGAAGGTACTCTACAGGAAGATAACACCAACCCAGCCACAAACCCTTTGATCTGCAGTGGCTTGGAAGATACTAGTACATAGTGGCATAAAGCTTTGGGAGTAACCAACCAATATCACCACACCACAGGAATGAATCCATACCCAATACTGCTTGTGTGACCAAGAACCTGAGACTAGATAGCCCAGGGACCTAGGGTAACTACCTCCCTCCCCATGTCCTATAAGTAAAATGACTTTGAATGACATTTTGCTATACTCATGTTAATGCCTTGCTCAGCCATCATCAGAGAAACTTTTTCCTTCTGTACATGGGAACAAATACAGAGATCCACAGCCAGACATTATGTAGCAAGTGAGAGTCCTTGGAACACTCAACTCTAAACAGGATGTCTCTAACAAATCTCTCCATTTTAGGGCTCAGGGAGCCCTTAGGCAGAAAGAGTGTAAGAGCCAGAGGGGATGGAGAAAGATGAAGAAAATCAGCTCCTCTAAATCAATTGATCAAAGCACATATACACTCCCAGAGACCGAGGCAGCATCCATGGGGCCTGCACCCGTCTGCACCATGCCCTTTGCTTATATTATGGCTTCTAGTTTAGATGAGATTCCTGAGTATGTGAATGTGTGGGTCTCTGCTTCCTGTGCCTTCTCTTGGGCTCTTTTCCTTCGATTTATTTTGTCCAATGTGTAACTTTTTGTTTTCTCTTATTATATATTTTATTTTATTATTATCCCTCAGAAGCCTGTTTGTATTCTAATGAGAGACACAAATGGGGTGAATCCAGAAGGGAAGGATAAGTCGGGAGGGGAAATCATAATCAGGATATAGGATGTAAGAAAAAAATCTACTTTAAATAAAAAGGGGGAAGGTTAAAAATAAATAAATAAGAGAATTCAATGGCTGTTGAGAGCAGCTTCTATACTGCTGGAGTTTCCAGCTATAGCATCACTGAGCTATATTCTTTAGACCTAGCCCTTCCCATGATGGAAAAGTACCATTATACAAAACAGTCTATTCCATTTGGGGGCCGTTTAAATTACAAGGAGAAAAAAGGTCTTACATAATTCTTATGGAGATAAGTTTATTCTTATAAAAGTCTTATTCTATAAAGTCCAATTACTTCTTTCTTCCTAGCTGAAGCAATCCTACTTTCTGCATTTATTCCTCATGTGTCGTGACCTCCCATACCGTTTCTCCCCCCGTGACGCTTTTGCTATGCCCCAGGTTTTCTGTATATGCTTTAAAACTTGGCACCCATCTGGCAATGTCAGACAGTGCCCAGCACAGTGTGACTATATATTTTTCTCACTCTGAACACTATACTTTTTGCTAATCTGGCCATAAATTGCAGTAGGGTTTTCAGCAGCCAAGTGCCAGTATTGGCATATATAATGTTCGCAATCAAGTACAACCCCTGGAACATTTCACATGAACTCTGTTCAGCCTGTTCATTCTCCTCCCATCCCAAACATATGCATTTCCATTTTTCTCATTCAGTCTCATCTTATTAACTTCAGAGCAATCTTATAGTCAATCTTTTGTGGGGTCCACAAGCTTGGCAGAAGAAGAAGATAAAATTAAAAAAAAAAAAAAACAACCCATCACACTCCAGTGAATACCACAAACAGCTATGTGCTTTAGGTTCAGGAAATGAAAAGCTCTGCTGGTTTTAAGTGTCTCAAATGGCCTCCCTCCTCCAACCCACCCCTCCCTCTTCAGCTCTTCACTCTGAGGCCCCATTGAGCATGTCTGCAACAAGACTCCCTTTTGGGAGGGTGTCACTACCATCCTCCACATTGCCACTCAATAAAATCTGTCTTGCTTAAGCCAGGGCCATCTTTAGCCTCTCTGAGCAAACTTTTGCTGCCTAGTTGCATACCACAGAATGCGGCAGTAGCATTGTCTGGTGGACTTGGCCCGTTGTCTCCCAGAGGAAAACATCCTCCCCACAAAGCCCCCAATCTTTTGTTCCCACAATCCATCTCTGGAGACTATCTGAAGCCTACAGAAGTAGGAGTGCCTTTGATGTTTATATTGGCCAGCCTATTTTCCCTTTTTTTTTTTTTTTTTAAATAATCAGGGCAGTAGGAAATGTGGAGAATTAACCGCATGACAGCCGCAGAGGAATTCATTAGGGAAACTGAGATGCAGTCCGCTCAGATTTCAGCCTCTCAGGCAAGCATCACAAAGGAATAATCGTCTTCTAGTTGTTTTTAATCTTTTCTTTTGTGGGACCTTCCTCGTCCAGGAAACCAATCTCAGTGTCCAGCATGGCGGAGCCTGAGAACACAACTGCCAAATGGTGGTTTTGATTCGGGGATTACTACAGCGACATCAAACAGGTCTCTCTAACCTGTCTCTGAGGGAACTTGTCCCCTTGGAGACTTCAACGGACAGGGATATGTCACTACTTTTATTTAAAACGTTACCCATCAAAAATTTGTTTTACAAATGTAACATTGTACACAAAATTTTACTATGTAAAGAAAAGTGGTGAGGAGCAAAATTTTGTGAATTTTGTCTAACTTGGTGTTGCCAGGCCATCCTTTCACGGCCTCAGAGGCTCTTTATGATAACTCACCATGGCTTAAGATATGCATAAAAATTTATTTGGAGGAACTCAGTGAAGTACCGCAATGATTTCCTCTGTAACTGTATAAAGGCTACTGTGGGGCCTCCAGATACTAGTGCTGTTGCTAAGATTTTGCTCTCAGAGTCCAGAGTTGTCCCTGTGTCTCACTATTCTAATTCTTCATGATTTTCTAAAACTTAGTCATGCTAGGAGGATTTGTATTGAAATTATTGAGAAAATCTTTTCTCAATTACCTTTATATGCCTTAAAAGTTTGTATTTGCTGGAAAGATGGATCAGAAGTTAAGAGTACTGTCTGCTCTTCCAAAGGTCGTAAGTTCAGTTCCCAGCATCCACATGGTGTCTCCCAACTATATAGAATGAGATCTAGCATACAGGTGTATGTTCAGGCAGAACTGTATAGACAATAAACAAATAAATCTTTTAGCTGGGCAGTGGTGGTGCATGCCCTTAATCCCAGCACTTAGGAGGCAGAGGCAGGCGGATCTTTGTGAGTTCAAGGCTAGCCTGGTCTATAAGAGCTAGTTCCAGGACAGGCTCCAAAGCTACAGAGAAACCTGTCTCAAAAAACCAAAAAAAAAAAAAAGTTCATATTCATAATCTGCTGAGCTTACAAATACTTCATTTGTGTTGATTTTTAAAATCAAGTTCTATAAGACCACTGCTTAAGTACGATTTTTTAGTTCTATGAGTAAACATGCCCATTAGAAAACAATTAAAGCATTTCAATATTAGTGATTTCTTGAGAAAGAGCTCAAAGCCTGAAGGACTCATACACATAATTGATTTTAAAGTCGTTTGGTTTTAACTTCGGACAGGTCCACCCTCCTTTTGTTTCCACCACACATTTAGAGCCTCACAGAGACTGATCTAGACTTGCAGAACATTTCCCAGGGACTATTTTTCACAACTCACCCTAGAGATTCATATTTGGTCTATTCCATCACCTTATCCGTGGTCGACTTTTTTCCTTCAAAATTCAGAGAGACACAGGCATGTGCCACCTGCTTGTCAATGAGAAAACATACCAGTCCTTCTGTATCAGTGACATGAACCAGTGTGAGAAAGAGACGGAAACAGATTAAAAAGCAAAGAACTTGCAGTGTGTATTCTGTACAGCAAATAATGAAAGATGTGATTCAGTTTAGGTTTTCTTTTTTTAAATTGGTCATTTTGTTCCTATGGACATCTTTAGGGAGTCACAGATATTTAAAGGGTCACTTCTTTAGTGTTCCATCTGTGCTGCTTGTTCAAATGAAAGATTGGAAAATAAACATCAAGGAGTTGACTAAGGGAGCTTGATTCCTTTATACTGTATAGTCACTGGATATACCGTATATTGAATAAAAGTATCTATTCACATAGAGAAATATGATATAGGTGGCAGTGGGAAAGGTAGCTTGTAAAACTGTGCTGGGAGCCCATTTAGCAAAATGTGCTTACATTTGTAGCATGGAAAAGAGAGTTCTCAGTGAGTACATCTGCCAGAAATCAGGGAAAAGCATTGATTGTTCAAAACGAGGATAGTACCTCACATTTATTTGAGATTGAGCTATTTGAGGCTGAGATATTTTGATTTCTACCAGAAAAATACTGTATTTTACAATCAGCTTTTTAAAAGTTCTGTTTTCAAAGTTAGCCGTTATCTACTGGTTGATTTAATCATTTATTTTTTTTGAGCTCTTCATTTATTTTAGAGACCTTTGTGAGTGAGGGATGAGCAAGAGAATTCGTTTTCTTGGGAAACCTTTAGAACACGTGTATGAGAAAGGTTAGTTCAGAAGCAGTGACTCCAGGTTGTCACAATAATATATCATAAAATACTAATGTTTCAAATAGGGTAGTTAGTGGTGGGAATTCAGAAGGGACAGAAATGAAGGAAGGATATAGTGAATAGCCCTTAGAGTTGAGGTACAAACCTCTAAAACAAGTTTTTTTTTGTTATTGTTATTGTTTTTACTTGCACACTTATTTACTTTCTTTATCTCTTATTATTTTATTTTATTTTTATTAAGAGAATAAATCCAATAAAGGGTAGAAACAACAAGGGTTAGGAAAAGAATCTTTCTAGGCTGTTGTCTTTGGCTGATTTTTGTATGTGTGTTGTCAAGGTTTTATTTGGCTTTTTAATTTAAATATTTATTTGGAAGTATAAAATTTATAAAACTAACAATGCACAAGGCATACATTGCATTATTCATTTTCTTTATAATTTAGTCCTCCTACCATGTGCCTTTATGCACACACACACACATACATATACACACACCATACACATGACATTATTCTGAGCTGTTTGGGGATAAATTATCTGAATATTTCAGTGTCTATTTACAGGAAAGAAGATATTGTCTTATATAGCTATAGTAGAATTATCTGCATCAATAAATTTGATAAATTATACTTATCTATTATTTGTATTCTAGTTTTACCAATAAACCCAATAACAAAACAGTGTCCTTCATAACATTTCTTCCTTCCAACAGAGAACCAATTTACAATTATATCTTATAATTATTTGGTGTAGTTTGTTGTCATGTCCATTTAGTTTTCTTTAATCTAGAACTTTCCAATAGCCCTTCTTTGACTTTTATAAATTGGGTTTTTTGAAGAATTTAAGGCTAACCTTCTCTCAATCCCTAGAAACTTTAAAATATTTCCTAATTATTTGGTTCATTTTGTATCTCGCCAGCCAGGTGGTGTTTTTTCCTCAAGTTATTATTTCTGGAGGTACGCAGTGTCCATCTCTACCATTTGTTGGTTATATAAAATTTGGCCACTTAGTCAAGGCATGTTTAATTCTTCCTTTATATAGCTACTTGTTTTCCCTTGCAAGCACAAAGCAACCATCCCACTTCTCATCACACACATGGATTTAATATTGTGTGCTGTAGGCTCAATAACATGACTGTTAAATCGTGGTTTCCAACTTCAACTTTCTCTTCGTATTTGCCAGTCAGTACTGTACCTTTTACTTAAAAGCAAGAGAGCTCTTTCTCATCTCAGCTATCCACCAATTCATTTATCTTCCTATCCATCCACTTTTCCATTTATCTATCTATCCATTTATCCATATACAGACCCACCCATTCATCCAGCTTCTCACCCATTCATCTATCCATCCATCTATCCATCCATCAATCCATCCATCCATCCACCCCTTACCAACTTAAACTCATGAATATTTATTCTTTTCAATGATAGTTATTTTTTATGTTCATATTATTCCTTTTGTAGCTAGTATGTTCTTGTTTCATAATATCCCTATTATGTTTTAGTGTTGTTTTACTTGTTGACATGATACGTTATCTTAAGCATATCTTGTACTTGCCTTGCCTCAGCACTCGAGTCATCTATTTTCCTAAAAATCCGCAGTTCTCTTTCAGTGGAAATAGTATTAGCTACCAGGTTCTAGACGCACTTGTGCTCATTACTATTGTAATGGCTTCTTGGGCCTTTCAATATACAGATGTGACTGAAAAATGTATATGCACACACACATAAATATATACACATAGCATATATGTACATATATATATATATTAGAAATCATTAATCACACATTGAAACTTCTCATTTCAACCAATCTACAGATTTCATACTACTTGATTCAGTTTTATGCAGCTTTCAAGCTTGAGATAATAAGACATACAGTGGAGGGAAATAGAAAATTGAAACTTACATGAGATGATGTAAGTGGTCAAGACTAGGAAATCAGCCACACGGAGTTAGGAGTGTGCCAAAGCCAAAGTCAGGAGTCTAACAGAAAAATACTGAAAGAGAAAATAACTGAGGGTTTCTACTGAATTATAAGCTATATTTTAAAACTACTATAGGAGGTGAAGGAAATAAAAAGAGTAGCCTGGGAAAGAAATGTAAAAACTGAAGTTCAAAAAGTAGCTAGAGCTGGGGAGGTGGCTCAATGTAAGGTGCTTGCTGTGCAAGCATGAAGACCTGAGTGTAGATCCCAGAACCCGTGGAAAGACAGACATGGGGTGTAGATCCCAGAATCCGTGGAAAGACAGACATGCAGTATAGATCCCAGAACCTGTGTAAAGACAGACATGGAGTGTAGATCCCAGAACCCATGGAAAGACAGACATGGAGTGTAGATCCCAGAACCTGTGTAAAGACAGACATGGAGTGTAGATCCCAGAACCCGTGGAAAGACAGACATGGAGTGTAGATCCCAGAACCTGTGTAAAGACAGACATGGGGTGTAGATCCCAGAATCCGTGGAAAGACAGACATGGAGTGTAGATCCCAGAACCTGGGTAAAGACAGACATGTGGTGTAGATCCCAGAACCTGGGTAAAGACAGACATGATAGCATTCATGTATAATCCCATAGTTCCTGTAATGAGATAGAAAATGAAGGCAGGAGAATGCCCAGAATCTTGCAGGCCAGCTAGCCTGGTGTGTGTAGCTGTGAATGAGACACTCAGTCCTGAACAAGGTAGAACTATAAGGTAGATTAAAGGTAGATTCTCAACTTTAATCCCAGCACTTGAGAGGCAGGGACAGGCTCATCTTTGTGAGTTCAAGGCCAGCCTGGTCTACAACGAGTTAAAGGCTGGTCAGGAACAGTCTACCTGAGCTAATGGGAGCTCACCAATACCAGAAGGACCGGAAAAGAACAAGCATAGGACGAAACTAGTCCCTCTGAATGTGGTTGACAGTTGGCATGGCTGGGGCAGATTGAAGGGCCACTGGGATTGACACCAGGACTTATTCCTACTCCTTGTACTGGCTTTTTGGGAACCTATTCTCTTTGGTTGGATACCTTGTTCAGCCTAGTATAGTAGGGAGGTCCTTGGACCTTCCCCAAAACAATCAATATGCCCTACCCTCTCTGAGGAGTGGATGGGGGAGGTAAGTGAAGAGAATGGGAGGAGGAGAGGAAGAGGATAGTTTGTTTTCTTTAAAAAAATATATATAAAATAAAATAAATAAAGACTGGTCAAAGCTGCATAGTAAGACCCTGTCTCAAAAATAAAATCAAGTGAGTAAAGAAAAGGTAGAAAGAAAGGACAGACATATGAACTTGTCCTCTGACCTCCTCACAGATGCTATAGTATGCACACATCCATATTTACACACATGAACACAAATACACACATAGAGATAATAAATAAAATAAAGAGCACCTCAACATTGTGCCCCAGGCCTGTAACCTTAACACTCAGGAGGATTGCCTTGAGTCTGAAGCCATCCTGGATTACATAGAGAGCTCTGGGTCAACCTGGGCAGCAGGGCGAGACCATCTCAAAAAATAGTAGACTCAACCAATACTCCATAGTGCCATAGACCATAGTGCCATAGGTCAAGACTGGATTAAATTTAAGAACTCAAAAACTCATCTGGACAGTGGTGGTACAAACCTTTAATCCCAGCACTCAGGTGGCAGAGGGAGGTGGATCTCTTGAGTCCCAGACCAACCAGTCTACAGAACTAGTTCCAGGATAGCCAGGGCTGCAACAGAGAACCCTATCTAAAAAGCAAACAAACAGTAACAGAAAAACAAAAAGGAAGAAGGAGGAGAAAATGATGGTGATAATGACGAAGTAAAGAACTCAAGAGTGCTCAGAGAAAACTGAGGACCAAGGTTGTGGCTTTAGATTTTATATTTGATTATCCAAAGTTTTTTTAATCTGACATTAGAAACTCATTGGGGTCATTTTTTGAGAGTACAGCTTTAAAATAATAAAGCAGCTTACATTGATTACCATTTCTTTAGTCTCTGAAGGAGATTTACATACAGTTTTTCTTAACCTTGTAGATATGGTCCACAAATATTATTTTGTTTCTATTTGCATGCTAAGCAAGTTATACTCTGTGCAGAAAGCACCCAAATCTGTGAGGCATTGTAGACAGGCTATTTTTAGGGAACTCATGTTTTTCTTTAAAAGCTTGGTTAGCATTTGGAATCGATACGCAGTATAATATTTAAAAGGAAAACAACACATTTCCTCATCCCCCAAGAGGTTTCCTAAAATAGCATGTAATCTTACCTACATTGGGAAAAACCTCAAATTTTATAAATTGGGTTGGATCTAACCCAGATTACCTGACCAGGAGAGCCCCCAAGAAAAACAAGGTGTGGTAAAGGTTATAGTAATGGCAATTAAGAAATTTGTGTTGTGCCTGTTGGACCTCACTGAAAGCAGTGACCCAGCCTGTGGCTACTGGCATCCTTTCCACTGCTGAGACATGCTGTCTTTTTGGAGAGAAATCCAAACCAAATTTTTGCCCACTTTGAAAGCCAAAATATTCTTCTAATTCCTTTCAGCCACAGCAAAAGCTAAGTTCTTGCTAGCCGGATCCGTGCCTGTGGGACCTGCTGAATTAACCTGTTTCTGTGCGCTGTTTAAGAACTTGACAACTTTGATTTTAGTTCCTTCTCGTCATACTCACAGAATGTGAGAAGACAGAAAGTATTTTTGATGTTATCTACTTGAAACATCTCACTTTGCAGAGGAAAACACAAAAGGTTTAGCTGACTTAGAATCATATCTGTAGCTCCATAGCTGGAAACGGTAGAGCCCTATCTTAGGGCTCCTGGCCCTCCATTCAGGCCTACAGTTGGCTCATATACTACAGCATCTCTGCTCAACTGAAAGAGCTCTCTAGGGTCATACATTCCATTCTAGATGTTGACCTCCAGAGCTGCATGCTGCTGACAGTAAGCTAACAACAAGCTGCTCTCTAGTAAAGGTGTACTATGCTCAGCAACAGCGCAGTGGCCTGCACACAGCAGCTAACTCCATCCAGTATGAAAGCCAACTCTTCATTGACCTGAATGGGTTCTGTGGAGAACTTTGCTAAACTTCTTTTGAGGTGGAGAGGAAGTTCTTGAGAGAATGCTTTGAAATCTCCTTAGCAACCTACAAAAGCAGTGAAACAGTTTTGTGTTTGTTTGGAGGGAGCCCTCTGCCAGAAGTTCATGGGGAGATCCAGAATGAGTAGAGAGGACATGGCCAACAAAATTCCCCGGCCTGGGTTGCCAAGAGCTGAGGGTCCTGAGAAGTATCCCTGTCCAAAACCTTGGTTTCGTTCTCACATCCCATGCCTTACCAACAAAGCGGTTTCCCTTCGTCTCTCATCCCTTTCACTTTCAAGTTCTCAGGGTTGCTTTACTGGCTGTACATTCCCACGCCTAGATGTTTGCCTTGTCATGCTTGAGCTCTCTAGCTTGTGCTAAAGCCAGAGTCGAGATTTACATGGTATATTTTCTAGGTAGACACATCTAAGAATGACATCCTCTGTGATCTCCTCCTCTGCTGCCTTCCTCCCCCAGTGCCTGGTCACTGATCTCTCCCACCTCTTTCCACCTCTAGTTCAAGTACTAGAGTCCTTCTCCATGGAGATCTCTCTGGTCACAAGGCCCTTTCCCATCCATTGAAACCGGTGTTTGGAGAAGGCATAATATTTGTCTGATTTTTATGGCTTATTACCTATTTTGATAGGTACTACCAATTGAATGTGGATGAAAGGTTAAAAATAAGAAAAATAAATTTAGAATGTTAATAGACTATGCTAGATGCATCAAAGACTTTTTTTAGGCCAGAGTTATATTGTAGAGCATAGACTAGACATGAGAGTTATTTGAGAATTTGGTTGGAAAATAAAGTAATACATAAAAGTACCGGAGAATATGTTATGTGGACCTATTAAAGGCAACCATAAGTTATCTTTAGGCCTAAGCTTGGCCTAAACATCAAATGAAGCACAGATGTATCAGAAAGGTTATCTGTCTGGTAAGTGTCCAAAGCACCTGGAGGCCAGCACTGAGTTTCCCTTCTGCCTCCAGAGCTGTCCACAGAGATGGGAGTGCTGGCTGACTTCAAAGCTGTAGTGCCAACAGCCATAGTCCCCCTCTTACATATTCCTAGAGCAAACTGCTTTATTCCAATGGTTTGGTTTTACAGTTTGCCTCTATAGGCAAAGATGTCGAAAAGGACAACTACTCTTGTCAGACTGTTAAGATTGCTGGTCTGTGTGAGAGATGCGTATGTCGAGATCAACAGACTGACCTCTGGTTTGCTAGTCCTGTCTCCTATGAACTTGTTAGGGAGAAGCACTGTGTGTCAGATTAGTCAGCTGTGGGGTAGTTACAAAACTTCTATGCCTGCCAGACTTAAACTGGCTTATTCAGCCAATGTGGTGCCCTTTGTCAAAAAGAAGACGCTGTAATTAGAGATTGGTTGGAAACTTGGACCCCAGAATCTAACTGATCTGGGTTTGGAAAGGTCAGCCATTTTCAGGCTACATGACCTGAGTCTTATTCCCACTCTGCAAAAAAAGAGATGTCATAAGAGCAGCTTTGAAGTATTGCAGTGAGCATTAGATAATGCATTGTAAATGCTTCAACCAGAGTCTGACCCAGATCTGTTGTCGTCATCCTTGTCAAAATCGTCATCATCATCATCATCTTTCACAACCACAGTAGCACAAAGGAAATGCCACCCTGTGTGTCTTTTGGATTCTGCTCACTTCTGGGTCCTTTCTTGGCCTCCACCATGCAGAGTAGAGAACAAGCTGCCATGTGAACACACATTCATGAGGAACTATAGTAAGATGTGGTTCAGAATATTGAAGCAGGATAGCATCATTCTGATTTGAGAAGAGTAGGGGAGTAGAAGGCATGTTCTAGAACCTGCAGAACTTTGATCTTTAGAAAAACTTCATTAATCATTAAGTGATTGCTCGTGAGAAAAAAATCTGGCGAGAATCCAACCTTTCTGAAAGGAAAGCATCCCATTTCTAGCCTCAGTTCATTCCTTCCCAGCTTGACTATGGGGCAAAAACATGGATTCTTACTTCCAGGAGCAATTTGGCTGACACTCTTGTTGTGTTGTTGGAGTTGATTAAACAGGTCCAGAGCTGGTTGAGCTAAGTGATGGGCTGATGTCCTTCTGAAAAGACATCATGGTAAACCTCAGGAATTTGTTTGCTGACCAGTTTTCTCATTTAAATTTTTCATGGATGCTCAAAAGATGTGCTTTCACCACATATGTTTGACTCAAGGTTAGAAGAGGCGACTAATAAATCCAGTGAGACTGGACTTTATGAGTCTGCGTAGGTTGTTGGACAGATCTGCTACGAACATGTCAAGCACTTGCTGTGTGCCGAGTAGAATGTCGAGTGTGCTATAGAAGTTCTCTGTTTCCGTCCTCACAGTGACCCTCCGAGATACACATGACTAAATATTCCATTGTAGAAGGAAATGAGGGGACAAAGAGATGTTAGTCATTTACTCAGTTCCATAGCTTATTAGACTTAGAATTGGAGTGACTAAGAGGGAGTGTAGCTTGATGATAGATGGAGGAAGCTCTGGGAATGCAAGTTAATAGACAACTGAGCATGAAGACGTTGTCCATATATGTTCTTGGTGAAGATAAGAACGAGTCTCGGGTGCGTTATTAGAATGCAGTGCTGTGGTTCGGGTGGGGGAGAAAAAGGGGGAGGGGGAGAGGAGTTCAAGTGGAGATTATTGGTGTTTAAGAGTGCTGAAAGTCTTGTTTTCTTCTTGCTCTCAGACACCAGAATGGCTAAGAACAAGATGATAGCATTAGCCCAGGAAAACTATTTTGAGGGCATGGCCCTTGCTTCTCTTCTCCTTCTCTTTTCTGGTTAAATGTTCCTGGAGTTGGGCAGGCAGCTAGGTTCAATAAGCCTTGTCTTGCAAGGACGAACCAGAGGAGGGAAATTACGGATTCTGAAGCTGGGAGTCTGCTGATGACTCTCTTCTGTGTAAGAGAGAAGGAAGCCAACTCCTCAGCCCCACAAAAATGTAACAGTAACTGAAGAGTCATGAATTTGAGAGAGACTGAGAGGGAAGATATGGGAGGCATTCGAGGGGGTGGAGATTAATATTAAGTATGGCATTCATATATTAAATTTAAAATAAATACAGAAAGTAAATGTAAAAAAATCCTTCTTGTACTCCTTAGAAAGGACCCTGAAAAGAATGGGGTGCTGCTCTAGTAGGAGGCCATTTGCGGAAACCTTAGAGCAGAGGAATGTGCTACCCCTGGCGTTTGTCACCAAGCCCAGGGCAATTTTGTCGTTGAAATGTTAGTCCTCTGTACATAATGGGGTGAAAAGGCTCTTCCAGCATGCGGGAGGGAGGCATCTAAATGATCCCTACACCCCCCCCACACACACAATTCCCTTGAGATCCTCTAAGACAGGCATTAGTACACAATGAAAACTCACAATTCAGTCAGTAGTAAAGGACTTTGTTTGAGCAATGGGAGATGGTCAGTGTTCTGAGAGCTGTGGCTTGTTGTGTTCTCAGTGGCTTTGCTCCAACTGTTTGTTCACCAGTGTTTTGAGTTAAAGGAAATGACAGTCTACAAATTTATGCATATGGCACACAAAGAACAGAAGAGGCCAACTTCTGGGCTCTGGTACCCACATGCAACAAATATAGCCGTGTCCTTCCCTGAGGACTCAATTTGTAAGGCTCTTTATGACATTGTGCTGTAGGGCCAGTTCCCCAGTGTTGTGGACTGTCCGTGAAACCAGCCTTCCCTCTGGTTCAGCCTTCTTGTTGTTTTCCCTTTATACCGTTGAATTAAAGGACTCCTTAGGGGTTCCAATTATATTATGGAAAAAAGAACTCAGAGTTCTGAGAACATATAGAACAATCTGTTTTCTTCAACTGGATATGAAGACCATTAGGATTTTATTTTTATTTGTTTTTTTTTTTATTCAAGAAGATTGATGTATCACTGTTACTTCTAGTGACAGGTAGGAACATTCAGTTCATTCCCAAGTTGTCATTGCAGGAATTCTATTTTTTCACATGTTCTTCACATTTTATAAAGTGCTGCTTTCTACACAATGCTTGTTAGAAATGGTGCTGTTTGGAAAGTAAAGCAGAAGAGGCAAGACAAGTTTAATTGTCCCCCTTTCAGAAGCACAGAGAATTCTGGGGCAGCAGTGGTGGCGCCACCAGTGTTAGCCACCTGCGATGTGACACCGAACCTTGCATTTGTCCCTTCCGTTAGGTACTATTATCCCTGAGCCACAGGGAATCTGTCCCCCAGGAAGTGACTTTCTCCAACATCATGTACAGTGGTAACTAGAAACACCAGAATCAGCTCTGATTCTGACGGCCACACCCTCAGTTGCTGGGTTATTGCCACTAGAAAGGTCATGAGCCTTTCCAAGGCCACTGGCTGCCTCCTGGCCTTGGCAGTTCCAGTACCTACATCTTTAGACTGCTTAGCGTACCTCTACATTGTGTGGCTGCTTCCCTGGTCTGCATTAGCTGGGCTTTTTTTTTTTTTCTTCTTCAGAACAGAGAAGCGGAAAGTAAAAAATGAGCCAAAGTTTTTCTCATAACAGAGAAATACTTCCTTATAACCTTTTCAGAACCACAGAGATGCTATACTCTAAGTATAACTGCCTATGTTCTCTTCATGTTATGGTTCCTCACCATCTCTCATTCTTAGAGTGCACACAGTTCTTGTATAATAAAGATTCACATGTGAATTCAAGCTCCGTGCCTCTATTTTACTACTTTGAGCATTGGTAGAAGCAGTATGTGTCTCAACGTACCTGGGAAAGTTAATTCCCAACTGTAGTAGACAAAGGAGTGAGGCTGAGTGAAAACAGTTCAGCCTCTTCCTAGAATAGGGGCCTGAAATGCGTTACTGAAATCCTGACAACTTATTTCTGCATAAGCTGGAGCTAATACTTGATTCACAGGCTTGCTAGAAAGACCACGTTGCTCAGGTAGCTGTGTGTTTCCTGGGAATGAACTGTGTTGTGGATACTGTGCATGCATTTGCCTCAGCCTCAAGGCAACTCTAGAATATAGGTGTTATCACCTGAACTTGATGAACAAGGGAAGAGTCTCATAGAAATTTGATGGCTTCCCTCAAGTGAACTATACCTTGGAGTCTAAAATGCATCTAAATGTCATGTATCCTTATGTTTTCCCAGGTAAGGCTACCATATCTTCCTATCATCCCAGTGGGTTTTTGTGTGTGTGTGTGTGTGTGTGTGTGTGTATGTATACTATGTATATGCCTGTGTGTGCACATGTGTGTTTGTGTGTGTGCAGTTACACATATGTTCATATACATGTCCCAACTCCTCACTGATGCTTTTCAACCATTTTTAACCATTCTTTATCCCTCTCTGCTTTATAAAAAAATAAATAAATAAAATTAAAAAATGAGAGTCCTACACTGGTATCTCAGGTTGTTAGTTTTATGTAGATCTCGGGAGCTTAGTTAAGAACAGCTGGTTAATATGGAGCTCCTAACTCTTTTAAAGAAAGTGGATTGTGGCCCTCTCCTGAGAACAGAAGCTCTTTAGTGCCATGTGATAAGAGTTTGTGCTAACAGGAAGTGGGCTCTGCTTCCATCTGTCTGGTTGAGAGCTGGGGTCTTAACCCACTCAGAATCAGAGACTACTGTGGAACCACAGACCCTGCCCTACCGTGGTATTCACAGCGTGGCCATGGGACAGATCAAATCTGCTATGTCTCGGAGTCTTTGTGGAGGAATGAGCCAGGACTGTGGAACGGAGCTGGCATTCATGGGAAACAGTGTCATTCTAAAGACGATGGCATGAAAGACTCAAGGTCTAAGGACAGCTTTGTCAACTTTTTTGGCAAGGCCTTCTTGTTTAAAGGTGGTCGTAGAGAAAGAAGGCCTTGTTGGGTTTCTCAGGAACTCACAGAAGTTACCAGCTTGGAGCTATTCCTTATCTGTAACAGGTCTTTAGGTTATAGACCTAATGGGGATATAACTTTAGTGCTCTGTAATTAAACCAGCTTCACACTATTTACAAGGCGTGTCATACAGCACTGAGAGGAAATGGGGGCACATGGGAAGTCTGCTGCTAAGAGGGAGCAGCCAAAGGAAAATCAATGTGAGCGGCTGACTCGGGCAGTGGGGCCAAGAATAGTTTGAGGAATTGTTCTGTTCTGAGCTGTAAAGATTTCTTGATGTTGCCCCCACCCCCACTCACTTACAAGTGAGCCCCAAATGTTAGATGATTTCTTGTCTAACTTGGTACCCCCCCCCCCCAGCAAGGAGAATTGCCTACTTGGGTGAAGTATCGTAGGCAGTTGGCAGTCTGTTTCATGATAGTTTATGTAACTGCCAGTGCTATTTGTGATCCTCTGAGGATAGACACGAGAGAAGTTGGTCCTTATTGGGAAGCCTGATGCTCTTTGAGTGATAATTTTATTGTTGTCTGAACATGAGTGTAATTGATGATGTGTTAATATCAGTTAATATCTATTTAATCAAGTGACAAAAAAAATCAGAGTTTCAAATGTGCAGCTACAACATCCGTATATTTATGTAGAGCCCAGGTTAGTCTTAAATTAAAGCAATCCTCCAGCTTAAATTTTCCAAGTGGTAGGTACAGGCATGAGCCAAACACGTAGCTTGTCTTTCTTCAGTGAAGAAAAACAGAGTTGACAGTTATGAAGAATATCCATAATTATGTTTAAAAAAGCCATTCATTTTGAAAGAGTAGACAACAAACCCAGGAATGTTTAGATACATTAATGGAACCTGGCATGATTAGACATGATGGATTATGTAGTCAGACATGGACACTGTAAAGGATAGAGACAGGAACAGTGAAGCGCCATGTCAGGGCAGTGGGCACATCTCTGCAGTGGGACAGACTGTTTATAAGGAAAGTGGAACTTCTGCCTCACCAAAACCCCGAGGATGTATGTGTGTAGTTGACTCAGCTCCTACGTGCTGGGTGTGAGGGCCTCTTAGTTCTTCTGAGGCAAGAAAATCAGCAATTTTTTTTCTTTTTACTTTCGCTTATGTGGAGGTTTGATGAAGAAGAAACAATAGAAAATTGGAGGGTTTTTATTTTAATTGAACATTAACCTGTTTGGACTTCACTTAGTTCATAGTGTGTCTTCCTGTTTATCACGGAGGCACATGAATTTTAAAATAAAAAGGTGTCCTTGAGAGTGAGTGGTACAATGACAAGCTCACAAACATGACTTTGGAAATATCCTTTTTAAATTTAAGATTTTTTTGTTTTACATTTTAAGAATAAATGTTTTGTCTGTGTGCATGTATTTGCACCACATGCATATATGTTAGATCTCCTAGAAGTGGAGTTATGGATGTTTGTGAACCACCATATAGGTGCCAGGACCTTTGCAAGAGCAACAAGTTCTCTTAACCATCGAGTCATCTGTCTAGCCCTTGAATACCTTTTTGAAAAGTGCTTCGGCGTCCGTGTCCTGATTTTGAAGACCTTTGGTAGGACTGCCCTTTGCTACACTCTCGGTGTGAGGACACCTTCCTGTGTCTGTCCTAAGTCCACTCTATCACTTTCAGAGCCCTCTTCTCTCAGATAGGATTATTTCCAGTACTTCAGTTTTCCATAGAAATCCCATTTTCCTAGTCTATTCAGCCCTTACAACTCTCTTTTAAACCATCTGGATTCTGGAATGTGGGGCTACAATCCAAAGCTTCTGAATTGTTTAAATAATAATAATTATTATTATTATTTTAAAAGGTTGTTTGTTTCCTAAGTGGTCCTGTTTGTGAATCCCATCGCACTGTTTGAATTATTAGACTGTATTTTTTAACCGATGTCCAATTCACGCCCTACAACATGAACTCGTTTCTTAGTCACTAGCATGGATGGCAATCACCAGCGTCTAATTTCAAGTCATTTTGTCACTGTGGAAAAGGAATCCAGTGCCCATTCCTAGTCACTCTCAATTTCTTCTCCTGGTTACTGGAAACCACTCGTTTAGCTTGGGGGATTTGTAAATTTAGGACGATTCCTGTAAATGGAGCCATATACAATGCATTGCCCTTTGTGTTTGACTTCTTTCCTTTAGTATAATGTTAAAGTTTATTTTTGTTATATCGTGAATTAGGATTCCATTCATTTTGTCATTGGATGTTATTCTATTATTTTTCTTATTCTTGCTTGTTTGTTAAATTTGTCAAATTATCCCCACAGGAATACTCTGTTAATCTTGAGTTTTTAAGTCTTATTTATTTAGCTTTTTAATTTTTTATTCTATAGTCCAATAAGATCCTTTTTAATCCCTGTTTTCAGTGCTCAAGATACTGCTCACAAACCGAGGAGACAAACCCAACACCTGCATAGAGTTGTTAGTTTTCATTTGCAGTTGACAGCCATTGTGTTATGTATATACCCTTCAGTTGAAGGTTTTCATTTTTGAAAAATGTTGACAGACACTCTTTTGTCTGAGAGGAGACAACTTCTCCCAGCTCGATAACTGGTTTCCTGAGGTGGTCAGGGTGGGTGGTGGAAGAGCTTGATGGGAGAGGCCAACTTATTATAAAGTTTCCCCCCCATCTCTGCTGAGGGTGGGATGTTTCCTGTGCCTGAGGGGGAGACAGGCAGAAGCACTTGGAGGACTTTTACGTGCATGGTGTCACTTCTGGAATAGGAAGTAGATGTGAGCGTGTGACTCGGTTGCTAGCAGTTGTACCCCAAATTGTAGCATCTATAAAGTGAGATAATAATACCAACTGTGTTGGCATATTGTGCTATTTAGATAAAATAACCTTTACAAAACATTTAACAATAATACCTGATACATGGGGTGTGGTCAGTAAGTGGTAGTTATCAGTCCTATGTAAAACATATACGTTTTCAAAAAACATATAAATGCTATATATATTAAAGATACTAAAGAGCTCAATACCCTAATAGTAGAGACAATATTGATAGTTAATAATACTAAACTTAAGGACAAAATCTATAGGGATGGAGAAATGGCTCAGCTGTTAAGAGCTGCTCTTGCAGAGGGTCCAGGTTGGTTCCCAACACCCACATGGCAGCCATCTGTAACTCCAGTTCCAAGGATTTAACACTCTCTTCTGGCCTTCGCAGACACTGAATGTGTGAAGTATACATACATACATGCCAGCAAGACAATATACAGAAAATAAGATAAATCTGAAAACAATTTGAATTTTTTAAGCTTTGGGAACAGGTACATAAAGTATGCGGTAATTTTCTTACTTTAGTAAATTTTGTAGAGTATTCATAGGTAAAGTATTGTTGACATTGAGAAAGAAATATTTTTCTTTCTTATATATACACTGAGTAGAAATCTCTGTGAGGGCTGGAATTCCATTTTCTTTGCCCCTCTATGTCTCATAGAGTGATTACATAAAGTGCTCACCCAATGCACAGGTCTTAAATTGTCCATTCTAACATTTTTTGCTCTCCAGTGATGTCTGCCCATCCTCTGACCAATCCCAGATCCCTTCCTCTAGCCCAGACATGACCAATCCCAAATCTTTACCTATAGCCCAGACATGACCGATCCCAGATCTATGCCTGTGGCCCAGACATGGCCAATCCTAGATCTCTACCTCTGGCCCAGACTATTCTCCTGAGCTCCAAAGTCATGTGTTCCAAAAATCTCCTCGATGCTCAAGTCTGAACTCTCTTTTATTTGTGATGTCTACCTCTCACACATCCCCTACCTTGATCCGTAGGAAAATCTTTATACAATTTTGCAGCACGTTTTCCTCCTCTATATTTCTCATAGTCGTAAGTTTATGTTCCTTCTTTTTTTTATCTGGTTTGAGATTCTCCTCTTACACAGAGATCCAAACTTATTGTTTATTATCTCTGCCTATCCCAATGCCTGATTTAAAATACATAAAGTTTTCAATAAATGCCTGATACTTGGGAATGCTTTCTATACCCTTTTATTTTTTTATGGAAAGAACATGCATACACTCACAAGCATGCATGCCTATGAGCACATGCATGTAGTGCTCACACAGCCTTTGAATTTACCAACTTGTGTCCAGTTCTTCAGCGTCTGGTTTCCTAGTGAGATTGTTATGTGGTCTAAGCCAACAGGCATGTGTCATTGTCTAGGGGTTATAGGATGAAGACTCTGCCATGACGCATAATTCTTTTCAAATAGTTAAAACACATACTCAATTCCACCAAACTCTTCTCGGGCATTTCTCAATCACTTTCTCTTTTGTTATTATTCTTTTTAGTGGAAAAAGAAATTGGGGAAGAAAAGAAAAACCTAACCTAAGACCTTGTCTTGGCCTTGGTGAGAATACATTTTGGGTTCCCAGTTGACCATTTTCCATACTGTCATTGCTTCTGGAGAGCAAACCCCCCGAGCCTTGCCATTGTTCCCATGGTTTATGTTTCATGCTCTGCTGCTTCCTGGCTGGGAGGAGGCTTAACTGACAAAGCCAATTTCTGTAGCTTTGCTGATATCACCCATGATTCAAAACCACACTAAAAAATGACAAATTAAGTTCAGCCACATTTTTGTTATTCTTATTGAGAAACACCCATGCACAGACCAAGAAGTTCATGTTTGCCAAGCAGGGCCAAACAATCCTGATGCAGAATGAAGAAAAGAAATGTGAACCCACAGAGAATAAACTTATTTAAAGTAGGAAAAAAAATACCCAAGTGATTCTGTTTCCTTGGGTTTCTAGACCACGCTTGGTTTTTAAACCACTCCCTTTATGCAGTGCCATCCTGCCCATAATCTTTTGTTCATTAGTTTTCTCATCCGAAGGTTGCACTGAAATGGCCTGACTCTTACAGGACTTGGTGATTCTCAAGAACACAGTTGTTACCATAAAATTACCATAAAAACAGCATCTCGTCTGAATCCAGTTTCACTCATTCCTAGCCATCTTTGTCCAGGACATGTTGGCTGGCTCAAGTGATGCCACGCTGCCTGCCTCTGCTCAGGTTCCCCAGCTTGCTGTGCCTTCTCTTAACTTGAGCACTAATCAAAATCCCACACATTCCTTGAAGTCTGGCTTCCATGTTACCTCTTCTGAAAAGCCTGTCAGGTGCACATGAGACCTCTGCTCATAGCTTGTCCAGTCTCTGAGTACCACGTGTGCACAGCACGTGCTCAGTGTTTTTAAGCTGATGCTAATATCAGGTTCAGAACATTGCTCATGTTCTTATTTTTTTAAATAGAAGCAATAAGAGAATCTGTAAAAGTTATTTCTTTTAAGTGTCAGTAGCACATATAAAAGACACAGGAGAGAAATGTGCTGATTTAAAAAAAATGGGCATCTGATTGTGCAGCCTGCAGAAACATTTCAGTGGGCATTATAAATTTAGGGAGAAATGTGCCAAACCCAGAAAGCACTGTGTCTAGGGACAGTAAAGTAAGTGTGTCTTAGATACCATTGTTTTTATACCATTATTTGCACCAATGGAGGGGCAGTGAATGACACACAACCCAAACCTACTCGTGTGTGTGTGTGTGTGTGTGTGTGTGTGTGTGTGTGTGTGTGTGTGTGTGAATATGTACATGCTTATGCCACAGCCCATATGTGGAGGTCAGGGGATTACTTGTAAGAGTTGGGTCTCACCAGGCAGTGGTGGTGCAGCCTTTAATCCCAGTGCTCAGGAGGCAGAGGCAGATGGATTTCTGTGAGTTCGAGGACAGCCTGGTCTAAAGAGTGAGTTCCAAGGCTAGCTCCATAGCTACTGAGAAACCCTGTCTCGGAAAACAACAACAACAAAAACAAAGAGTTGGGTCACTCCTTCCATCATGTGGATCCCAGGTATTGAACTCACATTGTTAGACTTGGCAGCAAGCACACAGACCAACTGAGCCATCCTTCTGACCCTCGTGTTTATTTTTAATACACACTTTGGGTTTCCTGTTCTGTTTATTTCTTCTTTATTTCTTACCCAGACTCTTTTTAAAGTTACTGATTGCTTGCAGAAGTAGTTAGAAGCTCGCTACAAGTTAAGAAGAAGGCAGTTTACATTTCTATGCTATGAATAATCTCCTTTTTTTGGCTAGATTAAGGTGGCTTCTGCAGTACTGCAAACCCTAGCATGATTGTGGGGTCTGAATTTAGAGTACTAGTCTGTAGGAATCATGACAAAATCATCTTGCCAGTTAATATTCAGAGCCATGGTTGGAAACCATGCCCAGGTCTGCAATTTGTAATTAATGTGGAAGAGTTCAGTCTCCAGAGGTGGCTGAGAGTTCAGCCACAAAGGTGATTAAAGGATTGGGAAAGAACTCTTGGGGAATTTAAAGAAACTGGATTAGTCAGCATGGAAAGAAAGGAGGATAAAAGGCAATTTAATATCAGTCTTTATGTATACAAAGCCACTTAGGAGAACATAGTGGCCAGTGTTTTCCAACTCGCCTGAGGAAAACACAAGAGGCTTATACTACAGTATGGATTGAGTGTAGACATAGGGAAGTATCTACTGTCAGGCAAACTTGGAGTGAACTCTTGGGGAAAATGATTGAATTTCCATCTCATGCTATCTACCTGTCTGTCTCTGTCTGTCCGTCCGTCCGTCCGTCCGTCCGTCCATCCATCCATCCATCCCCATCTCGGCTGTTTTAAGATGAGTTGCTGAGCATGGTGGCACATAATAATCTCAGCACGTTTTTGAGCTTAGAGATGATGGCAGATAATTGAGAGCTTCATGGAATCCTGTCTGCTGTATGATGATGATGATGGTGATGGTGATGCTGGAGCAATGGAAATTGAACCTGGAACCCTGTCCGTGTTCTCTGGAACCCTGCCCATGTTCTGTGGTAAGCAGATTCTCTGCCACAGTTATACCCCTGGGTCTGCATTAGTATTTTGAGAAACTGCTTTATGGGTAGCCATGTACACTAATCAAATGGGGAGGCCTTGCATTACAGTTGTATTCCAATTTCATCCTAAGTGATGGCAATAACTACTAGCCATTATTAAGGGCCTACTCTGTGCCAACACCGAGCTAAACGCTCTACATATGCTATACCTAATTTTTACAGTAACCCTCTGTAATGGTTTCATCTCCATTTTATACCCAAAAGAAGTTGAGGTTCAGTTAGATCGAAGTTCACAAACTAGGAAATAGCGAGTCATAATGTAAACCCAAGCCCAGATGCCTTAGCTCCGGCGCCCAACACCTTTTGCAGCGCAAGTTTCTACTCCTTCCAGGTGAGCCCTGGGTCCAGAGTGGTTTAGTGTGCTCATTAGTAAACATAGTGGGAATGTTCACTATTTCTGCTAACTAGTCAGTATATTGCTTAATTGATTCTAAAACATTATTGTTACTAAGACTGAACTTGCTCTCCTGTCTTCACAGTAGTGTGAAAATTTTGTGCCCATATCTTGGTATCTCTTGCCATAAACAAACTTGCTTGATAATTTTATATTGAATGAGATAAATGAAGGAGAACTTAACATACTTATAAAGAGTTTTGTTTTATAGCTTTCAGTGATGAGGTGACTTTGGACACGGTAGTGTAGGCTGTCTGGTCAGGGACCAGGTGCGGATTTAGCTTATGCCTGCTTTGTGACTGGTTTGTACATGAAATGTATCCTTTGCAAAATGAGAGAATTTAATACATGCACTTGCTAAGACCCCTTCTAACCTCTGCTTCTGTAGCTTTCTGTGCACAGTGAACATGGGAATAAAATAGGATTTCTCTGGTCCTTGATCTGGAAACCTAGGAACTAGCAGATTTCGGAAGGAGATCTAATATTCTTTAAAAATACTGTAGAAGTTCCAAATATACAGAGAGGTTCTCAAAGTCTTCTTGTTTGTAAGTCCCTAAAGACCTTAATTATAGACTGGCTGATAGCACCCTTTGTTGGTAGACACAGTGGGCAGGCATATTTATGCTATTAGATAAGTTGAAAATTCACTTGGTAATAAGCACCTATAAATAACTGAGTAGTTATTTTCTTGTGTGTTGCATTGCTTATATCTGAATATTTTGTATTGACTTGTGCTTATCTCACTGGTCGAGCTAACATGATTTATTGGCCAGGAACTAGAGAGCTAAGTCACTACTGGCCTAATTGTTTTCTTGGCTTGCCTATAGAATTTTTGGCAGCTAGAGTTTCTTATAAAACTTTCCTAGCAGTGCCTTGCTCCCTAGGGGGAACATTGTACTTTAGGATAGTATGTGATAAGAACCAAGATGATGAAATAAGTTTTGAGAGTTCTGGACAATTCTCAGTGCAACTGTGACATTAATTGATGTCTATAGCATATGCATCTTTGTTATCATTGCCATTTCAGGGTTATATGTGTTGCAGGACGAGGAAGAAATAACTCTAGGGAGCAGACATTGTCTGTGCACATCTGCGTTCAGAGTAGTGCTCTATAGGGTATTGGGAGGAACAAGGCTTGGTCTCCAGTTCTAAGTTCAGCTGAAGCCCTTGCTCCTATTTTAGCTGGTCAATCCCCTTGTCTCCAGACAGGCCATACTGTATATAGCTCCAGTGTGGAGCTCACCATAACTTTTTGGTTAGGCAATTCTTAAGTCTGGGCACAGGATCAGAGTTATATCATAGATGTATTTATTCAACTCTCAAGATTGCCGTATCTAATGACTAATAACTTAGGATTTGAAAAAAAACATTCATGACGAGATTCTGGTGCCATCATGGGCCAGGCCATCTTCCTTATCCCATTCTAAGATTTTGGCTTTGACTAAGTGGAAGAAACATATCATTTGTAGTGCATTTTACCTCTCTTAAACTTTTTCAGTTGAATAAACAAGGCTGAGAAGGCACAAAAGAGACCTGGCCTATGGTCAGTTGAGGGATAACAAAGGTATCCAAGTATAAGGCAATCTTGTACCGGTTTTCTCATTTACTATAGCAGAGGTCATTTTAGTTCAGGCTCTTTGATTGAAAGTAAGAAACTAACCTTGGCTGACTTTGGGGAAAGAACCATTTTAGATGGATCTGGAGCAGTTACTGGGATGAATCCACTCCAGATGTTTTCTTCTTGAGTTATTCAGATTCCCAAGAAAGCATTTGAGTGGCTGGCTTGGATTATAAACTTACCTCTTAGGCAAGAAGAGGCCTCATACCTCCCAATGTATTACCCACAGTGGCCACAATGAGTATAGATGTCAAAGCTCAGACTAGTATCATCTCACGTCAAGGAAGACTCAAATACACCTGATGCCCACTATAGAGTTTAAGGCGAGGACCAAATTCAGCCTTTCAGTGAATAAAGTGGGTGGTGGTTATGCAGAGGCTTCTGTCTTCTTAGCAGTTGCCTAAAACCTCATCAGCATAGGTGTTCTTGGCTATAATTTAATGTCCTTATGCCTCTGGTGTAGCTTGACAACATAGATCAATGATTAGCAAGATATATCTTTCGTCATTATAGCTGCCTGGAATAAAATGAATGCTTTCAATTCTCTGGGTATGATTTAAAAGCCATAGAAGGGCCCAAATCAAGGCCAGTCATCAGAGGGAAAGTATCAGCAACTCAGCCTTGCGTTTCTCATCATGGAGTTGTGTAGAATGACGGTTTGAGGGCCTTGACTCCGCGAACTGAGCGAGGAGCTTTCTCATAGGTGGAGAGGTGACGCACTGATCTGGAGTGCTCTCTCATCTAGGGTCACTGATGACTGAATGGCTTCTCTCATGCTTTCTTTTCATGCAGAGGACCAGCTAGCTGTGCCTGTTCTTCTCTCTTTACCTCGGTGCCTGATCCTTCTTCTCCTTAACCACTCTGCTGTCTTTCCCCTGACTTGTGTTTTCTCTCTAGTAAATCATTTCTCTATCTTTATCTCATGTGACTCTCCCCCTATTTGTTGCTTGTTCTGTAACTTTTGATCCTTTTCCCAAAGCCCCTTCCCCTTTCCTTCTCTAAGCCACCATCATACCCTTTCCTCCAACCCCCAAAAAGAACACACATTTTTTTTTTTTGCTGCTAATTCCCAGTATGTTTACTGACCTGTGTGCCAAAGAGAAAATTCCCAGGCCACCTCCATGCCAATGCAGTGAAATTCAGCAGCTGTCGTTGCTCAACAAGGTCCTTGTGGCACATAAATCAGCGGATAAGCGCTCTTGCAGTGAACCTTGGCATGGGTATGTTTGTATGAACATGTGAGATACATGACCGTGTTTGCTGCAGGGGAAAGTTCTTGGATCTTTTCTGATAAGAGAATTAAGCAGAAAGTTTTGCCCTTTTAATTATTATTATTAAGTTAATGGATGAGATCCTAAGAATTTGTATAAAAAATTAATGGTATTAAAGAGATAAACAGACTTAGGGGACTGATAAATAATCAAGCATTAGAATACCCTGCTGACCCATTATTGATAGCAGACTCAATGCTTTATAAATGCGGTGGTGGGACAGGAAGCAGAAGCAACGAAAACAATCTAGATATAAACCCAAGTGATCTGTTGGTTTAAATGAACAAGAGAAGCAAGTTTAGATCATGTGAAGGGGCAAGAAAATGGAGGCAGAGACCTAAGTAGTGAAGACAAGCCTGTCAGAAAGCTGAGAGCCCCTTGCATCCGTGTAGCATTACAGGAAGGACATACAAGGCAAACAACACTTCTTCTTTTCAGACACACTGTCTGCAGCAGTTAGGGATCTAAAAGTTAAACTATACCAGAGTAGTATCTTTAAACAACAGGACAGTACAGCAGAAATCAAGGCCCCAATAAAACAATTGGGAGAATGTGAAGAGCTGAATCAGGGAGCGCCAGAAAGCGACACAGCTCTTCAACTGGAAAAGTGGTTTTAAGTTGTGCCTGCAGTGTAACAGCTGGCAAGAAAGAAAAGAAAAGAAAACAGAAAAGAAAAACAAGATGGAGTGGTGCTGTGTTTCCTGAGCTGGGAAACCCACCTGGCCCGACAGAAGAGCAGACCCCCTGACTTTGCCAAGCGCGGTCCTAGATGCTCTGTGTATACTTCTAATTTCAGCCTCAAGGTTAAAAGTGAAGCCAAGGACTGAGATTGCTATCCACTGGGAGGAAAAGGCAGAGGGGGTTTTCTGAGCCAGCTCCAAAATCATAAGGCTCAGGGGGAATTACTTTGATTTTGTCAAGTCAGAGTGAACAGCCAAAGGCAGCAGACATAGGATATTGTCAGGGGTAAATCCCCCAGCGAGGTCTGTTCTGTCTTATTGCAGGGTCAGAGGATCATAGCAAGCCAGCCAAATGTTTTCAAGCATGGAAATCCCCTAACTTTCCAACTGCTGCGGTCCCACTGCGCCGCGGCTTTACTCACAGGATGGCTCTGCTCCAGCTTTCAAATCTCTCCAAGTTGATTAATCATTTTCTTGTTCTGACTCATTCAAGCTTCTTCTAGAAAAATAGCTAAAGGTACTAGATGGGCTGGGCGGATCAAGGAGGTCAGAGAAATTGGCTTGATGTTAGTCTATAGAAAAACCTAGAAGAAATTGCCAAAAGCCTTTAAGCAAGCATACTGTCCTCAGATGCTATGTATGGTTTGGGGCCAGAGGCCATTGGCTCATTTCATGTGTTTAAAGCAGGATATTCCACATACATTAGGAAGCTTGGGTATGTGAGATTTTATTTCTTAATGTAAAGAAAGTTAATATAGGCTAGTGCTCTAGACATTAGGATTCCATATCACAGCTTATCTTTGTATCTAGACGGATGGACTGTGGACCCATGTATAACCTTCTAACACTGATAATGGCCAACACATATACAACATTGGTTATTTATCGGGTACTGTGTTCAGTTTTACCAAGAGACATGTTTACAGCACTAAAAGGTCGATTTTGATTGTCTTAGCCAAGGCCATACATAATGATTATATTATTTGGTCTGGCTAATATTCCTCATCATGAAGTTTATATTTAAAAAAATTTTGGTTTATGATTATATTGAGTCATACTGGAAAGTCTGCTTCTTTGCTTTTGTGACATAGTAATCTCTGGGCTTATTCATTGAGTTCATAGGCATTTATTAAGCACCTGAGTGTACAAGTCATCAGAGATGGGATTGTAAAACTGAGCTACCACCCCAGGCCTGAAGTCATATGCTGTGGCTGTGTTCATGCCTTTTAACCGAGTGAGCAAAACACACGGAGGGACACAGAGCATGAAGCCATGATTTCTGCGGAGGAAAGGAGGAAGAAACATTTGAATTGGGAATTCAAAAATAAACAGGACCTTTTTAGAGTGGTACGGTCAGAAGGGACACCGTCATCACAAGGAACGGTGTGTGCCAATCCTGAGTGTGTGGAACAGCATAGGACATTTAAAATAATGATTTTGTTTTTGTAGCACCATGGTGGGAGGGGCCTGCGTGGGTTAAATTGAAGTGAGGTTGTGATGGGTAGAAGACTGTGAGTTCTGGAAGGTGATATGGGAGTTTTAAAGGAAGAGAGTGGCTTCATTTGGTTATGTTTCAGAGAGTCCTGCAGATAGTGCGCAGGGAGACTACAGGGTGACAAGGGGCCGGACGGAAAGTGTCTGTGTGTCCTGCGAGTGGTGGCAGCAGCCAGAGAGGTGAAGGACAAGATCGTAGACACATTTCAGAGGTCGGGTAGACAGACTGGAGTGGAGAGTTGAGAACAGAAAATGATGTTTGGATAATCCCTCGGTTAAGGACTTGGGTGCCCAGGTGAATCTTAATGCTTTCAACAAGAAATCCTGAAGGAAACAGTCAAAGGGAGTGTTGAGATTACTTTGTAACACGTTAAGTTTGGATGATGGCACAGATTAGAGAGAAGGCACTGAGGTCCCCTTGGTAACCATAATACAGTCAAGAAAGAGAAATGCCTAACACACCTGAAGCCAGGGCAACTTGGTCTGTCAGGCAAAGGACAAAGCAGAGTGCAGTCTGTTAAGGTTGCTGTCGAGGAGTCTTCATGGTGTGGGAGAATTTTGGGAAGTAAAAACAGGGGTGTCATCTGTTGCACACTTCGGATCCTGTTCTCTTCCTACACGGGACTAACCAACTTTTTGAAGAGGTTTAAAAGTCCTGTCAAAGGCTAGAAGGACACTGACCCCTCCTAGGCTGTTATCTTTAAGGTTTCCTTTAGGGAACCCTTGGGAGCCGTTCCCAACACATAACCATGCTTCTGCTGAGCTTTCCCCATTGGTCTGCATTCCCAGCTGCTAGGGCCGCATAGATTTGCAGACATCTGTACCCCTTAACTAATTGCAGCAATCTGTTCCATCCATCTCTGAGAAAGCACACAAATTGATTCTCCAGCGATGTCCATATCCAAGGACACCTGTATGTCCCTCCATCAAATCAGCTGCCCCTTCACCTTGTGCTCACCTGCTTTTTCCATTATGAGGGCAGTAATAGATCAGCCTCAAACGTCCCTGTCCTGGGAAATTTCTTCACAAGAGAATTATTGGAAACAATATTTTGGCCGTGGAGCCAACTTGTGGTTTTAAATATCTTCCAGCCGGCAGAGCACCTGGGCTTAAGTGTCTAGTCCCTTCTGACTCTGAAGAATGAGCTGTACCTTAAATTGAAGCTCATAAGCACATTGAGAAACGATGAGTCTGTTTCCTCCTGCTGTTCACTGAAGCAATGAAAAGTAAATGAATTCAGAAGAGCCAGAGCCAGTTTGAAGTATCACAGGCTGGGGCCTTACAGTGTGCAGGGATGCATGCGCTTTGGATTTAGTGCCGTGTGCACAATTGCCCTGTGCAGGCTGCTGGAGCTGGCTCCTTCCCCAGTGGAACGTTTGGCTTTTGAGATGAACATCGACTTCTCATATTTCATGCTGACCCTAACTAGTACCTTTCATCTAAGAGTTTGATGGTAAATATCTGTTAACTGGTTAGAGTCTCCAAATTATGGAGGTTGGTTAACAAAGACTTCCGAGCCTCTTGAATTCAAGCCGTCCACTTTAGCAGCTGCATAGGAAAGATGTGCACAGGATTGATGGTCACATGCTGGCAGCCGTGAGGTTCAGTAGCATACAAATGCATTTTACTTGTATCTATCAGTAATGTCTTTACAAAATGAATTCGGCATCAGCATTTAAATATTAAGAAACTTCATAATAAAACCCAGGCTTCCGGCTTTGTTTCCAAACTGTGAGAACTGACAGACTTATGTCACAGTCCTGTAGGGTGACTGTTGACAGAGCTGAATGGTCGCTGCCTCCTTCAGGATGTGCATACCATTCACGGTTTGCCAAAGTCTCCATCACTCCTGTCTTTCTTACATTTGACCCACCCTACTCACCTAATGTTATATGCCTTGTTGAATTTTAGGATGTTTCCCCCCTAAGAAAGCTTCATTCCATTAGCAGTGACTGTATTCCCTCCCTCCATTCTTCATCCCATCCTTCAGCCTCAGACTTCCAATCTTTTCTCTCTAGGGATGTGAATTATTTCTCTACTTCCAGCTATTAAAAGAATATCACTACTGTGAACATCTGTATACAAGTTTTTGTATAGATACCTTTTTTCATTCCTTTTGGGAATATAGCTAGGAGTGGGTCATTTGTTAATCTGCATTCTGACATGCTGAGCAACTTTCAAATTGATTTTCAAAATGACCACACCGTATCACAACCACACCACCAATATATGAGGGTCCCAGTTTCTCCACATCCTTCGCAACAAATTTCCCTGTTACCTTTATAGCTAATCTTTTTGTTATTGTATGGTGATATTTCATTATAGGTTCAGTCCAAACATTTTTTTTCCTATACAAAATAGAATTTCTTAAGTGTCATGAGGAAATGTTACTGCTAGATTGTGGTGACAGCCACTCATCCCTGGGGCTCTCAGCCTGGTCTCAACCCTTAACATAACATAATGTCATGTAATGTATTATGTCCCTAGACTGTGGTCTGTGGAATACCTGCAGTGAATTCCATCATTTCGATGGGATGCTTGTTACAAATCAGATTCCTGGTCACACAAGGATTCATACTCTCTGAGGGTAGAATGTGATCTGTAGGAAGTTACATAGCTTTGTAAAAATAAGTAGCATGTGTAGACCCAAATAATAGGCCAATGACTTTTCACCTTCCTGCTTACATGAAGAATCACACCCAAATGGCAGCATGTCTTATTGAAAAACTAAGTCGTTTGTGAGCAGAGTATATTTAAGGGGGTGGGGTACAGAATCTTTACAGTGGCCATACTGCTTCGGCCTAGTGGCATGGGAGAATCCGGCATGTTGGCACATAGGGTCCTTTTCAGCTGTAATGAAGTTGTAGCGTTCTGTAATCAAACAACAGTTGTAACTTTTGTAGAAAACACTGCTTCTGGAGGAGCTTTGGCACTTTAACAGCAACAAAACCAACCTTTACTGAGTAGTCATATGAGAGGCATCATGCAGGCAGATCTGGCCACAAAGATGGCTAAGCTGCCTCCTTGACCTCGTGGATCCGGGCTCCTAAGGAAGATGGTAATGTTCCATAGATAGAATTCTCACCTGAAGACAATGTCTGTAACTCCTCTGTCACACCCCAGGGAGCACCCGGCAGGTATAGGTGGATTTGCGCTCTTCCTATGACTTGTCCAATCCAGCCTTTTCTTCCTTGATTTTTCTTTTCTATTATTTTCTTTCTCAGGATGCCACAGGCAGCACTGCAGCCCCTTGGTGGTGTTGAGTCTGTGATCAACCCCCTGTACCTGAAAGGCCACAGTCTGGCCATGAGATCTTCCATAAAGGTATCTGGAAGCAGAGAGACCCTTTTCCTAAGTGTGACGCCGGCCTTTTCCAGTAGTTCTGTCTGTCTGTCTTTGTCAGCAGAGGTGGTTTTTAGGGCCCCCTTTTTATTGCGGGCATTCCATCTTTCAGTGACAAAGATGACCTTGGAGAACAAATCTCACTGTATATATTGGGGGCCACATCCCCAGGATGCTGCCTCTGTGATGGGTGTGTGACTTAGAATGCACCTTTCACCCCAGGATCTGAAAACAGCTCCTGTTAACAGCTCCAGTTTCATACATGACTGCTGAGGAGATGCAGGCAATAAACAGGAACATCTGCTCAAGGAGTAGGAAAGAAAAAGAAGGGCATTCGTGAGCAGCCTGAGCTTTGCTCCTCAAGCCACTATGACTCAAAGCCATGTGAGCGAGCAGAGTCCTGCAGCATACATGTAATTAATGCCTTTTGCTTACCTATCACATCACTGTGAGTGCTCCCTCATCAGCTGCTGGGCGCTGAAGTGGCAATAAAGGACAACTATTTCCCTAACTCAAGCTTTCAACCGACACGGGACCTTGCTCCTTTGGGTGAATCACCAGTTCAAGATAAAGTTGGGGTAAGTGTGTAGGTCATTTGGTAGAGTACCTGCCTCGTAAGTGTGATGCCTCAGGTTTGATCCCCAGTGTGACAGAGACTGGGCAACATAGTTCACGTCTCTTCTCTCAATACTCGGGAGGCGGCGAGGGAAGAATCAGAAGTTCAAGGTCACCACCTTAAGGAGTTCAAGGCCAACCTGAGGTACTCGAGATCCTGAAGGTCTTCTCAGGGAAGCAGGCTCTCTCTCACCCATCTCAGCAAACAGGCAATTTCAGACTCAACAGCTTGAGCCCATGGAACTTTGACTCAAAGTTTTATTTCTCAAGAATTATAGTCACCCCATCTTTTGTTCATTCCAAGTAGGGAATGAAAAGGAGCCAGTACTTGCTTTCTCTCAGGTTTTTGTGCACCAGATGAAATCCATTCAGATGCTTCAGAGGTTTCAGGGGGTCGCATGTCATCTGCAAATGTGTGCTCCACCATCCATGAGCTCTGCCCGTACTGTCTGGGCTTTAACCCTGGTTACCGACCAAAGCCTTACCAGAGACTCTTTGCCTTTCATTTTAAATGTTACCCCGGTACCCTAAGAAACCCAAAACACTTGTGTTCTTCCCTCTCGGAAGCTGCTACACAGCCTGCTTTTCCTCTTTCCTTTTGGTTTTCCTCTTTGTTGGGAGAAGGATTTGTGATGATCTGTTCCCAGTGTCAGCTGTAGCATCATGATAAGAAGTTTGGTTTCATCCTTTTGGTTCAATCTTCTGAACATAGGCACCATTTATATTTAAGTTCTTTTAGTTCTTAGATTTTGTTTTATTTTTAAAATATGTATTGGTGTCTGGTGTGTGTATAGAGATCACAGGACAACTTTGTGAAGTAAGGTTTCTTCTCCCACTTTTATTTGGGTTTCCAGGCTTACATAGCAAGTGCCTTTACCAGCTAAGCCATCTTGCTTGCCCTTAGATTTTATTTTTAAAATTATATTTATTTGTGTGTGCATGCGTGGAGATCAGAGAACGATTAGCAGAAGTCAGTTTTCTCTTTCTCCTGTGTGGGCTCTGGGGTCGAACTCAGATCATCAGGCTGGGTGACAAGCAGCTTTACTCACAGAGCAATTCACCAACCAGATTTTATTTTTAATGTTGAATTTCTGTTTCAGTTCCCTACCCCTACAATAGACAGGGACAGCATGCATGTTTTTCCCCTTCTATTTCCAAGCCTGTCACATGACTCCTGTTCAATCATTTCCCTCCACATGAACTCTAGAGGTCATACCCTGGCCCAACTTTGGGAGTAAGGTGAGCTTGGGCATGCACGGCCTTGGTTTCCCCATCTGAGGGCACTTGGGAGCTGTTCTGCAGTTTGATGTCAGGCAGGATCCTCCCTGTCTCAGGCTCTCCTGTGTGGGTCCGCCAGAACACAGCGGCCAGTCCAGTTAGTCTCAGTGTCCATGCAGCTTCTCTGGTTTCCAGCACTCGGGCCCTGACATCTGAGGTCCTTCCAGGCAAGTCCATGCTGCTCTTTCTAGCCCTGTCACACCACACCCCAACACCAGCTCGTGTCCTCCAGCCAGCCCAGACTAGTCAACATTCCTACCAAAGCATTTGCTTTCTTCACTCGGCTCAGCCCAGCCTGCTCACACACAGTTACTTCTCTGCTTAGCTTATCAAATTCCCAGCATCCAAGGTACCCACCTTAGCCACGCTCACCAAGGATCCCTTGATGTGATTATTCACCTATAAACACCTAGACTGTCTTTACTGAGATGGTACTTGTCATGTATTATCTGGAAATAGGGAAGACATAAGCACACTTTGTTTCTCCTTCTAGGTCATAAACCTCTTGAAGGCAGGAGGCATACTTTCTCTTACATGTGTGCTGAGTAATATTTTCAGATAAATGAATAAAGTACCTTTGTTCCCTTGGTTTAAATCCAGCAGCTGCCTCTAATGTCAAAGGAAGGTAGATGATGGAGTCGCCAGGACTTAGCACTACATCCTCTTGCTCTCTTTAGCTTACTCTCTCACTTTCTCTGTTTGAAATGGGGATCTCACGATACTGCCCAAGCTGGTCTCAAACTCTTGGACTTAAGCAACCCCCTTGTCTCAACTTCCTGGTACTGTACACATGTACCACTCCATCTGGCTATAGCTCTCCACATTTGTGAGTACCTGATAGGTATTAGAAACTGTGATAATTGCTGGGATTAAAAATAATTATGGTCCAATTTACTGATTTCTAGGTGCTAAGCACCATGCTAAGTTAGTATTTTTTTTGTATCATTACAAGTAATTCTCATGGCGACCATCTGAGGTTATTATTTTACCATCAAAGCATTATTATGTATGCGGTAGGTCAAAGAAGTTAGTAAACTGCTTAAAGTCACCTAGATAGACAATAATAGAACCTCTTAGTTATAGGGTTTATCTCCCCTTGAAGGCTCTGACTTCAGGCAAGATGGCTAAGGTTAACTCTAATGCTAACCATTCTCATATTGGCCATAAAGACCTTCTTCAAAGGGGTATAGCCATCCTTAATGAAAATGTTCCAGATTTTCAGATAGGCTCTCACTATATAGCATTTGCTGGTCTGGAACTTACTATATTAGTCCTGGTTAGCTTCAAACTATCTCCTCCTGCCTCTGTCTCTCAAGTGCACCTCTGTGCCTATAAGATGTATTCTTCAGAATTACTTACAGTCTTAAAGCTGGAGCTGTTTATCCCAGACAGATCGGTACTGGTTGCTTTCTATCATTCAGTGCTTTAAGTGATATATGATAATGACAATTCTTCCCTCCCTCCCTCCCTCCCTCCCTCCCTCCCTTCCTTCCTTTCTTCCTTCCTTCAATCCTCTTTTCTTCTTTCTTTCTTTCTTTCTTTCTTTCTTTCTTTCTTTCTTTCTTTCTTTCTTTTTGATGCAGCCCATTTTCTTAGTATTATACAGTTTAATATTTTTTGTATGATAATCTCTGTTTCAAAAAACGTGCCCAAAGTTTTCATATCTGTTTCTTGCCTAAAGTTGTATCTTCAAGGTGATTAAAGATTTTAACTTTGAAAATTTTTTTAAGAAACCGTTTTTTTTTCTCTTTTCCTTTCTTTCCATAAAGCATTGTTCATAGTTTTGCCCCTTATAAACTTCCTTGTGTTCCGCAGTCCTTTCTGTCTACAGAAGCTTTCTGCACTGTTTGTTTTGTCTTCTCCGTTTATCTTTTTCTTTAGGTCATCTTGTTTGTAAAGCTCATAGCCCAACACCACTATTAAATTGTCATGGCTGGTGTTGCTTTGTATTTTGTGAGTTCTAGAGCTCACTGATTTTTTTTTTTTTTTGATCTGGCCTTCTTCTTCCTAGGGGAGTTGAGTTTCCCTTTGTTGTCTTATTTATAGCTCTGCAGTGGGTATGGTTTGGAGTCTTGGTTTTTATTGCTTCAACTGATCTGTAGTAACTGACACTCTATGCACAATCCTGGTTCCTGCCCGCTTTACATATGCACACACACTATTCCATGGCTCAGACAGACTATAATGTATTGCCTTTATCCTGGGGTATCTGAGATTCTGGGTTACTGCATTGGTCTATTCTTCCCAAACACAGAACCAACCACGGTGCCTCTTGTAAACAGGCAGTGATTGATTTCTGATAACATTTCATACCACGGGTGCCTCTCAGTCTAATTATATGTTGATTTGTAATCAATGGAAACTTTCTATCATTTGATTTCATGCTGACTTTGTGTCTGCCAGGCACACACACACACACACACACACACACACACACACACACACACACACACCATTTGGAAACTTCCAGGATTACTGTCTCAACTTTAGTTTCATTAAACAGGTCTCCTATCATGATGGCCTGCCTTTAATCTATTACTTTTTGTTCAGTTACTCTGTCAACCTAGAGGTATCTGTTGTCTATTTAAAAAACAAACAATTAATCACAGTGATATGTTGGTAGGCACCATGTGTCCACCTAAACTTTAGATTCTGAAGTATGAGGGAAAGCACAGACATTGGCATGCGTTAGTTCAGTGCCCCACAGCTCTCTGCTCTACAGTGCGACAGCTAACCTTAGAAAACAAAAACATCTCCACCAGAATCCTCAGTCAAGTGTGATTTGGGTACAATGAGAATTCATCAAGTGTGTAGAAACCGCATTTCCTAGGAAATCTAGGCTTTCCTGTATTTGGGAGTGGTGAGGAATACGCCCAAGAGCTTGGAAAAGATACAGAATTGGCAGGCAAATAGACGGTCTGGAGAGCAAGACTTCCTTTCTCCCTGCTGAGCTTTTTTCCCCATTATCTCTGAGAAAATGAAGCAAATATGCAAACACAAGCTTGCCTCGGGATTGTCTTTTATTGATAGGCCGCTGTGTTCAGTGATTCCTCCAGCCCGTAGTGTCTGCTGGACGGTTGGAAGCTTTTTGAAGCCATTGTATTGTTAGGGAATAATTAGGGTGAATGGAGCGGGGAGTAGGGGTTAACAACGAGTCTTTGTTGTCAGCAATTGCTAGTCTTGGCATCAATATTAGTAACAAGGCCAATCTACTGGAAGGATTCTAAACAAAGGATGGAAAGGTTGCGGTTGGTTTGTCTAATCCGTCCAGTAAATCCACCCATGCGTGGCCATTGTACCCTGTGAGGTCGCTGGAAATGCCTTCGGTCACACCGCATTCCAAGCCACTGGGTGGGTGATCTCTGCACAGTCTGCTACATGGGTTTCCTAGAATGCTTCCCATATGAAAAAGGGGATGCACAGGTGTTGCCTTGGCAATTAATCAGCATACTTCACAAAGAAAGTCTCTTGATGTTTGGGTAAATGAATGAGCATCCTATGAAAGGCTCCTGGGCCTTTCCGTGGCTGGAGGAGTTAGAGAACATCCTAATGCAAAGGGCTGAATGTGTCTTGAGACTAAGGCAGAAACACCTAGGTAAACCCTGCCCCGGGTTCTCGTCCCTTCTACCTACTTCAGTTGGGCCCAGTCTTAGCGTCATCATCTAGTCCAGTGAACTAAGGTAGCTATAAACTTAGTGCTTCAGGGACAGTTCTTCTTGGAGTGAGGGCTGTAGCTTAGACATAGAGCAGTTGCTTAGCATGTGTTTAATCCAACACACGGAACACAGAACAAGACAAGACAGATAGTAGTTCTTAGCAGTGAGCGTCTGTTGCTCCTCACCCATGTGGGAACCTGGAGCTGACAGTGAATGCCAAATCCAGTCAACCTGCAGCTCTGGCTGATCAGGTTCTTAATCAATACCCAGCAGCAGTGCCTTGCAGAGAGACCTGGAGTCCGGCTTGGAGCCTGTCCGTCTTCTTTTTAACAAGTGCATGTTATGTACTCTGCTCCCAAATCAGCTTTCTGTCAAAGGTCCCCACGGACAGAGGTTCAAATTGTGCAACAATGCTAACACAAATCTTGCTTTCTGTTGTGATCTTAAAAATAAAGACAGAGGAGCTCAGGAATATAGAAGTGGAAGCAGCGATGTCTCCAAGAACACTTATGGCCTTAGCTACGTAGTCCTAAAAGGCAGACGCCTGCCTCTAATGTTGAATTAGGTTCTGATCTCAGTCTGACTGTACAAGGTCAACACTGAACACCAGGCACTGAGGCCAAGGTTATTCCCACTAACGTTCTGTTCCCAGAGCACGCCTGACTGTCCTGTCTGTGAGGAGTACTGGGTATTGGGGACTGGGCAGGGGCTCTGTGAGAAGGGAAGTAGCTGGACAGCAAGTGTGCTTCTTTTCACTTTCTCAGCTGCTCTGGAAAACAGCTAAAACGAATGAGATGCCACAAGCCTTCGGAGTTATTGTAAGCCACAGAGAGGCAAGGCCCCTCATTTTCAAAAGCTCTATGGAGTTTAAAGTTTCATGTATATTTGGTCTGGGGCAAGTATAAAACCCTGAATTTTCTCCAGGAAAATATTTGCTTTCAGGAGCACCCAATGGACCCTGCGTCCCTGGACACATTGTGTCTTGAGAAGGTAAAACAATGTAGCACCCCTTTGAGGCTGCTGGCTCTGTTTGGCTAGTAGAGAAAGATTGGTACCCTCCATTAGACCTGTTGTCATGGCCTCTGACAGATTGTTGGAAAGGCTTGAGAAAAATCTGTTTGCCATAGAGGGTGGATGGCCTAGTAGAGGAGGGAGAGCAAAGGGCTGAATTTTCTGAGACCAGTGTGCTTGGGTGATGTACACAACGTGACACCCAGGGAGGCTAGGAAAAGCTCAACAGTGGTTCATGAGCCAAAACCCTGGCATCCTCCGAAAGGATGGAAAAGCTGGACGTTCAAAATAAGTCACCTTCCATGCAGAAAGAGTTCACGAGCCTGAGGTGACTGTGAGTTATGGAAGTCCATGGCTGGGCTTATCTTTGTTGTTGTTGTTGTTTTGTTTGTTTGTTTTCGTTTTTTGAGACGGGTTTTTCTGTGTTGCTTTGGAGCCTGTCCTGGAACTAGCTCTTGTAGACCAGGCTGGCCTCGAACTCACAGAGATCTGCCTACCTCTGCTTCCCTAGTGCTGGGATTAAAGGCATGCGCCATCACCACCCGGCAGCTGTGCTTTTTATAGGTGTGAACTGTGTTCTGTTCTAGCGGTCGTGTTCCAGGCTCAATACTTTTCGATGTGACTTTCATCAGCAGGCTCTTTTTATTGTCTTCCCAAGTAGTGTTGACATTTGTAGGGAGAGAAGAAATCTGGATAAATAAAATTCTTGTCTTGACATTGTTGAAAAGCATTGCAAAAAAGAGCAGAGGGTATTTTCAGAACTAAGTGGAAATCATTCGTTGCCAACATGGAAGAGCAGGTGGGTAGCTTGTGAGCCCTTTCAGGCCGCAGCCATTTGCGAGCAGCTCCGAGACATTTTCATACGGATAGAAACACATCCCTACTACATCCCTACTACAGTGGCCACCTCTCTCCCTATGGCTGTCTTTTCTATCATACAGCTTTTAGGATTTTTCTGAAGAGTTACATCACACCTGGTTTGTGATGATCTTAAGCTTTCAGAGAAATTCCCACAGATCCTCGGACTGTTTTTGTGGAGGGAGGAAGAGTGGATCTCCAAAGCAAACCATCTCTTTGTCTCAGAACTGGAAAGAGGTGGTTGTTCAGTCTGCCTCTGACTGGTCTGTGCATTTGGAAACTAAAACTGAAGATAGGTCCATGGCTTTTCCTGAAGTTCCCCAGAAAGTTAGTCCAGGAACAGCACCAAAGTCCTGGCTCCTTATGCCTGGTTTGTTGTCACAGTGCGAGCTCTGTCCATAAGGAGGAAATCCAGTCTAGACTCCTGCTGCCTTCTAAACGTTGTGAATGCACCAGTCATAGAAGCAGCTTGTCCCAGCGGGCTGAGCATCCTCGGTGTGCATAATTTAAAAGGGTCGTGTTTAGAGCACTCTAATTTTGAACTACAGTGGCCTTCTGATGCCCAGAATCGTGTACAAAGTGCCCCAACATACATTTCTCACAGGTCCTCAAGGCGGTTTTGTGGAAGTAGGAAAGATGCTTCTAAGTACAGCTGTTTTCCAGAAAACAGAACTGAAGCTGGAAGCTGTGTGCGACCTAAGCACAATGCCAGAAAGCTGCTGAATGGGACTCACCCCCAGGCTTGAAGTCCAAGCCCACAGCTTATCTCACTACACCCCACCATGCATTAGTTGCTAAACTGATCAGCTTTTAAGAAGTCGTTCCTCCCCACCCCATCCTCTCCAGGGGGGAAACTGCAGTGGTTATGCTTCTTCTGCCCAGTTCCAGATAGTTCTGCTGTATCCGCGCTGTCTGCCTTGTGTGCAGGGAACAGGCCTTTGCAGATCACCAAAGTAGAGTTTAAAGGCTATATTCCTCTCTCCCCCGTGTCCTAACTTCAGACCCAATGCCTGCTGTTTCCTCCTCAGATGAGGGGCTGTTATGTTGAAAGACTTTCATTTTAAGAAAGAAAGTGTGTGGGGGGAGGGGGCTTAGCAAAGTTCATGGCTCCCAGTTTTGCTGTTTAAAACTCAGCATCTACTGAGAACTCAAGAACAATGGCAATGGATTTTTGATCCTACTGCACGTACTGGCTTTGGGGGAGCCTAGGCAGTTTGGATGCTCACCTTACTAGACCTGGATGGAGGTGGGTGGTCCTTGGGCTTCCCACAGGTCAGGGAACCCTGATTGCTCTTTGGGCTGATGAGGGAGGGGGACTTGATCGGGGGAGGGGGAGGGAAATGGGAGGCGGTGGTGGGGAGGAGGCAGAAATCTTTAATAAATAAATGAATTTTTAAAAAATAAAATAAATAATAAAATTTAAAAAAAACACAGCATCATTTTTGAGAGGCGCTATTTGTTTTCATATGTAACACTAGGTGGCAGGATAACCACACCACAAGGCACCATTTCCCCTGTTGCTCACCAGCTGGGGGCACAGCAACTAGAGTGCTCAAGCACAAACCATCTGTGGCTCGGGGGAGATTAGACTAACCAACCCGGCTGATATTTTCTTGACAGGGAACTGGCTGAAGCGATTCTAAAACATATGCTTCCAAGATACTGTCTTTAAATTTCCTTCTTCCTGTATTCCCTCAGCTCACTTGCATTTTAATTTTTCTGCCCCATTGCATTCTGGTAGCAGAGGGCAGACACGGCCTGTAGGCAACTGCTTTGAGAGGCAGATTGGGATGGGCGTGCCCAGTGGTGCTGGCACTCTTGCCTTGGCATGTCATGGAGGGTCTGATGGTAAGGTACCTGAGACCATCCCCTGAGTTAACTAGATGCTTCTCAGTGGATCAACAGACTGAGCCTAAAGATCACTGTCCCCTTAACTCAGGTGTACACTAAAGATCACTGTCCCCTTAACTCAGGTGTACCCTAAAGATCACTGTCCCACTAACTCAGGTGTACACTAAAGATCACTGTCCCACTAACTCAGGTGTACACTAAAGATCACTGTCCCCTTAACTCAGGTGTACACTAAAGATCACTGTCCCACTAACTCAGGTGTACACTAAAGATCACTGTACCACTAACTCAGGTGTACACTAAAGATCACTGTCCCCTTAACTCAGGTGTACACTAAAGATCACTGTCCCACTAACTCAGGTGTACACTAAAGATCACTGTCCCACTAACTCAGGAATACACTAAAGATCACTGTCCCACTAACTCAGGTGTACACTAAAGATCACTGTCCCACTAACTCAGGTGTACACTAAAGATCACTGTCCCACTAACTCAGGTGTACACTAAAGATCACTGTCCCACTAACTCAGGTGTACACTAAAGATCACTGTCCCCTTAACTCAGGTGCACACTAAAGATCACTGTCCCCTTAACTCAGGTGTACACTAAAGATCACTGTCCCCTTAACTCAGGTGTACACTAAAGATCACTGTCCCACTAACTCAGGTGTACACTAAAGATCACTGTCCCACTAACTCAGGTGTACACTAAAGATCACTGTCCCCTTAACTCAGGTGTACACTAAAGATCACTGTCCCCTTAACTCAGGTGTACACTAAAGATCACTGTCCCACTAACTCAGGTGTACACTAAAGATCACTGTCCCACTAACTCAGGTGTACACTAAAGATCACTGTCCCACTAACTCAGGTGTACACTAAAGATCACTGTCCCCTTAACTCAGGTGTACACTAAAGATCACTGTCCCACTAACTCAGGTGTACACTAAAGATCACTGTCCCCTTAACTCAGGTGTACACTAAAGATCACTGTCCCCTTAACTCAGGTGTACACTAAAGATCACTGTCCCACTAACTCAGGAATACACTAAAGATCACTGTCCCCTTAACTCAGGAATACACTAAAGATCACTGTCCCCTTAACTCAGGAATACACTAAAGATCACTGTCCCACTAACTCAGGTGTACACTAAAGATCACTGTCCCCTTAACTCAGGTGTACACTAAAGATCACTGTCCCACTAACTCAGGAATACACTAAAGATCACTGTCCCCTTAACTCAGGAATACACTAAAGATCACTGTCCCCTTAACTCAGGAATACACTAAAGATCACTGTCCCACTAACTCAGGTGTACACTAAAGATCACTGTCCCACTAACTCAGGTGTACACTAAAGATCACTGTCCCACTAACTCAGGAATACACTAAAGATCACTGTCCCCAATAGCTCAAGTGTACACTAAAGATCACAGCTTTCCCTAACTCAGACATAAGAGCAGGTTTGTTTTCCTGGCGCATCAACATCTTGATTCCGCTGTGTAGCTGTTCTGGGAGTGCTACTGTCTGTGGGTGAGACATGGCCTCCAGGGTTTTTTCCCCTAATAACTCACTGGGGTCGGCTACCCTGGATGCCTCACACACCGCAGGCCACAGTCAGCTAAATAAAGCTCCAAGACAAGTTGTGTACTTTCATGTTGCAAAGAGCGTGAACTTGGGTTACAGAAATAGTTCTCTGGATCGCTGGGGTTTTGTTTTTGTTTTCTAAGAAGGAAGGCACAGCTTTTAAACCAGAACACTGCTGCACACCAGCTGAGGATAGCACTCAGAGAGCACACACCTTGAGACCCCAATAGAACCAAGTCTGAATGCAGAAAATCCACCAAACAGAAAAATTTCATTTTAATCGCGAAGCATTCTTTCCTCACAGCTGAAACCATAATCAGATTTCATTAAACAAAGAGTAGTGAGCTCCTGATGTAAATTGTAAATGATTCCATCTCTACAAATTAAAAAAACAAAAAACTTTAAATCCTGACTTTTCAGGAACTGGCTTGTTGCATAACACCGAAAACCAAGTGACTTGTTATTTCATACAAATGCTGACATCACGTCCTACACCACTTCCCAGCTGGGGAGCCCATGGCCTCTTTCAGTGTTCAGCTGGTCCTGATAGATTCCTAACTCATACCTACAATAGTGGTAACATGACAGAGCCTTGAATGTGACCAAGGAGATTCATACTGCAGGATGATCCTGTAGACGGAGGCTCTAAGTATTCTGTGTTTTCTGTTGTCTAACAGAGCTGCGGTTCTTACATTACAATCCGCTATATGACTTTTGAGAATGCCCCCAAGCAACATATGCGAAGCAGGCCACCACCACAGCAACACTTTGGAGCTGGGAGAGGGTGCTGAGACCCTCTCCTTCCCTAAGAAAGAAAGGCCATAAAAATACCAAAGCAGAGAACAGATTTCCAGGAGGGGTTTCTTCCTGCGCTTAGAGCCACACTGAAGACTCCTGAGCACAGAGCCCGAACTACAGCCTGGTTTAGCCTCCACGACTATATTTTGCATCCATTCTGAATTACTATTTTTTATGATATTTCTGCTTCTGGCAGTCACACCTTTTACTCCACCCCACCCCCCCACCCCAAGTATCCTGTCTTCATTTTCATACTTTTCCAATTGTTGAATGTCTTCCGCTCTTACGATCCCGTGAGTCTTCCTTCATGTGACTGACTCTTCACTATGTGGACCATGCTTTAAGTCTTGGGAATAGAGGGATGGGGGAAATGCGTCACAACTTGTTTCTATATTTGTTTCCGTGTCAGGCAGTGTGATTTTCTTACTACGATTCCTGAGAGGCAGAACTCCATCGCTTACTTTTTCAGGGAAATAAACCAAAATTCAGTCCATTCCTTTAATTAAATGTTTTCAAATGCTGCTGAGTTCTTTGCATTTGTTTTTCCCCACTGAAGGACGCAGCGATCGTGGCTTTAGTATCTTTCTCCACAAGAAGAAAAGGCACACTCAAAATAGACACCCCCCCCCAAGTCCTCTGTATCAGGCCCTTTGAGTGTTGCCCGGACCTGTTCTTAGCCTTAGGACACCAGCACTAATTCACTGAAGGCCTCAGACCTACTTCTAAGTGACAGTTCAGAACAGGGACTTGAGAGCCTGGGGTCTAACAGTGAGAAAACCAGAGTGGAGCTGGGGGTCAGGAGGCATTTGTGTGTGTGTGAGGAGGGGGGGAATAAAATGAAAAAAACACAGTGGCTTCCCCAGCACAGGGCTGCAGCCAGGAGCTGCCACTTGGGCCCGAGTAGACGCAAGCTGTTATGGCTCACTTGCCTTGATTTCAGCATAAAAAAGCCAGTGACTGCTCTTGAGTGTCAGTTTATTGAGCTCTCCAGCACAGCCTCATAACTTACATTAATTGGGAGGAAAAATGCTTCCAGAGAAAAGAGAAGTGCTCGGCCAACAGCTTTGTCTTTGACCAGTTGTCAAGGCCCTGCTGTCTGGAGTCACCAACAAGTCCTGGATTCTTAAATGACAGACCCTGGAGAAAAGGCAGTTCATCCTTGTTGCACTTTTTAAGAGGGAGCTAATTCCTTTTTCCTCCAAAACACATTTTGTTTATGGACTTACCGTCTCTGTAAGGTCTAATTTACTATCGCTTCTTTCCTAACTTTGAGCACCTCAAGGATTCTCGTGAAAATTCCTTCTTAAAAGCATAAGGTAAAAGCGTCAAATGTGGTGTTTTCCTAGAGGGGAGTGTAGCTTTAGAAGGGACAGGGCCCGGTCCTTTGCTATTTTAGATGCTGGTCAATAACTTCAAACCTATTAAAGCTTTTAAAGGAATGCAGAGGGGTTGTCCCTCTAACTCCAGTGTTCCAGAAAGCAAATAAAGGGGCCGACTTTAAGAAAAGTCAGTCTTTGATGGACTCTGTTCTTTGCAGTATCTTGCAAATGTCACATCTGTCCTTATAAGCACACATACTGATTCACTTGCTCCATGGCTTTTTTTGGGGGGGGGCAGGGGGTGTTGCTTGGTTTTTTTTTTTTTTTGAGACATAGTTTCTCTATGTAGCTTTGATTGTCCTAAACTAGCTCTGTAGACCAGATTGGCCTCAAACTCTCAGAGATCCACCTGCCTCTGCCTCCTGAGTGCTGGAATTAAAGGCGTATGCCACCACTGCTGGCTTTGCTTCCATGTCTTAACTAGTTCAACAATCCTTGTCCACTCCCCAACTGTATTTTTTCAGATTTTTGTGCTATCCTTGTGAAGCTGAACAGGTAAAAGGGCGGGCGGGGGGGGGGCGGCAGGGGACAACACAAGACAAATAATCCCAAACTGACTCTGAAATGGTGTATTCTAAAACCTTTCTTTATTAAGGAGGAAAGCTCACGGAATAGGAACAGGGGCCCAAACTCAAGGTGTAGAGCACAGAAGAAGGAAGAGAGGGCGAGCTAGGCTGGATGGTGGCCCCATCAGCCTTGTCCAACCCAGCCATTGGAAAAGTGTGAAATATGCTTTTTGAGAGAGAATAGTGCTACTTAGAGCTGGCATGGTAATCTATGTATGTGAAAATTCCCCATTTTGTAAACATCAGTGTCTATTGGTCCTGGGTGCAGATCTCAGCTCACCATTTTATATTAGTCATGCAAATTAAGATAAGCCTTCATGGCCAACAAGATACCAAAGGGACTAACTGGGCTTATTAGGACTTTAAAGGAATGCCTTTTATAGCCTCTCCCTTCTTTTTTTATTAATTAAATGTATTTATTTTACATCCCCGCCACCCTTTCCTCCCATTTACTCTCCTCTGACCCCACCCCACCCCCAATCCACCGTTTCTGTTGAGAAAGGGGAAGGCCTCCTATGAGTATCAACAAAGCATGGCATATCAAGTTGCAGTAGGACTAAGCACCTCCCCTTGTATTAGGCTGGGCAAGGCAACCCAGTATAAGGAATAGGTTCCCAAATGCCAGCCAGAGAACTGGGGACAGCCCCTCGTTCCACTGTTAGGAGTCCCATAAGTATACCCAACTACACAATTGTCACATATATGTAGAGGGCCTAGGTCAGTCCCATGCAGGCTCCCTCGTATGTTGGTTCAGACTCAGAGCCCCTATGAGCACAGACTAGTTGAGTCTGTGGGTTTTCTTGTGATGCCCTTGACCCCTCTGGCTCACACAATCCTTTCTCTGATTCTTCAGCAGGATTACCCGAGCTTAGCCTAATGTTTGACTGTGGGTCTGCATCTGTTTCCATCAGTGGCTGGATGAAGCCTCTCTGATGACAATTGGGCTCGGGACCAGTCTAAGTACAGGAGAACATTGTTGGGCATTGTTATGTTGACATTAATTGTGTTTGTTGGTTCTGTAGCCCAGAGTCCCTTCTTTATTTTTGAAACTCTTGTTTCTCAAGGGTCTCTGTAGCTTCTACAAAAGAGAAGAAGTTAAATTCCCTTCTAACCCCACAGCTCCAGGAGGTGAGTGTACCTGCAGCAGGCAGTGGAAGCTCAAAACAGTAAGATCATGATAGTCTAGCGTTGCATTTTGGCTTGGGAAACTTTGAGAGCAACTTGGTCCTGATTTCCTTGGAAGGCTCTAGTGGAACTCAAATGTAGGTCTTCTCTGTTATCGCAATAGCATGAGAAAGGATGTGATTGGAGAAGGAGAAATAGAAGAAATAATGTAGATGTGGCATGGGTAGGTGTTTGGCACTTTGCATTTAAATATGGCTATAACTATATTCTGGAAATGTAATATACTCATTTCAGCCTTAATCTGTTTTCCAAGTTCTACACACACACACACACACACACACACACACACACACACACACACAGTGGGGAGGCTTTGACAAACAGTGGGAAAACTGTGCTCCTCTTCTTCTTCTTCTTCTTCTTCTTCTTCTTCTTCTTCTTCTTCTTCTTCTTCTTCCTCTTCCTCTTCCTCTTCCTCCTCCTCCTCCTCCTCCTCCTCCTCCTCCTCCTCCTCCTCCTCCTCCTCCTCCTCCTCCTCCTCCTCCTCCTCCTTCTCCTTCTTCTTTACAGGGTTTCACCCTGTATCTGTCCTGGAACTCGCCGAGATCATGCTGGCCTCAAACTCACAGAGATTACCTGCCTTTGCTTCCCAAGTGCTAGGATTAAAGGTGTGTGTCACCATATCTGACTCAATATTTTTAATAGAACTGTTCTATAATTTTTATTTTCGTAGCACTATTGCAAAAACAATAAACTTCATTTTTTTTAACAAATATACTTATTATGTATGTTCTTTACTCGTGTGTTATTGATAGACATTTAGGTGGTGTGTTAGTCTTTTTAAGTGATCTATTTTAGCCTGGAGAAGAGGTGCATTCCTTTAATCCCAGCATTCAGGAAGTAGAGTGTTGTGGAATATTATTTTAACTAGGAAAGGATGTGTTACATTTGTTTATGCTGCGCAATATTTAACTGTGTAAAAGTGTGTTACCTTTGTTTATGCTGCCTTTGTTTAATTAGGTAAGGAATTTTGCATTTATTTCACCTTGTCTGCCTAAGGCATCTGATTGGTCTAATAAAAAGCTGAACAACCAATAGCTAGGCAGAAGAAGGGATAAATGGGGCTGTCAGGCAGAGAGAATAAACAGGAGGACAAATCTAGGTTCGAGAGAAGGAAGAACATGAGGAGGAGGAGAGAAAAAGGGAGACACACAGACCAAGAAGCTAGGCAGACATCAGACAGACAGACATAGAGAAGCAGTAAAAGTAAGATACACAGTAGTAAGAAAGGTAATAAGTCCGGAGACAAAAGGTAGATAAAGAGAAACAGGCTTTAAAAGATCTAGCAAGAAATGTGTCTAAGTTAGGCCGAGCATTCAAAACTAATACTAAGTTTCGTGTCATGGTTTGGAAGCTGGTTGGTGGCCCAAAAGAAAAAGTGTGGTACAACAAAGGCAGGAAGATCTCTGAGTTCAAGGCCAGCATGATCTGCAGAATGAGTTCCAGGATAGCCAGAGCTACATGGTGAAACCCAGCCTTGTGAGGTGTGGGGAGGAATATTTATTTTATTTTTTGATATTAATATAATTACATCATTTCCCTTTACTTTTTCCAAACCCTTCCACACACTCTTCCTTGCTTTTTTTCAAATTCATGGCCTCTTATTTTTCATTAATTGTTGGGTGTGTGTGTGTGTTTATTCCTAAATATATAAATACAACCTGCCCAGTCTGTACATTGCTACTTGTATGCATTTTTTAGGACATCCCTGATGCTCAAGAGGAGCAATCTAGAAGGATGAATTATTCATCTTGGGTCACAGTTTGAGGCTTCAGTCCATAGTTTTCCAGCTTATAGAACTATGGTAAAACAGAAATGTCTTGGAGAAAGGGCACAGTAGAGGAAAGCTGTTCACTTCCTGCAGCCAGGAAGCAAAGAGGCATAAGAGGAACAGGCCAAGACCAAGTTACAGCATTCAAAAGCACACAGTCAGCAACCCACTTCCTCCAGCTCAATTCCAGCTTCCACACACACCAACAGATGAAATCACTGATTGCTTCAGAGCCCTCATAGAATCACAAAGACCAGATGACCCTTAACAGGTGGTTTTAAGTTTCCCACTCTTTTAGGTAATACTATACTCTCATACTCTTTTTCTTATAAGAAAGAAATATTTTGTATAAATGTGGTCAAATTCTCCACTAAAAAAGTCAGAAACATGTAAGGAAAAGAAACATTTTTATACTCACTGTTTTTTTTTTCTCCAAGCATGTTTAGCATTGCGGTATATTTCCTTCTATGCTTTAAAAGTTTTTTTTGTGTGTTAACAAAATTGATATCTTGCTCTTGGCATCATTTTCCACTTGACACTTTTCTTACATCCTTCCCTCTTTGTTTGGAACATTTTTGTCTTTTGCTTTTTTTCTCTACTGAAATGCTAATATCTATTTTATATTGATTTATAAAAAAATCTTTATGTACTAAAGTTTTAACCTTTTCTCAATTTTTGTTTCAGTTATTTTCTTCTAGTTTTTGTTTGATTTTTTAAAAAAATATTTATTTATGAAATCATGGATATGGAAAGTTTTATGTAACAAAAATGCCAGTATTTTTCTTTCTTTCTTTTTTTTACAGTAAAATTACCTTAAGGAAGCGATAGCACTAGTAGACATATCTATCACTTGTTAACTGCCTTTTCAAGTGGTGTGCGTGTGTGTGTGTGTGTGTGTGTGTGTGTGTGTGTGTGGTTACTGTTTGCAACAGTCCTGTGAGGTGTATGATATTATATCTATTTTACTAGTGATGATATTAAGGTACAAGGAATCATGTTTATAGAATTAGCATAAATGAGATTCAGGTCTGGGCCTATAGCTCAGTGGTAGTATGGTTGTCTACTGTGTATGAGGTCCCAAGTTCAAATTCAGACAGCATGCCTATGATTATGCATATATGCCTATTATGTTTCTGTGTGTCCTCTGTCTCAACAATCAGTGGGAAATAGTCATCATTTCTTCTAATCTAATAGTTTTATATTTCATTGTTGTTTCTGGATTTTGCCTTGCTGTATGCTAGGAAGTAGGCTCGTCTGTAATACTGTTATTTAGTGTCCCACATATATTGGTACCTCTTTAGACACTTGGAAACAACTTGCCGGCATAGTCAATGCCACCCATTGTTTCTTTAGTTAATTATTTCTCCGCAGTTCTTAGTTTGATTTCCTTGCCCACTTTGGTCTGCATTGTTTTGTAGAATCTCATGTTATTCTTAGTTTTAAAATTTCATAAACTCAGGACTAGCCCTTCAAGTTAATTTATATTATTATACATATACGTATATATATATATATACATATATATACACTCATGCCTAACGTCTTATTACTTGGGCCAGCATGGACTGTACAAAGTTTCCAAAGGTTTAGGCTCAGCTATGTAGTTAGACGATGTCTAAAGAATAAGAAGAGGGTCTTAAGCTTCACTTCACACTCCTCATCCCCCAAAAGGTAGATGATCCATGACCTTGAAAGATAAAGAGATATACCTCCATTTTCAATGAACATGACTACAATTGAGCATTTCCTCCACTCAAAATACATAATAAATGTAAATGAGCAGAACCTGAACTTTAAACCACAGATACTTAATATTATAGATAGATAATACTTCTAGTGCTTAAGAAACACATCCATTAATATTTTATATATTTTAAATAATTTTGAAACTATTTCTATGATATTGATTTCATTATATTCCCATGTATTATGTTCTATGCACTTAAAACATATTTCTGAGATGGGGTTGGTCTACCCAGACCACTGAAGGAATGGGTGGCATTGGCATGGGAATGCCCCCTACACACCAGAAGGCATGTTGGTGTGCCAGTGTGGTATATACCCCTGGGGGTTGAGTAACCAAGCAGGGACAAGCTTGAAGATAGGCCACATGTCCTCTCTGATGCTTTATCATCCTAAGTCAAACTGTTTCTTCTCTCCTTTCCCATCTTCTTACTGTATCGACCCCTCTTTATTTCTTTTCACTTAGGTTTCTTTGTTTTCTTCTCTGCTTTCTTTCTTTGCTTGCTGTCTTCCTCATACATTCCTTCTCTTCTTTTTCACTTAAAAACATCAGTCTTTTAAGGAGCTCCACATATTCTTTTTAAAGAAACACATTCTCTTTCTAGTTTATGAATGAATTCAAAGACAAGGAAAAACTAAAAAGGGTCACAGGATAAATCATAACAAGAATTTGAAAGCAAAATTTGCTAAAGATAAGCATAAACTAATTACCTGTAGATAATTGATTTGTCTGGCCCCAGGAAAGCAACAGACCTTCATTCTGGTTCACCGACCTCAAGTCTGCTTTTGTCACAGGCCTTCCAGTTGCTTTTCCAAGTTTGCCCTCATAAGACAATTAGTCCCTCTGATTTCCAAAGTACTCACAAGCCAGGTCTATTTTGAAAGAATGAGACAACTAGGCCATATTGTTGAGGTACAGTCATTTCTTTGGGATTGTTTCCAAAGTCCCTATCTTTTATGGACAAAAGTTGTCATAAAATTTCCTCACCTAACGTGGAACTTGTGATGCCTGTAATAAGTTGGTGTTTGATTACTAAGGTGTTTGCGCTGTGGTCTTCCCTGTCTGTTGCAACATAATAGTCACTGGCTGCAGATGCCATTTATATAATCTGGGTGGCTATAGAATTTTTCTTCCTGAGAGTAATTTCTGCGTCTGGGATAATGCCATTTTTCTACACCAAAAACATTAGCTCGTCTTACAGTTAATATAAGCTGAAAATTAGAGGTGCCTGGGGGAGGGAAATGAGGCCACAGATTGTTTACATGAGTGCTATAGTTTCACTTTTTATGCAACAGTCACCTTGGAAGAATTAATGCCCTGTGCATGTGCCAATCAGATTGTCCCATCATCACTAAACATTCCATTGCTTTATTAGAATAATAAATACTGGGGGGAAAAAAAACAAGGTTCATCTGGATTCTGGCTGTGGTCAGCTAAAGAAATATATGCTGCACCTTACCTCTGGCTAGACCCTGTCGAGGGTGGGAGTGGAGGGGTGAATTGGACAGATGGATACAGATTTCTTAGTCTTGAATTTGATGAATAATCTCCAGTCCTAACCCTTGGAAATTCTTGTCAGTAGTGCAGGGCCAGTGTTGAAGGCTATTCCCATCACGCCCCTCTCTATCTAGTATTTGCTGAGCAATCTGTTTGGAAAGGATTAAGATGCCTTTCTTTATCTTGCTAGGTGTGTGTGTAGTCACTTCCAAAAATGTTGCCCAATAGTCTATTCAGTGTTTTACCTGATTTCATGACTAGGATTCTGAATTTTAAGAATCATTTTAAAAAGTTGAATTTTCAGGTCCTTCCATTAGTTTTATTGAACTCAAAACAAAACCAGTCATAGATCAATATGCAGGAGTCTAGTGGGTTTGGAACTCCCTAACACATGCCTGTAATCATCCTTTAGAACCTCACTATAGAGGTTTAGCCCCATTATAGACAATCCAGCCAACATTCTAACTTCTCAGGAAGTCTCCTTTATGGATCTTACCCACATCCTACTTCAGAAATTCTTATGGTCATACCTTGTACCCTGATATGACCGGTTACACCCTTTGCTCTCTAAAGTCATAATTTTAAGTGTCCTTTTCTTTGACTGCCATCTCATCTACTTTATATCTCAAGCCTGGCAACATATCAACTACATTAAAATCCCCCCAAACTAATGGTTACACAGCTAAACAAAGAAGATTAGATTCCAGGGTTTTATTTTGAAAAGAAAAAGTGAAATGCTATGACATTATGCTCTTGTACACTCTAAGGATTTGTAGCTTATATTTGTTTTATAAAACACAGATTGGCCAGTAGCCATGAAGTAAGTATAGGTGGGGAAATCAGACTAGGAGAATTCTGGGAAGAGGAAAAACAGAGAGTCAGTCTCCAGATAGATGCAGAGGAAGCAAGATAAGAATACCTCACTAAGGAAAATACCAAGCCACATGACTAAACATAGACAAGAATTATGGGTTAATTTAAGTTGTAAGAGCTAGTTAATAATAAGCCTGAGCTAATAGGCCAAGCAGTTTATAATTGATATATGTCTCTGTTTCTTTGGGGATGAATGGTTGTGGTACAGGATAGGGCAGAACTTCCGTACACACCTGTTCATTTTCTTAACCAAGCCTGAGTAGCCCATTGTTATAATCACTAGAGTGTATAGACACTCAACTTCTTTCCCTTAATTATAGTCAGTGAGGAAGTTCTCCATACTATTAAACCTAATAATCCTCTGTCCACTTTATGGCTTCACGGGAGAAACATGAATCCAGTCTAAATCTTAGGTTCTTCCTTGAATACCTTCAGTCATTCCTAGAATCCCTTCTAACAGTTCTCTCCAAAGCAAACATCCAATACCTTTTTCTTTTACCATCTCTAATGCTTCCCTTTACTCCCTCATAGCCATTCCTCTGATTTCTCTGAGGACTTGGAAGTAATTCTCATATTGTGACTAACAAATCTTCCCACTCTGTGTACGCTCAGGTTCTTCCCCATCTCAGGCCCTTACTTGAACAGTAGTTCCCATCCGCTTTCACCTCCTCAAACACTTCACAGTGATATTTATTCCTCTTCTTTTCCTTACTATTTTTTTTAAAACATGCTCGAATAACTTCCATCTTTAAAATGAACCCTATATCTCAGATTTCCCCTCTAAATACCCAAGCCAACTCCAAAGACTGTCCTTTCTCACTTACCTCTTCCAAGCCATCCATATTGGGCATTTGTTTCCAGGGTTCCACCTTTACTATTTCTGTACAGGTCACTCATGACTGTTTGCCTTGTGGACTCCCTTCATCTTGCATGCCAGGCATACTCCCACTTCAAAGCCTTAGCCCCATGACTTATTCTCTCTACTTCTCCTGTTTATTTCTCCAATCACTTGTGATCTCACTCACTTAAATTCATGTGTCTGTTCAAATGTTCTATCACCAAAAATGCTCTTAACTGCCTAGCCATCTACCCAGCCCCAGTTCTACTGTATCTTGATCAAGGGAGTAGCTGTGGGAAAGTAAAAAAGAAGATTGAATTTCCAGCCTCAAAATTCGGTTCTGAGATTGGCCCTTTACACATCTGAGATCCAGTTTTCTCTTGTGTGAAAGCAAGGATAAAAATAGAATTACATTGTTACAAGAATTAAGTATCTCATGTAGGACAATGCCTGACACATTGAAAGTAATCTAGAAAAACAGTATTTATCCATTCACCATAATTTGTTATAATCACGTTACTGTTGGATATTAGAAAATGTCACTGCAAAGTACAGCACTTCAGCGTACTAAGTATTTTGAGCTAATGAAGATTGAAAGGTCTTGATGGAGACAGGTGTGGTGGTGCATCCTTTATTCCCAGCACTTGGGAGACAGAGGCAGGTGGATCTCTGTGAATCTGAGGACAGCCTGATATATACGGTGAGTCCAGGACCACCAGGATTGTGCAGAGAGACCCTGTCTCAAAGAAAGAAAGGAGGCAAAAGGGAGGGAGGGAGGGAGAATCTTGAAGGCAGTCAAGCATCTCTCTCTCTGTCTCTGTCTGTCTCTGTCTCTCTCTTTCTCCTGTCCTCCTGTATCCCTTTGGGTCTTTATCATCAAAAGGCCCCATGTCACATAAAACTTTGACAATGTACATGGGTTATGCATTTCCCATTTTGTTGCAGGAGACTCTGTTGTGACCTTTAGGATGGCTGAGGGAAGATATCACCTCTTTTTGTCCCTGCACTATTTCTTGCTGGCTACCAATGCCTTTGTAGCTTAGTGTATAGGGAAACAGAAACTCCTTATGATCAGTTCCCATGACTGTGTATTATCTTTTGAATGGATTGTTAGTCATGGTAATAAATGAATCTTGAAGTCAGTACTCTTTGAGCCTCACCTGCCATTTCCTGTCAGTCATTCTTGTTTCTCTATTTGCATGAAGCCTCCACCATTAGGGTGTTTGTGCAGAGCTCACTGATTCTCACCCTAGTGTCTCCCACAGCATTCTGCAGCATGTGGTCTGTGATGCATGCTGCACAAAGGACTTTTGAACTGAATTTCGGCAGCATCTAGGGGAGGTAATGGCTACGTTTTTGCAGGGAATTAGACGTCAACCTGATGGTTAAGCTATGGCCATGCTCGTTGCTTCTTCAGGAAAGTCCTGTGGTGTTGCTGGGGCGGACTAGGCCAGACAGGTGCAAGGATCTTGGATTTTAATTAATGGTATCGGGGGATTGGTTCTTTTGGAAGATTCAGAGAGGAATATACCCTCTGAGTATCTGCATCTCTAATCTTTTTGCTTTTCGGTATGAAGAAAGGGGAGATGTTATATAGAGAAACCTTAACCCTGTCAATTCCCTGGTGGTGCTTGGCTTTCTCTAACTTTAGGGCGTATACACTGGGCTCCTGTTTTCCCTCACGATCCCTTTCTTAGTGTTTGGAGGAGTAAGGTAATGTTATCTTGGCCAGAATACTGAAGTCCGAACCAGAGGGATATGGCTAAATGGCTGTGTCTATAGACATATTTTGTCTCAGAATCATTTCTTTTCTCATTAGATATTTATTGGCCAACTTCTCTGGCATGCATCTGCTAGCCATTGAAGAGGAAGTGTTGATAAAGGCAGAGAGGTCCTACCTTCAAGGAGCTTGCATCTCAGTAGAAGAGTTCAGATGATAAGCAAAACAAGGTATCTCCAGGTAGTGAGCTAGTGACAATGGGCGGGAAGATTATCTCCTGCACAGCAGATGGTCAGGGGAAACATCCAAGGATTTGATCTGTGCCTTACATCATGTGAGAGTCGTCTAGTCATGGGGAAAACTAAGGAAAGCGGAGCTGGAATGAGACAAAGCTATGGCTATGCCATCCTGTGTATGTGTATAAGTGGGCAAGGAGAAGAAACGTAGGGAAGAACGTGATGTGATTTCTTCACCCATTGCAAGGTTCGTGATTGGCACCCTATATCTAAAGACAAACGGACAGATTTAACCAAAGTCTTGGGTGTCTTAGATGAAGATCCAGATCCAAGGAAAAATCTATTTCTATGGCTAGCTTTGATCAAATACAGGCACTTGTGTAGACCATGGGTTACATAAAAAGAGGGTATGACCCACTGGAGTAGCTTGAGGGGATCCTAGAAAGGCCAGTTTGTTCAGATTCTTCCTGTCATGTTTATCTTTCCTTCGTTCCAGGCAGAAAAGATAGCTGTCACATCAGTGTCTTCAGGATGGAAGGGCATAGAGACTTTATTTTCCCAGTTTACTCAATTCTTTCTGTTTAGAATGCTCAGGATGCCAATGGGACATATCTTCAACTAGCATTTCTTCCATCTTATCACATTACATTTAGGACAGTGTTCAATGCACAGTGTAAAAAACGACCTAATACAATAGAAGAGATGGATGGGAGAGGGGAGAGAAGGTAAAGAGAGGAGAGAAGAGGGGAGGAGAAGAGAGGAGAGCCCCTGCCTCCTAAGTGGTGGAACTACAGGTGTGTGTCCACGTACCTGGCCATATACCCTATCTAATGATGTCCTTATTTCTATTTGTTTTTAGTTTTGTTTCATCTTTTCATTTCTTTTTCTAAGGGACACAGAGAGAAAGAACATAAAGTTGGGATCTAGGAGAAGTTGTAGGAGGGAAAAAATATGATCAGATATATTATATGAAAAGATTAAAATAAAAAAATTAAAGGCTGTCCTTATGTGAATTCTTAAGAACAATAAACACATTCACAGATACCATTAATCTTCCACTATTTGTTAAGGTCTTTTATCTAACCATTGTTTAACTCCGTGTCAACTAGAATGCTTCCTAAAGTAGCATTTGAGAAAACTTCCCATCCTTCACAGATTTTAGGCCACCCTTTCATAAAGACCCTCCGTCTCTGGGCTTTGTGCTGTGAATGTCAGAGTTTAAGGAAGCGGTTTAAACTTGGCGTGGTCCACAGCCTGGTGCAGAAGTTACTGCCTGCAGTTTTTGCTGGCTTTCTCTTTCAGAATTTTTTTTTTTTTGTTCCTGCCACAAGGCAAAAACAGGAAAGAGATGTGTGTGAAAGAATGCTCTCTCTTTTCCTTTTGTGGTGATTGTGTATCTTATGAGAAGGCTCAAAGGTTCCCGGAGCTGTCTGCCTTTTCATGTAAATGGAGCCCTTAAGCCTATTTAGAAGTGTGTAAAAAGCCTGTGGGAGCTGAGGTGAAAGATACAGGGCTGTAGCATCAGCATCTCATTTAGTTTATTCAAGTTCAACTGGGTGCTCTTTCTTCTACATAATTAAAGCTACTTCAGGACTGTATTTGACACTTGTCCGTTGTAAATGACGTGCTATGCATATTACTGTATACACATATTACTGTGCATTATAACTACAAAGGCAACTAGGCTGGCCTGGGAGGTTTAAGGGATTTTCCAGGGTGGTTTTGACAATGTTAATTTTGCCTTCTACTGCCAACTTTAGAATGCATCTCCCACGTAAAATGACCGTCTGCCTTAAATACCTGTGTGTTCACCAAACTGGGTACGCTGTTTTCCTCCAATGAGCGCAGGTCTCAAAGCAACGCTAACCATGGACTTGCTGTTGTTTATAAGCGAGAGTAAGCCTTTCTAGATGGATTTCAAGCCCCTTCCCTTGAGACTGTCCCACCTTCTAGAAGGACGCGTTTGTGCATATTTTCATGTGAATGTTTGCTGGATGCCTGTGCATCACCTGAGTTTGCAACATCATAGGCCAATACAGAGAACAGCAGGGCCAGAAAGGGGCGACACAGGGAAGAAGTCAAAGGTTAGACCAGTTCTATCTTCTGCCCTCCTGTGGCTGGGGAGGTATGGAAAGAAGTGAGATAATGGAGTAGTTGGGAAAGTGAAGGTGACACCTTCCACCCTCTGTCCTGGAGAAATGTTCCCTTACTCTCTTCCCCCCTCCCCACCATCCCAAAGCAGAGTTGCTTTAATCAGATGCAAAAGTGCTCTGAGATTGGGAGAACTGGTAAATAGCTTGCATCTCCATCTCAGTGCAATTGAAATTTGTATCCATGGATACAAATCCTTGCTGTGGGATTTTCACCTGCCTGCTCCACCATCCCATCCCTTCACAAACCCTTTAGGAGGCTAATAGTTCTCTGAGTCACCACCTCCTGAGCTGGAAGCCTTCCCATAACTGAGTGACGCTAGGGTTAAAGACATGCTGCTCAAAACAGTATGGTACCCTGTTGTTTGCAGAAACCCATAGAAGTAGGGAGATCACTATCTTCCTTCACTCCTTCCCTCTCAAGTACTCATAGACCTTACTAGGCAGCTGCCTTCCCCTGACCCAGAGGAAAAGGACATCTTTTATTCTGAAGATCTTGGGACCCAGAGAAGAGGCCCTGTTAAATCCTCTCGCTACCCGTTGAAGTTCTGTTTTCCTTTGTCCAGTCATAGTTCTCCAACGTCCACTTCTTAGTTAAACCTAAGCATAAAAGTGTTGTGCATTTCCCAAATCCTCATTTCTGAAGGCTTTCATGGACATAAAACGTATACTCAAGGGGCTGGAGAGACGGTCCAGTAGTTAGAAGCACTTGGTGCTCTTGTAAAGCGTCTGGATTCAGTTCTCAGCAAACACATGGCAGCTCACAACTGGCTTCCTCAGACACCAGGCATGCACATAACACATATACATGCATGCAGGAAAATACCCATACACATTTTTTAAAAACTTTTAATTAATAAATATGTTTATGCTTTTCTCCTGATAATCTGTTGCCAGAGATACTTAACCATTGATTTAAAAATTAAATTAATTTTAACCAGAAATTAAATCTTCCTTTTCTTTATAGTAGCTACTAATTTTCAAGCAAGACTCTGAGCCTCAGTTTCCTCACCTGTAGCACAGGGATGGAGCCTCCCTCCCTGGCACACTGTGGAGCTGAGAGAAAGTGAATGCCTGTAAAAGCTTTCTTGTCGTCTGCATGTGGCCTATAAAGAAACTGCCCTTAGAGAAAGTCTGAACACAGATAATCCTGATGCAGCATGTGTCATACAAATCACAGAAACTCAAATCTAACGAGTGTGACAGGACCCAGGGAAGACCTACAGAATGAAAAAGAAACAAAGATAAGAGTCAATAAGTAGAAGCCATGTGGCAGCGAGGACACACAGGACAGCCAATCCTAGTGATGGGGACTTACCTTCAACAATTTCAGTATGGCTTATTCCTCATGAGTAGTTATTCCTAAATTTTTATTTTTAGATTTAATAGTTATACTAACTAAATATACAAAAAAGATTAGCGTATTTCATGGTGCCGTTTTGCTTCCTGACACCATTTTTTGTTTGAACACACAGAATTACACTTTACTATAAGCAAAAAAAAAAAAAAAAAAAAAAGCAGACACACCAAGCTCTTAGTTCAAAAACCTGACTCGGGTCAGTAGTCTCTAGGAGGAAAAACATTGGAAGGCCTATGTGCCCTAGTGATAAGTCTAGCCCTGCCCCTTTATTTGACATTTTTCTTGTGGAAAACATCTGGTTAAATAGGCACCAGTGTCAGCCTTGATCATCAGAAACCAAGATGCAGAAATCACAAACAATGTATATTTAGTGCAGGAAACACCAAGAAGCAACAGAGAAAGTCAGCAGTGTTGCGAGTTTATAAATAAATTCCACCTATCCAATGCTTCACTTTCAACTGTCATATGTCTCTCTTTTGGAAACAACCAAAGACCTCAAAACGCAAAGATTTGTGATTGTCCTACCCTGTCAGACCCTTGGGATGGCTCAGCAAACAAACATACCCTTCACCCTTGGCCCCTCACGAGAACTCAATGACAACATTTAGGGTAATCTTATGTGTGGGAGGTGAAGAAGAATAGAGTGTATACAAGCTGGTCACTAGGACTTCATGAGCCTAGAGATATTTATGAGGGTAAGGATACTGAAGTGGGATTATTTTGGGGATGTTAGAAGAGTTGGAAAATGCTGAACGATACGTCAGAAGTGTTGAGAATCTAAGGAGGACAATGGAAGGACAGGAAGAGACAAGTGTCCGTGCTGCAAGCACCCATCTGCCCTCTGGGACGAAACCTATTTCAGCCGTGAAGGCCAGGTCTGAAAGCGAGGAAATAGGAAAGCGTAGCCTGTCAACCCGGAAAACCTTCAACTCATAGGATTGTGTCTCTAAGTAGCATATCAAACTCATCTCAATGTTTGATGTGAAATAAAAGGGGTAATCTAAGGCAAGCAGATTAGGTAGAATATCAGCAAGTGACCAGGCATCTTGGGATACCTAGGATAGTCTTGCATTTCAGCCTCCTTTTCCAGGCCCAGTTCATTTTACTGTGAAGAATTCTTGTTACGGATGTCTGCAGGGAATATGTTTTTATGACCCTATAATGACAGTTACCAGTGGCCAAAATAAACTGGGTGCAGATGTAGGGTTATAAATGGCAGTTATTGTATGTTTGGGAAAATGGCTTGGTCTTAGTAAAGTGTATCCTCAAGACTTATCGCTAGTTTACAAAATAAGTCTATCGCAGGTACATAGTGCCATAGCGAGTCTTCAGCCACCATTTCCTTGGTGCCTACTGTGCTCTTCTGTACCAACAGCTGTGAGTGAGACTTGGCTCTTCTTTAAAAATGCTCCTAGATCAGCACATCAGATGTGTGAGAAAATAATTAAGACAATAAGTGTTATTCTGTTTGAACAAATCAAGCGCACAGTGGAAGAAAACAGTTCGCCCTGGAAAATCAGGAACTCAGAGAGGAGGAAGTAGATGGCTCACATTTAGAAAGGTGAAGATAACCATGCTCAGCAAAAAAAGAAAAAAAAAGAGCTGCAAATTACAGGAGTATAGGAGACATGTGACTATGAGCTGAAGAGCATCAGATCGGATTAAGTTTGTAGATAGATGGTCCCATCATATATTTCCCTACTCACAAGTAAATTCTTATTTGGCAAAGTAATCAGTATTTGTACTGTTGGAAATAGGCTTTAAGCCCCTTGTTCAGGCACAAGAAACCAGCAGGGAGAAAAGATAATATTCTTTCCTTACTCATTACAAGGTTCCGGCTGACACCCTGTCACAGAGGCAGACTAACAAGAGAAAAGCATAAACAAATATATTTAACCAAGGTTTATGTGACACAGGAGACTTCAGACACACAAGCCCAAAGACCTATGGAAACTATTTTTATGAACTGTTAGGCAGAATATGATGAGAGGAAAAGGGTGTGATGGTGGCCCTAACTCAGGAAAACTAGCAAAGCCTGTTTGTTCCAGTTCTGTTTAGTCTCCAAGATATGGATGGAACTTCTCTAGAATGGGAACCGTGTGACCTGATTCTTGAAGAGCTAGGTCAAAACAAACAAACAAACAAAAAAAAAACAGTAAAGGCTTCTGTCAGGGGAGACAGGCAGAAGAAGGTCACAAAGAGTTCTTCCTGCTTTAGGGGAAACAAATTAATATTTTAGTTTCTTTAGCTTAAAATACTCTTGACAAGAAGTCATGGACTCATCTTCCAAACCCCAACATTTCTGTAGGCAGGAAATTGATTTTTGATCTAAGTGAAGCTAATACAGCAGTGTGTTTTAAATGAATAAAGGACAGACCATATGGCCAAATGGACTCTACCATCTAAGAGCCGAATAACTTCTGATAGGTTGGAATTCTGGCCACTCTGGTGCCTTTGTGCTAGAGGGCATAGATAGTACCTTCCCCATAATATTATGCCTCCAGGGCAGAAATAAAGGTGAGGATGTTTTGTAAAGTGCTTTGAAGATCTGTAAAAATTATTTTAGCAAAGCCATAAGCACACCATTTATTGTGTAGCCCTATATATTCTATAGGTCCCTGCACAGACACAGAGTCCCTTCATCTTCGTGGTACATTGTATTTAATACAGTGGATGAAAATAAATGTGAAAGAAGGAGAATATTGTGCTTTCAGCCAAGATCTGGATTTCGGGAGGAATATTTTACCCCTGTGATTGTGAGTTCTGGAGGTGAGCAATCCAGTTGATTCAGATCCCCCAAAGTATCCCTAATAATAGGAACACCATGGCAACAACAAAGACTGGAGACATACCTCAGTTTAGACAACCTGTGTCAGACAAACACATATAGTATAATATGGGGGGAAATCCCCCATGCAAGACTAGGAATATCATTTAATGTTTTTTCATTTAACAGCAAAGGGTGATGACCACAGGGAAGTTCAAATGGGAAAATTACAACCAAGGCAGTAGAAGGAGAATGAAGATGAGTGATTTTTCTTTATTTGTGAGAGGAAAACTTTGAAGATTAGATTAGCATCAAATTTTCTAAAATTCTATCTACATCTAGTAAAGTGCATAGCTTACTGAGCTTTGACACATACATATACCTAATAGAGTTTCTGTCACCCAGAAATTTCCCTTGTGTGCCTTTGTAGCTAGTTGTCTATCTCCTTAGTCTGACAAACATGGATTTGCTTTTCTTTTGATGAAATAATTTTGCTAGTGTTTAATTTTAATTTATATTCTTCTTATAGATAAAAATTATAATAGTTGAACATCATTGAAGCGTAGGATTCAGATCTTACATCTGGTAGAGAGAACAGTTCCAGAAACTTCTGAGCCTTGGTGTTTTTGTACCTCAGTGGAAATGTTTATTTTTCTATCTTATAAATCCGTTGTGAAGAATACAGAGAAGTCATGTATGAAAAATAATTATATATAGCTCAATTGACTATTTGGAAATTAATTAATTAAAATTAATTAATTGAAATTAATTAATTTCACTTAGAAGAGTGATACTTTTAGATATTAGCTCTGTAGAGGAAATATGCCAGAACTCTTGTGCCCATACAAACCCTTGAGGGATGGTACTCCAATATAGAGAGAAAATTTTATTTTGAAATATTTGACTTAATGTTCCATAATTCAGTGTTCTGTCTCTAGCTGATAATAGAGGTGAACAATTCACTTGCCTGATACATCTTAGTTGACATCAGATTATCTATTTTACTTCAGACATTAGTATAATATAAAACATCCTCAGTGGTTGCTGGTTTTGTAATGTTGTCATAGATAAATGATTTTTGTCATGTCCAAGCACCTACTGCCCAATTCTGAGCTTGTCAGTTTTATAGTTTTCATTTTCCTCAGACAAATCTGAATTTTTCAAGTAATATGCCAGACGCTTCTCTGTAGTATGTCAGCCACTGTGGTAAATCACTGTGGTTTGAACAGTTGACTTACCTAGCATTTTTATTGGAAATTGAACAGAGGGACTAACCAAGCTTCTGGTAGAGTTCTGTTAGTTTCCCTTGAGCAAAAGAAAAGAATTATGTTTCCTTCTAGTTAAAGAATCCAGGACACTTTAATCTTTCTTGTCTGGAAGGTATTTCTCTGACATTGTGTAGGCAAAGCAAGTATGTTCAGATCTCCCTTTTTAAAACCGAGTTATTAGAACACACACACGTACACACCAGCTCCTTGCTGCTTCTGTGTACCCAGATATATCATTGTGTAGATTATGCATTTTCAAAAAAGGCAACTAGCCATCAGCACGGCACTCTCACTTCCCCTGTGTACATTTTGTAGCTTCCCCATAGGGAAGTGAAACTGTGGTGGTTGGAAGAGATTGACTGCATTGCTAGTGGATTCTGCTAACTGGCTGTTTGTAGATGACCTTTGTCTTAGGGTAATACCAGGAGCTACAGAATTCCAGCGAGCATCTGAAACATCCATCACCATCAGAATCGTGATTCCGCACTGCATTTATGCATATGTTCACTCAAGCTGGTGATGAACCATCTCTAAACAGCTACATATATGTGCAGGAAGCTTTGTGTCGCTGTTGAGAGTTTCCTTCTTGTGGCTTATCTGCTGCGTAGAACTTTCAAATCCTCAAAGGCACGTTGCATCTTTATTTTTTGCAGTATTCACCTTTTCCTCTTCGTTTTGTAGACATGTAACAAGTTCTTGCCCATTGAGAGTTAGACCATATCCTGCCTGGGATGAGCTGGATTCTATTTGTGTGTTTCTGTCTGTGCTGCCCAGACATTAGGACTCCTCTGGAGCAGATGGAGTATGTGACCAATCACCTTCTCCTCCTTGGTATCAGCTGTGGGGGAGCCCTGAACTCTAAGAGACCCTTTATGGGCCATTCTCTACTACGCTACTCTGACTTCGTTGTCCAGTGTCCCACTTTCTGTATTTCTCTCAACTCTTAGGAGCCTGCAGTCTATTAAATCTATTTAAAAAAAAGAAGAAACCTATTAAATATTTCCTCTTATTTCCATACCAAGGATTGAACACTCATGAATATTTTAAGCAGGTTATACAGGATGTAAAAGCTTTACCTTTGTGGGAGGGGCTAAGTGTTGGAACTATAACTTTTCATATCAAACATATTTTAAAACGTAAGTCAGATAATGTCTGCCATCTCTTTCAAACCCATCCATGGCTTTTTACCATCCTAAGTCCAAACCCTCAGTCATTATTGTAGGGTCCAAGATGCTGACTCAGCCCATCCTTTTCTTTGTCCCTGATCCTTAATCACTTAATCATTAACCTGCAACCACACTGGACTTTGGGTCCTCAGATCATCTCAAGCTTGTTTCTCATCTCTTCTGTCTGGGACTCTGCCATGAGCTCTGGGCAAACTCAGGACTTCCTCTCAGATCTCAGCCTAAATGGCTTCTCTCGGCAAGAGCTACTCATCATCTTGTTTTTTCCTATCTCTCATCCTGTCTGAAATTCCCTTGCCTACCTCCCGGTTTCCTTATTTATTCTTAGACCCTGATTTGACCTCTCTGAGATTTGCTTTTCTAATCTATAAAGTGAAGATGTATTGTGGAGATCAAAAATGGTTGAGGCACTATAACATTGGTTACGAGAGAGGACTCCTTATTTCAGCTGGTCTGGATTCGGGTACTGAATCCTGGTTCCGACTCTCTTGTTGCCTTATCTTTACAAACTCTTAAGCTCACTTCTCTTTACCTGTCAAATGGATATGATCACTGAAAGTGGCCAAAGAGGGATCTCTTCATTACTTAATAAGAAAATGACAGCAGCAAACTGACCGTGAAGATGGTGCCTACGGTAATGCACGATGGGGTGAGGGAAGCTGCAGAGAAGGAAGGCACCCGCTACTCAGGAAGGCTGACAGGGCTCTACCTGTTGGTCAAGTTTTGACTGAGAGCCTATCATAGTCAGCCGCAAAATTCAGCTGATGTGCGCATTGAGAGGCATGCCGGCCTAAGTTCTCCTCGAGGGCGGGTTAACTGAGAAGCCAAGCTCTTGACCGTTGCATGATAAGAACAGAGCTGAGAAGGGGGGTTAGTGGTCTAGCTGCTCATGCTGATGGACTTTCTTACCCCACTGTCCTGTCTGCACAGCAGCTGACCTCTGTGCCCACTTCAGTCACACAAGACTCTGTGGTGGCACTGGCAGGGTTAGGACCCAGTTCCGTCATCATCTGCCTCTTCTGCTCTTCTTTGTATGTAATTTGTTGGGTGACCGATCCCTTCTCACTTCACCCTAATGTGCACTTCGTTTTCCATCGTAGTTTTCCTCCAAGTAAAGTATGTATTTGTTTCATAGATTTGGTGAGAGGATAATTCTCAGCTGAAAGCGGCAGTTCCCTCCCGAGCTCTCCCCTTCCTTCTTGCTTCTTCCCCTTCTGGAGCTGCCACTGTGCGAGCCCAGTTGCTGACTCCCCGGCTGTTCTGCTCTTTCTAACAGACCCACTTGAGCTGGTCTTCATTTTCCTGTTTTAGATGTTGTCATGGGCCTTCTGTTGACGATGGCCACTGAGCTCTTAGGCCTTTTTCTCTTTCAAATTCACTCTTTTTAAAAAAAATTTTTTTATTGGTTGCCCTTTGTTTTTCAAGACAGGATTTCTCTGTGTAACCCTGACTGTCCTGGTACTCGTTTTGTAGACCAGGCTGGCCTTGAACTTAGAGATCTGTCTGCCTCTGCCTCCCAAGTGCTGGTATTAAAAGGATGCATCATCATTGCCTAGCCTCCAGTATCACTCTTAATATGCCTTTTTTGATTTTTTTTTAATTTTTTAAAATTTTCATCTATTTATTTATATTTAATATATGTATATGAGTGTCTTGCCTGCATGTATGTCTGTGTATCATATGTATACTTAGTACCCACAGAGACCAGAAGAGGGTCTCAGATCCCCAGAACCTGGAGTTATATACAGATGGTTGTGAGCCACCATGTGGGTGCTGAGAATTGAACCCAAGTCTTCAGAAAGAGCAGCCAGTGTTCTTAACTGCTGAGCCATCACTCTAGCCCTCCTAATATTTAATTAAAACCATATTTAGTATGTATACTATTTATATTGTGGCAATGTAAGTATTCACAGCAAGATATAAAATATACCATGATTACATCTCCCCTTTATTCTTTTTATTTTATTTTGTTTTCTATTTTATTTTGTTTCAATTTCAAGACAGGATTTCTCAGTGAGACACTCTGTTCTGGAACTCACTCTGTAGACCAGGCTGTCCTCAGACTCACAGAGATCCACCTGCCTCTGCCTCTCACGCACTGGAATTAAAGGTGTGCACCACCATACCCGTCTATATCTCCCTTTCTTGATAGTGTTTTAAAATTTCTGTCTGTAATTCAGCACATTCCAGAGCTGGGGATGTAGCTCGATTGGTATAGTGCTTACTTATGTAGGAGTTCCTGGTTTGATCCCCAGGAATAGAACCCAGTGTAGTAGTATGTACCTATAATCTCAGTAGTCAAGAGGCAGAGGCAGGAGTATCAGAAATTCAAATTCATCTTTGACTGAATAGCGAGCTGGAGGCCAGTCTGGGCTATAAAGACCCTGTCTCAAAAATTGGTGATGATGTTGATGGTAAGTCAGAGCAATATCCTCCACCGATCCACCATATTTAAATTGATAATGGCATTTGAAATCATAACTGCTATGCCTTCAGCACATAACAACATTAGTAATGGTGTATTAATACTGTCTAATACCCAGTTCATATACAGATTTCTCTGATTGTCTTCAAGATGTCCTTTTACAACTGTTAGGTTGAATAGGATTCAATAAAGTCCACATGTTACTTTTTTTTTCTGCTTTACCACATCTTTAACTTCCTTTATCTGTGGCATTGCGCTATTGTAGAAATTAGATGTAATTTATCCTGCAATTATGTAATTTATTTGGCGATTCGACTTATGGCTTCTCAGGGTTTCCTTTAGCTGGTTCTGTATCTCATATTTCCATAAACTAGTGATTGCACTTAAAGGCTTAGATTCTGATTGAGGGTTGTTTTTTTTTAAGGATAAAAGTATTTAATATGTGCTGCTATGGACCTCCTATCTTGTGTTTCAAGACAAGAATTATGCTCACACTGACATTAGTAGTGGTCCAACCTGGCTCAGATGCTGATAGTCTCGTCTTTCCCTGCTCGAGTTCTCTACCAGCTGTTTGCCTAATGGCTTTAGTGTCTGTTCTTGATCATGCTCCAGATTGACTATTGTGGGGGATTCATACTTGGTCCTAGTGCAAGTTCTGCCTGACCCCATCAGTGACCACTGATTTGACTGTTTATAAGTCTGTGTTAGAGTCAAGGGGTTTCTGTGCGATCCTCCCATCCTGTCGTCATACATCATAACTATATTTACATGAAAGTAATGCCTTTGCGGTTGTGATGATTCCTTTTGTATTGGACTCTAGCTGGAGTTTGCTCTTGGTCTTGTAAGGATAGATATACACAGAGCAGGGGAGAGTGTGCTTGCCTGTCGTGTTGATGAATAAGCCGCTGAGCAGACAGGCTTTCAAGCTGCCAGAGTGAGCAAAGGGACTCCGCCTTGTCACACCCCTTGCGCCTGGACAGGGGAGCCCTGGAGTCTGATGGGGTCCCTCCTGAGTGAGGGAACTGAAGAGAAGCTGCCAGGATGGGCCGCAATGGCATTGAGGATGTTTTGGCTGTTGGTTTAGTTGTACCGCCCCGATTTTAGCAGAATTTAACTTCTAAATATAGTTTGAAAGTTGGGGTGCCGCCCCTCCCCATACTTTGGGGTGGGAGAGAAGGAGACTCACTTGTAGCTGACTTATTTTTTCTTTCTGTAAGAACCTGTCCTGTGAAAACAACTTTCCATGGCAGGCAGGAAGTAATGGGGTCTTCTCTTCCTGAAAGATTGGGACACCAGATACAAGTGTCCGGTGGAGGAGAAAGTCTGCCTGGTGCCTCTCAGCTGAGATCTTATTACCATGTTTCTCAGTCTTGAATTTTTTGTCTTTACTTTTTTTGAATTTTTATTCTTTTAAAATTTCATTTTACATTTTAACCACGGTTCTTCCTCCCACCTCTCCTCTCACCCCCTACTTCGTCCCCTCCCCCAGCTCATCCCCCATCTACTCCTCCCAACAGGTTAGGGCTCCCATGGGGTGTCAGCAAAGTCTGGCACATTAAGTAGAGGCCCTTTCCCTCTGCATTAAGGGTGGACATGGTATCCCACCATAGGGAATGGGCTCCAACAAGCCAGCTCCTGCACCAAAAATAGATCCTGTTCTACTGCCAGGGGCCCCTCAGATATGTGTGTCCACATATGGAGGGCCTAGATTGGTTCCATGGAGACGCAATAGCTGTTGATCTTAAGTTCATCTCTCCTGCCTAGCTATTGGGCATTCAGGCTGGCCTCAAACTCACAGAGTTCTGCCTGCCTCTGCCTCCCAAGGGCTGAACTGAAGATATGTGCCACCACTGCCCGGCTCTAAATTCTTCTAATGTGAGGTGTTCTGCCATGTGAAATTACCTTCCACACAGTTAAATGCTTTCTATGTCCAATAATTTTTCCAAATCTCCAGCAGGAGACTCATCTTTTCCCAACCTCTATGTTCTCATACATCTGGACACACCACCCTTATGACAAGGATTATTTGATCTCTTTCATTATAGTCCATTCCCAGAAGACGCCGGTCTGTTCCATGTTAAATAAACAGACTTAATTTTAATAATGAAATAAATTATGTGAGTAATTTTGTTTTTATTTTATATTACAGCTGTGCCTCAGACATGTTTAGAGGGCGTCTGTCAGCCAATGTAGAGTCAAAAGTTAAATTTCACCAAAGGGAAGACAAGAACATGCAGGGGAGCTAATATGGATCTGAAGTCAGAAGCACAGGCCTCCAGACCCATGGCTACTCCCTCAGCGTTACTGCTGTAGAGCACTGGCTTGTCACTAGTCCCACAACCAGAGCCACCTCTAAGGCTTCCTTAAGATGGGGTTCTTCAGAAAGAGGGAAAGGGAGGAAGGGCTACAGATTTCTGAGTAGTGGTGGATGACTCGTGGCTGAGACGGATGGGCCCTCCAAGCGTACTTCGCAAGGAGAGGGCTGCAGAGAAGGATGGGTCATGACATCCAGGGATTGTTCAAGGCAGAGAACACGATGGACGTGTTGGGATGTGGGGGGTGGGGCAACAATGGGACGGGACTGGATGGGATAACTTAAAATGGGATTTACTCTCAGCTCAGAGTTTTCCTTGTCTCAGATACAGCTTTCTCTCACCTCTTGCCTCTTCCGCCCTCTCTTGGGAACTTTGTGGCTAAGTCAGTGGAGGGGACAGCTTGCGGTAACTTATGACTGTCAAGCCTCACATTGGCAATGAAGAACCACCTCAGCAACCATGTGTATTCTAAAGTTATTCCTAGTGAGTAACCAATAGAAAAAACAGGGAAACAATGACCAAGTTCCCACAGGAGAATACAGGTCCCAGGCAGCCGTCCTGACTTCAAAGGCAATGAGATCCCATTCTCATGGCAGTTTTCCTATCTCTAGGAGGTGAGCTCTTCTTTGGAGTCAAGGAATATTAGATGGTGCGATGTGGAGCCAGCTGGACCTGTATTTGGCTCCATTTAAATATTGTAAACTTTAAACAATTTGCTCTTTTTCTCTTTCTATAATGTCTACTTAATAGCTGGCAATGAGGTTCAGATAAGAGTTTATATTCATTTACATGTATTATACATTTAAAAAAATGTTCTAAAGTAACCTAAAGAATTCTTCCCCCGGGGGGGGGGGGCTGGAGAGATGGCTCAGAGGTTAAGAGCATTGCCTGCTCTTCCAAAGGTCCTGAGTTCAATTCCCAGCAACCACATGGTGGCTTACAACCATCTGTAATGGGGTCTGGTGCCCTCTTTTGGCCTGTAGGCATACACACAGACAGAATACTGTATACATAATAAATGAATAAATATTTTTTAAAGAAAAGAATTCTTCCCCTTGGCCACAGTATTTCCAAAGCTGCATCTCCCAGGTAAGAAGAGGGCCGTGCTCTGTTCTAATGGTTCTTCTGTCTACCAGAGCAGTCAGTTCTCTACACCCTTAGCGCCTTGCCTTTCTAGCCGCTGTAATGGTTGTCTTGGAGAAGAAACTTCTCTGGAGAGAGGAAGCATGGGAAGTGTATGCTGCTGAGTTGGCAGAATGCCATTTCCATCACTGCTTGTATTTCATTTCTTCCAGTGGATTTCCTGGATGGGATCCTCTAAGTTAGGAAAGATTGTCTTATAATCACATGATGTTGCTGTTTGCTACAAGTTCAGCAATTTGGTGTGTGTGCATGTGTGCACATGCGTGTGTGCATGCATTTCTCTGTGTGTGTGTGTGTACCTTGGGTGTCATTCCTTAGGAGATGTCCATCTTGTGTTTTGAGACAGAGTCTCTTGCTGCAACCTAGAGCTTATCAATTTGGCTAAACTGACTTGCTGGCAAGCCTCAAGAGTCTGCCAATCTCCACTTCCCCGGGACTGGGATGACAAAGGGGCACCACCACACTTGGCTTTTATGTGGATGTGGGGGTTAAATTGAGTCTTGCTTTACTGACTGAGCTATTTCTCCAACCCAGGTGCTCAGTATTCTTATCCATAAAACAGGGAGATCATGCCATCCACCTCGGGGTTACGATGCGTGTTACAGTAAGTCATTCGTCTCTTGCAGGGCTGCGGTTTACACCAGGGCCTTGTGTGGGCCAGGCAAGCACTCTATCTCTGGACTACACCCCAAGTTCCTTAAAGAAACTTGTTTAAACAGACACCGAGCCTGGTGATTGGCACTCTGTAAATATTGGTTTTCTTCCTCCAGCGCTTTTGGGTTTTGTGTTCAGCAAATAGTGTTAGTTGGTATTCTAAAGAAGCGTGGCCTCGGGAACTTTAACTCTGAATTAAGAGGTGTAGGGGAAGCTCAGCCTTGAGCAGAGGCTGTAGGAGTCAGTGGTGTGTGTTTGTTCATTCGCTCGTTCATTCGTTTGTTGATAAACAGTAGTGACTTTTCTTCCCCTTCCTGTGGCCATGAGCCTGCTGAGTCACTCACGGTCCTAGTCCTTGGCCAGTGATATCTGCTATGCCTTGTGGAATACAGCAAAAACCCATCAAAAAAAAAAAAGGGCACCAATAAAGAGCAGATGATTTAAGGGATTTTCTTTGCATTCCAGGGCTTGCTCCCCTAGTGAGATAGGAAACCTTTAATAAGACTTTTCCTAAATAATGTTGCATGTGAACGGGGAATTTTTCCCTCCGTTCTTCTAACAAATGATTATTTCATGAGGTTTCTTTTTATTTTTTTTTTCTTCATCTTTCCTGCTCTTAGTGCATTCCACAAAGAGCTCATTCCTCTCCTGGTTACTGATTGATGGGTCTGCTCTGTGTGCCCTTTAATTTTGCAATAAGCCAACAAGAAGTTGAGACCACAGAGTTAGAGAGAATTGACTTATTCACTTATCCGGATTCACTGGAGCAACAGGCCAATTTAGTCATTTCGCTATGGTCCTGCGGAGGGCAGGAGTCCTCAAGAAGGAGCACTGTTCTGTCAATAACCAGGGAGAAGAGAGCCTGATTGTTCGTCCGTCCCCCCACCCCAGTCCAAAGCAACCCTCAGCAGTGATCCCTTCCAGGAAGTCAGCTATAGGACTTGGTCCCAACACTAGGATTCAGAATTCCATGAAACATCAGCTAAGTAGAAATGGACAGTCACCACCCATGGGTTCTCTGTCACTTTTTCTTTTTAAAGTAATCATGAAATGCCATAAAAGAAAACAGCTAGAATTCACCATGGCATCTTGATGTGAGTGAACGAACAAGGCAAACCTTGGTCCCTGCTGCTCCCATCCCAGCTGAGTTTTCGCCATAAAGCTGGGTGCCCATCAGGATGCAGAGGCACTAATATAATATTTCATGACTTGATTTCCAAAGTCGCCAAGAATCCATCATCATCATCATCATCATCATCATCATTATTATTATTTTGCATCGTTACTGTGTATAGTAACCAGTCTAAAAAGTACAAATACTGCTTCAAGCAAGAAACTAAGAACAAATCCAAGTGGCTCAAGCAGATCCTAAGTGAGCTACTCTCTACGGGGTCACGGTGGAACTGGAAAGACAGATGCCCACATGGACTGTGCCCCAGCTGTGAACTCCCATTCCAGACCCCAGGACTGTGTGTGGCTCTAGCACACGTGACCAGCTAACTGCCTGTCTGACGGCTCTTAGGGAGCAGCTTTTCTCCTGAAACTCTCGTCATCACATTTTAGCAGAAGTGAAAATATTAGCAGCGTGGTTAGTGGCCAAGACAGAAATAGAATCCAGGAATCTGTGTCCTTTCCCTTGCCACACCTACCAGTGCACGGTTCCTCCCTAGCCTGCAAATTCAACGTCTCTAGGCGCACTGAGTAGACCATTGACAGTTGACTAATTCCCTTCCTTCCTACTGAAGATTTGTTTTATTCTTAAACATCTTGTTTAAATACACTCTCATCTCTTATATGCATGCATGTTGTATGTATATGTGCACATGTGGAAGCCAGAGGTTGGTGTCCAGTGTCTTCCTCTATCATTTTCCACCTTGCTTTTTAAGTTATAAATAAAATATAATTAAACTTCCCCCTTTCTTTTCCTCTCTTTAATCCCTCTTATGCACCCCTATTTTGCTCCCTCTCAAATTCATGGCCTCTTTTTCTTTGATTATAATTGTGTGTGCTGTATTCACACACACACACGCACACGCACAATGTATGTATAACCTGCTGAGTGTGTTTAGTGTTGCTGATAGGTATATAATTTCAAGGCTGATCACTTGGTATGGCATAATGAGTTAGGGAGCTCATCCCTGGGGAAGACTAATTCTCCCTCTCTGCGCAGTCATTGGTTGCCTGTAGTTCTTTGTCTAGAAGGTGCGCCTCCCTTGATATTCCCCCTTTCTTTGTTATCATGTCTATATTGCCATTGTTTGGGTCCTGATTAGGTAACATGTTATTTTGGTATCCCGAGTGTAGTGTCCCTGTCATTTCCAAGAGACACCGTCTCACAGCTCTGGTCCTCTGGCTCTTACAGTCTTTCTGCCCCCTCTTCTGCAATGTTCCCTGAGCCTTAGGTGCAAGAGTTGTGTTATAGATATGTCCACTGGGTTAAGTACCCCGTGATCTCTCTGTATTTCCTGTGATGGTCTCTGTTCACTGCAAAGAGGTACTTCTTTGATGAGGAGCGAGAGCTGCGTTTATCAGCGGGTGAAAGAAAAAGTGTTTAGGATGCAGTTAGGAATTATGCTAATCTAGTAACAGGCAGCAGCAGATTCTCCTCTAAGATCCATGACTTCACTAGCCCCAGGTAGTTAATTAGGTTTCCTGTACTGGACATGATTTCCCTCCTGTTGAGCAGGATTTAAGCCCAGTTATGTATCTGTTGGTTACCCCTAAGCTATGAATACCACTGTTGCACCCTTAGGTGTATCGTACTATTGCTGTCCACTGTTATGGTTCATGGGTGTGGCTCGTATGGTTCTCCCACCTTAGTTCTTTGAGACAGGGTCTCTCACTGATGAACAATACTGGCTGGAGAGCAAGCCCTCTGGCATCCTCTCTCAACCTCCCAGCACTGAGGTTACAGCCTTAAGCCTCCATAACTGGCTTTTTACATAGATGCTGAGGATCTGAATTTAGGTTGTCAGGCTAGTACAGCCAGCACTTTACCCACTGAGCTATCTTCCCAGATTTCTCTATGCAATTTTGCATTGAGCAACATGGAACTTGTTTAATATGATATTAGCATTCCTTGCTTTTAGGAACTAAATCAGCAAATTCCATGAAGCCATAAATTTTCATGCGAAGAACTTTGATTTGACAGAAGCAGTATAGACTAGGGAGCCATATAGAACAGATTTGAATCTGACCTGTGGTGCTGTTGATTTCAGACAACTGATTGACTTCTCTGAACCTCAGTTTCTTCATCTCTAAAGCCAGAATAATCATGGTGACTTTGCTGAGTTGGGAGGATGAAATAAGCTAAAGAAATGTCAGACAAGCATTCGCTGCGGAGTCTGTAGGTGGGAAGTACTGAATCAAGGCTAGTTTCTGTTCTCCCTTCCCTCATTTAGAACAGGGTCAGGGACCCAGGAAAGCATCAAATCTCTTCAAGTTTACAAGGATTAGAAAAGTAGGCAAGGATTAGAAAAACAGAATTTTATAATGAGTAGTATCATAGATGGTCGGTATTAACTGACTTCCCCTCCTTGGACTTATTTGAGACCAAGAAATATTTCTGTTAAGTCTTGTTAAAAGAAAAACAACACATGTAACATTGAGAAAAATCCTTGTAGTAAGTCACTTAATACTAACGCTGAAGTGGGTATGTTAAGAGCTGAGAGATTAGCGGAGACTGAAATATTTGGGAAATTTTTCATGAAAGAATCAAGACTTTACCTGAACTCTGAAATACAAAAACTTAAAGAAGAGTGAAGGAAGGGGTTTTTCAGATGAGATATTTAGGATGGGATGAGTGAGAAGCAGAGGAAGGGACCATGAGACATAAACAAGTTAGAAAGAGAATGTCACAACAAAGGGGTATTCATTGGGCACCTATTAAGTGTCAAGCCTTTTTAAAAAAGCACTTGGCATGCTGTCATTTGTCTCCAGCATAGGGATAATTACAAACCCAATTATGTAGTTGAGGAAAACGAGGCTTAGAGAGCGCGAATCACCCACCTAAGGAAGCAGGAGACCTGGTGTTCCACTACTGTTATGAGAAGGGAGCCAGGATGTTTGGGCCCAGAGCCTGCCTACCCTAACTCACAACAGCTGCTGCACTTAGTTCCCAGCTTCCCTCACACACTAATAAGGATCAGTGAAGACTGGGCTGTGAATCAACCCTCCAAAGTATAAAATATCATGGAGCCCACTATTCCTGTTAGTGGTGTCAGATGAGAGGTGACAAATAGCCCTCTGAAAATGAGGGAAGGAAAGATATAAAACATTGCCTGCAATATGTAGCTATATGGATAAACTGAGCCAGTGGTCATTGCAGGTGCCTAGCCGTATTTTCTGGCAACTCTGAGGCCTGACAGAGCCTCACGTTTCCTCTCAGACATAGTTCCAGATGGGCGTTTCCAAGTCACCAGAGTGAGTATCAGAGAGAAGAAACTGTTTTGTCACCTAGCACTGGGTCTTGTACCTCCAGTGAGATGTGCCCTTACCAGGATACTACTTCAGTGTGTCTGTAGCATATGACGACGGAGGGTTTGCTCTGTAGTGGTCGCAATGGAGCGTGCCACACCAAGGGCTACTAAGTAAATGTTGGCCACTTAATATAGTTCTTCTAGACTTATTCCTCTTGTGTCTTTCCTTTGTTGACTCTTGTGAGTCGTTATTGTTTGTCTATATTGATGTCATTTAAATATGGACATAAGAGCACAATGTCATTCCCCCTTAAAAAGTAATAGCTTATAAATGGTCCATCTTTGTGGACTTGCAGTTATTTCTGTGTGAGAGCCTCTGACAGAGCTGCTGACTGGGGTTTCTAGGCAGACCTGTGGACCAGTCTTTGAACAGATGGCAAACAGAGCTTATTTCATTTACTCTGGAGACAGAGATAATTGCATCTGTGCAGTCACTGTTTTGGTGAGCCTGTGCAGGCTAGGATGCCACACCGTTCATGTTGGGAGCATAGAGACACAAACAGGGAGGCAAGCACTGGTCTGCACTCCACAGGAGGTACCTGAGGCTCCTCTGAGCTCAGCTCCTGACTCCCATAAGTATAGACGAGACTGGGAGATCAAAGTTGGTGTTGATCAAGTTGGACTCCCCCAGAAGCTATATTTTCCGTCTCTTGGGGGAGCAAATGACTAACAGAACTATTTCCTTGGTCCCAAATGAGTGTAAGGAGGGGAAGTGTCTTAGTACCAGCCATCTATGATGATACTTATCATGAAGCTGTGTCTTTCTAACCCTCCTTGCAAACCAAGGGGAGGGGAATCCCCAGCACCAAGGCATACACGTGAATAGAAAGCACCGCAAGTAACAAAAACACCTAAAAAGGTCGTCAGAAACTCAGGGGGCCTCTGGAACTTCACCTCCCTGCCTTTCTGAAGAGCTCAGTAGTCAGGGACAAGGAAGTGGGCAGAGACAGCCAAACAAACTTCATGCAGAAGTGACTCCGCCACCGAAAGTGCACAGCACAGCTGGTAGGAAAGTTCCTCTCACGTCTCCTGTGAAGCTCAGAGTCATCTGACAATTGGCCTGCTTCTTTTCCCCACCTAGGTGGCCAGACCGTCTTGGCTCCATGCTAACTGCAATATTGCTTATAGTAGGTAAATGCACCATTAGAAGCCACAGTGGCTACCCTGTCACAACTAACCAAGAGAGTGTGTCATTTCCTGCAGTGGGCCCAAGATCACAGATACAACGCCGCCGCCAGATTGGGCTAGAGATGGAAACAGCGCACTGGCCTGCGACTTGTGGCTTCCCCAACTGTTGCCACCCCACCCCCACCCCCAGTCCCAGAACCCAGGTGCTAACGTCAGCCCATTGGGGTCAGGGAACAATGTGTTGATATGCAATTAGTGCTCTCCACGCCTGTGGCCACAGCACCACAGTTGCTGGCCACAAGTTTCCCCTGGGGTGTACTTCTAGGGGAAGTAGGCCAGAGAGAAAGCCTCACCATCGTGCTGGGTTTGAACAAATAGCAGACACTGTCCTCCTCAGTGCATCTCCTCTGAACTCAGTGCTGGAGGTGGCGCAGTCAAGATGATGGGAGGAGGACTCTTAGATGTGTATGGAAAGCTGAAGAGATTCCGCCTCCCTCCCTCCCTCCCTGTGTGCTGCCTCTCCCGGAGCCCGGCTTTCCTCCAAGGACTCTTGTGATCAGCAACTCTCGTCCCCAGTTTGGCTGTGGATTACTTTGGGAATCCACTCCAGGGAAATCCTGTGGCCAGCAGTAGCGGTGCTGTGCCCACAGGCATAGTTGCATCTCAGTGTGCTCCCTCATCTCAATGGATTGGCATCAGCACCTGGTGGTTCTGGGGCTGGGGACGGCAGCAGTGGAGAATGCCAGTACACTAGAGAGACTTTTACTCCCAGATCATTGTGCAGAGTGTGGAGTCTCTGGAGTGGAAGAATTCTCACCATAAAGACAAATATGCCCAGGATGTCTCCCTCCCTTTTTCCTCAGCCACTGCCAAGTATCTCTGGGCAGAGCGGCTTTCTCAAGGTTGCTGAGGCCCAGCAACAGTTATGGAATTCTGTGCACAACACCAGACCTGATGCAAACTGAAGCATGGTTGGCACTTTTCTCTGCAGCCTCCGCCACTAACAGTCACTGGAATATATTCTCCTCGTCGTGTTTGTGGACTCAACACTTTAAAGTACAGAGGAGTTAGGCACTTTTTCCAGAATTGCACAGCAGAGTAATGTCAGAGCCAAAACTAAATAGAGGCAGGCTGCTAGAATCCTACAATCGTGAGTTTTTTTTCCCCCTAGGTCAAATTGAAGCTTGATGTTTTATGACAGATATTTCAAAAAGAAAGGTCCTGACAGCATTCACCTTTTCCCAGATAATCGTTGTCTTACAGTCAGTCCTTCACGATGGGAATAGCAGACCGACATCCTAAAGTCTTATCAGTTCTTTGTTCTAGAACAGACAGTTGATATTCGCTGAGCTGAAGGGGGGGGGCGGGGGGAGGATGATCTTTTTTTCATCATGGAATGATTTATAATTTTCCAGAGCTTGGCACAACTAAGCGAGTGAATAGTAAAACCAGATTTGTTTTTGTGATGCTCAAATTCCAGAATATTTAGTCTGACTTTTCCTCACAACAAATGCTGGATATCTCTTTCCAAAGATGGAAGTGGGTAGGAAGAGAGTGGGAGGGGTAGGGACCTGTGCCTGGAAACAGAGCCTTTGGACCTGCATGCTAGGCCTACCCTGGTCTTAATCCATTTCCCTCTACTCATACATGTGTGGATGTGAACACACACACACAGAGCTTTCCTTTTTTTGCTCTCTCTCTCTTTTCTGTCTGCCTCTCGCAAGGCTCTCAGGGAGCAGGAGAGTTGGGACAGACACTGTCCTGGGTTGGGAAGCTAGAGAAGAGTATGCTGTAAACCACCCCAGGGCTTTCTCAAGCTTTGTGTGATGGAAGGTCTCAATGAACCTGAACTCTCACAGGAGAGTTCTGGCCTCTGTCTTCTTAGGAGCAAGGCATTCTGTAAATTTTAACAGAGTTGGGATCAAAATTCAGAATGCCTGACTCACCCGAGGCTTTGTTTGGACAGAAAGGCCAAATCACTGTCATGTCTGCAATTAAGATGCTTTAAGGTACAAAGAGTAATATTTTAATAATGTTGCCTAGAGCAGATAGATTGTTTTCAGTACAGAAAGAAAGATGCCTTTGGAGCCCATAAAGGCAGTGGCTTGCCATTTTGAAAGCACTGTGCTTGTGCCTGGCTGATGATATGCAGAGTCAGTACCCATATTCTTGTCAAGTTGCTCTTTCTCCCGCTGGCCCTGTTCCTCAGTGGGCTGCCTATTTACAATCACTGCACTCAGCCCTCCTGGCCCAGTTAAGGTGATTTTGAAACTTCACTGATTCTGTGTAGCAGGCTGTGATCATTTTTTGCCAGGGAAGTGGGCAGAGGAGGAAGTGGTGTTCTGGGCATAGAAGTCCCTGAGATCACTCTGTGGTTTCTCTTGCCAGTCTACTCTTTGAACTCCACTGCATGTAGACATGAGTCCCATGAAGAGCTCCGCTTCCAAGATACCTGTGGCCTCAGAAATGACCAGTTGCACATATTAGAAAGACTGACACCGTTTATGTAGACTCCCTTGCATGCTTGGCTTTCCAGAAACTGAAGCTATTTGGCATGTGGCTCAGAGTTATTTATTAGTTTGACTAGTGGCTTGTTATCAACTGACTTTGGGCAGTCTTCAGTGCATGTCTGCACATGAGATCCCATAGTTGGATCCCATGACTAATAGATTGGATTCTCTAAACCAAGGCATGGAGAAGTCATCTGTTAAAGAAGGTCTGGGCTCAAAGACCCTCTCTCCTTTTCCTACTGTTGCTTTAGGAAGGAGTCAGATAAACCTATAAGCCCCATCTTGCCGTCTGAACTGTTGTACTCAGGAAAGTGACTACTTCACTTAGTGGAAAATAGAGATGATAAAATCTGTCTCTAACATGCCCACACACGAAGCTAATGATAACATTTATCATATTCATGATATCAGTCTGACTTGTTTGAGAAAGTCATGCGAAAACCTACTATTTTATAATCTATGTGTGTGGGGGAGGAGAGAGAGCAAGAGAGAGAGAGAGAGATTGAGATTGTAGTTAATGTATACAAGGAATTATGCTTATCCCAGAAGCCAGATAAAAAGCCCAGTGCAAGATATGGGATCCTTCTTCCTAAGTTGTTGATTAGAGGTATTCTAGAGATCCCCCCAAAACTACAAGCTAATGCCATTGCTCTTACTTATCTACTAGACCCTGTTTTTGAAGACACTGCGCATTGTTCACTGGATGTGGAGAAATTAAGTCAGTACTGACCAAGTAGCCTCATCTATTGGGTAGCTTTCATAGTATTGTAAGGTGCTATGCAGGCCACTGAGAGGAAAAAGTCATCAACAGTCTTACCTAATTGTGGACCCTGGGAACCCTAAGAACTGCAAATAGTGACCCTCATGCTAAAATGTGCCCATGTGTGCAATAGTGGCATGAATGTTATGCAGTAACCATCAGTTTCTGATTGGATTTAAAGCCCACACCACAGAAGGAACCACATTCTTGGTGCTATAAACCTGGCTAAGAACCCACAGTGGTATGCTCACAGTACCCAGAGGTGAGTGTACCACTGTTCTCTCATGAAACAGACCCAGTATCAAACTGTCTTATAAACTCGTATCTCTCTACCACTCTCAGGCTTCATCAGAAAAGTTTCCTTGTGCATTCAGTAGTGGTTAATACAGAAACTCACAGCTGGTCAGACTGTAGAGAATAAGTGTTGGTGGAGGGCTCACCCACAAGTGAGACGTCTGACTATATCCCACTCCCTCCTCAAGGTTCCACAAGAGGGACCACAAGAGGAGACACTAAGCTTGTAAGAATCAGAGTTCAGGGAAGACCAAAGTGAAATGGTGTCTTCTGGACATGATAGATTGCCTGTGCTATGAAGTCACAGCAGCTATGTTGTGGAAGATTTTTCTCTTTTGGCTTGTTGAGGGGTCACCATCCAGTTCCCAAATAAATCACACACAGAAGTTTATTCTTACTTATGAATGCCCAGTCTTGACCTGTTTCTAGCCAGCTTTTCTTATGTTATCTAGACTACCTTTTGCCTCTGGGCTTTTATCTCTCTCTGTTTCTGTATACCTTTCTTTACTTCTTTCTCTGTGGCCTGCTATGTAGCTGGGTGGCTGGCCCTTGACATCCTCCTCTCCTTGTTCTCTCATTGCTCCTCCTCTTCCTCGGTTCTCCTTCTATTTATACTCCCCGCCTACTAGCCCTGCCTATCCTTTCTCCTGTCTCGCTATTGGCTGTTCAGTTCTTGATTAGGACCATCAGGTATTTTAGACAGGCAAAGAATCACGGCTTCACAGTTAATCAAATGCAGCATAAACAAAAGTAACAGACCCGAAAATAATATTCCCCAACACAGCTATAGTTGCTTGTGCAAGACTTGTCCAATATCATGCCAGTCAACATTGTAGCATGGAAGGAGAAGAGATTCACAACTCCCTACCCCAACCTGAGGAGCTATGGACAATTGGTGGCTTATGGGAAAAAGAGTCATTTTTCTTCAAGGGGGTGGTTACTGGTAGTCGACATTCTCCAGTGAATGTCCCCACACCCAAGAGCATATGAGCAGCACAATTGGAGTCAGTTATTAGAAAATGTTTTTAAGAGGACAGAAATTTGGGGGAGTAGAGAAGTGGGAGTGGATCAGGCAGGACTGTGTTGGGGGACAAATGTGATCAAAATACATTGTATGGAATTCTCAAAGAATTGAGAAATATTTAATTGGCTTATCAATATTGAGTTACTACTTTGCTGACCATTAATATTTCTTCTGCTGCTAAACAGGGCCAGGTACTACCTTCTACCTATTCCACCCCTGCCAACCACAAGCTTTGCCTTCTTCGTTATCTTCTAGGAGTTAAGTTTAAGGCACTCCTTCTATCACAGGCCGTGCCCTTGGGCCTGGTAGTCCTCCTATCTGTTTTCTCCAGTTGATGCCTATGCTCATGGTAGACTATGGTATACTTGATGACTACTCATGGAAGCCTCAGCACTGACGTTTCTAATCCTTCAATGTGGTGTGGATCAAACTAGACACTTAAGTGCCCATGAAAGCAGAATGTGTTCTGGACCAGAATCAGTAATCTGGAGGATCGTGTGAGTATATCCTTAGATCATCGCATAGCCGAAGATAGCTCAACTGAAGGCAGGTGGTCTGCACTGGCCCATAACTAGTGGAGAGTGGAGGTCAGATACTCAAGCACCCTGACCCTTAGGCCTGAAGACCAGCTTATTCTGCTCCACCCTCTGATAGCAAAGCTTTTGACAGCTGCCTTTTTAATACTTAATGGAAGTGGGTCACATATTTTGTCGGTGTATTTATTTTCCAGCCATCTTCCTCACTAGTTCCCATCTCTCTTCTCTAATTCCCAAGTCGTCTCTGTGACAGCAGCACCTACTGTGTTGTTTATGAGTACATACCTTGAATTTGCTTCTTTCTAGAGAAGTATTTTCTTTAAATGAGGTCTTGTGCCACAGCACGCAAAACGATGGCTAGGATGCAGTTAGAGAAGATGATGCAAGAGGAAACCTGGAATGCAGGATGTAGAGAAGAGAGGAAGCCTGAGCCAGCAGTTGACATGGGCATGGCCATGTCAAGGACCTCGTAGCCTCGGGTTCAGAGGGAAGGTGCAGTCTTCCTCGGGAGACCAAGTGCTGGTGTTGACTGTGTGTGCTGAAACCATCAACCATAGCTGTCTCTCCACAGGTGTTTACAGTCTGAGACTGCTCCCATGGAGATTAGGAAAATCTGTCCTTTAATCCAGCTCTACTCCATAAACTCTGCCTCCTTGTTCCTCTGTACATAATAAACATGATGAGATTCTGGGGTGCTAGTTTCTCCAGCTGAAGGCCAGACTGCTGCCTATCCCAGTTTTCTGTCCATGTGTCCATCTGTCTGTCTTTTATTCATTTTCTCACCATTCTAGTCTGTTTCATTCCTGGAACCATGATGGACATGGCATGGGGACTTACCTTTGAAGGAAGAAATGTCCCCTTCTTTGTGTTGGGCAGTATTAGCAATGGGACTCATGGTCTATGCCCCATTATATGAGGGTGCCTTTGATACAAATATGCTTTTTATGCATCCTATAACCAAGGCAGTGCTAGAAAACAAGTAAGTGGTCTCTTCATTAAAAAAAAAAATCAGTCAAACAGTAGTTACTCTATAACTTGCAGCTTGCAGGGCTCCTGGCCCTCCTGCTCAGTAAGAGGATGGTGTTCTCCTAAGTAAATTCTGAGCCAGATTCAGTCTCCTCCTGATCTCAGATGAAGCCATGATCATTAAAACTCTTATCTTCCCCTTTGTCCAAGAGTCCCCCTCTGGCTTTGTAGTTAGAGTTGATGCCGATGTACGTACCTTGTGTTTTCAATTAGCTGTGCTTTTAAGGAAATGGTGAAAATAGCAGATGCACTTCCAATTGAAGTTTTATTGCCTTTAAAGATATAAATAGCAAATGTATGTTCTTTGTCAACGGTGAATGATATGCTGTACAAAGGTGCCCCTGACTTTTGTTTGTGATTTTTTTGTTAAAAATGAAAAACTATTTTTACAATTTTTAACAGATACAAAAAACCATGCATATACATATATACTAACAGGCTGATATGTAAAGTTGGGCATGAGACTTCTGAACAAGCAAAGCACAGTCAGCAAAGGATGGCGAGGGACAATGACAGAGAACCATTTGCCATGGGTTGGGTACTATGCTAAAGATCTTAAGTAAATTGTCAAGTCTAATGCTCAAGCTCCTGAGGGTTAAGCACATCGACAGAAGTTACCCTGGCCGGTGTCATTTAGGTAGAAACAGAACTCCAGTCCGTCTAATTCCAAAGCCACTGCCCTAAACCTCTACGCAAACTGCTCTCACACAAGTTTATATCCAATATCAGAAGCCCCAACTGCTCCAGTGGAACAGAGTTTATGAACAGCCCTCTGAAGTGTCGGTCGGAACTCGTTCTCAGAAACCAGACAGTGTTAAGACTCTGTTTATAACTCTGTAGTAGTGTTTTATAAGTTAGTTTAAGAGCATAGTTTTCACGTCTCCAGATTGCCTCAGAGAAAAAAACGTCTATAGGCTTCTGTCCAAGTTGTGATTATTTGTAATTGATGCTTTTGGAAGTGTTTCTGTTCCATCGTTTTGCTAAACACAGGTTTAGAAAACCACACAGTTCCATCAGATGATGCGATTAGCAAGCCCCCCAGTTTCCGGCCAGTGGATGCCTTCAGCGCCTTGGCTTTAAGACCTATGATAACAAGGAAAAGATAATCTACAGAACGAGAAAAGCTTTTCTTCTCCACGTACCTCAGTGGAAATGTGTGTTTTCCTTCCTTCCCTTTCCTACTCGCCTTCCCCCTTCCCATCCTGTCGTTCTTCTGCTGGGAATCCAACCCCAGTCCTCTCGGCTGCTAGGCCAGTGCTCTGCCACCGACCTGCAACCCCCCTCAGTGCAGCTATTTTTGAAGCCATCTGTAGCTCGCTGGAGATCTGCAGGCTGTTATCCATTCCATACAGTAAAAGCATCACCTCGGTACGTGTTTCCGTTACAAAACCAACGTTGAAAAAGAGTGATGGAAATATTTTAGCTGATACCTTCTCATTAATTTATACAGGTCTGGAGGAGCCATGTTCTCTTTCCTCTTAATGTCCCCACTGCCACCACATTATTAGAGATCCAGTCTTTTTCAACAAGCCATCATCTGGAAGAGTCCCACAAAAATGAAAGCTCACTTTTGTTATCATATTCCTCATTGCAAGCCTAACCAACTGAAAATAACCTTGAAGTAGTTCAGAGGAAACAACCTTCGTGTCCACAGATAACTGATCCAATAAGCATAGCATAGCAGAGGGGTGCCGAGTATGGTCAGATGCGTGATGTTCGTGAATGAACAGACTGTTACGGGGCTGGGCCTAGCGTCACACACTTTAATCCCAGCTCTGAGGAGGCCAGCTTGATCGCCATAATGAATTCTAGAACATACATAATATGTTCTACATAATAAGACTCTCTCTCAAAAGAAATAAATACATTTTAGAAAGAAAAGTGAAAATGTCATTTTGAAACGTATCATTTTGTAAAGAACGTTAATAAACATTTTTAATAAAATCAAGGCTTATTTGTCTAGACTTCTCAGAAGTCACATTTTAAAAAAAACTAGAACGTACATTGTTTTGCTTCTCAGTAGATGAGACACAGAATATCGTCAGAGCCATATCAGTGTCTCGTTGGCTTTGCGCCAACTACTTACCTTTTCTACGATCTTTTAACATCAATTCTTTACAGATTTTATGTATTATTTTATGTGTATGAGTATTTGTATGCAATGGTACCTCGTGCATATGGTTCCTGTGGCAGCCAAAAGAGGGAAACAGCTCTCCTGAGCCGGAGTTGCGGGTGGCTGAGAGTTGACCTGTGGGTGCTGGGAACTGAACCTGGGTTCTCTGTAAGATCAGCGAGTTCTCTTAAGCACAGAACCATCCCTCAAGACCCGTTTTATACCAAAATTTGTGGTTAGCTCAAAAACAAAAAGACTAAGCTTAGTGAGAACTCTCTGCTGTAAAACTAATTTCTGATATGAAGATCATGATTTAATATTCAGGTTTTAGACCAATGTCTGAAGCATCCTATCATTAGCTTCCATGTCATCTTCTAAAATAACTACAGTGCTTCTGGCTTGTGAACTTTCACTTAGTACCAGGGACCCCGTTAAGTACTTCGTATTGGTTATCTCACCCAAGTCACGTAAACTTCTGTAAGATCAATACTGTGTTGTCTGTAGAACGTGGGGCTCAGCAGTTTAGCAGCTTTTCCAAGGTCAAGGCTATCAAGGTCACCACAGTTTGAATCCAGCTATATTAAACTCTGCAGTTTATAGTATATACTCTGAAGTGAGAGGCGAACATAATTTTTAATTCATACTTTCACATGAGCACTTGCTAGTTTTAGGCATGTTCACTGAAGACGGCCCATGTGACTCTTCCCAGTGAAGATGAGAAGGAGCGAGGCGACAGGATCTGAGGTGTGAGGGTGGCAAGTACTGTGTGGGCTCCTAGAAAGCCTGGCCAGCATTGCAGAGTAGCTGGAGTTTCCAAGGGTCCCTGAGACTGATGTCTCTGCTAATCGAACCTCTCATTGCTTAGCCTGACCTTGTCATCCTATTCCCCTCTCCCGCCTCAGTTAAGCTGCCATTGGCTCAGGATTTATATGTGTCCCTGGTCCATTGAAGACGCAGTGGCAGAGGTTTGGTAGAAAAGCTGGGTAATGGGGAGTGTAGATAGAGGTAGAGCATTTGGCTGGCATTCACAAAGCCCGGGGTTCAATCCCTGGCGCCATGAGAAATTCTGATAAAAAAAAAATTATTCCGTTCATATCAGGATGCCAAACCCATAAGCTAACCCTCTCGAAGGACCAAGACAGTTCTGTCCTATGAGGTACACATTCTAAGCACTGAACTGTGCTCCAGCAGACGTTTCCTTCACGTGACCAAGATGCCCAGGGGTTCCTACTCGTGATGGGAACCTCACCCAGAACTTTTGACAGTGAATGTGTTCTTGGAATGTTCCAGCATTTTATCCTCTCTTTAGATTGTTAAGCAGTAGAATAGACTTACTAATGGAAATTTTTGAGGGAAAGAAAGTTTCTTGACTTAGCCAGATAGGAAATCGCTGTATAGCGTTGGGTCATGTAAGGTTAAGTTGTTTAGAGTCCTCTCCTGGAACTTTAATACAAAATAAAGTCCACAGCACTGAAGTTGTGGCCACTTGTGCCTTAAATGCACAGTGACACTGCGCTTCTTGGGTTTCATCAGCTAATGTAAAAGAAGCCTGTGCTGTTCCTTTCGAGACGAATCTTATTTCTGTTTCATACATCTGGAAATAGAGCTGACTCTGGGGATAGCAGGAAGAACCCGCTGGCCTCCATACTTTAAATGACGCCTTTAGAAACCAGTACCAGCAACACCTTGGACTTGGGATCTAGTTTTAAAAAAAATTGATAAACTTTACATAATGTGCATGTATGCATCTTAATTCTGGCTTGTCTCCTGCTTTTAGCTAATATTATAACGCTTCTCAGCCTGCGCTGTATTTGGGGAGGCGCAATCAGCCATGTCAGCTCTGAAGAAAGCCCACCGGCTTCTGTTTTCTGGGTTTTGAATAGCGATAGCCCCTGCCTGATAAGCTGGAGAAAGTTAGAGCTGGGGTTTTCCTACCTGCCTTTATCACTCCCCTCCTTAACCACAGTCTGCCTTTTGATAGCTCTAATAATTAATTTGGTCTTCTCTCTTTCTTCTCCCTTCCCCCTCCGTTCTCCCTGTCTGTTCACAGGTTATCTTGACGAATCAAATTACGACCCATCTGAGTGGAGCCCTCCCTTCTCAGGCAGACCTGGTGTCTCCGGCTGATGATTTGTCCCTGTCTGAAGGTAAAGGATCTGTCCTGGAGAGACTGAAACTTGACACTGACATACAGCCTCCTGCCTCCTGCTGAGAGCTGGGAGACGTGGCTCCTGGATGCTGGTCAGTGCTGCCTGCTGGAGCCTGGTGATTTAGGCTTGGACATCTTGCTGGGCACCTGATCTATTCTTGTCTTTTGCTGTCTCTGAGTGAGTTTCCTTTGAGTCATCTTTCCACACATCCATCATCTTCCCCAGGAGGGAGTCTTGTCTACCCTTGTTGCGCCTTGCTAACTAGTTGCTGTTTCTGAAACGGATGCTCCAGCATTGCCTTTGCTAGTGGCCCCATTGTGATTTCGCCTTTTATTTGTACTGAGCACCTCTGGGAAAGTGTGCAGTGGTTCCATGTGCAAGAGGTTTGATGTTCCTGATCAGCTTTGCAGAAGGAGCAAGACAAAGTCTCCCCAGTTGTAAATCTGCCCTTTCCCTATGACCTCCTACTTAGCAAAGGTCAGACGGGCTGGGATTTGAGGGCAGTAAACCTTGAGTGGTTGGGGGAACTACATCAGCATCCAGAAGGTGGTTTCTAATTTTGTTAAAGTCCTCCCTTGACATTTCTGAGCTTTTCTAGTTGCAGTTGAATTTGGGGCACAGTGCTAGGGGCCTGAGTCGACTCACACAGTCCTTCCAGGCCCACTTTCCCTTTCTACTTTCGGAGAATTGGCCCTGCTGGAATCCAGGGGACTTTCAGGCCTAGAAAGGCTCCTGACTGCCAGACCAGGTAGCCTGCGTGGGTCAGTACCACTTTTGTCTCAGATTGAAAGCCCTGATGTCTGATTCTGGTGTTGTTTTTCATAGTGAAAACAACCTACGTGTTTATGAACGCTGTAAAGTGCTCTGGGTCCCTTCTTTCTGCATTCAGTGATCTGTCAACCTCCTGCCACCTGAGCTGAGAACCTGAACTAGCTGGAATTCACCTCTCTTTCAACTCCTCTCATCAAATTGGCTTTAGCTTTCTTTCCAAATATATCTTTCATGTGTCCCTTTGTTTTCTTTGTGGTTTGTGTTATGATCAAGTGATTTTTTAAAACTCATAATTGGCTCATTCTAATAAACCCTGTAAGACCTTCTGTTTCCATTCTGCTATTTGGCCTTATTCCAGGGTGTCTCCCTCTTACTCAAAATGCCGAAGATTGTCTTTTCAGAGGATGCGCTAAAATATGTGTGCCAATTTAAGAATTTGAGGTTTATTCTACCAGCCATGTAATATAAGGTGGGAGTCAGCAAATGCAAACACTCCAGTATCTTTCTTTTGAGTGGACTAGTTTCTAGAACCTCACTAAATAAGGTTAATCCTTCTTAACCCTGCCGGGTCAGCCCTGCCCTTGCTGGTCAGCCCACTAAGTCCTTGAATAAAGCGTCTATGTCAAGCATGCAATCTTCTGATGCCCTTCTCTCTGTCTCTAGAACAGTGTTTCTTTCTTGTTCTCTCATCCCTCTTTCCAAGGCCCATCCTCCAGTCTCAAAGGCTGTCTCTTGCACAGCCTCCTGGCCTGCACAGTTGATCTTGCTCTCTCCCTCCTCTGTCCTCTCTGTCTGCTTGGGTATATAAAGAAATGCTCTAAGAAGGTTAACTTTTCATAGTTTTAAACCAGATTGGTAGATATGTCTTGTGTGAGAGATCGAACTTAGGACCTAGGGCATATTATAATCACAAGTGCTGACTACTGAATGTGTAACCAGCACTATGCTATATTCTTTCTGTGTGCATGTTTTATCACAGTGACCAACCAAAAGCAGGAGGCGTACTGTAAGCCATAAGAAGATATTAAGTGAGTACCACGGAAAATAGAGACCAGCACTCTGCCTAGGAATGTCATTAAAAATCATTATAATAATACATATAGCACACACGCACACAAACACACACAGCACACACACACACACACACACACACAATTTGCTCAGCTCTGAGGAAACCAAAAGAGAATATCTTGCTTCTTTATTTGAACATAAGTGCATTTTATTTATTTATTTTTTGGTTCCCTGCTTTATATTAAGCAAAGGAGTAGAGCAAAATGGAGAGGAAAGAAATGGCTTTGAAGTCTGGTGTAATGGCAACAGGAAAGTGATGAGCTGCTGCATGGAAAGAGAGTTCCTCGTTCATCCTTCGGTAACTAACTCCTCCTAATTATGAAGCCCTAGCGGGAAATGAAGCAGATGGGTTTTTTGTTTTGTTTTGTTTTAAGTGTTTTTCTTGTATTGAGGGAACTTGTAAAGAGAACATAGAAATATTTTTCCCAAAGTTTACAATGGAGTTACTTACCAGTGAGTTAAAATAAACAGATTTTGGCTGGGGAAAACACTTGCCTAATACTCATGAGACAGTGATATCCTATCCCAGAACTTTAGACCAAAACAAAACAAAAAAACAAAAACAGAACACACCAAGGGGGGGGGTTGCGGGGAGCAATACTTAGAACATGCGTTAGAACATGCGTTCCTGATCACATATATTGCAGTGGTCCCCAAGTGTCAGTGAGAGAGATATGAAAGTGATGGTATAGAATAGCATAAACCGCTTGTGGATTTGAGTCCTCTGCTTGATCACCTTTGCCTGTGTGTACCTATGACCACGGGCAGATCTTCTGGACCTCAGTTTCTTCTGTTTGATGTTATTTCTGAAGGAGTAGAAGACTGCTCCAGTCTTTTTCGGTGCTGACATGGCGCGGTGGTCTGCAGCTGGGAAGCCCCCAGCCACGGGTGGCTCTTCTGGTTTATGGAGTCCTGTAATGGATTTCAGCTGCAAGGCAGAGACCCCTGCTTAAACAGTGCTCCCTTGAAAACAGTTATGAGAGCAGGCAGCCAAGAGCAGCCAGCAATAAAATGATCTGGGCTGACCTGAGAGGAGCACCCAGCAGGAGTTGATCCGGGAAATGAAGTCCCTTCTGCTCTGATGCAGAAAATGGAATACAAGTGACCTGGTCCGACTGAGCCATCTCTCCTGCCCGAGCTGATCCTGTGCTATTAATATCTGCCAGCTGCAGGCCCAGAGCATCCCCTGCTGAGATCAAAGGAGCCCCTATCTTAGCTGGAACAAGGTCATCTGCACAGGGCTATAAAAGTAAGTCCTGGCTGGCTACAAGGATGGCTGTGGGGGAGGAGAAGTCAGGAGATGGGAGGCAACTCTCCTGCTCCTTTCATCTCAGCTGACCAGCTGTTGCCCTCCCAGTGTTTGTAGAGTTGAGAGTTCTTTGTTTTTGTGTTGCTGCCTCTGCCTTATTCAATTTGTGCCTGGGTTGTTGTCCGGATTAAGCACACCCAGTGCTCACAGTTTGGGTCCCCGATATGAGTCCCTGAATTGAGGTTGCAGTGTTGAGTTACCCAGCTCCCGGTTGGGAAGGCCAAAGAAGGGAGGCGTGGACCCCATAGGCCAAGGCCTTTCCCAGCCTACTCCTGCCCTACAGCCTGTGCCTTGTGAAGGAATTCTTAAGAGGACACATTCAGTTACTTGGCATTTTGAAGTCTGCCTTTCACAAACTCACTCATTAATTCAAGAAAATAGAACTTTCGGGGCTCCTGCACACTTACCGAAACTGCAAAGTCATCCCATCCCAGTGTGCTCCTCAGTCTCTCTGGGCTGCACACACTCCGACTGTTTCTATGTCTGTATGGAAGAGATGAGAAGAGAATGAGAGGCAGACAAACCCAGAAACATATACAGAGTGAGAAAGAAGCAATACGGGGGAGGGGGTGTGGCAGGTATGCGAAGTGTCCATACTAGAGCAGCCTCAGCAATGAGGTCATTTGTCCCACTCTCTATATTAGAGTTAAAATCCCACCAGTGAGTTGTTCTTTGGACCCCCTTTCTGTCTTACAATAATATCAGGGCTAGAAAAGACTTCAGCAATGTTCTGTTTGTCCAACCTGCTGTTTCCAAAAGAGACTGAGTAGAAATACTGATTTTATTGTTTAACATTTTCCATAATTCTAGGTTTGGGTAGGTACTGTCATTCAAATTAGCTTTTTAAGTTTTTGTTCCATTGACAGAAACCCTGACACATAAATTGTCAATGTTCAGTAATTGGTTATTACAACTTTTCCGTTTCTTAGCTCTCGCTTCTTCCTTGTAGCCACTGAAGAGACCACAGGTTGGGTCCCTTCAGTGCTGGGCCTCAGTCATTGGGACTCTTTCCCCATATTGATCATTAAAGAAAGGATCAAATGGTCCAGCTGCCTATAAATGCATATCCTAGGCAGAGTTGGTAGGTGACATTGGTATTTGGTAGCAAGACTGGAGCTCTGCTCAGCCCACTGCATTAGCTTGCTTTCTTATGATGGGTTAGGAGGGTAGCAGCTACTTTTAAATATGGTGACATGGCCCACTTGAGGAGTCCCAGGTGACTTCATGGGATGGGAGACGTTACTGCCCTTCCATCCCACGTTCTAGCATCTGGCATGTGGTTATCTTCTTATCTCTGTTGGTAGTCTTTGTAGATTACAGCACAAGGAAAGGAACACTTAAAAGCGCATGGGAGGGTCAAGGATAGAACAAAAGAAAAACAAAATGCGCTTCTTACTAGAACCAAAAGTGTTTTTTAGTTCTAGTGCTGGAACTCCTTTCTATTCCTGTTGCAGTCAAGGGAATTGATGGCTGATTTCATTTGCAAGAGAAAGTATTTTGGGATTCAAATTCCCTAACCAGCCACCCTTGCAAAAAGCTGGAGTCCATTTGAAAGAGTATATGCAAGTGTGTGTGGCTTGTGTGTCTTTTAAAATAAATTTAGCAAGCAAAAGCAGCTCCGAATGGTTGGGGCGAGTCAGGGACTCGTGGTTGTGAAAGAAGCGGACTTCAAAGCGTGGTATGAATTTTCTAGTGTTATTTCCACCCTTGCCTTCCAGCTGGATCTGCTCTGGATTTACTGCAGGATGTTTGAAAATGTGGCTCCCTGCTAATCTCAGACAGTTGCTATGATCAATGGTTTCTTTCATTTCCGATAAAAAACACTGGTGTTTCTGCTTAAATTGTGTGTACTTTCAGCTTTATTATTTTAGTTGTGATTTATTGTTCTGCATTACCCAAATTTGTAATCCATTAACCACAAACTTTTGGGTGGGTTGGTCAAGTTAGCCAACTCTCCCCACAAGTTAACTCCAAGGCCTTTCAGAGTTCAAGCTCACGCTGAAGTTCATAGGTTTGTGTAGATCATGTAGACAAGGATATGGGTGGAGCAGGTTCATACCCACTCACTCATCACGGGTATGGTGTATGGCTGTACTTGGTGCTTTTGGTATAATTGGCATCAGGTATCACCATGTGATTCTGAGGTTTAAAGGAACAACTGTTATTAGCAGCCTTTGTATTAGCATTTCCAGAGTTCCATAAAATGTCTTAAAATGATAGATTTCTTAGTTCACCTCAAGCAACTGAAGCATGACCGAGAGAAACAATTGCTTGAAGGCCACACAGTGAGAGGAAGAGGTAGTGCCAGGGACAGAAGTCACCACGCTTCCCACGAAACCTTAGCTTTGGAGACTGCAGTGCCGTAGGAGTAAGTTCTGGATAAAGATATTTAAAGAACCCAGTGATCTTTCAGTTTTTTTATTCCAAAGCCACAGACATATGTCAACACACAGGGCGTTTCATGTGTTTCTCTTCACAAGGGCACACACATCTGCCCACGTCCCACATTCCCTGCATTCTAGAATCTGTGGTACTTGACTATATATTACTTCCAGCAACTGTTTAGTTGCCATGAAAAGTCTAATTTATAGAAAAAAATTAAAGGCACAAAAATGTGTGGTGTTTGGCTAAAGAAAGTCTAAATATTATGTAAGGCAGGAGAAACTGGAGTTGAGAGGAGAAGGGCACAGCCTACTAATGTCAGAAAAGCTATAAATCTCAAGAGGGAGGGGAGCTAGCTGAGGGTTTTCAGCAAGAAGGCAATATAACCATGGCTGAGGGATCAAAGCAGAAAAGGAACAGTAAAGTCAAACACCAGGAAGTCTGTGCTCATTTGGTGAAGGGAGACGCAGGTGAAGCCCAGGTGTGATGTGCAGTCACATAGACGGCAGGTTTGACAGCAGAGAGAAGTCTTTGGGGTCGTTTGGGAGACCTGGATATATGGTTTTTGTTTTGTCTTGTTTAAATTTTTAAGATTATATTTCTTTATGTATGTACGCATACACGTGTATGTGTGTGGCACACACATGTGGGCAGGTCAGAGAAGAACGTGTGGGATTGGGCTCTTTCCTTTCACCATGTAGGTCCCAGGGATAAAGTTCTGATGCATTTATCTAATTATTCTTTATCAATAAAAATTTGGGAGTCAGATATTGAGGTAAGAACCTGAATGATTAGAGAAGTGGTGGAGAGGTGGCCAGTGACCTCCTCTCTCTCCTTCTTCCATCCGAAAGGGCCAAGAATCTTTCTAAGCCTCACCCTATATTTCTTGTGTCTCTCTATATGTTCTCTGCCCTCCAGAACCTCTATGGCTAATTTTGGTCAGCTAGTAGCTAGTTCCACCTTCTAGTTCAAAGTAAACTTTATTGTCAGTTTCAGGAATGTCAGAGTGTGACGAAAATATACCACAACAAAATTCATCATCAGACTTAGTGAGCCCTTTACTCGCTAAGGCATCTTATAGACTTTTGTTTTGTTTTGAGACTGGGTTTTACTGCATAGCCCAGGTTGGCCTTAAATCTGTGATCCTCCTGTCTCCACCTCCCAGATAGTAGGATTACAGGTATCCCTCTCAGTGTCCTGCTCCAGGATAGATGTTCTAAAACCATTTCTCCTTATTCTCAGACCTCTTTACCATCTAGAATTTACTATCTGGTTTTCCAGATCTGCACATGTTTTTGTTAAAGTCTAAGGGTCAAGAAAAATCTAAGGGATGGTGTCACCAAACCCAAGCTTTGTCGGTTGCCTCAGCTGCAGAGGTAACTGGGCCAAAGAGAATGGTACAGTCCTGGAGGCTTTCCAGTTGGAAGGAATCTCCAAGAAGATATCCTTGCTGGCCATCATCACAGATAATTCTATACTCAGAGTGGGAAGGCCAGTAGGTCAGCTTGATGAAGGAGAAGGGGAAAGTAGATGTTTGGTTTGGTTTGTTCTGTGAGGCAACATGACATACTTTCAGAATGCAATGTAGAATTGTTGGGGTTTTAGCAGGTAGAGTGTCCCAAGATCCAGCCAGGTAGTCTGTCCTAAGAACAGCCCAGCCAAACTCAGAATATAGCTGAACAATATTCCATTGTATAAATAGACCACATTTTCATTATCCAGCCAGTTGGTAGACAAGTAAGCTGTTTCCTGGGTATTGTGAACAGAGCAGCAATGAACTGGATGTGTCCATTATCTCTGTAGTAGGAATGTGCCCAGGATTGGTAAAGCATGATCACATAGTAGATATAATTCTAGTTTTTTTTGTGGAGCCTCCCAACTGATTTCTAAGGTGACTTCCACCAACAGTGTCTTCTGTTCCCCTCATAGATGCCAGAATGTTAACTTTTTAAAAAATCTTATCCGTTCTAACTGAGGTAAGATGAAATCACAAAGTAGTTTTGATTGCATATCCCTGATGACTTAGGATGCTTAAAACCATACATTTGTGTTTCTTTTACTAAAAACTCTTTTTAGTTCCGTTCCTCAAATTTTCATTGTGTTGTTTGTTTGGTGTTTAGGATTGTTTTTAGTTATTTGCATATTCACTAACCCTCTATGAGACGTGTAGCTAGTCAAGGTTTATTTTTTTCCTATTCAGTTGGCTGTCTCCCCTTTCTTGAACCTAGAATCTGACAAGAGCTTGTGAGGTTCACTTAGTCCCCTCATCTTGGAAGCAAAGGAGCTGAAGCATGGAGCACTTACTGATATTCACATCACAGTAATTAATCAGAGCCAAACCTGGAGTCCGCCATCTGAGCCTGTTCACCGGCACATGGCGCTCGGCTCTCAAGGATCTACGCAGGGAGACTTCCTGGTCAAATGTCTTGTTGCCGGAGCTGAGGGGACTGGAGGCTACTTCCTAGCACCACCCCTCTCCCACTCCTACCCCTGGAATCTCTCCATGGGCAGATATTCAGGAAGGAGTGTGTCTTAACAATGACAAAGCATTGCATCTCAAGCAAGGGAACTTGGATCCAAGGACTACCTCTGCCACCAACTGCTGTTTGAGCAAGTCACTTAAACTTCTCTGGCCCTCATTTCCCTTGATCACACTAAGTGACACCTGTTGGCTTTTTCAGAGTGTTTGTAGAGCTGTGTTCCATCTTTTCAAACAGGTGCCCTATCCTCCTCTGAGCCTCAGGCAGGCTTCTCTCTATCCAACGATATCCAGCGTCAACCCCAGGCTGGAGCAACCCCTCTCCAGGCATTCGGCACCTTCCTTGTCAGTTTCTATGCTGGTTATCTGAAGCAGCAGTCTTTGCATTTTGAATCTATAATCAATATTTAGCATGTTATCTATAAAGCCTGGTGCAAACAACTGTGCAGTTAAGTTATATAAAACACATCAGGAATAGGAAGTTTTAAAATGAGAAAGGTTCTAGTATTTGCTTCCCACATCCCACTTAGTGTGATATGGATGTCTGGCATTGGGTCATGTTCAAAGGTCTCCCTTGTTTTCTTTGGAGAATGCTTGCATACCATAATGAAGCTAACCCTTACATCTGAGTTGGCTAGGTGTTGTGCTTAAGATGATTAGACGGGGAAAGATAAACAAATACAGAAAGGGCTGATAATGAGGCTCATAGACATGCAACAATTTAGGTCTCACTGTTATACAGCACATGATGAGTTGCCAAGAATGAGGGAGAAAGATCAAGTCCTATAAGATGGCTCAGTGGGTAAATGCACTCGCTGCCAAGCCCGACCACCGAGGTTGATTCCCAGAACCTCCATGATAAAAGAGAGAACCAAATTATTCTATGATCTCCACGTGCATATCTGGGCAAACAGGTGCCCACCAATAAGTACATAAGTAAACATTTTTAAGGAAGAAATGGAGAGAGAGGTAAGCCTTTGTTGATGACATGGTCTTTGTTGGTGACGGCACGAGCCACTGTCTTAGGATATCAGAACAAAACTCAAAAGACTCCTTGACTAGTCATCTTGAATCCCACAGTATGCGGCACCCTGGCTATCATCTGGTAGACAGCCTTTGGCCCTGGTCACACCTACTGGCTGCTATGATTCAACTCCGTGCTTCACGGAGAATTTACCAGACTGGTCAGTGTAACTCGGTGTAGCTTATACCCAAGGTGGGCAACTCTTTTTCTTGGCTAGCTTTTGACTGAGCACCCAACCAGATAGACCATTGCTTGGTTCCTAGGCTCACTCCAGACACAAACAATTCAACACATGCTGGTGCAGTGGTCATGTCAGGGAACCTGGCTTTCCTCTGCTGATTGTCTGGTTTTCTTGCCCCTGGAGGCTGGAGTTTGGAGTAACTATGGAAGCAGTCTTGAGAAAGCCGTTAACCCTCGAGGGTGTAGTTGTTTATCAACAAGTATATTCAAAAAATGGTTTTCAGTCAGGGCCTCGCTACCAATGGCAGCCTAAGCTAATTGTTAGAATAAAAATGTGATTTGCTTTCCCCTCCACTCAGAGAAATAGGAAACTCTAATTCACAGGTCATTTCTGGTGTTGTCACCAACTTGTGGTCTCAAATTAGGTTAGTCACCCCCCCCCACCTTCCTTCTCGAGTTGCTCGTCTGTTACCTGGGCTAATGCCTGAAACCTCACTTTGTTTCAGATTTTTTGAGAAACCATTTCCTTTATGGTGATGTACTTATCAGTCAAGTTTAGTGTGATTTAGTCTAGATATGAATTAGTATGAGCCGAAGCTGCACAATCAGGAAAAGTCATCTACAATTAGTCATGGCCTTTGTCCAACTGACATTAAGCACCATAATAGGAATAGAGAGAGTATAGTCTTGACCCTTTGGCCTCCTGGCCAGCCTTCTTACAATGATGAGCGTACCTGCAGTTTGTAACATGTGTGCTGGGGATATCTTTGTAACGGGTAGCTGGCAACACATCGCTTTGGGAAGAGGTGCTTGGCTCACGTCCGATTGCATCGGGAGCGGTCTGGGAGAGAAAGGGGTCGATAATGTGTGTGGACCCCTGAGGGACGGGGACCCCTGAGGGACAGGGTGATGGTGTACAAGGTTGTGAGTGCTACCCTCAGTAAAGGAATCTATAAGGGTGGGGAGACTCATGAGAAAAGAGGTGATTCTGTTGACCAGTCACCCTTGCTCAAACCAAGGCTGGGAAAGGAACCCAGCTCCTCCTGGATTGGATGAAAATATTGAATATTTTTTTTCCTAGCTGGAATTTGACAGGGTCAGTTCATGTCTGGGTTTTCAGCACTCTAAACAGGGCTCTTTTGTCTTGGGAGGCGGTCGGACTGGTTTTTCCTCCAGGCAGGTGCACAGAGGGCGGTTATTGTAGCCTGGAACACAAACACCGAGCCCCTCCACCCTCATCCACATACTCTCTCCAGCCTGGCTCAAGGAAGTAAAATGAACAATGACTCTTGCAACAGGCAAGCACTGTAAATGCCACTCCTGAATGAAATATTTCTTAAAACTTTGTATCCGTAACTTGATCGGCTCTTAAAACTTAATTATATGTCAGTGGAGAGGAAGCCATTGGCTCCTCCAGCTGTCCAGGTTGAACAAGAGCGCACAATGGACCATATCCGATTCGCAGCCATACTTAGGTAATCAGATTAATATCTCCTGAATTGAATTTACCCTTTTGATACGGACTCTTTCAGCTGCCTTGTTTCACATCTCAAATTTTGACCAAGCCGTGCGGCCTTTGAGTAAGTTCCCTGAAATCTATATGCGGGAAGCCTGTGCTCTTTGGAACACTTTTTGGGACGTGTACCAATTAAATCTGTTTCTGGCACACTTTTAATGGCATGCTTTCCCCCGAGTCAACAACTGCTCCAAAATCTGAGGTCATTTATTTAATTTAAAAGCAAAGGTTATGGAACAACCATTGCCGGCTTCACCAGCCAAGTCCCCGTGGCTTTGAAAGGGGAGATGAGGAAGGCGGAGGCTAATAAACTAAGATACTTATACACACAAAATAAGTTAAGTACTGTGTCTCTGTTAAATGAGTGTTGAACAGGGTTTGCCCACACCCACGCTGCCAACCTTCTTCCCCTTTCTCTTCAAACCAATCCCTTCCTTTTAGAGCTTGCTTACTCCAGAGGGAGTTTCACCCAGGGACTGCTGATCTCTCACAGGACATACATCTGGACTAGATTTTTGTCAGCTGGAGTTGAGAGAGAACTGTAAATGATGCAGCGACTTTTTCATCCTTATTAAATTTATTTATAGCCAGTCTGCAGCCAGGAAGCGGGCCTGAGCTCTTGATTGGATGTTCTCGAGGAACGCAGGGCAGATGGCATTTCCCCCCTGTTGTTTTCTAAATAATATCAAAGATAGTGTTACATCACTCCCAGCTCAGCACTGTTTGTGACCCCGAAGGACACTTCATTAGGACATTTTGTGCGTCACAATTCTCCCACCGTGTTAGCTTATCCAGCGTGCCTTCCTTTCTGTCAGAAAGAGGAGGAAATGTGCCTGGCACAACATTTGAAAAGCTGCAGTGATGGAGAGTCTGTGTCTGCTTTGAGACATAAACCAGTGTCATGGAGAGTTTCTTTGCCAGAGGAACTCAAACTGGGTCCCATTCTACCTTTCCCACTTAACAAACCTTCAAAGTTTGAGGCTGCCCCCCCCCAAAAAAAACCCAAAACAAAACAACAACAAAACCCTCATTCATTTTTTTCATTATTGAAATTAATACAAAAGGCTCTACAAGAGATATTTCTAAATACTTTGCTCAGCCCTTAGACTGTATTACATAACAATGCCTTAAGGGTTATATAATTAAAGAAACAAACCTTCTGACACAGTCTAATGAAGATTTCCTGTGGGCTCTGCCCAGCACTGTGATTTGAGATGATCCTTCGATTTTTCCCTCACTGGCACCTATAACTGCATTGTTTGTTTTGCTTTAAGGCTTGGGAATGAAGCTTGCTACCCACAGACATTTTCTTCTCCAGAGTAGAATCTGTTCAGCTTCTTGCCACCCAAGCCATCCTCCACCTGCACAGTGGAACTTACTATTGCTCCTCCTGCTGAGGGTCAGTCTCTATTGGGAAAGCGAACTGAAACCAAATGCACTTTTATTGGAAAAGCTGCCCCTGATGCCCACTCCCAGGCCTTCCTCCCAGGGAAGACTCTTAGGAAACAAGGGATCCCGCTGCGGTATCTCAGCACCTAGGGTCTCAGTCTCCCATCTACCTACAGATCCTCGCTGCAGCACAACAGCTCTTGCTCTGATGTTCCTGAATCACGGGAAGATGGGTGTTCCTAGAAATGTCAGCAGATTCTTCTGCATGTCATCTTGCTTGTGGAATAGGGAAGCCATTCTTAGAGCAACCCTCTTGTGAACTCAAGGTGGCCCTGTGTCCATGTCTGATGGAAAGCATCATCAAGGTGGGGGCAGGGGTGGTTGCTATCTACTGTTGAGCCAATGCAATGGTGTCACACTGGCCCTGGCAGCAAAAGGAGCCCCAGGGAGGTCATTATTTACTCTTATCACAGTTCAGAGCACTAGGTCATAAAATGGGAGAGCCAAAGGTAAAGAATGTTTGTTATCAAGTAGGAAAAAAGGAGAGATACAGAGATGAAGTGCAGAGAAAGGTGAAGGGCTTGGGGGTGCAGGGGGGACTTACCAGATGGGCTCTAGATTTGACTTCAGTGCTTTCAGGTGAAAATTACAGGTTGGGTGGGAGCAAAGAGTTTTCTGTCTATACTTAGAATCAGCCACATAATTTTAATAAAATAATAATAATAATAAACACTTGTATTAAGTCTCCCTAAAGTTTTCTTCCTTTTTATCCTAACTTTCTCTCTCTCTCTTGCTCTTTCTTCTCTCTCTCTCTCTTGCTCTCTCTTCTCTCTCTCTCTTGCTCTCTCTTCTCTCTCTCTCTTTCTTGCTCTCTCTCTCTTTCTCTCTTGCTCTCTCTCTATTGGAATTGGAGCCATGTCCTTGATACACTCTGTCCCACCTCAAGCACCAATAAGCCAATACAGATAGCAGTGAGCTACATCCCATGTGCCTCTCCCCTCTTTTATTTATTTACTTATTCCCTGTGTGGGGGTATTTTGCCTACATGTATGTCTGTGCACTCTGTGTGTGCCTGATGCCCACAGAAGCCAGAAGAGGGCTTTGAATCCCCTGGAACTGGAGTTACAGGCGGTTGTTACCCTCCATGTGGGTGCTGAGAACTGACCCTAGGTCCTTTGCAAGAACAAGTAGTGTTCTTAACCACTGAACCATCTCTCCAGCCCCTCCTTCCATTTTGAGGCAGTATATCACTGAGTTCCCAGACTGAATTGAAGTTCTTATGCAGCCTATGTAGGCCCCAAATTTGCAATCCCCCTGCCTCAGCATCTTGACTAGCTGGAATGGCAGGCACCTGTCATCATACTTAGCAAAGCAGCATTTTAATTTATTTTTATTTTGTGTGTGTGTGTTATGGAGGTCAAACGGTAACTTTGTGGAGTTGGTTCTCTCCACCCATCTTTTCATGGGTTGTGGAGATTGAACTTATGTCAATAGAATTTACCCACTGAACCATCTCACCCAGCTTCAAAGCAGCATTTTCAAACGCATTGTGGTTGCTATGAAAGGTCCCAGCTAATGGAGGTTAAATGTCTGTCAAAGATGTGGACATGAACGAACACCGTGGTATTAGACACTGATAAAGTTCGTTCCTCTGCCAAAAGAAGTGAGTGATGACGGGGAGATCCCAGCTCTGGCGCCTGGTAGGATATGGCGATGTTAAAGAAGGAAGAATTTTAAACATATAGGAGACCCTATATAAGTTAACTTGACTGGCTATCGTGGGGAAACATAATATGATGAAAACATAAGAGTGTCTTTAAGGTGATAGTTGATGCTATAATATTATGCGAGTTTGGAGCCATCATCATACAAGGAAATTTTTTCATCTATAATTCTGTTACCTATAATTTAAAGCTTAAAAGAATAAGTGGATTTTGGCTGGGTGCGGTGGCACATGCAGGTAACCCAGCATTTAGGAGGCCGAGGCAGAATGATCAGGAGGTCAAGGTCAGTTTCAACTACAAAATGGGTTTGAGGCCAGCCTGGGCTTTATAAAACAGTTTCAAAACAAACTAATGAAAAAGTGAGCCAGGCGATGGGGGCGCACGCCTTTAATCCCAGCACTCGGGAGACAGAGGCAGCCGGATCTCTGTGAGTTCGAGACCAGCCTGGTCTACAGAGCTAGTTTCAGGACAGGCTCCAAAGCCACAGAGAAACCCTGTCTCGAAAAAAAAAAAAAAAAGAAAAGAAAAAGTGAGGTTTCAACCAGCATCCAATTTGTTTCCTAACAGATGGCTCCTGCCTTGGTAAAGCCGGTGAGAATGCCGGCATCTCTAGCTACAATTCCTCTTCCTCTGGCATCTGTAGCCTCAGGATGAACAGCATAAAATTAAAATGAGATACCTTGTGCCCTCCAGGATGGAAGGGCTCACACCAAAGCTTTGTAAGCTATTTTCCCCTTAGGTATCCAAACTCAACGTCCTCTTGCCACCTGATGAGTCTCTTTCCACCCTTTTTGGGTATATTGTTTGTAAATCCATGAAACCTATAAGCCACAGGACAGATAAGACCAACTATTAAGTGACCCATGCCTTGTCAGGGGCAGGGTCACAAGTCTTGAGGTCAGACAACCAACTGTATATGATGAGGGCATAAGACAAGTCTTTAAAAACAAAGTAACTTTCTCTTTGAGGAAAGATAGTTTGTCTGAGAGAAAATGAAACTTCCCAGAGTGGAAGGCAGCTTTGTATCCGAGGACTTGTGCTAGACTGTTCTTCTGCCCCTTCTCAGAAGTTCTTCTTTGAACTGTTTCACTTCCTCGTCACAGATCTTCCCCAGACACCAGCTGGTATGCAGCCTCCCTTGTGGAGAGTCTGAGCCGTGCTGTTCGCCTAGCCCAGAGCTCATGTTGGTCATTGGCTGTTCGTTGCAGATAAACCTGTGAAGCCTTCCATCCATTGCCCTTCCTTTCCTTGTACACCTCATCTTTACAGCGTGAGACCCAACCTCTTCAGCAGCTTGCTTGGAGGGGAGGAATGCAGAGTGGATTGTTGATGCCATGGCAACCTTGCTAATGGCAGTCTAACAAATCTTCCATCATTTAGTCTTGTTTAAGGAAAAAGCAATAAAATTATCCTAATAAACTACCTCCAAATGCCTTAATGAGACTTAATAAGGCCAACCGGGAAGTAGGCAATGGCTGTTCCAAAAGCTTGATACCTAAACATCTGTGCATACCGTTTTCTCTCATCTCTTACAAATAGATGATAATTTACATCAGGAGAATGTTCGGGAACAACGGCCTCTTTTTTCCCAGGAACTCTGGCCACAGTGTTCCTGTTGTCCACGGTAAATGGAAATGCCAGTAGTCGTGACTTAGACTATCTGAATCCTTGCTCTTCTGAGGAACTCACGTTCTGTTTTCAGGAGCAGCCTGCTCTACTATAATCCTTGCAGCATATCACCTGAAGACCAGCGTTGCCCACTGCTGGCGGCCTGCAAAGGCAGCGATGCAGCTTCAGCGCTTCCTTCGTAGATGTTGTCTTTTAAGAGAGGGAAGAAGTTGAAGAGAAAACAAGTAGTTATTGACACCAAACATTGCAATTCAATAAGTAGACCCCCTGAAGCTTGGCACTGCTATCTCCATTCATGTTGAGCATATCCCAGATTCATTTATGGAGGTAACTATCTTCCATTTAAAAAGGCCCGACCCAATCCATTTGGGACAGTAGTACAGTGGAGGATAAATAGAGTTTTGTTTTGCATTTTAGCTAGTGCTAAAATGTAAGTCACAAACACCGGTGGTAAGATCACTCAGGACGTCTACACTAATTATGCCAAGTTAGTGAGAGCACCGTGGAGGAGCTCCCGGAGCCCCCTAGCTGCCTGTGTCCCTGTGCCTTCAAAGCGGAGTAGAGAACACATCTACTGTTCTTCTTCCCATTGTCTTCCTGCTGAAAACACATTGCAAACCAAAGTCCAGAGGGAAAAGGCTCTGCTGCTGTGTCTTTGTCCCACTCAGCCATCAAGGCTGGAGAGGAAGGACAGATCAGTCTTTACATCCATCCTCCCCATCCTCCCACCTTGTAAACCTGCAGGAGTCATCAGAGTGTCTGGTACCAGGTACACGTCTTATTTCCAGTGAACAAGACAGTCAGATGTACAAGGAGAAGAGAGGAGGGAGTGTGGAGGAGGAGGAGTCAGAAGGAAAAGACAGCACAACTCTGGCCATTAGTCAAGTAGTTCTGGCTTAGGAGCAATTCTTTTCTACAGGTGCTGCCAATATATCCTCCAGCTTGGAGTGTTTTTCCTTCCTACATCTTATTATTTTTTATTTATTTAGTGATGTCATAACTTTTCTATTTTTAGAATTAGTGGAAGATAAAAACGTTGCTAAGAGCAACTTGAATGGTATTGAAAGTATTAGGGAAGAAATGGAGCAGGGATTATTAGCAAACAGCCTGGTTGTAAACACTAGGCCTAAAAATTGACAGTTCAGGCCAGTGGACCATCTCCAGTGCCTATGATTTAAACACACACACACACACACACACAAGGTCTCCTGGTTAGGATGTCTTGAAGAGTCAGAACCTGGGGTGGCAGAATCAGAAGCTGCTGATTTCCGGCCTTACGCACCAGGCACCAAATGCTTTAGTGATCCCTTTCAGAGTTAATGGGGAAAGGGTAGGATATAAATTTGAGGTCTTTGCTCAGTGTGTGTGTGTGTGTGTGTGTGTGTGTGTGTGTGTACGCGCGCGTGTGTGTGCGTGTGAGTGTGTGCCTTTGTGCCTTTTCAGATGCAGATGCACGCGTGGATGTCGGCATACAACTATGGAGGTGGTTCTTCCCCGACTCCTCAGGGACCCAGCCTAGGTTGTTAGGCTTATGTGGTGCCTTTGGCCTGAGACATCTTGCCAACCCCTTTGCTGTTCTCTTATTCAAAATGCTGTTTCTGTTCCGAGCAGCTGATCCCAATTGTACTTGCTTCTACCTGTTGATTCTGGTGTTCTGCATGGGAACCAGGCTGCATGGCCATGGCGCCTTCCCATCTGCCTCCTTTGTGAATCGCTCCCTCATTCACTGCCTCCAACTTGGGCCCCAGAGAGGGATCCAGCAGCTGAGTGTCATTCTCTTGGGCCTTGGCCCAGGCACACATCTCTTTGGAAGGATGACTGAATCCCATTCTTCAGGCTGAAGTTCCTCTTGATTAGCAGTCCCCTTTGTGTGCTGTTCTTAGCGGCTCTCTGTCTCTCATGGGTAGCTTACAGGGATGTGTTTGAGAGTTCCTTCCAGCTGGGAAACTGCCCAGCTCCCACCAGCTGAGTTGGGGGATGACTTCCCTTTAGTTCCGCTGCCTGGGGACTACAAGGACCCTACTTCCAGCCTGGCCACAGTGGCCCTTTTCTGCAGTGCAAATTTGGCTCTGGATTCCGGTTTTCATTCTTCTGCCATCTGGGCGTTTTGAGCACCCCTCTTATCTTAGTACCTTGGCACTCAGGACCACATGTCATCCTATCATGGAGAGGGAAACAAAGGAATCCTTCACCTCTGGCTTTAGTTCCCCTGGAGCCATCATCGCTGGAGTGACAGTTAGGGAGATTGTGAGAGCTGTATAGATCTACAGTGATGTAAATGGTTTTGCTGATAGAGAACATGCAGAGCCGGTGACAATAGCTAGGATTGTTCACTAGCTTCCTTCTCTGCCGCGCCGCCCCCCCCCCCCCACCTCCAGGCTAATTTGAAATCTAGGAGAAAGAAAAATAAAGACCTAGAAGACTAAGCTTAGGACTGGGTGTGTCATGCAAGTGAGTATAGCTCCCTACTAAGAATTCTGGGTACCAGTTACCTGGAGTGGGGGTACCATTATCAAGGAGGTGATTTTCCCAGGGTAAGCCTCCTCCATTCCTCGACTTCATGATTTGTGGTAGCAGTGGTCTCCATTCTCTCTCCTCTTATTTACTTATTTATTCTTAGCATGCCCCAAACCCTGGGTTTGAGCCCCAACACCATTCCATGGGCATGACGAGCTTTTCAGATTCCTCCTTCTTCCTCTTTAACTGCTGGTTTGGGAAGGGTTGGTTGGATCAAAGTCACTCTTCAGAGAAGCATCTGGAAAAATTAGTTCAGGCATCCTAATGGCAAGTTCACTATAATTGTCTTAACTAGAGAAAAATAAGCATTTGACACAAAGACAGTCTGTCCCACTCCCACCCCCACCCCAGCCTCTGGCTCTCAGGCATTCATTCTGATCTTCACTCTGCCCAAATAGCTCTTGGAGGAAAGGTTAACAAAACAGCCTTAGTCGACTTCTCAGGATGTCTCAGCAGTGGGGAGGTGGGACGCGCCTTTGCAAGGGACTCTTACAGCGCCTGTGCACTTCAGAGAATCCGATTTCACGTTAGTGGCTGATCATTTAGTTCCTAGCATTTATGCACTGTAGAAATCCATATTTGATGCTTCAGAGCAGTACGATGTTAAAATACCATCTTGGTTTTGGTGGACAAAGGGCCACCTCATCCCATACCACATTGATGGGCATTATTGTTTTGATACTGGTTAAAACCACAGAGACAAAGGGAAGGCCAAGGATTTCATTCATGATAGTCCTTTTGGTCCTCTGGCCTCTGTGACGGGCATTGGTGGTCACTTTCCTATAAAACACGTGACCAATTTGACCAGAATCACAGGTTCTAAATTTGGCTTCTATTCTCCACCCACTACTGCCACCGGTAGTTGTCAAAACCCAGTCAGTGTGCTGTAAAAAGCTGGCTGTTGACACATGATGTGGGCTCCCAGACAGCTTCTGGCCTTCATCTTGTTTTACTTGCCTGTCTTAGTCATCAAGTGAGGGTTAGCTCTCCACATGTAAAACTGACCTCTCCTGTTGACTGTTTCTTTCCAAGAATTAGACTTCATTCATCCCTGGCATTGTGTTGAATGACCAAGCCTGTTTAGAATATCGAATTCTTGTTCCTAAAGTGTAGAGACGATGCACTGACCTCTATGTATCTGTAAGTGAAGAAGGAATGTATAGTCTCTAGCACAGGCTGATCCTACCAAGTGGTTTGAGGTAAAAGCCCATCCTTTTTCCTTTTAGAAAATGTTTGGAACAGCTTGGCAGCAGGTCTGGGGCTGATAGTTAATCTAAGAACTATAGCTTTCTTCCACATAGGAGATTAAATGCCTGCTTGGGGTCAGATCAAAGCCTACCTCCTGTACCATCTCATAGGACAAAAGGCCCCATGTTGGGCCAGCATGGCGGTCTCTGCATGTGTTACTCCCTCTGTCTTAAAGGAGACCTTTTTGCGTTGGATCACCAGAGTTTGTAGCTCTTTGCTCATAGCAAAGCTCTCCTTTCACTCACGCTGTCTTTGTTATCGCTCTTCTACCAGGAAAACAAGTTGCTGTCTTCCAGAGTTGGCGAAGATCAGTACGACAGGGTGTTTCTGAACAAGAACAGTCACACTGCTCTCTGGGTAGCGTATCTTAACCATAAAGCGCATTTTCTGTAGGGCATCAGCAAATATAGTTTATGAACTGATCCTCTGTTTCCTTTGAATCTCACCAAGACCGTTTAGGTGTCGTCTCTCTACTCTCCATCTGTAAAATGGAAACACTGGGCCAGACGGTGGTAGCACACACCTTTAATCCTAGCACTTGAGAGGCAGAGGCAAGGCAAATCTCAGTGAGTTCAAGGCCAGCTTAGTCTACAAAGTGAGTTCCAGGACCGCTAGGACTGTTACACAGAGAAACCCTGTCTCAAAAAAACGAACGAAAGAAAGAAAGAAAGAAAGAAAGAAAGAAAGAAAGAAAGAAAGAAAGAAAAGAAAAGAAAAGAAGAAAGAAAGGAGCCCAGAGCATCCTGCTCAGCTTAGAGGAATGACAGCAAAGAATTCAGGCGTTGTCGGAGCCGTGCTGCTGCAGACATTTTACTTTTTCTAAGTTCTTCATTTCGCCTACCCAAGGGAATCTGGACAGTGTACAACTGAGGACAGGGCCCAGGGGGTCCACAGCCAGGTTGAACTGGACAAACAAAATGGAACTGGTCCCAGTTTACCAAGCCGGCACAGATCATGGGGAGCCACTGGTGAAAATCTGCTGGAGCTTTGATGGTGGCCTTTGGAGATACTTGAATAATTTGAAACCATTCCCATGGCAGGCCCAGGGAAAGGTCTTCCTTTAGCCAACACGCAACATTAGGCAGAAGAAACAGGGCCTTTCTGGCTGATTTGGCTGTGGGTGGGCCTTTTCCCACATGTTTCTAATTAGGGGATGGAAGAAAGAGGAGATATTCTGTGGGGACTCTCCTTTCCCTCTTTGCTCTGAGACAGAACAGCAGTGTCTTTGTGGTGACCTTTGCAGAGCTGTTTACATTTGGTGACCTGCCTGCACACTCCCGCTAGAGCAGACTCACCTCCCAGCTAACAAGGAGATAGCTCTCACTGTGGAGTCCAGATGAAAATTAAGAAGGTTCCCTGTTGTCCAGACAACTTTTTATAGATTTATTGAGGTTAATGTATATACCATAAAATTTATCCATTGTTAGTATACAATTCAGTGATTTTTTTTTTAGTAAATTTATGGAGCCTCGATCCAATTTTAGAACTTTACTTGGATTGATTTCAGAAATAGCAACAATCATAATTGGAATGCAAGTTGAGCTGAATTGCAGACTAAAGGCGATCTAGGGAGGGGCCACCCAGGAAGCCTCTTGAGACATCACGTTTCAAACCCAGAGTACACAAAGTCTTGAGATTAGCATTTGCATATAGGAAGATTTTTCCATAATTTTGCTTTTCAAATGACAAGATTTCGCTACAAATACTGAGCAATTGTTTGCTGTAGAGTCTCCCTCGCATGTCAACCTCAGTTCATGGTGCCTGGTTACAAAGAGGACGTACGGAAAATGAGAACATAAGCTCTCCTCGGGAATTTATAGGTACCTTTAAACATCTGACCAAACATTTATCTCAAGTACCGCTCATCTTAGGCGCTGTAGACACTCAGTGAAACGAGGTGCTTACTGTCAAGAGCTAATTGTCTGGTGACTTGTGTGCTCATTTCCCCGTAACATCATGAGTTCTTCAGTAGACTGTATGGAATTGAAAGGCCATCTAAAGACTCCTTAGAGGAGATGTTACCAGAAGAAAAGATGTCTTAGTGGTTAAGAGCCCTGGCTGCTCTTACAGAGGGACTGGCTTCAGCTCTCAGAGTTGCAGTAGTTCACAACTCTCTGTAACTCCAGTTCCAAAGGATCCAACACCTTGTTCTGGCCTCTTCTAGAACTGCATGTATATAGTATACTTATAGACAAGCCACTTATACATATTTAAAGAATAAAATGATTTAATCAATTAAAAACAGCATAAAAGACTTTTCTTTGGGTAGGACATGATTCATGCTAGGCTGTTAAGCTGGACCAGTTCTGTCTGTCCAGTTCAGCCTGGCTGTGAACCTTTGTGCCATGGCCCTGAAGTCCAACATGAAAAGGACGGCAGTGTCGCCTGCCTACCTTCTAGAGCGTAATCTCTTACTTGAGTAGCTTTAGGAGAACAATTTATGAAGGCAAACAAAACAACCGCAGAAAGTGTTTGCTGAAAGTTGCCAGCGTGAATATGCCTAGCTTGAAGATGGTGAAGACCTAGGTTTGTTTGAAGGTATTTGGAAAGTAGGAAATATCCTTGACTCCTAGTCAGAAGTGGGATGAACTCCGATGGTTTTGATGTTACCAGGGAAGAGGAGCTTTGTATTTGCTGGTCCACCTACTGTGTGGCCTTGTTCGTGACATAGTCAACCTCTCTCTGGGATTACTGGGAATGGCCATACTTCATGTGGAGCCAGAGACAATGGCCAATACTGCTGAACATTGCCCTTTGAGTCCCAAAGGTTAATATCATAGTATTTAGTGGCACTGACCTTGCCAGAAAAGTACTGTTTCATTTGGGGGCAATGTAATTTCTGTATTTCTTTTTCATAAAGAATAAGGAAGAGAGAATTTTGGAAGAACATGTCTTAGCCTATTGGCCTTTCTAGACAACCAAAAAAAGTAAATCTTAAAAAAAAATCTTAAAAATGTCATATCTTAAATGTCAGCCTACCAATAATTATTTAGATGCCATCAGAGGGGAAATCCCCTCCCATTGCTATTTTTTATCTAGACTGAGATAAAATTAAAAAATTTTTTAAATTAAAAAAATTCCAGTTTGGGTAAATGATTGCTTTTTAAAGCAAACACAAGAAAAGCATATGAATTTAGAACTGTATTACTGAGAAGTAACAGACCTGGAAACTGTGTGTGGGGTTTTGTTTTTGTGCTTTGTTTTCCAATGTAATACTAATTATGGATGGGAAGCTTGGCTTCTCCACTCTGCATGTTTAAAAGGGCAAGTTTTTAGACGCTGGTAAGGTTTGTCAAATAAAATTCAGAATGCTCAATGAAATGATTTTAGAGAAACCACATATAATTAATATAAATACATCCAAGCTATTATACTATGATGTACCCATACTAAAAAAAAATCATTCACTGCCTGAATTTTGTTCATTTATTTATTTTAGCCAAGGTCTCATGTAACCCAAGCTAGCCTCAAACTTGCTACAAAGCCAGGTCTTAAACTTATAGACCTCCAGTGTCTACCTCCCAAGTGCTGGGATTATAGACATGGGCTATCAAGCCTAGCATTTTCTGAAATGTAATTTTAATTGAGCCTTATATACTTATTTTTGACAAATCTGGCACCTTTATGGCACTTCTACAATTAAAAAAAATACTGCCAAGAAGCTTAGGAAATTTTATAATTATTGAAAGTCAGAATCAAGTTTAAGCTAAAAGAAAACATAGGAGCCAAAACTGTGAGCCCCAAGCCAATTGTCTCAGTGATATAAGTTCTTTCTCATCCTTTCAACTTCATGTGGCTCACTCTGTGGGTCCATTCCTATTGAAAGTGGCCTTCTTACTGCTCCTTATAGACCCCTTGTATGGCTAAACTCAGTTTGTTCCAAACTGGGGCTCTCTTTTGAAAGTCAAGGTTCTTGAATGCCTTAGAATATTCTGAACCCACCTAAATTCTTGCTTCTGTAAATCAGCCCAGTGAGGTGGAGTCCTACTAGACATGTCTCAGAGAATAGTGATAGCTGTTATTTACCGAGTGCTTCCTACATCAATGCTTTACTCCATCACATACCTCTCCCTTGAGTTTACGTGTTAAATGGGTGTTATTTCGATTTTAGAAACAAGGAAACAAAGACAAGAGAGCTTTAGTAATTTGAGACACTGAAGAGCAGAGCTGGCATAAATCAAATGCTGAAGTCCTGCCGCTAACCACTGTGCTATGCTGCCTCAGGTTGTACCTTAGAGCCCTGCTTTCCCAACTTGCTCCCCAAGCCCCTGGCTTGCCTTGCTGCCAGAACCATCCCTTCTTTTCCTTGTCCCTTATTGGGTAGAATTTGATATAGAACTTCTCACCCAGAATTGGTCCTGCACAATCTTTGCCTGTGTGTCCTGCAGAAATCTGAGCACTGCAGAATGTTAACCTTGAATGCTTCCTGTTGTATATAAAATTGCTTAAACCTTGAGAAATACAAAGCCCAGGATCTTCATTAAAATACTGCTTAATGTGTTTTCCTTTTGCCCTCTGGGGTGGTTTGAATAGGGATGGCCCCCATAGGCTCATATATTTGAATCAGTTTGATCAGTAGAGAGTGGTACTATTTGACAGGGATCAGGAGGTGTGGCCTTGTTGGGGTTAGTGTGCCACTGGAGGTGGGCTTTGGGGTTTCAAATGCTCCAGCTGGGCCCAGTGTCCCTCCCTGCTGCCTATGGATCTGGATGTAAAACTCTCAGTTCCTTCCCAGCACCATGTCTGCCTGTGTGCCACCATGCTTCTTGACATGCTATGCCTGGAAATCAGCCCCAACTAAATGGTTTCCTTTATAAGAGTTTGTATAGTCACGTTGTCTCTCGCAGAAACAGGACAATGACTGAGACACCATCCTTAAAGGGGCTCTAGACTCTCCATGGAGCAGCGCACAGGTAAATAGCTACCAGCTCCAAGATATGGAAATCACATGATTGACCCAAAATGGCTGCTGCTGTAACTGCAGAGTGACTGTAGTTCTCAGCCAAGGCAAAGGGCTCCTCTTTGCTGCCCCTGCCACTCTGCCCTCTCAGTTCTTCTTGGTTAAGAGTACCAAAAAATATCTATACCACCAAACCCCATTTTCTTCTTTTAACACTCTGGTTTCCTCCTCATGTAAAGTGACTAGTCGGCATTTTGGTCTTATTGTGTAAAAAGTTTTATTTGCTCCAGCTGGAAAAGTTCATAAAATTAGCCATTCCATCCCATCATCTGCTGTGGTCACAGTCATTAAGTGTCAAATATCTCCATGGGTGGGGTCTACCATGTAGCCCAGTGACATTTCTTAAGCTTGTGGGTTATGGACCCAAGGGTCTGGAGGAATGTCTGTCTTTGGGTCACGGGGAGAACGCTGCAAGTTTTCCCAGCCCTTCCCAGACTCACAGCCCTTCTCTCCTCTGGCTCCCCATGCAGTGGTGCAGCAAGCCCTGCCTTCCTCAATACCCCACCCCTGCAGCAAGTCCTATCTTCCTTGTCCCCTGGTATCTCAGTGTTTAAAATCAAAGCTAACCAATTCAAAAAGGAAACCTAAAGCAAAAAGCAGGAAATGGAGGTAGAGGTGGTGAGGCCGAATGTTGCAGTCGACTCTGCCTTAGCCCTGCACAGCTGGGAAGAAGCAGTCTCCTCTCTGTTCTCAAAAACTAGTGCAGCCTTGGTTGCCCCTCCCCCTGGCCCTGCTCCCCATGCCCCTCTGTCCTTTTCTCTTCATCTCCCAGTGCAGGTCTAATCTGATGCTTTATGGTCTCTCTTTCCTCCATGAGTGCTGGAATGCCAGTGCCATGGGGGCTTTGGGGAACATGTTAGTAAGTGGTAGTCTTAGAAGATTTCAGAAGCTCTCTGGGAAGACGCTTTTGATTAGTTTTGCCCTTGGCATTCTGTTGCCTCTTCGGGGGCTCAGCAAACAGCAGGATTTGATCCGTAGTCAGCAGGAGAGGCAGCAGCAGTATAGACCTTTAAAGTGATCATTCTGGCTCCAAAGTGATGTCGTGAGGAGCCGAGGAGTTGACATTTAACAATCTCCAAGAACATAGTTTGTACACAGTGAACACTATATTAAATACACATAAGTAAAAATAATGATAATATTCTTCTTTTAATTCATGCCTAAAAGACAACATTGAACTTCTGCCTGATAGCTTATAGGTTTGAACTAGATGCAAATGTCAATTTGCATGGATTAAAATCACACATTCTATAATTTAACTCAAGGATTTTGATAGTCTGTCCAGGCTTGATGGCTTCTCAGTGCATTTTGGCATCATGCCTGTTTCAACTCCCCATTCCACTTTCCTCCCCCCGCCCCACATGTATCCATTGCTCTTGCTGCCCTTTCCTCACATGGCCTCTCAGCATGCATGGCCCTGTGCTGGCAGGCTTCTACTTGAACACAAAGTCTAAGTCTTAAGTCCTATTGAGGTGTGAGGCCTACATTTCTGATCCTTGTGCCATTCTGTAAGTTTTGCACATGAAGTGATATAACTCACAAGTGATGGATTCTAGCCATATGTTGTGATTGTCTGACTTGAACTTGAGCCAGGTGGGGAAGGTTTGGTCTAGATCCGAGGGGCACCTAATAGCTAGCGTCTTGCCTTCCAGGTTTCACAGATGCGCTCGGTAGAAAGGCAGGCCCTCTTTCTTTGTGCGGTGACAGTTAAAACTGCCAGAAGCGGTCTCAGTGGAAACAGACGCTTTGAGGCGAGTGGCGTGAGGAAATGCACTGGGATTTGAGTCTGGGCTGATGGGAAGGAGGGGTGTCTGCAAGCGGACAGCAGAAGGTGTTAACTTTGCATGATTACCAGGAGCGTAGTACCTTGAAACATTGGCTAACCTGTACTTTGTGTACTGATGTGAAGGGCCGCCTCTGCTGAGGGAAAAGTAAGTAAACACGGAGCTGGAGGAACCCATGGAACCACTTCACAAAGGTGCGCAGCGGAACTGAATGGGAGTGTGCATTGGTGGCTCCCGACAGACAAGCCAGGCGTGTGCTCTTTTATAGCCTGTGCAGGTTCTTCCTGAATAAGTAAACTATGTGGGGGGAACGACTTTTCTAGAAGCAAATTCTGCCAGTGCTGCAGTAGAATGACTCACACACCCTCACTGTCATAAATGTACTTATGCAAACCCATGGAGCCATGAACCCTCGCATGATGGAGATACAGTTGGAAACGTAGTTGGGTGGATTAAAAAAGTACTGTGCTCATCATGCCCTGGACTTTGGGGTACTTTTTCTGTTTATTAGATGCATGGTTTTAATAACCTTTGCCAGTTTGCATTTCAGAAGGAAGGGGCTGGGTGAAGAGAACATTTCTTGCTTTTATAGGTCAGCCTTTAGCGGCTCACAGGCAGAAGTTGCATCCCTCCAGTAGAGCACAGTGATGAAATAAACAGACATTCTTGGACTCAAAGGTAGGGATTCCCAGGAAGCCCATGGGATCTGGGAAAGGCAGCAGACTAGAGGGATGTACTATACAGGTGGAAACGTCGCTAGCGTCCGCTGGGCAGCCTGAGGATGATGAAGACTGCCCTCGGTGCCACTGAGGACAGAGCCCTCACTATGTACCAGGTACTGGCCATCGAGTCCAAAATCGAGGCCTGCCAGACACGAGGCACAGAACAAACAAAAGAGGTGTCAGGGAAGCCTAGCGTGCACTGGGGAAAGTGGTGCACAGATGCTTGACATCCTCAGAGTGAAGCAGCGACAGAGACATCTGAGTATTCAAGCTTGACCTTTAGCCAAGAGCTCCACTGCTAAGAGAACATGCAGAAAGAATCCAGAGGCTCTGTTGACCAGAGGAGACAATTTTGAGTTTTTCAAAGCTACATAGGCAGCCTCAAACATCAAGGAAGAAGCTGAGAAAAAGCTAGCACAGATACGTCCAGTCACTAGTGACTCCTAGACTCCTCTGAGTTCTAGAGAGTGAAAGCAATAGTCATGCTTACTGTGATTTGACAAGTACCCAACGTGTCAGTAAACAGAGTAGGATATTCTTATAGCAGAGTTTTGGCAGCTCTCAAAGAACATCTGCTTTTCTACTGTAAAGTCCACTGGGGTGAGGTAGGGATGGGTCATCCAAGCTCAGGAAGACTTAGCAAATCCTGTGCTCCCAGCTCACACACATCTGGGTTGTCGCTTGATGAACTTTCCAGGTGTCATCTTACGAATTCTGCTTATCCCTGTTATCATGGAAACCACAAAGTCAGTTTCATAGTAGCTTGTCTTTTTCAAAATCCTATGCTTCTCTCCCCACTCATCTCTTTATCTCTAATACCTGCCACCCAGTCCAGCACACAGTTAGGTCCAGAATGGGGACTCGTCCATTTTGGATGAGCTGACCCTGGGCTCAGATGATAACTTGCTCTGGTTGTCAAGCTGCATTTTCTGATGATATGAAAGACTATAACTTATGTCTTCATATCATGCAATAAATTATTTATGAGGGAAACTTTTGTCTTACATTTCAGGTTAGTGATGACTATTTCTCTCTCTATTTTTTTTTTACCAAGTGCTTCACTTTTTCATTTCTCCCATTAATTTTTCTTCTCTATATTTATAATCACATTTTCTTTTCTTATAGCTTATCAATTCCTCAGCTGCCTTTGGCCTGTCTATTCATACTTGATCTCAGTGGACTTTAGAGCTCACCACAGTTGTTCCTCACCTTGCGAGGGATTCTATTCCCATGACTGTTTTAGGGAGAAACTGATTGTGATGTCTATGGTTCCCTCAGGGAAGCTAGCACAGTAACTGACCTGCCACTCATTCGCCAAGTGCCTGCCAATAACAGTCCATTCAAGAAATGGGTATTTAATGGCAGCAGAAAAGCGGCTAAGAGATCAAGCACTTAAGTGGGACGGTAAAGCTCATCATCAAGGCCACGAAAGCTTCTTTAGATTGAAGGCGATCCACGTTGAGCATCCCTAATTCAAAATCTAAAATGCTCCCAAATCTGTATCTTTTGAATGTCAACATGATACCAGACAATTCTACTCCTGGCCTCAAAGTCAAAATATAGACACACTAAAAATAGTTACATAAAATATCTTCAGGCTCTGTGTGTAAAGTATACATGAAGCACCAATGAATTGCATGCTTCGGCAGTCACCCTTCCCATTCGTATGAAGTCTGGGTAGGAATGAATCTTCATCAGATTTCCTTCAGAGTACTTTGTGTCCTCCGCCTTTGCACATCAGAACTGTCTGCTCCGAATGACACAGAACATCTCGGTTACTTTTTTAACCTGTAGACCTTGAGCTATATTTATCTTTTGGTGTGGTGAAGGTACATAGCTTTCATCAGAATGTCAAAGGGGAAGTCCACGTTCCAAAAATAGGTCAAAACCCACCGCAGAAACATCACTGGGGCTCTATTAAGAAGAGTGAAGCTGGGTATGGTAGCTAGAACACGCTTATTATCCCAGCACTCAAAAGACAAGACAGGAAGATTGAGGTCAGCCAGAGATGTATAGAGCAAGTTTAAGGCCAGCTCAGGCTACTTAGGGAGACTTTTTCTCCAAATGAATGAATGGATGAATGAATGAAGGAATGAATGAATGACATGGGTGAGAGAAAAGCCAGGTGTGCAGTGGACATGCACAGCTAGAGTACATGCCTACAGCTCCCCATAGCCCCTTTACCATCCCCTGGACCTCAGACTTCAATACCATAATTCACATCAGCCAGTGCTCACTAAGTGCTGGGCGTTTTGCTCATTGTGGGTGCACAAGGCATCATTCTTGTGCAAGTGCTCGTTGAGGTAATGAACTGATCTCGCAGAGTTCTCAAGACTGTCCTGGGCAGCATGAACAAGCGCTGCTCCTTCCACCAGCAGTGAAAAGAATGGGGCGGCAAGCTGTGAGGACATCAGGGCTTTGAGGGCAGGGAAGAGGGGAGCCAGCCTGGACTACTGTGATGAAAGCCAAGCTGACTGGGTTCCAGGAGTGTGTATCCATGTGGGGTCACAGCTAGAAGAAGGCTTTGTTGATCAGAGATTTCTTGTGCCTAGGCTTGGCCTGCATTCGGTTCTAATAAAGAGAATGACGAATGTCAGAACTAGACATAAAAAGAGGTGCAGGTTGCCTTTAGGACATTTTCTATAACAAAATGTCTCTTTCTTCAGCTTAATGCCTTCCATATTGTATCAGCTAGCATGTTTTCAGGAAAGAGATGGCATAATCTAATTAGGATGGTTCAGAAGACTTGTGTAATCAAGGGAGTGTGTTCAAGGAGTGGGGAGGCAAGAAGAAACCTATAGGACTGTGCAGTACTATAGGGGTACTTACAAGTGAGCCCCATCAGCAACCTCCTTCCTGACTCTTGCTGCTGAGTCCTGTTGAGGTGATCCATACAGCCCAGGCTCCAAAGGCAGAGGTGGAGTGGAGGAGGGCCAAGACGAGATCTAGAGAGACACTCAGTCGATGCCTGGCAAGTTTGCTTTTATTCTTGGTTTTAGAAGTAAACGTATGTGTTTCCACTTTACTCATTTGAGCAAGCTAAAGTTTTAATAGCTTCTGCCACAGTTATCGTACTCTCAATTTGATGATCTCAGATATTTTCCTCACTGTCTGATCAGTTTGGTTTGATTTTTTTTCCCATAAAAAATTATATAGAAATTAACCTCTTTCCTCCAAAGCAAACAATGAATAAAAAAGCTTTTCTTTGGAAATGTGTCTTCTTGCACAGGGAACCACTCCATTTCCTCTGGGTTTCTCTTCTCTGCTTTCCCCTTCTGTGTTTAGGCTGAGACATCCAGCATGGCACACCCCCAGCCCTTCTCAGCCAATGTCCTGGAGGGAGCCTACTAAAGTCCCTGTTTCTCCTGTTTTCAATAACAAAAGCCGTAAGATTATTTTTATTATTTACAAATATTTTTGTAATTAATCTAAGGCTGTCCATGGAACCAAAGGTAAGCAGACTGCAGTTATTTTGATTTCTAAGAATTATAAGTGAAAGTGAATCTTAAAGAAAGTATTATTAAAACAAAGAGTAGAATAATCATAAATTATTATCAGTTTATAATAGCAAAATGTATGAACCGTAAAAGGCACAATAAAGTAAAATTTAAAAGCCAGTCAGTGTGCCTTAGTAAACATGATTATAGAACATTTGACACGTTATGTTTTTAGCTTTATGATAGGATTTTTATTTTAATTATTTCTTTCCCCATATTTCTTTTATCATAAGTATTTGGCAAGAAATCACTTAAATCACTTTCAAAGGTAGTGTTTTCCTGCCTTCTGTTCAGAAATGTCGTGTATTTGCTAACTCTGCTTAGAGCCTCCTAGACCCTTACTTCCTGTGGAGTCTGTCCCTTCCTACTTCCCATGGACACCATGTACCCTCGTCCAGTCTTGTTCCGTGGCCACCCTGTCTGTTGTACGGCACTGCTCCAAGTCAGTGCAGAATTTTGATCAGAATGTTACTGACTCAGACCACAGAGAAACGTTCTTCACGAGCTCTGAGTATACTCCCCTTTTTAAGGCTATGGAAGTCAGTCTCTCCTGAGTCTTAGGTTTCTTCCTGATCCAGAGAAGACTTTGTCTTCTCAATCCATTCTCTACTCTCCATCCAACCTCCAGCCCAGCCTGATGTTTTCTCCTGTGCTCTTCTGGCCGGTGCTACTGTTGGCTGAGTTAGAGGTCCTGTGCTGAGTCAGTGGTCACAAAGCTAGCTACCGGCTCAGTCTTCCATCCTTTGCCGAGTCTATACCGTAGACTCCTAGAAAGCCACAAGACACCAAGGAGTGCTCTGTACCTTCTGCTCAACTCCCTGACTTTACAACCAGCAACTCACTCACTATTCCTTTAGGGAGTTTTCCCACCCCACTCTCCATTCATGCAGTTCACACGCAGCTGACAGCATCCTCTAATGCTGTAGGCTGGCTCGGAACCTATTTACAACCAAGCAGGGTTTCAGGGATTGGCTTCAGAATGGATTTATGGAATTTAGTCAGAACTACCAGGAAGAAGGAGCCCCTGTATGCTATGATACCAGCTTGCTTTGGAGGAGCCCACCTTAAAACATTAGCACACTTCAAAGCCGAGGGAGACAATAGAGAAAGGTTCCTGTATTTACCTGTTCTCACTCAGGTGCTTAACGGTAAGGCCCATTAGGACTGTCCCCCCAGCCCTGTTGTTGCTTTGCCTGTGCCAGATCAGCCTGAGTATGTGCACTATCGCTTATAACCCAGATTCGTATCTGAGAATTCTACACTTTCTGAATCCACAGCCCCACCAACGCCGTAAACCAATATACCGAGATAATTGTGGTTCTGTTGCTTGCTTTGAGGACCATTTATCTTGACTTGGCTTTAGAGATTTTAGTCTGTAGTCTTTGGCTCTGTTGACTCTGTGCCCATGGTGGGTCATGGCAGTGGGAGCATGAAACAGGTTACTGAGCTCATGGCCAATGGAGAAGTCCCTAGAACGCGATAGAACCTTTAAGGACACACCCTGTCAACCTGCTTCCTCAGTGAGGCTTCATCTCCTAAAGTCCCCAGAGATAACACCACCAACTGGGAACCAGGCTTTTAAATACTGAACTTTTTGAGTGGGAGGGCACAAAATACCCAGACCATAGCAATCAGTTTGAGCTGGGAATTCCAGAAAACTGCAGAGAGTATTCTTTTTCTTTGGTTTCAGAAAACACAGTGATACACACATGGAATGCAGGAATTCCAGGAGGAAGCTTGGGACTAGTAACACAATATATCTCCGGCTGTGTGGAGCATCTGTAATTAATGCAGTCTCCCATGGTATGGGAGGGGGAGTCTACGAGGACTCACCCAACCCCCACGAATACCAAACTCATGGCTGCTTAGACTTCTTACAAAAAAATAATTCAGTATTTGCATATAACCTAGGCACTTCCTCTTACACATATTAAACCATCCCTAGATTACTCATAAATACCTAATAGGATGCAAATGATATGCAAATGGTTGCTCTACTGTATTGATTAGGGGATGATGAAAGAAAAAGGTCTGTATGCATTCAGTACAGATGTGTTTCCCTCAGTCTATCTAGTCTACAGTTAGCTGAATCCGCAGAGATGGAGAACCACCTGGAATTAAAACCCTGGCAGTCCAGATTGACTCTGCAAAGCATTCTAAAGAAGTTGAATATGTTTCCATTTTAAATACGTTAATGTTAAAAATGTTTTCATGATAGAAATGTGAGGTAAATGATCAATTGCACCTCTTAAAAAGCAACACTTTAGGGGCTATAGAGATGGCTCAGTGGTTAAGAGCACTGACTGCTCTTCAGGAGGACCCAGGTTCAATTCCCAGCACCCACATAGCAGCTCACAACTGTCTGTAACAATAGTTTCAGGGAATCTGGCATCCTCACAGGTACATGCAGACAAAACACCAATGCAGCACTATATATATATATATATGTGTGTGTGTGTGTGTATGTATATATATATATATACATATATATGTATATATATATTTAAAAAGCAATGCTTTTGAAATCATGTTAGGCTATGTTCATAGAAGACTGGCTTGAAAAGCAGGCTAGCTGTAAATGGGGTGCTAACATTTCCTCCCATCCCGGCTTGGGCTTCTGGGTTTTCAGAGGACGTGGAAAGCAAGTGAAATGATGAAAAGCATGGCAAACCAGGTCTCTGAAGATCAAGGAAAGTGGGCAACTTAACAGAAAGACATCAAGTGATCTGTAAGCACAGGAAGAGTTCCTAGAAAGAGAAAGATGGTCAGATAGTTTCTGCTTCCACTGAGTCTACTTAGAGAAAATGGCCTAGGACATTTCATGTAGATGAAAGAATCCAATTTTCAAGCAGATTGGATTCTTAAACTAGGTGAAAGGTTGAACCGTAAGGTTCCTCTTCACCAAGATTCTACAACAACAGGTAAAAGTTTCCTGTTCAGGATCCATGCATGTGATCTTCAGAGCTGTGATGAAGGGGTGCCGGCTGGCCGCTCTGCTGGAGATGTGCTTCTGCTGGAGTAACTCCCAACACTCAGAACTCACCTGGGAAGAGGCAGATGGAGTGTGGAGACAAGCAGCAATCAGAAAAAAAATACTACTGAAAACACAAAAGGAAAATACTCGTGAACAGTGAGGCTTTTTGTTTTGTACTCTTTCAGTTTAGCTTCTGAGCAACAATTCACAATTGCTTTTTCTATTAACCATTCAAATGGGGTAAACTATGGGCTAGCTGAGCCATGGTGCCAGTGTTCTGGCATTGTTTAAGTGAATGAGTTTCATACCGAGTTGAGGGCATCTATTGTCAGCTCTAGTAAGAAGTGGCCGTATTTCTTTCTGTGACTTAGTCTAGCCTCTGGGCTCCAGACGCTCAGGAAGAGTTTACTTAGGGAATTCATTCTTGTTTTCTAGATAGAAAGATCTTCTACAGACTAAAAGCTTTGCCAGTACTATTTCTTGGCTGGATCTAAGGCTTATTTAAGAACTAAAGTTTAAAAAAAGCTGTTAAAGAGTTTATGTTGCTCCACATGTTTCATCACTAGTCAACCATTTCATCTAGTTCTAGCATGTGCTACTCAGCTTGCTTTGTGCAAGGACAAGCTCCCCTTACTGTACTGCTTCATGCATCCACATATCCACTCATTAGCTCCATAACTGGGTTCTTCAGTTTCCTGGGCCATGAGCATCCTATGCCCGCAGTCATTTCCCCTTCACACAGCCCACATTGTCACTTGAAAGCAATTAGGGAGGTTTGCCAGCCTTTAAAGGACTACGCTAAGGGCAGAGATTCACTGACCTCTTCACCTGTTACTCTGAATAGATTTGAGTGATGGTGTGGCAATGTCCAGGTTTGAAGTTTTCAAGTCACAGGGAATAATTGAAACGAGGAAAGAATATCTGTTTTACAAACTTTTTTTTTTAAAAATTAAAGTATAAGTGTTTTGCCCGCACGTGTATATTTGCACCATGTCTGTACCTGGTGCAGAGGAGGGCAGAAGTCCCATATGGTGCTGGAAATCAAATCCCAGTCCTCTGTAAGAGCATGCAAATCTATGTGAGGGTGTCAGAAGCCTGGACTGGAACTACAGACGCGTGTGAGCTGCCATGTGGGGTCTGGGAATTGCACTGAGGTCCTCTGGAAGAGCAGCCAGAGTTCTTAACCACTGTGCCATCTCTCCAGCCCTGCAAACTTGTTTTTGAGAGAAATTTTGCTGAAGGTGGTGATTTGGGCGGAAAAGGACTTTACAGTGCCCTATTCATTCTTATTTTCCAATTGAACTGAGAAAGAAATTAACTTAGAAACAAAAGCAAACAAGCAAAACAAACAAAAAAACTGGCCGAAATGCTTCATGTGATACGGTTACCTTTGAAAACATGTTGGGAACCAAGAAGCCAGTTTCTAAATTTATTTCCATGCTTGCCTTCTGAGTCCTGTCTTGCTGAAGATATCAAATTCTCTCCCATAATTTTCTTTCAACAGAATCTACCATATTACCCACCTATCCCCCAAGCATAAATGGCTAAAACAGCTGCCTCTTTCATTCTGGTATATACATACAAACACAAATGAGATGCGCCCCCATCTGTGTATGATATACATTTCTACATATATAAACACACACACACACTTTAGTCATTTATTTTTAGTCATTAATCAAAATGTAATTCATTTTAAGAGTACAGACTTGACATGAGATCATTAGTTCAAGAAAACCCAAGGAGACTGACCCGCTTTTGACGGTATCGTTTTCATTCTAACCCTCTGTGGGGTGTATAACTCTTCTCCACTGCTAACCCTAAGTACAGCACGGTGGAGCAGCCTGTGTCCACATGCCAAAAGAGCCAGGTTCTCCTGGAGAAGGAGCTTATAACATAGACTGAAGACAAGATGTAGTATCTTTGGGTTTCTACATTGAGGCTCTCCCTTGTTAGCCCTGGTATAGAAAAACCAACTACATCCTCTACCTCTCAGAAGTAAACTGGGGATTCCACAGAATAAAGCTAAATATGTTCTTCTTACTCTAGTTTAGCTTCTTTTCATCTTTACATTTTGTAAGCTGGGGAGAAAAGATTTCCAAGTCATCTATTTCTAAACTCTCCCCCTGGAAGCTCAAGAGTACCCAGACTGCCTCCCTCCTCCTGGAATCCAGGGATGATTGTGAATAGCTAGATCAGAGCGCTTCTTCCTGCTTACAAGGAGCCAGAGCCATCAAGCAGATTGACCAGGATGGTGGCCAGGCAAATGAGGGACAGCCAAGGAGCCTGCGCACCCAGACGAGCTGGCAGTTAGCAGGCTCCTTCACTGGGTGACTGCCCTCACCCTTCCTGCTTTTACTCAGAGGCTCTGCCATGAAGCCAGCAGGCACTGAACTGGGTGTCCCCTCGTCACAGTCAGAACCAACGACGGGCTCTTTTAACTTAAGAAGTTAGACACAGCCAAGGGGCTGATGGTAGGGTTCAGTGGTTAAACCACTTACCACACAAGCATGAGAATCTAACAGAATCCCCAGAATCTGCATAAACTCAGATGAGGTAGCACACTCTTGTGTCTCTAGAAGTGTGTGGACTAGCTATATATACCTCCATATGTCTCAGAAAAAAAAATGAGTAAGAAATCTTGCTCCTAACAAGGTAGAAGACAAGGGCCGTACACTTGAGATTGCCCTCTGACCGCCACATGTGGACACATGTGGTTGCATTCACACACAAAGATTAATACCGACGATGGTGGTGGAGGAAGAGGAGGAAATTAGGCATATTCATATTATAATCTGTAAAAGTAGTCCACAAATCAACAACAAAACCCTGTATAAAAGTAAACCAAGGTAACCTAGGGCTCCTTGGTTAAGAGCAAATCCTGCCCTTCCAGAGGACCTGAGTTCAGTTCCCAGCACACATCGTGGGCAACTCACAACCTACCATAACTCCAGCTCCAGGGAGGATCTGACCCGTTTGACCTCCAAACTTGTGTTTGCATACCCACCCACAAACACACATTCACATAACTTCAAATAATAGTTTTTAAATCTCATAAAAAGAAACAGAAACCAAAGTGTTCTACTTCATAAGTTGTTTAAAAAAATAAAAATTAATGCAGAAATGAAGTAGCACTTTTACCCATCAGTTTGGTAACATAAAACAATTTCCCCCAGCATTTAGGGAAGCAAGAACAGACGGCTAATGGGAGGGCAGGGTTCAGCAGACACCCAGGACCACCCAGCAGCAGTGGGTTCTACAGCAGTGAGTGCTGGGTGCCTGGATGGGTGACTCGGAAACGCTCTGTGTTTTACATGTCACTTGACATGCAGAGTAAAATGACTGTAGGGACGGACAGCAATTTTTGAAAGGGGTTGTCAATGGAAAAAGCAACAGGGTTTTGTTTTTGTCTTGGGACAGGGTCCTCATGTTAAGTTGTCCACATATCTGAGACTGTTGCTACACACCACCACACCTGGAAACTTGATGTGTTGTTTTTTAATATCTACTAAAAAAAAAGGTATCTGAAGAAAATATAGGAGCAGCGTTTATGATGCCTTTCTCTGTATCATTCTGCCTTCAAGCTTCTCGGGGTTGTAAAGTTTTTGCCATCCTACGTACAGGGAGCTAATGTACAGCTCTCCACCATCTTTAGGAGTTTCTGACTTGCGTCCTTCTGGTGTGGGAGCAGTTGGCTTTACTCTAGGACACACATGGGCTTCCTAGAACTACCTAGTTCCTTGTTCAGAACTGATCATACGCTCTCCACGGAGGCCCTTAGGAAGCCTGTCGACTTGGGAATTACAGGAGAGATGTCGATTTTCTCTGAGCCTCTCGTGGCATTGGCCTTGGTTTCAGCTATCTCTGTACCACCTTTATTGCCATGGGGAAGTCAAGGCCTCCACAGGCTCTGTCAGATGAGGAACAACATCATGACTTAGATTTTTCTGCAGCAAAGGCTCCACTCTATGGGAGATGATCAAGGCTTTAGGGAGGTTTCACAGTGGCAAGAAGGCACGCACTGAGGGAACTGGGGTGATGACATTGGCCACTAGGCCAGCAATGCTTCAAGAAAAATAAAAGGAGAGAAGTGAAAAACCTATATGGTCAGTATATTCAAGAAGCAGGTTGGCTCGGAGGCTAAAGAGTTAAATGTCAATCAGAAGCTGTGCCTTTGCCTGCGCATCCCGGTTCTCCATTTCTGACTGTTTGACTGGGATGAATTACCCCACCTGTCTGTGTCACTATTGCTTTCATGGTGAAAGTGAGAATAATAATAATAGTAATAATAAAAATAATAATAATTTTATTGCCAAAATAACATGTGAGGACGGCGATGATGTCTAAAGTGCCCCACAAATGCTAGCTATTATCATTCCGTCATCTGGAGAAGCACTGAAGAAACTGAGGATTTAATAATGTCCCTCCATCTAGTGCCTTAAACTACATATTTACCTCTCAAGACTGTCAGCATCATGTCCTGTTGTGTTGGACTTGGATGAATCTCAGCTTTTACAGTCAAAAAAGTAAGATCATGGCTTTGCCCAAGAACAGTGCCATAAATACACGCCGGCGACTACAATTCCTTCCTCCTGGAGTTCACGCCACACTTACTCGGCTTTTGGAACATACAAGGCTATTCATGACAAGTAAGTCAGCCATAGGGGTGGAGGACCCAGTCCTTGGGGGTCTGATTGTCTAAAACGCTACAGTGTTACTCTAATGCTATTACTCTGTTGTCTAAAAACTACTGTCACCGTACACGCCGACTATAGTTATAGAGGTTCTGAAGGAAGCTGGTACCCCAACCTCTGCAGTCACTTTGCTGGAAATGCCATGAGTCTTAATAAAGATGGTGCTGAGCTCGCCTTCTAGCCAGATTTGCTCTCTTTTATGGGTGAGGCTTCTCAGTCCCCAGCCACATTCACTTTCCCTGCATCAGTGCATGCTGTTGCATGTTAATTTGGACAAGCTTTTCAGATTCCAACTGTGCACTGGGAAGAACGCGTTCCCAGGTTTTGCAAGAAAGCTAACCATGTCATTATTTGTTCCCACTTCCTAAACAATGTAATTCTTGAATAATGAAGTTCTGGCTTGGCAAAATGGCTCAGTGGGTAAAGGCATTTGCTCTCAGACCACCTGAATTCAATCCCTGAGACTCATGTGGTAGAAAAAGAAAAACGGCTCTCACAAGTTTTCCTCTAACTTCCACACCCGTGTCAGGCATGCACTCTCATAACACACACACACACACACACACACACATACACACACACACACACACACATACACACACACACATACACACACACACACACATACACACACACACACATACACACACACACACACACACAAATTAAATAAGTGCAATAAATTTTTTTAAAATCAAATTTCCTTCATTTAGTTGTTTTGTTTGTTTGTTTGTTTGTTTGTTTAGAACCATTCCAGTAATTTTTCTCATATACTTCTAAAAAGATGCATGTTCTAGCCCTGGAAAAAATAAATTTCTTTGTCAAAGTACTAAGAGGGTGATTTCACTTGCAGTTTGCTTACTAATTTATTCCATAATTTGGGTGTTAATCCTGCTGTCAGATGAATGCAATCAGCTTTTGGACAGGCTTTCTTCCTGTGCAGGGGGATTTCTGCAGCACATTCTCCTGTAATTGCCTCTCGCACACACCCAATGTCTCATTTTCATGCGGGCGCAGTCGAACCCATCACAACCTATAATTAGCAACTAAACGATATTTTTTGAGATTTGATGCCATGCATAAAAGTGATTTGAGTTAAAATTTCAGTTTATTTCATTTAACTTCTCTGACAAGCTCTCACTGTGTTGGACAGATTGGCCTTAAAACTCAACAGTCCTCCTGCTTCAATTCCCTGAGTGCTTTGATTACAGGTGTGCACCAGCACACTCAGAATGATAGTTTAGTGATATTTAAGTTGGACACTGATTTCGACTCCTTTGGATGCTTCAGTCTTTTCTAAGGGAAATGGCTGCAGTTGCCTCCTGCGATGGGTGTGAAAGTCGATGCTGAGATGAATCCTGGTAGCACTCAGCTTACGGAAGAGGGGAACCCTGTGATTTTTCTTCCTGTCTGCCCTGTTGTTTGGGGTGATTCGTGCCAATCATTGTTTTGACAGGGTCTAGAACCCTGGGTCTATGGGGCATGTCTTTGGGGGATTAGCTTAATTAGGTTGCTGATATGGGAAGGTCTATCTGAACTGGATATGAACAGTCCTGAAGTATATGAATTAGAGAAAGTAAGCTGAACCTAGCATCCATCACTCTCTGCTTCTTGACCAGCTCCTGCTGCCGTGACCTCCCTGTGACAGGGGGCTAGCTATACCCTTGAACTGTGAGCCAAAATGAACTCTTTCTCTCTTCGGTTGCTTCTGCTGAGGTATTATCACAGCTATAGGCAAAGAAATGAAGATGTTATCTTGGTGGGATATGCCTTTCCAGATGCCCAGCGGAGAGCTATCTGCTACTTACCAGTTGTCACTCCGTGCATCAGTATAGCGCTGAAAGGTTTCACCTTGTCATGGCTGATTCCTGAAGGCGGGACAAGAACAGTGGGGCTTTTACAAACCTCTTTAGGTCGTTCTGATGTTCAACTTGAATGAAGCGCCACTTCTGTTGCCTAGATTAGAAGTCATTTGTTAGCTGAAATCTACTCAAACTGTCTTAACTGGGCCTCTTTACCATAGAGAACCAGGAGACTTACAACCCAGTGGCATAAAATCCAAGGGGATTTCCTAAGGCCAGAGCTAGAATGGGGTCACTGGGAGGAGCAGGATGAGTAACTAGTCCCTGCTCGCATGAGTAACTAGTCCCTGCTCCTCACACAGGTCTCTGCACCTCAAGCCATTGTGGTGCCAAATAGCCACTTGATTCCGTGTCTGCTTTCCTCTTTTCTTTTTCTTGGCTGGCCACCTTCGCTACTTGTGAGCACATAACCAGATGCGATACATCCCAAGGACCTACGCTCATCTGTTTTTCTTTCATTTTCCCAGCCTGGATCAACTAGTATGGATACATCTAAATTCCTCAGAGAATCTTATTGGCCTAGTCTGGGTAATATGTCTACCCTTTATCCAATCAGATAATGTGATGTGAACTGGCTTCCAAACCCCGAAACCCATCCTCTGAATGTGCAGATTCAGATTAAAAGCTGCCTAGATATTTCATAGTGTGTCATGCTACTGTTTTGCTTTACTTTGCTTTGCTTTGTTTTGAGTCATCCCATCAGTCCAAACTCACATTTCTGTGAAAAACTGCTAGATAAATACTGTCTCTAAGATTGTACTGAATACTAGCTGTCTTAGTTAGGGTTACTATAGCTGTGATGAAACACCATGACCAAACTAACTTGGGGAGGAAAGAGTTTATTTGGCTTACATTTCCATAGCTCTGTTCATCATCAAAGGAAGTCAGGGCAGGAAGCTGGAAGCAGGAGCTGATGCAGAGGCCATAGAGGAGTGCTGCTTACGGGCTTGCTCCTCATGGCTTGTCAGCCTGCTTTCTTATAGAACCCAGGACCAGCAGCCCAGGGATGGCACCACGCACAATGGGCTGGGCCCTCTCCACCAATCACTAAGAAAATGACCTATAGGCACGCCTATAGCACAGTCTCATGGAGGCATTTTTGTAGTTGAGGTTCCCTCCTCTCAGATGACTTTAGCAGTTTTTCACAGAAATGTGAGTTTGAACTGATGGGATGACTTTCCAGGGAAAGTAGCTAACCTTTCCCCTTCTCTCCTTTCCCATCTAACCACTGCCTCCTGTATAATGGAATGGCCAAAGAAGTTCATAGCTTGTCTCTCCCAAAGCTCAGATTTGGTAGAGGAATCAGTCATTATTAGACCAACAAGGGCACATTTTGACATAGACTTGGAGGATACAGTCCTCACGTGCTCTGTCTTACCTCTGTGTGACCAGAGAGGGAATACAGGATTCACTGATGCATCAGTCAGAATACCTTAAAATTCTGATTTTGCTGATACTTAGCCCTTCAAGAAAAGTAGGAAGCAAGGGCTTTCCTGAATGGGAGGTGATTTATCCTGAAAGAAGCTGTTGAGATGATCTGGGAAGACAAAGTTAAGGCAAAGCAGCGCTCTTAATTGTATTAGAATCAAAATGAATCTATTGCTTCAAGGACAAAAAAAAAAGGATAAAGTAAATCTTAGAGCAGTGAACAGCATGATAGGAGAAGCCAAAGTTACAGTTGACAGATGGTAAATGATACAGAATCCACGATGCCTCCCCAGTGAACAGCACAGATGTCACCCACAGAGGAACTGGCAATTCTTAGAACGCATCCTCAAGTATTAACACAGGAAGTCTCCATGCATTCTGTCTTCATCTAAAACCCTAGTTATAGATGGAAAGAACAGTAGCTGCAACCCTTATGTCATGTTTGAAAGTCATTTGTAAGTAATGATAACATCAGGTGCGAGGGGAATGGAATTACCGCCTAGTAGAGGTCAAGAGAGGGAGACTACGGCCAGGTTTCCAGCTGCCCACCTCTGCTGCACTTCCTTCCCTTCTGCCTGCTGACCTGGCGCCTGGCGGTTTGCTTCTCTACTGCTACTTTTGCCAAGTGGCAGCAAAGCAACTTCTCCATTTTTTACACTTAGGTCCTCAGAGGGCCTTTTTCTCTCTGACATTGAGTCAACACCCCTCTCCCCTCTGCCCTTGTGGCACAAAGACAGCCCCCAAGGGGAGTGAGGACAGTTCTCCCAAGGAAGGCTTCTACTGTCAGAAATGTAGAAGAGACATCAGTCAAGTAGAAAAACCACATGTCTGCCCATCCGTTACACAATAGCACACAGGTGCTTTTACATCCTGTGGCAAGTGAGAAAACTTCACCGGTGGAAAAGCACCGAAGGCCGGAAATGCTGTGTGCAGGGGCAAGCTGGGACAGAAGAGCAGCTTGGTCGGGCCTTGTCCTCAGCTGGAGCTTAGCAATTCAGCTAGATTTCCTGGCTGGCAAGCCCCAGAAACCCTTCAGTTTCTGCCTCCACAGCCCTAGAATTATAGATACACGCTGCCGGGCCTGACTTTTTAACATGGGCTCTGGGCCTTGAACTCTGGTCCTCACGCTTGCAGAGCAAGCCTCTGGATTTGACTGAGAGTCATCTCCTTGGTTCCCCACTGTTGATACTTATAGCGCATTAATTTATTCAGTCTGTGCAATCTATCATCCACCACACTATGCAATATGCCTCAAAGGGGGAAAAAAGCTATTCCTTCTGTTTAATTGGAGCTCTGGACCTCCGATCTTATTTCCACCTCCCCTTCCTCCCTGCCTTAGGACAGGTAACCACTATTCTCTCCACGTACAAATGTGAACGTGCCAAATTTGCTTTTCTATGCTACGCCTATTTAACACGGCCTTTGCCAGCTCTGTACGTTTTGTTACAAAGACAAACATTTCTTTGTTCCTTTCTTAAAAACTCAAACCCAATTTTACTGTATTCTGCATCTTACTCAGACAACTCGCACACTTCAAATCCCATTAAATCTCCCTCTCCGAAGAGGTGGAGGACAATAAGAGAAAATTACGGAGCAATATCCAGTCGTTAGACAGCACTCCAATGTTTTGCGATACTTGTGATATTAGATGTCTAATTCAATAACCCTCAAGCCTCAAGAAAGTGGTTTTGCCAAGATTGTCCATTTGCCTTTGTGTATGCTTGGAGAGTAGAGTAGAATCTAACATCATGAGCATTCTGCCCATTATTCATTTATACCCCGTCCCTCTCCAAGACAGGCTTACAATGGCTCCAGCCTCGGCCTGGTAATCCCTGCATGACAGTCCAAAGCCACAGAGACAGAACAAGACTCTCCCTGAATACCCTGAAGCACGCTTTCCTAGCCCAGAATATGATCAGGAAATCCCTGTCTCTTTAAAAGTTTTGTGTTGTGTTTAAAGCAACAATCCTCATTCTATTCCTTCAAAGGCCTTCAAAGGAGTTACCCTGTCACCCAGCTGGGAACTAGGAGTCAGCTGAACTCCTTCCCTCTGTGGCCTTTCCCCACCTGCCCCGCCCCTAAGCATCCTTAGTACCATCTTGCCCCGCCCTCTGTCCAGATTCACACCTTGAGCTTCTCTCCCCTGACTAGTGTGACAGTTGCCCTCTGCAGGAACTTGTCCCCATCCTTTACTCCAGGACCAAGTGTCCATTCTGACCTACTAGTGCGATTGCAGCCCTCCCAAGCTTCCCCCATGTCTTCTCATTGTCTCTAGGATGGAGCTGAAATTCTTGCTCATGGTCGTAGGACCCCGAGGATCTCTCAAAGCTGAGCCCTTAGCCTCATCTCTCTGAATGGCCTCTTCCAAGCCTCCTTTCCCTGTCACCTCCCTCCAAACACTGAGCCAGTACGTGTTACTCAGAGTGGCTCCTATGGTCTACCTCTGTGTAATTTACCTTTCCCTACCTTGCCTAGACCCCTTCTCCCAAAATTGACCCCGTGTTCAAGACTCGGTGACACCTCCTGGCCCAAACTGTTTTCACAACTCACCCCTTGAAGATCAAACATTCTCTTCCTATGTCTCCCTCTGTCTGGGGATCCATAAACTGTCATAGTATTTTCTATTCACGGGAGTGAATGACCTTGGGGGAAAAGTCACACTGTGCTGTTTCTGTTGTCCTTAGCATATAGCATTTTTAACTGACACATTTGCAATATTCTATAAGTGTCGACAAAGCCCATGTTCATATGTGTGGATGAATAAGTTGGGCTCTCTGGTAGTGGCATTCTTTCCACTTCTATAACTGTGGGGAGACAGCTCAACTTTTCCCACACAGGGCTGGGAGGTTCTGTGTGTTGCAAAGATCTGGCTGCAGGAAGCAGGCATATGAACATTGGCAGGCTCTCAGCTATTGATAAGAACATCAACTCTGTGTTGGGTATAGAAAACTGTGTCTTCTATCTTTGGTCTATAGTACACAGAAAGACTGCGTGGGAATTGAATGAATTTGGGTGATGAGTGAGCCTGTGTTTCTCCCAATGATCCCTATCCCTTAAGCCTCTGTGTGTCAGGCAAATGTATGCGTAGAAAGACTAAGTGGAATCTGTTAATATCTCAGCTAGAAAGAAAAAACTCTAAATCACACATATGTGCAAATGTGTCTGTGTCTGTGTCTGTGTGTGTGTGTGTTCTGCAGTCAAAGGCTGAGGATTTCTGTGAATACCTGTGGATTGGGAGGAGACTTCAAAATTTTAGGGAATCTCATCATTCTTGGTCAGTTGAAATATGTACCTTCCCAGGGCATGGATGAGCTAACTAAATCACTCAGTGTTCCATCCAGGCTCTGAACACTGACAGGGCAAGACGGAAGTGAAGAAGTAAAGAATGCCATTAAAATCACCAAGTACCAAGTGACCATTGCAGAGCCACCCTGCGGGAGGCATACTCAACAGAAAGTGAAGACATCCCTGAAGCGCGAGCCATAGCTATTACTGTCACTGCAACTCATATGCCTCCGGTGACAGGTTCTGATGATAATGTTATTTAGAAGTAAAAGATACCGTGTAAAGCATGGGAACTTTTCTTTTTTTAAAATATTTTTTATGGTTTATTTAACTTTATTTTATGTGCATTGGTGTGAAGGTGTCAGATCCCCTGCAAATGGATCCTCAGACAGTCGTGAGCTGCCATGTGGGTGCTGGGAATTGAACCCAGATCCTCTGGAAAAGCAGTCAGTGCTCCTAACCACTGAGCCATCTCTCCAGCCCCGGGAAATTTTCTTAAAGCCTGCCACAGTTTAAGTAATGGTTGAAAAATGAAGACATATCTCAGCAATGGCCTAAATCAGGGATTGGAAGTGGTACCTGCTAGGACCAGTATCATAGGATTTCCATGCTCAGAAACTTGTTACTGAAAATCAAGGTTTCCTACTTGTGGTTCTTTGTGGTCTTGGGTGTAAATAGGTCGTGTGTGACCTGATGGCATGAGGGAAAACTTACAAAGGCTCTGTAAGTGTGGATTCTGGAGAAACACAAGGGCTGTTCGCTCCCTGTACTTCCCTAGGCATAATGCATAAGCACACGGAAAAGAGAAACTGAAAACTGAAGAATATCTTTTTTTTGTTGTTTTTTTTTTAATTTATTTATTTATTAAAGATTTCTGTCTCTTCCCCACCGCCTCCCATTTCCCTCCCCCTCCCCCAATTAAGTCTCCCCCCAGCCCGAAAAGCAATCAGGGTTCCCTGTCCTGTGGGAAGTCCAAGGAACCCCCACCTCCATCCAGGTCTAGTAAGTTGAGGATCCAAACTGCTTAGGCTCCCACAAAGCCAGTGCGTGCAGTAGGATCAGAAACCCATTGCCATTGTTCTTGAGTTCTCAGTAGTCCTTATTGTCCGCTATGTTCAGAGAGTCCGGTTTTATCCCAGGCTTTTCCAGACCCAGGCCAGCGGGCCTTGGTGAGTTCCCAATAGAACATCCCCATTGTCTCAATGTGTGGGTGCACCCCTCGCGGTCCTGAGTTCCATGAATATCTTTATCTCATAGTAGAGATCACAGAGGTCAAGAAACCTTTCTGTAAGGTCCCAGTAAATATTTTAGACTTTGTACATCGGATGGTCTTCAACACATTTTCTCTGTTCTGCCATTGTAGCACAAAAGCAGCCCCAGACCGTGAACAGTTAAGCATGGCTGTGTTCTACTGAAATCTGAAGGCTAGAAACTTGAATCTCACGCAGTCCCCACATGTCACAAATATGTTTCTTTTGTCTTTGTTCAAAATTTAAAATAAAATCATTAAAGCAGTTCTTAGCTGGTGGGCCATATAAAAACAGGAGGCAAGCTTCAACACATAGATGAACACTGTGTGATTGTCATTGTAGTCTTGATCTTAGTCTATTTAAAGCTGATCAACCCCATCCCCTACAAGAAAAAAAAAAAAGGAGCTAGGCTGTTTTGTCCTGTGTAGAAGCTAAGGGAATTTTCTTTTTCTTTTTTTCCTGCTTTTTCTCATTCTGAAGAAGCTGGTTGATACTCGGCATGAATGTGGAAAAACTAAATTGTTCACCTGTGTTTCCCAAATCCTCAGAGACTAGTCTCCATTTCAGACAGCCTGGGTGATGAGTGAGCCCTGTGTTTCCCACAAGGAACCCTATCCCTTAAGCCTCTGTGTCCCAGGCAAATGTATGCATGGAAAAGCTAAGTGAAATCTATTAATATCCCAGCTAGAAAGAAAACTCTAAAATTACACATATATGCAAGCGTGTGTGTGCGTGTGTGTGTGTGTGTGTGTGTGTGTGTGTGTGTATTCTGCAGTTCAAAGTGTAGTCAGCAGAAAAGGCTCGCACACTGTTGCATGGGGAGGAAACCTGTGTCTTTGAAATAAAATACCCCGCCATTGGCATATCCAGGCTTGAAACCCGGCTGCAGCTTTTAGCTTCCACCACATGTTTACATTGGAAATCTCTCTGTGCACATATAGAGTTTGTTCTCTTATGAAATCATGTCTCTAGGGAAGGATAATTTAAAGCCATTTCCGTTTGTTATGTCTGAGCTGAACTAGACTATTAGGGCTTGTTAACGCTGGATAAACTTGAGCCCTATAACTGCCTTCATCTGCAGATTATAGAATCTATCCAACAAATTGCATTCTGATGTTCTCAGAATGATGGCTCAGCAAGCAGGGGTCTTCTAATTTATATTCTATCACCACAACTGTCTTAGGAATCACGGCTCTGACTTTTCATCCTTACTTGGTGTAGCAGCGATGATCTAACTGTCAGATGGCCAAATGCAGCAGTAATTGAGACTCTAAACTACATCTGCATGCTCCGATCACTGAGCAGGCAACGGCGGGCAGCAGAAAATTGCTGGCGAAGCATCTTTCTTCAGCGTGTCTCCCTTCCCCGCGCCCCCATCCCCAGTCTTAGCATAAATCAATGTTAGGTCCACTGAAATATCGTGTGTGGTCTGCACTTAGAAATTTCATTTGAAAATTATATTGTGGCAACCATGAGACAGGGGGATAAACTACAATAAGTTTCTCTCCGCTAGTGTTTAAGTAAACAGAGCTAAGTGAAGATAGACAGTTGCCCTGATTTAGTGAAGGGGAGGTGGTGGTTGCCCCGGTATATTCAACTCCCTCCACCTTCATCCATCAAACCCGCTGACCACACTTGCTGCTGCGATGCTTACACAGAAGGCTGTGGCTTATTGCTGCTCTCTGTTTCCCATACCAAGGTGATCCAGAATAAAACTGCATCTGTCTGGCTTTGCTTCTGAAGGAACCTACCAGAATTTCAGACACAGCTTCAGGAAAGTTGTGGGTGGGATGACATAGCAGTGGTGTGCCCAGGCAGCGTGTCAGCCTCCAGTTCTAGAAAAGGAATCTTTTCCTTGCGGCGCTGCAGAACTCAGCTTTACAATAACTGAGGGAAGGTGCTGTCTTGGCCCTCGTGTTGGTGGTCTAGCTGGCGGTAGGATACGGAGACAGATAAGATGGGGACCTCGCTGAAAGGCAACTGTGTGTTTAAGGCACCCTGATCTAAACCAGACACCAAGAATGTCAGAAATGGAGGCTAGACATGAGGTAGGGGCATTTGATGGGAATAGAGTTTTAACTTAGGAGAGAACGAATCTGCTACACTAAAAGAGCAAAAGTTCAACCATAAAAATATAGAATATGTGTGTGTGGAACGGGGGTAACTCCTATCCATCCTTTGGCCTCTCCCTACACAAAGCTTATAGTCTGATGGAGGGGTAAACCTGAGCCAAAGAGCCTAGTTTCTACCTCAAAGGAGAGGGCTACCTTGAGGGGACTAGGAGCGCTGCAAGAGAGTCAAACACACTTCACGGGCCTTCACTAAGAAAGGGGGTAGGCATCGGTGAGATCATTTTGTGGAGGAAAGTCATCGTGTACATAGCATGTGTAAGAGGCTGCGAGGAAGTGAGCACACACACACACACACACACACACACACACACACACACACACACACGGACTGGAGTCAGGAGGCAGCCCGCAATGGAGTTCTGTCTTTACTCAAGAGCAAATGGGAACTGTTGACCTGCTTCAAGCAACAAAAGGGATTAGCCGATGAGATTTGCTTGTTGGCAAGGCACTGTTGTAGTGGAGAGAAGAGATTAGATGGGTAAATGAGGGGGGTCCCCTGGGAAGCAGACGTGATTGTCCAGGTGGGTAATGTTAATTGCACCGAGGTGGTGGGGGCGAGGATAAAGAGACAACATTCATGGGCTTGGTGTATGTCTCAGCCGTAGATCATTTCCTGGTACATTCAGGACCCTTTGTTCCAAGCTGGGGAAGAGGGACCGAGGAGAAGTGCAGGAGGTGAATTCATAATCTGACTATTATCTTGGTCTTGGATATACTATCTGAGGTACCTTTCAGACAGAATAGTGAAGAGGGTGAGGAGGTCTGAGCACGTCATTGTCATGTCCCTATGGGGGCTACTGAGCCATGAGTATACATAAGTAGATATTGACCGAATGCCTGGTAGAGTTAGTTAATGGATGAGCCCAGGGTCTCCGGGGCATGTCCTTAAATAGTATATACATGCTATTCAAACCCCTGAGGATAATCAAATGTGTGGGATCCTCTCCTGTCACCGTTTCCATAAAACAAATCAAATTCAGTGCTACGGCAGTGCTTTCCTGATCATAGATTACTTATAAAAATATTAGGAAAAGGAACGATATCATCATCTCAAGAAGGAAAAAGGAGCCATGGTTCTTACTGCTTATGGTGTTGTATGTTGGTGATGTCCTATTATAAGAATTTCACATATCACTTAAGTTTGAGGCCGGCCTGGGCTAGATAGCAAGCTCCCGCCTTAAATAAAATAGCGAGAGGAGAACCGCCGAGTGTTAGTGTATGAGCCTTTTTAAATCCCACATTTTTTTCAGCTCTGTCTCTGCTTTTGCTTTGAATTCCCACTGTAAAACTTGACTTACAGAAGGGGGCAGTTGCCATAGCCAGAGTGAGGCACTACCTTGAAATTTCTCCCACCAAAACAAGTTAGTTTATTACTTTTGAATCTAGCTTCATTCAAACTTTAAGGACTGAGGCAGAATGTAGTCAGATTCCTTGTCAGAATAAGTGGTTTCTAAGCCCATTGCTGACAGTCTGTGCCCTCTGAAGTTTGACAAGCACTTCCTTCACCGTTCCCAGGGCTGTCTGCAGCTTGGTCCTCTGCCCTTGCACAGGAATCGGCCTTTGTGTTCTGCTTACAACATCCTGACACTTGACTTTTCCACATTCCTCCTACCCATTCCGAAAGCCTAAGAAGCACTTGGTGAGCGCGTCCTCACAGCAATATCAGGGCCCCCACCCCGTGTCTCTGCTCAGGTTGTCTGTATTAGCTTTTTTTCTCCCCACCATGTCAAATATCTGACAAAAGGCAGGCCAAGGAGATGAAGGATTGATCCTGCCTCGTGGCTGGAGAGGACAGCATATCATGGTGGAGAGGGCACAGTTAGGAGAGCAGCCTGTGATGTGGTGGCCAGAGCATGAGACCTCTTGTGTTTATCTCAGTGGACTAAATAAATCAGAGGGAAGGAGATTGAAGCTGGAACCAGGACTAGGCTAACCCATAAGACTCACTCCCAGTGACCCACATCTAGCAAGGCCCCAGCCCCTGAAGTTCCCATAACTTCCCAAAGAACTTCTGGGTACTAAGAACTCAAGTTTGTGGGGACAGTCACACTCAAACCATGACAACCTCATTCTCTGTATTGCCCGTTTTTCAGTACGTAGCTCGTTTCATTCTTTTAGCTCTTTCTATTATATTTAACAAATACGACTGTAAATTTATCAAGTGACCAATTAGCTTCAGTATCCTCCAAGTAAATTGAACATTTTAAAACTCATCTTAATATTATCCAAACTCAGACATTTTACTTAAAAAGCTTAGCCCCTCATTTCATTACCAGTTTCAGTGTAACTCTGGAAACATGGGAGGGTGCAATGGTACTTGGGCTCATGGGTCTACTAGATTCTCTCATCTCATCTATTCGTCTGTATCCTGAGCATTTTCTGCTCCCTCGTTAACAAGCCCTCTGATATCAGCTGCCCAGATTGTCTTTCTGCTCCCCAATCTGACAGTTTTGCTGTTGAGATTATTCTAGGAGTTTGGGATTTCGTTTTAATCCCAGTGAAAATAGACTAATTGTTATTGTTTTCTTTTAAAAATATATATTTATTTATTATGTATACAATATTCTGTCTGTGTGTATGCCTACAGGCCAAAAGAGGGCACCAGACCTCACCACAGATGGTTGTGAGCCACCATGTGGTTGCTGGGAATTGAACCCAGTACCTCTGGAAGAGCAGGCAACGCTCTCAACCTCTGAGCCATCTCTCCAGCCCTCATTATTGTTTTCTAGTTAGAAACAAAACATAACACTGGGGAGGAGAAGAATATGATCAAAATATATTTAAGGTTAAAGTTTTCAAATAATAAAACATTAAATTATAAAAAGAAATAATAGTTTTTGAGAGCTGGGAGGGAAAAACACTAAATGGAAGTCTTTTACGATCATTCTGAGAGAAATAAGAATTTGGTGAGCAAGGACTCAGCACTTGTGTGCTACATTCACCCACACCCCCATCAGAAAACAGTCCCACTCAACTGTCTGTGACCTTCTTTACTGTGCAAGTCTTTGTGAGCAAGCTTATGCCTAAGAAGTAACACCATCAATTCTGGTGACAAAGCACAATATTCCACTAAACTGCTGTGCCGTAATCCATTTACATTTCCCAATTGTTGGTCATTTCATTTTTTTAACCAATTTTTACAATTATTAAAAATTTATGATTATTCTTTTGTAGCCAGATTTCTATGCTGGTCTGTGTCTTTAGGATGCCATCCCCACGTAGCCTCGGTGGATCCTACACAGGTTTTCACATGTCTCCTCAAATGGCCTGTTGGAAGCATATCATTGGCATGATCAGGAGCCTCTGAGTTCCCAGTCACGCTCACATGAAAGTGATGTCATACTGGCTTCGTGTCGGCTTTGCTTTGATTGACTACTGGAGGCAATGTGTGTCTTTTTTAAAGGAGATATTTATTGTCCATTTGTATTTTCCTTGTGATGACTCGCTTGTTTGGACCTGTCTGGACATTCGGTGAGCATTATGGTCTGTTGGTCCGTGGAATGCAGAATCTGGGCTATATAAATTATTCTTCAGTTCAATTATATGATGTGCCAACCCATGATAAAGAAAATATTGACAATCGTCACAAAGTAATTTTGAGAAGATTATTTCATGATTAAAGTATTCCATCCAGCTGAAGTGTCGTTACAAATGGAGAAATTTATAATACCTGTTAAAGATGTGCCAATCCTAGACAGGATGGGGCTGAGCTGAATGATGTGTTACACTCCAAGCAAGTACCATAGAAATGCTAAAAACGATGACAACAAACACCTCCCCAATCCCCAAATCCACCCTGCTGGGGGTGGCGCAGCCCACCACCTGCCTGAGCTGCTTTGGCCAGCCTCTCCTGGTGCAGCCCACCCCACCTGCCTGAAGCTGCCTCTCCAGCTTTTACGACGCTCCAAGATGAAAATTTTCCTGCTTTCTCCCTCCACCTCCCCCGAAACCGCCGCGGGGAGAAAGGAAAACAGACCCCGCCGAGAGGAACCGGCAGGCAGAGCTGTCCGAGGTGGGGAATTGGCTACTCCAGAAGGCAGGGAGGAAAGTACAAAAAACATAAAGCACACCTCGCTTTAATCCCTTCCGTCTGCTCGGAGCACCCAGAGAGCTCATAAAGTCTCCCTTTCTGGGTGACTGGATTCCTTTAGCTCGGGGCAGGCAGGGTTTTGTTGTTTAAGGAGAGGGGCTCAGGGAGCTGGGGCAAGGAGAAAGGCTACCACTCGGGGATGAAATCTCCTCGCCTAGTTCAAGGTACTCAACTGTAAATACAAACAGCTGCGGAGGGAGGGGCCGGCTTGACCCGCAGGCCTAGGCAGGCACCTCTGGCCATCCTGGAGAGGTGCGGGTTCGCCTTTGTGCCCCCGTTGGCGGACTCAAGGGGTCATTTTGAATGGTCGAGTGCGGTGGGGTGGCGTGCTTTCTCTCTATGGAAAAGTGGCTGTTCTGCGCCAGTGTTTAGAAGCTGGGGCTGTCGGTTCCTTTTGTTTGAAATAAAGACTTTAGAGACCAGTCCTCTCAGGCAGTGGAAAAAATGAGAAAGGAGGGGAAAACTTCTCCAGGCTGCCTTTGGTGTGAGTCCTTTTTTATGTGTTTGCTTTTGACCTTTTGCAGTGTTTGCAGGGTAGGGGAACTGGGCCTGCTCCATCTGGACTGAGCTCCTGGGTCCCCAACAGCAAACACTTAAAACAATCAAAACAATTTATTTGGCAGTTTCAAGAAGAATCCCTGAAGTGCGTCTGGTCTCTGGTGCCTTTGAACTGCTGGCAAAGGCAGCCATAGCTTGTTCCTTTCCCCAGCCCTGCCCAACCTCTTCCAGGCTTCCTCTCGCTGCTTACCCCTGCCTGCTCACCCCATGTTTCCCCTTCACTGCTGTAAGGTCTTTCCCACCTCTCCAGAAAAGACATCCTCGCCATCATATTGGGCTGATCATATTGGGCTGTTTTGAACACGCGGTATCCTCCAAGAAGACGTACTATCTTGATTTCTGTTTCTCTCTTTCACTGGCTGAACTCCTGGACAGTAGAGTCAGGAGTGGGTTTCCAGCCTGAGGAGGCAGCATCAGTCATGATGCCTCCTTTGTTTCTCCATACGTTGGGCACTGTTTTTATAAGCAGTGTCTGCAGTCTTCTCGGCAACCCTGTTGTCATAGGTGGTATCTCCATTTACAGATGAAATCGAAGCTTGAATGTTTGAAGTTGAGCTCACATGACTAATAAATGCTTACACCCAGAGCTTCCTCACCTCCATTTCAGAATCTCGTGTTAGATATTGAGAAAGTCATGCTAACTGATGAACTGAAATGGGTTTTGCACCTGGGGAACCTTGCCAAGAATGTGAAGAACCACAGCCTTATGCTTGGTTCAATAGTTTTGTTCCCTAGAGCTTTAGACTCTCTGCTTCAATGCCTTATGTCTAACACACACACACATACATACACACATGCATACATACACATGCACACACATACACATGCACGCACACACACATATCACACACGTGCACACACATACATGCACACACATATACTCACACATGCATACACACATGTGCGCACATACACACAAATGCACATGCACACACATACTCATGTACACATGCACACGTGTGTGCACACATGAGCACACAAAAACTCACGCACACTCACACAGCCATATCACCCTCATGTCATGGGAATGGGGTGGAGAAGAGACATTGTTGGCATTTTACCTTCTTTCCTTGATGTGGTTCTTGTTCCTGTGCAGTCTTTATGGTTACCTCTAAAGACAGTAAGCTAACCAGGAGAAAGTCACTGCTTTTGTAAGTCTACAGCAATCAAATATCAGTCTTAAATGAACAGAGAGCTCCCAGGAAGATGTCTACATATAGTCCCCCATGGAATACGGAAAAATAACTGAATAAACAAACAAACCAGAATATATAGAAAGGATTACCAGTACCTGATATCTGAGCTTTCAAAAAAAACTACCCAGAAATCTTAGCTTTTCTCATGCTTATTAACTCATGACTAGAGGACCTAAATTCATAAATGGGAAAAAGCTAAGAGAACTGTATTAATATTGGCAACTATCGCAATGATTAATATTTCCACTACTTGCCAAGTAGTTGCGGGATTTTTCATGTATTAGCACATTTACATTCGCTTTCTTTTTCTCCTTTGTAAAATATGCTTTTATTATTTTATTTTTCGTGAGCCTTGTCCATGCACTATCAACATCACTTCTACTCACTCTGGGGTGTTTTCATAGCGACGCATTCAAGGTGAGGAAGTGGAGGCACGCAGTAAGTTGGGTTCCAGCATACTTGGTTCACAGTTACACTGTGGGAAGCATGATGTAATGTAACATACATAGCCTGTTCTCACTATTGCTTCTAGCCTGCTTTTGTAGGGAATGAGTGTTTTGCACTGTCCTGGGCACTGCCGAGGGAGGGCAAGCAGCGGGAATTTGTCCTGATAAGCAACTCAAAATGGGCAAAACCTTTCTGCACCGAACCTAGCTTCTCTCAAACTAGTATTTCCCAGTTGCCAATTTGGAATAAAAACCTGCATTACCATAGTTGAGGCTGTTCCTAAAAGAAGGACTTTTAGCACAAAACATCTGTATTTCCTAGTCAACAAACTTAGCCCTTTGGTTACTCTCCACGCAAGAACACCACATCTATGTTTCAAAGAGGCCCAAGCGAACTGTGAATGAAACAAACTTTTCTAACTCCTAATACTTAGGAAACTGGTATTGTATCTGGAGTACATGTTTGATGAGGGAACACAAAAAAATCAGTAGTTAGGAAAAATGCATACACCTGTATAGTCCGCAAAAGAACAACAATGCATGTCCGCAGAAAATGCATGTATATAAGGATTTCACATCTAAACTATAAAAGTGTTACTCTATATCAGGTGAATTTTTCGTTGTTTGCATGCTCTGGGTTAAGCCAAGAGGAGAATCAGAAGTGTCTTCAGGAGTGAGATGGCTGTTCTCCCTCAGCTGTGTGCACTCTGACTTCTCCCTCGATTTACCCTTTACCCAGTGGCTGCTGTCACCTTGTAGTTCAAGCAATAGGGCTAGGGTGGGCGTCACTCACCTCTGCAAGTCAAGACTTGTGGGGAGTGTGTGCTTATGAGTCATTGTGCCCTGATATGAGCTAGACATCTCAGGCCCTGCTGTGCTTCACAGACACACAGGGAGAAGACACAACTAGAATCTAGGATGGTAGAACCCATGACAGAGACTCGTGCGTGGGAAAGGTACACTCCTGACTAGTACCTGACTTGCTTTTCCATCCATGTTCCAAGGGAGAGCAGGGCCACAGTGAACGGCCTTCTCTAGCTGGCAGCCTGTGTGGCAAACCCAAAGCCTGCTGAATATTTATCTTAGCTTTGCTTTGCCGCGGTCCGTCCCCCCACCACCCCCACCTCCGTCTTCCTGGTCTCTGGATTGCCGTGTTTATATATCCCCCTACTCCATCCCCAGCCTGCCCACCCCCCATCCTCCTCCATTGCTCAAAAACGCTCTCCCTGGCCTCAGAAGAGCATTCTCCTGACGCAGGACATGCATGAAACAGAGCGCGACACAGGCAACCACCAGGCATTGGGGGGGGGGGCACCAATTAGAGACCAGAGTGACCAGTGTGAGCAGCAGGACATCCAGAAGGACGCTTTGCTACTGAGGAGTGGAGCCTAATCCCGTTACAGGCGGGTAGAGACTCCTGGGGCCCACAAGCCTCCTTCCTGCTGGGCCCGGAGGGGTGTCATTGGAGGACTGCAGATCTGGGGAAGGTTCTGCTAGCCAGCAGCTCCCTTCCCCCCAGCCTCCAGCCCCCCTAGATTCTCTTTTCTTTTGCAGTGACACACACTGCAGAGCCTCTGAGGTCATTTGTTTCCCACAGCCTCACAGGGCGCTGTGGCAACAAGGGGGACAATGGTCTCTCACAGGAATGATGGGAGGCCTTGTTTTGCCTTAAATAAGCCCCTTCAAGGGAGCAGTAAGGTCTGTTGTGTGTGTGGTTTGTTTCTTCAGAAAATCCTCCTGCCCATAGTTCCAGTGTGGAGTACTCAGGCGACTTCAATTGAGGACATAAAGAATCCTATGTGTGTGAGAGAGGGTTTAATTTTATTTTTATTGCCGCTTTGAGACCAGAACTGTGTTTCCCCTTCTCTCAGTTACCCTTTCTGCACTCGTGATCCCTGGACCCCAGCATTCTTTGGATAGTTTTAGGCAGGAATTGGCAGGTGCTGGGGGCAGAGCATCGATCGATGCCCACATCTCCTGTCGGCCTCCAGTTGCCCTCTTTGGCGAGGGAGCCCAGCAGGAATTTCGAAATGTGTTCCTTTATTTTTCACCTCATCCTGAGTCTGAAGAAAGTGCTTGAAAGGGGAAGTGAGGCCGGGGCGGGGGCTGGCAGCAGAGGGAAGGTAGAAACTGAAGAGAGAGGTAGGCTCTGTATGTCACCTCAGCCCGGGAAGAAGGAGGCCTGTGTAGGAAACAGAGAAGGAGGGCGGAGTGCCTGGTCCAGCTGTGTGATAAGGAAAGACGCGCGAGCTGTCTACCACACTCTGATAGCCCCGCTAAGAAACACAGCTGTCTCGTGTCTTCTGGTGTTCTGTGCAGGCTTTCAGGCCTTCTAAAGGAACATAGCTTAGCTGTGGAGCCTGCATGAGTAGCGTTGCTACCTGAAGAAGCTTTGCACATGTTGGATCAGGCTGTGCCATGCAATCTTGGTATTTCGTCTGGGGAAACTGAGGTTCCCAAGACCGTGCTATGAGATCAACTAAGGTCACGACTTTGGATTATAACTAAGATAACCTTATTTTCCAGTCATTACCCAAGCGTGTGGACCAGTGTGGTCTAGAAATTCTTTCTCCTTGTTTCAGAAAAAAAAAAGGCAATTATGACAATCTCTGATCTGATCACCAGTAGTGCCCATCAAAAATCATTTCTTGCAGACTGGGGAGATGGCTGAGTGGTTAAGAGGACTGAATGTTCTTCCAGAGGACCTAGGTTCAATTCCTGGCACCTACATGGCAACTCACAATTGTCTGTAAATCCAGTTCCGGGGTTCTGACACCCTCATACAGACATACTTGCAGACTAAAAACCAATGCACTAAACCAAAACAAAACAGAATTGCTTCTTGTTTTGCTTTAAGGTCATCTTTTCTTCCTTTGAGTTCTATAAGTCATATTCCTGTTTATAAAATTGTATGACTTCTACCAAACTCAAAAGCTATTGGCTTTCTGACCTAGCTTTTTGGGTTTTTTTTGTTGTTGTTGTTTTGTGTTTTTTTTGTTTTGTTTTGTTTTGTCTTTCAAGACAGGGTTTCTCTGTGTAGCTTCGGAGCCTGTCCTTGAACTTACTTTGTAGACCAGGCTACCCTCAAACTCAGTGAGATCTACCTGCTTTTGCCTCCCAAGTGCTGGGATTAAGGGTGTGCACCACCACCACCCAGCTACATTTTGAATATTTTTTGTGAAATACACAGGAAGGTGAGTTTTCCAGATGAATCTATTGATTATGCTCTTATAAATATATAACAATTCAAACACTGATATCACTTTGTGGTTAATTTTAAAAAATGAATTGTCTTTGAGTTTAATGTTCACCTCCAAGATTAATTCTTAGCCTGTATATCATTTTAATTTTTCACAGATTCTGAAGTAGTCTCCTGGAAGTTTGACAAATGGATTGACATACTGTTTCCTTTCTCTGCAGCATTGGTTTATTTTAATTTATTATTTATTTTTATTTTATGTGCACTGGTGTTTTACTTTCATATATGTCAGTTTGAGGGTATCATGTTCCCTGAAACTGAAGTTCCAGACAGTTGTGAGCTGTCATATGGGGCAGGGGGATTGAACCCAGGTCCTCTGGAAGAGCAGTCAGTGCTCTTAACTGCTGAGCCATCATTCTAGCCCCTGCACCACCAGTTTAATGATTATTCTTAGCTGAAGTGGTGTTCATCAGCTTCAAGTCATAAACATCCTATAGTCAATTCCAAAGATAGCCTGTGTCTCTTTCCAACAGCAACAGGACATTGGCCAGACTGTCCTCTTTCTGGGCATGATAGAGGCAAAAAGATAGACTGACTTGGCTTTGTATTAATTCTAAAAGAAACAACACTTAAAACAAATAAGTAAAAAAAAAATCACCAAAATAATAAGCTCTGTGACAGATAATAGACGGTGAGAGGAACCCCTAACCTCCAGTCAGTTTTGGACACGTCTGACTTTAAGAAGTGCAGACTGTGCATAATCGCCTTGTGACCCTGGACTCCAGCTTCCTTCCTTTGGGGATCATCTCTCCACACCCCCAGAGCTTTTTGCCTGTTGACACATCCCACCATAGCTTCCAGATATACAAAAGTTTCGTCCGATCCAAAATGGTAACCAAAAATGTTGAACTGCGAGGAAATGGCAGTCATAGCATTGAGAGCTAGTAAGTAAATAACAGGCCTGTTGTCCCACACCCCAGTTTAATGCTCTCAAGAGGTTCTTATGTTGCTCGAATTAGTGGGCATGTAAATGAAGCCCCTGTTGGCCTTGGCAGATCTTGGCCTCTTCCTTGACCTTGTTTGACTGAAACAAAAAGTCATTGGTGGAACAAAAATTCAGAGCTCTGAACTTGGTTGAAAGAAAAGGGCAATTCTCTGAATTGGGTAATTGGATCATGCTCCCAAGTGCCCTGCGGCTTATATCAAACATATAAGCAGGGGATTAATAACTTCAGTGTGTAAGTGAGCTTCAGGCAGCCCCTAACCCCAGCATTTCACTCTCAGGAGCTCTGGGACACTAACAGATTTTCTTTAGAGCATTTGAAGTGCTTTTTATAAAAGTCAGGAAGGGTCTACAGACTACTGTGGAATCCTTATCATTGTGGGTTGTCCTGTTTGACAGACAGGCAACCTTGGAAGCCTCTGCAAAACAGCCAAGAACAAAACAATAACAATAACGTTATTCCAAATTGTGCTTGCTTGATAGTCACTTCCTTAGTCATGACTTTATCATCCAGCCTAAATTAAATGTGTCTGTTAAATGGAAAGTTCCTCATAGTCCTGTGTCTTGCAGAGAAGTTTGGGGAGCTCAAGACTTACCACAGACACATAACCTTACGTGTAAACTTTAAGGAGTCATCTGAAAATCAGGGAACTTTTGATTAATGTATTTTAATTAGTTTATGATGTTCTTACTCAGTATCAAATGCCTGCTATATAGCAAGCTTCAGGATATAAATAGAGATGGAGCAAAAGTCAGTTAATTGGTTTGTGAAGGTTGGAGGGACGCACACGAAGGGAACCTTTGCTTCTCGGGTTGGTGCAAGTGCAGAGAGAACCGGAGATGGCGAGCGCGTTTGTAAAGCTGCAAAGCAGCGAGGAGCATGCCAAGATAGAAGAACGCAAGCAGAAATCCCTGGTTTTTTCCCATAGAGGCTATTGTACTGGGGCTTATGACATAGAACCATAAGCCAGTGGTAGAGATGCTTTGTTGAATAAAAGGGGGTGGGGAGCAGTTGTGAAACCTTTACAGGTCTGGGCGTTCTAAGACTTCCGGCGCTCACACAGAAGAGCTCTTAAGGAACATTCCGAAAGCAGTTCTTATCTTAATGGCTATAGATCAGTTCAAAGTCCAAAAAGAGTTAGCAGAATCTTACTATTTATTCATTTATTGATAATTTAGTTTAGAGATAAGAGTCCTTTTATTACTAATGAAATGTTACTAAAGCTGGGTGGGTGTATTAGAACACTCTAGAGTACCAGAACTGATAGAATGAATCCATATAGATGTAGAAAGGAGATTTATTGGAGTAACTTACAGACTGTGGTCCAGCTAGTCCAATAATGACTGTCTACCAATGGACAAGCCAAGAATTCAGCATGTCTCAGTTCGTCTTCAGTTTATGCAAGCTCTACTGCCAGTGAAGGAGTGGACTTGCCAGTGAGAGCAAGCCAGTGAAGAGAGGCAAGCTTCCTTCTTACATCCCTTGTACAGGCTACCAGCAGACGATGTGGACCAGATTAAAGGCGGATCTTCCCATCTCAAAAGATCCATACTAAAAGTGGATATTTTCACTTTGAATGATTTAATTAAGGGAAGTCCCTCACAGGTGTGTCCAGCCTCATGGGGTTTAGTTAGTTCCAGATGTAGTCAAGTTGACAACCAAGAATAGCCAGTCATTGCAGTAACTTCTGAGAATTAGAATACCAGAGAACTAATCAGGATCAGAATTAACTTTGGCCACGAACCAATTATTTATTTTCTTCTTTAACTTTTATAGAAAACCTGTGAAGCAAATGTTTTGTAACAAAATAACGCACAGTCTCAAAGAAGTTAAATAACTTGTAAAGGCAGATCGTTTTGTTATTAATTTTATTTTTTCTTCAGCAATAGTTTCTAGCCAGAGATGACAAAAAGACTGTACCATGCTGGATAATGTGTTTGGATCGCTCTGTTGAAATTTTGATACAGCTGCCCCTGCGTGCTCCAGTGTGAGGTGGTAGTAGTGTGTGACCTGCTTGTCTCTCATCAAAGAGATGAGAGGAGTCATCTAAAGACCTCTCCAGGAAAGCGATGCCTGCCAGCCAAAGTGGGAATACAATAGGCCAGTGGATTTATGAGAGCTATTTGCTAAGACTTGAAAGGGAAGTTAAGTGTAAATAAAGAAGGTTTGTAGCTTAAATGTATATCTTAAGTGTGATGACAAATTCAAGTTTGTATCGGTGGGGTATTTTGAGGATAGCTGCTAGAATCTGTCCGCTTTGACTGATGCTCCTCCTCCTCCTGTTCTTCCTCTGTTGTATTTTTCCTCTCTGTATGGAGTGAGATGGAAATCATACACACAAGTACGCACGCACGCACGCACGCATGCACAGTCGTCCTGGCTGTAATGTTCTCTGGCTTGGCAGTTTAGTTTGTACCCAGCTCTTCCTACAGCTAGTGCTTTGCTTGTCCTGAAGAGCCCGATGATTCATCTCTCTGGGGAGATGAGACACGGCTCCATATTGATATCACCCCATTGGGCTTATGGCGTGAATCCACAGATTGTTCTCGTGTGTGCTGACTTTTTATCTAAAAATAACGTCCTTTAAGTCACCAGTGTAGTGCCAGTGGGCCTGGCTACTTGTGAAGTTTAGGAAGCCATTTGGAAAGCCTCTGTCAGGATGTTCTTGGCACTGCATTAGCTGGGGAGCAATGCCCTTTAGGCCACAAACTTACATGGATTGGGCCTACTGAATTGAATTATGGAGACCCAAACTCTCCCTGAGAAGCCAAGGGCACGGGGGGGGGGGTAGTTTTGATGATCCTCAGAGCACCCCGGTGCCCCCTCAGGATCTCTCTTTCATTGTTTTCCTCCTGGGTACCATGTGAAACAGTGCTTCTGCCCTTCTCAGGGGAAGTACAAGCAGTTATTTCGCTTTGAATTTGGGTGTGAGTTAGTCAATGAAATCCCTCTCATAAACTCTGCTGTTCTTTATGGTGAATACAGCCCCCTTCACTTCCCCTCCTCACACATGGCATGCCATTTTTGACAGCTGCATACCATCCAGAGTCTCTTATATTTAGGTGATAGAGGAAATTATCATAATAACTAGCTTGGTGCATGCTGCATAATTGGAGACGGTGACCTGGTCATCTCTCCGGATCACACAAAAATCACTTCTGAAAAAAAAAACATGCTATGGACAATATGTATTTTTAAAAATAATTTTTATTCTTTTTGCTGCAAAAACAAACTTTGAGAGGATGATTCTCCCGCAGGATATGGAAATGACCTTGGATAAGGTCCAGGGTCAGTGGCGCAGCTGCTGTTTCCTGCAGAGGACATCTACATCCAGAGGGGAAAGAGGCAAAGTTAAATATATAGCAGGAAAATAATGTCTGGACATATTAACAAGAATAAAAGGATTTGCCTGTAACAGAACCTGTCTGTAAAAATATATAGCCAGGAATTACAGTTAATGTTTAGAAGATATGTTTAAAACTCCCTATCAAAAAATAACTGGTCTACCAACAAAAATAGCATTAATAACCACGTCTACTTATGATACTTCACACATTTAAAATTCTTTGGATGTCTAGTTTCATATTTACAGCAGCTTAGTATGGCTAATCTGTTGATTTAAAAGACTAAGACCTGTAGAACTTGAGCTGGGGTCTGTAAAGCCAGGGGGAAAACTTGGGATTTCATTCTAAACATGGAACGGATTTTAAAAACAGAGATAGATATGACTTAATTTACACTTTTAGAAATTTACAGAGACTTGAGAGTGGCTGGAAGCAGATAGAAGCTGGAAAGTAAACCAGGAAATACAACACTAATCCTGGAAAAGGGTTGTTTGGGTGGCTTTAAGGGGAGGAGGGTCTGAAAGGATGAGACTGTGCTTCCCTGTCAGCTGTGAAAGAGCTCTTGACTCTCCCATGTGCATGTACTACAGACCCAACAGTGAGGGCGAGGGAAGACTAGTGTTACTGGAGAACTTCCCAGGACAAACTAAGATTCCACTCAAATGCTGTTTGTTTGCTCGTGTTAGTCAGGATTCTGGTGTTTTAAGGTTCCTGCCTGACATTTGTGAACTAGAAAACACAGCGCTTGTGGGTAATTAAGAAGAAATAGTAACAATAAGGTTGATAACACCTTTTTCCTTCTGGAATCTCTGAAAGAATGGCAATCCGAAAGCCAGACTTCCGTCCCCCTTTAAAGCAGTGACATTGCTTTTCGATGACCCTTTCACTGCGTCTCAACAGAAATCCTAGTGTGATGCTATTCATAGTCACGATATTCACTTTGTATCTCTGTGACTCTGACAAGTAAATTAAGAAAATAAAAGCGCGGGCCATACCAAGGCAAACCAGCATTTTTGCGGGAGTATCCGTCTGCCCCCATTGCTTGCTAATGAGCTAGGCAGTTGCTATTGCTTCCTGGCTGTCCTGGGTGTGTTGTATTTGTCTTTCTTAATTCTCAAGACAACGGCTTGTTGACATCTCACAGATGAGAGGACTCAGAGGCCCAGGGAGGTTTAATCTGCCATTTGAAGCCTCACATCCAGTACTTAGAAGAGAGCTTCTCACTCTGTGTTCCCACGACTCCGGCTCTTCTGCCACACTGCCTGTTGTAGGGAAGCGGTATACTCACTTGGTCCCTTGCTTTTGTGAAGCATCTTTCATTTGAAGAACTGAAACTGAGAGCATCACTTTCTTCCTTTGATGACTCGGAGGGAGGAAGGAAAGAATTAACATTTATTGGCTAATTTGCACACGTCAGATATAATTTTAGTCACATTCACATTCCAAACAGGTTGTATCTGCTGTCTTCATCCTGCAGATGAGGAAAGGAAGTTGCCCAATGTTGTGTCGCTCTCAAAGAAGTAAATCTCAACCTTGGTGCTGCCCCTCAGCCAACTCTAGGCTCCATTAAAGCTGGGACGAAGTCTGCTTTTCCCTTGGGTTTGTTTGTTTTGTTTTATACTGGTGAGCTAAATCCCAGATCCCAGGAAGTCTGTTTCCAGGATATTATATCTCTCATGCCTGCAACAGGGTCTGATTCTGATACATGTAAGATGCTCAGGAGGAAATGTGGAATCGGTGGGTGAGCATGCGCAGAGGTGCAATTAGAATGCATTGAGCCTTGGACTGGACTTCCTAGTGTCTCCCAGTAGATGTTTTGATGACACCGTAGGAAGGGTCTGTGAATTCAACCACGGAAACCCACGTGCTCCTGATTTACAAAACTCGCATGTCCTCACAGATGTATAGTTTAAGCGATGGAATCGCTTTTCTGTTTGGGGGAAAACTGAGGCACAAAAGCTACCTCGGCAAAGGCTTTGCAAGTCCGTGAACAGTTTGTGACACAGCTAGAATCTTGGGATTCTCACCTTTACAGCCATAAGCCTCTTCACAGCCCTGTGGTTCTGGTCGGGCTATAGCTTTTCATAAATCTGGTACTTAATCATGTAAAGAGACGGCAATTTATCTTAACTATGTGCCTCATTATGGATGCGACACACTTAGCACAGATGGTCTCAGCAGTTTTTCCTGGCTTCCCTTACCCTAACATATCTAGCACGCTAATGTCAATATTAGCTTTACTGTTTTAGGTGACTTTGGTGTGCTTCTCATTAGCTGGGACCATAAAGAGTGGAGTTTTACCTGCGCTGAGGGATCGCTAAATTCCTGCTGGCATCTGTGCGTACAGCCCCATGTCAAAAGTGAGGTCATGTTTCTCCTGGATTGTGCCTGTATCTGATGAGCCTGGGCTGGCATGAATCCGAGACAATGAAATAATCACACCCATTAGCTCACCAGGGCCTTATTAAGATGTGGCCTGGCTTTCCATCCATTTCTCCTGCTTGGAAAAACTGACATAGTCATGGTGTGCAAAGGTTAGTGGAGATGAAGCTGCTTCAGCAACCACAAGCCAGCACTCCCAGCTCAAACCTGGGGAAGTGCTGTGGCTGACGGCAGGGAGCAGCACTTCACGGGGTGGCATGCAAGGGTATTTTCCCTTTTTTTTTTTTTAGACAATGCTTGACCCTGGAGCCCTAAGTAGCCTGACATTTACATGATGATCCTGTCTCTGCCCCAGAGGGCTGAAAGGGAAAGTCAGTGGACATCACCTTGTCTGGTCCAAGAGTGTTCTCTAGTCTGTGCGGCCGTGATAATAACATGGCTACCCTGGAGCAGTGCTTTCCAAACTTTCATTGTTGGTTACATTTCTCTTTGTAGACCCCCCCCACACACACATTTGGAAGGTTTGGGTCTAGTAAACAAACTGTAATAATTAAATAATGATTTTGTGTCTTCATTGACGGTTCATGTCATTGTTCCAAATCTGCTGTCTCCATTCATAGTGCTTTCTTAGGGATACCTTCCCAGACCTCGTGCCTGGCCTGGGATGTAACCACCAGTTATATGTCCAAGATACCCTCCACTTCACCCACAGAGGCCCTTCCACAGCCGCAGCACCCACCACTTATAAATACAAGTCTGTCTCACTCACAGCCGCTTTTCTCATCCTTGCGTCTTTGCTTGGCATATGTAATTGGCACTTGGCAAACATCTGTTGACTGAATTAAGGAATTCAGTGACAGAACCAAAAGAGAAATAAGAGAACTGTGGGCTTGGAGAATCTCAATCTATATCAATCTGATAGGGTTTCTGAAATGTTGACACCAGCCTAAATGAAAGTCACCAAGTTTAAAATGAAGGTTAACTTTGGGTGGGGGTGAGATGATGCTTCTAGCACATTGTTGAGGTTCTGGTTCTTAATAAGGAGGCTACTCTGGCTACTCCTGAACTACAGGCATAGACCACCTCATTTTGTGTATACCCATGGCAGAACTCATGGAGACACCTAAGGGTTTTACAAACCGTAAGGGTAGTTTTATTTTATAGCCCGTATGGTTGTTTGCCTGTCTTCGCAGCACCCATTTTCCCTGGTCATATCTTTGGGGATACTCGGAACCCCTGCATATCAGTCATCCTACCTCTTCTGTGTGTGTCTACTACCTCTTGAACCTACCTTACTCCCTAAACCACACAGCGCACAACAGTGTTTGGTTGAGTGCCTCCTTCATACTTCGTGTTATAAGCTATAATTTGAATACCTGGAGTCTTACACTTAGCTTCATGAGGTCTTTACCAGGGAAAGCATCATATAAGAGAAGAGCCTGGTGTCAGGGCCGTATTTCAGTCTTTCAGTCTTTCCTGTAGATCTGATGCTCTCTGTTGGGCACACAACAGAGAAGTCACCTCGCCTGCCAACACCCATGGACAGGGAGTAGAACAATAGGTTGCATGGCTCCCCCAATATTGAGAGACCACCTATTGCCAGAAGTCTGCCAAACCCAGCTCTTAGGGAGCTTCAGCTAACAGCCTCAGCCAGTCCTCTCATCAGATGGAAATCAAAAGTTGCTTGGTAAATCACTCAAGCTGAAAACATTCCTGGCAGTTCAAACAGCCTGTGGTAAGAACATGCTTTCTTTCCCTGCAATGAGTTCATTATCCAAGGGCCGGAAGTGCTCAAAATCATTGATTGGCTAATTATAAGTAACTCAAGGGCCATAATGCTCCAGTCCCTCTGTGGGAATATTTATAAGCGCTCGAGTTCAGCTCAGATAAAAGAGAGGGAACTCACCCAAGGAAACTGCAAGGGAAAGTCTGGAATGGCAATGGCATAGGATGTTGCCAGTCTGAAATAGAAAGGTCCAATATATCACTGAGTTTTACAAACAAACCTTGGAAAACAAATTACTTGTGTCCCTCCCAGCTTTCAGAGGGGATGTAAAACTAGAGGCTCTAACCTTTACGCATGGTAGTAAGTCTACCCTATTTTTCTTAGGAAGGGAAGCAGTTGCTTTAACATCCTGGCTAGATTCCCAAAAGGAACAGGGTGGCCCGTTTAAAACAGGCCTGTGGATGCTTCTGCGTGAGGGAAGGGCAAGCTGTAAGCACCATGTGCATGTGGGTGTTTAATGAATATGAGCTGATTAAATTGGCCACCCTGAACTATAAGCTCATACCTCTGAAGCTCCTCTCCAGCCAGCCCTTAGCTCGGGACGGAGTTCTTCAAACTTTCTGCCCAAACTTGTTAGGCAGCAATGCTCCTCTTTAAAGCTGCTGTTTTCCCGCCCAGCTTTTCTTTGTTTTCGAGTAGCACGAAAGAATGTGGCCCCTGGAGTCCCTTCCTTCAAACACAGGCCCCGCTGCGGTGATGGTAGCCACACCCACAGCACTTCCCCTCAAACCTGCTGCCTCCATCTGTTTCCCTGTCTCTGGACCAGCACAAAGCCAGTGTCTGTCTGGGATAGATAGTGAGCTGGGCCGCAGACAGAGGAGGCCTTGTCTAAAGGAGGAAAAGCTACTGCTTGAGAAGCCAGGCAACCTGGCTTTTCTGACTGGATTGTGCTAAGAGCCATCTGTGTGGTTAGGGGAGTCATTTGCTCCTTCACCCATAAAAGGCAAGGGTGAAACAAAAATCAGTATTTCTCAGACTGTGGGCTTTGGATTCTTGGGGTCTGCAAATTGTATGAGAAGTTTTAAATATTTATGCCCTTACCATCAAAGATTTTTTTACAGTTATAAAATCAATATAATATAATTGAAAGACATTTTGGAAAATAAATATTGAGTTTCTTAAATTGGTGATTCTGAAACTGATGTAACATTCCCCAGAGGTTTCTGGGTGTATTGGGGGAATTCAAATAGTTATTCAATTTTTAAAGGAACTCCATGTATCAATCAAGTTTGACATAGAAGCAAAAATCTTGGTTTTAAGGTTTTTTTTTTCTATTTCCACTAGAATATGCTTAACTATTTTAGTACACAAACTTCTTTTGTTTCTAAAACCAAGACATTTCTTTTTCACAAAAACTGTATATTAAATTGCAAAGAGTGTGTTTGTTACAAAAGCTTCTTTTCCCTTTAAGATTCAGAGCATTGTTCTGGAGAGATAATTCAATGGCTGAAGTACTTGCCATGCAAGCATAAGGACCTGAGTTCAAACCTCTAAATCCCCTGTAACACTAGTACTGTGGTGCGTGCGTGCGTGTGTGTGTGTGTGTGTGTGTGTGTGTGTGTGTGTATGCTTGGGTGTGTCATGCATCTATACATACATACACAGTCACACATACACACAAATAAACTCAAGGGACTGGAGAGATGGTTCCATGGTTAAGAGCACTGATGACTTTCCCAGAAGACCTAGATTCAGTTCTTAGCGCCTACATGGGAGCCTACAGCCAATTATAATTCCATTTTTGAGGATTCCAATACCCTCTTCCAGCCTCTCCAGGTACTGCACGCACATTATATGTAGACATATATACAGAGAAAAAAGTCCACGTACATTTAAGAAGAATCAGAGCATTTAAGTGATTTTTGGCCAGCCTTGTTAGCTAGGACTATCTTTTGTTTCTCAAATCTTATAAATTTTCCTTAAACCTGAGATTGGGCTTATAGTTTATGAATTATGCATCTTACTTCATAGTTTACCAAATGCACTTGTGTATACTGCCTATTTATTTTGTGTGTGTGCATGTGTGGGGATGGAGCACATGGAAGTCGGAGGACAACATGTGGGAGTTAATTATCCCATCACGCAGGTCCTGGGGATCAAACCCAGGTCTTCGGCTTTGGCAGCAAGAACCTCTACTACTGAGGCACCTCCCGGGCTTTATCCCTTTTGGTTTTCGGTATGGCATTGTCTGGTAAATGAATCAGGTAGCGTGATGTCTATTACATTAAAGAGGACACTCTGACTATAGACCATGCCTCGTGTTTTCTGACTCCTACCCAGCAAAGCTCCCTACTCTAGGGACAGCAAGAGAGTAGTAGCCTGGGCTCCTGCCATTCAATCCACTGCACTGTTCCAGGGTTACTTATTTCAGGAAATAGAAAATGGAGCTTCTCATTCAAGGATAAACTGACATTACCAGGTGTCAATCACATGCCTCCAGTCCTTACTTAGACAGCCTCAGCCCAGTTCTTGATATATACAGGTACTTGGTATTTACTGAATGGTGAGTGAGTGAGTGAATGAATGAATTAATTAATTAATTAAAAAAATTAATTCTTGGGCTGGAGAGATGGCTCAGAGGTTAAGAGCATTGCCTGCTCTTCCAAAGGTCCTGAGTTCGATTCCCAGCAACCACATGGTGGTTCACAACCATCTGTAATGGGGTCTGGTGCCCTCTTCTGGCCTTCAGGCATACACGCAGACAGAATATTGTATACATAATAAATAAATAAATATTTTTTAAAAAAATTAATTCTTCTGCTAGGTATGGTGTGTGCCTGTAATCCTGTCACTTAGTTGGCAAGGGCAATAAGACTCTTGTCTCAAAACCCAAGCCAACAAAATCTTTCTGACTAAAGTTTGTAAATTGGAGGTCATTTTTACCACTCAGATTTTTCCAAGTACTAGGTCAGCAGGGTTTGCTCAGAGTCTACCAAGCGCTTTGAGGGAGAAGGAGGGAACTGGTGAGAAATGGTAAAGGGACAGGCCAGCAGAGGAAATCCCTGGCCTTCTCTACCTTTCTGCCCAGGGATGGTTTCCTAGGATCCCAAAGGGCCATGGTAAGCAGTATCTTCTTGACAGGGGCTGACCGAAATTGTCGCTCCCGTGGAGAGAGGACAGGTATGACCGTATGACCAGGTGGGAAGGGTAAGTAGAAGGCAGCCAGCTGTGTCCCGTGGGAAGATGGGTCGGGGAGCAGAGGAGCTTGTGGGAAGACAGTATCTGTGGCCAGAACGTGTCTGCATGGAAAGGAGAGAGAGACTTTGTCTGCTCACATAGTGTGGTTTGGCTGCCTTCCCATCATTCCCCAGGAGAACTCTTAGTGGTCAAAGACATCGTATTTTAATCAAGGCAGTTCTAGCTGGACTGGTAAGCTAGGCCCCCATGGGTATGGTGAAGTTCTAGGGTGAAGAGGGGAGCCACGGGGAGCCAGTGGATCCACTCACTCCCTTGCACTGTTGGCAGCTGCTGTGGTATCCAGAAGCATGCAGCGTGTCCTCACATACTCATAAATGCTGCCTATGGCCATGGGACTGCATTGTCTGTGGAAGTAGCCTGCCTGGAAAAAGTGACCCCATTTCACTTTTCTGTACTCGTTGTTCCCAGAACCATGTCCTGAAATCACAGGGTTGGATTTTGCTGCCACTCTCCTAAGTTACCTTTCTGCAGAAGCCTGGGGACTCTAGAGAGGTTCTTTAGGCTTAAATCGTGCCTCTGACTTACCTCTGGGAACTCTGTAAGATGGCTTGGTTTTGCTTGGCCAATGAGGAGATGACTTTCCCTTGCAATTGACAGGAGCTGTTGGACATTATGAAAAGCTAGGAATGTTGGGGGGACCAAAGTGAAATTGCAGAATGTATTCCCTCAGCCAAACTGAAACACACATGATTACCTGGCCACACACACAGGCTTAAGATGACGTCTCACTCCTGGGTTGTGGTTAATGCCCCAGCAAAGTCCAGATTGTTAAAGCTAATACACATCCACCTATGCTCCTGCCAGGGAGTTTTCATCAGATTCCTGGGCTGTCAATGCGTGTGTATAATTAAGACTATTTAATCATATTAGCTTCCACAGAGATGTGTGGAGGGATGCAGTAGGGTAGAGATTACTAGGTCTAGCAAGAGTCAGCAGTTGGTGACTTGTCTTAGTTAGGCTTCCTATTGTTGTGATAAAACACCATGACCAAAGCAATTTGGGGTGGAAGGGGCTTATTGGGCTTACCCTTCCATGTTGTGGAGTACATCATCTAAGGAAGCACGACAGGAACTCAACCAGGAGGCAGGAGCTGATGCAGAGGCCATGGAGGGGTGCTGCTTCCTGGCTTACTTCTCATAGCTTGCTCAGCCTGCTTTCTTACAGAACTCAGGACCACCAGCCCAGAGGTGGTACCACCCACAATGGGCTGGGCCCTCCCACATCAGTCACTAATTGAAAATGCCCTACAGCCTGATCTTATGGAGGTATTTTTTTGAGATTTATTTATTTATTGTGTATACAATGTTCTGGATGCCAGTACACAATCTCATTATAGATGGCTGTGAGCCACCATGTAGGTGCTGGGAATTGAACTCAGGACCTCTGGAAGAGCAACTAGTGCTTTTAACCTCTGAGCCATCTCTCCAGCCCCTGGAGGTATTTTCTTAATTGAAGTTCCAGGACAAGGGCCAAAACAATACAGCGAAAAGATCAGTCACTGGCTGTATCTATGTAAACTCACCTAGGAGTCTACCTTGCAAATTTCTTAGGTTTTTCGAGACAAGGTTTCCCTCTGTAGACCAGGCCGGCCTCAAGCTCACAGAGATCTGTCTGCCTCTGCCTCCCGAGTTGCCTTGCGGATTTCAGTATTCTCACTATTTCATTCTGTTTGATTTCATTAGCTTCTTTGGTAGTGTCTGGGGTTCCATTCAAGGCAAGTGCTCTTCTTCCTGCGCCCTCCACTGTTTTGGTGTTAGGCTCAACATTTGGATCGCAGAAGAAAAGCTCTGTTTTAATTCCGCCTCCATCGAGGCTGTAACTCGTGTGCATTCATACAAAGCAGCCATTGGCCTCCAAGAAGGATGGCTTCAGTCTTATAAAAACAATGAGGTTGGCATGGCCGATGACTATAGAGTAATCGACACCTGTTAATAGACTTCTAAATTAAAAGAAGAAAATAGAGACCCATCAGTCCAAGCCAAGAAATCATTTTCCAGTTTGGTCCAGATCCTTCACTCTTGCCAATTTCTCTTTACATTCTTTTCCTTGTCTCATCAGTCATCAAAATTCGGGGCTGCTCGTGATTTCTTATTTTGGATGAGGGAAGCAAGTCCAAAGGAGAGTGACTTTTTATAACCACACGGCTAGTTAGCAGGTTAGAAACAAGTTCACCAGAATTCCAGTCTTTCTACTTTACCAAATAGTTTTCTATAAATATATATGTATTTATTTTTAACCTATTTCTTGGAAGAATTGAGTAATGTGAGCCTGGCCCCGAGCAGTGGCATTTCTAGTGAACTTCCATTTAAAGGCTGGAGCTTCCTCCACAATTAGGCTCTATCGCCACCTCTATCCCTGAGTGGTGGGAGTGTCCTGATAAATGGACCAGAAGAGAATGGAAGGCATCAGGTGAGCCTCTGATCATGATCCTTTCAGGCTGCTCTTTATTGAAAGAGGAAGCAACTCAAGTCCTATTTCTGTCCTTTATGGGACTTTGATCTCTGTCTCTATCACTCCAACCTATAGTTAACTCAGAGTACCTTTGAAACAATCAGATACAAGAGACAGAGGGTGAAAATGTGAATGATATTTGGTAGCCTGAGGCTTGAGAGGGATAAATAAATACAGAAAATATTGGGCTGGAGAGATGGCTCAGGGGTTCAGAGCACTTGCTCTTCTTGCAGAGGATCCAGGTTCAATTCCTACCACCCACATGATGGCTCACAACCATCTGAAACCACAATTCCAGGGACTTTGACATCTTCTTCTGGCAGGCACGCATGTGGTATGCAGACAAAATGCCCATACATATAAAATAAAATAAACGTTTTAAAAGAAAGGAAGGAAGGAAGAAAGAAAGGAAGAAAAGAAAGAAAGAGACCTGGGAAGAACAAAAACAGCAGCTGGCTGGCACAAAGACCACTGGGAAATATGTCTTGTTATTTAGCTCTGGCCAGTGAATTATCTGGCCTGGGATTTCTCAGAACCATTATTGACATTTGGAGCCAGCTACCCTTGACTGTGGAAGGCTGTTGTGTATATTGTTCTGAGATAGCTGCACTTCTGCCTTTCCCCACTCAGGAGATGCCAGTGGCACGCTTCCTACCATTTGCCACAACCAAAATATAACTCTAGCCATTACCAAATAACTGTGACTCAGGATCAGCAAAAAAAATTGTTCTCTATGGAGATTTATTCATTCATCTTAGATCTGTTGTCTTTGAAAGCCACCTCAGTAGGCTCTTTGTGAGAGGATAGAGTAGCCCTCCTAATTATAACCTCAAAAATTAGAACTTTAGACATTTCTTATCTGGTACAAATACATATTATATGACATGAACTTCTAAGGAGGGTGAAGCATGTTGTAATTTGTTGCTAATTCCCTTTCAGTGCTTGGGACTGTGTGAAGCCGTTTTATCTGTGAAACCTGGCAACAGGGATCAGGAGATGCTCCTGACATAGCTAGCCCCAAGGATGCTGGTAACCATCCCACAATGCCACCAAGAGCCAGTTCAACTAAGTCATAGGTGCAAAGAAGCTGGCATGCTCCATTTTAAACCAAACCATGTTGGGGAGTACACACTACTCCTGCTGTGTGGTCTGTGTTGTCATTTCCATCATATCCAGGGTCCCACAGCCGTCAGCATTCAGGCAAACTGCCTAGTCACCCTAGGGCCTTATGCTTTATGTAAGATATGCGCATGTGCAAGATAGCTATGTACTCTATACTTACGCATGGCATGACCAATATAAACCCCTATACGCATGTGCTGAGCTACGTTTAAAAAGCAGACTTGCCTTTCTCATGTTCTCTTTCCCCACGTTTCTTTCAGACAGGCCTGTGCACTCCCCTTTCTTTCTTTTTATTAACCAAAACTTTTAAAATGAGTTTTGTTGTATATCTTGTGGTCCGTTCCCATGCACAGTAGTACCAGTCTGTATGTAGCTAGTGAGCTCAACGTTCTTTGAACTGATCCTTTTTCGTCATTGTCAGTTGCAAGGCTCTAAGACACTAGATGTTAACAGATAACTCCTGAGAGGTGGGTGGGTAAGGAACTGTGAGAGAGTGGTTGGAGGTGTGAGTGGACTTTCAGTGCGCAACCTGTGCGTCAGTGCCCCGTTTAGATGCCATCCTATTGGCTAGTCAGTGACTAAGACTTCTACTAAGTCTGCTTCTAACTTTTCTAAGGCAAAACCCCTTTGTATGAATAAAGTTTAACTTCATTTATTTTAATTTTTTGAGTTTGCAATATAAATGTATCTTTTCTCCCTTCCCTTTTCTCCCTCCAAGTCTTCCATAGATTTCTTCTTGTTCACTTCAAATGCATGGCCTCCTTTTTCATTAATTGTTGTTGCGTGCATGTGTATGGATATGTGTATTCCTAAATACATAAATACAGCCTGCTCAGTCTATAGAATGTTGCTTGTGTGTATATGCTTTCGGGGCTGAGCATTTGGGAGTGGATAGCCAGTTGTTGAGCTCTTCCCTGGGGAAGACTATTTCTCCCTCTCTTGGCATTCCTTAGTTGCCTGTGGTTCTGTGTGGGGTTGTGGCCTCCTGAGTCTTCTCATCCACATAAGCAGGTCTGTAGGTATCATCCTTGTTCATGTTTAGGCAGCCATGTTAGGGAGATGGTATAGGTGAAGGTTCTGACGTTCCTAGGAGACACGAGCTCACAGCACCTCCTGGTATTTCCGGCTCTCGCAATCTTTCCACCCTCTTTTCTGCAGTGATCCCTGAGCCTTAGGCACAGACGTTGGGTTGTAGGTGTGTCCTTTGGGACTGAGCTCCACAACTCTGCATTTTGATTGGTTGTGGTTTCTCTAATGGTCCCCGTCTGTTGCACAGAGAAATTTCCTGGATGAGGGGTGAGGCCCGCATGTAACCAACTAGACCCTAGAAAAAGATGTCTTAATTTTTTTTTTTAAGTTTCTGATCACCCCATTGAATGAAATAACCATAGGGGAGAAGTTAATTTTTAAACCTCCCCTTCTTCTGAAAATATTCATCTGTTGTTTGCATAATTGGAATTGTACTATTACAGAAAATATTTTAAAAATGAACCAATACTCAAAAGACAAAGATCTTCCATAATGGCTGTCTTAGTTGGTATCTCACAACTGGCAACCGCCTTTAATGCCATCTGAAAACGATGACCGCTGGAAGACATGTTTTGGTTTCTTTTCTAGAAAAACAAAACAACAAAAAAGGACCTTAAACGATGCACAGGGTGGGAAAGTGAAATGATGACTCAGCAGGTAAAGGCATTGCCCACTAAGCCTAACAACCTGGGTTTGATCCCCCCTGGCCCCACCTCATAGAAAGAACCAACTCCTACAGCTTCTCCTCTGACCTCCACAGGTGTGTGTCCGTGTGCACCATGCACGCACACTGAAAAGTTTCAGTGCAAGTGTAGGGGGGAGGGGGTTTAAGGTGGATAGACAGACAGGCAGGCAGAGTTGCAGACAATTCACAAAGCAGTCATTTGAATCCCACTTGAGTCTCCACATTTCTGGTGTCAGCATTGCACACTTGCCCTGTGTTCTGGCCAAGACTCCCACGGCCTGCACTGTCTATAGATCTGGCTAAAGGAAATTTGTTTTAGAATCAGAATAAAAGTTACCTCCAAGTAATATCACGTTCTAGAATTTTCTAGTATTCTGTACATGCTGTCTACTAGTAAAAAGGAATTATATCTTAAATATAAAATGACAAGAATTCAACAAAAATCACTTTATTTCTCCTCTAGAACCAGGAATATCTCCCCAAGGCCATCAGCAAAAATTCCAGTCCACTGTCCACCAATCATGGGCGACAGTTGTGTTTGGAAAGTGAGCTTGTAGCTGTTTTCCATGCAGGATGATTACTCAGTGGCCTTGACCTTCTGGGGTGGACGAAAGAGCTGGACAGAGTTAGACAGCACAAGGACAGAGGAGACGCTGTGGGTGTGTTGCAAACAGAGATGGGCGAGTTAAGTTACTCAGTTGCCATCTGTCTCTGTTTTGCTAACTCATTAGCTCGGACACCACATTGTGTTAATCCCCACTTCCCCTGGCTGTGAGCTTGATCCAAATCTCCAGGGAACACAGGGACTGCTCAGTCTGACTCTCCCCTCATCTGGGTGGCAACTTCTACACATGGGCAGCTTGCCAGGCCTGCCACCCTTCCCAGCTACATCACACAGAGGTGAAGCACACCCGCCCCCCCCCCCCACACCACTGCAGTTGAAATGGGAGCTTCTAGGTGTAACTATTCTTCTAGGCGGTGTGATAAATGCTGACCTCTCACTTCTTAGCACTCCTGTCCCGGGCATCACCATTCAAGGCCCTAGAGAGTTTTAAGAAGACCGTCTTGGAAACTTGATGGCAGCGTGTGCCACCAACCACGGCTCTGTATCTCTCAACAAGCCCATTATGACAGCTACGAACCGATAAGCAAGGCTGAGTTTGTCTCCCAGAACTGTCCCCAGAAGGCAAGACCCGAATCTAGCCTGCAAAGGATCCAATAATTCTGAGAAAAATTCTTCAGAAATGTTGGGAGCCAGAGAGATGGCTCAGCAGTTAAGAGCACTTGTTGTTTTTACAAGGACCTAAGCTTTAGTCCCACAGCCGCATGATAGCTCACAACCATTTGTAACTCCCAGACACCCGTGTGATACACATTCATATGCATAAAGTAAGTAAAACTAAAAAAAAAAAAGGTAAAGAAATGTTATCTCCCCTTATAAGCTTCCTGGAGTACACAAATCATTTTCACTGACTTATCTTGGCCTTATTATTTTTTAATGTGAGAGGGTGTTTTCTAAGCAGGACTAGACAAATTGATTGTGTAACCTATGGCAAATGTATAATCTTTTCCAGCTTTAACAGTAAAAGTATGGCTGTGTGTGATAGCCCCCACCTGCATTTCCAGCCCCGATGCTGAGGCAAGAGCAATGCCTATGAAAATCAAGAGTTAAAAATGGGGCTGAGGAGGTAACGTGCTTGGTAAAATTCTTGCTTAATATGCGTAAAGCCCTGGACTCTATACACAGCACCCTGTAAACAGGATATGGTAATGCACGCCTGTAACCCTAATACAGGGAAGGTGGAGGCAGGAGGATTGAGTTGAAACTCATCCTCGGCCACGCTGGCGATTTGAAGCCAGCTTGGGCTGGAGACTGTGTCTCTAAGTAAACCCTGAGAACATACTGTGCTTTGGGTAATTGGACTTACTGATGTTAATGGTTACCAGATGCCCAAGATACTGAACATACATGGCCCCATCTAACGCTTGGTTCCCAGAAGGTAACATTGCTGTCTCTAGGTGACAGATCAAGAAACTGAAGCACAGAGAGGTCATATCCTACATCCAAAGGTAAACAGCTAGTAAGTATCAGAGGCAGATTTGAGAAAAAGGTTGTCTCCAAAGTCTGTGGCCTTAGCCTTTTGCTGTGGTCACCTAAGGAGGTCCTTCAGCCATTTTGTTGCCCTCTTTCCTGTATCCTTTCCCAAGTTTTTGGATTCTCAGATGTGAACTCATCAACAATTCCTTTGGATGTTATCATTTCCTCCTTCCTCCCTACAAATGGCACTCTGAGATAAAAACAGGGACTTAGAAAAGCCACACACAGTCTAGCAGAAGAACTCAAAGGTCCTGCTTTTTATGCCAGGTTGTGTGTGTGTGTGTGTGCGCGCGTGTCCACTCATAATCGGGATGAGCAGAACAGAACGTTCGGGTGTTAGAGAATGTTAACTCACTTCAGCTTCCTACCAGGAACAGCCTACAGTTCATCTTCATAGGCAAATGCATTAAGTTTCCCACTTACAGGGTGAGTGATCTGTGCAAGATACAGGCATTTCCAAGACCCTGACTCATGCACATGGAGCAATAGTATGCCTTTCCTGGTTCCCTTTTTGGCTGAAAGACACCCACTGAATGTCTAACAGCTCTCTAGATAGCTAGATTTACAGTAAATTCTCTGAGTTCCCCCCTACACCCCGCACAGGGACCCATTACAGACGTTACAGTGGCAAATTTGCTCTTTCTGGTTCTTCCTGTCTCAGCCCTCACAATGCCTAATGCCTACCCCTATGCCCTCCCCAGATCCTCCAAAACCACTAATTGCACATGCCCATTAGCACTGACCCTCCTGGTCGCAGGAGGGTTCCTGTCCCTCAGTGAAGGAGATTGTCTCTGCCTCTCATTTGGTCTGGCCTTTCAAGTTACCCTATACCACCTGCAAAGACAGCCTCGAGCCCAGGGTAGCCTTTACAACCTAAAATGCCCAAAGCTCGCTCTATGACTGACTAGTGTGTAGCTGAGAGGAGACTGTCTCTGGGTCTCTCAGAGGGAAAGGAACACTGGTCCTGAAATAGCCACATTTAATGTCGTCATGAAATAGCTAAGGATTTGGGTTCAGGTATCAGGGATGGCTGTGGCTTTTCCCACAGAAGACGTCAACCACTGACCCGTTTCCTCTCAGACTCCAATTCCGTGTTTAGCTGGAGACACAGAAATAAATGCATACTGGCGGGAAGACAAGAGCTGAGATGAAGCAGGAGCGTGCTGGCTGATAGAAAGGCTGTTATTTTAGTTTCTTTTACATTGTAGCCGTCTCGGGTGGATAGTATCCAGGTATCTCGTAGGCCTGCACCTTATTAAACTCCTGTTTGATTCAGAATTTACAGCACATGCACCTGGAATTCTTCAAATAGGAACTAGACTTGGGTTCATTCATTCACAAAGGAGGCTGACAAATTGATTGTGTAACCTATGGCAAATGCCCTGGGAAGCCAAGAATAAAATGGTGGCACATTTTTCTTAATAACTCTCTTAGTTTATAAATCCAACTGCGCGTATTGAACGTCTGCTTTTTGACAGGCATGCCACCACTTAAATAGGATGTACCCATAGGCACGCCTTCTCTATCTCCGTCTGCTTTTATTGCCTGTGACAGAAACCATACTCTGTACGAAAGCAGAAAGTGAAGTTGCCACAAGGACACTGGGTGTCTCGAAAAGTGGAGGATTTGGATGCAGCCAACTGCAGGACGAGGTGGAAACATTGTTAACAATGAAGCTCATTTTTCTGTAAACCCTCGGTCACCTAGAGGACTCCTCCACCACCCCCAGTGGAAGCCTCCTAGACCTGCAGTGCCTTGCATGGCTGCTGAGCATTTGAAACCTGTTTGAAGTGTAATGCGCATTGCTTCAGAGGGTTCATATGGGAGAAATAGTGTGAAATATATTAACGTCTATATTGACTACACATTGATCTGATAGTGATTTGGACATAGTTTGCTAACTGAAATAAAATCTTAGCATTTATTTCACTTGTTTTCACATAAATGATAAAAATTTTAGATGCATACAGCTACTCAAACCCCATCACGCCTTGGTCAGTTCCTTAGCATCCTTAAGGAATGCTGGACAGACAATCTTCTATCCAGCATGGGTCATTCTGTCACATCCCTTCCCCTTGAGCTGTAACTTCCACTTGAGCTGGAACATTGCAGTTTTCTTTTTGAACAGAGATTTAAACATTTATACAAGTCAAAACTATTCCTTGAGCCTCTGTTCTGATAATAAGAAGTAGCATTAGGAACCGAGGACACAAGGTTCTCCTCAGAGTTCCATTCTAGAAGATTCAGCCCCTTGTTTTCATAAATTCTGGCTTAGTTCTAGAAGTGTAGCTCCCCGAGTGATGTATCTGGTCCAGTATCAACCTTTCTGGAGAGCCTGAACTGAATGAAAACACAGACTTTCAGAGTCACCATCAATCCTGTGCTGTCAGGGAGAGTCAAACGCCACTAATCTCCACATGTCGTGACCTTTTGCTGATGTCAGCTCGTGTTTTCCTTCCTGGTTAATGGAAGCAGATTGCAGAGCCCCTTTCTCAGAGCTGGGAAAGTACAAGTGTCTCTTCCTTGTCATAAACACCTCTCAAAGAAAACAACTGTACAACTGAAAGTACAGTTTGAATTCTCTCTCCCTGTCTGCAACGAGCCACTCCCTGGACTTCCTAAAAGTATAGTATGGAGAAGCCTTTGAGGTGGTACCTTCTATGTTCTGAGTAATTTTTTTTTAAGTGTGATAAACGACTAGAAATGGGTATGCATTATACAGTTACACCGTCACTAACTTTCTCCAGGAGCACACATGTGTGACCAACACCCAGGGGAGGAAGCAGAGCAGCAGTGGTCTCCAGGACACCCTTCCTGGGGTTATCCTGTCCCATCTTCCCTTCTCCTCCCCAGAGTAACCACCCACTTGTAGGCTCCTGTATACCCCCAAACTGGTTTGTCTATGTTTGAACTCTATGCGGTGTCACATAGCAGCTTCTTTCTCTGGTATCCGTTCCTTTGCTCCATAATGTTTGCGAAGTTGATCCGTGCTTTGTATAGTGATATAAAATATGCTTACACAAAATGCATATAACGCTGTATAATAAAAATAAGTAAAACAAGAAAAATGTAGATAACTGGAAAAGGAAAATGAAGATTATGATCCCACTTCAGTGACACACACATGTAATCTGAACACAGGGAAGCTGAGGCAGGAGGATCAGGTGTTCGAGGCCAGCCCGGAAACAAAGGACACCTCTTTGCTTCTTGCATAGTAAGATGCTGACTCAAAAACTGATGTGTATAAACACTTGGAGTGAGGGGTTTTTTTTTTCTCCAAATTTAAATCATACCATACAGACCATTTGTGATTTTCCACTCTGCTTATTACACCAACATGCTCTAAATATTAGTCGTCTGAAAGAGGATGCATTTGGGCTTGAACCAAAAGATAATACAGGAGAGGGGAAGATACTTTTCAAAGCTAAGAACACAGGTCAGTATTTATATTAATTGTCCTAGAATTGGCCTATCCTACTTAGATTTCCAGAAGGTTCCCAAACTGCCCCGCGTCACTAGAGAGCGCAGATACTTGAGGCCCCTTCTTTCTCAAAGGCTTCTCTAAGTTTCTGTGTAGCTCACACAGGTATCTGCTAATGTGTTAGAGATTAGGAACTTCTGAAAGTGGCTTGCTGGAATCTCTGCTCAAGCCTGGCTTGCTCTATAACTTAAGACAAGTCTGTAAACTGTCCTTTACTTCTTGGATGAACAGCTCCTTCCCCACATCTGTTTGAGATCAGAAGAAATAAGCCTTACGTAACATTTTGGAGTCCTTGAATGAAAAGTTCCTTGGAGATGCTGACTAGTCTTAAAACTTCCTTAGCTAACACTGTGGAAGCGTTGTTATGGATAGAGTTGCTGAGCTGGGTTACTAAGTAGATTGAGAATGTTAGATGGTGAGAAAAATGTCTGACCATTTCTGTTAAAAAAAAAAAAAGCTACCTTCTTAATGTCCTAGGTGCTTACACTCTATAGATTTAACCTGTGGACTTGTTTATGTGTGTGTTTCTTGCTAAGCCTTCACATTTGGGGTCTTTGTCCTTATGTTTTGAATTAGAGCTCTTGAATATCCTTGGTTCCTGAGGTCAGCTGGGTCAGTAGAATTCTGCCTTATAGGGGTGGGAAAAGCATTTGATTGTTTTGACCAGTAAGGCTTCTTATGTTGAGCTGAGACTCCCCAGGCACTGTTAGGCACGCTTGGGGACTAGGATTCAGTGAAGCCGGAAAGGAAGAGAATAAATTGTAGCCAGAAATCGCTGCGGGCCAACCCTGCAGGGAAACAGTTGTTATGGGGAAGCTCGGAGGATGAATGTTAGAGGCGTTCTAGTTCTGTCCCTTCATTTTTCAGATGGGACTGGGACCCGAGGAGGCCACAGAGGGAGTTATTTTGAAGTTTCATCACTACCCAGATGTTTGCAGTGTCTAGGAGATAAGAGGGAAAGATGATAGCCTCTTGTGCGGGTCCTGTTCCTGGATGGATCTGAGGGCTAACCCCTATCTGGCTAGCCCAAAGTACCAATTCATTGCTTTCCAATTTGGGATTGTGAGGGGAATCTGGCATTTATCTAATCAGTGTTAGAAACTTGGACTTCTCCTGGAGAGTTCAGAAATTCAGTTCAGGAGAGATTCGCCAGGTATTTCCTCCCAAAACAGGCTGTCCTGGATGTTAAATGTGTGAGATTAACCACTGTCGTCGTTAACATACCACACCCCCTTTTCCTTGTGGTGTTCTTTTTCAAACTTGTTTCTGATGACCTCTTTACCCTGCTTTTCAGGTTTTATTACATTTCAGTTGTCTCTGGTATCAGCTGTTGAATCTGTAGTATGCAGCAGAAATGCCAAGGCTTGCTCTTCCAGAATTCTTCCGGGGTCAACTCCCATTATAATCTGCATCCAGGAAATAAGAGTATTTTCAGTTCACTGGGGACCATCTTGGCTTCGACCAGCAATGGGGTCTGAATCATTACCTAAGACAGCTTTGTGGATTGTCACACTTGGCAGCCTCAAGATTTGAGCTAATCCTGGAAATTCCTTAACTTCCCAGAAAGTAGGGTTTCACAAGGTCAGGCTGAGGTCCTCAGGGAGCGCAGATGGAGCAGAGCTGGCAGTTGGTGGCCATACAGCTGGACGTGGATATAAATACAATGCATCCTATTCCCACCCCCCAGGACGCCTCTGACTTTCCAGAGACATTTTTTCTTTATTCCTTTTACTCTGTATAAAGGAAAGTGTTCTGTCGTCTCTGCGGGAAAAGCAAGCAAACTTGACTCAGTTCCCATGGTGAATGCAAAGATCGGGCCAACAGAAACAACCTAATTACTTCAAAAATGTGCTGCTTCTGGAGGCTGCGTAGTCGGTCCTTTAGGTCCCCATAGTCACCCCGCCACCCCAAACCATTGTTCTTTACTGTTATCCAAGATCACTGGTCTTGTGGCAGGAGTTGCTTCTACAAACAAAGGCTGATTTTACAGTCTTACTTCTCTGACTCTTTGTTGGATGAGCAGCAAGGCATCAGTTAGGAAAAGTACGTGTTGAAGACCAGAGACATGAGCTATGGCAGGTTTTCTAAAGGCTCAGGCTTATGGAGCTCCTGCACCAAATTATAAACTATGAAACCTGTATAATCCAATTTTAATTAACTTGAAGATCAGTGCTTTTTCATTAAAATGAAATTCTGGGTAAATGGAAAACTGCCACTACAGGGCACACTGGGCTATTGTTCGCATGGTAAATCCTCTATGTGGGAAAGCCAAATCAAGTCCTATTGTTCCAGGGCCTCCCCATGCTTTGGGGGACTTACTATAAGTTCCGTGGAATGTAGGGTATGTTCCTGGTTCAGTCTGAGGCTCAGCTCACGATCTAGTTTACCAGTTCTTCCCTTTTTGACCCTCTCAGTATTTTCCTGCTCCCAGCGTGTCTCCATCTGTTTTGACCATAACACATCAGGGCCACCTCTCTGCTTTGCCAGGCCACACCGGCTGATCTGTTGCTTGATGCCATAGGTGGATAGTGGATGACGTGGCGCACTCTGTAAAGAGACAAGGGTACCACTTCAGGCTTACAAAAGGAACAAGGCTTAGATGGTCACAGGGATCGGCGGTGCTCTGAAAGCAGTCTTCTGAAACTCCTTCCTCAGCTATCTTTAAAGAGCAGGAAGGGGCCCCCCAACCTAAGCACCTCTTTTCCTAAGCAAAGCGCCGAGACGACGGTGAAGAGCCTTGTCTGAACTAAGTATTGCCATCTGAATGTAGCCCCCATCTGGACTCCCACCCTTTCCCCTCCACCCCAGTGCTGAACCTTCCTCCAGACACGCAGATTACAAAACAGTGCTTAGGAGAAAACCCCACCCTGCCAGCAGATGAATTTTACGGGCTGCCATGGGACTTGTGCACATTTGGAGTCTGGAGAGTGGCTGAGCCATCCTTCCAGTCCAGCCTCCCTTTGCTGGCTTCAGCGAGTTACTTCTTCCTTTGTCTATTTCCCCAATTGCTAAGGAGAAGATAATGAGCCTCTCCACCTATCAGGCTCGCTGGAGTGCTATAAAGAATAATGAGGTGATATTTGTAAAGTGCTTTGAGCTGCTGGGAACGAAGAAGGGGAGAGCTAAGCAGAAAGCATTATGAGCTGGGAGCACTTACCAATTGAGCTGCCTAACAATGGCAGGGAGTAAGAATACTCAGAAATGAATTCCAGGGACTAGCCCTGCTTTGAATTTCGGAGGAGGATTAGTGGGGACCTAATAGGTATCCCACTTCTCCAGTTTCTTTAGTGTACCGTCAGACTAGAAAAGGTAATTACATTCTTCTATGTCCGATTCAGAGCCTGCTTGTCTTCTGTTCTCATACTGAGGCTGTTATGTTGTGATTGTTAAAGCCCTGGGCATCTTCTGTCCCCCAGGGGATTTCACTCAGGAGCTGTACAGAGTCATTTCTATGCAGAGGCCTGGCCCTCGGTTATAAGGCTGATTAGTGGATGGCTAAGTCTCAAGCGCCTGTGGAGAAGTTTTGCTGAAGTAGAGAAAGAAAAACCAAGGTCTTGATCATGGTCAGTCTTTCTCAGTATACTGCTTTATGGGAGTTTTCTCAGCAACTCAGATCAATGTGCATATAGTATGAAGCATGGGACTCGATGGCCACTGTGGCATCCTCATCCACGTCAAAATGGGGGCTAAGGTGAGCTTAAAGATAGTCAGAGCCTTCTTTTAACCCTTCCTTCACCACAGAGGGTCAAAAGAGAAACGCTTACGAGGCCTGACATGTGAAGGAATGTTTCCAAATGTTCTGATGAGGGATCAGTTTCCACAAGACCATACTTCACCACCTCAGGACTCCGAGCCCCAGCAGGTTGCCATTCAGGGCCAGCGGAAGGGAGAAAATGCAGAAGCAGGAAAATGTTTTGAGCTCATGCTGCTCCCTGAGCTGTCTACACATGGAGTGGGGAGAATTCCGCTCACTCCCAGCTGGCAAGAGAAGGATTGACTTTATCATTCCCCAGTAAAGGGTACAAAGAGAGGTCACGGGGGCATTTGGAACAGTGACTTTTCCTGATGGAAGAATGTTACGGAAATTACACTGATTGCATCTTCGTCCCCTGAAGTTTGTAAGCTCTTTGTGGTTACTGCTTCTACAAACCCTTCCCTCTCTTCACCGCTACTCCCATCCTTCGTCTGCAGAGACTGCTAGACTTTCTCCTTCTAGAAGGCTGAGCTCACGAGTCAGCCAGGGCCTCCAGCACCAGCTGTGCTTTGAAATGACTCGGGAGTCTCACAGGACAATCCACAGTGTGGTACAACTGCATACATCAAGCCCACTGGTATCCTGTCCCCATGTCAGAGAGGCACGCAGGGACATGCCTGCTCCTCCTCTGTCCCATCATTCTGTGCCAGGCAGGGTCTGACTAGCCTCTGAAACTGACCCACGGCATTCCTTCCTCACCCATGTTTGTGTTTTCCTCAGCATGTGCCTCTTCTGTTCTTTCTCAAAGCCCCAGGTTTCTTGTTGGCTCTTTGGATGGCTCACTCTTCTTACAAAAACCCCTGACTTTCTTCCTTCCCCTCTCTTGAGGTATATCCATTTGATCCCAGGCATGCATCCCCCAGCAGGTTCTCAGGGGAGGAAACAGGGACTTCAGCCTGGACTCTTCGCCTGTTTTTCATGTCTGTCAGCCCAAAGTGAAGAGCAAAGCTGATCTTCCCTGGCTATACCTGAAAAGAAGCTGCAGGGCCGCTGCTGGCAGCGGATGCCCACTCCTTTTCTTTTTCTCCGTGAGCCTCAGCGCCTCTGCCCCAGTGAGCTTCTGGGAACAGAGGCCTGGTGGGTACTCTGGCCTCAGCTCTCCAACACCGAACATGCTGGCGTCAATGGAAAACAGCAAGATCTGTCAGCATCGCCCTCTCTCCGGGGTCTGTGAGGGACACATTCTCCACAGCCATCTGTTCCCTTTCACCTCTCTGGACAATGTTGCTTTTTAAAGCCAGCGATTCTTCCTCTTTATCCCATCACCTCCCGCCCTCCTTTTGCCTCTCTCTTGTGGCTCTGCTCTCCTTCCCCACCCTGTAAAAGTAGTGTCTCCTAAGATGACTCCCCCACTCTCAGCCCCACCCCCAAAGTAGTTAGTGACCACGGTGGGGTTTTGAGTTTTTATTTAAAAATCCTTTTCGGAAGTGAGCTCTTCTACTTTTAAAGTTTAGGATTGTGTTCGGGGTATTCTCTTGCAAAGGGTGGGAAGGACGATGGAAAACTTTTCAGTCATGAAGAAAAACACAGAAGAATGAAATTAGATTCCTTCTGGCAGACCCTTGCCTGTTGAAAGACTCTCCCCTTGGTGATCAGTTGAAGGAAAGTTTTACACCTTTGAGGTTTTGTATCATTTGTCTTGTTATCATTTTGTCCAGCCTGCTGTTATAGCACTGCTGTTGGTTTGTGTGTGTGTGTGTGTGTGTGTGTGTGTGTATGTGTGTTGTTTGTGGAGATAAAGGACATCTTGCCGGAGTTGGTTCTCTCCTTCCGCCATGGGGGTTCAAGGGATCAAATTCAGGTCATTAGGCTTGGGGCAAGCCCCTTTACCCGCTAAACCATCTTTCAGCCCCTGTTGTGCTGGTTCTAATTTTGAGCTAGAGCGCTGTGGAGTCTTTCATCTTGAACAGAGCCATAGACCTAGACAGCTACAGAAGTTCCTAGACGCGAGCAGTAACCCTGGTCCAAAGGATGGATGTGAAGGGACGTTTGCATGTGGCTTTCCTAAGGACTGATGATAATCCTCTATTTAAAACAGTTCTTAACCCATGAGATTTTTCTTTGTGCATTGATGTTTCATAAACATGATGAACCTATGGTAATAATCATGGAAAGTTTATGGACGTCATTGTTTCAGAGGCTGTAATGGCCCGCTGTTTAGGATCGAACTCAGCTATTGTGATAGGAAGTATCAAGACCCAAGATCACAGCCTCACTGCCTGGCAGAACTGAGCAGAAGGCTGGCACACAGGCCCTGGAGCCAGACAGCAGGAGTTTGAATCCTGGCTCTACCACTTGCTAGCTATACAAATAAAGATAAAGTTATATGCTCTTTAAAATGGGAGCGATGGAAGGATCTACTTCATATTCTTGTCAGCATGGCTAAGGGCTTTTGACTTTTTTTTAACAGTTTCTGGTACACACAGATGCTTGAAAGTAAGTATTGGATATGACTATTGTCCATCTTCTTATCCCACACGAACAGTATGGGATAAATAAGCTAAATGGCTTTCAAAATGGTTTTGGGGATGAGGCTGGGGGTAGGCTGATAGTGGGCTGGTGGTAGACTGGAGATAGGCTGAGGGTAGGCTGGTAGTAGGCTGGTGGTAGACTGGGGGTAGGCTGGTAGTAGGCTGGGGCTAGGCTGGGGGTAACCTAGGGGTAGGTGATCATACTATGGGAGTTGGTTTTCTTCTTCCATCATGTAAATTCTGAGAGTTAAAGTCAGATTGTTAGTCTTGGTACCCTTACCCAAGGTAGTCCCTAGCTGCCTTTTTCCAGGGCTCTAACCTCTATCACATGTACCTTCTGCAGCTTTTCATTGTAGCGTTAACACCGATGAAAATAAGTCATGAGATTGCTGATTGAAATGACTAGCATAGCACTTCTACTTAGAGATGTCATGAAGCACAGGCATGTCCAAAGACATGAAGAGATACATAATCACATGTTTCTGGCAAAGAAGGTGATCCAGATGTGTAGATTATGATCATAGAAAGAAAGCCAGCCATGATTTTAGCAGTTGGGGTTATTTTACATATTTCCAGTTGGAGAAAACCTGGAAATTTTTTTTTGTATCAATTTCTTGACTTAATTCCCCAACAATAGAGACAGAATATTATTAAAACATGTTTTTCTAGAAAGGTACAGAGGACTCTGAGTGAGAAATTATATATTTCAGTTTATTGAGGAAAAGAAGGATATCTGGAAAACGGGGTGGGCCGGGGGTCAGTAACTTCTCCCTCCCAGAAGGAAATGATGAAAGGAGATAGAATGAGTTAGACTGTGGGGCTCACATCCGGCTTTTGCCACTTGCCAAGTGGCCTTGGGCAAATAAGCCTCTTGGCAACTCAACTTCCTCCCTTAGAAAATTGGTACGATGGTGGTACCTCCCTCACAGAGACAATATGAGTCAAGGTGTTTAGCCCTGCACCCGAACACACGTGCTATCCTACAATGTTACCTCGTAAGTCTTTACTGTTATGTCAGCCGATGTCTGCAATGTAGGGCGCATTACACAGCTTGGTGGTCTTGATCGCTTTCCTAATGCTGGTCATTTTCAGAAAGCCCAGAGTTTCAGCCCGTGTCTGGATAAACAGTGGCTGTGAGGAAGAAGGAAATTACTTTGCCTAAGAATTCATGTTTTGCAGATGTGTCTTAACTGCCTACGACCCACTGAAACCAGTTCCCCCAGTTGAAATAATCGCGCTGCCATCAGCATTTTTCCCTTTCAGGTTCCTCTCTGCCACGAGGCAGCTTTCTGAAACTGTTTGACCAAACCTTGGAGACTGGGATGCCTCTAGGGAAGTAGAGAATATGGAGCAAGCTTCTCTTCATTGCCTTAAACTGCCTTCACTCCTTAGATATGCGCGCGCACACACACACACACACACACACACACATGCACACACGCGCGCACATACACGCAACACTCACTCACACTAACTGTCTAGACATTGTTGGGACCCTACAGCGTTCCATCTAGAGTTCACTGTGAATGCTTGTTACAAATAAGAGTTTTCCTCTCTTCCGTGGCCCTGCTTTGTTGTGAGCCTTATATTGATATGAGGAAGACACCTCTTACATGTATGTGAACCCTCATGTGTGTGTACAACCCTCCGAAAGAAAAGTCTGGCAGCTTCCCTTAGCCTTGGATCAAGAAAACCTTGTTCCAGATGTTAAAAAAAAAAAAAAAAGGCAGGCCACACTGAGGGAAGCAGGCAGCCTGTGTAGATAGGGCAGCATGAGACGTGAGCATGCTCTGGCAAGGACACTGGGGAGGCCTTCATGGATCCACTTCTACCCCTCACCCCTTCTCAGTGCCTTCAGGGGCCGCAGAAGTGCCTGTGTGACGCCCACATTCCATTCTCTCCAGGCAAGAGTATATACTGATTCCTATCAGTCCTTCTGCTTCCCAAAGGGGCAATTGAGATGGGTGGGAGGAAAGCATAACAATAAATCCTCACATTCATGCTAGGTGATAATTAAAAGCATAACATTCTCCACAGCAGTTCACGCTCAGATGCCAGAAGTGAGGCAGCTGGGCCAGCAGATCTGCCTGCAGCAAGGTGGGTTTCGGTGCCCGGGACTCTCTCTTTCTCTCTCCTCTCAATGCAGAGGTAATGATTGTGCCCGTGTCTTGAGATCAAAGGAAAGAAACTTCAGTGACTTTATCAGCTATCCTTGCAACCTCTGAGGTAGAGACACCTGGGAATATCTGTCTCCTGTCCCTTTTAGTTATCCCCACTCCAAGTAACACTGTTCCTTCCTGAGTGGCAGAGGAGCTGGACTTCATTGGTTGGTGCCTTGAGAAACTTCAGACCAAAGGGCATAACTGAGGAAGGTCCTTAATGAGGGTCCCTAAATGAGGGGACTGGCCCGTTCTAGCCCTGGCCTGTTTTATGCCACAAGCTGTCAGCTGTCCCTCCTCCACTCTTTCTGGATGTTTTGGGTGGCGCCTCCAACAGCAGCTCCAGACAGATGAGTTATGGCCACTCTGAAAAGTACTTACATCTCTCCTCTCTCTTCCCCCTGGGAGCTAAGATGAGGAAAAAGTCAGCGGACGACATTTTTAAACACTGGGCCAAAGGGCATTCTCCAGAGCTGTATCTCCAAGATGAAAAGGACACAGAGCCATGTCACAAGACACTGAAGATTTCCCAGTGCAAACACACCTGGGCCATTGAAAACAGAAATGCAAACTCCTTTGATGAGGTGCATGCGTGTGTTCGTGTGTGTGTGTGCATGTGTGTGTGTGTGTGTGTGTGTGTGTGTCTGTGTGTGTGTGTGTGTGTGCATGTGTGTGTGTGTGTGTGTGTGTGTGTGTGTGTGCATGTGTGTGTGTGTGCATAGTTGTGAGTGGACCCAGGATTCAATGCCTTAGAAAGTTAACCAGGTGATTCTGATGTGAAAAACACACATTTGACCCTACCCAGCATCCTGCTGTTACGACTCACCCCGTCCATCTCTCACAAGTAATTTACATACAGGCAAGTTTCAAGAAAACAATAGTGAACTGGGGTACCCATCTCCTAGGCTGCTCGCATGCTGCCTCCCCTGCTCTTTCTTCCTTGCTTATTGTCCTTATCCATCTATTTTTTTAAATATCATTAAGTTGTTATTGTCTTTGTGGCAGCATTTGACAATAAGTTATAGATGTCATGATCTTCCATCCCCAGAGACTTTCATTTGTCATCCAAGGACAACAATTTCTCTTACATAGCCATAATACGTTTATTCTTTCACCCAAGAAATTAGCATTGATACAACACTGTAATCTAATATACAGGCAATATTTAATCTTTTCCAGGTGTCCCAGTAATACTCCTGTGGCAGGTTTTTTCCAGGGTTCAGTCCAGGATTAGACACTGTGTTTAGTTGAAATGTCATTGTATATTAGGATCTTTTAAGTCACTTGAAACCAGTTTCACGGAAATATTTTTCTTCAAGAATATACTTCCTGATAAATCACATTTCTTTTTGCCGCCTGTCCTTGCCGCTTGCAGAGCCAATAAGCTGATGCAGGCCTGAAGCAGGAGCTGCTGACGCAGGTCTGGGTCCACATGAGCTAAACATGAAGAAATTGGCCCCCAGGCTTGGCATGTCCGTTTCCTTGTCAGCTGAGTCCCCAAAGTCAAAGCACAGGTTCCAGAGAATCCCCTTGCTTTTCAGTTAAGTGGGTCGTCACGTGGCTTTCTCACTGTTCAAACTGGGTCCTGAAATATGTACAGCTCCCAGATATTCTTCTCTATGGCTTAAGTCTCCCCAGAAAGAGAAACTGATAAAGGATATGCCTCTTTAAAAACAAAAAACAAAAACAAAAACAAAACAAAACCCTTTCCCAGCTCTCTTCAAAGACAGTTGTCTGAATGCACATGTCTGAGGGTATTTTTTTCTCACCCCAGCAGTCAGGGTTCTAACCAATCTGATGTCAGACTAAACAGCTGTGTTCCTTCTCCACCGGCCAATGTTTCCCGAAGCAAATATCAGATGGTCAAAAACTGAGATGATGACCATGCATAATACAGATTTACTGAGAATGCAACCCCAGTATCCTCCTGCCGCCTCAGATACCAGGATGGGGCCAGAAAAACAAAGCTCAGGCCACGGCAGCTGCTAAGTGCAATTTGAAAAATTTACAGCAAGGGGATAGAAATATATTTGGGGACAAGGGATATTTCGTGTAAACATCCTGCCTTATTTTAAATGAACATGAATTTTTTTTTAAAATGTGCTTCAGGTTTCTTTAAATAGTTCAGTTTTTGCTTTCTTTCGCTAGTGTTAGCATAAGGATTTTGAGTGTGTGTGTGTGTGTGTGTGTTCACTCTCATAAAATTCATTCTTAATTAAAAGTTCTTCTTGGGACTGGGAAGATGGTTCAGCAGATAAGAACCCTTGCTTTGCAAGTTCAAGTCTCCAGCACCCACATCCAAACCTGGGCATGGGCGGACCAGCCTGTAACGCAGCACTGAAGGAGATGGAGACAGGAGGATCACTGGGGCTGGCAGCCTAGCTCCAGTTTCAATGGAAAATGGAAAAAGTGGAAGGCAGAGTGACTCAGTAGACACCTGAAGCCCCCTCTGGTTTCTATACAGGTGTGTGGATGTGCACACCTGCACACCCGAGTTCTTTTCAGAGTTGAGACAACTTAGTTACTGGCCACCCTTCACGACTTTCCCCTCAACTAGAAAGTAACAGGAACGAAGTGGTACCCCTGGGGGCGGGGAACTCTGGGAGCCTCCTGGGGAGCATTGCCAGCTAGCTGAACCAGCAGGACTACCCAGATGCTGGAATTATCTGCTGGTTTTTTCCTAGCTATGTTTAAGGATATTGGTGCCTGTCATTGCAAGCACAGCCGAGAAACCCTACATAGTCAAGAGTGGTTTTGTTGCCAGATGGAATGGTTTTCAGACTGACCTTTTCTAAGAGTGAGCCTCCTCCACCTGATTCCAGACAGTTCTTCCATGGTGTCCCTAATAAGATGACCACCTGTGTTCACTCAAAACAGCCCCAATTTATCTCTGCTGTCCCATTACGACTAAAATGACCCCATCTCCATTTCAAAAGTATCCTGATTGGATAATAACTTGCGTGACCATTCCAGGACTCTAGGAAATTATAAGTGTCTTCTCCCCATACAAAAGCCAGTGGGGCTGTTTGGAGGGATTTGTGCCAGCACATACCAGGCTCCATCCTAGCCATTAGTTCACTCCCCCAGCTCCACCCCACTTCTGCTCCACCTGCTGCTACGGGAGATTAATCCACCTCTAAATCTTGCATTCCAGAGGTGCTGATTGCCCCACCTTTTATGATTTCTGCTTCACATTTCTTAGTTTCCGCTGTAACCACTATTACTGAGGCTTGAGTCAGTCTGCGTGTGTGATGGGGGCACACACTGGGCACCCATCATCTGGCTCTCCTCCAGCTAAGAGACCCTGGAGATGCAAGTTTCCCCTTTCCCTAAGCAAAGAGGCCTGATCCTCTAGCAGAGCCCTGGGCTGTGAGCAGATGGTGTTGGGCGAGGCCATTGTTGCATGGTTTTATGCCCCAGATCTTTTATTTGTAAATCTGAGAGACTCATAGCTTCCGAGTATTTTGAGACTCTCAAAACTCAGAAGATTATAAATAACACAATATTTATTTTTTACTCGTCTAAAATGGCAGCCCAGACACTACAGTTGCTTGATAGATAGCGTGTGGTTCCTGGGCCAGTCGGTGCAGCTGATGGTTTTTTCCAGTACTCTATTTATAGAGCTAGGTCAAAAATGTCACTTCCGTTGGAACTTGACCTACAGACAATTGTCAATTTTAGAGACCCAAGGAAGTAGAGTGCACACTAAATACAGCTGGTTCACAGGTTCAGTTAGTGAACTGCAAGCCCCCAAGGAAATTAATTTTGCTGGAGAATAAATGTCTAAGCCTTCCCGATCTCTTTATTTGATACTTTTGCCCTCTGGCCTCATGGAACTTGTAGGTCACCTTGAATCTTTGTTCTGAAACTACTGTCCCAGCCAGTGTCCCATTTGTCTTCTTCAACTGTGGCTGTTGAAATTGTCTTTCTGCGTCAGGCAGTAAAAACTGACAAGCCTCCAACAGAGGCTGTGTAGAACTGCTTGGAAAACAGAGGGGAAGCAGTCCAAAAGTTTCCCCTATTTCGTCTTTCCACTGAGGCAGCTAAGACTCTCTAACCGTCTCCCTAGATCAAACGGAAGACCCAATGGAAAAATGTCTGCCACAGCTCAGCAGCTCCCCTGACCTGGTCTGTAACAGGAGGAAAGGAATCAAAGGGACGGTGATACCCTTCCAGTTCCATGCTACCACTCAGACTTGTTGACTTGAAGTTGTGTGTGCTAGAAGTTGGTCCTTATGAGTTGTAGTAGGTAAAACAGACTAAGGGAGGGATAAAAAAGCCCTGATCTGGAGAGAAATCTGTTATCAGAAAAGGGACCCCACATTTACACTGTCTTTGGGTGTAAAGGGTTGCTGGGTGGAACCTGGCAATTCAAGACAGTGTGGAAGGACTGTGTGCACAGACTTCTTAGAAAAGGTGAAGCCGTCGAACACGACACCAGTTTTTTGTTCTCAAAATACCTTAGACTTGGGTTTTTTTGTTTTTGTTTTTGTTTGTTTGTTGCTGTTGTTTTAAGTGAGACCAGGAACTTTTGAAGTCATTTTGGACAACTCCTTCTGACCATGGGTGAAGGTGCCGCGGCTTGGAAGGGTGATCTGGCTGGTCAGTTTTGAAGCTCACTTCCACGTTCTTTGTTATAGATGCTCCTTCTCCCTTGTGGTCTCATTGAAAACCTGCGGCTAAACCAGAACTAGAACCACAGGGCCCGAGCCATCAAGGGTGTTGGAGAAAGGTCCGTGGTAACCCCCCACCCTCACCTACACTGACCCCAGACCCGCAGCATTCATGAGCGGTGTTGTTTTCATTTCCTAGTTCCGGTCTCAGCAAGTCGCTTTTTATCCAACAGGACCAGAAGTACCAAGTATTCCAAATGCCCAGTCCTTTAAAACTATGAACTTCTCCCTCCTTTCTGTTCCTATTCTGGGAGTCACTGCTTTGTTAATTTGCTTTTTTTTGGGGGGGGGGGTTGTTGTTGTTTGTTTGTTTGTGTTGGGGGTGGTTTTTTCCTGCTTATTTTTAAACATGTGAAATTCTATTCTTTTCAGTTGAACAGGGCAAACATGTCTCTGTCATTCACTAGCAGCTAGTCTGACCTCTCAGAAATATTTAGCAGAGAAGTCGTAAATTCAAATGTTTTCAGAAAAAGAAACTTTTTCATCACAGCCCACCCCCACCCCCAAACAGGCCCCTTCTGAACACCGACACGGAGTGGTACCAGCGGCCCATCACCTTCTAGAAACCAGGCTCCATAGCAACTTGGCTCTCCTCCTCCAGCCTGAAATCATGAGGGCTCTACCCTGTGTGTAGCGCGCAGGGAGACCACGTGAGAAATGTGTCTTCCTAGCCAGCTCCCACCAGAGGTTAGGAACTGGCTCCAAGAGATAGCAGCAGTTCTGGGAGAAGTTTCGGAATCCGCTTTCTATTCCCGACCGCTTCATTCCTAGGCTTTGCTATCTTGAATAATGAGGAGGAGGGAAAACAGAGCGTGGTGATTAGACCTTTCTCCCTCTCCTTTCATCTTCTGGGTTTGATCACCACTGTTCCTGCCATTTATCCGTATCAAGTATCTCCATCTAGGGTCACCAAGAACTTTTGGTTGCCTGGAGGCAAGACTTATTATTCGAATTTTACAGATGGGTAAGCAATCACAGAAGGACAGCAGGCTCTGACTCACCTAAGCAAGTCTCTGAGAGAGTGGGGATTGAGTATTCCCACAGTCCTTTTCGAGAGCCTTGATTCCATGTAAATGAACTGGGCTGTTCTAGGGATCTCAAACACAGCGATGACGAAAAATCTCAAATAATGAAAATAATTTCAAATCTCAGTTTATTTATTTGAGTTTTAAAAAAAATTGTATTGGAACCCCCCAAATTCCAGGCAATGAAATCATACAGCCTGGGCAGGCCTAAATATCACAGTTGTTCAAAATAGGAGGAAGGGAGAGTGCCCCAGTTTTTAGAACTTCCGCTTCAAATGAACACAGAGAAGACTCACTTATCAGTTTCCTGACCAATTAGGTCACCGGGCAGGAAATCTTTACAAAGAGCCAGTAAGCAGATTCTTCCTACTTTAAATTTCCCATAAACAGCATTAATGGCCACTTTATGGCAGCCCTGTCATGGAAATGCTAGAAACTCGAAAGACAGGAAGAAAATAAGGCCATGATTGTACAGTAACTGCCGACTTCCCCGTCGACCTGTCTCAAGTGAGTCTACCAGCATAATCGCCTTAGCTTCTTCTCTCGTGAAGGGGTTAGAGTTTGAAGCCTCTAACCAGGGAGGGTCAGTTCTAGGCCACCTGACTTGTGGGAATCCAGCTGCTAGTCCAGTTGAGCAAGGCTAAATAACTTGCCAAGCCAGGGCATGTGCTCACTGTGGAAACCTCTTGCCCTGGGTTATCACCGAACATCAGAACAAAGGAAGCAGAACACGGAGCCCGAGTGACACAGCGGAGTTCAGATGTGTGATAAGATGAGCTGTCTCTGCTGTTCCTGAGATGGGCCTTTGGGCAATCCAGGACCTTTCTCAGGCCCCGCGGACAGGACAATAACTAGATAGTTAATCTTCGAGATGTGATGAGCCCAGAGAAAGCTAATCAAAGTAGGGGCTAACAGCCAGGTTTTGAGCCCTAGCTCTGCCATTAACAAACCATGTGACTTTGAGGAAGTGACTTAATCTCTCATAGCTTAAGTCTGTCAATAGAATTGATAATGTTGCCTGTCTCATAGGCTATTGTGAGGATAAAAAGGGTGTACTAAGATATGAAATTCAAACAGTGTAAGCCCTCTCTATTTGCAGGGTTTCCCTAGTGCTTAGCATATAGAGCCTTCATCGAGGCATTGTCTTCATCATTAACTTTCAAGGCCTTGCTATGGTTACTCTTACACTGGCCTGAGACTTGTAAGTGCTTTCGAAATATGCGTCCTTGAAGTGACTTTTTCAGAGTTTTCTCTGGCACTTGCCCTTGTGACCCTTGATTAGGCCCCAGGTTTACTTGGCCAAAGAACAGCCAAGTATCTACTGGGGATCTGTCCCATTCTTGTTGGCCTAGCGGTACAGAGTTTTTGTTTTGCTCTGTTTTTGTTTTTTTTTGATCACTTGCTTATTTATTTCCTTTTATGGAATTTTTAAAAAATAGTTGCTCCTGGCCTGAGTGTGGCTATGATCTCTAAAAACATCCTTTGACTTCATTTAGAACTGGGACACTCCTCCACTTTTATCACCACAAAAAAAAAAAAAAGAAGAAGAAGTTTTAAGTTCTTAACCAATTAGTAACTCCTAATTATTCACATGTAGCCTTTTCTTCTCAAATTGTAAATCTCAGCCCCACTTAATCCTCTTACTTAGCAGACATATAAACAGCTAGCTTCTACAGCTTACTTGAAAAATGCAAACCTATTAATTTTAGCTTAAGGTAGAATTAAGAATGTAAATATGCTGTTAAAACAAGCCTATAACATGGTCCAGCATTCAGTGGCAATAACTTATTAGCCATTTAATCAGTGTAAGCATCCTTGTGTTAAGTGAGTCAGGCTGCTGGCACAAACCAGGCATGCCTCTAGCTCTTTCATAATGCGTATTAATCAAAAATCACACACATAGCATACCACCATATAAATGGAGGTAAGTGAGAGAATGTTTAGTATTATGGTTGGAACTTTAGAGGAGGAAGACACACTTTATTTCTATGAAGGGAAGTGAAGTTGACATTTGAGAGGCAGCTCTGGACATAGGGTAGACATGAGGCCAGACCACATGGGCAGATAGAAAGACCTGGTGGCCATGAACCCATCTGGTTCTCAAGTCTTTAAAAACTTAAAATGTAAATATTAAGCCACCTTTTATGTGTAATGCTGTGAAATTGAACCCAGGGCCTTGTATATGCTAAGCAAGCTCTCTACAACAGAGCAATATCCTCAGTCCAAGCCAGCAGTTTTAAATCAGGAAAATTAACTCAAAATATTTATTTTGGGCTTTGCTTTTTGGAAATCAGAAGAGGATCTGGAAAGATGATGTCTCAGCAGTTAAGAACATATGCTGCTCTTGTAGAGGACCTGGACTTAGTTCCCAGCACCCACATGATGACCCGCAACTGTCCATAACTCCACTTACAGTAGACATGAAGCCTCTTCTGGCTTCAGTAGTCACCATGCACACACATGTGCACATACATACAAGCAGACTAAACACTCATACACATAAAAAATAGCTAAATTATGAAATCAGCCCAGGTCTATTGACACAGGAATAGGTAAAGAACACACACACACAGAATTTTTTCAAACATAAAGAAAAATAGTTATACCATTTGCAGTAAAATGGATGCAGTTGGAAATATTTGTATTAAATAAATTGAGTTCCCAAAAGGCAAATATTACATAGTTTCTCTTACTCATGGTTCCTAGATTTTATAGAGATCCACAAAATCATTTATGTACATAAGGCATGCATATAGAAAGAAAACAGTATAGCAAAGGTGACCAATGAAGAGGGAGAAGAAAGAAAGGGAAAGGCCGAGAGATATGGGAGATGTGCCGAGAGTTCATTACATCCTTGTAGGAACATGTTGTTATGTGACCCAGCACCATGAATAAGGAACATATACCACGGGAGGGAAGCGGGCGGTGCAAGGGAGACTGAGAGGCTGTGTACCACAAGAAAATTGGAATTGAGTTCATCTCTGATGTAACAAAGGCCTGGCATATAACTAATGAACATTAATTTCATAGCTACTCAATGGCTCTTCCTCATTTGGTACTAGGGGAAAAATGGCCACACCCCCCCACCCCAGTTCCCTGGGGCTTCACCCAAAGTAAGAAGAGGGAGATAAAAGGCAGAGAGGGCAAAGAAGCGCTCCCCACGGTAAAGGTCAACAGAGAAGGCCAGGGGACTCTCTGCAAGGAGCGGGGAGCTTTATCAACTGCTGACAAGAGGTCAAGGATGATGAGGACAAAGAAGTCAAAAGGTCACAGCAACTCATTCAGTGAGGAACTCCGAGAGGTGAAGTCAGGGGCAGAGGCAGGAGCAGAAGATAAAGCCCCAGAATACATTGTTTAGGCTTTAACATCTTATCCTTAGGCTCGGAGGACTACTAAGGATTAAATGGGGGGCGGGGAATGAGGTGGTCAGATTCCCACAGGCCAGGTGATTTATTTCCGCCTTCGTCTGTTTGTGTTTTGAATTGTGCATACAATGAGCCACGGTTAATCTGAATTTCACTCTTTTCTAGTCTATGCTAACTTCTTTAAATGCCCTTGCTGAGGCCCGTTACTGATTTCCATCTGATTCTCTCATTATCAAATTTTGGGTTTCCAGAGCTGCTGTAATCTGACGTGGGCAGACCTTTGTCACAGCCCTGTTCTGTTCATGACAGGATGCTCAGCAACAGCACTGGCCTCCACTTTCTAGATGCCAGTAGCCCTCCCACTAGCCCTTAGCCAACAAGAGCACTTCCAGCTAAGACCCACTGAGCATCATTTCTCGGATGTGGCATTTGGACCCAAGAACCTAGGCTCTATGGAACTGGTACTACCTTAAATTTTGTCTGTCCTGAGAAAGAGGACCAGTTACTACTTGACCGTGAGGGGTGCAGATGAGATAATACAATGAGGAGAAGATTGATGCCTCATTTTGTTTCAGCTAATTTAATGAACATCTATGTTCTCAGCCTTCTCATTAGAGAGATGCTATCTCACTGATGGAAGGCAAAGTGTTCAATAGGGCTCCCTCAGGCCAGCATCCCTGCCATCTCTGCCATAGCCTGGGGTCAAAGAGGACTCAAGATTGGAAGGGAACCTCAGGATGTGTCAGGCATGATTAGAGGGAGCTGGATTCCCTGAAACAGGGCTTGGCAGCCTTGGCAGCTTGCCTCTAATGAGAAAGAAGGGGGCTGGGAAGCAGGGATGGTTTTGCTCCCGGTCTTGTCCAAAGGGAGCAGTGAAGCCGTGAGATATAAAATAGCCTCCCACGTGCAACTTGGAGTAAGCTTGGAATTCAGATGGAGACCAGCTCAGATCCTCCTTACAGGAAAGTCTCAGGAGGTAAAGGAATGTTTCTCTTGAAACAGAGCAAGTTAAAGCAGACTGGGCACAACAGGCTGAGCTCTTCCAGATGCCCCTTCTGGGTGTGGATGGGCACGCAGGAGGGAAGGCAAAGGAATGCTCCATGTGTCTGCCAAGGGATTGAAAAGGAAAAGTGAGTTAAGATGCTCACCAACCTAAATGAAGAGCTGCTAATTCAGCCAAACAAAGATTGCTCATAAACGGTAGAGTAGCGCTGCGCCCCCCTGCCAGGGATGGGTATAGGAGTGGTTCTTTATCAGCGCTAGCTTGGTTGTCTCATCATGCATCTTCTTGTTAATGTGCAACTGCCTATTCTGCCCATTGGTGGCCACTTTCACTAAGGCTGAAGGACCCCATGCTGGTTCTTGTTAAGACTCCAGTTTCTTTAATGTCTCCTAATTCATCCACTTTTGTCGTGATGGACTGAGCCCTGAGTACTCTCTAAGTATGAATAATGACTGAGCTTAGCTCAAATGCCATATAAGGAAGGGCCTCTGAAAACTGGCTTTTGCCCTGTCTCCTTTCAGGCACTTCTGGATCCGGCTGTGTGGTAGCCGCACTAGGAAACACGTGGAGTCACTGTGTGAACACCCGGCTGATTCTCCAGTACCTTGACTCAGAGAGAAGGCAGGTGAGTGCGCGAGCGCTGCCACAGAGTTCTTCAAGCGCCAAGGCCAGGGAAAAGATGAAGTAGAAATCAGAGTAGCTGAAAGCCTTTGCCACCATCTCTGTCCTGGGCCAGTACTGACTGGCATAGGGATCATCAGGAAACGTAAGATAGGGGAGGGTGGGGGTAGAGAGGAGGGGAGCTAGCGCCACACAGTAAGAGTGGATCCTGCAGAGTCAGCATCTCCTAACATTTGTGAATGACTAGGGAACACACTTGGGGGACTCTTAAATCCTCCATCTCTAAATGATTATTTCAGTAGATATTTGTTGAAGACTAGCTAATCTGTGAGCAAATTAAATAGTTGCAATGCTTTTTCTAGCATGTATGTGTTTTGAGACCTTAAGATGGACATCTTCTGCTAAATGCATAAGCCCAGATTCTGGATAGTTTTTTGGTTTGTTTTTTTTCTTTTTATTTTGGGGTTTGTTGTTGTTGTCATTTTTTTCAAGACAGGGGTTCTCATCAGTAGCTATGGAACCAGACCCGTCCTGGAACTCATTCTGTAGACCAGGCTGACCTTGAACTCACAGAGGTCCACCTGCCTCTGCCTCTGAGTGCTGGGATTAGAGGTGTGCGCCACCACCACCCAGCAGTTCTGGATACTTTTACCTTACCACATATGTAGTGGCTTAAAGTACTAAATGATGTCAGAGGGTCCTCTGAAAGTTTGAAGACTTTCTCAAGGGAGAATCCCCTCCATTCAGAAAGGAATACTGTCCACCCCTTCTTAATCTCCTCTCCTGACTCCAGAGAAAGGAAGTCTATAGTCTGATCTCTTCAGAAATAAGGAAGTTTAGGTCTCTTGATGCCCCACCTCAACAAATCCCACTTTTGACCAGACTGGATTAGTATCTCTCATGAAAGAGGGCAAAGGAAAAAGACTGGGTGGATACCCTGATGTTTTGAATGGAGCAGAATTCAAAGTCAGATTTGATGACTAAGTATGTGGTGAATCCAGGTTAATAAAGAAGCAGGTGGTACTGGGGCCTTTCCAGGGGCGATGGAGCAGGACAGTGTTGCTTTTACCAGCAGGAGATAAATTGACTCTTTCTAGCAAAGAGGCAGGAATCGTGAGATATAGAAATAAGCATTTGCCTTTTCCAGATAACGTTATGGATGTCCTTGGTTTTAGACTAGGATTCTTCTTGGTTTTCTTGGGCTTATATAAATAACATTCCAGCCTGGTCACTAGGTCAGCCCTGTTCGGAGATGATAAAGTAGATTATTCCCATGCAAGGAAGGATTCTTGTGTTTTCAGGCCCCAGCACGTCTGTTACCTAAGAGACACCTTTTTACTAGTGAGTCCAGTGTCCTGGATGCTATATCCAACATGTTTCTTGATGAAATACATCCAAAAGATTTCCGGAGAACCTAGTGGTCTTTGGTGTGTCCCTTAGGTGGTAAATGTTGATAAATAAATATTGATGGTAGCTATCAGATAGCACTGATAATAGCAGCATTCTTTGTGAGTTAGTGTGTGTGTGTGTGTGTGTGTGTGTGTGTGTGTGTGTGTAGGGGGGGTGTCTCTGTGACCGCCAGGGCCAGCAAAGTAATAATCTATGCGAGGCAGGAAGAAAATCCAGTTCAACATGACTTAGTTAGCTAGTATTTGTTCAAACTTGTAGGGTCTGACACCAGGCAGTTTATTTTAGACATACTTAAGTATAGTGTAACTTTGGGGAAAAAAAAAAGTTTTCTGGTGACAATTATCGCAATTCCATGTATGCAATGAAGTGTAAGGCAGGACTGCATTGAAACTCTTGCAAAATACATGTAACCTCTTTCATAAAGATGGGTTCTATAGCTTAGGGGCCTAGGATCTGGTACAGTCTTGTCATACAGGTAGCATAGAAGTCACCAGGCTATGTACATATGACATCTCTCCTAAGGATGGGTTCTGTTGACTGAGAAACAAATACAAAAATGAAGATCTAGGGAGGAAGGATCTGGAATAAGCATTCCAGGGGATTTGGGTGAGGCCTGGCCCTACAGATAGCAGAGGTCACCAGATTATTAGCTACATCCACTCCCAGCCTTCTGGGAAGAGAACAGTTATACATCCCTTCCATTGAAGAGACAAGCCTGCATGTTTAACATTCCTGGTTTCCCTAGTACTTATTTGTGAATCCAAGAACCTTCATGTTCCCAACACCAGTGTTGATTCTTTCACTTCATAGACCCTAGACCCTACTTGTTGAGAGCCCATAGTATCTCTGCCAAAAGGAAGTACTTGATAGAACAAATGTTGTGTTTTGTATCTTTGGTGACTTGACTTGGGTGGCTCTTGGCTGATAGGATTAAATATAGGCCACTGATCACAAGAAGCACCAGGAACAAAGTAGGGATAGATCAGTGACAGTCTATGAACTCATATGACCCACAGATGGGTCATTGGTGTGATCTCAAAGGAAAACATGTTGCCCTGGTTACTAACCAATCAACAGCAGACTTGAATTCCTTCAAGTCTGGTTTTCAAACAAAAATGAACTATTAATGAAAATATGACTGGACTGCCAATCCAGACAGGAGAACATATATTTAATTTCTCTGTAGAAATAAATTGTTAAATTTGTGACTGAATACCTAGGATAATGTTTGTTGTAGGAAATGTGTCTCTATCTGATGACCTTATCTTGCCTTCACAGATCATGGGCTTAGTGATTCTTTAGGTCTTTCCTGTGGTCTTAGTTCATGGCAAAGTATTAAAGCCATAGGAAAAGGCTTTTTGGTGATGTGGGTAACAAAATAATCCTTTAAAATTAGTCTAGAAATACCTTCTTATAGCCCTTCTCAGCAGCAGAGCATACAGGGCCACTCTAGGATAGCCGTACCTCTGAGACAGCAACCTGAAGATAGCAGATAGAGGTTTTGTATCTTGGCTTTTGTTTTGTTTTCAGCCTGCAAACAGAGAGCACTCTACTATGGGATCAAGCTCATGGAATGGGGATTATGTTTTATCCTGCATCAGGGCTCTTGAATATAAGGCTTAGTCTGGGATCACAGGGCCAGAAGGGGATCAAGCCAAGCTGAACAACCTGAGTTAGATTGTATTGTCCAAGGGAAGGAGTCCCCCTTGGCTGGATATTTTCTTTACACCCAGGAAACTTAGTAAAATTATATAACTAAGAAAGAAATCTCCTATTGGGGTACAAGCCAAGTTCAATGTCTTGTTTATTCTGCTTCAGTGTTTGCAGAAACCTTCTTAAGAAGTCGGGATACGTTTTCCTTTGAACTGACTCGGGGCTCTTTTCCATGTGGCTTTTACTTACTCCTTCCTTCCTTGTACTCCTTCAATCCAGTTCTACCCATTTTACAATATTTTTTCTTCTAATCAACACATGTCTATAGAGTAGAATTAAAATGGCCTCTACTAGGTTGACTGTTGTCTTTGTCATTTTAAGTCATCCAAAAATGCATGTGAGCTCACCATGCGCATGACATAGAGATGCCAGTAAGAAGAAGGCATAGTTCTTGAAGGCCTTCAGTCAGGGATGGAGGATTTTATATTTGCACATGTATGCACTCGTGAATAATCAAGAGGAAGTCAGAGTAAGGGATGCTGAAGCACCATCACAAGTGTCAATCAAGAGGGAGTCAGAGTGAGGGATGCTGAAGCACCATCACAAGTGTCAATCAAGAGGGAGTCAGAGTGAGGGATGCTGAAGCGCCATCACAAGGCAGTGTCTGACTTATCCTGTGTGAATGGCTAAAACAGTAACCGCTGTGAATCCAAAGAAAGGTGAAATCATCCAGGGTGTCTTGTGGTTGACACCAGGAGAGGTTGGGACCTGAGTAGTTCCAATCAGTAGTTCTCAAGTCTGACTGCATTGCAGCTTCAACGTGACAGCTTTGTTTGCTTTTTTGAGACAGGGTTTCTCTGTAGTTTTGGAGCCTGTCCTGGAACTTGCTCTTGTAGACCAGGCTGGCCTCAAACTCACAGATATGTGCCTTCCTCTGTCTCCAGAATGCTGGGATTAAAGGCGTGCGCCACCACCACCCAGCTGCATGACACCTTTTCTAAGATCCCAAAGCCAGAGCTCCACATTGATGATCTAATGCAAAAATCTCTGCCAAGGAAGGGGCAACAGGAACGCACACATTGGCCTAAGCATCGCTTTCATCTGTAAAGCTCACCCAGGTGGTTCTAATGTACTAGGACAGGCAGGAAGGGGTGGTGTGAGGATGGGGCCCAGCACAGAAGAAAAGCAGGAAGCCACTCATATCTGGTGGCACAGACTGGATTCTGCCTTGTAACTGAGCAGAGGTTTCCTCTCAGCATTTGTTTGACAAATCTTTATTGAATCACCCCGACTGCTCATTACTGTGGGAGATGCTAGAGTCAAAGAATTAAGAAAGGTAGCCAATATCCCCTCATTACTTAGTTTACTTGGAAAGAGCCAAAGGGACGGTATGTTCTACAAGAGCATCAGTAACGAGGAAATGTGGAGGCGATAGAAGGCCTTACCACTAAGAAAGGTTCTGGGATGATTAAAGAGGCAACAATATACACAGTAAATTGGCCAAGACCAACATTTGGGAAGTTCTTGAAGTACCAGGTTCTTTGTGATGACTCAGAAAGTTCTAGTGTGGGTGGCGATGCCTGAAAATGATGCACAACCTGATGAAACATTCGGAGTATTTTTCATCAAATCCTCATGAAGCCTCTTCCTACAAGCCACATATGGCATTATATAAATTTTGAAGTGCCCTAGAAGGAGTAATGAAATAAATTAATCCCAGCTAAGCCTTACACCCTCTTGATGAAATAAATATTATGACTCTCTTATTTCAACAGATTGGAAGTAGGTAACCTTTTCATATAGGCAGTTTATTTGAATAGACTTTACAATAATATTTTTGTCTCCTACTCAGGAGGCACCCTAAAGTTATTGAACACTTGAGGGAGGAGCCAATGCATTGTTGACAGGACTGATACTATTACTCAAGTCCCCTCTCCTGATTTCGGTATGTGGCTTTGTTCAATGCTATAGGTTGTTTGAGGTTTTGGAGTTGAGTATACTGTGTTTCTTTTCTGATGATGGAATTCTCTCAGAATCCATTTTGTACTTTCCAAAGACTAAGACATTGTCACTGTGAAGACCAAGCCTTCATCAGGCCTACACCCCTCTGGACCACCATTGTACCAGGCATTTACATCAATTGCTCTATTCAGAAGCCCTGATTAGGAGCCCATTGAAGGTGTAGCTTCAGAGCTAAGGACATGTCTGACCCATAGGTAATGCCTTTGTTCTGAAAGAAGGTGAAAAAGAAAGAGGCAAACAAATCCTTCTTAGTGTGCTAAAGCAACAGGTTGCAAGTTCCAGGCCAGCGTGGGCTAACTGTGAGCCGTTGTCATAAAACAAATGAAGATAAAAGAAACATTCTTTAATGTGTGAACCCAGTCTTGAATCACTCTTCTGAATATTGAATGGTGCAGCTTACGAGTTCCTTAAAGCGTTTGTAGTCAGCAACAGTTCCACATCAGACTGGACAACTGCAAGCGGCCATCTGTATGGTCGTGTTCTAGGACTACTGAGCATGACAGCACTTGAGAAGCAATCTGCTGAGAGCTGTAGACGGATGGGAGCCACTCTAGTCTGGCTCTAGAATCCTCCTAGGACTTTGTTTATACAACCAAACCAGAGCCCTGAACATGACATGTCACATGAGGGAGGGATCCTACGGCCACCTTCAAGGGCAGGTGGCTTGAGCACTTGAGCTAAACAGAAGTCCTTACATTAGATTTGGGGCAGAGTATGCGACTTAAACCCATATTCACTCGAACCTTAATGTGATGTTCTTCTAGATGTTATCAGCCATGGTTTGTGTCTCTTTGCTTCCAGATTTCTCAGAGATCTCTGCTCCAGAGAGATCTGGCTTAGTTGTCCTAACTCAAACAAATCCTTCCCATAGATAGCTCCCGGGTGGTCATACAATTTGGCTTTTCACTATAGTACATCTGCTCACCTACTGTTTTTAGGCAGGGACAGAAAGAGAAAGGGGGGGGCTCACAACTCACGTGTGCAAGAGAGAATTTGGCCAGGCTACCGGGTGAGAGGAAATTCTTTTAAGCACAAATATCTGTAGGAATAGCCAAGGAAACACGGGATTCCAGCCAAGTACATGGCCTTGAGTATTAATATTCCCTCGCTTTTCAGACTGCTCAAGTGTGAAATCTGAACCCCTGCCCGAAGTCTCCAATCAGAAGTGCTCTGAGCAGGTATTGAACAGATTAGAAAAGCGATGACTCTTAAAGGGTTCTCTTTTGTTTCTTCAGACCACCCAGGTATGTAGGTGAAGAAAAGCGTGAAGGAGTTCTACGTGGAAGGATGCTGTGACCACAAATAGTTACACTGAGTTGGTGTCACAGAGCACAGGCCTAATGGAGAAAAGGGCAGCACGGTTATCAAGCCAGCAACCCCTACTGCTCTCTCCACACTTAGCTTACAGATTTCATATCCACCTAACGAACAGACGCACACATGCGCACACACAAACTTGATGTGGCTCCTTTGAAGAAGGTCAGTGTCTAGAGACTGGAGAGTTGGCTGCTCTTCCGGAGGACCCAACCTGCATGGCAGCTTACAACAATGTATAACTCCAGTTCCAAGGATCCAACTCTTCTGGCTTCACAGGCGCTCTGTGCATGTGGTGCACAGATGCATTCAGGCAAAATACCCAAACACATAAAAATAAGAAATAATTGTAATTTTTTTAAAAAAGGAAAAGAAAAAGGTCAGTATACTCACCATCACTATTTCTTAATGGACCTCAGGAAAAGAGGCTCTCTCTCTCTCTCTCTAAGACATGGGCATTTTCAGTTAAAAACACAGGTGCAGTTGGTCCCTGGCACTTCTGCTGAAGGTTGCTTATTCAGATCTTCATCTGTGTTAGACCTTCACTCAAGGGTGGCTCTTTCCTAAGGGATCTCGAGCGCCTTAGAGACTGAAAGTTTAAATAAAAACAAGCATTTTTTTTTTTGTAACTGGTTGTTACCATCATTTCAAAATAGAAAAGGCCCTAGAACCCTAAAAATGTAATAAGGCATATATGTAAGTAAAGATATATTTATTAATGTATTTAAACCATAGGTCTTTATTTTTGTGGTTGGCTAACTATTACATGTCTATTGCTCTCTTTGAGAATCTGGGTCCACCCCAGAGGCCCAGGGCTGGGTCTACTCAGAAAGGTGAATCCCCTGTTTATGTCTCTCTCTCTCTCTCCTCCATTTTCCTCTATCTCTGAGAAGTTTTTTTTATTTGTTTTTTTTTTACATACTATTGTCTAGTTCCAAATCCCATGGTGCAGTGACCCTCCCAGCTCCAGCTTGCAAAGGAAACTAGGCCAAATAGCTGGGTGAGATTTTCTCTCTCTTTCTTTTTTTTTTCTTTCTTTCTTTCTTTCTTTCTTTCTTTCTTTTTTCTTTTGAGAAATCTGAGCATTTACAGGAAGTGAAAGAGACACAGGGCTTTGGAACCAAACTGAAGACTCTGTCTAGCTTTAAAACAAAATGCTTTCATTTGGGAAGCAGCATAGGAAACAGCTATGAGATGTCTTAAACAAGGCAGTGACCTGTGAGTCAAGGACGCTAAAATATATTTGGCTCATTTGAGAATGAAGTTTGGGCAGGATGCTGCCTTAGCTCTTTAGTTATGGGCGAAGAAACCATGGACCAGGTCTTTGGCTGGGGAAAGCACAGGGAAAGACAGGTTCCATATCTGCATAACTATGATTGATTGACATTTGAATCAGCACTTCCACTAGAACACCACAGTGTCCCATTTGAAATACCTCCTCGTTTATCCGGTGACTCTAATTGTGTGACTGCTGGATAAGCTAAGGTGCCTGTGGCCCATGAGGTCAGGTCCTGGGCCCTCTCCCCACTGACGGATTCAGTTAAGGCATACCGGGGTGGGATCTGAAGTCTTTAGCAAGCCGTTGGTGACTCGTACAGCGGTGTTCATATTCTCGTCTAACCTCTTTTTTTTTTTCCACAAAGTTGGATAAGTATCTGGGGTTTAGTGGTTGGTTCACTGTCATGAAGCTAACAAGAAGAAAAAGAAAAAGACATGGTATTCAAATTCACTTCTCATTTCCTGACATATTGCTGTTTTCATTTTCTCTGATGACTTGTTTTGTTTTCATTTGTTTTGTATTTTGAAACAGGATTTTTCTGTAGATTTGGAGCCTGTCCTGGAACTCACTCTGTAGACCAAGCTGGCCTCGAACTCTGCCTGTCTTGCCTCCCAAGTGCTGGGATTAAAAGCGTATATCACCACCATCCAGCCTGGTGACTTTTTAAGATAAACTCTGAGTCAAAAAAAAAAAAATTTCCCAAACCCAGCCAAATTCCTAGCTAATAGGTGTAATGCTCTTTCTATCTCCTATGACTTTCAGTAGTGGAAAAAAAATTCTATAGAACGCTGCATAAAAATATTCTTAATATTCTCACTCTACGTTGCAATGAATTAGAAAAGCCAGTCTTTGAATCTTGGGTTCAGATAAGGGACTTGGTATCTTTTTCCCAGTTGAACTTCACAGTGAGTGTTAAATTCCCAAATGGAGGATCTGTGCTTATAGACAACCTTCTGCCAGCATCGTTTGTGCTCCTGGAAGGACACCCTTAAGCCCCCAAGTTCCTGTTGCCAGCCTTCATACATTTTTCTGGCCTTTTTCTTGGTTTTCCCAATGTGGAAGATGCTTTGTGGTTATACCATTTTTTGGGTCTTGCATGTTCGTTGTGAAAAGGCATTGTAGGGCAGGAGGCAGCCTATGTGGGGCCCATTTTCTGCCGTCTCAGGGCCTCGTACTTGTCCAGAGCTCCAGGCAGAACTAAAAGCTTCTTACCGTCTAGGAGGGAAGGTGTTAACCTGTGCACCGCATCTGCAGGGTGAGAGGCTCTCATATTCTCTCTCTCTCTCTCTCTCTCTCTTTCTCTCTCTCTCTCTCTCTCTCTGTGTGTGTGTGTGTGTGTGTATGTGTGTCCTTCCCTCCCTCCTTCGCTCTGATTTTTTCCTGAAAGACAGCTAGACCTAGAATGACATTTAACTTACCTGCAAAGGGTACAAGTTACATGTGAGAACAGCACCTCCCACTCAGGAGCAGGGACATGTAGGGATGATAATCTGTTTGATGTTTTCTTCCTTTATTCTTATTTGGCTTCAAAATACTCCTGGCAATGGCTAGTAAAGAAGCTCCCTGCTCTGTCTAGATGTGGAATTCCAAAGGCTTGCTGCACTGAAGCAGGTCCAGGTCATAGCACTGCTGTCTGGCTGCTGTGGCCGGGGAGAATCTGTACAGTACTCCTACCGGCTACCTGGGCCTATGTCCTCTGCTGTCTCCCTAGAGAGTCTGTGGCTGAGGGTACAAGGAAAGTTACAGGGCTAGTTTGCGTTTTTCATCCTTCCTGAGGCCACTGGTTGGAGCAATGGGTAGAGTGGGGGCTCTTCCAGCATCTCAAAAGCTTACAAAGTTAGGGGTGGGGTCTGGATGCAGACAAGGGAGTTACATGATGGAAGTATGGGGGTAAGTGAATATGTCTCTGGCATTCGGTTTGAATTTTTGAAGTCTTATGTTACCATAACATTTTATGATATGTTACACATTATCAAATGCGTGATTGGTTGTCAGGAGCAATATAAGTCATTGGGCTTTCCTGATTTCTGCTGCTTTGTGTAATTTGGAGTTTTCAGTTGACATACTCCTTTCTTCCCTTCGCCTTCCTCTTGCCCTGTCGCCCCTCTCTCTGTCCCCAGCCTTCTCTAGATTTTTAAATCAGGCAATGGCTTCTGACAACTGTCTTAGTTTGAATGCTTGAAACAGGTTTTTCCTCTTAAGGGCTCCTTCTGGAAGTATCCCTCCTGGGCTTGCCAGGCCATAGGAGTCTTGGCATTTTGGACAAAGACTGTGTGTGCTTGGCTCTTGGGTTCCTGCTTTATTGTTACCAAAGGGACTGTGATCTTGAGAACACCTTTGGGCAGCCAAGCTGTGGTGGCTGTACCCCACTACCTACTGTCTGAAGCTTCTCTCCAGAGCTGGTAGTAAGGCACTGGGCTGGAATCCTGATGCAATACTCTCCAACAGAGCTCTTCACTGTCTGACAGAACCTCAGAAGAGACATCCTCACAAAGCTCATAAAACAGAACTGAAGTCCTGGGTATATTTGGGAGGGATCAGTGATGTGGGATTCCCTCTGTATGCTGTGAATACCATTGGTTACTAAAGAAGCTGCTTTGGGCCTGTGATATGGTAGAGCAGAGCTAGGCGGGCAAAACTAAACTGAATGCTGGGAGAAAGAAGGCAGAGTCAAGAGAAGCCATGTAGCCCCCCTGGACACAGACACTGGAGACAGATGCCAGAACTTTACCAGTAAGCCACAGCCTCATGGCAATACACAGATTAATGGAGATGGGTTAATTTAAGATATAAGTTAGCCAAAAATATGTTTAATCTATTGGATAAATATAGTAATTAGAGCGGCGGGGGCTGCGTCCCCAGCACCCCGGCCGCCTGCTAGCTTATGCCTCAAAATAATTACACGGACACTGTATTCTTTTAAACACTGCTTGGCCCATTAACTCTAGCCCTTACAGGCTAATTCTCCTATCCCAATCAACCCATCTCTAATAATCTGTGTAGCATCAGTCTTACCAGGAAAGATTCTAGCCTATGTCCATCCTGGGTCTGAGCTTCATGCGTCTGCTTCAGAGAGCAGAGCTATCGCCTCTGTCCGGGAGAGGGGAGCATGGTGTCTCTCTGAGCTCACTTCCTCTTCCTCCCAGCATTCTGTTCTGTTTACTCCTCCCACCTATGTTTTAACCTATCAGGGCCAAGCAGTTTCTTTATTGCTTAACCAATGAAATCAACAGATTGATATATGACATTCCCACATCAGATAAACAGTAATATGGTTTCTGTGTGATTATTTCAGTTCTGGGCAGCCAGGAACAAACAAGCATCCTCCCTACAACAGCTCAGGAGCAGTCCATCCTGTCCTCAGCCCTGCTTTGGAGGCACTTTGCTTTATTATCCCAGTTATTTAATGGGCTTCTTTTAGGTCAGTTACCCTTCTCAGTTCTTTGTGGGCATTTCTCTTGTTCAAGCCTCATAATAACTCTATGTGTATGCATTTCTAGGTGAATACACTGAGATTTATAGAACTTTAAATTTTGGCTCTAAAATACATGGCTTCTGGCCCAGAATTTTCCCTCTCCTTTGCATCCAGCTCCAATCATACATGTGCACTGTCTCATCTAACTCTGGGTTCTTCATCCTACACTGTATCCCATGTTCATATAAGGTTGCTCATGTATGCACTTGAAGTTAATTTCTTTGCTCAACCCCTGTGATGTAACCATCTGAAACTGTTGTATTAGACAGAATGATTCCTTCAAAGAGTGGAATGATGTATTATCTTGAGAAAGCTATTTTGATCTCTATCTAGCAATGCTGAGTTATTTCCTGTATCTCTGTGGATCTGTGTGCCACCAGAACAGTTGAGAGAGAGAGAGAGAGAGAGAGAGAGAGAGAGAGAGAGAGAGAGAGAGAGAGGAGAGCTCTGGAGCATCACCCCTGAACCTTATCATTCGGTCAGAGAAATCCCCACCCTTTCCTCCTTCAGCTTCCAAAGCTATGGTCTTGTCGCAGCAATATCTTTTCCATGGGCTGGCTCCAGTATCGATGCTGTGCCCCTTACTGGCATGAGAAAGAAAGGACATCCTTGTGCAGTCATGCCCATCTTTATGACAGACCTTTGCTCATCTGCCCAGGATGTCCTACAGTAAGAATGGGCAGGGACCATGGTAGACCATACATGCAACTCTTCCTTCCTGAGAGATACAGAATAATATGTAAATTATCCCTAAAAAGTCATTTTCCCACACAGTAAGCAACTTTATGGTTTATCTTTAAATTCTGGGGTGTTTGGTCTCTGAAAGTCTCATCCCAGCACTCTAGTAAAGATTCAGTCGATATTCAGTGAAATGAGACGACTGGCCGTGCTGTGTTCTTTTCCTGGCACTTCCTTGAAAATGAAAGGTTAAGCAGATTCAACCCAGCCTCCAACCCTTCAACAACTGTTGTTACACTACACGGTTTGTTTTTATTAATGGTCATTTATGCATTGTTCTCTCTAGAGGTACTGTCCTGTATGGAGCCACTCTGGGATGTTTGCCTCTTTGTAACTGATGTTGATTTTTGAGTGTGACTCCATTCTAGTGCTGGCCTTGCCTTTGTCTGCCTTCCCCACCACCTACTCTGAGACCCTTGTGATTGGCTCAGCTCCCAGCCTTCAGCATTTCATCCCATTGATTTGAGAAGGCCAGTACTTCTAAGACACTGTCGGTAATTTGGTCTCAGGGGAGCAGCAGTCACTAGGACTTCTCCACAGCAAGGCTCTAGCTACATGGTGTGACTGCCCAGAGGCCAAGTAGTTCCTGAGAAAATTCATAGAGATAAGTTAAATGAGTGACTGCCATAGCACCGGTAAGGCCTTGTTCATTTTTTTCATCTATTAAAACATATTAAAATATGACTTTTCCCCTCTCAGTTAAAAAAAAAAGTATATGCTACAGTTTGAATGTGCCTATCCCCCAGTGTATGTTGGAAAGTTGATGGTTACTCTAAGTTACAGTGTTAAGAGGTGGGACAGTGGGACAGCTGTCTACATGATGTGGGTACACCGGCACACATGCGCACACAATGTTTTTTTTTAAGACAAGGTATTTTTTAAGAGGTGGCTGGGCCATAAGTTTTGGGAATAGGTTAAAGTCATGGTGGGACTGTATCCATATAAAAATGTGAAATTGGCCCCATTTTATTTCTTTCTTGCCCTCTCTTTGCCCTTCCATTGTGTGATGATGCAAGAAAGGCCCTCACTAGATAGCCATCCTGTCACACAAGCAGGGAACTGCGAATGCTCTAAGCAGTGACAGCTCTCGCCCCACCCCCCTCTTCCACTTCCACATCTGTGTTCTGTCTCTGCTGCTAGCCCTGGCTTCTCAACAGACAGCCATCCGAATGAAATGCTTGGAGATTCCTACTACGGGGAGGGAAAAGAACAGACTCTGCAGCCGCCGCCTGCTCTCTCAGGGAAGGAGGTCTCCTGGAGGCTGCCATGCCTCCTTCCCCCAGGCAGTTCTGACAAATTTCAGGTCAGGGGTGTGTTAAGCAGCAAAAATGGAGCACTCACAGCTCCAAGGTTTTTGTAAAACACCTCTCTGCGACTAGACCATCAGGGATCTGCCCTGCACATCACTCCAGTCAGTAGCTTATTCTCAGATGTGTTCCCCGCCCTTCGAGGCCCAGCTTAACAACCACTAGAGAACTGACCCCTGCAGCTCTCCAAGGCTCCCTTTCTGTTCATTCTGGATAAGCATAAGAAGCTCGGTACTCTTCATCCCTCAACCCCGCCTGCGGGAGTATCTCAGGCAGTTGTATGGGCTCTAAGTCTATGATCCCTTTGCTGTCCGAAGTCCAATTGGGTGATCTTCTTCAGTCTCTGGGCTCCAGCAACAAAGGAACCCCATTTCCTGGAGACAGCGTCTTGTCATTGCTGTTCCCTTTCCCTTTCAGCCCTTTCCACAGCATGTGTGACTAATTCCAAAAATTAAGTCTCTTGAACCTCCGGGGATGAGCCCTCTTTCCCTGGTTGACATAGACTGATATGGATCTAAAATGTTCGCTCTTAAAAATGGTTTGTGTAAGACTCCAGATCCCCAAACCACTCCTCTTATCTCCAGTGGCTCTCTAGCCCAGCAAGTTGGGCTCCTGGGCTGACTGTCTTGGAGGGCAAAGATTTTGTGCAGCGCTTCCTGAATTGCATGAGAAAGGGAGCTCTTTTGGCCTTGTCTCCTTCCTGTAGGATTTTCCAAAACTTTCCAGATGTATCTAAGTTCAGGAAACATTTTAATAACTGGAAATTGTGTCTTGTGGAGGTGGGAGGTGGTGGGGGTTTGAAGCTAACAGGGCCTCCTATGAAAAAGGTACCTGGCAGTCTTGCGGGGATCTGCAGGCACAGGTCCAGACTCTGCCCCTCCCTTGGGGCAAGCATGGCAGGCTCCCATCCTCCAGTGAGTTCACTGTGGCCAAAGCACTGATGTTCTCCAACTGCCCCATGACATGGAGAAGGACAGCTCCACAGCGTTCTCTGCAGGAAGAAGGGACTGGTAAGTGTCACGGAATTTGGGTCTAACTCAGGGGAGATCTTCTACCTTGAGAGCCCTACATTAAATTGGTAGGGAACCATTTGTCCCATGTTAGTAACTCTAAGATTGGCCTAAATCATAATAAACATTTTCTAAAGCCACAGTTACTAACAAAATGAATTCAAGTGTTCGGAGATTCTTGTGAAGATAGGCATCACCCAGCTGCAGGACACACGTGGGTTTCTTTAAGCAGGCCATGGCCCTCTCTTTGCTCCTTCACTGTCTTCATAACAGCTCCCAGAAGGGACTCCTCTGTTGAGGAATGCAGGTCACTGATGCTTCAAAGTAGCCTCCCCAGGAAAGCATGCAGGAGCTATCCTAAAGCACCTGCTCAGATCCTTCAGCACCGTAGTAAGAAAATAAGCACCTCTCTCGGAACCAGAAAGCTGGGTCTGTGGTTAAGAGTGCTGACTGCTCTTGCAGAGGACCTAGGTTCAGTTCCCTGCACCCACATCAGGTAGCACCAGTCCCAGGACGTCTAATGCCCTGGCCTCTTTAGGTACCTGCACTCATGTGGTACACATGAACTCACACAAGCTCACGTACGTACATCATTTAAAATATTTAGGAGTTAAAAGATGGCTCAACAGATAAAGCACACTGGCTGCTGCTCTTCTAGAAGCTTTAGGTTCAATTCATAGGATCCATATATAACTCCAGTTCCAGAGCATCCAAAGCCATCTTCTGACCTCCACGGACATGTGTGTGGTGCACAGACATGCATGAAGACAAAAAAAAACCTCCATATACATAAAAGTAAATAACTTTTTTAAAAAAATTTAATTAAAAACAAGAAACTCGCCATTCTACTCTGGGGGTAAAAAAAAAAAAAATTGAGAAATTTCCAAGGGCTTTTCACACCTCTTTCACCACAAGTAACAGCTGATAACTGCATCTTTCTGAAAATCACTTGAATCCAGTTCCTTGCTCATCTATTTGGATTTTCTTTAGAAAGTTCACATAATCTTTAATACGGTAACTAACCAGGACACTTACACGGTTCTTAAAGATTAGAGTCCTAACGAGAAGGAAGCAGGCGAAGTGTACAGACAGAACCGTGATTCCTGACTCCTCTGAGCTGCGCAACATCGAGGGATGGTGTGAGTTTTTAACCACTTTCTTCATTAGCTTGCCAGGAGTCCTATGGCAAGAATCGACCCCATAAGTACCATGGGAGCATTTGAGCACACTGAAAGTTAACGTAGTCTTTTGAATTCTTTCAAAAATTAAGCTTAATTGAGTCTAAAATAAAATATACATGCCATAGGCACTGTCTTCATCAGTAGGTACCATGGCAGAAAAGATGTTTCCTTGCCAGAAAGATGATAGTTTAAAATTAATTTCAGGCTTTGTCGCCAATGAGATTATGAGATCTTGAACAGATAACTCTTCTATGACAGAGAGCCATAAATTCTTCTAAAATTTTAGAGTTTTATTTTTAGTTATGTGTACATGTGTGTCTGTGTATGAGTTTATGAATATGTGTGCAGTGCCTACAGAATCCAGAAGAGGGCATTGGAGCCCTGGAGCTGGACTTACAGATAGTGGTGAGCCATCCAATGTGGGTGCTAGGAACCGACCTCGGGTCCTCTGCAGAGGCAGTATGCACTCAGCACTGAGCTGCCTTTCCAGTCCTGAGTTACTCTTCTGTAAGAGAGAGAAATGGTCTTGAAGGTGATTGCATTTTCTGGTTCTATGATGAAGGAGCAGTGTCACACTCTACCTCCGATTCTGCTTCATACAATGTTTTATACAAATAAATATTTTTCACTGTCTTCAGGAACTTGCCACATGGCTTATTTGTGCAAAGCCGTTATCATGTCTTCCTAAGATTCAGCTGTTTATTTGGCTAATGACTTCCTCGTGGAATGTTTCTGGACAGGTGATCAGAAGAGTACAGCTTAGACTTTGTCTGCACAGCCTGTGACAGTTCACACTCCTGGGCCTGTTCAGGATAAATCCAGCAAATGTAGAGGTGTACCACCCCCCCACCCCCGCAAAAAATCCAAATTTCTATATTCCTGGGTGGGAGAACGTCTGAGATCCACTGCCAGCAGATAGCTTATGTATATTCTGTGATGGAAGTAACTTCAGCTCTCTTTGCTCCCTGTCTACAAGCCTTCTGCCCCCTAGATGACTTCAGAAGACCTTTTCATCTCTCCAGGACTGCTTCCTCATTTATGTAATGCAGGACTTAGAGAATTCATCTCGAAGTAGCCTCTGGGTTCTAGTGATCTGTGAAAATAGTTCTCTAGTGACTTAAAAGAGTTACCAAACCTATCTTAGCAAATCATACTTAAGTGCCAACTGTGTACTAGGCATTGTGTGACTGTGTGTATGTGGTGTGTGTATACATATGGTGCATATGTGCCTGTGGCGGTCAGAAGTCAGTTCCAGACATTATTCTCAATCAAAACCTTAGTTTTTTAGGCAAGGTCTCTCACTGAACTTGGAGCTCACTGCCTGACTTCTATCTCTGTTTCCCAGACACTAGAGTCATCGGCACACACTCCTACACGTGCCAGCTTTTAACATCTGTGCTGCAGATACGAACTCAGGTCCTCGCGCTTACCCGGGGAGCTCTTTACCCACTGAACCGTCTCCCTCCAGACCCCTTAACTTTTGTGTGAATCTTCACCACCATCGTCATCAGCATCATCTCCTCATCCTCTTCTTCTTGTACTTAAGATCAAACTTCTTTATGTAAACCTCCGCCCCGCATCTTTATAACGCTTGCTATTGTCAGTAGTCACACATGATATCAGACTGGGGCTCAGACAAGTAAAGCAACTTGCCTAAGTCTACTTAGTAACTGGAGCCACAGTGAAATCGGATCAAAGCAAGGCCGTAAACAGGTGAAGAACTGCCCGAGTTAGTATTGGCCCAGAGCTGCCCAAGCACTGGGCCTCTCCCAGTAAACTGCTCGCTCACTGCCTGTCGCTCTCTCCAGCGGAGGAACCTGGTTTTGGTTTTCTCAGATGTTTACTTGGCCTCTTGCTTAAGCATTTTCCTTTCCTACTAAATAGCAATGAAAGGACAAAAAAAAAAATCCCAAGGCTGGAAACATTTTGTTTCCTACAAAAAGAATATTTTTTGCAGCCAGCTCTGTGGTTGAAAGCATTTTTTCCTGTGGTCTAGGGATGGGCTGGATCCCATCTCTCCTTGGCCAGTGACTGAGAACTCAGCCTGTGGCTTCCCAGCAAGTCTGTACATAGCCCACTGTTTTCTGAAGGAGTGTTTGATGGTGTTGGCTATGGGCACGAGTGGACAGAACGGTCTGTTTGGGTGTCTAAGAGCATATACGTGGGCCTCTGGATGCTTCAGGGCGGAGGGTTTTCCACATGCTGGACATATCAGCATAGCTTCTCAGTTTTCACCACTTCCGTGACAAGCGAAAGGACTCCGATGCTGACAGAACGAGAGGAGAATGATATATGAGCCTTGTGTGGGTTTGCACGTAATCAGAACGCGAGGGAATGGGAAATTTTGACCTGTCACGTTTCTTTCTCTTTTCAAATGCTCTTTTCCAAGACATGGCATTGGTTTTATTAGATGGCAGGGTGGTCTCATGGTAGCTCACAAAGTGGGAATTCTGAGGTATCGGCCTCCTGCTTGGCCTCTTTTAGGATTCGACACAATAATCTTTGCCCAACTCTGGGTAAGTCACTTTGTAAAGATTGCATTTCCCTACCAAAAAAAATTTTTTATTTAAAATTAATTTTTAAGTTTTGTGCTTCTAAGAATAAACGTGCTTTTAGTAGGATGGGCGTAGAACATTCTAGCAGTCCACAGACACTCATAATTTGCTCTTCATTTATAATTTTATTTTCTGACTGAGAACTTGGAGTGTGTAGTCTTTCCTAGAATTTTTCAATGTTGACCCCATGTCCTAGCCTTAGTGATTCTGTTCCCCTACATTCTTGTCAACCAACACAGACCAAAAAAAAAAAAAAAAAAGAGGCTTTCACTGGCTCCCATTGCCCTGGCTTTTAAGTAGAATCCCAGTTCTGACACAGAACAAATGCCTAGCAGACACTGGTTAACTCGCATGAAGTAACCTAGTCCAGGGACGACAGGCTGCTATCTGTAACTTCAGGACTCCAAGTGGAGGCTCATTTAGAGTACAAAGCACTATGACTTCTAGAAAGGAAAACTGTAGTCAGTGGTTTTGCAGCCACCATTTGAAGAAACGAGCAAATCTCATGGATAGAAAGAACTGTGAGTCCCTTTGTGTTCTGGGGTAGAAACAGCACTTGAATCACAGGACTGTTTCCCTTTACAGACAGATTGAGATAGACCCACTCCTGGCATGGGACCCGGGGCTATTCCACACATGGCTATAGAAACTGGACGATCCAAGTCAGGCTCATAGGAAAGGATGACCACAAAGAGATCAGGAATCAACCAGTGGAGAAAGCTGATATTTTTTCCATTCTATCACACAAGGCTACAGACGTGTTCTTACAGTAGGGGGTAGGGGAAGAGTTGGGAGAGAATGGTAGTGATTTTAGTACACTGGTTTACGAATGGGGTTGGTATTTCTGTCTTTCCCCTTGACAATGAGACAACAACCCAAATAATAGATCCCTTGGTATATCAGAATGCCAAGGCTAACTGAACTGGGAGAGCTGTGTGGCTTTGGCTCTTGGCTGACAGGCATATCCATGCGTTAGGGCCATGGCTTGGCAGTAGACAAAGCAGCTGTGTGGGTCCTGGGAGAGCTCTCCGGCTCCGTGGCTTTCTTTGATACGCAATTGAACTTTGGCTAATTTTTCCTCTCATGGCTGTTTATGAAGTCCAGAGCTGGGCAAAGAACTCATTATGGAGCCCAGAGGCAAGAGCAAAGGAGTCCAGGATGTGTTCCCACAGTTACACTCAATCCATAGCCTTAAAGGAAGGCCCGCAGGCCTACCACAGAGGGGCCAGTTGAGGTAAGAAACTGCAGCAATTTCTTCCCAGTCGCATGCTGCTCTACCTAGAAGATTGGACAGATCCCTTTAAAGCTTCCTTCCTTCAGAAAGAGCGGATCTCTCACTTAGACAGGGTCAGTGCAATTACTAAATCACTGCTCTCTGGTGCCGCAGTGCTTACCAACAGCAGCCAATGTTTACCGAGCATGTAGACATTTGTGAGGTACTGAAACGACTCATGGATAACCCACGCAGTCATCACATCTTGTGAGGTAAAGTCCCGCTACCCCCACCTCCCTATTCATACGTGGAGAAACTCGGTGGCAGAATTCTGAGTGACTGTGGTTCTCAGTACTCCCCACCTGAAGACCCAGTTCTACAAATATGGCTGAATGCTAACTGGCTTTCCTGAATCCCTACCTCCTTTGGTCTGTAACACCAGGCCAGAGGTAATAAAGTAATTGAGGTTAGCCTTCTTAATTACCCACTTTAATTTATAATGGACATGAGCCGTTTTCAGGCGGTATCATTCAAGATACCTGAAATGACGACTTTCCTCAATGCATAGACAAGTGGAGAGAAGGTGCTTACGATGGGACCATCCAGCCTATCAGGGTTAGAGAACGAGGATGCTGTTCAAGTGGAGAGAAGATGATTGGCTTACGATGGGACCATCCAGCCTATCAGAGTTAGAGAACGAGGATGCTGTTCAAGTGGAGAGAAGGTGATTGGTTTACGATGGGACCATCCAGCCTATCAGGTTAGAGAATGGGAAACAAGGATGCTGTTCAAGTGGAGAGAAGGTGATTGGCTTACAATGAGACCATCCAGCCTATCAGGGCTAGAAAACGGGAGACAAAGATGCTGTTAAAGTGCTAGTAAACCCTAGAGCATTTGTTACCAGAATTAGGGCACTGCTGCTTTTTCCTCATCACTTTCACTCCAGTCGTTGTGCTTTCTATCTCTATCCCCAGGAAACAGTGGTATCAGCAATAGTAGCTGCCCGCTTTGTGTCAGGTCTGTAAGAACCGTGGGAGCACAACCCTGGTTTTACAGTAACACTTCCAAGTGGGTGCCGTGACCCTCAACTTACAAATGGGGAAACAGACTGTGAGACGAAGATGTGTCCTAAAGCGAAAACAACTAATAACTGGTAGAAAAGAGAGCCAAACTCCCAGGGACACATTTCGCCTGTAGGTTGTCTGCTCCACAAACAGTGTGACGGGAACCTGGCATTTTTCTTCCACTTGACCTCTTGCCCTTCCTTTGAATGTGAGCGCCATGGTTTTCCTGTAAGGAAAAACCCTTCTTCAATTTTCAACCTGTGTGTCTAGGCAGGGCTGTTTGGACCACTGGCTCCATGTCTGACCAGCAGACGGATCACATTCCTTTCCTCCAGAGATTGGTTTGCAGTAATTGGTTAGCACAAACCAAGCCAATTAAAGTAAACCCAAGACTTAGCTGAACAAGGGTGGCTAAGTTGGTTGAATTATGCAAACGTAGATCTACTGGGGGCCCTTCTTTGCCACAACATGGAAGGAATCCCCTTGAGAATGACTATAAGTCCATCCAGAATAAAGGGGAAAAGGAGAGACACAGAGGGACCGTACCCTGGAGAAAAGCATTTACAAGATTGTGCACATTGTCCACCACCCCGGCCCCTGCTCTGGGTCTGGATCTGATATTGAAAACATTAGCACTGAATTGAGGCATCTATCCTCCCCCTGGGCAGAGAGAACCAAGTTCGGATCCTCCAGGTCTGGTTTTCTCGAAACCACGTCTTTCTTTGCTTCTTCTCCCCCGGTGCATTTGCTCTTCTTCCTGCTTTCCTGTTGGCCTTTTCTTTACACACCAACCACAGTAGCTAGGGAAAAGGCCGGAAACCTAAATCAGGCAGCCTCGCTGGCTCTCTGCAGAGGTTCAGATGAAGAGTGAGTTAAAAATACTGACTTAGGAGGCTGGAGGGAAAGCTCAACACATAAGAACACATGCTGCTCTTGCAGTGGACGCGGGTTTAACCCATACGGGCAAAACACTCATAGACATACATTTCTAAAGTAGATAAATAAATATTTAAAAACATATCGACTTAAAAGCAATTTAAAACACATTCTGGGATTGTACTTAGCCATTCTATCCGTGGCTTTTTTTGTCACACATTGCACTTGATGAAAAGCCCTTGATGTCATTGCTTCCACTACAGAAATACAGCGTTTTCTGAGTTGGTCTCACTTAATCATCAGTGAATGATGGGGTGTAAAATATTCTTTCCAGTTCAAAAGTAGCATCAAGTAAATAAGACGAAACTAGTAATGGTTTGGGAAATGAGGTCATACACCAAGTGGATACTTAGTAGCCATCTACCAGGCTAGGTTATGGAAACGGCAAAGATGGATAAAATATCATTTTCAAAGTCTGGCCAGATTAAGCCTCAGAACCACTGACCATAATACAGCGTGATGGGCAGGAAGATAGTGAGAACGTGAGGGATTGCATGGGAAGGGACCATTCAGAACAGATGCTAGGACTTGGAGAAAGGAGGCTGGATTCTGGATTCTGATGTCCCCTTATGTACCCATGACTACTGAATTGTGTCAGACAGTTCTGGGGCTGAGGCTGCAATTGGGGGCATTTATAGACTTAGAGGTAGCAGCCATTGGCCAAATGAAATGGCAGAATTTCAGTATTATAGCTAGAATGACCTAGTACAATCAAGCTGAGCAACAGCCCATAAAGTGTGCTGCAATCAAGATCTCCTAAAAGCATATAGCGGAACTCTTATCACGCCTAAGGCTGAGAGTAAAACCTCAGCCGCGGGCTCTAACAGACCTCATTCAGAATTCAAATAGAACAAACAGTCTAAGTAAAGGTAGCCTCCTGGTGTTTATCCCACAGGATCAGGTTTAGGAGTGATCAGGAGGGGAGAAGGCGGTGGGCGCTGGGGCAGCAAGTCAGCCCCCCAGGGGAAAGACCTGCTGAAGGGTGTGGGAAATCAATGCAGGGAAGCCAGTGGTGGTGCTCAAAATGTCAAAAACTTGGTCATCGGGCTGGGCATGGTGGTGGTGCACACCTTTAATCCTAGCGCTTAGAAGACAGAGGCGGGTGCACCTCTGTGAGTTCATGGTCAGTTTGATCTACATAGAGAGTTCCAGAACAGCCAGGATTACACAGAGAGACCATGTCTCAAAACAAACAAACAAACAACAAAACATGATCATGGTAATCCATCAACTTTTGCTTTCTATTCAAGGGCCTTGCTTGTGAGACTTTGATGTTATTTAGCTGTATGGCCCATGCACACTACCAGGACCTCTTTGGTATATTGTTCACATTAATCTGAAAAGGCCAGAAGTACATGCATATAAGCCACTAAATCCCTAGACTGCTGCTCACCCTATGCAAGGAACCAAGAAGCCAGTGTTTTTAAAGCGTGTGTCATCTCTGGATTCCCGAGGCCTTCTGGGTTGCCTCAGAGCTGGGTCTTTTGACTGCTTATGGGCAGAGGCGGCATCATATTCGTCTTTGGTTTCCCTAATGTCTAGCTTAGTACCTGGGACATCGGAGGTACTCAGTAAATATTTGTTGAATGAATATAACATTAAATAAGTCATTCAGTTCTAAGTAACCATTGCTTATACTTCTTGTAAATATGGGTTTATATAATTGCAAAGTGTGTCTGCCCTTTTTAGGTCTTGTATTTTCATTGTGGCCTGAGAGCTGTCAGTGGCACTCTGCTAAGTCGGCCTGCTCCACAGGAGAGCTCTGGCAAGAGCAAATTGAGTATCCTGGCTTGACGACTGACCGAATATGGCAGAGTTCTCACTCCCTTCCACTTCTCTTTTCCCTACCTGAGTAAGGGAGACAAGGTTTTTGTTTGCTTGTTCTGAAATGAAAAACAAAATGCAATGCATAGGAGGTGTGGGTAGAGAATCAGGCAATATAGAATAATATAGAGCAAGAGGGACAATCCTCCCAGATATATAATACAGGCTTTCTCTGTTTGTACTAACATAACATACATAATATGTAATATTATGCGTCTGCTTTTAAAGTCATTTGGATATTGCAGATACTCTTGCCATATATATATGAGAGACTGAGTTTTCTGTCCTGCCCAGTCCCTTAGTTGTTCAGCCCCAAAGAAACACACAGGGGTGTGCATTAATTATAAATTGATTGACCTATTATCTCAGACTTCTTATTAACTAATTCTTACATCTTAAATTGGCCCATTATTCTTGTCTGTGTTAGCCACGTGGCTTGGTACCTTTCGTCAATGAGGCATTCTCATCTGTGTCCTCTATGTCTGGGTGACAACTGCAGACTGTGTCTTTCCTTTTCCCAGAATTCTCCTGTTCCTGTCACCACCTCTACTTCCTGTCTGGTCGCCCTGCCTCTACTTCCTGCCTGGCTACTGGCCAATCAGCGTTTTTATTAAAAGTAATACATGTGACAGGATAAAAGACCATTGTCCCACAGCACTATATATTGTCTATGAAAAGTGATTAACCATATATATACTTTTTATAGAACTACGATATTCCATGGTATGAACATATAGATATTCAGACAAAAGCATGACGGCATTAAAATAAATTCCTGTGTTCTTTAAACTCATGCCAGAAAAACCAGGAAGTATTTTATTTTTAATTACCAAAAGTCATTATCAGGCTGGGTTGGTCGAGTGCTTTCCTAGTGAGTACAAAGCACTAAGTACAAGCCCCAGCCCTGCATAAACTGTCATCTCAGCTCAAGTCTGTCCTCAACTGCACAGTACTTTTGAAGCTTTCTGTGCTACAAGAGAGCCTGTCTCAAACAAGGAAAGGATACCATCATTGGCAGCAAAAATTTTATCACAAGGAAAGGAATAATACAGTTTCACTTCAGAAATAGCTGTTTCATCCAGCCAAGCCCTTCCATGTTGGGACATTGATAAAAAGTACTGTAGACTTTTATCTATATTAGCAAGTCTTCTGCCCAATAGGTCTTTAAATATAAACTCACTGTTCCAAGTGTCTCTTAGTTGGAATCACCTTAATATTGAGCTTCTCACACAAGAGAGTGAAAGGAGAGATTAGGCTAGCGGATGCAGTTCAGTGATAGAGTGCTTGCCCAGAGTGTTCATGGTCCTAAATTGCACTCACAGTAGCATGCACGCGCACATACACACACATACTTGTGTGCGTGTATGCGCGCGTGTGTGTGTGTGTGTGTGTGTGTGTGTGTGTGTGTATTAAAGGGAGATAGCTCAGGAAACTACAGCTAACCAAAGAAATCCAAACTCAGAACAATGAAGTGCCTAAAGCCTGTTCCCACCCCATCCCTACCCCATCTGTTCCCAGGCTCAGGCTCACACACTCCTTCATCCTGTGCTAGTGAAAGAGATTACACAGTTGAGCCTCAAGAAGACTGAGCTGTCCCTGCTCCTTTTTGCTTTTGTTGACATTCCATTGTCCTCTTAAGGGTTTCGTTCCTCTTAGGAGTACTGACTGGTTCCCCCCAGAGACCTGTCTACCTGCCTAGACATAGGAATCTGGGGTGTCAATAGGGCCATTTCCTCCCTCTCATTCTTCCTCCTCCTATTAGGGATTCTGCCCGAGCAGCAAAGAAAATCCTGCGGACTCTTGTCTTGGGTAGAACTTTGTCCCGTGGTTATTAGGCAGACCTCTGATTTCCTTCTAAAACATGATTCATTTGTTGGGAAAGAGGAAAGGAGAATGATTTAAGATAGAGGCTTTAGGGAACAAAGCAGGGCTTTTTGTTTTGTTGGCCTCCGCTTTAGACCAAGCCCCAGGTTGCTGTGCGGTGTGCCATTCCAAGAGGCAAGTGCCTGCCTGGAAAGATAGGAACTGAGGGATTATGGACTGAGGCTGACCTCAGAAGGACATTCCCTGCTGTCGCGGTCTTTTAAAGATTAGACTGTCTGGACGGGCCCTTACTCCAAGGAGTTCAAGTAAGAGACAGTACACACCCATGCGATGGCACTTGGTTCTTTAGTTTAAACATGAAGTTTTCCTAGCAGATCTGCTGAGTAAGGGCTGGTTTGCTTTGTTCTCCCAGCTCTCTGTCTTTGACTTGTGGTATTTATGTAAGCCCAAAGACCCACAACCATTTCCATAAGACAAGGTGCCATCAAGTCAACATTAACTATAGAAAGACTTACAAAATGACGATCTTGTAGAAGATCCCTAACATGATGACACAATAGGAGGACTTGACCCCTCCCACTGTGCAGAACCCCACAAAAGGCCTTTCTACACATCCCAGCCCATTTCATATTGTTTTTATTTATTGATCTATTTATTTACTTATTAATCTTTGGTTTTTTTTTTTTCAAGACAAAGTTTCTCTATGTAGCCCTGGCTGTTCTGAAACTTACTTTGTAAACCAGGCTAGCCTCAAACTCAGAGATCTGCCTGCCTTAAAGGTATCTGCCACCATTGCCAGATTCATTTTAATTCCCAATTTCAAGGCTTTGTATTCCAGGCAAGGGAATCTACCAGCTGACTTGAGAGAACATATTTTGCTAGTGGTACATGTGAATTAACTAGGTAGGATGCCTGTTTGCACAGCTTAAATCCAAATGTAGTATTCTAATAAAAGTGCTAACATTGGGGTCATTGGTGAGGAGAGGGTATTTGAATAGATGCCTCCTAGCACCCCTCAAGTCAGATCTTATAAGTGGCTGGTGGGCGCTATAAGCAGATATCCTCGGTATGGAGAGCCAGTCCTTCCCTTCTGTTGATCAGTAGACTTGTTTAACCATTGCCAGTTTCCCCATTAATAAAATGAGGATAACAATACTTGCCTGTTAAGACTGATGTGAGGATTGTATGCCCTAGTCCTGGGCACAAGGAATTAACATTAGCTCTCATTACTGATTATCCAAACTCTGCCAAGAGTTATGGTACTTGGAGTAAGCTGCCGGATGGCAATCTGGTGGCTTCCCAGTGTGGTAAACTCCTTCTGCATCCAGTCAGGTCCTGTCAAGCTCTTCTGAGTCCTTTCTAAGGCCTTCTCATGTAGATCCCCTTTCTTGAATTATTTCAGTGTGGGAGTCTAGTTCTGTGGGCTAAAGGCATTGTGAGTTTCCCATAATACTTCATGAATGAGTCACCCTGTGCTTGTATATAGTATGAGATTTGAACACAATCATTTAAAATATTAAAAACACAAAAGTCTAAGCAGATATGTTTCTGATTACACTGACTATGTTGGGATAACGTTCCAGCTCTCCTCTATCTTATAGAGAAAGAATGAGATCCTTTCTCCCTCTCTCTTCCCTTCCCTTCCTCTCTCCTCTAGCCCTCTCCCTCCCTCCTTCCCTCTGAACTCTGTCTGTTGTCCCCTTCTTGTCCTCTGACATTTTCTCCACCAGAGGAGAGATTTAGGGAGATAATAAGAATGCTGTGTTAATGGGAATTCATTGAAGAACGAGCATGATGACTCCTTTTCATTGGTCCTCCACCCATCACAGCCCGGCCAGCGATGTGGTATATTACACAAGCCACTCCCACTTGACCAGCTGTTCTTGGATGTGTCAAGCCCAGATTTCGGCCTCTTTACACAGAAACATGTTGCCTTCCTTGAATCAATTCCTGTGAGACTAAAGGAAGTCCCATGTGGCCCAAGCATGATGTAACAGGGATGTGTGCTTCAGAATTCAAGACACACCCTCTGAGTTCCTGGCATCTTTTTGCTATAATAATCACACAACCACAGCTTTCCTCTGTGACCCTTGACGCCTCCGGAGCTGCCTCGCCTTGGCTGGGTTTTCTAGCAAGCCTGGACTGGAGGATCCAGCTCTGCTTCCTGTGGGGCTGTAGAGGGCCTTGGCGGGCAGGCCTGCCTAAGTGGGTGTCTTGAGCACTCACCCCATGTGCTGATGCTCCTGGCTTTCTGGTGTCTTGTTTATTTGGCCAGTTTTATTCACCTGCTATAAGGGAGAGAAATAGACTGGTTCTTGGTCATCAAAGCTGTCCCCTACAAAAGTGTTGGAACAAAGTGCAATCTCCCACTACAGATGACAATGAAATAGTTCATATTTACTTGTAAGTTGAAATTGGCTGTACTCTCAACCTATTTGTGTCTTTGATTCTAAAGTGTAATTCCTATAGACAGACACACAAAGGTTAAAAGTACAAAGGTTTAAAATTATATACTAGACTAAAATTTTTAAAAGAGAGGGAAAACATGTGACTATCACAGAAAATAAACTTGGACAAGACAAAACAAAACAGACAGACAAAAAACTGCTACCGGAAACTGAAGTGGACACATTGTTATTGTTAATGTTTGAGACAGAGTCTCATTATACAGGGCAGGCTAGCCTCAAATTCATGAGCCTTCAGCCGGGCAGTGGTGGCACATGGCTTTAATTCCAGCACTCGGGAGGCAGAGGCAGGTGGATCTCTGTGAGTTTGAGACCAGCCTGGTCTACAAGAGCTAGTTCCAGGACAGGCTCTGAAGCTACAGCTAAACCTGGTCTCAGAAAAAAAAATTAATGAAGCTTCTTTTTATTAAAGGCATGAACCACCACACCTGGTTTAAAGGGGAAGTAGACACAGGGTTTCACCCCTAACCAAGGAGTTATTTGCAGTTGATTCCTGGAGACAAAGAGAAAAACTGTTTTATTCAGTGGATGGTTACTGAAGTTGGTATATCAACCAACTCCAGGACAAGTCCCATAGCCAAGAGTAATTGGCCAACACAAAATCCATGGGTTTGGGGTTTGGGGTTTTGTGATTTTGTTTTGTTTTGTTTTGTTTGTTTTTTGAAAGAGAGAGAACATAAAATTCAATGTGTAGGAGATGGAGAGGAAGGAGCTGGGAGGAGCTGAGGGAAGAGGAAAACAGAATAAAAATATATTGTATGGAAAAAATTAATGAAAAGTTCTCTCTATGAGGAATACTCAGCTATTATTAACATACATGTATCTAAAAACTAAGCCCCCCAAATAATATGTGAAACACAAACAAACTCGAAGGGAGAAATCTATTGATAATTCAGCAGTAATATTAGGAGACTTACATGTCCCATTTTCAATTATGGAGCGATCAGTTAAGCAGAATTTCAGCAAAGGAACAGAAGGTTTGAAGAATTCTGTGAACTTAGCAAGATGCTCAGCAGGTGTCTGCAGCTCACTTCCTGAGCAACCCTGACATTTTCCTCTGAAGTATGAATGGAACACTCTCTGGCGTACACTGTGGATGGGGCAAAATGAGCCTCATTTCAGAGAACTGAAATCATACAAATTTCTCCAGTTACAGTGGAGTGAAGTTAGTAACCAGTAACAGGTAGTAGGCAGTAAGAACATTCTGAAATGCTTATACAGTTTAAAACACACAGAAGCATACTCTGAAATAAACAACAGACCAAAGAATAAGTCACAATGGAAATTAGAAAATTAGGAAAATGGAAACAATGTATAATATACCAAAGTTTATATGATATAGTTGAAGTGGTATTCAAAGGGAAATCTATAGATTAAATGCCTATATTAAGAATAACTTTATTGCATGCAAAGTATATCTCAACAAAACATGTTATTATTGAAAGATCAATGATCCGCAGCTTTACCGATTGAGTTTATATATCATCACCACATGTGTAGAGCCACTGCATTCTCTTTAACTATATTATGTTTGGGAAGTATCATTAATACTTTCAAGTCACATAATGTACACTTTAAAAAACCAGCACAGCTGATAAGGTGTATGGACAAATCTTAATCTTATAATACCTTCTATGCAAGGGTCTAGGCAAAAAGGGGCTAACGTTTGCAGTTCGCTTCAGAATGTACCAAATGCAGAAGAGTCGATAGGTGGCTGTGGAGGAACGGAAGCGAAGATAATAAGTGTTAGTTACAAAACAAGATGATTGGTGTTCTCAGTTTTGCTGTGTGCTTATATCGAGGAAAAAGTGTGAGTTGAAAATCGCACTCTCCTATAATTCACTAAGTGAGCATCCCACTGACTGAGGGAACTGTTTTCCTTAGGGAACATGTTCTCTTCTAGATAATACTTCTTGAATCCACTATATTAGGAAAAAAAAAAACAACCCTTTGGAAACGGCCACTAGAGAGGTGCTATCAAAGAACATAATAGTATCCTGTGACAGAAGATGTCCTCAGAGCCTCAGGTGCAGATCTGCTAGCGGGTTCTTCCTAGAAGCTAAAGTTACATTTCGTAGGGGTTTAGACCCCCTTACTTTCTGTTACCGAATGCCTTTAAGAAGAGAAGCTGGCCAAGCAGAAATAAACTAATGCATTCACACTTGCTGAGATACAGTCCACCCTGCCATTTCCAGCACGGTATTATTCCTGCAGCCTGTGCACCTCTGCTCTGAAAAGACAACCTAGGTACATTAAACTCATTCCTTGCTCTCCTCTCATGGCTGCGATGTTGGCGCTGAGATTTCCATGTTCATGGAGAGTGATTTTTCTAATGATGAAGCAGATTCTAATCAGAGTAAGATCCAGATATACACGGCAACCGCCCCCACCACCTTTCCTGTAGTTCCTCCAACACAATGACAGGGAATTCCTATGAGGATCTCTGGGTATGCTTCAAACCCCCTCATCTTCCAGCCTCCGTGCAGGCCCAGACCTTCCTGTCTGAAGCATATCCGGCCAGCCTGTCCCTTAGCTTGGAGGACTCAGCTCAACCTGGGGAAGGGTCAAAACTGGGGTTACCAAAACCTCTTGGATTATTTGATGCAAGCCTAAGCAGCTCCCTTCCTGGGCTTCCAAGCGTTTGAGGAAAACTTTTTCTAAGTCTTCAACAAGGAGGAAAAGTCCTGGCATGCAGAATTACTGTCACAGTTACTTGGCAGAACTAGAAGAAAGGTTTGTTTAACTTAGCAATGGGTTTTATTAGCCCAGACTCCAGATGAAATGAGATAATGGGGTCCATGTTGAAAGACAGACGAGTCCATGGGTTTCTCCCAACTTCTTAGTAGGTCCATGCGTGCAAATGAAAGGCTCAGACACGTCCAGCAAGCACATCACGGCTCAAGTCATCAACAACCACATCATCTTGCTGATCAACGGAAAGACTGAGAAAAATTAAAAAGCTAGCAGGGCAGGAAAACGTGGGTGGGTACAAGGTGTTACTGCTGAGCTGGCTCTCAGTTGCTTTTTGCCACTGTTTCCTCAGCCGAACACATGACATTGTCACCAGAAAACAGCGCCGAGAGCCAGCCTAAGCAACCACCTGCGCCTGCCGGAGGAAAACGTTTTGTGTACACTCCAACTCAGCCAACCCCTTTCACTGGGCCCTTCACCCTCCACCATTGTGAGATCTGGGGTGTGGGTGGGAAGAGGAAGAAAAGAGAAAAGAGGAAGTGTTCATCACCAGGGTTAAAAGAAGCCTTCCTGGCATGGGAGTGGGAGAAGAGAAAGTGGAGGAGCTGGTGGCAGCCTGCCTCCGTGCATGGCTGCCTATTCAAACTTTTTTCCTAGGCCACAAAGACAAGACTCACTGTTTCCTGAGGCTGGAACTGATTGAGCCAGCCAGGACCAGATCTCTCCAGAATATCCTGTACCCCAGCACTCCAAGGTCCTGCTCCCCATTGTCTGCCCTGACCAACCGTGGAGGAGGGCCAGACTGGCCTGCTCCAGATGATGGCAAACCCGTATCCCAGCAGAGGACACAGGCATTATTCCTGGAAGGTGTCATTGTCCTGGATTAGTCCTCCTGTGCCCAACGCTCTCTGTTCTATGGCTCCGTTTCCACTTTTGAGCCTCGTAGAAGTCTGGTCGGGCCAGGAAAAACATATGATGTTATAGTAAGTGGGAGCCCATGACTTGACTTTGGGTCCTGCCCAAGCTGAGTCTCTTGGCAGGACTTGACGAGGTAGCCTGCTCTTTTCTATGACATTTTCCAAGTCCCCTCACTGGGGGAGAAACTACGGGTACGTTTTGAAGACAGATACAAGTCAGTGGAGCTCTGGTAGGTCACCACTTTGTACATTCAGTCTTGTGCTTCAGAGAGCTTGTATTATATCTAGAGCAGACTAGAAGATGTGGGAGCCAGAAGCAGCTGATTGTGACGGTGGCTGCCATCGAATACTGCAGATTTGGTGCCTAAAATCACAGTGTACAACAGCAGTGAGCACCGGTTCAGCTGTTCTTCCAGAGGAACCAGGTTTAGTTCCCATTACCCACGTAGAAGCTCACAACTCCAGTTCCAGGGACTCCATCGCCCTCTTCTGGACTCTGCAGGCACCACACACATCATGATACACAGACACACATGTAGGCAAAACTCCAGTACACATGGAATAAAATGACATTTCATCTATTGTGTTTAAAGAACAGTAAGGGATGAGTTTGGACATTCAAAGATGAAGGCAGAAGGAAGAATACCAGTGTGGAAGCCATGAGCAACTGAGGCCACCGCACAGGTCCCTGTCCAGTCCCCCCTGCCCCGCCTTTCTCCTGTCTTGAATCATGTAGGGAGGGAATGGCCTTATTTCTAGTATGTATTTTTATCCCAGCTGATATTTTGCCCCCAGAGAAGTAGATTGGTCTGTATGTGTCAAATTGTGGGTTGCCACTTGGCGTTGCAAGTATTGACTTTGGAGCCCTCAAATGAAGAGCCCGCTTCCCATGCTGCATGCTGGCCTACATGCATGTGAGCACACTTTTTTCACAAAGGGTTCAGGCTGTATTAGTTTCCAGGCCTCCTTGCAGGCAGGCAGGCAGGCATGTTGAAGAAGATAGTGCAACACTTGCTGACAGCCCAGATGCGCACCCTGGGAACACTTCAAACATGGGAGAGGGCTGGACCTCTGAAACAGAACAGCCTGACTGAACTCTAAAGCTGTTTCTACTTCAGGGGACGGTCTCTGCTGAGGAAATGGCCCAGTGGCTAAAGTGCTTGCTATGTAAATACGACTGCCTGAGTTTAGAGTTCTACAGGGGTAGACGGCCGGGCATGGCAATATGCACCTGTAACCCTAGTTCTCAGAAGCGGACTTCAGAGATGGGAGGGTGCTGGGGGCCTGATAACCAGCAAGTCAAGCCAAAATAGTGAGCCCCAGGTTCAGTTAGAAACACTGTCTCCAAAAATATGGTCGAGAGCAATAGTGGGAGACATCCAAAGTCTCTATCACATACACACACACTTACACAGGCGCTAGCTATGGTTTGTAAGGCCAAATGGAGCAAAGGTGTGGGATACTGGGTCATTTTTGAAGAGAGAGGAATCTGCGCATTTACAAAGACATGCAGCATGCACCACTATCTTCCCTGACATCTATGGGGCTAAAAAGTGACTTTATATTTCCCCTCACATATGAGAACTCAGAAGTAATGTTGGCCTTCCCCTCAGCCTCCAGCCTTCGCGATTGCGTCTCGGTGTTTGCGGTTACGAACTGCTCGGACATGTAGCCACCTGTGTTTGTTCTCTTTTAGGTTGTCCTCGCAGTTGTCCGTTTGCCTTTTGGATCTGGGCCCCTCTCCACACACACGGCATTCATTAGGCGTGGTTTGCTGACACAACCTCCCGGTGCCAGTGCTTACAACCTGTGACCAGACTAGGTTTCTGAGTCACATCCCACAGCTGGTTCATTCGACTAACATGCCTAGTCCATTTTCTGAATGCCGGCTCTCATCTCTCCCACTCTGTAACCAGTAACCGGCGTTCTGTTCCCAGGAAGAAGACCTGATATTTATTTTCGGTGGAATTTTATCCTACAAAACCTGTAGGATTTCCTGGTTACCTCCTAATATATATGTCTTTCACATTTTACTAAAAGATACATGGGATTTGTCTCAGCATTTTAGCCAAGTTGAGGTTCATCTAGATACCGTAGTTGTCTGGTCTGATGTACTGTCTCCGTGTGTCTTTTGTCACCTCCCATCCATTCAGTTTCCCTTCCGTGTGTTTCTACCGCCTCCCAATCCCAGCTCATCTCCTATGCACTCTGCTGTTTTCCCCTCCGTAGCAGGCATTTCGCCTGGCATCCCACGGTCACTCATCTTGCTGCCTCTTGCCTCCTTTAGGATGAAAGGTCTGCTGAGACAGCAGTTTTTGTCACTTTCTCTCCTGCTGGGCTCCATGTTTGTTCAAGAGTGTGGTTGGATGCAGCAGCATCCTCATGTCTCGCAGTAAAAATGTTGAAGCAGGCAGGGCCCAGGCTCGGTTCAGTGCCTCCTGCTAGAGGCTGCTAAGGATCGTGTGATCGCTAACGAACCCACTTCATGCTCTCAGCATCCAGCCTAACTCATCCTCACTCTATCTGGTGGGGTATCAAGAGAGTTGATCACAGTTCTTGCTACAGTTGGAGATAGCCCTCTCGTCCATCAGTCTGGAAGTTCCGCTTCTCCCCCTGCCCAAAAGGAAGCAGCTCCATCTGACTCGTGTTAACTGCACCCAGTGCCCGTGTGGTTGGAGAGTGTCCCTGCCCTTGAGGAAAAGGGAAAAGGCATAGGCATTTGATTTCTTATGAAAACATAATCCAAAGTTTTACTGGCCATTTCTACTTCCATTCCGTCAATCAAAGCTTGTACACTTGGCCACATTTAGTTGCAGAACAGACAAAGATATGTAGGAACTTGGAAGTTATTTACTAGGAAGGAAAATGGGAATTACTAATAAGAGAACCCATAGGTTCTGCCCAGGCACCTAACTGAAGGATGAGATTCAAACCCTGTCACCAAAACTTGTGACCCGTTTATATTATTGACTGTCAGTAGATGTTGCATTGGCATAGATTGAGATACATGTGTAAGCTTGCTTTTTATGGTTAGGAATCATTTATCCCTTTTCTTTGCTTCCTTCACAACCAAAATGATTCTGTGACAAAATGTCACAATTTTTGTTGTTGTTATTGTTGTTTTTCCAGAAAGGGTTTCTCTGTGTAACAACCCTGCCTGTCCTGGAGCTAGCTCTTATTGACCAGGCTGGCCTCAAACTCACAGAGATCCACATACCTCTGCTTCCCAAGTGCTGGGATTAAAGGCTTGCACCACCACCGCCCAGCAAATGTCACAATTTTAATGAAGTTATTTTTACTTATAAAATAGGACAAATACCATCTCTCTGTTGAGCAGAAATATTTAGTAAAATAATCCACCAATTTTTTTCTAGACTTTTTAATGAAACTATATTTTTTATATGTAGGTGTGTGTGTGTTTGCGCGTGCGCGCATGTACATGCCAGGGCATGCATGCAAAGGTCAGAGGAATATTTAATTCTTTGTAATTCTTGTACGAGTTGATTCTTTTATTTCCTTTCCTTTCATCATCTGGGTCTTGAGGATCAAACTCAGAGACCATCACAGGCATGACAACAACTGCCTTTATCCAGTGAGCCATCTTGCCTTTCTGAAATTTTAATTTTATTCTAAATAAATACATGTTGATTATTTGGTGTTTCAGATAACTAGTTCACATACCCATTGATAAGCACTATGTGTGTGTGTGTGTGTGTGCAGCACTTGAGATATAGATATAGGTATAGATATAGATATAGATATATATCTTCCCAGATATATGTGTGTGTATATATGCACACATACATATTCTGCAAAAATAATTCTTACAAATCATTTTTACCAAATAATCACCTTCTTTACAAGAGAGAATGTCATTGTTCCAAACTCAGCTGGCATTTCTCTTTTGCTGGAGTGCAGGTCAACTTGTATGAAATAATGCTTCACACCAGCACCTCCAAACATTCAGAGGCAAGCAGCAATATTAACTCTCATGCATGTGGGTCCCCTGAGGCTGAGCCTGGGTGGCTAACTCTGTCCTAGACATCTCTGGCTCTCCTAAGGTAGCTGACTAGTTTGAACCTGTTTTCCTCTGACTATGGCAAGAGTATAAGAGAACAGATGGAAATACTTGAGGCCTAGGCTGGGAACTGGCATAAGCCAAAACAAACCATGTAGCCAAACCCACAGTCAAAATCCAGCAAGAATGCATGATGAGGCTTTCGGTTAGAGAAAATACAGTCACAGGATAAAGGGTAGAATCACACACTCCATGAGGAATCGGGGCCAGGGCTAATAAACAGCTTACCATTCCTTTGCCTTAGCAAGTTATTTTGAATATTTGTCATGATATGATGGTAACTATTTTAAGGTAGCTTTATTTTTTTAATAGCTAAGCTATGGATAAAATTAGAAGATCTGGTAGGTTTATCATTGCACAGAGAGGTAACTATTTAACCATGTTACATAAAATAATCTTTTTCAACTGGGTGGTGGTAACACATGCCTTTAATCCCAGCACTGGGGGGGAAAAGAAAGGCAGATCTCTGTGAGTTTGAGGTCAGCTTGATCTATAGAGCAAGTTCCAGGACAGCTAGGGCTGTTACACAGAGGAACTTTCTCCAAAAAACAAACAAACAAACAAAAATCTTATTTCTGGAAGAATTTGTTTAAGAATATAGTATTTAGTGCCCTAGTTCTCAGCCTTCCTAGTGTTACAACCCTTTAATATGGTTCTCAGCCTTCCTAATGCTGCCACCCTTTAATACAGTTCCTCATGTTGTGTGAACCCCAAACCATAAAATTATTTCATTGCTGCTTCACCACTATAATTTTGCTACTGTTATGAATCATAATGTAAATAGCTGTGTTTTCCAATGGTCTTAGGTGACCCCTTAGTAGCCATTCAACTCCCAAAGGGGCCACAACCCAAAGGTTGAGAACTTCTGGCTTATTCGCATAGTGTTGAGATAAATGTCTTTCCTGGTTGACCATTTTAACATGATTACAACTCATTTGAACATTTGGTTCTAAAACAACTTTTTTTTTGTGGTTGTTGCTTTTTTAAGACAAAAGTCTCTCCTCGTAGCCCTGGCTGTCTCAGAACTTACTATGTAGACCAGGGTGGCCTTGAACTCATAGAGATCTACTTGTCTCTGCCTCCTGAGAGCTAGGGTTAAAGGTATGTACCATCATGCCCAGTTCTCAAAAATATTTGTAATAATAAATCCAATGCATTGTAATCATGTGCTGTCAAAGGAGAAAGGGAGCCAGCAGAGGCTCATGCTACACTTTCTGCTAACTCTGGAAAATGTGCTTTCTGTGCAGATTCTTATTGCCAAGTCCCCTCTGGCTTCCTTCACCTCCTTCGTCTACACCATCAAGGGGGAAGGCCTGGTTCTCCAAGGTAAGATCCATCGGCTAAATGGTTTCTGTAAGCATGTTCTTCTCAGTGCTGCCCATAACCGGTGTCAAGCACTGCTTGGGTCCTATTAGATGCTAGTTCAGACAATTCAAAGGCCAAGGTAAATTAGCTGGTAATTTTTTTTAAACCCTGATAAGATCAAGGGATTTGGCAAGTTGTAACAAGAATTTGACAGGAGGAAGGAAGAACGACAGGATTTATAACAGAATGGAAGAGCTGTTGTTTAGTGGTAGAATGCTCATTTATTTTTTTGCATTATAATGAACAAAACAAAAGGAAAAACAAATATAAAATCCTCCAAATGGGACAACAATAACAAAAATATGAGGGCTTAATTCATTAAGGGAGCCTATATACCAATACGAAATACAACCATAGATTCTTTATAGATATTAGATATAGATTGCTCATGTATGTATGTGTGTGTTTTCATGTATATGGTCAGGTGCCTGTGCATATTAAAATCTGAAGTTGACAGGTATCTTCTTCAATTACTGTCTGCCTTATGTTAGAGGCCAGGGCCCATGGAATTCTCCCTTCTGGCTAGTAGAGCCAGCCAGCTTGCGTTAGGAAGTCTTCTTTCTCTGCCTCCTGTGTTGGGACTGTCAGTGGGCTGCCACAACCACCACCTTTTCACACGGGGTCTGGGGTTCTGAACTCTGGCCATCACACTTTCCCAGCAAGCGCCTGACCCGCTGAGTTGTCTCCTCAGCCCCATAATGGTCTTGTAAATAACCAAATGACCGTCTCCTTTAAAGCAGGCATTTATCTCAGGAGAATGTCAAGAACGCTTCTGATTGTTTGGGAGAACTTGTCCCTGCCATGTCCTTTGCAGATCCTATGGTGTGAGCTGCGTGCAAAGTTGTCAGTGCCAGCCTGGCAAAGATCAACCCACAACCTGTGGGGCTGTGTGTGGGATTCCTGGAACCCTGCTTCCCTGTGCTGAAGTCCCAATGACATTTCTTCTAGTCTGTACTTTAGGACATCCTGGTCCTCAACTTGAAGGGAGCTGGGTTCTGGCTCAAAGCAGAACTCTACTAGGCCACTTGAGTGGAGGTTCCATCCTAGGTGCTCGGTGCCCTGGTTAGGAGAGGCTCTTGACATTGTCAGGTCCTTCCAGAAAATTCCTTCCAGGGTAAATTTAAGACTTAGACAATCCAGCCTCTCGAGTCAAAAACGCTGCTCTAGGGGTTAAGAGTGCTCAGGATGCACATTTGCCCCCCACTGTCAGGCCAGAGACCCCACCCACAGGGACTCGTAGGTGAACATCTGCCCTGAACCAGAGAGCCTTTCCTATTGCTTTGCATGGCGGGAATGTCTGCCCTGCAGGGTTTTATGAACTAGGGTTTTTCCCCAGGTTTGTAAACCAGCTGCTTCAGGGTCCCCAAGGAGATCACTTCATCACAGAGACCCAGCAGGGACAGGATGGGGAGTTCCTGCTTCTGGATGAGGACCAGGCGGCAGCCCTCCCTTTCTGCCCCCTCAAAAATGCTCCTTAATGGACTCTGAAGCAGTGTGTTTGTTCGGCGCAGCTGAGCTCCCCAGCGGGAGACTCTCAGGTCCACAGAAATTTGGGGTAAGAACCACTGACCTTTGGCTCTTAGCCTTTGACTTACGCTATCCAAGTTACTTGGTAAATATTTTTTTTTACAATTGCAAATATTGTTTTCTGACAAAGAAGCAGAGATTTTAAGAGCAGATTAAGCAAAGCAAACAGCAGGCTCCTCTGTTACATACTCTCTAAGGGTGTCTAACTAGTAAGCGATCAGAAAGCCGGGCTTGTGTTTGCCCAGGGCACAGGATGGGTTTTCGAGCGAGGCTGCCTGAGAAGATTAGTGCTCTAGTAAAGAGAAAGTTAAGATGAGGGTTTCAGAAAGTCTAGGGCAAATTGTAAGCCAAGGCTCGTACTGAAAACCTTGCTGCGAAGCATTTCTTAGTTTGTCTAAAGTGGGTAACACCGGGAGCGTTTGCAGGGACAAGATTCCTTTGTCCGTTCATGCCTAAGATCACGATTCAGACAGAGAAGAGGAGATTATTAGAGAAGAGTAGAAACTGGATATACGCTTGGTGGGTGGAAGACACAGACCCACCAACCCAAGTGAATCCACGCTTAAAACAAACAACAGGAAAACCACACGCAGCGGCAGCCATCTGTAACCACAGCAATCCTATGAAGAGATGAGAGGCAGAGGCAGGAGAATCACCCTGAAGCTGGTCTAGTCTAGCCTGAAGTACTTGGCATGGCGGAGATAACAAGAGAGACCTGCATCTCAAAAGCTAGGTGGAGAGAAGCTGGAAAGATGACTGGGCGGTTAAAAGTGACTGCTGCTCTTGTAGAGAACCCAGGTGTGATTCCCGGAGTTCTCTGGCAGCTCCAGGGGATCCTGTATCTCAACTGGCCTCTGTGGACACCAGGCACACATGTGGTGCACATACATGCTTGTGTTTGCAGGCAAAACACTCTTACACATAAAGCGGAATCTAAAAAGAAAGAAGGAAAAACCAAGGAAGAAGAAGAGACCGTGTCTCAAAAGTTGTCCTCTGACTCCACATGCATGCTATGTCGTGTATGGGCATGGGCGTGTGAATAATAGTCAATAGTAATAATAAAGCAAAGAATAACTACAGAGAGCTGGAAACCAGCAAAGAAAGCGTGTTACTGAAGGGGACGGACCTCAAGCCATGTGTCCAGGAAAGAAAAATTCAAGAAAATGTCACGATGCAAGGTCCCCAACCAATAAAAACATGCCCAGGGGAGGGGCTTCAACCCCATATGCTGATTTCTATGCTGTTATCTTGGTTCTGCTCCCCGAAAAGCACTTCCCTATCTAGGGAACCCTGCCTCCCCCCCCCCCCCCCCCCGCCGTCAGCAATGCTTCTGAACACAACCTCACAAGGCCCTGCTTTCCTGCATGTGCTCCTGGGTCTTCTGGGGAGTAGGGGGCGGGGGCCACCGGGGCTGTTCCCCCCAGTAAATCAGGAGACGCTTTTATTGGAAAGGATGCTTGGTTCTCAGTTCCAGCTCTGCAGTGAGTTTGAGAAAAGTCTTTGGAGCCCTAGGTTTAAGAACTGAACAGTAACCTGATGGGGTGTGAGCAACTTGGAGGAAGAAAAGGAGGTGGGGGGAGGGGAGGAAGGGGAACTGGAATTTATCAGGTCATATCACATACATTGGATCCTTCCATGATATTTAGTCATTGGGTGTGCACATGTGTATATGGTCAGTTTGTGTATGTAGATCACAATAGCCCATGGCAATCTCTAGGTCCCTCCAGCCTTCCACTTCCCTGCTTCTTCTGGGAGGCCGCATACTAACCCCTTACCTCTCTCCTCTCTCGTTACAGTCGTTCCCTTGAGACCACCACAGGCTGAAACACACAAGCTTCCCTTCCCTTCCCCCCCATTCTTAGCAGATGAGCCTGCGGAAAGACCTGCATGTCCCCCAGGTTTGAAGCAGAGAGGCCTTGCTCCCTGAGTCACGAACCTGGAGAGGTACCAGGTTCCTGATGGGATGGGCGGCTCTGACAGCCAAAGTGAGCTTGGAGCTCCTGGTAGGGCCTGCAGCTCCTGCCTGCAGGACACCCAGAAAGGAGATTAGCTGGGAGGCTGGGGCAGGTCCTGGGCTACCACTAAGAGAAGCAGGTGTCCTGGTAGCTTGAGGTCCGTCTCTGGGAGAGAGCGAGGAAGCGGTGCTGGGCTGGAGTGGTGGGAAAGTGCCCTTAGCTCAGGCCGGCTGCTCTGGGGGTGGGGCTGTCAGTGACCGTGGGAATGGTCCCTCGGTGCCTTTTATCCTCCGCAAACCCCAAGATTCCTAATACCTGAAGCTCTCTGAGTGCACAGCAGAGGGAGAGAATGAAAGGTGAGGGCAGAATGGGATTGAGCAGCTCCACAGGCCATTCCCCTCGCTGCTTCTCAAGGATTAGGATGCCTAGAGCGGGCGGCTACTGGGGGCCTGACTCTGGTCCCTCCCCTTTGTCTGCCGGGCTGGGAGGGACAATGAGAGGGCAGGCTGGAGAGACCAAGGGGCTGGGTAGAGATTTCTCAAGCTGCTTTTGAAACACTTGAAGGAGCCAGTCCATGCTATTGTTGTAGTAAAATAGAAAGCGGAACTATTCTTAAAAAAAAAAGGAAAGAAAAGAAAAGAAAAAGTAAAAGAAAGAAACGCACCCTCCCAGGCATCTTCAGGAGGCTGCTGGACTGAAGCCATTAACATGGTAATACCATCCTGTTTGCATCTTCTTTGTCTGCCCAACATTTGTCTGGGATTCTGCCTCTGCTCCCGGGCCCTAGACCCTGGAAATACTTAGGCCCCAAAGGAGAGGGAGCAAACCGCGTGGCCGCTGGCATCCAAGCCTGGCCTCTAGCAGGAGGCCAGGTGGAGTGAGGGGGAAAGCTCAGCCCTTTAAACGACTGGAATGAGAACGAACTGTAAATCTAATTTTCCTTTCCCCGCCGCGAAGCCTTGGTACTCACCAAGTGGAAAAGCTTGCAAAGGGCCGAGTGAGGCAGAGAGGTGCCAGGACTGATGGCCAGGGAAAGGCAGCTGACTTTGGGGGTGGGTTCCATGGGGTGGCCCCCACCCAGAGCCCTTGGCTGCGAAAGGCAAGGGGGAATTTGCAGGGAACTCCAACCCTCTCCAAGTCTCTCTGTTCATGCCTGTCTTCTCACTGAGCTCCAAATATGCCAAGAAGAGAACAGGGTGGGAAGCGGCCTGGGGTGCCTCGCTGATGCTGGGGGCGGGGGTGCAGGGCAGGAGAAGCCATCTGGCCCTCCTGGAACCAGCCCTGTTTTCTTGGGGCCTGTGACTGGGTGAAGGAGCTTCCGAGGAGGAAGCTAGCCCAGAAAGTGCAGAGGATGGATGGCAAGGCCCGCTGTTTCTGCTTTGCCTTGCATTCTCCTTTGCTCAGGAATCCAGGAAGTGGTTTGGAAAACAGCAAGCCGAGTTGTTTGAAGCAGGACAGAAGACAGCTTCATTGCCCAGGAAGACAGAAACATGTGTGCCCTCCATTGTCTTCACAGCACCAGGCTCTAGCGTGAGATGTTGGCTCTGGGCTCTGGGCTATCCCGTACTAGTTTAGGTCTGAAGGAGCTGAGGTAGGCTGGGGAGCCTGAGAGGAGACTGAGCTATCCCAGCACGGGTCCTGAGAAGGTGCAAGACCCCAAACTAGCTTCAGCCATTCACTCCCCAGGCTTGGATGAACTAGAAAATAAAGACGCTGTTTCTTTGGAGAGCTGGACAGCTGTGTGACTCTGCTTTTAACATCAAAAACGCCTTGTTTGAGCACCTTTGGGAGCTCCTGGGGAAAAATATTAATCTGCTCTGTGTGACTGTCACAAACTTGGGTTACATCCTCCAACCCCATCTTCTTAGCCCCAAGCCATTTGGGAGATAATATTGAAGAATTCTTTCCCTTGATACTATCATGTGGGCTTGTTCCCTTCATTTGGAATCTATAGTCCAACCTCTCCCACCCCCTCTCCTGGACTCAAAGTGACCCAGAAAGAAGTGTCTGAATGGTAAATCCATCCCACATACCTGGCAAAGCCCAGCATTCATTGTGACACCGGGCCAAGACCAAGAGTCCTGAGGTACAGAGGAGCCTGTCACCATGTCCCTGCCCACCCCCATCCGTGCTGGTGCAGCCTCCAAAGGCCTCTTGGTGGCAGAGTCCCATTTGCTCTGTGCTCTTCTCTTTGGACATTTGTTCTGCATCTCCTTCCATGCTGCCTTTCACCACCCACCTTCCTTCCGCTCGTGCCGTTGTTTTCCTCTGACCATTAGCTTCAAGGAGCTTTTTCTTTGTCAATGCAGAGCCCAGTGCCCTGCACACTGTAGGCAAGCGCTCTGTTACGGAACATTTTCATACAGAAGTCATAATACATGAATTTTACATATGCAGTATCTAGAATTAGGTTTTAAAATTCCCATTGGTTTCAATTTTTTTTTTTTCAGTTATGGGAGTAGAACTTGACGAAGCTCAAGTCTCTAAAGCTAGTCCCAAAGCAACCCCTCCACCATGTCACCCCTGTTTATAGGGTCAAGGCTCTCTGCCCACAGTGTCATGCTTCCTTCCTAGCCATTCTTGAACGCTTTTCTGTCTAGATGTGAGTCCACATGAAATGATTTCTTCCGGGGAATATTCTAGAAGTTTCATAAGTGCTTGAACATACACATTTCACAACTTTCCTTCTGTTATCTATCTTGTCTCTGTGATAAATCTACACACATAACTCGCGTTCTTTCGCTTCAGGGAACCATCCGCTGAAGCATTCCAAGTCTCCTCTTTATGGAGCTTTTTGTGAAGGTTTATTTATTTTCACTTTATGTACATATGTATCTGTGCACTGAATGCATGCTTGGTGCCCGAGGTGGCCAGAAGAGTAGCAGATCCCTTGGAACTGGAGTTTCATCTGGTTGTGAGTGACCAGATGGGTGCTAGGAACCAAACCTGGGTCCTCTGCAAAAGCAGTAAGCACTTCTAATCGCTGAACCATTTCCTCAGTCACCACACCATTTATTTTGAAATTTTGATTATTTAGCGCAAAGGCTGTCTTTCCAGACCTCTTGATAGGCAGGTATGGGTTTCTCTGGGAATGCATGAGACGTGTGATGGCTTCCAGAGGCTCCATACGCTTTTCACCTCTGCTTCCTCTCTGAAGGGGTTTCCCAGTTTACTCTCCCTCTGAAGGTAATGAACCGGTTTCTGCGCAACTGTACATAACCGTGGGGGTCCTGCTGATTTTCCCAGACACGTTGTGTGTCTCTGTCAACTCTGCCTTTAGAGTGCGAGCTTTTGTGTCCTCTAGCGAGATCCACACAGCGAGTGTGTGTCTCTGGCATCGACTTAGTAAGGTTATTGATGACAGTCACTCCTTTCCCCTAAAGTTAGCTGAGAAATGTGTAGTCTCACCCACCACTTTATCTTCAGGGAAGGAAACGGTCGTGATCATTGCCCTCAGAGTGGGTCTGGAGCCCTTTCAAAGCACGTAACCAGGGTCTGAGGTTTAAGGAACTCATTCATACCTTTGGACCCTCTCCCTTGCCACGGCAAGCCCTGCAGTCGCTTATTCCTCAAAATTGCTGGGCCTCTTTTGACATACTGCAGGCCAGTCCTGAATCTTGAATCTAGTCTTGATATTCTATGCTAAAGGTTGCATCAGTCATACTGATATAAGGATGCCTTGAGAAATTCCCTGAGGGTAGTTGGGATGTTTCTTTGCTGGGTATACCTCCTAGATAAACAGTGCTGAGAACGCCTGCTTTCCGACACAGCACTGCAGGGGTGGGGGGTGGGAGGGATGAAGGGAAGGATGGGCTCAGAGCTGGCCTGTTTGTCCAGGAACCCAGCCTATTGACTTACTTCTCCCTCACACCTCAGATATCACTATTGTTGCCTTAGCCCAGAATGGCTCAGCATCATGTCCTCCATCCAGGCAGCAGGATTTGGTGAGAGGGAACGTGTTCCCCTTCCTTTAAAGGCAATTACCCAGAAGCTGCACACTTTATTTCTGCATGTATGATGCTGGCAAGCTGTAGGTGAAATACACAACAAGAAAATGTTAGTCATCTGAGTGGTCAGGTACCGCTCAGTAATGAGGGGGCTCTCCTACCGGTACAGAAAGGTATTTCAAGGGCACATCCCCTTCAGAGGTCAGTTACAGAGATTACAGATGCAATAGTACAGACCCTAGGGCTGTTACAGCCTTGAAATATGGCATAAATTTTGAATGTATTAAAAATTCTTGGTCTCTTTCTCTTTGGTTCCCGAGACTGTAGCAGCAGAATAAGACACACAGCAGCAGTCAGTTACTCTGTCGAGGATCAGATCAAAAATCCTGTCCCAACCCACCCCAGTCCAGAACAGAACCTCTTTTAAGTAGGAACTTCAGTATGTGTTCTATTAGATGTGGGGTATGGACTTGGGTCCGAAGTCACAGATTAAACACATTCCACCCCTCACCCCCAAATTTATGTTTTCTTGTCTATGCTTTTGTTTTCTGAAACACTGAACAAAATGCCAGATGAAATAAGGCTAGAGAAGAAAATTGTTCATTCTAAGACCTGGATTACCATTAGGCTGTCTCCTCCTTCAGAACCTGGAAGCCATTGGCAGAGTTAATAATTTGCATTTGTTAGAATGCTCAAAAGATGTTAAATCAATTCAGGTGGTCGATCTTCTTTGAAAATTGCTTCCAAAAGGACTTGGTGTTCTTTCTAGAACATGATTTAAGCTCCATGATGGTTAGTTCAGTTCAGAACATACTAGCTGAACATCTATTGTTTACCAAGATGGTGCTCTGTATTTAGAGGACATAGTGGGGAGGGGTCCCTTTTAGCTCAAAAGGAGATATAGTTAGATAAGTTTAATCAAGAACAAACTGACACCTGTTCCAGAGGGATAAAGAAATAGATTCACTCCAGCTCGGGATGAGGCGCCTGAGAACCTGAGGACTTGCACTGGATTCAGCTAGTTAATACTGACAAAACCCGCATCCCATTGTCTCTTGACAGAGGCCCATTTCTTTCGCTGTTTGAGGATAGATTTGGGGGCACCGGGGGATGCTGATTAGTTCTGTCACCACGCTGGTTAGTGACAAACGTTGAATCGTGCTGACTAATGTGTTCTAAATGGATTGACTCAACAATAAAGGGAACGCTTGGAGTCAAGAGTTCAGGTCGTGAATCTCACCCACGTGATGAAATGCAAATCACTTCGCATCTTCCTCCTCTTCTTTCTGTTTTCTTTTTTGTTTGCTTTTATTTTGTTTTCTTTGTGTTTTCTGTTTGGTTTTTTGTTTGATTGCTCTTTGGCTTTGGTCAATTAAAATGTGTTCATCTTGAGCATCTGGTAAGTTACCTTGACTGGGAAGAGCTTTACAGACCTTAGGGGGACAGGAATGCTGAGCAACTAACTACCAGGAAGACTTATGCCACCTTACTTTAGTTTTTCTCATACGCCATACCGAATCAGACCGTCCATCACACGGGCGCTGCTCCTGAGCCTGAGCCGTGCGAACCTTGCCGTTCCTCACATATGCCGTGAGACCCAACAAAGGGTGAACTGCGCTCACCAAGCCTGACAAATAGAGGAGCTTTTGAAAAATCTTCCATCTACCTACTGGGGCTTCTGTGCCTCTGGACAACAAATGTCACCACAAAACTAAGCGCTCACATTGCACACATAGCTCTTTCTCTCTTTTGACATCTCCCCAGTGAGACTGCTTGAGAACCTGGCCTTCCACGTCCAGATGTTTACTGAATTCTGAAGGCCCCCCAAAGGGCCCAAATTCTTTTGTTGCTCTTCAAATCATTTCCCACAGAGACTGACCAATGTCCTGAAGGAGCCCTTCAATAGAGAGGATAAATGAAGGCAGATGAAGACATGACCCCCCGAGGCTTGCCCGCAACCACTCTAACAAAGGGCCTGAGGCACAACCTTGTAAGGAGTGTTTTGGTCAGCAGCGTCCCTATGAGAGGCCAAGTCTCCCCCACAGGGCTGTTTTCAATGGCTATCATCATAGTGGAAGTCCTGGGCATTTGTTAAGGGTTGTGGTTTGCTAGGTGTAGCATAAAACATCTGGGCCTTTGTGAGGGTTTCCTGAGGCTACAGATGGCAGCTGGCTTTCTCAGAGAAAACTTGGGGGTAACAAAAACCCAAAGAGGGGCTCCTGTGTCTTTGGATGGTCCTTTCTTACCCAGTACAGACTTCCCCTTTTGTATGTGACTCTTGGGAGTCAAGCCAGAGTTGCTGGACCTTAACCCTGGCTGGGCTGTCTCTGGGTATCTCTGGAACATGCCAGAGTTGGCTCTGGGAGAGGGGGGGATGTTGCTACAGGAAATGCTTTATTTAGATTACTAATGGGAAGCTAGTACATTTCATGAAATTTTCTTTTTAACTTTCCTTTTCTTTCTCTCTCTCTCTCCCTTTCCTTTTAGGCCAAGAAAGGCCGTAGGGATACTGTGACCTTTGTCTAGAGCTGATGGGGGTGTGATTTGTGAAATGAAACAAGACCAAGACGGGTGCTGCCTGCAAAAAGGAAACGGAAGCCAACATAATGAGGATTAATTGGTTGATTGCCATTGAGATGGCAACTGTGATTTCAGACCCGGAAGGGAAGGTGAAGATGAAGAAGGCTTTGTCCGGTCTCTAGATGTGGGGGGCTAGGGGCTGTACCACGGTGGGGTATCAGCAGCTATAATAATAATTTGCACTTACATAACACCTTTCACCCATGCACCTCAAAGCGGTTTAACCACATTAATTAATTAAACCCCACAATCCCCCTGGGGAGAGGAGGAGGAGGACTAACAAGATTTGTAATTACAGAAGGGAACATTTCCGAATAAAGTATTGTCCAGCAAATAAAAAGAATAGGTGCAAAAGAATTGGGGTCTCCAAAGAGTAACTGATTCACAACTGAAAGCGTGGAACCATGGGGGACACCGGAGGCGGGCATGGAGGTGGGGGTCTGCTCTTGTGTCAGAGGGAGGTCGATGGCCTCAGAACTCACTGACAGGCGCGGCTCCAGCTCCGAAGCCAAGCATGCATGGTATTAGTGTTGTTCGGAAGGTCATTAGTGGCGTAACTATTGTAAGTATAAATTCACGTTCCACTGGTATATTGTGTGTAGCCTTGCAGAACAAAGAGTGAGATTCTTGCAGAATTTAATAAAGGATGAAGTGATTTCTTTAGAGGTGAAGCCCAGAGCTGGAGCACTCAATTAGCAAATAAATCAACTGGTGACCCATGGGATAATTCCCTTCTTTCCCTTGGATGCCCAGCCCACCAGTTCCCACTGCCCTGAGGATCCTAGGCAAAGTCTCAGATTGAGCTGGTTCAGTGCAAACGTTTGGGGGCTTAAGCACCCTCAAATTCAAGTGTTGACCCTTCCCAGGACTGGCAAAGTGGCTCGGTGGGTAAGGATATTTGCCGCTGAGTCTGATGGCCTGAGTTTGAACCCAGAACCCACATGTCAGAAGGACCAGCTCCCCCAAGTTGTCCTCCGGCCTCTCCACATACACATTGCACACACAAAAAGAACAAGAGAGAGAGGAAGTGGAAGGAAAAGGAATAAATGTGAAGTTATTTTATTTTTATTGAGACAGGGTCTCACTGTGCAGCCCTGGCTGGGACTCGCTATATAGACCAGGCTGGCCTTGACCTCTACATCATGATTACTGGGATTAAAAACACACATCACCATACCCAACTATAAAATTATTGTGAACAACAATCTTTCCAGCCTCTGGCAACCTACCATCAAAGTTATTGGTGGCCTCAGACTGTGGAATCACTGCCTGCTCCCCCTTCAGAGACTTTCAAAGTCATAGGACGTAGAATAAGCATCATGTCTCATTCCTTGCCTCCTATTGGTCCCCAAGAAAGTGTTATGCAAAATGTGAGGTGAGGGTGATGAGAGACTGACTCTGCTAACAGCTTAGTATTTAATTACTGAGTACATAGCAATATAAAGCGATAGAATATTTGCTCCCCTCAGTAAACGAATCACAAGGAAACTCATTCTAATAACTAGACTGCAAAACGGAATGAAGTCACACGACAGATAACAGTGAAGCCCCGAGCTGCAGGGAAAGCACAAGGACATCTTGCTGGGCTGGAAGGAGCCAACAGTCATGCCAGGCGTGAAGGAACAGGAGGATTTGTGTAGGTCTGGACGAAGCTGCCAGGGCCGCTACTCTAGTCTGAAGCCATGTGCTTCCTCCTAGTGAGGGGCGTTTCAAGAACTTGTGGTTTTACCATAGAATGCTTTGTGCAAACCAAGCTGATTAAATGTAAGTTTCTCGTGCATTCTTATGACACAAACTGGCCAGCTTAAGACAAGAAAGGAATAATTGAGAAGATGTTGATGAGGTTTAGTATACACTAGCCCCATATATAAGGAAACAGCAGAAGGAAGATTGATGTCTTCCCCTCTCTCTTCCTTTCGCCTGAACAGGTCATAAAACCTAGCCAGCTTTCCCCTGAAGTAGGCCATAAAGACATCCTCCAAGGGGTGCCCTCCCTGGGCCCTGAGGAAAGGAATGTTCTTATCTCTCCAAGGCGTGGGGTTGAAGAGGAGACTATGAGCCAGCAGGCCAGCTGGATCTGCTCTTAGCTTACTGCCATTAGATCATACCTCCAATCAGACTTCTGCCCACTCTCTTTAAAAAGAAAAACAAAATCCACTTGTTTTCCTGTTTCTTTGGGTTGCCATTTCTAAGGAGTCTGTGTCATATATAACATATTAGATAGATGTGTTTGCTTTTCTCTCGTTAACCTGCCTTTTCCCATAGAGGTCTTGCCATGGGGAAGGAAAAAGTACCAATGTTTGCTGCCTACAGTTTCTGGTGCCCAGCATAGGGAGACTGAGACACTTTACTCGTAAGATTCTTGGACAGCTGACAAAAAGCCAGTTGCATAAGAATCTTATCAGAGCCGGCTCTCCCAGATCTGTCTGCCAGGCCTGGTTGAGAAGGAGGCGGATATTTCTTCTCATGCTTCCCCAAAATGGTATTAGCACGACAACATCTGTTTGGACTGACTGGCTGGCCCAAGCTAGCTGGAAGCTACCTCCTCACGCTGGCCCTTTTCTTCCCAGTGACACCTCTCTTCCCTTCTCCTTACTGGCCTTTTCATGTCCCCAGTACTTGGCTTCACTTCCACTTATCAGGGGTCACAAGTAAACCAGTGTTGCATAAGCTGGCAGGGCAGCCATCTTCAGGCTGGAGAGCCCCCCAAATATGGCTGCACGAACCTGCCCCTAATGATGGGCGCTCTCAGGAGGCTCTGTCTTCCCTTCTTCCTTCCTTTCTTTTGCCCTTCTTTGGGGTGGTCCTGGGTCTGGCAAGAGCAGCATCTTTTTGTCTCTTTTGAGGACACATTTACTCCAGTGTTTACAGACAAGACAGATACACCCAGAGACACACACGCGCGCGCGTTTTGGGTTCTGCATCACTTAATAGATACCTTTGGTTTGAAAGAAGAAAAAAGTAAGTAAATATATAAACCATTCTCATGTTTAGCTTGCTTTTTTTAAATAGGAGTGTCAGCCACGGACATTGAGAGAGGTGAAGAAAAGATAACGTTTTCTCCACTTTTGGAAAAATGTTTATTCTCTATTGCTCTTACGTGGGTCTCTCTCCACTTTTATTAAACTAAAAGAGAAAAGTGAAGCGCTCCATGCATCCAAATGGATCACTCAAAAGTACCTGAGAAGGTTTTACAAAAGAAAGACATCCCCTGACCGCAATGTGAACAACTGGCTAGGTGGCTTCACCCTGGAGACTCCTATTGGCTTTTTCTGTTTGTTTATTTATTGATTGATTTTTGGTTTGAACCCAGAAGGCTCTGAGAACTCTATATCCAGGGCTTAGCAAATCCACACAGCCCTTTCCCAACCCTTCTGCCACATGCTGTTGGGACAGGCCTGGACACTGTGACTACTCACACCGAGCAGTGCATGGTGTGTGATACACTGCGCAACTGAAGAGAACACCATGGTAGCGACCCCACAAACATCTGCCTTACTGTACTGGCATGGGTCTCCTCCGAAAGTCACTCCTTATGTATACCCTCCCCTTGGCTCACTTGGCATATATCAACTATCTCGGTGGAGCCATGCTGAGGGAGGGAGACCTCTTTGAAAAGAGAGGCAGAACCAAAGAGGAACTCAGTCCTTTTCTCTCCGTGCTTTTAGCTACCAATAACTCTGGGAAAGAGGGTGAGCTTGAAAGAGTTGTGTCCTGCTCTGCCTGATGCTCTGAAGACAAAACAGCTGACTCCGAACTGCCTGGGACAATCTGACTTTGTGTGAAAAGGTTCTGGAAATGCACCTCCATTCCTCCCTTCTTATTAGACATGATTCAGATCACCTCTAAGCCCTGTGATTTCCAGAAATCAGCTGGGGGGGGGGGTAAAAACTTTCCCTCATTATTCTCAATAATGAATCCCTGCTCTCCTGCTCTGAGCGGATTCCGTCCATGTGTTTCCCGTCAAGTGCCGTTGGCAGCCTCGCCGGGGGACATTTCCAAGAGGCTGTGGACATAATAGATGAGGCCTTGTATTGACAAGAGCTGTCCTTCATTTTCCACCCAGTTCAGCCTTTCTGAGCCCTGAAATCAGAGGTGAGAAATGATGAGCCCACACGGTTGCCACACCCCTTTGCTTCCTCTGGGTAAAGACATGGTTTCAGGGTCCCCCCCCACACACACACACACAAACCAGAGTCACGGATCTGGAGCCTAGTAACTTAAGAAAGACTTCTTAGGACCAAGCCAGTTTTTGTAGATGCCAAGACTTCCTTTCTTTAGGACCTAAGCACAGCCTTAGCTTGCTCTCACATCCCAAGAGCAAAGGGAGAAGCTGGGCCACACCGCTTCCTAGAGAAAGCCTCATTTCAAGCACACAAACAACTTCCATGTAAACTATGGGCTTGACTGTGTTAAGACAGCCAGCCTATGCATTCTTCCCAAAGCAACCTACCTACAGAGAAAACAAACACCCATTGAGATAAGGCAGGCCCTTTTTGTTTGGAAAACAAGCATAAATCCCCGCAGGTAAAAAGTGACGTGTTCTTGGGATGTGAGTGGTACCTTTGGGATTGGGAGCATCCTGAGAACTCGCTGAGTGTCCTGAAGTCTGTAGTTCTGTGCTTCAGCCTTTCAGCTGCGTCCCTCCTTCCAACATCCCCCTCCCCAACCCCTCTTGGTTAACATTCCTAAGCAAGAACTTGATGGCTCAGGCTCCTCTTGTGTCTCAGCACCTCTGGCCACTAGCAAGCCTCAGGTGTGGGCTGGAGAATCGAAAACATGACTGCCAACGAAACAGCTGTGAGCAAGGCTGCTCCCATCAGAGGGGTTGAGAAAGGCCAAGGCAGCCATGAACTCTAGCCCACCCTGTATCCTTTAACAGGATTCTGCAGGGCTATCCCATCTCTCACTTCTTCCTCCCCATCCTGTCCCTGTAGACCTATCCTTTACACCCTCACAGCCAAAAATTATCCTTTCTCCATCTCCCAACCCCAGACGTCCATGTTAACATGGGCCCTGTTAATATAAATTATGTAAGAATACAAAGAAATAACCCACGGTGGTGGCACACACCTTGAATCCCAGCACTCGGAGGGCAAAGGCAAGCAGATCTCTGTGAGTTCAAAGCCAGCCTGGTCTACAGAATGAGTTCTAGGACAGCTAAGGCTACACTAAGAAACCCTGTTCTGAAAAATAAAAACAACAACAACAAAAAAGAATACAAGTAAATAGGGATGAAAATAAAGCCCTTTCTACTAAAGAAAACCCTGTTTCCCTCCTGAGGTCCAGTTCCTTTCCCCTCCCAATCCATAGAGTGATCTCCAGGTTCCCCACAATCACAAGCCAAAGAGAAGTGTCCACTTGGGAACTCTGGCCGAGTAACTGGGGGAATATCCTCGTCTCTCTCCATTCAGCTCCCAGATACCTGGTGCCGGGTAACTAAAAACACCCAAGCCATTTGCTTTCAGACTCAAGTCTGGAACACAACGGAAGGACTCGTTTCGGATTAAATGTTTGCCAATTGTATCTTCCCCAAACACCCGAAACTCTCTGAGGTTACTCACGCTCTTCATGATTTTGGAAGACTAGTGTGTGTGTACACCACCCTTTCAGCTGCTCTCCGTTGTTCTCTGTGAGACACCAAGGACTACGGGGAAAACTGAACTGCACACCCTCAGTTTTCCCATTTAGTCGCTGGACAGGACTATCTTTTGTGCCTCATCAGACCTCTGAAGTCCTCCACAGCCCGCCTTCAAATTCTAGTCTTTCCATATACATCGGCATGGCTATGGAGTTAGGAAGTAGAAGTCAACCTCCCCAAGCCCTGCCCCGAGCCCTGGGTATGTCAGCACGGATCATCAGTCTAACTCTTCATGTGACTGACACTTTGATCTCCCCACTAAAACAGCAGCGTTCTCCTCTCGGAGTCTGATGCCAGCAAAGGTTTAGCTATGGCCCTAAACCTGCTGCTCTGGGATCGTAGATCCGGTCCTTCTGGACCCCTTCCAGGTCCCTGCTCATTCCATTTAGAGTCTGAGGTTGATGTCTATTGCCATTGGCTGTCCTCTGGGACCCAAGAACCCATCTGGGCTTTGTCCAGCCTCTCATGCCAGCACCGCCATCCAAACTCCACAAGTCATTTCCAATCTAACAGCTGGGAGCTTGACGCAGAGACAAAGCAGAAGCCAGCTTGGCTTTCTCCCAGTCCTCTGGGCCCCTCCGGGGTTAATCAGCAGCCACCTATCTTTTTTATCACTAGCAGAAGCCTAAGTACAGCACCTGGGAAGACCCACAGGAAGGCCGAAGACATGAGTGGTGCAGCAATTACTGATCATCACTGGTTAAGCCAGTCTCTAAATCTCTGGATTAAAACCAAGCTGCTCAGCCCAGTCAACCAGCTCAGTAGACCTGTAGCTCTGAGAATTCCTTCCATATTTGGGGTTTGTATCTTCCATATTCCGCAGGCTTCCTATGCTGTGAACTTTAAGGCGCGTCATCCAATTGGCACACAGGGTTTAGGGAGGGGCAAAGTAACGCAGCTTCACAGAGTTCAACAAATGTAACCTTAAAGAATGCAACCCACCTTTGCATCGTTAAACAAATGTTCCACAGCATAAACAAACGTAACACATCTTAAACTAATATTCCACAACAGATCTGAATGTTAGATAAAGTATCTCTGAAGTCTTAAATCTTGAAAGTGTAGGCTGGGTATGGTGGCACACGCCTTTAATCCCAGCACCCAAGAGGCAGAGGTAGGCGGATTTCTGTGGGTTCGGGGCCAGCTTGGTCTACAGAGGGAGTTCCAGGACAGCCAGGACTACACAGAAAGATCCTGTCTCGAAAAACAAAAACAAAAAAACAAGCAAAGCAAAGCAAAACAAAACAAAACAAAAACCAAGCAAACCAACAAAATGATATGGTGAAGAAAACTGATCTGTTCTCTGGCTGAACGTACCCTGGAGGGAGCCAGTTTTCCTCTCTTGGAAACTAATGTGTCACATGATCATGTGAGGATGGATCTATGTGGCTATTCAGGGCCTGGGAGGACTTCCTGGGTTCACCGTCCAGCCACCACTTACTCTTTTGTAAGGGGACAATTAATGGATACATGCTGGTACCTAGAATAGAGTCTCTGCCTAGTAAGAGAGTCAGAACTGAGCGTTAGTACTGCTAGCTAGTACTAACCGGTTAGTACCTCTCGATGACCTCATCTGTAAAATGAGAACATGTCAGAAGACTGTGGTGAGGGCCAAGAAGAATGTGTTTGAGAAATGATGTTGTCCAGCCGTTGCTTCTCTTTGGCAGTATTGGGGATGGGACTCCAGGTCCCACACAGTCTGAGAAAATGTTCTACCACTGACCCCTGCACCCACTCCCACCTTCACCCCCACTGGACCCTACTGTTGTTCCTGTGATCAGCCTTCTCCAGTGCGGGGCTGGGAAGCCCTAGGAAGACAAAGGTTGCATTAAACTGAGACTTTGCCTAGACATGGACTCTTAGGATGTCTTCTTCTTTTTTTTAATTTATTTATTTATTAAGGATTTCTGCCTCCTCCCTGCCACCGCCTCCCATTTCCCTTCCCCTCCCCCGATCAAGTCCCCCTCCCTCATCTGCTCGAAGAGCAATCAGGGTTCCCTGACCTGTGGGAAGCCCAAGGACCGCCCACCTCTATCCAGGTCTAGTAAGGTGAGCATCCAAACTGCCTAAGCTCCCCCAAAGCCAGTACGTGCAGTAGGATCAAAAACCCACTGCGATTGTTCTTGAGTTCTCAGTATTCCTCATTGTCCGCTATGTTCAGCTAGTCCAGATTTATCCCATGCTTTTTCAGACCCAGGCCAGCTGGCCTTGGTGAGTTCCCGATAGAACATCCCCATTGTCTCAGTGTCTTCTTTCTAGTTGGTGGGGGCCTCGCATGATAGCACATGCCTTTAATCTCCAGATTTGGGAGGCAGACACAGGTAGATCCCTGTGAGTTCGAGGCTAGCTGAGTCTACTTAGAGGTCATTCCAGGACAGCAAGAGCTACACAGAGAGACCTTTTCTCCCCCACCCCACCCCCAAAGTTGGTGAGTTTTTCTTTTCCTGCTTTAATTTACTACAAAACATTTCAAGGGAAAGTCGGGTAACAAACACACAAATAACCTTACCTAGATTTAATTATTATTAATATTTGTCGTGTATGTTTTACTTGGTGAATTTTTCTGGCAGATATATGGGATGCAGTATGGCAGGGACATGGTAAGGCAGAGGAGGAAGAGAGGTGCAGAGTTATTGAACCAGAGAGCTGGCCACTAACTCCTGCAACTACTGTGTACTTTTGAAAAAGAAGCTAAGAACAAACCAGGAATGAATCAAGAAAGGATTTTTTTAAAGAATACTTTGTTAGAAACAACACATTGTCACTGCTTTCAATAAAGTGATATAAACAGTTTTAATATTTTTAAGATTTTAGGCCTATGTGCCTATAATAATTTTAGCACTCAGGAGGAAGAGGCTGGGATACCTGTGGTTCTAGACCAGCCTCTACTGTGTGGATTAAGGTTAGAGTGGATGATAGGAAACCCTGGCTCAAAAAGTACCCCCCCACACACACACCCAAACATTTTAGTTTACTGTTGTTTTAATTTTTTTACTAGTGGAATTTTTGGAGACTTTGGAAGGAAAAATGTCTCTACAGGAGGGATCTCATACTGGTGGATTGTGAGGAATCTGGTCAGACTCAGCGAGAGAAATAAGAAGTGAACCACTTTAGAAACACAAGGCTGCTGTTCAAAGAAAGTGTACGCTCACTGTCAACAATTGCTTCCTGGCGAAGCACTTAGAGGGGTCTCTATTCTAAACCTATGGCCCATTTCTCAACATCAGCTATCGCCGAATGTAAACGTTCCCGCTTCTCCCGGGGACCGAGGGTGAGAGCGACCAAGCTCAGCTCTAAAATGCTCTTATTCCGGCTTCTCATTAATTTCAGCTGACATTCCTTCTCAGCTGGGGCCGATTGTCAAAGCTCTATTGTACCGAGAACCTCGAATTCAGCACAAAGGGCGTGGGGTATGGCGGGAAACATGACACAGAGTGAGGGCAGAGGGCCTCCAGGGGTTAGGGGAGTGGGGGACCCTGAAGAGCTACAGAGAGAGGCACTAAGGTGTGTGGAGAAGACAGAGGCAGCGGTGCAGCAAGCCTTCTGCTGAAGGGAAGGGGCGAGGCGAACCGAGGAGCCTTGAGCTGGAAAACAGTCGCCTAAGCTTTGTTAAATCAACCTGGGAGAAACAAAGCGAGGTGAGTTTTTCAACAGAGTAAAAAGAAATAAATAAAGAAGCTAGTGGACAGGGACAGGCAAAGCATCCCCTCTCTTCCTTCCTGGAGCTGTCTCAGGAACTCCTTTCCAGTGGTCCTGGGCCTGCCAGGAAGCCCGTCCCCAAAGGCCCCTGGCCTGAGCCCCAGACCTGGCTGAGGGCCTGTCTGTGTCTACTCAGTGTCTGGCCAAGTCGCAACTCTACCCAGACCACTTCAGGTGGATCCTCTTTCCCTGGGTGAGTGGATGTGGAATATCTGGTGTGGGATGTGCCGAGTGGAGCACATGGGTCCTTGTTGAGACATGAGCAGGGAAGGATCTTTTGAATGGGAAGACCTGGTCCACATCCACACACGTTCACTGACCTGCTGCGGTTTATACCTGGGATCCGGTAAGATCCAGAAAGTGATTTGAGCTATGGGAAACTTCTTTTTTTTCTTCCTTTTTTTCTCTTAATGTATAACCTTAGCAAATAAAATACTAATTTCCCAAACCAAAGTCTCTCCAGATAGTCTTTTTTTTTTCTCCATGACAATGATCCTCAAATGGACAGGAAACATACACAACCCTCAGTATCCAGCCACATATCCGTGACCACGTGCGGGGACTGTGAGGACATAATTCTCAGCCTCTTGTCTCCTGGGCCCTCAGATAACATTGCAAACCTCCTCAAGGGACAGTTCTCAGTGGCACAGGGCAGAAATCACCTTCCTCATCTGCCAAGATGCCCGAGAAGACCACAGCACAGAAAAGTAAAGCTTCTCCACCTTTCTGTAACCTCATGGAGGCTGGAGCCCGGGTTCTTGCAGTGAACCATTCTGTTTTGTGACATGAGTCCAAAGGCCTTGTCCCTCTGCCCCAAACACTGAAGTGACTGCCTTTATACTCAGTCTCCAACAGGGCACCCACCAGCACCTTCTTCCTCATCTTTTTTTCTCCTGCTCTGACTCCATGCTTCAGCCAAACATCTGTTCACTCTCCCCGCCCCCAATCCCCCCATTACAGTGTGACCCTCCCACCTCTGTTACCTTCTCCATGACATCCACCGTGCTTACACTCATAGCCCTCCTTGCTTCACGTTTACGTTCCTGAGACACTTATTGCACACTAGGTAATAAATAGCTTGCTGTGTTTACCATCCATTGGGTGTTTCCCATGCTATTGTATAGGCTCTGGACTGCATCCATCTTTGATCCATTTGCTGCTGTGTCCTTGGGCTCTGCAGCCTTATCAGGCATGTTAGGGACATTCAGCAAACAGGTTAGATCTGTCTTAGAATGCAGGATAGAAAGCCAATACAAGAACGGTCACCTTAGTTGAAGGGCAGTGTGAGCTCCAGATCACCCACGCCCTCCCTGTGTGCCCTCCACAGAATGCCTCTATCTCTAATGAGCAAGTGTGAAAACACCAAACCTTGTCCTTCTGTGTGAAACCATTTTTGAGGTTATGAAGTGCTGTGTACCATGTGGTCTGAAGGCCTAGGACAAGGAACTGTGAACAGTAGGTTCCCAGGTGGCACAGATACTAAAGGGAGGGAACAGACATGTGTTGAGCAACTACAAGGTTGAATTGTCCCCCAGTGTATTATATAAGTGACCTCACAAAATTGTCGCTGTCCCCCCAGTATCTTATATGGGTGCTGGCAAGTCTGAAGGGCTATCCATGTGTGTCTATCAGCCTAGCAAACTTCTCTGAGGCAGGAATTAGCTCTTTCTCAGCAGCCCCAAGGTTAAAGTTTAGGCAGCTTGTTCAGTTTTGTACAAGTCTGTCTGGTCACTCAGGAGGAGGAGGAGAAGGAAAAAGAAGAGGGAGAAGGAGAAGGAGGAGGAGGAAGAAGAGGAGGAAGAGGAGAAGAAGAAGAAGAAGAAGAAGAAGAAGAAGAAGAAGAAGAAGAAGAAGAAGAAGAAGAAGAAGAAGAAGAAGAAGAAGAAGAAGAGAAGGAAGGAAGAAGAAGAGGAAGAAGAAGAGAAGGAAGGAAGAAGAAGAGGAAGAGGAAGAAGAAGAAGAAGAAGAAGAAGAAGAAGAAGAAGAAGAAGAGAAGAAGAAGAAGAAGAAGAAGAAGAAGAAGAAGAAGAAGAAGAAGAAGAAGAAGAAGAAGAAGAAGAAGAAGAAGAAGAAGAAGAAGAAGAAGAAGAAGAAGAAGAAGAAGAAGGAAGAAGAAGAAGAAGAAGAAGAAGAAGAAGAAGAAGAAGAAGAAGAAGAAGAAGAAGAAGAAGAAGAAGAAGAAGAAGAATTAGAACCATGGGTCACAAGAGAAATATTCTTTCTCCACCCAGGCCCATTGCTTCCCTTTGTGCAGTTGGCTCACCTGGAGTGAATCTCCTGTCACCTTTTGATTAATGGTTTCCTTCCCTGGGGCAGGATAGCCCTGGAGTTAGAGCCATTCATCTTGAGTCATAAATCGAGTTCTAAAAGCCCTTGGCAGCTTTGTGCTCAGGTCTCCACAGAAGGGCTGGGAATATGACTCAGTTGAGGACTGAATTCAATCTGTACATTGAAAGAAACCTGATGTGACTGTGGTATAGCAAGCTTGTAATCCCTTGGAAGGTAGAGACATACAGGTGAGTGGATCCCCAAGGCTGGCCGACCGTCCTAACGTGCTTGGCAACTTGGCAAGTTCTAGACCAGTGAGAGACTGTCCTGAGAAACAAACAACCAGAAAAGCTGCTGAGAAATGACACCCCTTCACACACGTTAGTAAATGTTCACATATGAACACACACACACACACACACACACACACACACACACACACACACATCTCCCCCAGAACGCAAAGTTTCTGTGAAGGTTGCTTGCTTCATCAAATCTCTCCTTTAAGAAAAATCCAGATGGTATCTGCTTGTTTCCCCTACCCAGTCCAAAACCAGCAACTTTGGAGGGTCCATTCAGTGTAGCTAGAATTCCTCCCCAGCCCTCACACCGAGTGTCACTCTAGAAGCGTCCCACTTCTGTTTCATGTTGCAGGGATTGAAATCATTCCTATGCCGCAGGCTCGCTGTGCTTTCCAGACATGCACTATTAGCTGTGAGTGATGTTGTTGCTTTTGCGGAAGTGTCACATGTCACCTATGTGACAAAACAACCTCACACGTGTCCCCGACCCATTCATTTCACAGAAGAGCGGCAGCTCCTGGAGCTCACCCTCTTAGAACTCCTGGCCCAGGAGAAGGCATTTCATGGTGCCAGATTCGGTGCTCACACTCATGCAGAATGTGGAGTTTGTTCCAGGGTCTCCTTTCAGGTCAAATAATGGTGCACAGATGTCGGGTGGGCTTTGTCTCTGGGGATGCTTATTTCATGTAGAACCAACTGTGGCCTTTAAAACTGGATTCTCTGTTTGACATTTGTTCCAAGGTTTAATGTTTGAAGATTCTAGATTGGGTCCAGTCAGATGTTTCGTCATGTAAAGGAGCTTGTCCCCAAGATTTATGAGCTGAGAGATCCCTAGAATCTCTGTGGCAGGAGAGAACATGTGTGTGCGCACGCACACACACACACACACACCAAATAAACAAATATATTTTGAAAAGACTCTAAGTTAAAATGCTTGTGTCTGAAATGACTAGTTCTATCCAGATTGCTTTATTAGTAAAAGGCTGGGATTGTTCTTCGGTAGAATGGGGATGTTGTAAACGGATGTTTCCTGTCCTGACCACCTGGTACCAAATAACTGACATAGAGGCTTAATATTCCTTATAAATGCCCAGCCAATAGCTTAGGCTTATTAATAAGCTCTTTCATTTTAAGTTAAACCATATTCCTTATTTATTCTCTGCCACATAGCAGCACCTTTATTAGCATGGCACATTCATCTCCTGTTTCCTCTGCATCTCGCTGGTGACTCTTGACTCCACCCTTCTCCATCCCATCATCCTTAGTTTGGTTGCCCCATCTATACTTCTTGCCTGGGTACTGGCCAGTCAGCGTTTTATTAAACCAATTCAAGTGACAAATCTTTACAGTGTACAAGAGGATTATTCCACAGCAGGTTGTCTTATGTAGGAGAAGACAGTCATCCTTCCAGAAACATTAGATGCACACCCCAGTCACTGTAAGAGCCAGAAATGCCAGTAGACAATATTCCAAGTCCCCTTCACTGATAGATGGTGAACTGGGAGCATATACCCCTAAGTTCCACCACCAACTAGAGAGTCATCCACCTTGGTGGCACTTCTCCTCCTCCTGTGAGCTGCTTCCTGCCCTTGCTACCCTCGATGACCTTTGCTTACTGTCGGTTCTTGTCCTAGTAGACACTTATTTTCATCACCGATTTCTCTCATATACAGTGGACAGTAGGAAAGAGGAGAAGGAATATAGAGGATATTCCCTAGGTACATATACCCCTAAGAAGGGTCTTGTTCTCTGAATGACTCTGAACTCTACAGGCCAATGTTTAGGAGGCCTAACTGCATATAGATTCCCAAGCCCAATGATCAAAATTTGGGATAAGAGATAAAAATGATGTAGAAATATCAAGGCATGGTGGCACATGCTTTTATCCCCACTACTCGGGAAACTTGGATGTGACTATCACAGGTCTAGGCCCAACCATGCCAGCTATGTGGTGAGACCCTGTTTCCAAAGGACAAAAAGAAAGAAACAGGGAAATAAATGGATTCCCCAGGACCCATGTTTAGGCTCTAACCAGCAACCAATAGACTTCTACCTTCCCGCCATCACTTAGGGCGTTCCTCTAGATTCTCCAGTGCTGCTCTTCTGCCCTACGAGGCAGAGTGGGGTCTCTGTGATATCTAGAAACATCACTCTCTCTCTGAAAGGTGAATGGCCAGAATCCTCACACCCAAGGAATGGTAGGAACCCTCTAGATAGGCTGTTGGCTGAGTCTCTGTGTCTGTCGTCTTGTTTCTCTGGGGCAGAATTGTACACGTGCCAACACCCAGGCTCCCAGGCCCTCTCTCTAGCCCTGCATCCTGCCTGCTTCTCTTGCTGGAGAGTGCTCTCTGTGGCTCTGGCATCCTGTTTGTTCAAAGCCTTTGTCTTCCACTGGAGCAATGGGAAAGAGGATTCCTCTGAGTCCTTTACTTTTGGCTTTGAAATCAGATCCTGGCCCACCTGATTACGCTCAATAGCTGGAAATGGCAAGGATGTCCGATGGCAGAGGGCTCTTGTTTTAAGCTCTGGGGGCCAGGAAGGCCAGGGGTTGGGTCTCCTCCTCCTCCAGGCTGCACTGGAAGGGACAGGATGCGCTAGCCAAAGAAGCAAACCGTGAAACTGAAGGGAAGTTCACTTGAAAGGAAACCAGAACCAGCTGTCAAAGGGCATACACATCATCCCAGGGGGACACAAAGTGGGGTCACACTCCCTCCCTCCCTCTTGCCCATCCCCAAAAAGGAACCATTCAGTTCTAGAAAACCTTGTCTAGGGGTGTGTGGGTTCCAGTGCTGTGCCCTTCTTTATGGCAGTTGACTCAACGTTTTGGAACCTCATTGTCCTCGTCTGTATGAAGGTGGCTACTGAAAGGCTCACAGGAAGTGATGCTTGACAAATATATGACTGTTGTTTCTATGGAAAGGAAGAAGTCAGCACAAAGAATTAGGTTGAATGCAAAGCCTTTCCCAGCAGGGCCTTGACATATACAGTCTCTTCCCACGAGTCTTCATGCCTCTGGGCTGGTATGGGTGCTGAGCTCATGCCCCGTATTGCGGGGCCACTAAATCCATCTGCTTTCAACACTGGACTCAAACATCCCCAGCGCTGAGAGGCCTCTCTCATACCTTAATGCTCTCACAGCCGGGATACCTCTGTTTAAAACTGCAGTATGGCCACAATGCCTCTACCCTGTCTGTTGGTTTTGCACTGAGCAAATGGCAAGAAAAGGATCAGGGCTCTTCTCCAGCTAGCAGACCTCTGTTCAGGAAGTGGATGAATAGGTGTGTTGATGAATTCAGTTTCCAGACTCCGACCTTTAGCCCTAGCTAATGGCACAGACTTCATGCCTGGTTCTCATTCTGTGCATTTTGCTCATTGAAGTCCCAAATCTTCTAACCAGAAGATCTCAGAACTCCTAAAATGAAACAGAAATGGGAGAAGAACAATCTACTTCTAGAATGTTCTGGATGTAAACTTCCTTCCCACCAAACTTCCTGCAACAACAATTACAAATAAAACCCTGGTGGCATTATGTAAGCCGGGTGCCTTTCTCCCTAGGTGTCCTGTTTAATTGCACCCGGTTTCTTCTTGAAGTCTGTTAAAATTCTTCAAGACCTGTGCTTCTTGCCCAGAAAACCCACTTTACTAGCGCAGAGCAAACAGCTGAGGAACAGCAGTCTGGGCAGGTGTTCTCACCCACACCCATTGTTCCCTGCTAGGACGCTGGCTGGCTGCTGTGGAGACTCATCTTTAGTCACCGGACTTCGGGGAATGGGGCTTAGTGGTGCTAATCTTCCGGGTGTGGTAGCAATCTTCACTCTGAACTGGTTTGGTGCAGGTATTGAAAATGGGCACACAGGCACCCCAATTAGACAATGTAAAAGGGTTTGGGGTGTCTATAGACAGCACACAGTCAGATTATTATTATTTCTTTTTGACATTTAAATTTTATTCCCCTAAAATTTACATATTGTGCAATCAGCCATTTGAAAGAGCACAGTTTAGTGGCATTTAGTACATTTACCTCCTCAATCTACTTATAAGAATGTTCTCACCACCCCTAACCATTACACAGCTGCTCCCAGCTCTAAGAAACCACCAGTCTACTTTGTCTTTTTGGGTTACCTGCTTTGGGTGTTTCATACAAGGAGAGCAGTCCCACATGTGTATGGCTTCTTCTACTAACAAAATTCATCACTAGAGGAGGGACATACCAGCTCCCACTCCTAGCAGAAGAGCTGCTGATAGCTGGTGGCTGCTGGGTAAGGAGAGTAAATTGTCTCTGGGGGTGTGGTCCCTGACCATGGTCCAGGGGATGCTCTCATACCCATGTGAATATGGGCAACGCGAATTGAACTCTGTGGATTAGTTAGAAAGAAAGGAGGACAGGAAGAAAGAAAGAAGGGAGGAGGGGAGAGAAGGAAGAGAGGGGGAAGTGAGAAAGAGAGGAGGGAAGGAAGAAGGGAGGAAGGAAGGAAGAAAGAAAGGAAGAAAGAATAGGGATGGAGAATGGTAGAGCAGTTAAGAGTGCTTGCTGCTCCTAAAAAGGACTCAGGTTTGGCTCCACAGCAGGCCACTCACAAGAGTCCATAACCTGATGCCCTTTGAGGCACCTACTCTCACGAGTGTGCATGCTTACATGCATGTATACGTGCATGCACACACACAGATAATTAAAACTAAATAAAATTTTTTTTTAAGAGGACACAAAAATGGGCTAGAGCTGGAGGGATCTGGAAAGAGCTGGGGGAGGAGTGTGGGTGGATATGATCAAAATCTACTGTGTGCGTGTGTGAAATTCTCAAAAAAAATCAATTAAATTTTAAAAGGATGTATCCACAGTGTAGCATAATTCCTGTGTCATTCCCTCACAACTGAGTGTTACTCCATTGTGAGGTACACAGCGCTCACCCATCCAACCACGAGTCAACATTGTGGGGCTGGTTCTAGTTTTGGGCTCTTGGAGATAAAGCTGTTATGAGTTTATAAAGGCATGTTTATTTGAGCCCCAGTTTTCAGTTCTTTGGGGTATATGCCTAGGAGCTCACTTACTGGGTTGTGTGGTGGTTTGGTTTTTGTCAGTTTCTGAGAAGCCAGACAGTATACTGTCTTTAACAGTGATGGAACCTTTTTTCACGTTCCCACCAGCAAGTCATGAACACAGGCAGCTCTTATCCTTCCAGGAGCCATGTTCTAAAGTGACACTCTCAAAAGGGCTGGCTTCCATGCATGTAGACCACACAATATGTGCATAAAGATACAAATACATGTACAGAAGGAGAAAAGAGAATGTGGCCTTCAGCCAGAAGTGTCACTGTGGTTCAGAGACCTCAACCTTTCCCATCTCTATCCTGGGCTGAGCAGGGGAAAGACCTGAGATGGCACTGTCAGTGTATGTGTTATATGTAGCTATTATGACTTTCTAGTTAGTTACCAATACCACCTGGTCACAGCACTGCAGGGTCATAGCAACCTTCTTACCCTTATCCAGGTCCCAGAGAACATGGGGAGGCAGAGGGCAGGGGTAGGGGACGACTCTCTTAGTGTATGGTCCAGAGAGGCCAAATGTGTATGAAGACTGAATTCTCGGCAGGACTTGTCAACATCTGCGAGACGGAAATAGGAGGAACGCCAAAAAGAAAATAAAAACCCGCTGGAAGAGAAAAGTTATTGTCTTAGTTAGGGATCCTATTGCTGTGATGAAACACCCTGACCAAAGGAACTTGGGGAGGAAAGGGTTTGTTCAGTTGATGTTCCCACAGCACAGTTCATCACCAAAGAAAGTCGGAACAGGAACTCAAGAAGGACAGGAACTTAAGGCAGGAGCGAGTCCAGAAGCTACGGAGGGCTGCTCTTTACTGGCTTGATCCTCATGGCTTGCTCAGCCTGCTTTCTTATAGCACCCAGAACCACCAGCCCAGAAGTGGCATCACCACAATGGGCTGCGCCCTGCCACATATATCACTAATGAAGAAAATGTCCTACAGGCTTGCCTACAGCTGAGTGTTAAAGTTCTGTAGAATAGTATTTGACTGGAAGACTATGATTGTATTATAATCTTTCCATCCTAGCTTGGTAGCTATAGAATCACCATAGTGTGTGTGTGTGTGTGTGTGTGTGTGTGTGTGTGTGTGTGTGTGTGTGTGTGTGTTGGGGGTGATAATGGCTAGTTTTATGTCAACTTGGCACAAGCTAGAGTCATTTGGGAAGAGGGACTCTCAATAAAGAAAATGCCTCTTTAGTCTGTAGGCAAACAAGTCTATAGAGCATTTTCTTAATAAGTAATTGGTGTGGGAGGGCCCAGCCCATTTTGGATAGTGCCTCCCATGGACTGGTGGTCCTGGGTTATGTAAGACAGCAGGCTGAGCAAGTTATGGGAAGCAATTCAGTGTAGCGCCTGGGACAATGGCAGGCAGCGGAGAAAGGGTAAAGAGTCTGAACACGAGGCAACCAGTGCTTCCTGGGGCCCAGCAAGAAGATACAGGCATAGCAAGTCCTCAGGGGCAAAGCAGAGTTCAAAACCCCAGTGTATCTGTCTAAGAAAGGAGACCCCAGGATGCAGCACCGGCTTGAAACCCACCCTTGGGTATAAGGGTTCCTGCCCCTTTCTATAGTTTGAGAAGAACTTGTCTTAGTTCCCTGCTAACTGACAATGGATTTACCGTGAGGGTGACGGCAAACTCCCTTTTCGGAGCCAAGTTGAGGTCCAGGGATGTTATCACGGGGTGAAGAACACTTGCTATGACCTTTTAGTCTTAATGTACCTGGATAGTTTGCAAGGTTAGTGATGCATTCATTTAAAGAGCGATCCTCCCAAAAGATGTAACCCCTGTAACAACTTGTAACGTTATCTTATTTGTATAAAGGGTCACTGTAACTGTAATCAAGTTAAGAGTCTTGCACTTTGATCATCCTGAGACCGTGTGTCTCTAGTGAAGGGCAGGTGTCCTTGTAAGAGGCACTCAAGAGGAGGAAGAAGCGAGGCCACAGAGGCAAACAAAGGTCTCAGTCTGGGGACACCTGGAACCACCAGGAAAGACAAGAGTCTCTCACACCCGCAGAGAGAATGCAACCCTGTAGACACCTTGCTTTTAGACATCTGGCTTCCACAACTGTGGGAGAACACATGTCTACTGAGCTAAAGCCATCTCATGTGTGCCAGTTTGTCCCTGAAGCTCTCGGAAACCAGTCCTGAGAGGTGACATGGCTGGAGAGAAAAAAAATCTGGTTATGTCCAGGTTTGTCCCAGGGTTTTCTGCTGGCGTCCCAGGTGGGCTTTCTTAATCTCTGCGCTACTGAGTCTGCCTTCCCCTGTATTTGTTCCTTATGTCAGCGTAGGGCACATTGTTCTCTGAGGATGCAACTTAGAACAAAGGAGGTCAGTTGGATCTGCATGGCTGTTTGAAAGGGTAGTAATGACAATGACCACACTGAGGAACACTCAGATGTACAAGGACATCACAGACATGATCTCATTTAGGTCTTAGAACGGTCCTCTGAGGTTCACAGTGTCTTACAGACATGTAAACAGAGGCTGGGAGAAATCAGGTCAACCTAGCCTAGATCCCTTGGTGAATGCTGCTGGAGCCAGATATTGAACCCAGGTCTTCCTACGTTCAATTTGTAGCATTGTAAAGGCTCAAGCTCCAAAGAGCAGTGGCCCGCCATCCCACAGTGCTCAGCTGCCGGATGGGCACAGCTTTCTGTAGCATCTGAATGCTGGCAGCAACGGCACTGGAGTTTCTCCTGGGCAGTGAGGTCTTGGGGTCTGGACTGAGTGACATTAAGAATGCTAATGGAAGGTCAAGGTGATGGCTCTGTGGGTAATATAGCCATGTCAAAGCCACGTGTGGCCACATATACCTCTAACCCCGGGACTAGGGAAGGTCAGAGACAGGACAATCATTGGGCTTGTTGGTCATTAGCCTAGCCAAAACACTGCAAGATCCAGAGTCAATGAGAGACCCCGACTCCCAGAAATAAGGCGGAGAGCACCACAGTAGGAGACCTGACTTCCTCCTGTGGGACTCTGTGTATGCGTGCAGTTGACATACATGCCTGTATACACAGGTGTACATACTAGCGTATGTGCACATGCGCAGACACATAGATAGATAGATAGATAGATAGATAGATAGATAGATAGATAGATAGATAGACACATGCTGATGAAATGGCCTGGGTAGGTACTACTAACAGCATATGGTGGAAAAACATCTGCTTTTACAGGGACATAGTCACAACCAGAACCAGCCAAGCTCCCCTTAGCCTCAACCATTGGCGGGGGGCGGGGGGGGGAGGATGGTGAGCTCTCTAGGCAAGTGACCTCTCTTCTGTAAGAAATTGGGAGTGTCCACTGCTGCGTCTGTCCCCTGCTTTTCCACCAACAGACGACACACCTCTACAAAGTTCTGTCACCAGGAGTAGAGAGGAGGACCCTGGCTGGGGAGAAAACCTTAGGTCAGTCCTGGCCTGGGCACAGTGACACTCTTTGGAGTCCCCGCCCCCCCCCCCTTTGCAGGGTTACACTCTAGTGAGGGCATTTGGAAGACTGCTCAGGTCTCATTGCCCTGGCATGGGTGAGGCTGGGGTGAGGCCAATATGGCCGCTTCTCTCCACTCCAGGGAGGGGAGACAAGCAAGTGCAGCTGGCCAGATTTCCTCCCACACAGACCTCTGTAGGAGATAAAGTCCAAGAGGGAACTGCTGAGGGCCAACCACAGGATAAATCCCCTTGGGCCTCCTCCTGTGTGCATTGTTCTGTCCTGGTTGTTTTGAGTACAGTCGAAAGGAAGAGCACTTGCTATCAGGCTGAGGAAGGAGGATGCTCTCCTGCTGCCCTGGCCACCCTCATTTTAAATGCGAGGAAACCAAAGGGCACCGTGCAGCCTTCCCCCATCTGCCGGGGAGGAGCAGTCAGCCGGCCTTCCAGGGAAGCAGCAGCCTCTGCAGACCGGCAACAGCACATGGGTGGCCCAGCCCTTGTCCCTTGACTCAGCCCTGGGGACTGGTGGATGAAACAGTTTGGGGGCAAGAACTAGAAATAGGCTTTGGAGGGGCCACGTTAGCTGTTGTTCATGCCCTGGGCTGGGGACTGAGCCTGTAAGGCCACAACTGTCAGAAATAACAGGTCCTGAATAGCACCGGCCCATTGCCTGCTTTTCAAGTCAGCAGCTCAAGTTCCCGGGAACTGTAGTCAACTTTAGGAGTCTTGGCTGTGTCCCAGGTTCAAGGACAAGCACAGAATGAACAAGATGCTGCCTCAGCCACCATGGCTGAATTTCTTCAGGGAACTGGAGCAGAAATCCTTGACTTTTATTAAGCCGTGTGCTTCAGAGGTTAAAAGGGCCAAACTGAGTGTTCCTCTTGAGTCGCAGGCTGAAGCAGATGTTTGCCCTGCCCAATACCCAGACTCCGACTGGACAGTTGCCTGTTGCCATTGGCCCGGTCACCTTTGTCTGGGCTAGAAGGCCATGTCTGAGCCGTCAAAGGGCCTCAATGGGAGAAGACGAATGTCAATGTGCTTCCTCAACCAGAAAGGTGATTTCGCTTTGGCCGCAGCAGCCCGACCAAACAAGCGAAAGCCTGTCAACTGAAAGATAGGGCTGCCAGGAGATCACACAACAGCAAAATGGGAGCCATTATCAGACTTGTCCCAGCCCGAAGGGGCAGAGTCTTTGAAGCCACAGACAGGCTGAACAGAACTTTCCACCTGGGAGACGCTGGAGATGGGAGGTCAGGCTGCACACAGCCCCCACAAAAAAAATAAATAAAAAATAAAAACGGATCAAAGCCCTGCTACAGAAGGGAGGGGGCACACAGCTGCAACCAGCTCCCCCCACGGGGCCGCCCAGGGCTTTCTGAAGGCAACTGGACTTCTTGTGCAGGGGCCTGTGGGAAAACCCAACCCAGATGCAGTGTGCAGCCGAGCCCCAGAGCACTGCTGGGAGAGGGAAAATAAAACCCCTCAGTGGTCCTGAAAAGAAAAGCAGGGAATCAAAGCGCAGAAACGGCAAAGACCACCCACCTGATTGCGCCTACCTTTCGGAAACAAATAACGCTGACTTCCAAGGCCCGTTTCTAAAAGAACAAACGGGTCTGAACACTAGCCTCAAAGCTCCCTGCGCTTGGGGATTTGTGGGACGCTGAGGCCCCTCCTAAGCTTAAAGTGCTGCCTATTCGAGGACTTCCTTGCATCAACTTTGCTCTCATCCCTGGGAACCTAAAGGACAAGACCCTCAGGGAGGGAAGGGGTCCTATGTGGATACTGGTAACGGCTCCTCCTCAGACTAGGACCTGTTTAGGGCATCACCTGGGTTGGTCCAGAGAAATGAGGCCATCTGTGAGTGGGCCTTATCTGGCTAGCTGTAAAGATCTTGCCCCTCCAGCTCGGTGAGAGCCTCCTTGCGGCCTGTTTGGACTAGCCCCTCCTCCTCCTCCCTCCTGAAGCCTCCTTTGGACTGGCCCTTCATGGAGCCGGCAGTTTGATCTTTGTCTGAAGTGGGCACAACGAAGCGAAGCCTCGTCCAACGGGCTTTCTCTTGCTCAGAAGAACGCTTTTCCCTCTTAGGACTGGGCTTGAAGGGAGGGTGGGGGAGGTATCACCTAGGGACCCAGGAATTGTTTAGTGGAGGAGGAAGAACAGGCGGGACACACATGACGGCTTGCAACTCAGGTGAGAACAGCCCAGACCCAACCAAGTGGTATTCTTACCAAAATAGGTTCGAGGCTAGACAGGAGCAGAGCCCAGAAAGAGGTGTCTCTTCACCCCTCTTCCTCGGGGCCAGATTGCAAAGAGGAGAGAAGCCACCTTGTGAGATGAGTGTGGTTATCACCCTCTCACAGGTGACAAAACAGATTCAGCGGGGTGGCAGGGTCTCCAGCAACACAGGGGCCTGACTTAGCTTAGAAGCCACCTAACTTCAAGGCTTAACATTTTCTCCTCACCCTGCTTCTTGGGATTAAGAAGATATTAGTAGATACTCCATAAATAAAACCAAGCGCAGCGGATGGGAGTGGCCGAACCCATATAGGCCTCTTCGACAGAGAGAGAGGAACCCTTTCAGGTCTAGGTACTGGGAGGGTTTCTCTGAGGCAAACAAATAAGATTCTGCTCTGAGGTGCAAGGTGGCCTTTTCCGAAATGAATACCCAGTAAAATTTATATAGACCCCCCCAAAGGAAAGGCAGAGGAGGTAGAACAACATGAAAGGCAGGGTAGGGAGATAGTAAAATGCCACAGCTTTGCCTTTTATCCTGGAAGTGCAAAGCCTTCGCAGGCTCTAGTTACATCTTCATCCAGGCCCTTCTGAAGCTGCTGGTCCATGTTAACAATACCCCTTCCTTTAGGCATGGCACATTCCAGTACCAAAAGCTTTGGCAATCCTCCACAAGGCAGGCAGAATGTAGAGCTAGACCTGGAAACACAGCCTTGTTTGGCAAATCTGGCCGGATGCTACCACTAGCATAGGAAACCAGCATCTTCATTAAGGCGTTTGCGGGCCACGAGTGTCAGAAGATGGAGAAATGCATGTGGGCAGAAGTGAGTAGCTAGCTTTGCACTTTGACCACACATAGTGCCCATATGTGAATTCTCTCATTTGGGTGCATCCCTCTGTGTGTGTCAGTGGGTTTGCTCAGTCACACCTGGGCTGAGACCCAGGCTGGGCCACTCAGTTTACATGATGCTGCGACGCCAAACAGCAAGAACCTCTGCTGGTAGAAGCTGGAGGGAGCTGGCTTGGCAGCTTCCATCATGAAGGTTAAGGGATTCTGATCCTAGGATATGGAGGCCGAGGAACTCCCCTACACACACATACACACACACACACACACACACACACACACGCGCGCGCGCACATGCACACAGAGGCACAGACACAAAGAGAGAGACACACCAGACACACAGATGCACAGAGACAACAAAGACACACACTAGACACACCAATGCACACAGAGACACACATTGGACTCACATACAGAGAGAGACACACACACATTCACAGACACACACACACACACATTGGACTCACATACAGAGAGAGAGACACACACACATTCACAGACACACACACACACACAGATCACACACATTTCCTAACCCCTGCTTTTACCAATTCTGAACACTACAATTTTTGTGAGATTTTCTTTGACCTCTGCTGGGGTGGAGAATAGGGAGAAACTTACAAGCAAAGGCCAAGGACAGAGTCCATGTACTTCTAGCCAACCTCTAGCTCAGGGCTATGTGGGGAAGGTAACCTGTCAGCAGCCCGGCCCCTGCAGTGTGAGCAAGCTGTGCTGTGTGTGATACAAGCGATTACCTCTGCCCAAGTCGATACAGCAAGAACATGGACACATTAGGTCCATGGGGACCTGGGATTAAATCCCATATGTGTGGAAACCACACAGTGTCTGCAGCTGTTGGAGGAGGGATCTGTGTATCAGTTTCTCTGGGGGGTTTAAATTCCCAGGGTGGCAGTCATCGCTCAGAGCCGATGCTAACTCTTCCAATTTCTGCCCAAACTCATCCTTGTTGTCTGACTGGTGCCTGGAGATGGAGACTGCACTTTTGTTTCCCAGTCGCCCAGACCCAAATAATCGCACAGAAACTGTATTAATTACAACACTGTTTGGCCAATGGCTCGGGTGTATTCCTATCTAGCTCTTAGATCTTAAATTAATACATATCTATTAATCTATCTATCACCACATGCTATTAAAGATGTGTGTGTCATTGCTGCCTGGTCTGTAAGGCTGGCCAGTGTGACTGTTTTACTTTTCTGATCTTCAGGCAAGCTTCATTTATTAAAATATAAATAAAATGCCACCACAAGTGCCTGCCCACACCCAAACTTTCAGAAGACAGTTTTCTCCCAGAAATCTGAACCTATAAACACTAGAAGGAAAAGAGGCCATAAAACATCAGCTGCCCGAGATCCTTTAGCTGAGCCTCGGTCTCTCCAGCCTAGCCTCACACAGGGCCAAATAAAGAAATCTTCCTAGCCGCCAGATGAGTGCACACTAGCCTGGACCTGTGTGTGTGCCTACAGCCCCGGGCCTGTGCACAGCTTCAAACAGCCACCTTCTCAGGCTCACGGGAAGCAACACAAGCCAAGGTGACAAATATCTCCTGCCCTCCTCCGTGAATGCACACCTGGGAGAGGCCAGTGCAAAACAATAGCAACCAATCCCAAGCCTGTCACGGCTGTGCACAAGCCAGATGGGATGCACATCTGTGGGGGGGGGTGTATATATGAGCGTGTGCATGTGTGTGTGTGAGCGCGCGTGCACGCACTCACACGCTCGCATGCTCACATACGCATGGGAATATAAACACTCGGGCTCCTGTGTGAGTTCCTTTGCACATGGGTTGTGTGTTCAGTTGGGGGGAGAAACTCCATGTGCCTAAGGAGAAGGGAAGGGTGTGTGCACACTCGCACGTGCACACACATAATAGTTAAATATGTGAGAACTAAAGGAAGGAAGTGCTGGGGAAAGGATGTGTGTCCTGGTTAGGAGCAGTTATCTCTGTGATGGGAGGAGGGGACCAGGGGAATTTTGTGCATGTGTGTGTGTGTGTGTGTGTCTGTGTCTGTGTCTGTGTGCATGTGTGCGTGTGTGTGTGTGTGCGTGTGTGTGTGTGTGTGTGTGTGTGTGTGTGTGTGTGTGCATGGCAGTACCCCTATTCAAGTGTGTAGGGAAGACACTGACAGAAAGGTTTGAGAGCCTGTGAATATTTTCAGGTAGAGAAGCCTGGCGGCTCCCCATCCCACAGGCTGGTCCACCCCAAGGGCTGGTGAAGCCCATTTCCTGTGCTAATTAACAACCCTTTGTTTACACAGGACACTAAAGGCAGCTGATAGCTGGGACTGCAGGTCTCTGCCGCTAGAGTACCGGGTGACTCAGCAGGGCAGGCGAGTGTGAAGGGAGGTCCCTGCCTTGCTTCTTTTGAAGGGCACATGAAATCAATTTTCAACATGAATCTACAGTTCCCACCCATCTGGGCCCTTGGGGGGAAGCTTGCTTCTGTGGTGTGGGCCTGGAACTCCGGCTCTGAACCCCTTCCCCAGCCCTTTTTACAATCACATCCTCCTCCTTGCTCTGGAGCCATAGGAGCACCCAGTCTGCCCCTCCGTGACAGCCTGAGCATTTGTGGACACATTTATGTGCTTTGAAACTCGTCTGGCTTGCTCGGCTTGGAGTTGCCGGCTGTCAGCCCAGCCCCAGGAAGTGTTTATGGGCTTTTTCTCTGTTTCATCCTGTTTTGCTTTGTTTGGTAGCCACAGAAGGGTAGAGTAGAGTGTGGCTTAAATACCTTGTTCTTTGTGTAAGGGCTCACGATCCTCAGCCTGGTAGCCCATGCTCAGCCAAATGGGACAGGGACTTAGCGCAGGGATTTCTGACCCCCCTCAATGGGGTGAGAAACTGCATTCTGTGAACAAACTCATTGGTGTGTGACCTCCTCAGAGTCTGTCTTGCTGCTGTGTTCATTCAGGTGGTGCCCAGTTCACAGTGCACATGAGATGACCCCTATTTAGCCACGGTGCACTGCATTCCACGCAAGCGGCCGAGACGGCATTACCAGCTGTGCACAGTGCCCCCAGTGCTTTAGCATAGCTCTGGACCTTGTTAAGTCCAGACCTTGTTTAGGTGACCCAAATGCCTACTTGGGTCCCTGGTTCCGCCTCTGCTCTTCTCATTCTAGACTAAAGAAAATAATAGCAAACCTCTCCTGGACATTCAGATCAGTGAAACAGCCTGGAACCAATTCTAGACAAAGTAACTTCGAAGACTGCACGTGACCTTTGGTGTTGTCAGAAGCACGGGTACTAGGGGAGGCCCGAGGGTCATTCAGAGGCAGAAGCTGGGGGTGTTGTGTTGTATATTCCAACATGCTAAGCGCTAAACTCTGCATAAGGCTATGTCTAAGCACAGAGTCCCAAGATGGGGGGACTCGGATCTTCTGATGGGTCACTTCCCAGGTTCTGCCCTGACCTGCTACAAAGTCTTTGTTGCTTATGGTGATGAGGGCTTCCTCAGTCCCTGCCCAAATGGAGTCCCTCTGTCACCCTTGGGCAATTCACAGTCACTAGTCACATAGAGACCATCAAGCAATAGCAAGGCTCTAAAAGATTGGGATTCTTTATTGACTGCTGGGACTCTTCTAAACTGATACTAACAAGGAGGAGTTTGGAAGGAACCTGGGGGCACGGGTGGAAACGGACAGGACAGTGAGGTCTAGAATAATGTCCTTTGTCGGAACGTCCAGCTCCTGCTAACCCAGGCCCCTGCAGAGTCAACAAGCCATGCAAAGTAGTGTAGTGCTCTATTGATCTACGATTCTAGGCCCGGGTGTGATCAGGGTACTGAAAACCACTGTGATAACAGCATGCGGCCCAGGCTGGGTTCCACCCTGCAGAAATGGGCTCCAGAGCAGATCCCAGTGCATGCCAATCAGACATTTCTTGGTGTCCCATGTCCACCTGCTCGACAAGACCTGGGAGGGACTTTTGCTTCCCTGGTTGTCCTTAAAATGCTCTCCCGAACCACTCGGCCCCATAAGCCTTGGAAGGTCCTCACTGCCACCTGAACTGGAGTCTCTTTGCTAGAGTCTTTGCTTCCAGGGAAGGGGTAATACTCGCTTGCCCTGTCTGCCCCAAGCATCCCCATCCCAGAATCAAAATCTTCTCCTTGCTTCCTAAGAGAATGCAGCTGCTCCCTGAGGTCCTGGATGCAGGAAGACCAGCATAGGACCTACAGATCCGTGAGAAGGATGCCCAGCACTCACTTGCTGATGGGCCTTGAGAGAGATGGTTTTCAGAAGTGAGTAAGATCTAGTTGGTCTCATTCTTATCCCTAACACCACACCCCCCCCATACTAGCTATTTTCCGTTGCCTCTGAAATGGAGGCATGCTTGCCCAAGGCTGGTACCAGCACCAGGTCATTTGTGAGCTAGCAGGTATGGCGCATCAGGGTTGGTGCACCCTAGTCCCTGCATTACATTATCTAACAGACAGGACTGTCATGTTGCTCAGAGACCCAGCTCCTCCTAAGTACTGTTTCCCACATGAGCGCCATTCCAAGATTTCAAGGGTGACCATGTCTCAGAAACTGCTCTTCTATCTGCGGATGGGAGTGGAGGGTTGTGAGGCCAAGGGCTTGGCAGCCTCACCTCGGTGGCACTGTCTTTCACTGTCACTGGTTAAATGAACACAGAGACACTTTCCTGCAGGCTAATGTCTGGAAGGAATCGAGACCTGTGTGATGTGGGAACTGAAGGAATTCTCAATCTGTCCTTTGTGGTCCTCTGTGCAGAATGCCTGCCCGGGAAGATTCAGCAGAGTTCTCTAACTCGGGGTTGGCAGACTTTCACTGCAGCGGGGCGGGTAGGAGACATTTCCAGCTTTCTACCACAACTGTTAAAGCTGCCACAGATAAGGCCAAGGAAACTGGCACTGCTGTGTTCTAACAAAACTTTATTTACAAAGTCCGGTTGGGGGCCTGATTAGACCAGCTAACCCTCTCACCATGGTAGATGGGCAGCAAGAGCTTGGGGGAGTTAATGTGTTGAAGACAGGCGAGGAGAGAAACCTCTACTTGTGCAGATCTTGGTTTTAACTCTGTTTACACAGGCCCACGTCCTGTGTGTGCCTACCACAGGGTCAATGCAACAAGACCCTCCCTGCCTCTAACTCCCCTCCCCCAGCTTTGAGAACTCCCAGGCGCATTCAAACTCTCTGCTTAATGGAGAGCAGAGGTTTTGTACCTTTGAGGATGCGTTTTCCCTTCCCCCCCTCCCCTCCCACTCCGCATCCAGGGCCCTTCCCCTCCATCCCAACTTTGCGGGACACACAATTTGTAATCTCCTTAAAACCAAAGAAGCGAGGTTTCTGATTCATGTAGATTAAAATCAGCTGCAACCTATTAATGGCCCAGAGCCCAGGACAGATTTTAGGAAACAAAAACACTGGACCAAATTAGACTGAACCAGCCCCTGTCTCCAGGGGAGGGAGGCGGGGTGCAAGGCTGGGGGTGGAGGGAGTGGCCATGTGGTTTTAATTAATTTGGATTCTCTTCCTAAAGCTAATTCACCCAACACAAAGCATGTGTATAGCCCCATGGCAGCCTCCAGCCTCAGAGCCCTGTTCTCCCTGGTAGAAGGGCCTGGTCTTGTCGGGGAGCTGGGGCTGGTTGTGTCTGTAATTAACAGGTTTCAAAGTAGTTATTTTGGAAAAGAGAATTTCAGTGGCGTGTTAAAACCCTTTCATTAGCCATCCGCTGGTGTCTCAAGGCCTTCAGCAAGGCCCTTGTCACTTAAGGCTTCAGAGAGCTTCGAGTTCCCAGGGTCCTCTTCGAGAACATGGAGGCTTTTGCCATGGTTTTCGTGGGGCTGGTGGATGTCATGGTTTTCATTATGTCGTTTGGTTACTAGGATCATAAAAATGTTTCTCCCTTCCTAGAGTGTACCTGTGCTCACTAAAAAGGCCTCATCTATCCCTGTCATGGGAAAGGGGTCATAAAACCGTGACAGACGGTGCCAACATCCTCTCTGGGGAAACTGAGGCCATGGGAGTCCTCATCTGAAGCAGGTCTGGAGTCCTGAACCCACTGAGACTCCCCGGCGAATATTGTTTTTCTGCTAACCTGGAGCTTTGAGATCCTTCTGTGTGGGAGGAAATGCCGAATCCAGAGGCAGTTTTGACTCAAATGCTGAACTGGACAGGGGAACAATCCAGATCTAAAAGCCCAGAAAGGAGCGGCCCTCTGGTGCTGGAGCCTTTACTTGGCACAGGGAGCCCCAAGCAATAGGGAGGAGAAAAGTGGACAGCAAAGAGGTGATGTCTTCTGGCTTCAGGTAAAAGGCTTTTTCTGCCACCCAGTCAAAGACTCACCTGAGGAGCGGCCACAGGGACTTCTATTAAGGTGGCATCACTGGATAAATTGGCATCAGTCCTAATCTAACTTCCGACTTTCTTCCAGAACCTTCTTTGGAGACTGTGAAAAATACTCTGGGGAAACCGCTGTTAAATAATGCTGCTGTGTCCCAGAGCAGCTGGACTAACTCCCAGGGAGACACGTGTAAGAAGAGCTAGTCCCAACAAACTGTGAAGGTGTGTTCAGAGAGTTAGACAACATCAGGGCTCGAAGGGGAGTTACAGTTGAGTTGGGCTTTCCTAGTATGAACAGGGAAACTGAGGCATGCGCAGAACCACACGACTGGCACGGGTATCCTACGCACAGTTCGCGACCCTTGATGCAGGCAGGATTGACTTATCCTACATCATTCCTCACCAGGGTCAACGATTCCTCTTTGGCTTGGGATTCTCATTGATTCATTCAGGATTTACTGCCCTTTCTCCGCCTCTAGGAATTGCTAACCTCGCTCCTTTGAAGTTATTAAAAGGAGAAGGAGATTAGTTTCTGCGGTGCACATTAAAGAGGAAAGAGACCCCTCCACTCCTCAGTCCAGACTTCAGGAAAGCTAGGCATCTTGGGAAAACAGTTATTTCTGGTTGTGCCTTTCAGAGTAGAGTATGGGGGGGGGGGGTACCATTATCGTAGCCATGGGACTTAACCGATGCTTCTCCCGTTTGCATCGACCCCCTACTCCCAGCAGTCATTGGGGCAGCATGGCTCAAAGGATTCTAGAAAGTGGTGGAAATTCTTTGGATGCAAGTTTGAGTGAGGCCGGGTGGGAACCTGGGGCTGCCGAAGGCAAGCGCAACACCCTCCGTCTGCTTCGCATCACCCTCCTCCCACGCTCGCTTGTCAGTCCTCCGCTCTTGTTTACCTCTATGCGAATAGTTCCCTGATTATAAATCAGAGGACTTGGCACTGAGTTTTGGATTATCTGCGATCTTTAACTTTCCCAGGGCAGAAGAAATTTAAGCCGCAAATCTCTTTGTTTCTCGTGGTGCAGGATCCAAATCACGGAAGTGCTGGACTATATAGAATGAGCCACGTCTAACCCCTGCCTCCACCCCTGCACTGGAGGCCGTTGGTCATGTATGTCTTCCTTCACCCATTTAACAAGTATCCAGTGAGCAGCCATGTGGCCATAGACTCCATTCTAGATGCTGGACATACAGGTTTAAAAAAAAAAATAAAAGACTCCTTTCTTCATTACCCAGTTTATTGCAGGTGACAGACGTAACCAGACAAGCATACGGCCATACCTCAAAACCATGGGGAACTGATTCCAGGACACACACAGCTATCGGAACTCACACATGGCAGCACAGTGCTCACGCTGAAGCTGTGTATCAGCTGTCACAACCTTGTGCCACCTTGTCATTATTTGTGTGCCGAACACAATGCAAGCACTGTACAAACAGCGGTTCTACCATACTCTAGAGAATAAAGACAAGGAGAGGGACCTGTGCCCGTTCGTTAGGGATGTAACTCTTTTACTGAGTATTTTCCATCCACAGTTGGTTGGCTCTGTGGATTTGTGACCTGCAGATAGGGAGAATGTTTTATGTTAGTGGTAAGTGTCTTGGTAAATTAACACAGACTGAGAGTCAGTGGCACTCACTGCCTGCACACAGTGGGACCTCACAGACCCCTCTGAAGAGGTCTAGCCTGCGAGTGGGAACCAGGTGAAGAGCGTGAGCCAGCTCTAGAGCAGGAAGGACTTTCCAGTCAGAAGGGAAGAACCAGTGTAAAAGCCTGGGCCTGCATAAGTTTGGCGTGTTTGCTGAACATCAAGGAACTGGAGCAGAATGAAGGGCGGGGCGGCAGCGGTGCACAGGTCAGAGCAGAGGGCAGGACTGTGGAAACAGTGACTTCAGGTTTGATCTCACCCACATCCCCGAAGGCCTTGGAGCAGAGCTTCTGAAGCAGGGATGAGCACTGAAGGTCATCGTGGAAGGTCACGGACTAGTAAAGCAGAATTGGGTTTGACCTCTGGTTTGGGTTCAACGTTTCATTCCGCATGGCACATGGCGCGTGGTACTTCTCCATCGTGGGCAGCGTCTCAGTGGAAGCCTTAGAGGAGGCTCCACATTTTGATGGGCCTCAGAGCTCACTACCTCGCTACCAATTAGCTGATTAGTAGTAAGCCTGGAAGATGGAAATGCTGCTGCTTAAACAGTAGGGGTGGGAACGGGTGAGTCACGAAACCCTTAGCCAACAAGGCCGTGGCCAGCTCTGGGGCAGGTCACATCCCCCATCTGAGTTGTTTGGCCTCCACCACAGCCTCCAGCACAAACACAGGCCCACCTTTTAGGATCTGGCTCTATTTTCTGGCCGACTGCATGTTGTCTTGTCAGTTTCCTTCCTAGGCCTTTCCCTTTGCACAATGCCAGGCACTTCACGCGAGAAGAGATGGGAAAAGGGAAGGTGTGTATTTGGAGCTCAGCCAGGCGAGACTGGCTCAGCTTGTCAGTTCGTTAGCTTTTGGGTTGACTGAGCCACATAGAACTCCACTGGCCAATACAATAACCATTAACTGTGTGTAACTATCCTTAAATCAAGAAGAAATAAGGTTTAAAAATTGGCTCCTTGGGCTCACTCACCAGACACCTGGTGGTTACACAGGGTTAGCGGCTCTTTGACGGGACACTGAAGACACAGAACTCATCCCTCAAGGTAAGAACTTGGGTTGAACAGTTTCACTTCTTCACAAAGCACGTAATTCTACAGGCACTGAACAAGGTAACACAAAGTAGAATATGTGCCAGGAAACGGTAGCCTCTGAGGCTTCTGCGACCCTCCTTATGTGACCCTGTGACCACGAACTGTGGCAAGTCACTCGCTCGCCCTGAACCTCTGTGCTCTGACGTGTGAAATGGGGCTAAGAGGCACTCAGGATGCATGCCCCACGGTATAACACGATCCTTATTTTTCTTAGTAATCCCAGACCCTTGAGAACCCGCCCTGTCAGCCCTCCGCTGACTGATCCAAGCCAGAATTCGGAAGCCCGGGTCCTGCTTTTCTTAGTGGAAAGGTTAACATAGTTTGGTTCAATAAAGGAGTCTGGAGATTTCAGTCACTGCAGAGGGCCTGACCGTGGTTGGTAGCATGAAGTCCTAATGAAACAAATAGACGATTCTGATCACAAAAATATGTCTCTTGATGTCAAGCGTGATGGCAAAAGACTATGAATCAAGCTACTCGGGGAGCTGAGGCAGGAGGAATGAACGTTCAAGGCCTGTTGGAGAAACTTAGTGAGACCTTGTCTCAAAATAAACAAATAAATAAAACACCAAAAGGGCTGGGACTGCAGTTTGGTAGTAGAGCAGTTGCCAAGATGCACAAGGCCCTGGGTTTGGTTCCCAGCACTGCAAAGACAATAAAAATCAGCTGTTCAGCCTCTCACGATGCTCTGAAAGAAGCCAGGGCTGCAGATGTGGGACAGCTGGTAAAAGGTTGGCAGCACGTGCATGAGGATCTAAGTTCGATCCCTGTATCACAAGTAAAAGCAGCAGTGTGTGCCAGCACAGGGAGGTGAAAACCAATAGATCTCTCATTTTGCTGGCTGACCAAGCCGGTTCTTCTTTGTGAATTCCAGATCTACAGGAGACCCAAGAAAAGACTCAGAAAACCAAGGTGGATAGCATTGGAGGAACAAAGAAAGCCTGAGAGCTTAACCTTCATTTATCGTATGGGTGCACACACATACACACACACACACACACACACACACACACACACACACACACACACCAAAACTAAAAAACAACACAACCCCTGAAATCCCACCTCTTGCTCCCTTGGGGGAGCACCATTCTAGAAGGAGGCTCTCAAACAGCCCTCTGATATCTGTAGCGATCATCTTCCTTTTCACATTGGATTTTTGTCGTGAGAGCTCTTTTGATGACAGGATCTGGGGGCAGCAGTTAGGGTTTGCCTGGGGCTGGGTGGCAGTCATTTTCTGAGCAAGATGATGTGTGGCCTAAGAGTTGGTGCTGAAATTCTCCCACCTGCTTCATGCAGGTCAGGGGAGACTTGCTTCCAGCTCCCAGCTGCCTTCCAGAATTGTTCCATGGGGATCCCATCTCCCCTGCTTGTTTTCTTTCATTCCCGATAAGAAAGACAAGGGGAAAGAAAGAGAGGCCAAGTCTACCATTCTCACACTCCCTGAAACAAAATTTCACACAGTGGGTGACTTGCTTGGGTTTTCTAAGGAGCGGGTAGCAGAGAGCCTGTCCGGTTGTTACAGTCTCTGCCCTGGAGTGCCATGGCTGGGCCCAGGGAAGCAAATGCAGCTGGGGTCTTGTGGAAAGCTCAGAGAGCACCCCAACTCACCCAGTCCAATGAACCTTTCTAAATCTCTCCTTTCAAACTTTCTCAGTACAGCACCAGAGTTCTAGCTGTTTAGAGAAAACCTTGAAGTCATCCTTGATCACTGTCGTCTCCAGTCTTCCCGACTTTCAAGCTTCCATTAAGTCCTGTTGGCTCCATTGTCAAAATATACCCAGAATCCAGCCAGTTCTCATAGGCCCACTGACACATGCTGGTCTCAGCCACCTTAGTTGGCATGTCCTGGCCTCAGCCGCCCTAGTTAGTCAAAGCCACCCTAGTTAGTCAAAGCCACCCTAGTTAGTCTAAGCCACCCTAGTTAGTCTAAACCACCCTAGTTAGTCTAAACCACCCTAGTTAGTCTAAGCCACCCTAGCTGGTCTCTGTCACCCTAGTTGGTCTCTGCCACTCTAGTTGACTGCTGCAGAAGCCTCTTCCGGTTTCCCTCCTCCTGTTGCTCTAAAATGTGTTCTCAGCATAGCAGGCTGGTTATTCCCTGCCTCCCTCAAACTCTTCCAGACAGGCTCAAAAACACTCCCATTGTATCCGGAGTAAAAGCTGGTTTCTACCATGGCCACCAAGACACTAAACCATTCGCCACTGTCAATGTTCAGACCTCTCCCTGGCCTCGGTGATTCCACTCTGGTTCCATTGGCCTCCTTGCTTCCTTCAGACAGCACCAGATACAAGTCCACCCTAGACGATTGGCTGCAACTGCTCCCTCTGGCTAGCTTCCTCACCTCGCTGTGTCTTCACTCAAATTCCTCTTCTTTAGTGAGGCTGACAGGGCCCTGGCCACCCGTGTTAACCTCAATAACTACCCACAAGGCCTTGCCTTTCCCTGTCTTCATTATTCAATTTTCTCTCTTGTAACTTCCTAACACGGTACAGAACTTGCTTGTTTGTGATGTCTTTTGCTTCTGTGTCGACTCTGGAAGGGCAGTGACCTTGTTTGGGCTCTTTAGTTCCCTGCTCACTCTCCAGTGCCCACAGATGCTTCTCTCACAGCTGCTTTTCTTTGCCCATTAGTGACCCAACTCTTGGAGACCCTGAATGCCCAGGGAGCCTGCCCTGAGATGATGCAATCCCAGCTATTGCCATGCAAAAACCAAATGAAAACAAAACACCGCAATAAAACCAGTAGGGTAAAGGGAAGAGTTAAAACTCACAAAGGGAGGTCCAGATAGCTCTCTATGTCTCATAGTGGTTAATACTCTACATTGTGGCTACAGAAACCTGAGTTTGAATCAGAGGCATGGCATTGTGGGAACAATGGCACAGTCAGGGAGTTTCCCTTCTTTGGGGCTGGAGAGATGCTTAGGCAGTTAGGAGCACATAGTGCTGTGACAGAGGATCTGGCAGCAACTTAGAACAGCCACCTGTAACTCCAGTTTCAGGAGATAGGATGCCCTCTCCTGGTCTCCTGTACTCATATGGCACACATAAAAGTCACACACACACACACACAGACACACACACACACACACACACACAAATTTTAAAAAAAAAATCTTTGAAGGCTCACAAAGGAGTCTTCAGTAACCTGCTATTAAGCTAGACATTAAAGAGATTTTCCAAACATGTACAATGCTGTCATTCTTTCTCACCACGCTTTGTTTTGTTTTAGTAAGTGTAAGCAGTGATTTTTACAATAAGTGGTTATTTTTAATTCAAAAGAAACAGGGCCTAAGTCCGGGCTTGCAGAGGGAGGGGGTAAGCGAATGAGAAGTTGTCTAAACGATGGCACAGCTATCAACAATAGGAAATAATAAGTCAGCAAACAGCAAAGCCTTTAAAGACAGAGCAGCTTCTTTAGGCTCGCTCTCTCTAACCATTGCATTGTGTTCTCAGGTTTTGTTGAAGACCCCAAAGGCTTTGTTTAGCGGATTGTTCTAGTGGGTAAATCTTGGCGTGGCAGGCTCTGGATTCTCATCAGCGAGAACTCACGCTTGTGTGTGCTCACCTAGAATCAGTCCGTGTCACAAATAAGAGGTGACAGGAGTAACGGGGTGCAGTTCAGAGGTGGGGCCATTAAAGGGCTCACCCTGAAAGCCCCTCACTGTGATTTGAGTACACTGGAAAAACCCACGGTGAAAAACCAAGACCTGCCGTCCACAGTCAGCAACTGCCCAGGCTGCGAGCCAGCTGTCTCAGGGCAGAGGCAGAGCCACCTAACCCAGTGGTCCTCAACCTTCCTGATACAGGGACCCTTTGAGTCCTCATGTTGTGGTGACTCCCAACTTCATAACTGGCATGTCGCTACTGCTATGAATCGTCATGTAAATATCCAATATGGGACGTGGAGGAGTCACGACCCACAGGTTGAGAACCACTGCTCAAACCCCTGTACAACTCTCTGGTAGCTACAACCTTCTGAGACCCTGACTCACCCGAGACATACTTGGTCTCAGCAACTATAGGAAATAACCAAGGAGTACTGTTGCTTTACTCTAATGGGCTGGTGTGTGTGTGGGAGGGGCGGGTATTTTCTTACACAACAATAAATAATTAAATGATTTTTATTATATTATAAATTAAGAAATAAAATAATGTTAGGGCATTTGTATTTATTCATTTAAATGAATAAATTTAATACTTAGTTCATTTGTTTAAAATTAATTTATTTAAAAATTAAAATAACCTTTCATTGCAAAAACAACTGCTTACTGAAACAAAGCAAAACTCGGGGAGAAGAGTGGCAGCGTTGTAGTTTTTTTTTGCAAATCTAATGTCCGTCTTAATAGAAGACAGCTGGGCTCTCGTATCTACTTCTGCAGCCGATCAGCGGTCCTAGTGTTGTTTTGGTTGCGGCCTGTGAAGGAAACACAGCCTCCCTCCCCAGACACATCGCTGCAGAAGGGAGGGTTCCTTTAATGGCCTTCCCAGAGAATTAAAGATCTTTCTTAACATGATTCTGAACGCGATGAATGGCAGTTTACCGAAGGTTTTTTTTGCAGTGTGCAATCTGAAACCGAGTCAGTGAACTCTGTGTACCCGAGGATGTTAAAGCCACTGGGTCCAGCTTGTACTTTGAATAGGTCTTTGGGGGTATGCCTGGGTCATTTGGAAAATATTGCTTCATTAAACTATGCAGATCTTCTCAGTTTGATATATTCTGTGAAGAAAACTAAAACTTCGTGTCTGTTAATGACACCATTGGCTTAAAGCAGAAAGTTCTGTGAGTGTGGTGGTGTGGGGCAAGTGTCAAGCTCCCTGTGGCACATAGAAGTTTCCAGAAATCCTGCTCAAAGCAAACGATATGTTTGCGTCATACGCTGTCAATTATCTTTGTATGGCAACCTCAGGTGGTTGTTTTGCTGCATTTTTTGTTTTGTTTTTCACTTTTCATTCTCCAGAAATGTCTACCAAACAGCCTGCTCTGACTGTGGTCCTTTGTCTTCTGTGGAAGTGGCTCATTCCACTCACAACCCTCAAGGCACTTCTCCAAGACAGTCAGTTCACAGCAAGACGCGCTAGCGAGGCTCCACACCTCCATCTCTGCTCACTGTACAGAATAGTAAACAAGGGAACCGTGGGCAAGCCTGTATACACTGCTTCATGTCAAACATTCTGGAGTGAAGTTGGCCTCCACCCACCTACCCCAAAAGTCTGTAGCAATGAAGACAGCTGTGACGGCCAGAGTAATCTGGCCCCCGCAATTTTAACCAAATGTCAACATGGTAAGAAAGGAAATAGCATCTTGCTTTATTATGAAAATATGTGTAGCCTTACAGACACCCCGTAGGGTCTCATGGATTGCCAAGGTCCCTCGGACTCACTGTGAGAGCCACAGCTTGCAGAAACGTGTGTCATTATATTAATGTGTCCTATTTCAGGGTGACTCTGCTATGTGCTAAGGCATGCATGTGCCAAGCTTTTGCGCACCTCTCCTATAAGCTAGAAAATGTACCACTGAAAAATAGCATATTCTAATGGTTTGATTAGATATGAAACGGGCTCTTTATTTAGGGTCAGTTAGGGCAATCCTCATGCTTTTGTTTGCCCCACTTGTGAGTCTCTGAGAAATCCCTCAGATGATCAGTGCTACATTGAATATTTATAGCAGACAAGGATGCTAATCCCTGCGCTCTTCCTCTGTAGCATTGCTGCTCCCTTCATCTGAAGTGCAGTGACGCTCTGCGGATGCAGAAAAGACCACATTTCGGATCAGTAAGTTCCCTTCTTGCTCCAGGCCAGAGGTTCTCATGCCAGCATTACCCACAAGGTATATCTGGAGAGAAGCAGGCCCACGGGCCATGTGTGCAAGGGCTGGTGCTCACCTTTTCCACGGTGCCTGCAGAGAGCAGAGAGGGGCTGCTTCTTCCTTCTTGCTCAGTTTAGTTGCCAGACATGCAGAATAGGCTTGAACCGTATACCTGACTGGGCCCTGCTCTATGGTTAGTGACACTGTGTGGCTCTTCCGTCTGAGAGCAGGCCCAGGTCTGCAGGCAGGAGCAGCAGGCAGCTGTCTTGAGCCCTGGGAACTGGAGACCTTTACACATCTATTTGCCTGGTTGTGGGCAGGAGGAAATGACCAAAACCTTCAAACAGGAGGCCAAAGCAGGGAAACAAAGGGGAGGCCTTAAAGTGACCTGTGACTTTGGGTCATATGAGCACCCACAGACCTCCTCCATCCCCTTCAGTCCTTTCAGGTCCCTAATAACCAGTCTTATCTTCCGGGTCAGCAGGATGGGGCTGATGGGAGATGAGCAGAAACTTTATCAGATGAAGGCAGAAACAGGTGTTTGAGATGCCCTTCCCATTAGAAGCCAGTGAGTAAGATGAGAAGTGGGGCCGAGGCCAGCTACCCAGACTGTGTCCCCCCCCCTTTTTTTCTTCTTTCCTCTTTTTCTGCTTGGGAACCCTGTGAGATCACTAGAAACCAGTTGCCAAAGCAGACCACGAGAAGACTTAAGGATCCAGGGAAAGAGACTACATAGTTACCTTCTGCACTAACAGCCCAGGAACCATCAGCATCCAGAGCCATCCAGAACCTTCCATGGCATGCTACCACCCTGTGGTATGCTGGAACCATGGGTTTGCACACACCTTGTCCCAGCTTCATAGTTGGGACAAATCACAGTGACGTGGTAGCTTGAAGTGACACAGATATTGGCAAGCTGCAAATCAGACTCCCTTGCTGATGGTCATGCGTTTACCAACCCATCAGTGCCTCCACCGGAGCAATTATCTATCCTTCCTGATACAATTCTCAGGGGGATTACGTCGGAATTCTGGAGAGATGAGATGGGGTGGGAGTGTTGTTTAACGTGTAGGTTTCTGGCCATCCTGAGCCAAGGGGGTTCTGTTTCTCTGGAGGCCGAGCCTGTCGGAAGGCTCCTTTAGCAAACCCCTAAGGCTATTAATAAATTCAATAAAATTTGAGACTTGAGGCTTAGGGAGTGGGAGAGGAGAGTGGGTGTGCATCTGGCTCTTGGCATCTGGAATAAACAGCTGGCGTCAGTCCCAGTTGGCTTGAGAACCGGCAGCTGTTTTACCTCGAGATATAACTTCATGACAGGAAAAAGAGGTGGGAATTCTGGGGTTCCAGCTACTCACTGACAACACAATTGGCCCTGCCTTGGATCTCAGGATGTCTCCACTTTGCAGCCTTGAGATTTTTGACCCAACACAAGCACATGCCCAGATAGATATATGGCCCATCAAGAAGGAAGTCCTCATGGTTCCACCCAGCAGTGTGGCCAGTGTAGCATAGGGAGCCCTCAGGCAGACTGATACTAGACTGCTTAGGACAGTGTTTCTTTCAGAAGTGTAGGGGCAGAATCAAGAACTTTCAAACCAGGAGTGCTTTGCAAGGCAAAGACCTGTTGACTACCTCCCATTGAGCCCGAAAGAGAAGGTACCTTAAGGCAGGGCACACACACACACACACACACACACACACACACACACACACACACACACTAAAGAGTGTTTAAAAAAGAAAAGGAGAAGAAACAAATCTTCCCCTGCAAGTCTGCAGGGAGCCCAGCTCTGTCTGCTTTGGACTGGCTGTGCATCTGACTGAGTGGGCAGCTCAGATTCATTTTTTTTTTCTGAAAGCTTGACTGTGTTTCCAAACAGTCTTGGGAGGTAGATGGCGATGAAAGAAACAAAGACAGAGCTGGCACATGGACGAGCTGGGGCTTGGACCCCCAACTTCTGCGGCTGAAAGGTATTGCTTCCTTCCCAAGCACAATGCAGGATTTCTCCTGCATGCACTGGGTGTCCAGGAGAGCCCTTGCTAGGCCACCGACACCAATCACTGGACATAGGAGCTCAAATGAATTCTTAGACTATCAGAGCCGCCCGCATCCAATGCAAATCCAGAAACATAGTCCAAAACCACATGTAAAACTTGTGGGGCTGTAGGATATTAAATTGTAAACTATTAGATTACTGGCTATTAGATTATGTGCTGGAGTGGATAACTGAGAGTCAACCATGTTTGTGAGTACACTCTAGGCACGCCCTGGTTCAGGCATTTAAGCTCGCAATAGTTCATTATTGGGCCTGGTGTGTTTATCCTAACAATTCAGGGCTGTTATTAAACATGAAACTTCATCAAATAAGAGGCAGGCAAGGCCAAATGGCCCACTTGAGGAAAACAAGATGTGATTTCAAGTGTTTTTCAGTCTCTCTGTGTGCCCAGAAACTCTCCTTGACTACAGGAACTGTGTCTGCTTTGAAGTTATGGATTCAGGGCTTGAGGATATAGCTTTGGGGTATAACATTCGCCTAACATGGTCAAGGTCCTGAGTTTGATTCCTCGTACTATAACCACACAGAGAAGGAGAGAAAGCGAGAGAGAAATCACTCATTTAGCAAATATGTGGAAAGAACCAACTAGATCCCTATTAGGTCGCTTAGATCTGCATGGACAGAAAAAGGGAAGTTCACAGGCAAGCAGTCACCTGTGTTAGAGAAGAAAGGACAGAGAAACTTCCTCCACACAAACTTTAGGTCAAGGTTAGAGAACATTGAGAGTTCTGAGTAGGGTGTTGGAAAGGGAAGGGTCAGCAGCAGCTGGCGACCACGGCACCCTCCACCTGGGTGAGATCATCCAGGATGGCAAGTAAGAGCAAGGATGAAACCGAGCTCCTCCCTGGATCACCCAGGGCCCCCAGGATACACTTGAGGCCTGTCTCCTGCCTTCCCATAAACCAGGGTGGCAATCTGAGCAGTCTCTAACTCCAAACCCACTGCTTCTCAGTGCTTCTGAGCGGGGAATGCTAAGAGCAACACAGCCAGTCCACATTTCTTGAGAAGTCCAATAAAGCAGAGGCAACAGGAAGTCCGGAGTCTCAGGCAACCTGAGGTGTAAGACAGTTTTCTTGGGTGGGAAAACATTTTGGGTTGGGGATTGATACCCTTCCCTTCCTGCTTCCTTACGTTGATCTCACCGTGGCTTCTCTCTACAAACCGTTCCAACTGGCTCCTTTGGCAGCAAAAAGGCCTGCCCTGACAGTTAATGTTAGCCAACCTTTATTGAACACTTAGTATATGCAGGTCCCAAACCAGGCACCTTACATGGGGGTGCCTCATGGGGACCTCATGCACTCTCTGAGGTTGGTCCCCTACTGCTCACACTCCATGGGGGAGGGCATCCTGTGAGTCAGCTGATCAGGGCTAGGCTGGGATTTAAACAAGGTCCTCCCGGCCCACCCATGGAGCATAAGGGAAATAATTCGGAGATTCCCCACTTTTGGGTTTACTATTTTAAAAGCGCAAAATGAATCCTAATATTCTGGTTCTTTGAGGTGGTTCTTAGCCTGGCTGGGTCGAGCCCTGCTCTGAGGTTGGGTAGCCTAGGTCACGTATATGGTTACCGATTTCAAACAAGGAGGGAGTTATGTAATGGGTCAGCTCCTGCCCCCTGAGAGAAAACAAAGCAAAAAAGCAAAACCCAATTTTCCAAAACGGAGTTGAAGTCATAGTCTCTTCAGGCCAAACCTCTCAGGCGGTCTCAAGGGGAGAAGAGAAGAACATGGAAGACTCCTCTAGCATTTCTGAGACGTGCGGAGCAGAGCTTTTGTGAGCTCTGTAATCCTCCCTGTAGCTCAGAGGCCTGGCCACCGTCTGTAAAACCACCCAGAGCCATGTGACTTGCTGAGCGTACCAGCGCGCGCAAATGGAAGACAGTAATTATCTCCAATTCCAGTTAGGAAAGCTGAACCCTGCCTCTTTCGTGCCTCTAACAATTATTGAAGTGCCTTTTGAAGCACTGGATAGAAGAGAAAAAGCAAAACAAACCAGAGCCAATTAGAGCCTGGGATTTGAGGGTGGCTCCGAATGGTGCGGTGGGACTTGGGAGGAACTGTGGGAGAGGGTCAGAGGTCACCTCAAAGCTCCAGCTGCCAGCCAACTTGGCCTGTGCCAAAAGAGCCATTACTTTGCCTTTAGAATCAAGGCCCTCACCCTGGCTGGGGAATGTTTTGCAGGAACAGCCTCTGCAGGGCTGTTGAAGAAGGCTCCCTGATTAGATAAGGCCTGGAATGTGTTTGATGTTGTGCAAAACAGTCTCTGACAGCTTTCCTAACTCCAAGCCAGCCAAGGCTTTTCCTCAGCAGAAACCCAGCTCAAGAAACTGAATCACGGAGGTCTGTCATATAGGGGGTGTACCTGGAGAAATCTGGGAAAGTATAGCCACTCAGAGTCAAGGTCCTTGGGCTCTGGAGCTCTTCCGGAGGTTGGGAGGCAGCCTGAGAAACCATTGCTGGGTGTGGAAACCAGGACACACTAGGGCTTCAAATGGCCTTGCCGTGGGGAGGGATCTGAGGGCAAACCCTTCTTTCCAGGACTCAAGAACAGTCCCTTGTCACTCAAAGCTGTGACCCAAAGTGCAGACCGGTGAGTTGGGGTGTGGAAGATTGAAAGCCAGGTTAGAGAGGTCTTAGCTAGGATCTGGTCCTGAGACGGATTGCCTGGAAGGCATTTTGAGTTAATAAATTCAGAGTGCCTGTCAAGGCAAGGTGACGCCAACCAGGAAGTTCCAGGCTGAGTTTGGGTCAGGATCTGGTAAACAGTGGGCACCAAACAGTCCACAGAGAAACCACTCTGCCGAATGTCCCCATCTCCAACTGTGCAGAAGGGCTTTATTTGGTCCCTGACACGAGTGCCTCGCTCCCCTGCCTGCCACCTACTCATTTACTGTGCCTTCATGTCTGCCCACGACTGTAAGAAATGGTCCTTGACTAGAGAAAGAACAAGAAGAGACTTTTTTTGGAAACGTGATTATTTGGATCGTGTGAACACAACATTCTGGTGGCATCAAAAGCTGGCTCTGTCCAGCGTGGTGACGCACACCTTTAGCCTCAGTCAGTGCTTGGGAGGCACAGGCAGGTGGAGCTCTGTGAGTTCGAGGCCAGCCTGGTCCATATAGTAGGTTCTCGGCCAACCAAGGCTATATAGTGAATTCCTGTCTCAAAACTAAAATAAACAAAACAAAAACAACAATAAAAAAAAAAGTAGGCTGGTTCTGTGGTTGGGAGAGACGAGGTTCATTCATGCTGCACCTCCTGTTTGGATAACAGCTAAGATAGTCACAGCTTTTGTGCTTGTGGGTTGTTGCCTGGTGTCCTACATGGGAAGTGCTGTCTTTAGCCTTGTTGCAGAAGTGGGGTGGGGCGGTGGCAGGAAGAGGTTAACAAGCCTCACCAGGACACATGGTGTGAGGGGTCCACAGAGAGAGCAGCTGTCACGCCCCGGAAGGGACTTAGACATACCAAAGCTCTGAAATACACTTCAGCTTTAAAATTAAGCTTTTTAAGGCTCCCACAAAACAGCATTGAGAGATGACCAAAGCAGAGTAGAAAGAAAAACATACAGACCCTGTAAACCCTGCTTGGGGGCTCTCCTCAGTCCTCACAGGCGGTGTCAGGATAAAGCTAGAGGACTGAGGGATGCTCGGGGCTCTGGTTTGAAGGTTAAATGGGCCCACAGGCTAAAGGCTGGTTTTAAATAAAGAATTCCTAGCTGATCCAAGACACATGATTAGGGAAATGTTCTAGATTTTAGAACTGAGTTAACCGTGGAGATCATTCATCTTTTCCTACAAACTGTTCCGTGCGGTCCTTATTCCGGAGGAATTCAGACCCTGTCAGCCAGGCCACGCGGAAGGCCCTTCTTCCCTAAGTTCTAATGAGGACCAGACACTAGTCTTGGGGTGTTTCCAAGGTATGAGTGTAAAATCTAGGGCTGTCTTCAGCAGTGCAGGGCCCATCTACCAAGCACGAGACCCTGGGTTTGATCCCCCAGACACATGCGTGTGCGCATGTGCACACACACACATGCACACAACACACACACACAGAAAAAAGATGAGGATGACAAAGACAACAACAGTCAAGATGAAAGAGGAGGAGGAGGGTGTGTCTGTAGCTTTTTGGAACAAATCATGTACCAGGTGTGGAGGCACACACCTGTAATACCAGCACTTGGATACTGGGGCAGGAGGATTATGAGTTGACCACAGTGAGGTAGTGTCTGAAACATCCTTTCCCCAAGTTTCCTCTAAAGCAGGTTCCTAATACACACAGCAGAGTCCACCAGTTACTTAGCCTACTCTCTCCTAGGGGATCTTAGCTTTTCCCCTTGATGCCTGGGCTAGGCAGAGTAATGGCTTCCCAGTGCTGTTGACATCCTAATCCATATGTCACATGATGAGGAAGGAATCAAGGTAGGAGATGAAAGGAAGACTCCAGCTAGTTGACTCAAGACTACAGAGTCAATCCTGGATTGAGTAAGTGCTTCGTTAGCCTCAGAAACATTCATGTCAGAGTTAACACAAGCCGCAGCTGGCTAGGAGGCAGAAGGAGCCAGGCGCCAAGCACTATGGATGTCTTCTAGATGCTGGTGAAGGCAAGGCAATGGATTTCGCCCCTGAACCTCCAAGAAGAAGTGAGGCTATGACTGGCTTAATTGTAACCCCATGTCTGACTTTTGACCTCTCCCCCCACAAAGTGTTAAATAATAAATTTACATTGCCATAAGGTGCTATGTGGAAACTTACTAGAGCAGCAATGGGAAATCATATTACAGTATCATAGATTTCTATCCAAGGTCATGGGACAGCCTCCTGCACGTCCTCTGACCTGGGGCTTGAAGCCATGATAACTACTGTGGCATTTTCCTGGTGGTAGGTTGGAAGTCCTTGAGCTCTTCCCAGCCAAGACATACCTGAAGGTGAGCAGTTCAGCCCCTCAGGGACTCCCCAGCTGGGGCTTCTCCCTGGTGATTAATGTTCCCTGTCTGGGCAAGCATGTCAGGGCCTCTCTGCAGTGCAGTCCCCATACCCAGTGGCATTACAATGAGCTGGTCACAGTCACCCCCAAATACCAAACAGCGCTGGACAGCACAGGACCAGAGAGAATTTTCTCCCCTTCCTGGAAGCCAGCTTCTGTGGAGTCAGCAAGGCTGAAGTGTGACCGGCCAGTGTCAGTCTCTAAGAGGAGCCGTCCTTGGGTCTGACAAGCTATCTGATGGGGAATACTTGGGACTTGTGATTTCTCCCAATCCTGTCACTTCCGTCACATGAACTTCCAAGCTGATTAGAATCTAGAATTCCTGCAACTTTGGCTCACACTCTTAAGAGCTCGGTAACACTGGGAAAGTCATTTCGGACTGGGGATGCAGCTCGGTAACAGAGTACTTGCCTAGCAAGCATGAGGTCCAAGATTCAGTCCTCAGTACTGAGAGAGAAAGAACATGATCTACCTTCAGGTCTTGGTTTGCTCGCGTGTGCAGTGGGTAAATTCGCAAGTCATTATAACCAGGTATAGAGAAGGGTGTACGAAGTATTCAGTGATTTATGCGTTTGCTTTTACCGCTCTCGTTCTCTGTCCTTGATATTGGTTTGCTCACTGATTGGTTTGTTTGTAGCCCTAGCTAGACTCAAACTCATGGTCCTCCTGCTCATCCTCTGGAGTGCTGGGATAGCAAGCATGAGCCTTTACAGTCAGCTGCCGTCTTCACCCTTTTCTGTGTATCTCACGGCCGGTACTGGGGAAGTACTGTTGCCTACAGTGTGGTAGCCTGGGCACCTATGTCGCTTGGAAACTTTTTTCCCACGCACATCTCCTTCAGGAAATAAGCTCTGGTGTGCCACCACCAGATGAGTGATCGCTGGGAAGGCAAAGCCTGTGTTTAGAGTTATGCAAGGGCCGTGGAGTGAGGGCATTTGGTTTATGACTCACCCACTGGCACCCAGCTTGTCTCATCTCAGCAGCGGCAGGGTGCCTCACACGGGAAAACATTTGCCTCGTTTTAAACTCTCCGCAGGGGCAACCAAGAGCCCATGGCAGTTAGGCCTCTTGGCTTCTCAGGATTTAGCTCATGGGCCCCTAAGTGGTTAAGGACAAGAGGAAAGATGCCCTTACTGTCAACCAGGGTTGGCCCTGACTCCTTGTTACCCTGGTGTTGAACAGAGGCTGCTCACAACAGGCTGTCCCTTTAGGAGGAAGCAGCCAATGTTCCCCCAATAACCTTGGGCCTGGATCTGCCTGAGCAAGTGTCTCTTTCAGTGGCTGCTCAGGGTGCTTCAGTCATGACTCGTCCAAGAGGGAAGTTTCTGCGCAGATCAGAGCGCTCAGGAGAGAAGAGAGCCATGTCTGCCCAGAGTTCCAGCTACAAACCACAGAGTGAGCAACAGCAACAAAATTCGACACCCTCTCTGGTGCTGTTGGAACCGAGAGCAGAACCGAGTTTTGCGAGCTCTTAATTTGATTCCTATGGGAAAGGTTTGAATTATTTTATCAAATTCAAACCCCACCGGGGACCTCTGAGCTAACCTGCAGTCTAGGCAGTTTATTATTATATGTGGAGAGGTAGCAAGGAGAAAGGAACTGGGGTAGGGAGAGAGTTCCTTCCTTCTCTCTCTGCACTGGTTGACTGGGGCCACGGACACCGCTCAGCCCCCATCAGCTGCTCTTCCTGCAGGGGTCAGGGCCAGCCGGAGGGACCGCCTGCGTCTCTGCGGAACCTAACATCTGTCAAAGTGGAATGGGCTACACAGACACACCCGCCTTTGTGGGTTTGCTCTTCCTCGGTGCTGTGTGATTTAGACAAATTACATAACTCCCTGCACACAGGGAAGATGTCCTCTCACCCGCTGGAAAAGACACGGAGATGTACCTCATGGGCCCTGACAATGGGTAGTCGCTATTTTTATTATAAATTAAAAGACAGTGGAGTCAAAGATCGCAAACTTACAGAATCATTTAGATAAAAAGATAATTGTAAGAAATGAGAGAATGTAAGTTTAAATTTTTTAAAAACCTGAAAGTTAATTTGTTAATAATCACAATTGTTTCTAAACGGGGATTGTCAGGTTGTCTTTTCTCCTTTATACTCTTCTATATTTTCCAAATCCTCAATAAATAGGCGTTTCAATTTTACTTTTGTGTTAGTGTGTGTGTGTTTGGTTATGTAGGAGTGTGTGTTTGTGTGTCTTTGTGTATATGTGTGTGTGTATAGGTAAAAGTACGGATTCGCGTGTGTGGAAGCCAGAGGATGATGTCTGCTGTCTCTTCTATTGATGTCATTTTATTTTCTGATCAGTCTCTCGCTGACACGGAGCTTTCCTTTCGGCTGCACTGCGTGGCTTGAAGTTCTGGCATCTGCCTGTCTCTGCTCCATCGATGCTGCGGTTCTAAGTTGATGCCACCACACCTGGCACTTAAGTGGATGCCAGGGATGTAAACTCAGGTTCTCACAATAGCACAGCGGGCACTTATCAAAGCCAAACCTCCGGATACCCATGAGCTAACCTGCAGTCTAGGCAGTTTAGCTTCTTGGCCTCTTGGTGACTGAGCCGTCGCCCAAGACCAAATAGGTATTTTCATACATGAGCATTTAAAAACAGTTTTCTTAAGATTTTATCTTATTTTCAACTATGTGTGTCTGTGTGGCAACTGTGTGCATGTGGGCTCAGGTGCCTGCAGAGGCAGCAATTGGTATCGGATCCTCTGGAGGTGGAGTTACAGGAAGTCACAAGTTGCCTACTGGGAACCAAACTTAGGTTCTCTGCAAGCATAGTATGTGTTCCTAACTGCCGTACCATCTCTCCAACCCCTAAAAAACATTTTAATTCGTTAAGCCTTCTGTCTCAGAATGTTGGCTCCAGTCAGGTTTGTACTCAGCCATTGCAAACCAAAGTTGTCCAACCTGTTGCTAAAGTTGGAGAGGATAAAGGGTAGGTCATGGACGGGACACACCAGCAGCAATCTGCACAGACTTCCGCCGGCTTTGCGCTCCCAGGACGGAGTGTAAACCAAGTATTCTCCAGTCCATTGTAGCCTGGTAAAGTAGTTAAGGGCAAACTGCAGTCAGGGAGCTACCTTTGCATTTCCTCTTTTTTCCCTTTAGCTGCCAGAAAGCCTTGAGCAAATTTAATGCTCAATTACAATAGCAATTAACTCGGGTTTTTGGCATAATTATTTTCCTTTCCTCCTCTATGATTTAAATTTCTCTTTCTTATTCAACCAACTTATTGTACATATGTCTTTTATTGTAAACTGTCTCAAATACACTTTGAAAATTGCATGTAAATCAAAAAGAATAAACAAAATAAATGGGGTTTTACCTGATTTCTTATAGGAGCTCATGTCTGGTCTGTTAAAAACCCCTCTGACTGAACACCTTGACCAGCAAGTAGAGGGAGGAGGCATGATGCGCCTCTAGAAGAAAACCTCAGAGAGAAAGTCTTGTACTTGGTAAGAAAAAATAGAAATTAACTATAAATATTTTCAGAGTCTAAAGATTTTTTTGGTAAACAAGGCACACTTACCCAGTGAACATACCTCTCCCTTCAGGTTTTCTCAATCTTTATTTTCCACTTCAGCTTGGTTTTTGCAGTCTGTTGATGTCAGATCTCTGAGCCTACTATCATTTCTTAACTTCTGTCCCTTGCCTTTAGACTTCTTTTTATGCAACTTTTAATGATTCATTGTGTGACGATTCAAGGCTGGTTTAAAAAGAAAAATATTTTCCAAGTGGTGGTGGCACACAACTTAATCCCAGCACTTGGGCGGCCGAGACAGGGATCTCTATGAGTTTGAGGCCAACCTTGTCTACAGAGCTCATTCCAGGATTTGAAAAAACAAAAAAACAAAAGAACTTTCATTTAAAAAACATTCTAAAAATGCTTCTGTTTTTTAACCCGCACTTAAATCTAGTTTAGCCGGGTATAACACTCTAAATTAGCAGTTGTGTTTCCTTAAATCTTTGAAGATACTTTTCCACTCCTCTGGAACTTACTGTAAATGTTCCCTATTACAGTTTTCAAACTAAGTAACTTCTCTGACTACTTTCTGGGCTGTGTGTGTGTGTGTGTGTGTGTGTGTGTGTGTGTGTGTGAGAGAGAGAGAGAGAGAGAGAGAGAGAGAGAGAGAGAGAGAGAGAGAGAGAGAGAGAGAGAAAGAGAGAGAGAATTAGAATCATGTGCCCAGCAAGCCCCAGTGATCCTCCTACCTCTGCCCTGCTTAGCACAAGGGTACAGGCACACATCGCTTTTCATGTGGACCCCAACCAAGTCCATGTGCTCATTCATCAAGCTCTCTTATTCATTTAACTCCCTCTCCAGACTCTACCTTTTTAAAAGTTAGCTTTTATTGTAGAAGCAAAAGTTCTCCTAAAGTATCTATAAATAACACGTTTTCTTATAGACTACTTTCCACGGTTGCAAGTCTCCTCACCGGCTTCTCACCCTCATCATAAACTACATTATCATTCCATATACCTCTCAAGAAAGCCTAAAGGGTTCTAAGTGGCTTTCAGAGTTCTGCATGGATTCCTTAATGTCCAAAGGTCAATAATGAATAAACTTGTGGGTAAATTAGAAGAGGGAGAAAGAGTTGACAGCTGATTCTAGAATGGCAGAAAGGTGTTCTCTGTTTGACCTAATTTTTTTGATGTTTAGTGTGATGTGTTCTTTCTTTCCTCATTATTTGTCTTAGTATATATTCAATCAGGAAGGCTAAGAATATGGCTCATGTACAAAGAACTAGTTGTGTGAGAGCTCAATGGTCTTTTAAAGACAGGGTCACAGGACCAACTAGGTGCCAATAGCCTGGATGTCTGGGGCAAGGTTCTTCAGTAGCTATATATGTTCTGAATCAATGCCCAATGCATGGTACAGCTTCTACTGTAGTCAGGATTCCCAGGTCCAGGAGTCAAAGGATGGAATTAGGAATGGTATCATTTAACCCCTTCGTTGCCCACTAGCAAAGTTTCTGGTTTATGTTTCCATGACCTGTGTTCTGCTGGCAGGACAAGAAATGGCCAAGTTCCTTCAGAAATGAAGGTGTGAAACATCCTTCCAGTAAAGAACTAAGATCTGCCAAGGCATTCTCTGAGGGTGCAGGAAGTACAGAAGAAGAGGCCATGTGACCAGTTACAGAAATGAGAATTGGGATTCCCATGTTTTTCTGCCTTATTTTGTTAAGAGTATGTGTTGTTGGATTTGTTTGTTTGTTTGTTCTTGGTTTTGGTTTTGTTTTTTGTTTTTGTTTTTTTTTTTGGCTTTCTTGGACTTTAGATGGCTATTTGAGCCTCATGTTGCTATAACAAAATGTAGTGGATTTTTTTGGTTTTTTTTATTGTTTGTTTGTTTGTTTGTTTTACTCTTTGGCTTTTTTCCACCCAGTTCCCAAATTAATACATGGAGGTTTGTTCCTTCTTAAGAATACCTGGCCTTATCTTGGCTTGTTTCTAGCCAGCTTTTCTAAACTTAAATTATTCCATCTGTCTTTTGTCTCTGGGCTTTTATCTTTCTCTATTCTATATACTTTTCTTTACTACTTACTCCATGACTTTCTGTGTGGCTGGGTGACTGGCCCCTGATGTCCTTGTCTCCTCCTTTCCTAACTCCTCAATCTTCTCTTTCTCTCCTATTTATTCTCTCTGCCTGACAGCCCTGCCTATCCCTCTCCTGCCTAGCTATTGGCTGTTCAGCTCTTTATTAGACCAATCAGGTGTTTTAGACAGGCAAAGTAACGTAACTTCATGGAGTTAAACAAATGTAACATAAAGGAATACAACACGTCTTTGCATTATTAAGCAAATGTTACACAGCATAAACAAATATAACACATCTTCACCTAATATTCCACAACAAGTATGTTTGGTATGTGCATATGTATATATATCCTAAGCAAGTATGTTTCCTTTTTTCTGTTACTTTGTCATATAATGTAACATCAACTGAGATATATCAGTGGCTGGGTGCTATAAATCTATATAATCATATTTAAGTTCTGAGACACTTAAATAATAAGTAATTCTCAAAATGCTATTCTGTGGGAAGAAAAGCTTATTTTCAGTTGAGCATGGGATAGTTATGCCATGTTAATGAGAACTGAAACCTTGGGTGGTCTTCATTAGGAAATTAAACATGACATAAGGAGATACGGTTGGGTGTCAACTTGACAAGGAGAAGCTTGTGATGGTTAATCTTCATGGGTAACTTGACTGGATCTGGAATCGACTTTTTTACATGTCTGTAGAGGTTAGCAGTGAATCCATCTTTTCAGTTGGGAGACTTTTTTTTAAATTACTGCTTCAAGTTCGTTGCTTGTTTTATGATTTTCTGGGCTTCATTGGTATTGGCTGTAATGCTTTTTCCTTTTTTTCTAATTTTATTAATTTAAGTCTTTTCTTGCTAAAGGTTCGTGCATATATCTTGTCAAAGAATCAACTCTTCATTTCATTGATTCTTTCTTTATATTGTGTTTGTGTCTGTGGTAATGTAATGAATATATTTGTATGTGTATGCTTATAGGCGTGTATATATAATTGTACACATAAGCATATATTTGTAGAGGCTAGAAGTTGATATCAGGTGCCTCAATCTACTGCTTTCTGTATTTACTCAATTAGTTACTTATGATTTTGAGGCTTGGTCTCTCACTAACCCAGGAACTCAGCAGTTCATCTATACTGGCTGGCCAATGAGCCTTAGGAGTCTGCCTGCCCTGACTCTTCCATAGCAATGGGCTATACACAGCACCGTGCGTAATTCTATGTTCCCTGTGGTGATCCAAATTCAGGTCCTCATATTTGCGCAACAGATGCTTTTGTCAACCGAACCCCCTCTCCTGCTCCCTTGCATTATGTTTTGTTTGTTTGTTTGTATTTCATTAATTTATGTCCTGAAATTATTTCTTTGGGGTTTTGGCTTGCTCTTATTTTTCCAAAGCCCCAAGGCATATTATTAAAATACTTACTTTTGAGCTCTCTAATTTTTTAGTGTAGGCCTTTGTAGATATAAACTCCCCTCTTAAGTCTGCTTCCATTGTATCCCATAGGTATTGATACATTGTATTTGCATTTTTGTTTGAGTCTATGAATTTTTTGCTTTCCTTCATGACTTCTTCAATGACTTATTAATCCAACAATTTAATCTCCATGAGTTTGCATTTTTTTATAGCTCTCATTGCTGTTGATTCCTAGTGTTATCCCATTAGAGGGAGAACACAAGAAGTTATTTTATTTTTCCTATGTTCATTGAAGATTGTTTTGTGTCCTAATATATGATTTATTTTAGGAAAAAAACTCTATGGTCCGTTTGATTATGGTGTCATTTAACTCAAATGGTTCTGTTTATTTTGTTTCCTTTGGAGTGACCCGTCTATTGGTGAGGGTGTGGCTCTAAAGTCACCAGCCACTACTAAATCAGAGTTAATCAGGGGCTTTACATCTAGTAGTATATTGTTTATGACATTGGATGTACTCCTTCGCTGCATATTTGTTTACAATGGGAGTTCCTTCTTGATACTTTGTTCTCTTAGTGTGACTTGGCCTTCTCTATCTCCTTGGACTAGTTTTAGTTAGAGGTCTGCTTTGTTATCTATTACAATAGCAATACCTGATTGTTTCCTCATTCTACTTGCTTGCAAAGTCTTGTCCTAGCCTTTCCTCCTAAGGTGAATCTCTCACTGGTAATCAAGTAGGTTGCTTGGAGACAACAAATAGACAGATCCGACTTTTTAATCCAGTCTGCCAGTCAATGTCTTTTCATTGTGGAACTGGGGCTATTAATAGTCAGAATTATCATTAAAATACTTTTATTATTAGTTCCTGTCATGTTGTTGATTTTGAGGGGTTTGGTATCTTCCTCTCATTTGCTCAGTTAGAATCATTTATTCTTTCCTGCAGCCTCCTGGGGGCATTTTCTTCTTTTCTCCAGTCTGAAGAATTCTTTCCACTGTCTTCCATGGAGCTGGCTTAGTAGACATAAATTCCTTTCACCTGCTTTTATCATGGACAGTTTTTCTTTCTCCTTCGATTCTGACAGTTATCTCTGTTGGGTATAGTATTCTGGGTCAGCAGACGTGGTTTACTTTGTTCTGTAATTTTGGTACTTACACTATAATGTAATATGGGAGAGTTCTTTCCTGATCTTATATACTTGGTGTTCTAGATGCCTCCAGACCCTGAATGAGCCTCTTTCCTCAGACTTGGGGAGTTCTCTGCTATAATTTTATTGAAAATGTTTTTTATGCCGTTGGCATGACCGTTCTCTCCTTCTTCTATGTCTGTAATTCAGGACATAGTTTTTTCATAGTGGATCCCAAAAAGCTTGCATATTTCACTCATGTATTTTTACTAACTAGTATTTGCCCTTGACTAGCTGTTCCAATTCTTCTATCTTGTCTTCAAGCCTCATGATTCTGTCTACACCATAGTTCATTTTATTTGTGAGGCTTTCCACTAAACTCTTTATTTGATTTATTTAAGTTTCATTTCTAGGTTCTCTTTGAATTATTCAGGAGGAGTTTTTTGTTTTGTTTTTGTTTTTGGGTTTTGTTTTGTTTTTTTATCCACTTTGATTCTTTGGACATTATCTATAATTATTTTGATCTTCAGTCTGAATTTTGTCTATCGCCCTCCTTGAGGCCTTCTGCTACTACAAGGCTGACAGTTCTGGAAAGAGATACGCTGTTTTGGCTGTTCACATTTTTGCACTAGGACCTGTGCATATGGAGTTAGGCCATTAGCTGAATTTTTGACATTTAAGCCACTTTTTTTTTTTTTTTTGGTTTTTCGAGACAGGGTTTCTCTGTAGCTTTGGAGCCTGTCCTGGAACTAGCTCTTGTAGAGCAGGCTGGTCTCGAACTCACAGAGATCCGCCTGCTTCTGCCTCCCGAGTGCTGGGATTAAAGGCATGCGCCACCACCGCCCGGCCTGAGAGTAGAATTTTATGTGCAACAATAGTCTGTATCCAGGGGTACACCCATTATGAAACTACTGTAACAGTCAACTAAAACACCATTTGTGCTGTGTGTGTTAATGTATTAGTTCCTGTGTGTATGTGTCTTTCTTGGGGTTTCTATTGTTGCCATGAAACACCACGACTAAAAGGCAAGTTGGGGAGGAAAAGGATGGTTTGACTTGCGCTCCTCCATCACAGTTCATCGTGAGAGGAAGTCAGGACAGGAACTCAAGTCAGGCAGGGATCTGGAGGCAGGAACTAACACTAGAAGCCACAGAGGAGAGCTGCTTATTGACTTGTTGCTCATAGCTTGGTCAGCCCGCTTTGTTATAGAACCCAGGACCACCAGCCCAGAGGTGGCACCACCTACAGTGAACTAGGCCCTCCCACATCAATCGCTAATTGAGAAAATGCCCTGCAGGCTTGCCTACAGCCTGATCTCAGGAAGACTTACAATTTTCTTAATTGAGGTTCCCTCCTCTCAGGTGACTTCAGCTGGTGATAGGTTTACCTCCAGCACAAAGTGGGAAAGAGGAGAAAAGGGAGGGGAGAAAAAGAATAGTGATTAGTGATGGGTTGGTAGGAAGTAGAAGAGAGGAATGTAAATAGAAGGGGAACGTGGGGGCAGAAGGTAAGAGATAGGAGGGAACTTGAGCTAAACGTAGGCTGAAAAGAGGTAAAGATAGGCAATCAGATACCGTAGAAAGTTTCATCTCTCGGGGGACTGAGCCACAGAGACCTGCAAATTAGGCCAGTCTATGTTTCTCAAACAAGAAAAATTTAAACAGAAAGAGGAAGCAAAATCGGGCAACAAAAAAAGAAAAAGAAGAAAAAAAGCAGGGTAAGGTGGCCTGCTAAAATGGCATTGGCAATTAATTAAACCAAGGAGAACTGGCTATGCAGGGGAGAAAGTGCCTGTCGGGGCGCAGGGCGGGGCGGGGAGGGCACGGGCGCAGGATGGGGAGGGCGCGTGGATACAGGCTATGAAAACTGTCCAGCCTGACAGCTGGATTCAGCTTTGCGTCTCTCCAGGTTCTTCCCCAGCTCCCAGGAGCCCGGCTCACTCCTGGGAATTCCTGAGTTCCTTTGTGATGAGCCTCGTGTTCTCCCCTCCAGGACTTCTTTGGTTGGTGGATGACAGATGTGTCCAGCCTGTGCGTGGTGCGTCCTTGGTGGCGTCTCAGATGCTGGTCACCCTTGTTCATTCCTTCGCTTGTGTGACAAATGCAGGCCCTGCCCCTCTGCTGTCCTTGTCCCGGTGGCGTGCTGCTTGCTGGGAGACTGAGAATGTTCATTTCCCTGTTGACTTTGGTTCCCAGCTGGTCTTAGCTCTCCGAGTGCTGGCGCTTTTATCATAGGGTACCACGGCACTCGCTCAAGTCGCCTGTAGTTCAGAGTCTCACACTACCAATGCAGCTGGGACTTTTTGAAATGTCTCACTCTCTTCCATGGGATGTTGAGTGCCCAATACCAAAGAGAGTATTTGTGTGTCCTCCCCCTTCTGCTAATGCCGCTGCCACTCTAGAGGTGGGCTTAGCGCTCCGCCCTTTCCTTTTCTTTTTTGAGACAGTTTCACTATGTAGCCCAGGCTGGCCTAGATCTTACAGATATCAACCTGCCTTTGCCTCCTGAAGATTGGGTTTAAAGGGGTAGGCCACCACTCCTGGCTCCTGGTGTGCTTTGTAAGGCTCACAATTTTATATTTTTCTAATCAAAGAGAAATATTCAGGCACCACCTACCCAGCTGTTTTTCCACTTTTACTGGAGAATTCCCCCAGACACCAGCTGGCTGTACCCAGTGTCATCTGCCACCTTTTCTTCTTTTTCTTCTTCTTCTTCTTCTTCTTCTTCTTCTTCTTCTTCTTCTTCTTCTTCTTCTTCTTCTTCTTCTTCTCCTCCTCCTCCTCCTCCTCCTCCTCCTCCCCCTCCTCCTCCCCCTCCTCCTCCTCTTCTTCCTCCTCCTCCTCCTGTAGACCCATGCTGGCCTGAAATTTATTACAATCCTTTCACTTCAGTCTTCCAAATGCTGGGATTACAGGTGTGAGCCTCCACACCGAGCTCCTGGCACTACCTCCCTCCCACCCACCCCCTGATTAGGTCCTATAAGAGCTTGTTTATCTGTTTGACTGGTAGGGTTTCCTGTACTTCAGGCTGGCCTCAGACTCCCTTAGAGCTTTTGCTGACTCTCATGCCTATATTTTGGTTTATCTGGTGACCCAGGCATTTTCTGGCATCAGTTCCCCGGTTTTCTTCTTTTGGAGTTCATTTTCTTTTTATTTATTTAATTTATTTATTTAGAGAGTATTTATTTTATGTATGTGAGTGTTTTGTCTGCATATATGAGAACCGCATTCATGCCTGAGGAGGTCGGCAGAGTGAGCTGGATTCCCTGTAACTAGTCACAGGTGGGTGTGAGCCCTCATAGGAGTGCTGGGAATTGAACCTGGGTCCTCCACAAGAGCATTGAGTGCTCCTGTCCATCTCTCCAGCCCTGGAGCATGCTTTCCAAACATGTGATAGTGATACAAGGACTTGGCAGCAGGCCGGAGGAGCTCCAGGCTGACTCACTGTGTTATAGCTTCCAACTACGAACTCATCCTGGGAGTGCCCTGTGAAGCGCTGTGATCCTCCTGGCCGCTTTTATGAACAGCTCATAGGATGAAGTAAAGAATGAAATGAATGTCCCAACGTTCCAAGAAAATGAAGAAAGGAGATGGATATGTGTGACTGGGTGGAGGAAGCCTGGGGTGGCGCCAGTGCCTTTCCCTGAGAGAGATAAACCCACTCTAGGGCCGGGTACATGAATGGTCACCAGCACTTGGTAAGCTACATGGAGGTCAGTACTTGTTCTTAGGAATCAGTTCTTGGGGTGAGCACAGCAGAAATACCCTCGAAAAGAAGGTGGATAGGACTAAGGGGAGGCTGGAGAACCAGTCTCAGAGACGGGGTGGGGGGACACACAGGAACTGGGGCTGTGGCTCAGTGATAGACTTTTGTTGTTGTCTTAGCAGCCAGCTTCCAAATGGCCACACAGAGACTTATTAATTGTAAGTTCTTGGTTGACAGCTTAGGCTTGTTACTAACTAGCTCTTACAACTTAAATTAACCCATATTTCTTATCTATGTTCTACCTTGTGGCTCAGTGCCTTTCTTTAATACAGATATGTTGACCTTGCTTCTCCCTACGACTCCACCCTCCTTTATCTCAGAGCTCTCTCCTTGTCCACAAGTCCCGCTTAACCTCTTCCTGCCTAGGGATTGGACGTTCAGCTCTTTATTAAACGAATGAGAGCAACACATCTTCACAGAGTACAAAAAGACGATTCCACAACACTGCTTACCTAGTCTCCATGAAGCCTTAGTTTCAATCCCAGCACTACAAAGAAGGAAATTAAAGAAGAGGGCAGGAGAGGAGAGATGAAGAGAGGAAGGAAGGAGAGGGGAGGGGAAGGAGAAGGGAAGAAGGGAGGAGGGAAGGGGAGGAGGGGGAAGAAGTAGGAGACAAACATGCTTTTAGAAGCCAGGAAGCAAGAACTCCAAAAGGGCCACAGAAGTCTGGTTAGGATAATCCACTTGAGCATGATGAAATTCTCAAGACAGCCATTCCTTTACGCCCCCACTCTGAACCCACTCTCCTTGAGGGGACATCTGGTTGACCTCACTTGGATCATAAGCCTTCTGATGATCAGCAGTGTCCACAGTCCAACCCTGCAGGCTAAAGCATGACCTCTGTGGGAACTGCATACCTGTGATACACAGACACACATGCAGCAAACATATACACATGTAAAAACCACAGTTAAAAAATAAATCCAATATTTTAAGAATCTTCTAAAAACTCGCTTTCTAAAAACTAACTTCCATCCTAAAGTTCAGCCTAGACTAGCATAGCTCAAAAGATGACTTTGAATATCGGGTCAAGTAGGCTTGTGTAGGATCATTTATCCCAAACACACTGAAGAAACTCTTAATTCAGTGTTACACCAGTGTTCTGGTGGTCCACGTTTCTCTTCATAAAATGTCCTCTTCTTCCATGGTGAGGGGTTAATGTTCCTTAAGTCTTTCAAAGTAAAATCATCTTCTCATTGATGTAGACCCTTCTGGAAAGTTTTAGTATTTTCTTTCCCTTTTAAATAGATGACCCCCCCCCTTGCTATCTTGTCCATTGATCTTCGTTCACTTAGCACCTAGGCCTAGCCAAGCAGTGGCACAGGCCTTTAATCCCAGCTCTCGGGAGGTAGAGGCAAGTGGATCTCTCTGAGTTCAAGGCCAGCCTGGTCTACAAATCGAGTTCAGGACAGCCAGGACTACAAAGAGAAACCTAGGCCTAACCTTTCTAAGATGACCGTCACAATCATCGCCCAGGCCCTTCCTTCATGTTGACTGTGGAAAAGAGGCACAACTCTCTGAAATCTGTAGGATTCGGGTTCGTGCACGTGCATGTATGTGCATATAGAGGCCAGTGCACTACCACACCTGGCTTCCACCTTATCTTTTGAGACTGATTCTCTCACTGAACCTGTCCTAACCATCTTGGTTGCCTTGGCAGGCCAGCGAACCCCCAGGATCTGTCTGACTCTGCCCCCTCCCCCAGTACTGAGATTACAGACAAGGACTACCACACCTGGCTTTTGCTCTGCATGCTGGGGTTCTGGCCTCAGATTCTCATGTTTGAGCTGCACTGAACCATCTCCACAAAGCCAGAATTTGGTTTTTGTTGTTACTTTTGCAATAGCCTTTCAAGGCCAATCTGAGAGAAGACATAGCCTAAGAGACTGATGGCAGACAGGCAAAGCACTCAGTGAAAGACACTGTTAGGAGTGGAGATGTAGCTTAGTGACAGAGTGCCCTCCCATTATGTACAAGGCTGTGGGTTCAATTCCCGCACCAGGAAAGAAGAAAGAAGGGAGGGAGGGAGGGAAAGAGGACAGGCCATTGCAGACTTCTAGGCTTGGCCCGCACCTGGCATTGAAAGAAAGACTGTTGAGGAGATAGCTTCACTGAGTTCTTCATTTGCAGTTCCTTTGATAAAGTCTGTACCCGAAGCAGCCGTTTTCTTGGCCATCCATTTTATTTCTCTGTCAATATTTTTAAAAATATTTTCAGAGATATAATTGCATTCTGCTTCTCAACTGGATCAGATGACGAAAGCTCCTTACTCCATTTTATCAAGTAGAAATTTGTTTATATATATAAAAAAATTGCTCTTTCCTCAGGATCACGTAGCTTAGTCGTAAGACCAGGCCAAAGGTCAAGACATGTCACTTCTAGTCTTTTGGGAAATTAGAGATCTCTTCCAGTTGGGGCCAATTACATACTTAGATCTTGGTGACTTGAAACCCAACCTCAAAAGACCTCCCGGTGGTCCTCGCCAGTGCCATGAACCGGAGTGAAGTGACCGACCGAGAGCGCGTTCCTCCTTCTGAACCCTCCAGAATCCTCTCATATGTGACCAAGTCCACTTGTGTGTTCCTTCCAGGGCAGTCTGCGTGTCTCGTGTGCATGGCGTCGAGCTACGGGTAACTGTTTAGAGGTGTAACGGGCTAGACAGCGGGCAGGGGTTCCCACTGGGTGTGCAAGGTGACACAGGATGAAGTTGGGAAAAGAAAGCCAGAAGGACCGGGACTCAGTCCTCAGCACACTATCCTGCCCAGAACCCCCCATGTCCCAAACTCTGATGTCAAACCTGGCTTCCAGGTTGAAAGAAGGCATATGTTTTTTTTTTTTTTCACTGTGGGTAGACAGGACCGGCAAAGCCAACAGTTCATGAACTTCATTTATATCTGGTAAATATTTAAATGATATTCAGACCTCCCTTTGTCCTCTAGGTCCTACAGATGTTAAGGGTGGCCTTGCAGTGTGCACCGATTTTCTGAATAAGTTGCACATATTAACAATAGGATGATGTCTTATAAGGAGGGGAGGACTGGTTTTGTAAACCCAAATGGACACAGCGATTCAGGGCCTACCTACCCAACTGCGGAAGGGGCTGGAGTTGAGCAGCAAATGCCGGCTGTAGCCAGGAGTGGGTTGTTTCCTAATTGATCACAGTTCCCACCTGTCTCCCTTCACTCATTTTGGTGACCTCTAGCCTCTCTGGCCCCTGGGTCGCTTGAGTTTGTCACCTCTGATTTAAGGCCTCCATTGAGATATGTCCTTTCTATGGGAAGCCGCTGGACCGCCACATTTAACTCCAGGTTTGTGCCTCTTGCCTCTGACGTGCCTCAAAGAGAGCTGGAGGCTGCTTTTCCCATTAGAAAACGCAAAGTTCCTAAACTTCAGGGTGGGGTAGATGCCTATACTTTCAGCAACTGAGTCGCTAACTTCTGAGTCTTGGGGACTCATTAAGACAGCAGCCTAGAATTTCAAGAGAGCAGCCTCCCCGCAGGGATCCTCTCCTTTTACCAAACCATGTGAACTGAACCCAGCAGCCTGGATCCCTCACTTTGACCCCAGTGAGGGAGGCAGATTTTTGATAACCGACAAAGGGCTTTTGTTCAGGTTTGCGTCAGGATAGATCATCTCTCCTCCATTGCATGGCCCCTTACTTCTGGGCTCGTCTTCCCTTTCTGCCCCCCAAAGAGCCCTCAGCGCTTCCTCTATCAGGGCTCTTTTGGTCCAGTACCCAGCACCCCACGCCCCTCCTCCACCCGCCTCTTGGTCTGGAAAACAGCTTTGTACATTAACCTCCAGGGGCATTCACTGCCTTTCCAGCGGGGTCCCCAGCCCCACAGGCTGCCAAAATAGGCTCTTTACACTCTGTAGATGGGAGAGAAAAATATGCTTGTTCCGTTGCAACTGTCAAGCAAAGGACGTGCTGAGCTCAGATAGAAATAGCAGCAGGGTCAGGGCAGGGCAAGGCCCCAGCATTTCATTAGCTCGGCCTGGCCCAGGGTGATTAAATGCACACAGTGGTCTATGAATGGGGCCATGGAGGGCAGCGCACTGCGCGACACAGGAAAATCATTCTTTGGGTGCTGTCAGCCCGCTGAATGGGACTTAATCATCGGGATAATGAGAACCCATTTTCATTGTTTTAATTTGAGGGAAGGAGTGAGAAAGAAGGAACTTTTCCCCCCTGTGGGTGAAAAGATGTTAAACTGTGGCCTCAGAGTCCCACATCCCTCCAAGCTGCTGTAGACCAACCTGCTTTTTGCCGCGGGAGTAAGAAGGGTGAGAAGTTGTTGTTGGTACTTCCTTCAGGCCCTGTGATCCTGGCGGGATGTGCCCTCGGAGCTGCATGTCTGTGCTGGCATCTGTCCCCAGCAGCTGCACCGAAGCGGCATGGGCAGAGAGAATCCATGGGCAGAGCTGACTAGGATCCTCACCTACAGAGTGCTTCCAGCCATGAGTGGAGGCATACCCGCACCTTTAAATTAGTGTGTGTGTGTGTGTGTGTGTGTGTGTATATTTTACAACGCATGGGTGGAGGTCAACTAAATGACAAATGATTTGCAGAAGTCAGTTCTCTCCATCCTCCATGTGTGTTTCAGGGACCAAACTCAAATAATCAGGCTTGGTGGCAAGTGTCCTTACCCACTGAGCCATCTCACCAGCTCTTCTCTAACTTTCTTCCTTCCTTCTTCCTTTCTTTCCTTCCTTTTCTTCCTTCCTTTTCTTCCTTCTTTCCTTCCGTCTTTCCTTCCTTCCTACTTTCCTCCCTTCCTTCCCTTTCTCCTTTCTTAATAAAAAATTGAGTGAATTCAAGTAACCTACTCAGAGTAAACAGAATTCTGAGTTTCTTGCACCTCATTTGGGGTTCAAGACCCCCAAACCACCACAGAGCACTTAACTACCACACACAAAGCCCAGGGTTCGACCCCCAGCTTCACAAAGAAAGAAACAAAACAGAACTGCCCAGAACTGGAACACAGCCAGCTGGCTGGGCTGATCTCTGGCTCCCTAGATCCTCTTGCTGCCCAAGATCTCCCACGTCATGTGGAAACACAAGTTATTTGTGCTCCGACTGGATCGCTCATTTGCTTGTTTCTGTGAAAATCTATCTTCCCCCAAAAGTCATTGTGGGAGACCTGAAACAGAAACATACCAGAGGACCCTGACTCAGTGTGACTCTGGAGAAAAAACTGGGGGCAGGGTTGACATCAGTGAAGGATACTTTGTTAAAAAAAAAAAAAAGGCTTGTGAGGGCCAAGGTTGAGGAGAATTTCAACCAAGAGCAAACAATGGAATTGGGTGGCGTGTTTGAGAGCGGGCAGCATGGCCAGAATGGAGAATCCATGTGGGGACTAAGATTCCCTGGGAGAGGGAGACCAGATGATGTGGACTGTGAAAGCCAGCAGAGCTGTTCTCTCCCCTCCTCCATCTGTGGTCATAAAAAGTGATTGTGGCTGCTGTCATTTGTTTCTGTTTTCATCCCCCGCCCCCTCCATGTTCTTCAAAGAGACAGGCAGAAAAGAATAGTCTGTGCTCTCTCCCGGAGCTCGCAAAGGGAGATGCTCTTGGATGGGTCCAGGTTTTCAGGCCTGGCCTCCAGACCAGTGCTCATGAGTTCTTCGGGGCTGCTCAGCTCTACACACACACAGACACACACACACACACACACACACACACACACACACACACACACCACGGGAATTTTGCAGACCCTCCTCTGCTTCATACAGCCTTGTTTCCTCTGCTGTGTAGGGACCAGGTCTCACTGTGTAGCCCAGGTTGGCCAGGAACACCGCCTGAGGGCTAGGATTATAAACACATCCACCACACCCTTTCTTTCCTGGAAGTTTTAAAAGAATATAGGTGAACTCTTTACATCTGACAGTGGGCAAGGAGTGGGGATGTCTGAGGCCACGGATGAAGCCGGTAGATGGCCCACCTGGCTCCCTTCCAAAGAGAAATAGCAGCCTCCTCCTCAGAAAGCCATACTCTGCAAGGCTAGTGTTCTGAGAACTTGCCGAACCACCAGACTCAACTTAGACTGGCAGGAGTAGGTGTGGCCTCTGCGGTGGCAACGATGCCATCGTATCCCTCCTTACTGAAGGTAGACTCTTTTGCTTCAGGAATTCATGTCAGTCAGAGGGGGAAGGTTCTAGCTGGTGTGTGGCATCCCTAGGATGGGTTTTCTCATCCCTTCAAATAGGTGTCACCTAGCAGACTGTTCCCTGCAGAGTTCCACTAGCTTGTCCTGAGGAAGAGAGAGAGTGCAGAGTGGAATCTGAAACAACAGCTCTTAGTATTTACATTTCCATCCCAAGAGCTTCAGACACTTCTAAATGGCTGGAAGTGGTTGAGTGCCACATCTCCCTCATCCTGGGATCCCCATTGGTTGTGTTCTGTCTATAGGCATGGTCTCTGTTATGATTTTTGTTGTTGGCGGGTCCAGAGCAGCTGGCAGCGGGGTGGGCTGGTCCTGGCAACAGTGAGGTTCCCTGACCGGGAGAGCCGCACAGACCCAGCCATGCAGTGAGCAGCTGGGCAGGCAACAGTGAGTCCCGGGAAGGCGCAGGTTCCCAGCTGCGAGCGGCTGGGAGACACATGGACAGACACGTCACACAGAATAGAATTGGATATTTATTACTTAGAGGAGAGGGTAGGTAGAGAAGGAGAAGAGGACAGAGAGAGAGAAACGGGGGACAGAAAAGTGGGGAGAGGCAGAAGTGAAGCTGCCTCTCTGGGAGGAAGACGGAAAAGAGAGCGAGCTCAGGCCAGAAGCTGAAGATCAGCCTGCCTCAGTGGATGGGGGAGGGAGTGGGTGTGGCTCGTCTCTTAAAGAGACGAAAATCATATCGGTTCCCACACTTTTTATTTTCTTCTCAGCTGTCTAAACAGCTCTGGTAGGGGAGCAGGGTCCCATCTCGGCATTCCCATCGGCTCACAATTCTCACAGGCTCACAATACATGGAACTCCAGAGGATCCATCTGATGCATCTGGCCTCACATGCACATACCACACACACACACACACACACACAAAATTGAAAATCAAGTAAATCTTTAAAAAGAAACTATACACATCGTAAATCCAAAGTGCTTCTGGCGTGCTCACCTTGCTGCCCGGCGCAGGCTCATTGCAGCCTGGTTTCTGAACACACAACATGCTCGCTTTGCACTGTGCATGCCGCCGTGCCCCCCAATGTCAACAAGTGCAACACCTCAGCTCACATTCATGACTGTGCAATGAAGTGTCGTGTCTTCTGCTTGTGCAGAAACATAATTAATTTAGTTACAGAAGACAGGATCATTTTTTAGCTTCGTTCTGCCCTTCAGCCTGAAAGTATCAAACTAGTATGTTAGGATTGTATTGTGTTAGGGTGTTTGTTTGTTTAGTTTGTTTGGTTTTTCAAAACAGAGTTTCTCTGTGTAGAGCAGTCTGGCCTTGAACTCAGAGATCCACTTGCGTCTGCCTCCTGAGTGCTGGGATTAAAGCCATGAACCACCACTACCCATCTGATGTTTGATTTTTTTAAAATTGCCGTTTCAGTTGCTGACTTGAGTTTAATTTTTAAAAAAAATTGTTAGATGAATTTTGGCTTGGGATTATGACAGAATTTCCAAAAATTTCTAAATGCACATCTAGAATTTTGCATTATATATTTATGCAAAGTGGTATTCTCAGCATTGGCAATTATAAAATCAAATTAATCAACTCTGAAAATATTGAAAATGTTATACCTCCTGAAGCATCAAATATTCAGCCAGCACTTAATGTTTATGTAAATAAATGTATCCATCTCATTAATATGCAAGTTTGCTGTCATCTTTAATAAATGGTAAAATTATATGTCTATTAAAGAATTTTTAAATGTGTATATTTGTGTTTGCGTCTGATGTGGGATTTCTCTCTGTATACTGTGAATGTGTTTTATTACCATTGGTTAATAAAGAAGCTGCTTTGGGCCTATGGCAGCACAGAATAGAGCAAGGTGGGAATTCCAAGCAAAGATAGAGGAGAAAAGAAGGTGGAGACGGGGAGATGCCATGTAGCTGTGAAAGGAGTAATATGCCGGTACGGGTGGTGATACATAGAGTAATAGAAATGGGTTAATTCAAGATGTAAGAGCTAGTTAGAAACACTCTAGAGTCATTGGCCTAACAGTATTGCAATTAATATAGTTTCTGTGTGGTTATTTGGGGTCTGCGTTGCCAGGAAACGAACAAGCAGCCTTGTGTGTATGTCTATGTATGTCAGAGGATCACTTCAGACATCCTCAAGAATACTATCTACCTCCTTTGAGACCAAGTCTCTCATTGGTCTGGAGCTCACAGATTGGGTTAGACCATCTGGCTAGTAGCCCCCTAGGAGCCTCCTGCCTCTGCCTCCCCAGTGCTGGGAGTCTAAGTGTACCACACGCCCGGCTTAGTTACATCCTTCTGTTTGTAAGTACTTTATCAACAGAGCCATCCCTGGGGTCACTGAAGAATTGTTTTAAAATGAATCTCTTTAGTTTTTTATTTTCAACAAATATTTGAATTATAGAACACTTTCGTATATCTATATGCCCGAGGTCACATAAAAACTTCTTGGGTGAAGAAGGGATAACCAATGGGAGAAAACAAGATTCCCTGATCTACCAGATGGATTTTCTGACGTGTTAGTATTGATTTAAAGGGAATATCCCTGGCCAACTACAGTTCATCTTTCATTTTAATCTCCATTTGTTCCTTTTTTTTAAACCAAATTAAACTTCCTGTTTCTTCTTCTGTTTAATGTCAGCAGTTTTTAATGAAAACTGTACTTAAGATCACATCATTCTTGTATCTTCTTGGTTCTTTCTTCCTCATGTTTGCTTTCTTCCATCTCTACCAGTAAGATTTGACTTTCCTCTAAAGTGTCTATTTGTGGTCTTTGTCCAGTTTTAGTCTAGTGATAGCCACCTTGCTGTGACTGCCCATAGACAACTATGCCATGAGCCTTTTCCTGCTGTCCTTGTTCAGTGTATATGTCATGTTTCTTTCTGTGAAGTTGAGCTACTTTTCTCACCTGTTGACTCTTAGAATGCACAACATGAACTTCGCCATCCTCTGGGATGGGCATGGGTTGAAAACCATGCCTCTGTTTTGATGACACGTAATCTTGTGAACGAGAGAAGGTGTTAAGACACCTCTTATGGTTCTTGCTTTAATCAGAAGTCACAAAGATAGAATTTCACCATCACGGCCACCATCATGTCATCCAGGTCCATAAATAAGAAGACAGTTCCTTGCTTCTCATATAAACCCTGGCAACTCTCCTCCTTTGTGTTCAGTGTTCCAGCGAACTGGGGGTGTTTCTCCTGTTCTCTACTTTAACCCAAGTTTTAAACCTTTGTGGGACTTGTTTCCCTTAAGTCAAAGATCAACAAGTGTGTTCTTTAAAAGACCAAAGAGCAAATATTTTAAGCTTTGAGAGTCATGGTGATGGTTGGATTTTGTGTTGCTGTGACAAAAATCCTAACCTGAATGTCTTAAGTGAGGGGACTTTGTCTTGCTCATTGTTTAAGAAGTTTTGGTCCATCAGGGCACCAAAGACAGGACAACAAAGAGCAGCTTCTTACCTCAAGGCAGTCAGGAAGCAGAGACAGAGAATCACCTTCCCTGCCCCCACCTGGTATTTGACTTTTTGTTTTGTTCTGCTTTGTTTTTTGTTTCTGGGTTTATTTTTATTTACTTATTTATTTTTGTTTTGTTGTTTTTCGAGCCAGGGTTTCTCTGTAGTTTTGGAGCCTATCCTGGAACTCGCTCTGTAGACCAGGCTGGCCTCGAACTCACAGAGATCTGCCTGCCTCTGCCTCCCGAGTGCTGGGATTAAAGGTGTGCGCCGCCACCACCCGGCTTTCGATTTATTTTTGAGACAGGGTCTCACCATGTAACTCTGGCTGCCCTGAAATTCACTATATAGACCAGGCTGACCAGAAACTCACAAAGATCCTCCTGCCTCTGCCACCATGCCCAGACCCTGATTTTGCTCTTTTGAGACAAGGTCTTCCTATGGTTCCCTGGCTGGAACTCACAGGGCAAAGCATGTTGTCCTCAAACCCAAGATGACACTCTTCACCTCTGCCTCTCCAGTCCTTCCCTTCTTTTATTCTATGGGGGCACCCAGGCTGAGATGGTGCCGCCCACATTCATAGCAAGTCTGCCTCTTCATCTGCTATGCTCTGGAGCCACCCTCGCAGAGGGAAGCACCCCAAAGTTTCCTTTATCCCAAACCTTTGACAGTCAGTCTGAGTCAAGGCTTTGTCTCTGTTGTTGTTCCTCAGTTCTGCCATTGTTGTGCAAAAGCAGCCGTTGCCAGCAGGCAAGCAAGTGAAACAACTGAGCTTGGCCGTGTTCTAATCAGACTTTCTTTACCAAAGTAAAGAGTGAGCTGGCGTTGGCTCACTCACTGCCGCTCTCTTCCGTCCCCAACTCCCCACTTCATATGCCCCCAACTTTGAATGCCTGCTTAAGATCCTCCCTTGCTGGCACCACTTCACCTGCTCCTTCCGGCAACTCTAGTTCACAACTTGATTCACCAGACTAGACTCGGATGGAATTATGTCTGTGATCTGTCAGTGTCTGATGGTTCCAGAAAAAGGAAAGCAACCAGAATTGGCATTGTGAGAAGAAGAAGAAAAAAAAGCGGACAAAATTTTTCTGCCAGGTATGAGACTGAGCAACTTGATTCTATTGTCTAAAGTGAACGATTATATGAAAATCCTGACAGATGAACATGTTTCTAACGGGCAGTCAGCGTCCTGCCTCTCTGCTTACCGTGTTTGTCTGCCCCTCATGTCCCGACTTACAACTTCCACAGAACCTCCAGAATTACTTTATTTTCAATCCCATAGTGCAGTTGAGGACAACCCCTCCCTGCCTTCAGAGTACTCTGTGATGGTCAAAGCAAATAGCACAAATCTTATTGCATAGGCAAGGCAATGAAAGCACACTTAAGGGACTGCTTTGATTGACATGGCTGGGACTTCTGACTCCCACCCAAGAACCCTTCTCATTAGACCAGGCAGATTCCCAGGCATCAGAATGAAACGGCACAGTGAAAAATGAAGCCAGAGGCTGGAGAGATGGTTCATCGGTTAAGAGCCCTTGCTGCTCTTCCAGAGGATCCACGTTCAATTCCCGGTACACACATGGTGGCCCACGACACTTGTAACTCCAGTTCCTGGGATCTGATGCTATCTTCTAACCTCCGTATGTACCTCCTGTGTACATGGTGACAGACATATGAGCAGGCCAAACATCTATACACATAAAATTTAAAATTAAAAAGAAACCAAAATAATAAATTAATACGACTCGAGATATTCCAAGGAGTCCTAGGAATATATTTGAGAATTTGGGTAGTATTTGTTAGTGTGGCCCAATCGAAAAACAGAACCTTAACAAACTTTGCGCAAGGTTTCTCCATCTCCAGATCAAATCAACTAACACTCATTTATCTTGGAACTGCAAACCGTTAGACTAGAGCTTGGCTTGAATGGAGAGATTCGCACCAAACTTGAATCCCCACCACTCTCGTAAAATTGTTTCAGGCTCCCCAGTGAAGACCTCATTGTTTTGCTTGACCATGGAGCTGCCTTCACACGCTTGCTGCCAGCGGAAGGTTAACACTGAGCTAGAAAAGAGAGAGCCACTGCCTCCATCACCACCACTTACTACAGCCTGTGCTCTGTGTTCCTTGGAAACCTCCTGCCTCAGTTTGGGCTTGACCCAACCCACTTAGGAGGAGGAGAGCAATTTCACAGCCCCACATGGAGTGACTCCAAGCCAGCCGTATCTATTTCCAAGCGATCTGACGCAGCAAGCAGATCGTGTTTCCTTCAGAGGCTTGGCTGGGAATAGTTGGGCTGGCAGGTCTGAGCCAGAGTGAAGAAAATGACTGTCAAGAAAAAAAAATCCCAAAGGGCCTCTAAGGAGGGAGGACTAATGAAATGCTTAGGTCAGAGGTGGGGTGCTTTCTGGGGAGACTGTAAAGAGAAAGGAAGATGAGGTGACCATGTGTGAAATTTGCAAGAGTCAACAATGATGGGGGATGCCAGGCACGTTGGCATGTTTCCAGAACTTTCCCAAGAGCAGGCACCCGGCCTGAAACAACTCACAAAGAAATCCAACTCCTAATTTGAATCTTACCTTTAGTCAGAGGTTTTATTGGAATTTCTTGGGGGTTGGTTACCTGTCCACCTTGCCCCTACCCTGCCAAAGTCGGCAGTGATTCTAAGCGCATTCGCCAAAGATCAACAAAGCCCTGTGTTCAATTATTCTTGTCTCAGGGAATAGAAATTAGGGAATTCCAGAAACGGGATGTGGGAACAACGAGAAGTTAGACTTCACTTAGGATACTTGAAAAGAAATAAATGCCCTGTGGTTGGGATGAAAATAGAGTTGGTTCTGCACGGATCATCTGGAAGGACAGGCCAAGCCATCGACCCGGCTCCTATTCCGATGACTTTCTGCTCAGAATGGTAAGAGCAGATCTTTGACCAGCAGATCCCACAGGCGTGGGTCTAGTTCTTTGTTCTTTTCTTTGTCTATACAAAGATATTTTCAAAGGCAAAGACACAGTGACAAAGTCGTTTTTCTCGAGCCAGAGCTGGGTGTCTCTGGCTACCCACTCGACAGTGGAACCTTCGTGAGTTCCTCTCTCTATCCAAACAGTATGGCCGTTAGATATGGTGGCAGCAAACACTGCCCCCGACGGTCAGCTGGCCCATTTCAGGGTCCTACTATGTGCCAGACATTGTCTCAGAATGGAGCCAGGCTGTCCTTGCTCTTGCTGTCTTGGCTATACATCTCTCAGGGTAGTATTGAAGACACCTGGGGCAGAAATAATATGAAAAACACTGGAGGAAAGGAGCCAGAATAGACATGAGGGTGGAAGAGGTCATGCCTAACAGCTTTAATCTTCATTTAGGGACCCCATATTAAATTCCCAAATATTTGTTACCCATTGTTACTCACACAGGCTTGATGTTCAATATGAAACAGATTATGGAATCTTTGAAAAGGAATGTGGGCAGAGGGCTAGTGTAGCTTAGCCAGGAGAGTTCTTGCCTAGCATGCAGGAGGCCCCAGGTTGGATCCCCAGCACTGTATAAACCATGTGTGGCGGTGCAAGCACACGTTTATCTCCAGGATTTGGAAGGGACTAAAAGCAAGATGGTTAGACATTCAGAGGCCATGCTTGACTATCTAGTGGCTCTGAGGTCAGCACCTGGGCTACATGAAACTCTGTCTCACACCAAAAGCCTCAAATTTGATTCCTAGTACCCACATGGTAGCTTACAACTGCCTGAAACTCCAGTTCCACGGGATCCAACACCCTCTTCTGGCTTCTGTGAGCACTAGCCAGGCACACACGTGGTTCACAGACATACATGCAGAACAAACACCAAACGCCCCCTACACATTCGTGCACACAAAGGAAGAAGAAGAAGAAGAGTAAAGGGATGGTGGGCAGGGAAGTAGTGATGTGTAAGGAGGCTGAAAGCAGACTGGATCATGTGTGTTATGTTGTTAGGCTTTGCTTGTCGAGCCAGGCACGAACTCTGTGCTTTAGATAATGAACGGTTCCTGTAGGTGTAAAAATAGATGCCTATTAGTCCCGACCCATTTTACTCATGCATCTGTTTGTTTCTTCTGGCTCCATAGCTGGGATGCAAACCGCATGAGGACAGGAGCTCTTTTGGTCAGGGGCTCCTTAAGATCGCCAGTCTGGAGCGCAAAGACTTGCACACATAGCTACTGGGTTCAAACAATTGTCTCTAGTTTGTGGAGTTGGGGGGTGCACTAAGACAGGGAGATCCTGGAGGAGGGATCTGCCACAGCAGAGAGGTGCTAAGTCAGATCCGATCTGTGGCGGCATACAAGAAAAGGACAGATGCTGGGAAGGGGAAGAGTGGTCAGAGCGGCTTAAGGTTTCCATTTGGGTGTCTGTGGGCTGGTGAGTTTGTTGACTAAGATAGAAAAGACAGGGGAAGAGCATTACGAGCAGCCAGCCTGTCATGAGAAGCAAGGGTCATGATAGTAAATCTGTTTTGGACATGTGTGATTTGAGGGGACCGCAGAACGACCAGCTGGATGTGTCTAGGAGGCATTTGGAAATATGTGTTGGAAGTTCAGAAGGCGGTTGGGCCTGAGGTCACAGAGTTTTGGTGATAAATGAAGCTAGCAGAGGGTAATAAGGTCACTCAGGAAGAGCAAACATGTTTGAAAGAGAAAACAGAAGCCCAAACCTAGAGGACACACCCTCTGAGGAGGGCAGTAGTGAGAGAAGGTGGGGGAGGAAATGGAGGGAGAGACCTAGAGGTAGGAGGAGGAGAAAGGAGGACGTCCAGCTTCTGTTGACAGCAGGTCAGAGCAAAGGTCAGCAGGTATAGGCGCTGCCACCCTGGGTGACCAGTCTGCCCAGTTCTGAGCCTGCTACAATTACTGGGGCTCACTTAGCAGTTCTGAGCCGTAAGACGAGCAGAACCTAACTGTGTTGAGGACTTTAGGACTTGCTCCATCTGCCACTTCCAGATGTGGTTGAGGGCTGAGTGTTCTGCCTATGGAAGGAAGTCCTCATCTTGACAACACTGGCAGCTCCTATCTCTCTTTGCCTCCTCTGGCTCTCAAGAACTACACAGGTGAGGGGCACATGTGTGGAGATCTGGGTCCAGGGTCCACTAGGAGTATTGGATCCTTCTGGAACTGGTCCTCATGCTAGGGCTGACCAGGCCTCTCCTTAGGTTGGCCTCTTTCCTCAGCATCCCCTGCCGCATCCAGTCCGTCTCTAGAGATAGTTTCATCCGCCTTCCTTCTTGCCACATCCTAATACTTTGTACATCCTGTCCACTCACCACCAGACAAATGATCTCTGCACTTAACTCTAGTCCCTGAACTAGACATAGAGATGACATGAAAGCTTACAGAGAGGACGGTACAGAAAACATAGCGCCAAAGAGATGCCTTAGCTGAAGTGGGGAGAGCTTGAGTCTGGGTACCCACTCCCTCTGTATCTACATGGAGGGAAAGGAAGTAGCCTGGTCCCCTAATCTTCTTCCTCCTTGGTGTATGTAGATCCATCCTAGCTGATGCTGAGGGACAGGAGGCCAGTCACCAGGGCCATACCCTTTTCCCTCAGAAAGAACAGGCTAGGCTGGAATAAAGCGTATTAAGACACCTTGACATAGAACACTCCCTAGCCTTCCCAGTCTCAGTGTCCAAAACTAAATCCCTCTGACCTTCAGGTCATTATTATGGATGGAGTCCTTTACACTTCCCGGCCTGGCCGGACTGCTTAGGAAAGGGACGTACAAGACAAGGTCACTCTACCAAAGGAACCCAAAACAAAACCCTAGTGAAGATGCCATCACCAAATACACACAAGAAACTCAACTTAAGGGTCCTGCTTTGGAGACTCAGCGAGGCTCCTAGAGACAGACTCCTGGAGCAGCCTTTTGAGAAGGGGAGCAATTCTCTGAAGCCAGAAGTGTTTTTCTCTCTTCCCATGGCTTCTCTCAGTCCAGGAGGAGGCTGCTGGCCTGCTTCCCAACCCTCGCCACTTCTCCAGTGCCCAGAACCCCTGCTGGGATTGTCCTGCTCTTCCTTCCTCTGGGACTCCCTCTCCCCCACTGGCCAGCCCAGCCCAGCCCAGCCCAGCCGCATACTTTCACCCAGGCTCCTGCGTCATTGCTATTCATCTCTTTTAGAGCCGGGCTTGGCCACAGATGCTGTCAATATGGTAACTTTAGACTCCCTGATTGGAAAGGGTTGCAAGGCCAGTCAGACAACAGCCCAAGGAAAAGAGCAGTTTGATTTACTCCCTGCAGCTTTGAGCTGGTTCTGCCCCTCCCTCTTCTCCAGGCTGAGGCCTTCTCGGGTCCCATCCTGTACTCAGAACAGAGAAGAGAGAGGGCCTGGGCAGGGCACCTAGGTACAAGGTTGGCTAACACTGCCAGGCACCTGAGAAGCCAGAGGTGCAGGCCAGAGTGAACCCGGAGGGTGTGCTGATGGAGCAAGGCAATGCTCAGGGCTGGAGACAGCCTGGGTTAGCCTCCCTCCTGGGGCCATGATGAGAGCATGCTGGGGGGAAGAGGAGATGCCTGAGATCCCCGACCTCTCTGAGCTTGCTCCCCTTTCTTTCTGTCTTCTCTCTCCAGAGTTCCCCAATATGGGGCTGTCACTCCTGGGGGGGACTTCTGGGAATTTCCAGGGTTGTCAGCTAATCCCCCCAACACACACACACACACACACACACACACACACACACACACACACACACACACAGCTCTTCCAGTGCTTAAAGACTCCATTTACATCTGGTTTCAGGGCCCATGAGCTGTCTAAAAATTCAAATCTCCCAGAAACCTCTCAGGCTAAGAATTCAGGCCATAGAAGTCAGAGGAACTGGGAATTTTGAGCTCCAGTGTTATCAGGTCCTTCAAAGGACCACCAGAGATGCTCCTGGCCATCTGTGCCATCTCTGAATCTGTACTAAATTCAAAGATCTTGACCCATGACTTGGTTAGACTTAGCACCATGAACACTGAGGGAAGGGAAAATTCTGATTTGACCCTCATTTGACCAATGAGAAGTGGTTTGTGTTGAATTACCTGTCCATTTTTTTAAAAAAAGGCTAGTCTGGGGCAGGAGAGATGACTTCGCAATTAAGAGCACTGACTGCTCTTCCAGAGGCCCAGGGTTCTGTTCCCAGCACCCACATGGCAGCTCACAACTGTCTGTAACTCCAAGATCTGACGCCCTCATACAGGCATATATGCAGGCAAAATATCAATGCACTCAAAATAAGAATAAATAAATTATTTTAAAAAATAAATAAAAAGTTTAGTCCATATCTGAGCCTTAACCTATGTGCCAGACACACTTTTGCAGAAGGATCCAGCAAAAGAAAGAGGTCTAATAGGTATGTCTTTGCTCCCAAGTTCTGGGGGAAGCTAGAGTGGAATCCTGCTGTTCTCCCTGCTGAGAGATGTTGGACTCATGTTTGGTTGCCTCTGACAGGCAGCTTGCCACCAAAAGGCGGCTGAGTCAAACCTTGGCTGGCTCTGATCATTATCCCATAACTCTTTATTGCTGCTCATTCCCCTGCTGTCACCAGCATGTTTTCGGAGGACCAGGGGAACTCAGAAGGCAGGGGTGAGCCTGCTACAGGGAGAGATCAGAACTCTCCTGAGGGTGGAGGAGGAGCCTTCAACTTCTTTCACATGTCAGAGTGCTCCAGTCTATGCAACCACAGGGTGCTCCCTTCCTTGTATGATCAGAGGGTGGTCCCTGCCATGCACAGTCACAGGGTGCTCCCTTCTAGTCCTAAAGGTACCAGGTACCACACTTGCTTTTGTTTGCTTTTTTTTTCCTCCTAAGAATATGGACATGAGAACATTTTACCCCCTTTGTAAACAAGCAACCCTTTCCTATGGCATTACCAGGACTTCAGTGTCCGGGCCTTTCCAGCAGCTGTCTGCAGTGATTATCCGTAGGGTGCATGTAAGTGATTATTCATGGATCCTTTTATACTAGGGCTGCGCGACAGTGAGACTTCACTGTTGGAACTAATTTGGGTGACATTCTGTGGAACGCAGGGCATTCCAGAAAGACAGTCTTCGTACCTCCACCCTCGAGAGGCCATCAGGATCCCAGGCAATGAAATCTTTCCTAGAAGAGGTGTGCCAGGTCCACTTTTAAAAATGAACGCGTCTTCCAGCACAAACAGCACTTGGTCTGTTGGAGCGAAAATGGATGTTGTTGTAATGTTTGGAGACAGTTTGTTCTTTTAGAGGATTTGCGATTTCCCCTGGAAATAGTATTCCTCGGGATTTGCTCAGCACCTCTCTCTGTTGTGATATGGGATCCCCTCTCAGTCAGCCAAGATGAGTCAACACTCCTGCCCAACCCATCAATAACGGCAGCAGAAATGCGTGCTCGAGAGAGCCAGAGGTAAGGGGGGTGGGGGCAGGTTTTCTGGAGAGATGGAGAATAACAGCAAATTAGTTGACATTTTTCAAAAGTCATGACAAAGAGCCATTGGTGATCAAGATGAATAATCTACAGACACAATGAAATGGCATTGCGAGTATGCTTGTGGAGATGGTGAAAGTCAGGGTGTCATGGAGACAGTATGCAGCAGCAGTTCCAAACCCTCTTACTGTCTCAATGCTGGCACCCTTTCCACAGCCTCCTATACCGCGGCCATCGTGGACACTGACCATGAAGGGGTTTCATGCTGAGACCTGAGTGCATCCCTGGAGGCTGCTGTTGATAACGTGCTATCTTTTCGCCTTACGGATACTGTGGTTGCGTAATGACATGAATTGGCATGATTGAAATAATTGCCTCTCCTAAATGAAGTTTGCTTCTGCTTGCGGCCGCTTTTGACAGTACACCCTACCGCTCTGCGGATTTGGCCTGGTAAAATATCTTTCTCCGCATCCCCACTCACCCATCCCCAGACCCTCCTTGAGCTATGCTAGGTCTGCCCACAGACCTGCTTCCGTCCCTTCTTGTTCTCGACCCCACATCACTGTTTTTACCGGGCCAATTTTTTTGTTTTTATTCTTCTACCAACCAATTAAGCATTCATGCTCTGGCCTGGCCATGCCCACAGCCCTGCTTCCCCAAGACCATTCCAGCCTCATACCCTGCAGGAAGCTCAAAGAGCAAGTCTGCCGCTCCATGGAAGGCACCGGGAGTTCTTGCCCCTTCATTAGTCTTTTATCATCTACTTCCTGGCCTTTGCTCGGACCCCTTCCCCTCCTCCATCTCTGCCTGGACAGATCCCGTGCCCCACCTCCTTCAAGAGCCCAACTGCCTCAGTTTCCCGTGTGTCTGATGTCAGTCACAGTCTTCTATCCAATCAACTCATGATCCTTCTGCCCAAGGCGGAGCTCCCTTTCCAGAATGAAAACATCCCCAAGCTAGGGGCTTTCTCTCACATGTATTTAATAACCTTTGAGCAACTGCATGTATTTAGCAAGTGCTCACGTCAGACAGTGAGATCCTTAATAAACATAATGCTGGCGGTTGCTCTACTGTATCAGCAACCCCCAGGTCCCAGGCGCATCTATACAGCCAATGAGTGCTTTCCTTAGTTTCAGTTTTATGGAGTGAGAGATGGGGATTGAAGGATTTTCGGTGGTCGGAGACATGGGTAATGAGTAATGGAACCGTGATTTGAACCCAGGTCTGTCGGCTCCAGAATTTGAACTCATAAGAGCCCTTCATAAGGACAAGGACTGAGTCCGTTCCTACGTTGGAGTTGTGAATTAGCCACCCGAGGGCCAATTCTGGCCCCTGCATATGTTTAGTTTGGATTGTGCAGTGGTTTTTTTTTCTTCAGGAAATTGTGCATCACCATCTAGATTTATAGCTTCTTTGGAAAGCCTGAGAGTTCCAGTAACCCTGAATCTCAGCTTGGTGGTGCCGGGCTGCTGCTGCGAAACAGCTGTCTGGCTTCACCGCAGCCCTTCTCATGTGGCCAGAGAAGAACGGGAGTCTTGGGGGTTGCATCTTCTCTAGTCCACAGTCCAGATGAGTGCCCCCCTCAAGGTGTTGGCACGAGGAATTGGCCACTCTGCCCTGCACCACAGCCCTGCCCCCACATCAGCAGTACCTTTCCTTCAGTCACCCTGACAATCAAACACACTCCAAACATTCCCCAAATTCCCAAGTTCTAGCGCATCACTGTATCCACTGTTGAAAGCTGTTAACCAATAGAGAGCCACTTGTTTCCCCAGTCCCTGTTAAGGTGGAGCCTTCATTAAATAGAGCGGAAGGAGCAGAATGCAGCATCCATTGCTGAGTGGTTTCTGCTTATCAAAAGATCCCAGGAAAACAAAGACAGGAAAATGCAACAATCATAGTACTCTCAAAAATAAATTATCTGAAGCCAATTTAGGGCATTCCCTTAAACACCTGTTCCAAACCGGGGGAGAGTGGGGGGGGTGGTTAGTAATAGCGCGTTCCCTTTGAGGTTTTCCACTCTCCACGCCTCGGTTCCCACTGTGATGTTAATTGGTTTTGGTTTCCTTGACTTCCAGTCCTTACACATAATGAGAGTTACTGTGTAGATGTCCTGTCCAGCACCATACCAGGGAAGGCTTCATTCAAAGGAACACAGAGAGAAACAAAATCACATGTGGCTTCCCTATGGAGAAACACTGTTATTGGTATTTTTTTTGGTCAATCTTCATTTTAATCATATACTACTACAGCCCAACAGTACACAATCCATATGTAGCCAAGTACTAAGAATAAGTAAAAAGATAAACAATGTTTCATTTTGGCATATTTTCCTCCTATCTTTTATCTTTTATAGATGTACGTTCATGATTGTCACAGATTCTATTTTGCTTCTAGCAAAAACTGGGGTTGCACTGCATCGAAAATCACCCAGGCCACCTCAAAGGCTGCTCTCTAGCCTATTTGAGCAATTGTCCTCTGTTGGTTACTTCCCAGTTTGTGCTTTTACAGACTCTACAGCGAACAGCTCCCTTGGTCACACATTTCTTTAGAAAGTTTAATTTAGCAGCCAGCACAGGAAAAAAATCACCGCCTGCACTGGGGAGGTGGCATTGGCTCTGACCCTGGAGGAGAAGGGCGGGGCACACAGCAGTGAGGTGTGCATAAGGAATGTCCAGGCAGAGAGATCTCATACTGTTGAACTTACCCTTCCTAGTGCAGCTGAAGATGGCCGAGCACCGAGAGTAAGGAGAGGAATGTGGCGGCGGGGGAGGGCGGCCTTGGAAAGGAGAGGTTCCAAACTCCTGTTGCAGGACCTAAGCAAGCAAGGGCTTAACCAAAGGATGAAGTCTCTGGCAGCGATGAGAGGCCAGTCCAGGTCACGCACTGGCACCGACTCTCTCCTGTGAGACTGGGAGACAAAAGCAGAGGTGGACCGAGGCAGGAGAATTAAGATTATTTCAGACTTAGGAAATGGCCTTGACAGAGCCAGCCAGAGGTCAGAGGAGCTGGCATGGGTGAGCCTCACGAACTCCTTCCCCACTCAAATAAGATCACTCTAACACATCAGTACAGGGCTTCTGTGACAGGCCAGAGAAAGGAACTTTGTCCCCGAACTTGGCCTTTCAGACTCCATGTAAGCAGGACACAGCCCTCAGTTATGTTTATGCTACCATGAACAGATAAAAGCTTTCTTTAACAAATCAGAGTTCACCAGTGCACTATGTAAAGTCTGGTTTCCTGGCATAGACGGTGTCCAAGCTACCCTCCCATTTTGCAGAAGGGAAAACTAAGGCCAAGAAAGGGTGATTTCTCCCATTGGATGCAGTGGAAACAGGTTTCAGAATAGCTCCCTCTGCTGACCAGACCTGAGGTTAAGTCCTGAACTCCTTTCCCATCTCAGCATCTACAGTCGTCTCCGTTTCCATGCTTCCTCTTTGTTTTCTCCAACAGTGTAAGTAAGTCAACAATACAAGACTTGTTTTGCAGGACAGCTCTTAGCTGTCATGGGACCTTTCTCTTCAATTGCATTGCCTCGGAGTTATTCATTGGCACATTCCCTCACCCCTATCCCCCACCCCTCAATTATTTGGTGTATCTATGTGGAAAGTCCATTGGGTGGGTGCCTAGTGTTGTACCCAATGTTCAGATTCATACAGATTTCAAATATAAAATTCTATCCACACTAGAGTCGCCTTGGATATGCCTGATGCCCGGAAGACTATCTGCTCCTACTTAGTGTGGTCTCGTCCTTCCTGGGGCTTGCTCTGGCCTCTTTTTTGGAGCATAAAATCTCCTAACTAATCACTGTGCTCCCCCTCTCTCACCGTGGATCTTCCAAAAAGCTACAGTCATTCGGGAGGATTCCACTTCAGGGTATGAGGATCATCCCAGGGAACACACATGCTGAGCTAGGGGAGGAAAGGGAGGTACTTTGTGCTAAGTGAAAGTGTGTTGTGTGGGGGAGGTGTCAGAAGAAAAGGAAGTGAAGGGGGAGCTCTTAGCAAAGAGGAGACCCACAGGGGATGAAGAAGAGGAGGTGGCCAGAGAGCAAAAAGAGAGAGAAAGAGGGCGTGTGACAGCTGAAAGGTGACAGTTCCAGGAGATCTAGGAGAAAGGTTTCGCTGTGAGGTGCTCCGTAGGAATCCCGCTCCTCCAGCACAGGAGGCCTGGTGGCTTTTGCAGGCATATTGCATATGTTCTTTTGAATGCAAATCTGACCAGAGGTCATCCTCAAGTTAAGGCTGCCTCTGTTTATGCAGATGACAAGCACATAGTCAATATCATCACTGTCCAATAATGTCATCAACCACAGTCACGGGCCAGGCTCTAGAGATGTCCTGTACGAGGCTGGTCATTCACTCTCCGTCTCATTGTCTGTCCTCACTGGGATTTCTCACTGTCCCTCAGATAAGCCACATACAGGATGGACAGAGATGATGTGTTGGTCACTTTCTGGCCCTCTCATCTCTGGCATTCTCAGATGTCCCCAGCATCTGTCCCTCCTCTTTCTCCTGTGTTCCCAAGCCTCCATCCAGAGCCTTCATCACCTTCAAGAGGCCTTTGCTGGTCTTCTCCTCTCTCCCTTGGGAACTTCTCATCAGTTCCCTGCCTAGGGCCATCACCTTGATATAGGAGAGCTTGCTGTAGAATCAGCTAGGTGTAAATTCCCTTTTAAAATGAGGAGTCAAGATTAAAAATCCTCGACTCTTGCAGAGATGACTACAGTGTTGTACACACGGAGTTTCTAGATGGTTGCTGACTGAATAGACTATCCAGAACAAGCCCCCCAGAGGTTGCCCCCTGGAAAGAGCTAGGAGAGGAGGGCATTGATCGACATGCCCACTCTTTTGAGCCTACACACCAACTCAAGCAGCCTTTCTGAATTAATAACACCCTCAGTGGGTACTGCCTCTTCTGATACTTCTTGTTATATGCAAAACAACAGGAAAGGTACCTGGTCGTTTCTTTGCATTTCCTGCTTTTCAATTGAGTGAGGACAGACAGATGATTTATTGGGCATTTCCTAGCATTCCCCCTCCCCACCATAGGAAACGAGCCTTTAAAAAAAAAGGTGCAAATTTTAAAAAGATGTGCGAATGTTTTAGGGGACTGGAGAGGAATTCTTCTGTAGCATTGAAGTAAAAGAAGGGGGCTCTCTGACAGCAGGACCTCTGATCCAGGGCGCACTGGCAATAAATTAACATCTCCCTTTGAGAGCTCAGAATGCTCAGGGCTAGGCTGAGATTCCGGCAGGCAAAGCTGTAGTGTTCTGGCCTCCCTTTCTGCTCCAGGAGCGCAAGCTTAGGTTGGGACAGTGGCAGCGACCTAACCTTCTAGTTTGGGTTGAAAAGAGACATCTGCATCCCATTCACTGCCCTTCAGAGAGAGAGTCAGGGAGAAGGCGGGGAAGGCAGCACTGAGCAGCCCGCGAGTCCAGCTCTGCAAAGGTGCTCTGCTCCGCTCCACTCTGCAATGAGTTATTCTCACTTCCTAGGGCTGCCCTGGTGAAGGCCCGCAGACTGGGTAGCTGAATAGTTATTTCATTGTGGATCTGAAAGTTAGAAATGAGAAATCAAGAAGAGTTATGCTCCTCCTGGTAACCCTAGGGAAAAGCCATCCCAGCTGCTGGTGGCTCCCACCATCCTTGGCTATCCTTGGCTTGCAGATGCACTAGGTCTGTCTTAGCTTCCACCGTCATATGGCCTCATCCCTGTCACTACATGGTCTTCCATCACTGGGGATCTGTGCCTGTGGCTTCTCTCTTCTAAGGACAGCAACTGTATTGGATTAAGAACTGATCGGCTCCTGTGTGTTCTCTTCTTTACTTATATCTTATATACCTGCAAAGACTCTTATTTCAAAACTAAGGCCACACAGGAACTGGGGACTGGATAGCCAGAAACCTACAGTAGAACTAAACACAACTGGCCTAAAAAAAAAATCAATGAAATGATTACTGATAACATATTTGCTATACTCATAAATCTGTCTGTGCCTTGTCCAGTCATCATCAGAGATAGGAGAAGATGGGAGAAGTACAGAGACCCACAGCCAGACATTATGTGGAGAGAGAGTCTAATTTGGAGGTCTCCATCAGGTTCCTCTCCTTGGAACTTAGAGAATCCCACAAAATAGGGAGTAGAAAGATTATAGGAATCAGAGGGGATGGCAGACACCAGCCCGTCGAATCTACTAAGCTGAACTCCCAGGGGCTCACAGACTGAAGCAGCAAGCACCAAACAGATCTGCACCAGATCCTTTGCATATATGTTATGTTGTTGGCTTGGTGTCTTTGTGGGACCCCTAACTGTGGGAACGGGTGTGTCTTTGACTCTTTTGCCTGCTCGCAGGACTCCTCTCCTCCTTAGATTACTAAGTCAGTTATTTTGTTTGTGTGCATGTATGTACGTGTAATATCTTTATTTACCTGTGATTTATATAGTGTTTTAGATATGCAAACACAAATATCTGTCTACAACTATAATATTTACACAAAATCTACATGTAATTATAATATTTGTTTAAATACCAATATAAATGTCTGTGATTTTTGTTTATAAAGTATCATGTCATAAATATATATTATGCTAATAACAGTACATGTTATATATATACAACACACACCTGAAATATGCTACATAAGCATCATATGACATATTTAATCAGAAGTATATGGTACTATATAAATATACGTATGACACTATAAATACAAATCATAAAAGCAATTTTTGTAATAACAAATTTTATCAATCAAAGGAAGATGATGGATTTTTCTCATGGTTTTCTTCTTGAAGAGATGGTGAGAAGGATCTGTCTTTGCCATAGATCCAAGGGCTGGACCTGAGAAGAGTTCTCCAGCATTAGACTGAGTCTCTTCCTGCCTGGGCATCTCCTATACCATTGTTTTCTGGTTTTGGTTTTGTTTTCTAAAACATGGCTTCTGAGGATTAAACTCGGGACGTCACAACCTCACATCTGCAAGGCAAGCTCTTTCCCAACTGAGCTCTTAGTCTTGCCCAGTTTTGTTATATTTTTTGGAGGGGGGGGGTGTATTGTTTTGCTTTGTTGTGATGGTTGGTTTTTGTTTGTTTGACTGCTTTTGTTCTTTGAGACAGAAGACTTATTCTATAGTTCAGACAGGCCCAGAACTTGTAATTGGAGGTTTCTCTCCTGCTCACCAGTTCCTGAATAACCACTCTGAGTTTTAATATTAATTACAAACTGTTTAGCCTATTAGCTCAGGCTTATTATTGACTAGCTCTTACAACTTAAATTAACCCATTTCTATGATTCTATATTTTACCACAAGGCTCGTGGCTTGTTACCTCACATCTTGCTTCTCTGGCCACTGATGAAGTCTCCCCAGCTCCGTCTCTTTTCTCCCTTTATCTTTGCTTGGATTTCCCGCCTTGCTCTATTCTGCCTGGCTATTGGCCAAATCAACTTCTTTATTAACCAATGATAATAAAACATATTCACAACATACAGAAGGGCATCCCACATCAGGAACTCACTGTATAGACCAGTCTTATTTTTAACTGATGGCAATTCTCCTGCCTTAGCCCCCCAAGGGGTTATAGGCATGAACCACCAAGCTCAGCTTCCTACCTTCTTTAGGATGAGAAATCCAGGTCCCAGAATTCTGAGATTCTTGTTCAAATCCAGAGGCCACAGGCAGTTCTCGCTGAGGAAACCATGTTTCTACTCAGCCACTCAGGCTCCATCCACTCAAGCTGCTTCCCTCCCAGCTTCTCCTTGCTCTGCCTTTCCAGTTAATAATCAGATTTTCCTCCGAGTTGCTTCACCGAGCAGATGTTTTATGGAATTGTGAAAAGAACAGTAGTTTCCCTTCAGATGAGCAGAGTCATGACTTTTCAGGGAGGCCTTGCTGCAGGCCAAGGTTAAAGTACTTTGTAGCCAGTTGTTTTGGCGTTATTGGGAGATTGGAAAGAAAATCTTTCATTTTTCAATTTGAAGATTTTTGTTTGTTTCATTTTCTCGACTTCAAGCTGACTGACCTAAAACTTAACTTCATTTTCTGCATATAGTAGGATGCCTGGGGTGTCTTCCTATGATCAATCTGGGGACTCTGAAGTGAACTTTGGAAACTGAAATTCTTTCTCTCTCTCTCTCTCTCTCTCTCTCTCTCTCTCTCTCTCTCTCTCTCTCTCTCTGTGTGTGTGTGTGTGTGTGTCTCTCTCTCTCTCTGTCCCTCTCTCTCTGTGTCTCTGTCTCTGTCTCTCTCTCTCTCTCTCCTGCTCCCATCTTCTGCTTACCTGGGCCTTCACCACTCTCTCCATCTTGTGAATACACTTGACTTCCTGTCTGGATGCCTCTGTCTGTTTCTTTCTCCATCCTGCTTGCTGGGATCGCCTATAGAAGACAAAAGGGATACTGCTTCCCAGCAGGAAATGGACCAGCTTCCTGGATGCTTGAAATAGACTCCGGAGGCCTTGCCTGGAACATTTGCTGGAGAATATTCTTGTCAGGGCCACCCTGAAATTCCATACGGTGGGCAGAAATATTACCCAGCCCCCTCCATCTTTCTCTGCTCCTTCTCACACCCCTTTGTCCCAGCCTCCCCGATGGAGAACACCAGTGTTGGGCCCTGAATCTCGGTGCATTCCTACAGCCTCGCAGCTGCCAGAGGGTAGCTGGTGTCCAAATGGCTGAGCCTGGCTTGCCATCAGCACATCAGGATGACTTGAAGAGATGCTCCAAATCACAATAACCAGTTCCACTGCTGAAGGCCTTGTGGACGCCTCTGGCAGAACCTGAAAATCTGTTTCAGGCAGCTAAGAGGATTCTGATGTGGGTTGTCTAGAGGAAAAACAAAACAGGAATTAGATAGGCCATGCTTACACAGGCCTCAACTCCGCAAAGCCTCCCAAGGATACTTAGAGGAAATCCATAAGAGGAAGCAAAAGCTAGCAGTGTGCAGGTAACAGGCTAAGATACAAATAAAACCAGCTAGGCTAGGGCTGGGTGTGGGCAGGAGGAGGGTCTCACAAAGCAGACTCCTGAGAGGGGCTGTTCAGCAAACTGCGGTGATGGCTTCAGGTGGGCACACTAGTTGATGCCCAAGTATTCTGTCAGAGCTAGGAGAGTCTTCATGTGGGCATGAGAGAGCCACAGAGGGCAAACCACCCAGCGTGAATGTCTTCATCCTGAGGCAGGAACTCGTGCTTCCTGTCAGAGACAGCACATGCAGAATGCAAACACCGCTTTTGGTGTACACAGCATTAGGTTTAGGTTCCGAATTTGCAGGTCTCTCTGAGTGAATGTGAGCCAGCTCTATATTTAGTCTGTGCCTCAGTTTCCTCACCTGGAAAAGGAGGACAACACACCCACCACAGAGGGCTCTTCTGAGTTTACACTTAGTAGTACATGCAAAGCATTCATCCTGGCCCTGGTGGAGTGAGGCCCCTTGCACATTAGCTGTGGTCTTTGTTATTGCGGGCGCTTCTATCCTCCTCACAGACAGTCTGAAGCTGTCGTTGAACAGTTTAAACACACGAAGACCTTGGTTAAACCATAGAAGTCCTGCTGCCCTGCTCCCAGAAAGCTGTTGGTTCTCCGTCTCTCTGTCTGACTCTTGCTGTATGTCTCTCTCTGTTTCTTTATGTCTCACCACGTCTCTGATGTCTCTCTCTGTATGATGTATCTCTGTGTCTCTCTGTTCTGTGTCTTTCTGTATCTCTGATGCCTCGCTGTGTATCTCTGCTTCTCTGTGTGTCTCTGTGTCTCTCTATGTGTCTGTTGTTTTCTGTCTGTCTGTCTCTCCCTCCCTCCTCGAAATGCCTTTGTCAACCTGCAGCTTAGACTAGGCAAGGCTTCTGAGGACGTGATCCTGCTCATTCTTACTCTCCAAAGGACCCTCCTTGTGGACATTTGTGTCACTCCAGAGATACAGAAAGAGTTGCTCAACAGATGGGAGCCAGACCTTTGCAAATGAAAATTCTCCTTTTAAATTCCAAAGCTCTGTCCCAGGAAGGCTATGAGGCTGTGTGATCTACAAGGTGAGAGAGGAGTCTGAAGGTTGGGATCAAAGACTCCTGGGTAGAAGGGGGGAAAAATGTAAGCATGCAGATACCCAGAAAACATCTAGTTAATCTTGCCCTGTCCAAGTTCATGGTGGGGCTTTAAGGGTCTCAGCATCTGAATACTTATGCCCAGTTTCTCCTGTAGCCATGTTGGGGCGCGTGGCAAACTTAACACCTTTTACATGCTATATAATGTCAAGAGCAAGAACACGGTAGTAGTAGTAGTATTGGTTCTCTATTCTGTTTAATTTTTAACATTTTGGGGGGCACAGGATCTTGCTATGTAGCCCAGGTTGGATTGAAAGTGGTAATCCTCCAGCCTCAGACCCAAGTGTTGAGATGATGATCATGAGCCATCATTCCCAGTTCTGATTTTCTCCTCTGACCCCTAGCTGTGAGAAGTTGAGCAAATGAGTATTGTGGTTTGGTAAGATAACTGGGTGCGTTAAGGGGTTTGCCCAAAGCCTGACCACCCGAATGTCACTCCCTGGGACCCATGTAGTGGAAGGAGACAACAGACTCTTCTCTTCTGACCTTCGTATATGTACCATGCCACATGCGTGCTTGCACATACACAGATGATTATTCAAAAATAATTATTCAAAAAAGTGTAATTCTTAACAGAAAAAAGTTGCTGCTTCTCTGTAATGAGAAGATCTTGACTGATCAACACAGCCCCCAAGCGGGTCACCCTATGCCTTCCTCAACAGCAAGTCTCTGAAAGATGTCCTGTTAGTGGCCCATGGCTCTTTTGTGCTCTCCTGGAGAAGGCTACAGATGCCAGGGGTGAGGTTCCAAGGTTAGAGACGTGAAAAGGCCAGCATCCCTGGGAGACAGTAACACTGAAGCCTTTGGCCATCTTCTGTACGGAGCCCATCGCCAGCACATTCAAGAGCTGTCTCCACTTGGAGAAATAACCTACCCTGTGTTCCATGGAAGGCCTTGGCGCCTGCCAATCCCTCCAGGGTTCACTGCTGGGAACAGCATGAGTGGCCTCTCTCATCCTGGCTGCCTCACTGGCCAGTAGAAGGCAGAGTTGGCCGAGGAGCCTTTGTGTGCCTTGTTCATCCTGCCGGGGTCAGGGAGGGCTTCACGGTTGACTCGGCGAAGGAGCAGGCTTGTTTATTTCCCCAGCCTTGAGGTCTGCCAAGCCCAGGACCAAACTGGGCAGTTCAGTGCCCCGGTCTCTCACTTCTCCACTAGGACCTGCAGAAATCAGTAGACAGCCCTTGCCAGCCAGGCCAGACTGAGTCTGCAGCAAACGGGCTCTGCACAGCCTCTGTCCTCCCTGCCAGTTCAGCTAGCCAAGCCCGCCTAGTGACACTCCTGGGCCAGGTTTCTTTCTTTCTTCCTCAAGTCCAGAGCCCAGTTATTTACCCAAAGAAAACAGGGAAGTGACAAGGTAGCAGAATACACATGTTGTGAAAATATGCAGGCTGGGGCTGAAGGAAAGAAAACATTCTTCCATAAGTAGCGGCCTTGTTAATTCATTTTTTTCCCTCCAGATTAGAACCAGCCATTGCTTGTGCTCCTTCAAGTACCTTCTGTGGTTTCCTGACAGCTGCCTACAAGGGGCGAGATTTGGCTTGAAAAATGGGCCATCGGTCATGCATTGGATGTGGTGGAGGAGGGGAGGGCAGAAACTGAAATTCCCAGATTGCTCAAATTCACTGCTCCCTCTCTAGACGGGACGAAGGAGGGAGAGGTGGAGGGGATTGTATAAACGTCGAGGCATAACCTGATTTTCCACAAGAAGCCGCGGCTCGGTAATGAACAGTCTTTGGAACGAGCTTTTCAACTCCTCTTGAAGTTGGTTTCCGATCCCTGGCAGATCTGGGCTCTGTAGCCTTGAGTAACGGCCACGGGCTGATTCTCCGCAATTAAAAATAATATTGGCCCTGATAGAGAACTCTTGGGCACCCCCCTCCCCTCCACACCCTTTTCATTATGTGCCAAAAATCACTTTCCCAAACCTGTTTCAGAACAGCTGGCGCGTTGGAGGAGCAGGCCCAACCCTCACGGCCTAGAGAGGCCACGGTTATTAATAGCACTTGCTCTGCCTGGTGTGTGGGGCAAGATGGGGGTGACCTGGGTCTATTTAGAAAGTTGGGCCCTAATCAGTTGGGGGGCCTGCTCTCCCTTCACTGGACTCTCTAAAGCTCAAGTCCTACAGAGAGTGGCTGAGAAGCCTGCAGCGGGGCTGGCCAAGGCCAAATATCCTCCACTGTCAATCCTTAGACTCCTCATTTCCCCCTTCATCCATGTTTTCTCGGTCTTTCAGCCTGTGGGTATTGGCCCAAGGACTGACGGGCCAGGTTCCTTTCAGGGGAGGTCACATGGCAGAGGCCTGGATGGCCCCTGTTAGCACTTTCTGGTAACAGAGCCTGCTGAAGCCTGGTGTTGCAACTTAGGCCTGAAAGCAAGCAGAGTGGGATGTAGCCCTCCTTCCTAAAGGCCTGAGGGGGTGTGGGCTGGGGAAGCATCCCACCCCTCAGAGCCACTGAGTTTGTCAGCTTCCCACGGTCAGCGACGAGCAGCCTTAACCTCAGAATGGGTGGAAATCCTACTGTCTCCCCACACGGCTGACCACAACCACCACACAGCGTGGGGCTGGGTTTCAGGCCTGGAATGGTCTTGATTGGCAGGTTGGGTTGCAGCTGAAGGGGAAAACCTTGGGAACAGGGCAGATTATGGGTCGGAGAATAAGGTCTCTCTTCCAGGTGTACGTTTCCCAGGGAGAAGACAACGGTGGGTAGAAGCCAAGTCCAATCAGAAACCATGTGCTCTTGGTTGAGGGGACTTCAGAACATAAGTATGGAAGTCCAGCCATCCACCTTTGCTTGTGGGCTTCCCATGCCACTGGCTCCAACAGGGAGCGCACGGCCTCTGCCGCACTGGGCCAGACTCCAGTCTCTGGCCATAGGTGAGAGACTGTTTCCGGTGATTGTTTTCAGACATTTTATATCCAGTGTGTGAAAATATAATAGTGACCGGAAAAATACACACACGCACACACACACCCCACAGAGGTGGTCCCATCCTTAGCTAGAAAGGTCAGAGGACCCTTTTCTCCTTTAAGTCCTTGATGTGGATCCAAGGGAAGCAGTTTCTTTGAAGTCAGCAAAGACCACAGCTGGGCCAGCTGTGAGGGTGTGGTCGGGGAGTCAGACAGGATGCTCTGCCCTATCGGGGACCAATCTAATTCCCTCCTGTAAGGACCATGCTTCCTCTGGCAAAAGGTGACTTCAGAGCCATTTGTTCAGAAATCTGAGGAGGGCTCGCTGTAACCCAGGAGGGCAGTGATCCTGTCCTGTCAAAGGCAAGCCTTTCTGTTGACTTTCTGCACAGCCCTTGAGCATAAACCTCCCTCTTTCAACTCCAGGCAACTATGCCCTTTATTTTCTCGTATGCTGATTTTGGTCATCTTTAAAATGCCTGTAATTTAACAAATAATGACAAACAAAAAAACCTGGGTGGAGGGTGGGGTGAAGACTCAGAGAACAATGCCAATCAATTTTAAAAATCAGATATGAGGCTCCTGTGTTTGTGTGGATGAGGCTGGGACCCAGAGTGGCCCTTCCTCTTCAGACTTCTACCTCCTAGAAGTAGGATCTGAGGGACCTTGGGGGCCTTGGTCATGAAATTCAACTTCCTTCTAGGGGTTGGGTTCTTCCAGGACAGGAAGCTCACCACTCTAGAAACATTGGGGCTGCTGTTGGAAAATCTGTACCTTCAGCAAGTTCTTTCTCACACTAAGGTGGAATCTGTCACTCTGGTTGATCGACTGACTCAGCCCTGAAGTAATTCTCAAGGGCAGTGGTGTGGCAGGGTTCCAGTCCCAGCGAGATCAGGCACATCAAGAAAGCCACCCCTCCCTTTTTTTCTGATCCTATTGCTGTTTACATTTCAAACCCACTCATTAGTGTCTTGCATATGTGTCGGACAGACTGATTCATGCTTCCATCCTATGTGTTCTTATGATGGCTTGGCAGGCCTGTGTCAGTATTACCTCTTAAAGTATTACCAAAAGCCAGGTGTGGTATGCATGCTTTTAATCTCAGCACTCAGGAGGCAGAGAGAGGAAGATCTCTGTGAATTAGAGCCCCGCTAGGTCTCCATAGTGATACCCTGTCTTAAAACAATTTCTTTTGCAGGGTGGTGGAGGTGCACACCTTTAATCCCAGCACTTGGGAGGCAGAGAGAGGTGGATCTCTGTGAGTTTGAGGCCATCCTGGTCTACAGAGTGAGTTCTAGGACAGTCTCCAAAGCTACAGAGAAACCCTAACTTGAAAACAAAACAAAAATTATATTTTTATGTTATAGAATTTGCTTTAAAGTCACAAGCTAAAGGGACTGGAGGATGGCTCTGTGGGTAAGAAGAACTCTTTGAAGACCTGGGTTTGAAACTCCAATACCAGCATTACAATCTAGGTGTGGCCACATATCTGTGACTCCGGCACTTCGAAGAATAGAGACAAAAGTATCACTGGGGCTCCAGGTACCGGCAAGTGAGTGTGCACAGGCGCACACATACCAACATATAAATACACACCAAAAAATAAAGAAATAAAGCAGTTTGGATGGTGATGCTTTACTCCATGGTGTTCTCAGTGCAGTGGACCTGGGTCTACACACCAAAAAATAAAAATAAAGAAATAAAGCAGTTTGAATGGTGATGCTTTACTCCATGGTGGTCTCTTCCCCTGGGATGCTGGCCACTCTGACCCCCTTCTAGTACCACCTTGGGCAAAAGGCACTGTTACTGATCAACATTTTTGCTTTTTTTTAACATGTATTTCTAATCAATATCCCCAATTAACCCATACTTTCTCCATATTTTAATAGACTTTTTTTAATAGATTTTTTTGTACTCAGTAAAATTGAGCATCAACTAGATAGAGTTCCCATGTTCCATGCTCTGGTACACTATATCAGCATCGCCCATCAGAACAGCACATCTCCTGACAACCACTAGCCGACATTGGCCAGCCTGTCACTTGACTTCCAGGGTTTACAAGGACCTGAACTGGCACATTCTGTGGATTTGGACAATGCATAAGATCTGTATTCACTTTTACAGTATCATACAGAGTAGCGTCACTGCCCTAAAGAGTCCCTGGGCTCTGCATACTTGTTTTTTTTTTTTTTTTTACGTTTCGGTTGTTGACCCTGGACATCATGGATAGTTCATGTTCTACCTTCCTCACCACGCATGCCTTTCCTAATGGCTGTAGTCCACATGCCTCTCTCTGCCTAAGATTCCAAACACATCAACAAGCAGGGCACCCTTGAGGTTCGTCACCGTTTCTTTTGTGTTGGCTTTGATCCTTGGGGTTCACCATTGTGCTTGGTCCTTGGTAGGCCTTCCACAAGCAGAGCTGTGGTGTGACTCAGCTCCAGGGGTCCTGGTTCTGTGGTGTGAAGGGCTTTGGTGATTGGCTAAAATCCAGTCCAGGAACTGGAGACAACAATTACATATCATAGTAATAATAATAGTAAAAACATAATAATCACCCTGAAAGTGATCAGTTTGGTTCTTTGGGCAATTGTTCAACAGCTAACCACCAATGACAACAAGATGAACAAAGTGGTTGACCCTACACTCTAAGACACCATAGTCTTGTGACACTCACACTCACACACACACACACACACACACACACACAAAAGGCAAACAGAGGACTGAGGTGATGTCTCAGGGGGTAAAGTGTCTGCCACACAGCCATGAGGACTTCAGGTCAGAGCTCCAATGTCCGTATAAAAGCCAGCATGGTAGACAGGGGCAGCGACAGGTGGATTCCTGGAACTCTCTAAACATCCAGTCCAGCCAATTAGTGAGGTCTAGACTTAGTGAAAGAGCCTGTTTCAAAAAAAAAAACCCAAAGCAGAGAATGATCAAGAAAAACCCCTGACAGTGACCTCTGCTCTCTACACTCACCCACACGCATACCACACACACATCGTCCACACGAAGGCTGAGATTTTTACATTGTTCAGGTAAACAGATCATCACAACACAGTGAAGGGTACTACGACGTGGGTATGCGTGATGGCTGTCACACTTGACGTGTAGCTGAAGGGATCAGTGGGAATCAGTGAGTGGGTGGAAGAATATCCCAACAAGGTTTGGTTATTGGCAAAATGGAAGCAGAATTATAAGTGATAGTTTGTTTTCTGATGCTAAAACGAGACATTCCACATTAAAGGGTTGCCTGCTAGCCTCCAGTAAACCTCCACCAGACCACCGACACAATAAGATTGTGTGTGCACCTTTAAATACTGTTTCTAAAATTAGTGGCCCATCCTCACAACCATCCCTTCCTCTTTGGAGGGCTGGGCCGTGTGTTGTTCTCTGTGTTGCTTTGGGCACAGCTGAGTGCAAAGTTCCAGGAGTGGAGCTGGGTCTCTCTAGCACCCTCACTGGGCCGGGTAGCCATTCTCCACAGGCTTTCTTTGAAACTTCATCTGCTGGGAGCTTATGTCATAAAGCAGTAATTCTCATTCTTATTCTTTTAAATTTCTTCTGTCTCTTCGTTTTCATCTTCTTCAATATCCTGGATATTAGAAGTGTGGTTAATTGTGGGGGTGGGGCGAGCGTAGTGTGAACAAAGTAGTTGTTTCCTCCCCACACATGGCTTCCTTTCCCCAACCCAGCTGCCAGGCGTTGGCTGCCATGTTGGAGCCTGGATGCGGCTGGGTCTCTGCAAAACATGGCCCCATCCCAGAGTGTACAAACAGTGCTTGGGGCTGATTGGATAAGAGGGTGGAGGGCCAGTGTTGTGCTTCTGGGCACCTTTCATTTCCCTTCTCTGTTTTCCCTCTGCGTCATCAGCTGGAGCATGTTTAAGACTCCGGGAGCTTGCCTTTGTTTCACCTGGGAAAGTCCCTGCAGGGAGCGCTAAGATCTCCCAGAGGAAGGGGCTGGAGCCCTGACCTCTGTCACCCGAATTGTTTGGGCCACGAAGCCCCCATAGGGGTTAGGAGGGTGATCAATTGGCAACGTGAGGAGTAAAGGCCTCTCTCTCCCTTCTCCTCTCTGCTCATTGTGCTCGGGAGGGCAGCGGGGTCAGCGGCAGCAAACTGAAGGGCCAACTCGCCGTGCCTTGAAAGGGGCTCGTTTTGTGTTTCAGTAATGAGCACTCTTTCTCCCCTTGGATGCACTCAGATTTCACAAGTTACAGGGAACCTGTCAACTGCTGTTTTCATTGTATGAGGCTCACAGGGAACTTGGATATAGGGCAAGCTTGTTTCAAAGGAAGCAGGGAAAGAAAAGTCCTGAATAGCAGCAACGGGCTGTCATATGCAGATCACAGCTCTAGTTGCCATGGGACACCTCTGCCAGCCGAGGGGGCAAGCTGCCGAACGTCCCTTATTGACGTGATGGCCTCCTTGGAGATGGGAATGCCACCACTGGAAGGTCTTGCCAGCAGCCTCCATGGAGCCTGGCCTGCCAGCATCCCGAAGCCTAGGAGCCTCTGCCCCCCACTGGCTGTTTCCTAAGAAGCCCCTCACCCCGGCTGAGGAAACAAGCCAAGCTAACCCTGGAAAAAGGAGGGGGCAGGTAGAAGGGATCCCTGTGTGTGGGGCTCTGGGCCTGTGCTCGCAGCTCTGCTGGGGCCATGGCCGAGAACCAGGGTCCTGATAATAAAGTTTCACCTTCTTTGTTTGTCCTGCCCTCTGAGAACACTTGGCAATAACATTCCTTTCCTGACAGGTTCGTTTTGTAGCCCATAGACGTTGTTTTCTTTCCCTTGTTTACCTAAAGTGGCCCAGAGCAATAGGGCAGGCTGTGCCAACAAGAAAGGAGAGAGCCTGCCCTGGTGGCTGCTGGGTCATCACACCCAGGTCCCTCTGCCCTGTAGTTCCTTGTCCTAACTCTGTTGCCCCACAGGTGAGAACAGCAAGTTTCCAGAGCGTCCTGCTTAGAGCAGAGCACAGAGAATCTGAACCCGTAGAGGAGTTAGGATTAGCAGAAAGAGGGCCCAGAATGAAGGCTCCAAGGAGTTCTTTGACGTAGGGCAGGTAGGTCCCTCAAGGACATGGGAAACTATTCTTATTACCTTGTGTAAAAGTAGGCCAGTGGAACCATGGGCTGGAAGGATCTAGAAGTCACAAGTAACCTAAAACCTACCAAGGTGGGGGACTATGACTAATACATCTCCAAGAAGTGTGTTGGAGTGTATCACTACACGCTGTATTTAAAGGAATAGAGTGTGGTCGGGATGTTGTCAGAAAGTTTAAGTCTGTGGCTGTGGGAGAGCCAGTCCATGGTGTCAGAGCTCTTGGCAGCCTGTGGTAACCCCCTACCCTCTAGTCTTCAGGACCAGTTTCCGCTCTTACCTCTTCTCCCTACGCAGGTTAGAAAGATAAATACTTGAAGTCCACAATCCTTGCATCCAGTAAGCTTCAAATCTAGTAGAAGAATGACATTGGCGTGTATGGAGCTGTAATTGAAGACTGTGGTCAATGCCCTAAAAGGAGAAGCCCTGCAGGCATGCAGAGCCATTTGCTCAAAGTCTAGAGCGTCACACCTGCACATGGAATCACAGACTAGTGCGTGCCTGTTCTAGATTCTCTGTTTGCAAACTACCAAGCTGTGTGGTATAGCGTTTGAACATCCCAGCCACCCATGAGCAGGCTTTGAAAGCCGGAGCCTCCTGATAGAAATCGGATCCCATGACCTTTCCGCAAAGCACCTGGAACACTGGCAGAGGTTGGGTGCAGGGACTGTCAAAGTAACAATGAATCCAATGGTTGGCTGAAACATGGGAGGTAACCACAAGAGCTAAAGTTGGACAATAATGATGAAAACCACTCACAGTGCGGCACTGGGCTCTCCACAGAGAACACAGATCCAGCTTGGGATATTCATTTTCTGTCACTTCTGTAAGAAACTGCCATAGCCTTAGTGGGTTTGATGATACCAATTAATTATCCTACAGTTTGGAGGTCAGGAGTCCATGTTGGATCTCACTGAGCTAAAAAAAAAAAAAAAAAAAAAAAAAAAAAAAAAAAAAAACCAGAGATGCCAGGTTCTTACTTCCTTTTGGAAGCTGCAAGGAAGATTCAGTTTCCTTGCTTTTTACAGTTCCTTGAGGTTGCCCACGTTCTTTGACTCTGTCTTCAAAGCCACCAGCATTGCAGCCCTCTGACCGTTTGCTCTCCAAGGACATCTTCGGACCGCAATTCCTCTGTGGCTTTCTTTTTCCATGGTTAAAGACCCCTGTGATTACACTGGGACCAGCTGGATCAGATTCAGGGCCAGCCAGCTAGCAAACTTTAAATCTCCTTGTAAAGGCACATCCTCACAGATCCGTACACTAGAATCAAGCATCTTCAGGGAACTCGTTTGGTTAGACAACTGGTCAACTCTCAGTTGTTTGGTTAGCTCTTGATTGCCTGTGCTTTGAGACTCTGCTTCCTAACTCCTCATCCAAGAACCAGATAATCAGGTATATTGACAGAAGGACACTAAGCGTGAACATCCCCCAGACATGAAGAACGGGCCTCTGAAGTGGACATAGATCTGGTCTCGTTGTCTATCGGAATCAGCAAAAGCAACACCATCGCAATGGCTGACAAGCACGACATTCTGAGGAGATTGTTGGCCCACATGCTTCACGGGCTCCCTGGGCTCTGCTATTCCATATTTCACACAAGAACTTGTCCTCAAGTTGTCCATGTCTCTGGCTTAGCAGCAGGGATGTCTGGCCAACTTTTTGAGATGCTATCTCTAATCCAAATACACTGGTGGCTTTTGCTAAGTATCTCTCAGTCCCCGGAACCTCCCCAGGCTGCAGTGGGTTTAAGCCCCCCACCACCACCACGCAGTAGCCCTATGCCTGTGTCCATACCCTGGCCACGGAGTCTCAGACTGCATATCTCAAAGCTGGAAAATGCCACCAATTGTCCTGCTTTCTGCCTTGTTGGAAGCCAAAACTGTTCTTTAAGAAGCCTACCACACACTTGAAAAAAAGATATGGGCACTGGGTTGTTGCTTCAAGCTGCCCTTGCTTGCTGCTTCCCGAGTTTGATCTTTTCATCTTTATTCTGCCTCGATTCAAGTTCCTTATCTCCTAATGTCTTTGCCTGGGGACTTCGTTCTATCCTCCTCATTACTGCCCTCCCACAGACGGGCCTCCAAACAAGCTTCCATGGTCACTCTCACCTCAGCCCAGACTACCCACTCAGCCAGGACCTTCAGCTTTTCCTGACAGCCCTCCCTAATCCCTGCAGCGTGTCTCCTGGCTTCTAGGAATGAATTTACAGTTCGAGGCCCCAGTGGTTTTTATTGTTGCTTTGGTTCCAAAACAGGGTCTCATATAGTCCAGGCTGGCCTTGAACTTAATGTATATAGTTGAGGTTCCTGCCTCTGGCCCCCAAGCACTGGGATTGCAAGTCACCATTCTTACCATGATGACTTCAGTGTTGGTGCGATTTTCCCATGTGGCCTTAGTTGCTCTCCCATCACCTGTGAACAGAAGCAGGAACGGCAAAAAGTACATGTGATGGGCCAGGCCCTGTGCGAGCATCCGCTCGTTCCATCCAAGCAGGAGCTCCATAGACTCATTTTAAAGGCCAGGACACAGATGCCTAGAGATTCACTTCCTCAAGGTGATTTGGGTCATATGTGATGGAGTATGGACTCAAGCCCAGATTGTAAGGCGCTGTTTTGCCCACCCGGATTACTGCCTCGGTTGTCTTCTTTCTACTTTGTACTATTTACAGTGAATCCTCACCAGTCAAGGTGACTGGGGATACTCTACCACACCACTCCTGGTTCCAAATCAGTCTCCCATCCCCCCAGACTTACACATGGGGTGCCAGAGGCTACAATGATCATAAGCCCCATGTTCCAGACCTGCGTCTTCTTGGCCTTCACCTCCTGTCTGTCACCTCCCTCTCCCTCTGCTTAGGCATGGTGAACTCTGCACTGTTCCTCAGGAAACCCAACAGAACTCCTGACTCAGTGTCCCTGTCGGCCATCTTTCATCTGCTTGGACCCTCTCCCCTCCTCACTTACCATATAGGGCTATTTGTCCCATTCCCTTCTTTGGGATGTGTTTGCTGTCACTGAAAAACCCGCCTTTACTAATCTCCCTACCTAAATGCTCTCTACACCACTGCTATGGTCAATCATTATTTCCAACTTCATGGGATTCAGAATCTCCTATAAAACAAACAGCCTCTCCATAGAACTTTAATTGAGGTGGGAAGGACCACTGTCAGTGGACACAACACTGTTCCATGGGTTGGAGAATCACACAGCATAGGAAGGAGGAAGTCAGTGAAGGACCAGGACTCATCTGTCCGCTCTTCCACCCGGATGACTTGTGACAAGCTATCTCATGCTCCTGCTGCAGTGGCTTGAAGAAGGGTGACTCCCATAGGCCCAAAGTCATCAGGAAGTGACACTACTTGAGAAGAATTAGGAGGTGTGGCACTATTGAGGGGGTGTGGTCTTGTTGGAGGAAGTGTGTCACTGGAGGTGGGTTTCAAAATGTAAGGTTTCCAAAGCCCAGGTCCAGTGTCTTCCTCTTCCCGCCGCCTGTGGGTGCGGATGTAGAACCCGCAGCCTCTTCTCCAGCACTGGGCCTGCCTGCGCACCGCCATGTTCCTTGCTATGCTCCCTGCCAAAATGATAGTGGAAGAAAGCTTTTAAACTGTAAGCAAGTCCTAATTAAATACTTTTCTTTATAAAAATTGCCGTGGCCATGGTGTCTACCCACAGCACTAGAACACTGACCAACACGGCTGCCATAGCAACTGAGCCAAACTGAGAGTCCAAACACACCTCTCCTTGAGATTGCTTAGTCAGCTTTGTTACAGACGTGAGAAAAGTAAACAGTGCATCTGCTCGCCTGGATGTGCTTTTCTCCCCCTGTGTGTCATCAGAGAACACCAGAGATGTGTCCTCTCTCCCACTAGGAATAAGGCTCCATGGGGGCAGCACCTGTACCCCATGCTGCATCCAACCCCTCAAATGGTACTTTGAATTCATTAATGAATGACTAGGGGAGACCTCAGGTCACCTCAGGACCTTGAGGTTCTGGGTTGGCTCCAGGCTACCACCTGCTGTGTCTGCTCCTGATCACTAACATTGAAGAACCTGTCCACAAAAAAGATTCTGACATCTTCGACTCTCAGTCACAACATGTAGACTGGCAAGTGAGAACACACAGCACTCATCTCTGGACTGAGCTCAATTTCCATCCTCACCAGGGTGCGTGCGTGCGTGCATGTGTGAGCGTGTGTGTGTGTGTGTGTGTGTGTGTGTGTGTGTGTGTGTGTGTGTAATCCACCTAATGAAGGCCCTCCAGCACTCTCCCCTCCAGGCACCCCAATTCCAGCAAGTTACGAATAAAAAGCAACTATATCACTTCTGATGATGTCCACACTGTCCTCTGAGCCCTCAAACCCTCTCCAACTTTTTCGGTGTCACTGTTCCTGCTCTCGCACCAGGCAGGGCACCCAGGGGTACACCCTAGCCTCTTAAGGGCACTCAGACCTCAAGGCATGATGATCCTCCTGGGCCTGCTTAAGCGTCAGGGAGCCTGGTTGGTGGGTCAGAGCCAATGGAAGTAGTAGCAGCCATGGGCATGTGTCCCTCGGTCACTACTCTGACAAAGAGTGTTTTGTTTTTGGCTGCAGCAAGGTAGGACTTGCGACAGGTCCAAGAGCTCTTGGACCAGGGAAGCCTGATGAATTAGCCAAGGTCTGTCTCAGGTGTTTTGGGGGAGTGGCAACTGCTGGGAAAATGTGCCAAAGGTGAGGAGGAGAAATAAAGCCTAGTCATCCAAATCTACTCTGGCATTCAGAAAGAAAGAAAGGAAAGAGGGAGGGAGAGAGGGAGGGAGGGAGGAAGGAAGGAAAGAAGGAAGGAAGGAAGGAAGGAAGGAAGGAAGGAAGGAAGGAAGGAAGGAAGGAGAGAGAGAGAGATGGGTCACAGGACTGTGTGGTCTTTTGACCACTTTAATAAGACCACTGCTTAATAATATGCCAAAGAGGTGGGTTTGGCTAATACACTGTACCTTTATTAAGCATCTGTGATGTGCCCAGCATTGTGTCAAGCCTTTAGAGGCATCTCTCCACCTCTCCATTGGGAGTTGCTCAGCCATGGATATTCTATCAAAGCACCGAGTCAACAACCTTAAAGGCCTTCCTTCCTCCCTCCCTCCCTTCCTTCCTCTTTCTTCTTTCTTTTGTCTTTCTTTCTTCCTAAATTCCCAAGTTAAATAGGAAAATATATCAAGTGAGGTCTCAGGAAGAAACAGAATTATTTTCAGAGCGGTTTAACTCTGGAGGGCTGGCGGGGAGGAGCAGTGAGAAGAGAGCTTACCAATGGTTGGGAAGTGGCAGGAATGCTGAGCCCCCACCCCCCAGGGACTGGCAATAGTAGAAAGCTGCTGGTCATCTTGCCAAGAGGAACCAAGGGAAGAAATAATGTGGCTGGGCCTGGCCAGAGCTGGGACCCTAAAGGATGTCACCTGGGAGAACTGCAGAATTGTGCAACAAGACCATAGAGGGGAGGAGATGGCCCTCTAATCTCTGACCCCTGCCCCTGCCTCACGCTAGCCAAGTGAGAAAGGAAGCCAGGGAGCAATGGAAGCTGGTGTCCAGGGAGCAATGGAAGCTGGTGTCCAGGTTCCTGGCAGTCATCCTCAGGGAACACAGCACAGGAGAGCTGGGAGAATAGTCTGAATGGAGAAGCCAAACAGAGAAGGACAGGCACAGGGGCATCTGTCCCTGCCCACCACCCACATGCCCACATCCAGGAGACCGCAAGACTCTGGGGAGTAAAAGCCATGCTCAACACAAGAAGGCCAGAGACAAGGGAAATAAAAGCCCTCATTCAAAGGCAAATCGCTGAGCCTCCATCCTCTCCGAGGCTTGGGCAATGAGCAGCCAGCTCTGCTCTAGGCAGTGGGCATTACTGTGTCTGAGAGAGACAGGTTGATGTTTCTAGGGAAGGACTCGGGCTTTGGCACTGCAGAGCTTTGAGGACAGGAGGCCTCTCAGCAATGGGACCAGCAGTCCTCTAGGTGCTATTGTGCTTGGGATGAGAACTGGCTTAGACTTTGATTTAGGCAAGCACAAGACTGAGTTCAGCAAAGGGTCAGAAGTGGGCCCGGCTGGGTGTGCCTCCTCTTGTCCTGGAGTCTGGGTTCTCTGCTAAGCCTGCTGTCGGGGGAGCTGCAAGAGAAGATATTTCAACATCAAGAGAAACAGTTAATTGTCTTGTATTTTTTTTAAAAAAAAAAATACTGGGTAAAGAAGGAAGAAACAGAGTGGCTCTTTGTGGTTTGCTGAGATTCCCTGGAAAGCAAGCTTAGGAGACCAGGGTCTATGTCAGCGCCTGAGGAGCCACGTTTGCTCCAGGACTTGTATAAACAGCAGTGCTTAACAGGCTGACAGGAGTCATGGGAGGGAGCAGCATTTTCAGTTTGGCTCCAAGGCTTTTCTAGCCTTGACCTTTAGCCTAGAAGCAGAGCTGACTGGATCTCCGCCTCCACTGTCACCCACAAGGAGACACAGTTGGGCCAGGAGGGAGATGAGGAGTACCGATGGGTTGCCATGGCTCCTGCTGCCTCCTCTGCAGGGTAACAGCAGCAAAACTGCAGTTATGAAGTCACAAAGAAATAATTCTATGGTTGGGGGTCACCACAACATGAGGAACTGTATTAAAGGGTCGCAGAGTTAGGAAAGCTGAGAACCATTGCCCTAGAGGATTCCAAGCCTCGAACCCAAAGGACATATTTGGGAGTATGCAGGGCTATCAGTTGGCCCACTGGGCCTGCTTGGAGATGAGGGGATAGTTTTAAGGCACAGGCAGATCTTGGGATTCACCAAGGCCTTGAGTCCACTGGCTTTGCCACCCATTAAGTCTGTCTGTCACGCCTGCAGACCTGCTGGGAGAGAGTGGAGCTCTTCAGAGACAAGACACAGCTTAGTAGTAATGTAAGAGGGAACAAGGCATCAGTGGATTAGCCACTATTAACCCACCCTGGGAGAGTTTGATCCACAGAGAAGAAGGAAGTGGAGGCCATTTCCACATGGCCAAGTATCTGAAAATTAGTCATCAAACTAACAGTTTTTAATCTCTTCTCCTGCCTTGACAGACATCTTCATGACACCCTGAAGGTCAAGTTCGAGTTGAGAATTTGGAGTCACAAGAACCCCAGAAAGAATGTGGTAGCCTAGGGAGATGGGCTGGGTTTGGCCCCTTACCCCACCTAACACTAGAAGAAGGCGGTACATTTTTTAAATTGCATTTGTAGTGTGTGTGTGTGTGTATGTGAGGGTGTGTATGCACCATAGTACATATGTACAGGTCAGAAGACAACTTAAGGGATCTGGTTCTTTCCTTGTCTTTTGTGGGTCCTGGGCATAGAGCCCATGTCTTTAGGCAGCAAGTTCCCTTCCCTGGTGAGCCATCCCATCAGCTGTAAAAGTGGTCTTAACCCCAAGCATGTCAACACTTAGACGATAAGTCCTAGCCCTATCACCACGCACCACCCACCCCTTAGTCACCCTGAAGGCCTGTGGGTGGACACACCATTTCCATAACCCACCTGCTTTGGCAGACCAGACTCCAATTAATTAGAGCCCTACACTGATTGATTTCAGCTCAGAAACTCAGTAAGGGAATTCCAGAATCTGAAAACAAGGTCCAGCAGTGTGCTCTTACTGAATCTGTTTCTTTAGCCCAAGAGCACTCTGACTGTAGCTGGAGCAAAATCCCATCATATGGACCACACACAGTATGTGCCAGTCTTGTGACCAGATCAAGGCCAGAGCCTGACAGGCATGAGGTCAGCCAGTGGGAGCTCGGGAGAGGAGTTCTGGAATTTCCTCGAAGGGTCCTCACAGTGCACTGAGCTTCCTGCGCCTAAGACTGGACGTCTGCCCATGACCTCATGCCTCCACACAGGTCCCATGGGCGTCACACAGGTGTCACCATCTCAGGCTCCCAACACAGAGGAGCTTGTTTTCTTCTTCTCTCGCTCCTTAACTCTAATCTCCGCTGTCCTGTGCCACTTGGCTGGCCTCCTAGGCAGAGCGGTGACAAAAGGACGGATTCTCTGGAGGTTCAGATCCTTCAGCCATTGGAATGCAGTTTCCTTGAGGTCACATGAGCTAAATGGCAAGAGTCCTACCCTCCAATCACTCACCTGGTTTCCTCTCACCTCTTCTGGCTGGGATGTTGGTGGTTGCCACTCAAAGTAGGTTCATTCATCTGTGTAGGAGAGAGGCAAGCCCCTTGCCTCTCTGTCACAACTCCTACTCAAAGCCCGAGACAGGCTTCACTCCAGTTCCAGCATCCTCCCCAGCCCAGAGCTGGCCTTCTCCATGGGCTCTGCCTCGCCCTCCCATACCTGCTTCTTTGTCCCTACTCAACTGTTCTTATTTCTGTCGAAATCCTTTCATCTTCGAGGTTGTTCTCGAAGCTTCCCTCCATGAGAGGTTCCTGGCACATCTATGAATCCATCTCATACTTTACGTCCCATGCCGTTAACCTCTTGTGCCCTACATTTGACCCAGAGATGACACTCGTGTGCCTTTGTATGGCATTTGTAATATCCTTGCTAAAGAAAACTCACAGAAGGGACCTTGAAAGAACACCTACTCTAACCCTCATTTTCCAAAGATGGGGAGGAAAGTTTCATAACTTACCCAGGCTGGAGGTCTGAGTCTGGCAGAGTTGGGCATGACACTCAAATTACACTCAACCTCTCCAATCCAGGACCTGCCCACAAACCCCCCTACTGCTTCCCTATGGGGAGCTATACCACCCCCAGGGGACCAGGCTGTCACGAAGGGCAACCACGTGACATTCTCATCAACCGGGCACCCGGTGCCTCTCCATTTACCAGCAGGACAAAGCCTGCTGCTGCGCCGCCTCCGCCCCTCTGCGTGCTGTATGTTTCTCAACTTCTTTGCATTTTAATATCCACCAGGCAAAACAAGCAGTGAACAGAGGTCACTTGGATTTTCTCAGACCAGCTTTAATTCCCCCACTGGCTGCATCTGAGGACCGCCCTTTTCTTCAAAGTGAATAAGCCCCATGCCTGCTCCCCATGGCAGGGAGGCCGGCTCCTTTTGCCTGGCGGTCCTTTGCATTTTCAGCTTCCCAACGTTACCCTCCCTCAGAAGCTGCCACAAAGCTCCAGGCAGAGGCTGGAGGGGACAGAGGAAGTAAGCGAGCAGGGTGCTTCAGGGGTCCATGGGATGAGATAAGACGCTGGGAGCTGAAGAGAAGGGAGGACCAGAGCAGTGAGACCCCTAACTTGGAGCAAATGCCCTGACTCAAAGTAAGCCTAACAGAGCAGAGCAGACATTCCATCCCTTCACCACCACCACCACCACCCCCCGCCAAGCCGTCCCCTCCCTCATTGTCCTCCTCATGAAAAGAAGAAAAACAGAATAAAGAGCCACGTTGGACAGTGTCACCCGAGGAGCCGGAAAGACGTGGGCAGACGCCTGGCCAGGCCACTAACTTTCTCTGTTTCTGGTAGAGATTTTATAAATATTCGGGGAGTTTGATCTGAGATTGTTGGTGGGGAGGCGAGGAGAGCTGTGGGGGGGGGGGGGAGTGATAACTCAGTCCCTGGGGGTTCTTGGCTCTCTCTGAGGCCTGCTTTTCATTAGGGTTGCCAAGACAACAGCTCATCTGCTGCAGAGCTCATCACAGCCTGAAAGCATCCTCAGCCCAGCCTGCTTCCTGTGAAGCGCTGAATCTTCGTAGCAAATCCGCCTTCCTCCAGGACTCTGCCCTTCACCTTATTACCTCCTAGCCTGGGCAGGAGGAGATCACTAAAGGGGAGGCAGGAACGTGTGATGGCAGCTTTCTGAGGCTGGAGTGGGCAGACAGAAGTCCCATGGCCCCGTTACCAGGGTGGTAATTTGCCCCAGCATTGTTCAAAACTAGAGGCAGGAACTCCCAGGAAGTACAAGGTCCTTCATCAACCTTCTGGTTCCAGCATCTCCTCCTGTGGACCCCAATCTTTACTCACCGCCCCCATACAACCAACCTTTCCCCTCCACACACACCTTGATTTGATTTTCTTCCTAAGGCAAGCACTTACAGTGTTCCCAAGGAGCAGCCTCCCTGGTTGTTGTATTGATAAGTTCCAGATGCCTATGCCAGTAGGAGTCCACGCATGACTCTGGTTTAGACCAAGGTGTCCAGTGGTTTGTAGAAGGGGAGAGTCAGGGTAGAGGGAGGAGGGACACTGGGGTCAGAAGAGACTCAAAGCAATATTTGAATAAGCAAGTCAACCTCAAGGGGACAACCTGAGGCCAGTTAGAGAGTGTGTGCCCATAGCTTATAACTCCTATGGACTGCCAGTTACTGGATGAGAAGCCAACTCTCTCTACTGTGAGCTCTGCAGAGCCAGCAGCCAGGAACCCCCACTCGTGGGCTGCATGCCAGCACCCAGCAGGGCGCCTATACCCAGGAGGCCCCTTAGCATGGGTTCTCAGAAGAGTCCCTTCTGCAGAAGCAAAGGAGGGAAGAGTCACCAAACTGCATCTGGGCCTGCGCCAGAGTGCTCCGGGTTATCTTATGGGCCTAGCTTTGTGCCTTGGAGAAAGTGGACCTCAGGCCTCTCCTGCCTCTCCTTACTGTGGAATGCAGACCACCCTAACACTCTGGAAAGATTTGGACTCTGAAATCCAGAGCTAGCCCTGGGGAAATGAAGACTCTGGGATAGAACTAAAAAGCCAGAAGAAGATTTCTCTCTCTCTCTCTCTCTCTCTCTCTCTCTCTCTCTCTCTCTCTCTCTTTCTTTCTCTCTCTTTCTCTCTCTCTCTTTCTCTCTCAGAGTAGTGACTGACACAAAGCAACTGCTTGCCTTAAATATAGATACACACACAAAATACAGAACAGGGTCTCATAATGTAGCCCAGGTTGGCCTCAAACTCTCAGAAAGGCTCCTGCCTCAGCCTCCCAAATGCTAACCTCCCATCAGACCTCTAAACACCTTCTTTCTTGCTCCCACCGAGATTGGAGGGTGGACTCTTAATTCCTCAGCTGGTCAGAGCAGAGGGGCAGGGGATTCCCGCCCCCCAGCTTGTGGGAGAGGCCATCTGAAAGCTATTTCCTCACATCCATCCCCCAAGATACCAAAACCATATCAAAGTCTTATCTGAGCCAACCCCCAAGGGAGCAGCTGTCTCCAGTTCTGGGCTTCTGATCCTCACTGAAGAGGCCCCTGCTGGCTTTTGTGACTCAGTACTGGTGCTGGAGTTAAACAGGCAGCCAAGTGAGCCGGTCATGTGACTAGCTGCATAGGGTGGCTCCTCGGTCAACCCTAACATCCTGTTGCAGAGTGACACTAACCCAAATGGCTGTAGGGGTGGAGCGATAAAGAGGGCAGAAGAGTCCCCCAGCCTGCAGCCTGTTTATTTCCGCAGCAGAACCTCAGGCCCCTGCTGAATCAGGGGGTGAGTTTTGACGCACTCCCTAGGAAACAGGGTGCACATTGGAATCGGTGAGACAGTGGAGCCCAGGGCAGAACCTCAGGGATTCAAATTCCAGATCTGCGCTCAGCAATGTCTAGCAGAAGGGAAATCAGCTCCCTGTCTGAGGCTCTCTCCTTCCCTTTAGAGTAGATGTGATACCACCTACCAGAGGGGTTGGTGTGGGCCAGGGGCCCCACACTAGCAGCCCTCACCCCCGTGACTGGTTGCAGCCTAGACATTGCTCAGGAACCATTCCATAGCCTTTGCTATCCTGATGCCGGGGCTTCAGCTTGTCCTCTGCCTGTTTCATTTCTGTATTTTCTGGGGGTATTTTTTTAGCCCCCTAACCGTGAACCCTGTTGCCAAGTATATCCACCCGTGTGAACTAAGGGTCCCAGGGCTGTGGGAAGGCTGGGGCTGTCTAGTGTAAACCAGATAGCTATGTCATGAAAGTTCCAGGCCTGGCCAGGCCTAAGGCCAGTTCGTAGAAGAGACAAAACTAGCCTTCGCGATGGCGTCTTCCAGAACCTTCCCCATTTCCCACAAGGAAGTAAAAGGGGTTCTGGTTTTCATCTCTTTCACTACCTTGGTTACCTTGAGAGGCAGCAGGATTCCGTCGCCATGCCCCCTTTGGGGGCGTCATGTTCTGTATGTGGTTCCATCTATACACCTAGGTTGGTGAGACGGCGCATAGCAGGCACGCAGGGTGGGGGTAGGGGACTCGAGGTTTGCAAGATTGCCGGAGTGATTTCGCAGAGTGCTTGGCTGATTCACATTCATTTTGTGGGAGGAAGGAGAGAGAGCTCTTGGGATGGTCCTTGGCGTATATGACTGGGTGACCTGGCGTCTTCTTAGCAATGCTTGGCCTCAGTTTTCTTCTGGAATGTAATGCTCACATTAGAACTTCCCCGAAGACAGGCTTAGCTACTTCTACCCAACAGCAATGATGCATTTGCCAGAGAGTTCAATGAGGTGATGCTTAGCAGGAATGTGGCGTAGAGAGTGCTATCTGATTGAGAAATGGTACCCACTATTTTGGTAGCTGTCAGAGGGGCGAGGCCTAGACAGTTGGCTCAGACTGAAAGCACAAATAAGAGAATGGGCTGCAATTTATAAAAAAAAAAAAAAGAAAAAATCAAACAGAGCTCCCAGCTCCTGGGGAGCACAAGCCAGTCATTCTCATGCCCCCCCCCCCACTTCTTTATCTGCAGAAGATGAGGCATGTGGCCCTCCAGGCTACCCCAGTAAGTTAAAGCTTTAAATAAATACACAGTCAAAACTGCTGTCACGTCCCTGCCCCTTGGCGGCTCCAGGCTCCTCCCCCTTCTTGCCTCTTCTGTTGGGAGCCAGGCCTGGAGGAGCTCTGGAGACGGTATCCCCTCTACATGCACGTATGCTGTCCCAGGGGTCTGTGCTGGACACAGGGGGCATCCTGATCCAATGCAGGCTCTCCTCTTCCTGGGTTTGTTAGGAGCCGGCCCGGCCCTGAGTCTTATGACTTCAACAGATGTTTCTGCTTAAGGAGTCCTGGCATCTTTACGGCCTGTTTTTTCCATTCTTGCATCTCTTCCTCTGTCTCAGCAACCCTGAACACAATTTAGACTTCATTTTCTTCCTAATGGTTACAGGGAGAGAAAAGGCTGGGTTTTCGTTTTGTTTTGTTTTGTTGTTGTTGTTGTTGTCCTTGTTTGCTTCTTCTTTCCCCCAGTTTATCCTTTTTTTCTTAGCTTGTTAAGTCACATGTACACAACACACACAGGTCTATGCTTATGGTGTCTATGAAAATCACAGTGGCATTTTTGTGTTCTGTTTCAAGGCCTCCCTTCCTGCCTCTATGCATAGTTACCCCAAGACTGTTGGGGTGTCCGCCATAATGCTGATTTGAAGGCTTATACAACCCTCGGCCTCGGCCTCTCGCCTGCTCTCACAACAAAGCCCAAGGAGCCCCGCTGTCTATCAGTATCCGGGGAGGCTTTAGCGGATCAACAAGAATGACAGCTCTCCCCACACTCTGTCTAGCCAGCCTGCCTCCCTGAGCTCAAGTGGGGGTCAAGCTGACAGTTGTTAAAAATGGAACCGGTTTTCCAGGGGCAGGTCGCAGGCTTGAAACCAGTCCAGCCACACTTCAGGTCACACCTGTAATTCCCTCTTGCTTGCTGGCATGACTGGGTGTTCCCAGTCACCTTCCCTGCAGGGCTTAAGGTGACCTATCCCAGGACCTCAGCTTATGGCTTGTGTATGCCTGGGGTTGAGGCCTGTTTATTACCTGCCAAGACTGATGAGCAGACCAGAATTTCTCGTCTAGGCTCCCACAGGAATTTAAGCAGATCAATCTGGAGTCCTAAATCTTGACTTGGTTACTTAGCTGGGGTTAGATATGTGTCTGTCTGTATCCTTTGTGTAAGACTCATATCCCCAAACACTGTCTTGTTGGAGCACACTGCCCCACGCGGTCCGCATCCACCTTGATATTAGCCATGGGGCAAGAAGTGGGGTGAAATCTTCCGGATGTCCATCTTCTTCTGATGGCTGAGCCAAGTCCTTGAAAGTGTTCGTCAGGTGACTGCCCCCACCTGAAGAGGCCAAACTCCTTTCTCCCGCTCTTTCCCATGGAACTGCCACACTCGCCTCACCCATGACCCTCTCCTATCTCCTTCTTGTTTAAACACGTCACGACACTGATTCTTGCTTGCCCGTGTTGGGAGGAAGAACTATAGCATTCTACCCCATTGAGGAGTCCGTTGGGTGAAGGCAGCCACAGTAAAATGGGCCAGATTCCCCATGGCTGATGTCACACATAGGGACAGCAGGATACAGATGTGAAAATAAGGCTCAGATGCAGAGAAGCATAATGGTCTACCAGGGAAGATGGATGTGCTTGTGGAACACCAGCCATGCCTACAGTCTCAGGCAGCCCTGGCTTTTGCATTACTTCATACTTGTCTACCAGGGATGGAGTAGGAAGGCTTCCCCCAGCTTGTCCATCAGCAAATAAATCCCATCAACATGGAGACCCACACCATGGACACTTCCCCAGAAATCACTATGGATGTCATAATGAGAGGTCCTATGGATGGCCAAAATCAAATCTGCCCCAGGAGCTCTCAGGGTCTACCACACCTCTTCCCTGGGCATATGCCAGTGCCAGGCCTTGGCAAGTGAGGCAGTGGCACGGTGGCTTCTTAAACTGTATCTGGTACTGCTCATCCTGTGGCCGAGGCATGGTGGGTTCCTGCTGTTGAATGGTGCCCTGGTTCTACTGAGCAGGCCTTTAGAGACCTAGTAGAGACAACAGGGCTTGCAGGTCTGAGTTAGCAGCCTAGGAAGTGATGACTCAGCCGTCTGCACGCCCCATCCATCACTCGCCTTCCCTCTTGTCACCCCTGGAGCCTGCTGGAGGGGTGGAGCCCTGAGCACTGCCTTGCTGCCTGGACCATGTGAAGCCAGGCACTGGTGCTGGTGACAAGTAACGTTCTGATGGCCAAGGGCAGCTTTCCTTTTCTTCTGAAGGCCCCAGTTTACAAATGATAACCAGATCGTATTCCTCAGTGTCCGGAGTGAAGGAAGAGCCAAGTACCAAAGCTCTGTGTCACCAGGAGGCCCTGTAGAAGGACGGCAGACTCAATCGTACTGCCAATGTGAGGAAAGGTATAGAGGAGTGTGTGTGTGTGCGTGTGTGCGTGTGTGTGTGAGTGTGTGTGTGTGTGTGAGAGAGAGAGATATGAATTAATTTGTCACAGGATAAGTACGTAATGTACTAGACGTTTTAAAGGTATATATATATATATCCCAGTTTTAAAATAGGAACACTGTGGCTAGAAGTATAGCCCCAGACGTAGAAAACTTATCTATTATGCACAAGGCCCTAAATTCAATCCTCAGTACTGCAAAAAGGGAAGGGGGGAGAAAAATTAACCAGGCATGCTTCTAATCCCAGAATTTGGGAGGCAGAGGCTAGAGGAGTGTCAAAATTCAAAAGCAGCATGGTCTCCCTAGTGAGTTCTAGTCCAGTCAGGGCTATATAATGAGACCCTATTAGAGAAAGAGAGAGAGAGAGATCAGTCTTTGTTACAATCATTGATTGAGATCTTTTTCCATACTAGGCATACATTATTTCATTTATTTCTCAAATAATATCTTCGAGCCACAAGTACCAAAATCTAGATCAACTGAGCAGTGGAAGGGCGGGCCAGAGCCCAGAGTCTTCACCACAAGGCTCTCCTGTCTGCGAGCATAGTGGTGATGAGGACGCCTATACCAATACCAAGAACTTCTGGCCCTTACTAAGCATGTGCAATGTGCCAGACACAATCCTACCTACGTGCCTTATATAGATTCACCCAGTCATCAAAATCCTCTGTATTTGTTATTGCTACCTCATTGTAGAAATGAGGTTGCTCACCATGTTAACATTGATTTCCTGCAGCTAGGCACACTGGGACACTTCCTGTCCAGGCAGTTCACTAGGGTTTTGTGTGGCTTCAAAGTTGAGGAGGCTGCTGTCATCTTGTGGGACCCTGACAATACCCTTCATGATAAGTGTGTGGTGGATTAGAGATGGGATATATATAGTGGTGGGCTAGAGATGGGGTGTATATATTGGTGGGCTAGAGATGGGGGTGTATGTAAAAACAGGCAACCTGGCGGTAGCTGAGAAGATGGAGACCCCAGGTGGTCTCCAGCGAAGGAGTCAGATAGAATCTGGTCACCAAACTAAGATCGGAGCTGAGCCAGCAGTAAAGTTTGACAAGCCTGGGGTCATTTTTTTTTCTACCTACAGTGCAAAACCAGGCTGCCAGACTTAAATTCTCATTCCACCATTCTTTATCTGTGACCTTGGGCAAGTTTCTGAACCTCCTTGGGTATCAACAGCCTTCTCTATAAAGTAAGAATAGCAAGTGCCTACCCTGTGACACTAAACAGGGCAGTCTATCTAATGCTCCCAAGTAGAGCAGTGCCGCCGTCAGCTAGCTGTCGAGGTGGCTCTCAAGCCTGCAACAACCTTCCCTTGATTTGAAGGTACCACACTGAAGAAACAGAGCTGCAGACAGACATTAGCCCATCCCTGCTGTAGAGAAAGCTATAGCAGGACTCAGAGCATGTCCCTGAGGCTCGGTAGAGAGGGAAAGATGACATCTAATGGGAGGGAATTCACATCCTGGGTGTCAGTGTTTGGCAGCCAGGCATGGGCTCTCCCTTCTTCATCCCCGGAGGCCAAGTGGGAGGTCCTGCACACCTGGACTGTTGAACATGGGAATTTCTCTGGTCTGGTTTGATTGTAGTATCACCATCATCCAATTATGGGCAAGAAGAGAGGCTTCCTCTGTCTCTGAACAGCTCCTTCTTGTCACTCAAGACAGGAATATTGATCTGTTCCCAGCCTCTCTGTAAACTTCCCCAACTCCAGCCTCGGGCTTGGAAGACAAGCTGGGGGTGGTGGGTGGGGCTGCGGAAGGCAGCCATGTTCTGGCACAGTAAATCTTTCCCGGGAGATGAGACAGCTGAGCTCTTCGGCCAGCTCTGGATCTGCTCAGAATGGATCCTTCCCAACCCCCAGAAGACCCTCAGCAGCTTGGGAAAGGAACGGTTCGCTTGGGCGCTGGGTTTGTGTACACGAGACTGTCAGTCTGGGCAGGGGTGTCTGATGACATATGAGAGCGGCAGAGAAGAGAAGGCTGTTTGGAGCCCAGACAAAAATGTTGGCCTAAAGGGAAGCTTGTGATCCTCTGGCTCTCCTCCCCCACTTGCCTTGGAGAGCCCGCCCCATGACTTTCCATGAGCAGTTGAGCCCATGGTTTCCTCTCTCAGAGCTCCATTAAACTGTGAGTGAACGATATGTGTGCACACGCCACCGTTTCTTCTTCGCCTGCTCCCCTTTGCACGCTGCCTGCTCCCTTTTGCACGCTGCCATCGTATACATTCCCGTGCCAGTCCCCTTGGGTCATTCCCCCCATTAAGCCTTCCTCTCACCATCTCCTCTATAAGCTTCCATGTCTCAGCAAGGGACAAAGGGGGTCTGGATTGCGCCTTGCAAAGCAGAATTTCTTCCTTAGTGGTTTCATCCAGCATCTTGCTAAAGAAGCGAATGGAGCTGGGAAGGAGAGGGCAACGGAGCAGGAGGTGACCTCTAATGCCTCCCCACACAGCCCTTGTCCCTCTAGAGAGCACACTTCTCTGGCTTGCACTGAGCCAAACCATCAAAAATGCCAAAACAGGAGGTGTCCTGAGACTCATCCCACATGCAGCTAGATTTCTTGCAGGTGAGCTGCACTGGAGAACAACAGCCTAGGTTTTGCCCCTGATTCTTTGGTGTGAGTTCACCCAGTTTTGGAAGCCTATGCCTTCCCTTCTCTGCCTGGGTGAGCCATGACTTCCGAGCACACTCTGAGCCTGGACCTGCTTATTCAAGACCCCTTCTGATTATCTCCTCGGATGGAGCAGAAGAGACACTGAAAATCTTAAACATGAAAACGGCTTCATTTTACACCCTGTCCTTCCAGCTGCTTCTATAACTGGATCTTGCACTGGGCATTTATCTTCCATTGCTACCTAATACTGAGTTTGTGTTTCGTGCCGAAAAGACGGCCAGGGCTTGAGGAGATCAGTCAAGGGGATCAGTCCTGTCCGAACTAACACATCTATGAATAGGTTTGTGCTGAATTGAGTCCACTGTCCTTTTACATCAGTGGGTGTTTCTGTGGGTTTATAAACACACATTCTGGCTGCGTCTAGCCTGAATAGATTAAATTTCTCCTTCAGTTCTGAGAAAGGGCTGTGAAGGGTCTCTGACCTCCACAGAGACCAGTGGCTTTTCAGGAAGAAATAAGTGACTTATGACCAGAACAATAGAGCAGCCTGAGTGGGTCTCCCCAGTGTCAACATCATGTAATTTATGGTGGCAGAGAAAAAGACACACAAACTAAAAACAGACACAAGTATATGGTGTTAGTTAAATTAAACATCTGCGAGATGGAATACTAGGTAGTCATTAAAATTGTATTAGAAGAAAAGCTCAGACCGGTGGGAAAATGTTCACATAACATATCATTAAAGGGGGGAGTGGATTATGAAGTACCCTGCACAGAACGGAACAGTTTTTAAGGAAAGCATCACGCACATTTTTTTTTTGAACTGCAAAATCCATCGAAAATGGTCAGAGCGCTGTCTCTGGGTAATAGGTTTCTGCTTTGCGTTTATTTCTTTTGAGGCGTTAGCTCTATTTTTCCAGTTTTTCCCATAAGCACGTCTTTTCCAAAATCGGCGGAGGGGGATCATTAAAGAAAGATGATGAGAGGGGCAAGCAGATGTGTCCCCTGCTTTTTATCCCATGTCTTTCCTTGGATTCTCTAGCCCCTTCCCATTACGGACACTGCGCCAACATCTTCAGCGTTACTCAGGTGGACGTTCTGCTATGGTACAAGCCCTGGAAGGCTTTGAGAATTCAACCTGACATTGGGAATTCATCAGACCCAAGCCATGCTTTCTCCCAGCCAGTAATGAGCCTCTCCAAGGAATCTTAAGTGTATTTCCAGGGTTCGAAGAGGACAATTGCAAACCCTGACAGCTCCTCGGTGGGTTTTCAAATGCGAGTGTGATTCATCCCTTCTCCCGGATCTTTTCATGCATCTATTCCTGGAGACCTTTGAAAAAAATCTGCCATGGTTGTGAGAAAGAAAGGGGCTGAGGAAAACAATGGCCCTTCTCCTCTTACAGAGGATGATGAAGGGAAGTAGAGAGAACCAACCAGGGCAGGGAACAATTCAAAGCTTTGTTTGTCCAGTTCATAGGACAGGGTTAGCTGTAGAGTGGAGCCCAGTAAGCATATGGAATAATGAATGAGTTCATGGAGGGGCACAGTTGGGCCGCTGTGAAATAGGCTGCAGCCTAGACAGGCCCTGTGCATAGCATTTCTGTCACAGATTCTAGAGAGTCATCTAGCTTTCAGCTGCTCTTCACCGCCACCTCCTTCCCAAACAGAAACAACATCATGTCTCTTCTCACCGCAGGGAAATGGCACTGAGATGACCCAGCTGTCTTGGAGTCACTAATCCCATTGGTGGCAGATCACCAGGCACGCCAGAAAGAGGAGGGAGCACAGCTTTCCTCCTGGTGTAGCCAGCCACCTCTTCTACTCCAGGGGGTGCCACATTACCTAATTCTGGAGCACGGGCAAATGAAGGCTTTCCTTGGTCAGCCTGGCCTTGGAAAATCCACTCCCTGGTTGTATTGGAAAATTCCTCTTGTGTCTGTCACTGCACACATCAGAAGACCAAGGTTTCCATTTTCTCAGAAGAAATCAACCAGCTACTGTCAGGGAGAGCGAGTTTGTCTGGAACTGTTGACTCATCCTCTCGGAGCCAATCCAGGAAAGGCAGGCCAAGACCAAGGCTGGTATCCCCCAGCACAGAAAGCGACTGGTTAGGCCGGAACTACGCAAGGAGACTATGGTCTGCACCCAGAGGGGTGGCCTGATGCTGACTTCTTTAGTGACGTTGGGGTTCCCTAAAGCGAAGAAATCAGCTTGAAAAACAGCAAGTTTCTTTGCCTTGGATTCCCATGGTCGAAGCAGTCAGATTTTAAATCTAAATGATCGAGCGCAAGCAGCCTCTTGGAAGAAGAAATCTCTTTCTACACAGGCTGGGACCTTTTGGGGATTCTTAGGCCTGGCCATTTTATCATCCATGATCATCCTGTTGATGCTATTTGTCAGATTGGACAAAATACACCCACTCAACCAACATTCTCCCAAGCATGTGTCCACTTAACAAATATCCCTTGATCACCTTTTGTGTCTATGAGACAAATATTGGGAAAGATCGACCATTCAAGAGTGCTAACCAGGTATAGTGGTGCACGCCTTTAATCCCAGCACTCAGGAGGCAGAGGCAGGTGGATCTCTGTGAGTTTGAGGCCAGCCTGGTCTACATAATGAGTTCCATGACATCCAGAGCTATATCGTGAGACCCTGTCTCAAACAAACAAACTAACAATCCCCCCCCCCAAAAAAAGTGCATTCGTATAATCCCCATCTAGGGAGTTCACAGTCCAGGAGCAGGGGTGTTCAAGAATGGGGCTTAAATCGCAGTGCAAAGAATGAGCTGTAGAAAAAGGAAGGCCATTAATCCACCCACAGATTCTGGGAAAGGTGCACAAAAGGGAGACTTAGACATTGGGGCAATGTGAGCCAGAGTTTTCCAAACACCTTTTCATGGTAGGCGTGAGTGTGTTGCACAATGCCCTTGAGCTCTGGGGAGCTAAAAACACAGAGGGTGACAAGCTCTTAGGGAATGTGAATTCCATTCACTGGAAACCCTGGCTCTGCCCTTGGGCAGTATGTCCAGTGGGCTAGAGGCCTAAAGCGTGTCTTAATGTTTGATGTAGTCAAACATCTTGGCACAGAGTTCCAAAGCCAGTAGCAATGCTCTTCCAGAGACTTCTCTCCTTGCAAAAAAGAAGGTCCAGGTCTACTTAAATAATTAAGCAAAAATTATTGAAGAAATATTAAAGGAAGTCTGTACTATGATGGGTCCAGTCTTGGCATGGACCCTTCCCCTTGTTCCTTCTGCCTGCCATAAACACCGTAGCTTCCCCTGAACATCTTCGCTCAAACACCATGTCCTCTGGGAAAATTTCAATGCACTCCCCAGAGAAATAGACATTCCCTTCTCTTGGCACAAAACCATCTTTTCCCCATGAGAAGACTGCATTTGCCTACTTACCTGTGTGTCTTTCAGAAGGCCGGAAGTGAGTCTTTCTCATCTGACACCCACCCCATTCCTGAGGGCCCATAAAGCTTTTGTTGACTGGACTGAGGCTGCCATAAACAGCCCTTTACTTTGCCCTGGTCTTCTAACAGAGCAGGGTCAATTGCAAAGACTTTCCCGATAAGACCAGACATCTTTATACCCTAGTGTTACATATAAAGAATCTAAAGTGTGAACAAGGGAGGCTAGTCCAGAACTGAGCCCAGCCCAGGGGTGTATCAAGTTCTCCTCAGTCTGGGATAAACCCTACCAGGACTATGCTGAGACCCCAAATTCATCACAGTTCACGGACCACCCCAAAATAGATGGAAGTCTAAGCAAGCCATAGTGCCAGGCTCCCGCATGTTCTGGAAGCTTCTCCAAGGCTGTTTCTCTAAAAGGTTGGGGTGAATAAGAGCCCCATAGGCCCCCAAGAAAGTGTCAGGTTCCCCCTTTTTGGTCAACAGGAATGGAAGGGCCTTTAAGAAAACCAAGTCTTATTATTTGTTTGTTTGCACAGTGACTCAGTCTGTAGTAACTAGGTTAAAGTCCACTTTGAGAAAAAAGAGAACAAAAGACCTCTTGTTAGTGCTGGAAGTTTGCCTCTTAAGATATCACCGAGGGGAGCTGGGAAGAGAAAAAAAAAAGTCAGCAGGGCAGAGGAAGCTGCAGGCCTTCAGGAACACAGCCGTACTTTGGAAAGGAAAACGCACCGCCTTTCATCTCCAGGCCTATCTGCACCAGCCGCTCCCTTTGCCGCTGTTTTATGGCCCCGCTGCAGGACACAGGCCAGTGCCCAATTCCCACACTCCTCGAACACACTGAGACTGCCAGGGGTTATAGCCGAGTGGGCAGATGTCCACATCTAACCATCCCTCGGTGCAAGAGGAGAGGAGAAAAAGGGAGAAGAGGGGGGCGGGGGAACCCCACCTTATAGAACTTGCTATACGCTGGGTGCTGTTTCTAACAAAGTCTAGGGTGACCTATCTCCTTAACGCCCAAACGAGGTTAGCATGCTATTTCCCAGGTCCAGGCAAAGAGAGAAACAAGCTGGTCCCACTCTATTTGGGAAACCTGTTCACTTCAGTACTGTTGAGGAGCCACAGGGCCAGGAGACTGAGGGGACTCTTCAAGGCTACACACTAAAACAATCAGACTCTGGCACCGGAGGACTTAATCCCACCCGCTTCAAGTGAAAAGAGGAAAGACAAGGCAAGAGGAGTTCTTTTCCCACACCCTGCCTTTAGACCATTAAACTTGTGCCTGGGACCATTCTTCTTCATCCTATGGAGATGTTCTTCTAGCTTGTGACCGCCCAGATGGTGAGGTGGGTCTGTGCTGTGATTGCCCGTCCTGGAATTGATCCACTGCACCTTGAGTGTAAGCAGCCGAATAGAGACAGGTAAAAACAAACAAACAAATCAGGAACTCCATGACAATCTTCATTAAAACTGCTTCTTGCCAGGCAGTGGCGGCACACACCTTTAATCCCAGTGCTGGGCAGAGACAGGTGGGTCTCTGTGAGTTCAAGTCCAGCCTGATCTACAGAGTGAGTTCCAGGACAGCAGGCTGTTACACAGAAAAAGCCCTGTGTCGAAAAACAAAACAAAAACAAAACTACCTCTTATCATCTTTCCCTTCCAGGGTCGCCCAGAGATTAGGTCTCAGCCTACAGACCCCAGACCCTGACATATAGAATGTTGGGACTTTCTGGGTCTTCCAACTCAGTTAACACTTGTGGTGGTTTGAAAGAAAATGTCCCCTAAAGGGAGTGGTACTATTAGGAGGTGTGGCTTGTTAGAGTAGGTGTGGTCTTGTTGGAGGAAATGTGTCACTGTGGAGGTGGACTTTGAGGTCTCATATGTGCTCAAGATACCTCCCAGTGTCTTAGACCACTTCCTAGTGTCTACAAAAAGATATAGGACATTTGATTTCTTCTCCAGCACCATGTCTGCCTGCCACCATGTCTCACCATGATGATAATAGACTAAAATTATCCTCTGAAAATGTGAGCCACCCCAATTAAATGTTTTTCCTTGATAAGAGTTGCCATGGTCATGGTGTCTCTTCACAGTAGTAGAAACCCTAACTAAGACAACACTAATCATTCTGCCCTCGGAACAAGTTATATTTTTGCTGACTCATGACCAAACAGCAGATATTTCTCCACAGAAACCTGAATAAAAAGTGTTGCATGCTGACATATCCCTTGTCTCTTTGTGGAGCATCCCTGTTCTACAGGATGCAGAAGACCAACATGGAAAGCCAATGTGGTTAGGAGCTGCATATTAAAGCCTGTCTTCTGGCTGGTGACTACTGGCTATCTTATTGGCTGCAGGTGACTTTGAAGGATTTTTGCATTGACAAGCAAAGACTCAAAAGAGGCTGATAGGGCTCCTTGGGCTGCTTCTCTTAGTGCCAATGTGCCAGTGGCCTCGTTGAATTTCGTAAGTACTAGTCCGAGAACATGAACTGCTTAGCCCACCCTAAAAGAGCTAGTCCTCCCTAGCTAAGCTCAGCAAGACCTGGGAAGAGTTTGTGATGTTACATCAGGCACCTTTGGCAGACACAACAGAGGCTCTGCACAACTCCACAACTGTAGAAACCTTTGACATTCCCTTCCCTCCTTGGCCTGGTAAAGCCCACACTCAACATCAGAGTGACCAATTATATCCTTCTTTGTCTTCATCTTTCCCATGTTTCGTGTGTGTGTGTGTGTGTGTGTATGTGTGTGTGCATATGCGTGTGTGTAATTACATTAATGTGCAGGTATACATGTGTTTTCAGATGCATGTGCATAGGCAACGTGGTGTATATGGAGGCCAGAGGATAGCCTCGGGAACACTATCCACTTTATTTTGAGACAGGGTTTCTTACTGACCTGAAGCCTATCAATTATTCTAAACTGGCTGTGCAGCAAACCCCAGGTATCCACCTATCCCTGCCTCCCCAGTATTAGGACTACAAGCATGGGTTACCACACCTGAATTTTTTTTCAGTACTGAGGATCAAATTCAGGTCTTAATGATTACAAAGCAAAACCTTTATGGACTAAGTCCTCTCCTTTATCCTTTAGTCATCTTCTTAGTAGATTGCCCTGATATTCTCTGCCTTTAGGAGTCTGACTTCTGAGCATGGTTGGGTTATGCACAGCCCAGAGTGTAAGGACTGGGATATTTCTGAACAGCTCTGGAGAGGTTCTTATGAAAGGGGGTCCCACAGATCACAATCTGAGCAATTGCCTGTTTTCTTGGGCTTGATATTTGGGTTAATCCTTGACTTCGGCATCTGCTTCTGATAAATAAATAAATAATAATCTGGACAGTGGTGGTGCACATCTTTAATCCCAGAACTTGTGAGACAGAGGCAGGCAGATCTCTGAGTTTGAGGCCAGCCTGGTCGACCAACTGAGTTCCAAGACAGCAACCTTGTCTCAAAAAAGAAAATCAAATAAATAAATCATCAGAAAGAATCTCTCAGGGTTCCTTTGTAATCCAGCACCCAACATAGGAAAGACCCGCCGCTGGCTCCAGGACCCCTCTGCCGTGATCCTGCGGCTACCTGCTGAAGCATCCAATCCTGTGGTCGATGCCAGAATATCAGATGGACAGAAACATCAGGGAGAGAAGGGTTGACAGCAAGCTGTGGGTGATTTGGGACTGGTCCAGTTGCGGAGGGGAGGGCCAGGTAGCTATCTCCCACTGCAGACACCTGGGGACTTTACCTGACAGTATCACTCTCATCCTTCAACAGTCTTCATGCCTGTAAACATAATATCCGCCACCAACTGTCCCCTAGAGGATCCGGGTGAGGAGAATTAATGAACATTTGCTGAGCAATTTCAAGTTCTTCGGAGAAAGGCCCTTATACATACGAAGCATGATCGAAGGCTATCAGCTGGCTAGGTCTTGAAGGAAATATTTAATGGAATCGAGACTGATGACTGAGTTCAATTCTTTATTCAAGTATACACAGAGTTCCCATCGCTAGACTCTGCTGCCTACTCGAGAGGTTATTACGCTCTTTTTCCATTTCCATACAATCACAATGTGGGTCTACCAAGCACTGCTGCCTCCCTACCATGCTACCCACTGTCTTCCCCCTGTGTTGTCAAACCTAATGACTTTTGCTCATTCTTGTTTCTTTTGTCCTTTATTCAATGTGACTTTGGCTATGGGCCTCTCTTTGCCCTAAGCAGTCTAGTTCTCTAGTTTCCTCAAACTTAAATGTCCTTTTATTTTGGCGGTTCTGGAGATTGTATCCAGGGGCTTACATACTAGGCAAATGCTCTTCTTCTGAGTATATGCTCAGTTCCTTTTATATTTTGTGTGTGTGCGTACGGGTGCAGGTGTACTGTGTGTATTATTGTCGTCTCTCAGTAGCTAAGTCAGGGTCTCTCACTGGGACTTGGGGTTTGCCGACTAGGCTAAACTGGCCCACCAATAAGCTCCGGGGATCCATGCATCTTTCTGTCTGCACGAGTATTCTTGTATCCACACAGGATCATACCTGGCTTTGTTTGTTTGTTTGTTTGGTTGGTTGGTTTGTTGGTTTGGTTTTCTGAGATAGGGTTTCTTTGTATAGCCCTGGATGTTCTGGAACTCACTCTGTAGACCAGAGTGGTCTTGAACTCATAGAGATCCATCTGCCTCTGCCTCCTGAGTGCTGGGATTAAAGGTGTGTGCCGCCACTGCCTGGCTCATACCTGTTTTTTTTTTTTACATGAGTGCTAGGCACCGAACTCCAAGTCCTAACACATAGCAAACACTATTGACTGCGTTCTATCCTGGCTCATTTTTATATTTATCTTGAGATACTATCCCCGCTCTTCTCTTGCTTTAGCACTAAGTTCCCCAGATGGCCTTTCACAAGTAGGCCTTCAAGTATTTGTGTATTGATTTACGGGGAAAGTGGTATACATGTGCGCATAAATGTTCATGTGTGCATGCACACGGGTACACATGTATGTCAAGGACAGAGGCTGACATCAAGTGTCTCCCTCAGTCCCTTCTCTGAGGTTTTTTTTGGGGGGGGGATTTTCGAAACAGGGTTTCTCCGTAGCTTTTGGTTCCTGTCCTGGAACTAGCCTTCTCTGAGTTTTGAAACAGCATCTCTCATTGAATCTGGAGCTCACTGATTGACCAGTTGACCAGCAAGGCCTTCCTCCTTATCCTCCTCCCTCCATCTCCCAAGCAATGGGGTTCTAGGTGCTGGAGATCCAAACTCAAGTCCTTGGGTTGGCATGGCAAGTGCTCTATGAGCCAAGGAACCTCCCTACTCACAATTTGGTTTTATTTTTTACTGTTAACTGTATCAAATTTATCTGCAATATTAAGGTCTTAGAACTATGAAGTCCTATAAATTTATGATACTAAAATCTCTTTTCTCAAAAAAAAAATTAAGGTACATTTCTTTACTTGCGTATGTGCATGCCTCTGTGTGTGTGTGTGTGTGTGTGTGTGTGTGTGTGTGTGTGTGTGTGTGTTGTTGGTCAGAGGACAATATACAGACATCCGTTCTCTCCTATTACCATGAAAATCCTAGGAATCAACTGAACTCGGCCACCAGGCTTGACAACAAGCACCTTTACCTGCTGAGCCAGCTGGCTAACTGCTTTATTTTGAAGGTACAAATGTGAGGAGATTTTCAGAATTAGAAAGGGTATTTGGACTTCAGTCAGCAGTCCATAGGAATGAATTGGGACAGCTTCTATTTTATTTACCTGCTTCGTTGTGTTTTTTAAAACTTGTCCTCTATGGCCACAAGTTACTTTTAAGATCATAAAATGCAACCTATGCCTTTTTTCCCCTTCATCTTTTTACTTCTAAATCTGAAGAGTTCGGGGCTCCTCAGGTCTCTCTCAGGCCCTCCGCGTACTCTTGGCTTCTCTCTGAAAATGAGGTGGTCTGGAATGGAGGCCTTGCAGACCTCTGTGAGGAAAGTTAACTGCAAACAGTTAGATCTTAATTACATTTGGCGTCTGGTAACTGTAGGTCTAAAGTGACAGCATTTGGAGGGTTAATGATGCCGCTGTAAGCCATCATTAGGAAAGAGCCAGGGATCCAGGGACACTGCCTCTCCCCTCAGGCCACTCCTTTAGCCTGTCTTGCCCCGCCCACTGGTCCCAGGCTCTCTTTTAGTGTGTGGTCAGGCTGTGTGTGCCAAACACCCAGCCATGGTGGAAACGACTGTTCTTTGAACTTTGCTACAGCCCCCGCCCGCTGGGGTCTCCGGAGGGAAGCATTCACCTCTAGCCTAGATGAAATGGAGCTTCGGAAAAACCAAAGCGGCCTCGGGCTCTGAACTTTATATTTCTTAGGCTGCCAGCATCGCTCGCCACTGAGTGTCATATAACTCCCAAAAATGTGCAGAGGAAACCGAAGAGCCGAGGAGCACAGATGCCCTGTGGCTGGAGAGACCATCGAGAAAGTGTCTTTTCCCTGAGAGGCCAGGTGTGTGAGAGGACAAGGAGGCCTATGAGGAGGTGGGGCATCCCAGAACAAGGCCGGAATTCCAGGAAACTTATGCCTCATACAGCCAAGTTTGTGAAATCCCCCATGTTCTGGAAAAGTCTCCTACATAAGCCGTTGGTGTTTCCAGCCTGATATTTGATAAGCGCAAGTCAGCTGGAAATATTCTGGAGACTTTGGGTTTTACATGGTTTGGGATGGCCATGGAGACCCTTTTCACCTACTACGACATCCAGCCAGTGGCCACCCTGACAGCCTCCTGCCTATCTCAGCCCTCAGTGAAGTGTGTCTCATTCTCACTGGCTCACGTCACTGGCAGCCTTGCTTCAGCCCTGACTCTCAACATCTATGACCTCAGAAAATGTCCTTGGCCCCTTCTTACTTCTTCCAGGTCACTAAATCCCAGAGCTGGAGGGATCCCAGGTGTATCAATCCAGCCTCTTTAGTGATACACTGTGATCCGGACAGGACTGGCTCTAGCCTTGGGTACATTTGTGTTCCAGGAGCTCCAGAAGCTGCTGCTGAGTGAGTGAGTGAGTGAGTGAGTGAGTGAGTGAGTGAGTGATTCTCCCATTCTTTTCTTCAGAGTGATACCCAATGGGTCACACCAGTTTTCTGTGCCTTTATAGAGTATGATGTTGCTAGTGCCAGGCAGAACCCATTGGCTCCTCCAACAGACTTATGGGGTGGCAAGGTCACGCTCGTCTCTCATAGAACTCCTTGGAAAGAGCAGTCAAATTCAGGTGTACCGAGTACAGCTTTGGACTTGTTTCCCCAAGCTTGGTGAGCCTGGCTTAAGCAGCAACTCTCCCAGAGTTCCACAGACAAGGTGCTGGCAGCAGGGACTCCTTCCAGGCACTCCGAGGAAGAAGCCGGTTCAGGCCTTCCTTCTACCTTCTTCTTGTCACATGCAACCCCTGGGCACATGTTCCATGAGTGTGGTGGTTTGGATGAGAATGAGCCCAATGGCCCCATAACCTGGGACTACAGATGCACACGTGGATCCTGGGATGGAACTTAGGCTTGCAGGGACAAGCGTTTTTAATCTGCTAAGCCATCTCACCAGCTCTCCCTTCTGCCTTTTCCCACATGTGTTCCATTGGCCTCCCCTACCTCCTCGGTACCTCTTTTCCCCTCTTGTGGTCCTCCTTCTCATTCCAGGATCTATATCCCAACTCATACCCACATATATACATATGAGGCTGAGATCGCCATGTGAGAGAGAACATACGGAATTGTCTTCCTGAGTCGGGGTCACCTCATTTAATATAACAAATTCCAGGCCCGCCCATTTCCCTGCAAGTTTTATAATTTCATTTTTCTTAACAGCGGAATAAGATTCCATCACGTATATGTACCACATGGTCCCCAGCCGTTCATCTCTTGATGGCCATCTTGTTCTAGCTCCCAGTTACTACGAGTAGTGTAGCCCTAAACACAGATGTGCAGGAATCTCTCTGGGTATCTAGCCCAGGAGCTCAGTATAGCTGGGTAGAACTCTCAGTCCCACCCCAACAACAGACTACAGATGCATTTCTCCTAAAGGACTTCCTAGTCCTGATCTTTGGGGCACTTTTCCCCACAGGAGTCATGAGAAAGGAGGCGTAGACAACAGCGGTGGCCTGTCTTCCTCCAGCCTTAGCAAGGACACAGAAACCTTGCTCCAGCCTTTCCTCCAGAGGAAGTCCACCAGTCTCGCCCTGCCCCACTGTCCCAGGCCCTTGGAGGCTCCCCAACCCTGCTGCCCTTTTCTGTTTACACTGGGAGATGAGCCTCTGGGAGCTTAAGTGCAGTTCTGGCCCTTTTGTTTGTTTTGAAGTCAAGTTACGACTTCGCTCCCGGATTTATTGCAAATTCCATTTATCTCCCTCTCCCCAGGGTCTCAGCACAAATCCTTTAGGGCTGCTCTACCCACTGGGGACAAATGTCAATTGACACAGGAAAGGATAGGCGTGCACAGATATGGAGGAGGCACATGTAAGGGCCAGAGCCACCCCCTAGTACAGGAGAAGCACAGATCACCCGAGGAGGACAGGCCTCAGCAGCCTGCCTGCCACCCCCCTCACGCCCCTTTTTCACAGGCCTTAATAGGAAAGAAGAGCCAGGCCCAAAGAAATCCCAGTTCTGAGGGGCTAGAGTAAACAAAGGAAGGCTCTGGTTTGGAGGGATGAAGCCTGTAGCAGTTTTTAGCAGGAAGCGGTGTGAGGCCAAGGGTCCTGGGAGGCCTGGAAAGGAACCTCCCTGGAGTTGGTCTGACAGGGGCTGAGGGCCTGAGAGTTGGGCACGGGTTCATGCCTGCAGCCTTGCTGGGAGTCTCTACCTTCTCCTAGGTATCCCAGCGCCCTCCAAACCCCACTGTGTTCATAGACTACTGCTGTGAAGCTCACTAGGGAGAGAAAGAATCAAACTGAGCCAAACAGATTGGGAATGGGAAGTCCCACTGTGCTGTTGGCTTGTCCTTTGGAGACAGGAAGTGCCGTGGGCCTGTCCCTTCCTTGCATAAGTTCCCTGGTTAAGGAGCATGCAGGAGACATTGGAGGATTTCAAGCCAGCCTGATAAGGGGGGGGGGGGGGAAGAGGTTGCTCCCCATCAACACATACACATCAGCCAGGAGAACAGGGGCAAGATTACGTATGTGGCTGCAGAGTGCCCTGGAGCAGGCTGCCTGCATCCTCCCCAGGCATCACCAAGACTAGAGTTCCGGCCTCACAGCCAATGACACCGGGATCACCTCTGAGAGCACCCTGATTGCAGAGTAGGTGCAGCTGCTTGCCAGAAGCACGTCCCACAGCCATTTCACCCCGGAAGGCACTGGGCTCCATTCTGTCCAGACCTGATTCATCTTCAGTCTCTAAGCAGCTGAGCCATTAGCCCAGGGTCTGTGCCATCTGCATCTCTCCAGACCTAACTCTGGTCTTAGGAACCCCGGGGCCTTCACACACCTCCATCAGCTTAGCCCTTGCCTCTGGCATCCACTCCCACCAGTCTCTGAGGCTCTCTGTGCTTCTCTCAAGTCTCCTCACAAGCTTTTCTCTGTCCCCTCACTAGCCTGACCTGTCCTCTAAATTCCTCTGTCCCTCACTTGCCCTGAAGGACCGGCCTAATTCACCCATTCCATTCTCTCGGCACATGCTACCACCTGGCCCGGAAGGGAGCGGCTAAACACCCAATTGGTGGCAGATTCAACAATTAGGTCACCGTCCCTGCGATTCATCCCCCACCCCCAACCCCAGCCTCCATTTTCCAACACCTCACGGCCCTCTTTGCTAGGGCCCTGGCCTTTTCTCAGGCCCCTTCCAGTCTCTGCCTGCTCACCTCCAAGTCCCTTTGTATAGCCCCCTTTCCCTCATGCCAGGGCAGGAGATGTTCCTACCTCCTCTCTGCAAACTTACATACCTGGCCGTGTGTAGCCGCTGTCCCTTCCACGCCATGTCATCATCTCTGTCTCCTTTCCTGGATCAGAAGCTGCATGTTCAGACTCAGCTGAGATTCAGCAGCACACTCCTGCTGAAGAAGCAGTAGCCCAGAGCGTGGCTGCCTCTTCCCTCAGGCTGGAAGACCTGCTTTCTCTCCACTCACCACCCTTTTCTCCCTTTGCTAAACATCTGTGTTTGTTTCTTTCTTCAGACCCAGCCCACACACCTTCCTCACAATGGTGGCTCAGTAGCTCTCGCAGCTGCCTCCTTGGGGTGCCACTTGGACTCTCTCCTTAGGCCATTCTGGCTTCTCTCTGCCAGGATCCCACTTTCCTCATGCTCTTCAGCTACCCCCCCCCCGACAACTCGGCCCCCTCCCCTCCCCATCCTTGTCAACCAGAGTCCATGAACCCCAAATCTCTAGCTACTGAAATGCCCATATTTCTGCCTACTGTTGGCTACTTCTGCACAGACACTGTGGAGAACTGCACACACAAAAAAATGAACCAATCACCTCAGACTCTGTTTTTGAGATTGCTTGATTGTGTTATATCCCCAGCTTCCCACGACAAGGCTGAAATCTTCAGCTTCCAGAAACCCAAATGATCTTCTTCAATATGTGTGTATATGTATACGTGTGTGTATGTAAATGTGTGTGTAAATGTATGTGTATGTGTGTGTAAATGTGTGTGTATGTGTGTGTATGTGTGTGTAAATGTGTGTGTGTGTGTGTCACGTACTCTAATGTTATCATCTAAATTCAAGCCCTTCCCATCTCGCTCCTAGACCTTTTTCTCAATCTCTGAGCCTTTTCTCTGATGGCCCACTTGTCTTTGGACACAGGCCCCTTCATAGCAACCTGTCTCCCTTTCAGAAACCCATGTGGATGCCACACTGTGTGTGGTTCCCTAGCCAGGGCCAGGGCCAGGGCCTTGCCTTGCTGTCAGTCCAATTACTACTACCTGTGGCTGGCAGTTGTTGGCTCAGGATCTACTATGAACAGGTCCCTGGGTCTAAACAAGAGCCTCTTCCTTTGCACTTGCAGAGCTGGCCACTCCCTCACATTCCCAGTTTTCCTTTTGCCCATTTTTGTCTGCAGTGGACAGCCCCCCTCCCATTTGCTGCAGGTATTTCCCAATCTTGCTTAAGACCTAGTTCTTCCAAGAAACCTAAAAACTTCCAAAGTAACAACTGAGTCCCCCATTCTTCAACCCACATGACAACAATATCTGAATGTATGTGTCATCTCCCTGGTTGTACAGCCCTGGCCTACCATAGAATGTTGACTGAGTTTTCTGTTGTCAGGGTTTCTATCTGCCCCATTCCCCAGCTGTTTAGTCCCAGAGAAAATTACACAGAGTCTACATTAGTTATAAACTGATTGGCCCATTAGCTCAGGCTTCTTATTAGCTCTTATAACTTATATTAACCCATTACTCTAGTATATGTTAGCCACATGGCTCAGTACCTTTTTCGGCTGTATAGGTCACATCTTCCTTCTTCCATGTCTGGGCAGGACTGGGAGAGAGCTTCCTTCTTCCCAGAATACTCCTGTTCTCATTATCCCACCTCTACTTCCTGTCTGGTTGTCCCGCCTATACTTCCTGCCTGGCTACTGGCCAATCAGCGTTTATTTAAAACATAATTGACAGAATACAGAATTGTCCTGCACCAATAGAATAATTCTTTTTGGAGGGAGTTTGGTTGGTGGTTGGTTTGGGGTTTTTTGGCTTTTGTTTGTTTGTTTGGTTTTGGTGTTTTGGATGATTTTGTTTTGTGTTGTGTTTTAGCTATTTTCGAGACAGGGTTTCTCTGTTTAACAGTCCTAACTGTCCTCGAACACACTTTGTAGACCAGGCTGGCCTTGAACTCACTGAGGTCTACCTGCCTCTGCCTCCCAAGTGCTGGGATTAAAGGCGTGTGACATAACCACCCAGCCAGAGAACAGTTTTTAATGTTGTATGTATCCTACACACTTTTAATTAAAGCCAGTTGCTTTTGAATTGGGTCTTATCTTCAGATTTAGCATTATTTTCTAGCTGCTAAAATTGTGGGCAGAGTCAGGGAGGGTAATTACAGCAACTCCTAATACCTGATTCAGTCTCCAGAAAATTAAGGAATCCTTGACTCAGTGGCCCCAAGTCTTGTACACGCCCTCTGCAGGTATGCTGACATTTCTTATGGTCTTCTTCCTACTGACCGGGTGGAATCAGAAGAGAGAGAGAGACCTTGGATATACATCTGGGGGCTCACCTGGCCTTTTTCCACAGTTGCCTCCCGAGAGCATGGTCTCGGAAACTCTAGGCTGATTGCTTACTTCTGACTTTCAGGACCTGATGTCACCCTCTTACAGTCTCTGTGGTGGAAAGTCTCTTTCCTGTTCCGAAGACCTCCCTCCTGACCCTCCAAGCCTCAGTGCTTGCTCTCTTTCCCAAGCTCTCTAGCAGGTCTCTTACAGAGGAAGAGGTTTTCTCACCCTTCTATCAGCAATGCCTCTAAGGGAGAGGATTTTTGAAGCTTGTCAAACCTAGTAACGCCTAGAAAGGAAGAAATAAAACTCATCGGTCTAGGGCTTTTGTAAAAGTTGAATGGGACACAGCCCAACTGTGACTGTTCACACAGCATTCTCACAGAGATATTTGAAGAAAAGTAAACTTTGTCACTCAGGAGGGGCCCATGGGTCCTCTTGTCTAGATGCACATGAGCTCACTCCTCAGCCCTTCCCCCACCTGATCTGGCATGGGACATCCCAGGACCCTCTGACCTACCTGTTTTCTAGTCTCCCCATTTCCAGTCTAGCTGTGCTCTTATGCCAAATCCAGTGGAAGATTTTCTCTTTTTCAGGAAGAAGACATTGGTTTAATCACCTCCACAAAAGCCAAGAGAAGGATCTCGTATGGAGCTCAAATCCTGCCCCGAGTCTCAAAGAACTGGCTAAAGAAATAAGAAGATCATGGCAGCCGAGGCTGCAGGAACTCCTGGGAGTTGCTGACCTGCATTTTGAAAAGACTCCATGGTGCTCTCTGCAGCTTGGAACAGAAAGCGGCTCAAGCTGTCAGGGAGCCGGTGTTCTCCGTCAAGGGTGAGCAGGAGCAGGCTGACCCAGGAACGGGCAGTCACAGCTGAGCGCGTTAGCTTGCGTGGGAAGGCCAGCTGTCTCAGTGGGGCCCAGGAGACAGACTGACTGGGGAAGAATTCCTGTGTTTGGAACTGGGCTTGAAAAGTCTCCCATTTGTAGCTCTCGACTCACAGAAGAGCAGAAAGAATTCCCAGCTGTCATCAGGGTGCAGAAAGTTCTCCCGCGTCTGTCTGGGAGTGTGTGTGTGTGTGTGTGTGTGTGTGTGTGTGTGTGTGTGTGTGTGTGTGTTGTAGACTCTCCTCCTCCTCCTGGCCTGGCTACCACATCAGAGGGGTCAGCTCCAGGCCACATGACCCCTTGCTGTCAATAAAGGCAAACAGGCCAGGCCTGGTAGCACAGCTGCTCAAGAGGCTGAAGCAGGAGAATCTCAAGTTCAAAGCTAGCCTGGCAGAAGTTAAAAAGGGGGTGGAAAAATATGCATATACTTACATATCCAATGATATTATAATATATATATGGTATGATATATTATCTATTATATAGTCCAGTGTAGAACACTTACTTGCCTAGGAAGTACATTTCCCTTCAACCCCCAGTTGAGGGAGAGAGAGAGAGAGAGTGTGGGGTGGAGGGAGGGAGAGGAAGGGAGGGAGAAGGAAAGGTAGAAAAGAGCCATTGTCGCTGGACAGTGGTAATGCACATCTTTAATCCCAGCACTTGTGAGGCAGAGGCAGACAGATCTCTGTGAGTCTGAGGCCAGCTTGGTCTACAGAACAAGTTCTAGGACAGGCTCCAAAGCTGTCTGGAAAAACCGCGAGGAAAAAAGCCAATGTCCTGTGGCTCCTCTTCTATGAGTATCTAGCTTACTCAAATTCGTGGAGACAGGAGGTATCATGATGGTTGCTAGGAGTTGGGAGAAAATTAATGGTTTGTGGGAATGGAATTTCATGTTTTTCAAGATGAAAGGTTGTGGATACAGACAGTGGTGCTGGCTGCAAACCGGTGTGAATGTTTTTAATGCCACAGGATCGCACACTTCAAATGACTGACTTACAGGCCAGAGAGCTGGTCCATTTGGTAAAGCACTTCGAAAGCAAGCATGCATACCTGAGCTTAGTCCCCAGAACCCATGAAAAAAAAAAGACAGGATCAGTAGCCTGCCCTGTAATCTCAGTGCTGGGGAGACAGGAACAGGCAAACCCCTGGGGCTCTCTAGCCAGATAGTTCTGGCCAACTGATAAGTTCCAAATCAGTAAGATCTCTCAGAGAATGAAGGCAGATGGCTCCTGAGAAACAACACTTAAGTTTGCTTACTGATCTACACACACACACACACACACACACACACACACACACACACACACACGTGCGAGGCCAAAATGACCTGTTTTAATGTTACACATGTTTTACCACAATTGGGGTGAAGGTGGGAGGAAAGATGGAAGGATGAGGGAGGAAAGGAGAGAGGGAAGAAGGAAGGGCAGGCAGGTGGGGAAGGGAACTCAGTTCTGCTCACAGCACAGTCAGTAGAAGGCAGCCAGGTGACTCGGGCCCTGACTCCAAAGAGGGGAATGTGTCTGGGTGCGTACATCAGGAAATGGATTCACACACAGCATGGTAAAAGCAGGGAGCATACGAAGCCAAGTCCTGTAAGCCCTGGACACTCCCGATGACTAATAGCTGAGCTAATTGTGCACACCACAGACCCATCGAAGTTTTTCATTGGAAGTTATTCATTAAAAGCCTATAAGCCTTCGGGATATCCTTGTAGGGCTATGGATGGGAAGCCATTTCTTCATAACCTGTTCAAACACACAATTTAACTCTTCTCAGTCAGACTCTATTTTTAGAGCTAGGGAATTTGGGACCCGAATTCAGAGCCTGCCATTGTGCAGCCGGTTTAAGTGTTTAAGAAGAAGAAGAATTCCTGAGTGCCTTTAATTCCAGCACTCAGGAGGCAGAGGCAGGCAGATCTCTGTGAGTTTGAGGCCAACCTGGTCTGCAGATAGAGTTCCAGAACAGACTCCAAGACTACACAGAGAAACCCTGTCTCAAAAAAACAAAACAAAAAAAGCAAAACAAGAAAAAAAAAACCAAGAATATGGAAATGCTTTCTGGGAGTGGCAAAGGACTTTTCCATCCTCTCTTATCCTTTTAATTGAGTCTGGTTATGGAGCAAGTTAGCAATTGACAATAAAGAACTAATAGCAAAGGAAAATAAGCATGGCTATTAAAATACAAAGTACAACCTCCACTGCCGGCCAGACAGCCTGCAGCAGCCACGGCTGAGAATCGCACAGATGTCCTTGAGACTGGACTCTGAGAACAGAGTCTACGAGATGGGAGAGCCAATCTGAATCAAGCCAGATGTGGGTGGGACACAAAGAATGTTCTATCAGATTCTTATATTTTTTGAGATGTAATTCACGTGTGATTAAATTTCACTATTTTAAAGTATGTGGTCCAGAAGGTTTTAGTATTGTAGGGAAGAAGGAAAAAAATGTCCCCTTTGCCCTCCGGAGAGTCGCTGCAGTGAACTAACAGCACAGATTAGCGAGAGACAACAGCACACACATGTTTAGCTTGGCTGGTGAGAAATCCCATGAGGGTGATTACCAGTAACCCGGATAGGCAGAATTGCCTACACATCTGTCTTCATAGGACACGGGGATTGGGGGGACTGCAGACCATGTAGTAAGTTATGACAGCAAACGAACATTTGAGGAAGGGCCTGACTGGCCGAGCACGTGTGTGAACCCAGGACTTGGGAGGCAGAGGCAGGCAGAGCTCTATGAGTTCCAGGCCAGTCGGGGCTACAAAGTGAAACCTTGTCTCAAAGCAAGACTGACCAACAGAAATGAACCTTCGGGGGGCGGGGGGTAGGGGGGTGGATATGAATGGGTCTAGGGGTCTAGAGCATACACAGACAGGGTTCAACAGCCTGTGGTAGATGAATGATACCCGGGGAATATAGGAAAGAAGTGGAAACTGACTGTTGATAGGTGTGGATACTGGAAATGTTCTAGAATTAAATAATGATTGCTGTACAACATGATGAATAATTAAAACCATTGAACTTCACACTTTAAAATTATGTCTTAGACTGGGCATGGTGGCACATGCCTTTAATCTTCACATTCAGAAGGTAGAGGCAGGTGGATCTCTGTGAGTTCGAGGCCAACCTGGTCTATGTAGGAAGACAGGGATACATGGTGAGACTCTGTCCCTAAAAACAGAACAAAAAATGTATCTTAATTCCATTCATTTGAAAACAAAAATCCAAACTATCCTCACATTTTCTTCATTTATCTTGCAATTATCTGGATATTCTAAATATCTTCCTGATTTTACTTCTAATGTAATTATCTTGTGATTAAATTTCAATTTTAAACAGATGCAGTCTTTTTCCCTTTTTCTTTGCAGGGCTGGACACTGAAGCCAGGACCTCACACCCCCTAGGAACTGCTGAGCTACATCCTCAGCTCAAATAAAGCCTTTTTTTTTTTCAATGTTTTGATGCCCCAAACTATCTTGGTGACTGTCTTAGTAAACTTGAAAAGAATGTGCGTCCTGCTGCAGGTAAAGGGCTTTAAAGTCTCAGCTCAAGTCAAACGATCACACTGCCGCATCTTCTACAATCTTATTTTTCTGTGTGCTCTATTGATGCCCGAGAATTGTCGTTTTCTCAAGCTACACTTGTATGTCTACTTCATCTTTACATTTCATCCATTTTCCCTTCGTGTGCTATAAAATTCTGTTTGTGGATACACACACTCTGAGTGTTATTGTGTCTTCTTACGTTTTTCTGTCTAAGATTGTCCCTCTATCTCTAGGGATAGCCCTTGCTCTGTAGTCTTCTTTTGCAGTAATTAAACCATTCCAGATTTCTAACAAATGTTGCCTGATTCAGCATCTTATTCTTCTACTTGCATTTTGAAGAATACTTGCATAAATATTCTTCTATTTGCATTTTGATTCTTAAAGTTGTCTCTTTAAGCATATGCAAACAGAATATCTTCCTGTTAGCTTTCCTATTGCCCTGTCTGCTTCTTGTCGTCCTCTTCTTGGGATGGACTGAGTTCTTTTTTTTATATTTCATTTTATCTGCCTTGTTGACTTTCGTGTCCATGCCTGTGTGGGGCTTGCGTTAACCACTTCTGGCACTTTTCACTTCTTTCGTATATCTAAGCTTTCTGCCTAAAGAACCTCCTTTAATATTTCTTACAAGGGAAGATCTGCTTACAGTGAAACCCTGTGTGTTTTGAAGTCTTTAGTATGCCTTTGTCTTTTGTAAAGAGCATTTTCCCTGGATACAGAATGCTAAGTTGAGTTCTTGTTTTCTTTACGCAAATTTAAGGTATTGTTCCATTATCTTTTTGCTTGCATAACTTTGGTCAAAAGTCTGCAATATTTCTTATTCTTTCTAAAGAATAAAAAATAAAATAGGGTTTTTTGAGTTTACATTTAAGATTTTTCTTTATTGTTAATATTTAGTTATTTTTATTTATTTATTTACTTACTTACTCACTTACTTATTTGCTCTTTCAAGACAGAATCTCTCTTTATATCCCTGGCTGTCCAGGAACTACCTGTGTAGACCAGGCTGGTCTCAAACTCAGAGATCCGTCTGCCTTTGCCTCTCAAATGCTGGAATTAGAGGGGTGTACCATCACATCCAGTTTTATTTAATACTGGAAGCTAAGCACAGGACTTTCTGTATGCCAAGCAATCACTCTATCAACTAAGTCAGTAAATCACTATCAATACTTTGATTACAATATACCTCAATGTGGTTTCATCTCTTGTGGTTGGGATCCACCATAATTCTCAGATCGCTGGTATTTATCATTCTTATCACCAAATTTGGAAAAATTTTGGCCCATCATTGTTAAGCACCTATTCAATCTCCCTTCTCTCCACTTACACTTTTATTTCCTTGTCTTTCTTCTCTGCTTCAAGTTGGGTAGCTTCTATTGCTGTATGTTTTCAATTCCACTTCTTTTTCTCCTGCAGTTTCCATTTTACTTGTAATCCCATAACTAGAAGTTACATTTGGTTCTTATTTTGTATCTTCGATTCTTTCCTCATTCCATTCATGTTTCCCTTTAAACTCTTGAGCACATTTTACATTATGTTTACTTCAATGTGCCTGTCTCCTCATTTAATCAACTCTGTCACCATCAAGTATATTTCTATTAGCTGATATTTCTCTTGGTGTGAGTCACAATCTCCTTTTCCTTGGTGAGTCTAGTTGGCTTGATTAAATGGTGGGTACTCTGAAAGTTCTATTGTTGACCATTTAGGTATTTGCCTAGAGAGTATAGAGTTTCTATATGATCATGAGTAGCTTCTGAATGTGACTTTCCTTCAGGGATTTGTTTTAAGCTTTATTAGAATAAGGAGCCTAAAATCCCCCAGCCATGGGAAGTTTGGAATTACTATTTGCCAGCTCAATGGCATCTGTCAGAGTCAGAGAGATGTGGATGGGAGATGGGAGAGGGTGTGAGGCTGACCAGGAGAAGTAGCTGGGAAGGCTTCAGTGCTGTGAGATCCAGCATGGACAGGAGAAAGGTGCATGATGTGGGGAGCAAGCCAGTAAGCAGCACCCTCCATGGCCTCTGCATCAGCTCCTGCCTCCAGGTTTCTGCCCCACTTGAGTTCCGGCCTTTCTGCTTTTGTTGATGAATAGTTCTATGGAAGTGTGAGTGAAATAAGCCCTTTCCTCCCCAGGTTGCTTTTGGTTATAGTGTTTCATCACAGCAATACGAAGCATAAGTAGGACAACTGATAGCTTCAGATAATGCACGGAAGGCTGTATAAGACCAACAAGGAGGAAATGAAAAACCGAGGCGGGGGCTCTATGATCATCTACTTTGGAACAGGAAACCTGGACTTCAAGGCTGCGCAAAAGAGCCCACGCAGAGCATGTTGGTCTTGGTGAATTAAAAGACAGACATTGCCAGGGATGGTGTCACATGCCTGTCACCCCAGCTCTTTGAGAGGAAAAGGCAGGACGATCACAAACTCAAGGTCACTTTGGTCTGCATAGCAAGACTCTGCCTTAAAAACAAAAGGTTGAAGAGACTTTAGGTGGAAGCTGCCAGGGCAGAGCTCTAGGGAAGAAAGGACTTCGTGGAAAAATCTGCCTAAGTGCCTCCTTGAAAATGTGTTTCCTCGTGAGCTGTGCACACCTCAACTGCAGCTCTACCGCAGTGGGCAAAGAATGACCGAAAGTTGTAAAATGAGTCAGTCAGTGTTCACACAGGAGAGTGACTCAGACGGATGCCATTGAGCTGGCAAATAGTAATTCCAAACTTTCCATGGCTGGGGGATTTTAGGCTCCTTATTCTAAAAAAGCTTAAAACAAATCCCTGAAGGAAAGTCACATTCAGAAGCTACTCATGATCAGATAGAAACTCTATACTCTCTAAGCAAATACCTAAATGGTCAACAATAGAACCTTCAAAATACCCACCATTTAATCAAGCCAACTAGACTCACCAAGGGAAAGGAGAATGTGACTCACACCAAGAGAAATATCAGCTAATAGAAATATACTTGATGATGACAGAGTTGATTAAATGAAGAGACAGGCACATTATGTATGTATTATGTTATGTATGTATTATGTAGACATAACAACATAAAATGTGCTCAAGACTTTAAAGGGGTTCAAGCTGTTCAATGCGCAAATGCCCCATTTTTTTTTCTGCTTGTTTACTTGGGATGATCTTGGGAGGTTTCACAATCAATTCCTGACTAAAATGGTTAAGTATACACATTGCATCATGTCAAGTATAAGGACTGGATTCAATCCCTAGAGCCTATCTAGGTGAGGCAGTGTATACTTGTTATCCCAGGGGAGAGGAGGGAGAGGGAAAGGAAGAGACAGATGGGCTCTGGGACTTACTGTCCAGTCAGCCTAGCCTTTTTTGTGAGCTCCAGACTAACACAAGTTTCTGTCTCAAAATGGACATCCAAGGCCTCATGCTCATGTGCATTTGCACATACACACACGCACACACACACACGCACACACACACACACGCACACACGGGGGGGGGGAGCTCAAGTGCGTGGATAAGCATGTCCTCACCTGCTGTGCTCTGGTTATTGCTTTGCCATTCCAACCTTCAGGGCCCACTTGGAAACAGAGCCTCCCCAGGGGCTGGACTTCTATCACTAGAGGTATGTCTTTCTGACTTCTTGTACACTTGGGCAACAAACTGGTTTAGCCAGCCCACATCAGTGAGAATGTGCCGGTTCTGTAGACTACAACCCTCTCCTCCTAAGCTGGGTTTCCAGGGGGAAAGCAGAGGACACCAAGCAACTAAAGTGGACGCCATCTCTCGAAAGAGGGAAAGCACACAGGCTTCAGGTCTGTTGAGACGCTGAAGTAGTTAGGAGATAGCTTTTCAACTGTAGGCAGAGGCTCTTCTTTTCCCCTGCCTTCCACCCGGAGCCTGACCCAGGGCTGGCATGTAGTAGCTACTCAGTGATACCTGGCTGAAGGATGAACATGAATCTCTGCACTTCTTGGTAGAACCTGGTACTGGGGCTGTTAGGTGTCCATTTAGAAAACACTGCACTAAACCAGAAGTACCCTTCCCCCTAATGTCTGCACATGTGGGCGTGCTGTGTGTGGTTCCTTTGGTTTTAGAGGTGCTGATGCTGGGTCACAGCTGGGGAAGACGATACCCCTGAGATCCTGAAGGGAACCTTCCAGGCTTGCCCCCCTGTGGCCTCCAGACCACACCGTGAAGAGCTCTGTAAATGGATTCATCAAAGCAGGCAAAGCGAGCCTCTTGACAGGTGACTGGATTTAGACCTGAAAGCAGAGATGTGTTCAAACTCTCTGGGCCCAGATGTCCTAACCGCAGGCCGGCTCCTGAGGAGGAAGGAGAGCAGCAACCATGACCCTCACCTCTTTTTCTCTAAAGAGGGTGACAGTTCTTGGGAATTCCCTGAAAGCACCCAAATGAGCAAACCTGAAGCCTTCAAGTTTCCTCGGAGGATTATGGCAGACTGACCAGCTGTTCCATGCTCCGCAATTACCTTAACTTCAAAAAGCTGGCCTTCTGTCCCAGGGAAAATTGAGCCTTACCATAAAATGTTTCCAAATTCACCCAGATCTCAAAACATGCCCACACTAAGGTGTGGGTCTTAAGCCTCCAGAAACCTGTGAGAAATGACCACAAAGGCTCCTGTGCCTCCTGAAGAGCTAGAGACAGTGTGGGGGCTCACCGTGTGCGCCCCCATGCAGGCCGTGTTTGCACAGAGAGCGTTGGGGGCAGAAGTTCATCGAGGGAGGCTGTGTCCACACAGAGGGGTGCCTTGGATCACTTAAACTGCGATGCCATATGAGCGTGTAGTGACCCTGGCTGGAGAGCGCAAAGAATTACATCTGGAGAAGAAAATAAGTCATCCTTCCCTACATATTCTAACCATCTGTTCCTCAGTTGAGCGGATAAACTAATAAGGCAGACTTCTTAGAAGGTCATAGAATGTGGTGGAAACAATGGTTGAACCAGTGGGGCTCTGTGTTTTACTTTGGGGTCCCAAGGTTAGCCGACAGTGAAAAGCAAATGGCTGTGGTGTACTCAGGAAGACTCCAATGTCTTCCTTCTGTTGAGCCACGTTAAGGAGAAGCAAGATTTACAACAGGCATGCCTCCTCTGGGTTGGAAACACCAGAGGTTTGGAATCCAGCCCAGACCTGGTTCTGGGGCTTCACGTACCTGGAGTCTGTTGAGCAGGAAATGGGCCCCTGGAAGATGAGGTGAAGGGAACACTTTCTCAAGAAAATGACTCTCCCCACGGAGATCCAAGCACCTCGACAGAGAATAAATTCCATCCCAGAGCGAGTAGCTCTCGGCGCCATCTGGATGCTGGTGTGATGTGGATGTGTTGCTGGAAAGGAGCTGAGGTTCTAGCTCATGCTTTCCTGTGCAGAGGGAAATGTTTGCGCTGTGCACGTGGCTTCATATGGGAGGCTATTTGGCAAAGACAAAGGATCCATGGGTGGGCCCGGGCTTCCTCTCAGAAGCATGTCTCTGGTGTGACGCTGTGCCCCATCTGCCCAGTCATCCCCAAGTCAAAGAAGAACTACGGCTATGGGAAGCTAAGAGGAAAGGTGGAAGCTGGGCTGCCAATCACAACTCTTCTGAGGCCTCTGGTACTTGAGGAGAATTAAGGCAGAACTGGAATCCTTCCTGGGGCTCTAGAGCCCCTTAATCTAAATTCCGTGCCCTCCTCTTTCTCCATTATCTCTTATTTTTTTCACAACATTAGCTGCTGTGATGTCAGAACATGGCAGACATGAGTCTTCCATGCCTGGTGGGAAGCCTGAGTAGTTCCTGAGCACTTTTAGTAGCCAGGCTAAGGGATAGCTGGACAGCAAGATCCTGTGGAATCCCCCAACCCTGAATGAAGCATTATTTGACTAGCCATGAGAAACTAGAGACCTCCAGGGAGAGTAATACGCCCGAGGTCACAGCCAACGGCGATGGTTTGGGTCCATACAAGATGACTCTAGTGCCCACATCCATTCTCCCTTCTCAGCATAGGGAGTTCCATCCTAGGTCTTTACTGAAGTCAAAAGATGATGTAATGAGGGGCTACCTCCCATTCTGCTGTCAGCCAAGCTCTGCCCTGGATCATGACAGAGGTGCCAGACACCAAGAGTTTGCCCAAGAGAGGGATCAAAGACCCTTCCTTATATCCGGGATCTCCTTTGCTGCCCATCCATGGGAGTGTGTAGTGGACTGTGGTGGGGAGAAGAGTGAGGATACAGGTCAACCTAGGTAGAAGCCTGGGCCCACTCAGGAGAGTCTTGGAGAGGGGACATGAAGGAACAGCAGACCATGGGCAGCTCAGGAAGGGTCCCTTTATTCCTCCAACAAACACTCACTCTCCTATGAGCCAGACTCGGCTGCAGCACCGGAAGATGTGGTGAGACAAACCTGAGCTGATGAGCGCTGCCCCCTTGGCCCAGGTCTCTTTCCACGAGTAAAATGAAAGAAAGTATGTGAACCTCATAGAGTGAGGCTCATGGCATGGCTCACTCCTGGGTGAGCCCACGCAGAGACCTTCTAACAGCAGGTACCCGACCTCTCAGATCAAAAGCCAAACAGTTCAGACACCTGGAAATGCTGCTGCCATTAAGAATCCCCATGCTGACCCGCACTGAGGGGGACACTGAGGAGGGAAGGAACCAAGCAAGGCAAGACCCTGCACTTTAGTATCTGTGCTGATACCAATGTGTGTGGTACAAGTGAGCATACAAAGTTTTTTATGGGGCTGGGTGCTAGGCATAGTTCCAAAAAGAAGGGTGGTATTGGGGACCAGGGGGGCAAAGAGGCTAAGAAATTAGGGTTTTTCCAAGTGTTCTTTTCAGTCTCCATTCCCTTCCTGTCTGGTTATCCATCGCTACATGACACACTGGCCCAGACTCAGTAACTTCACACAGCTATTAGGTCGGTTCCGTTCTAGGGAGCACTTGCCATAGCGGTCCAACAGCTGCTGAGGCTAGAGCCATCAGAAAGGTCTATGAGCCAGATGCCCAGAAGAGCTGTCATTCATTCCGCACGGCTGGATCCAAGCTGTGGAAGGTCTAGAATTTCTGTAGTAATCAGTGTCTTTTGGTCAAACACATCACTGTGCTAGCAGAGAGAACATACAAGGCTGCCATCTTGGGGGGTCTCTCTACAACAACCGCCTTTATACAAAGTGACCTAAGGGAGGGGAGAGGAAGAGGGACAGACTAAGAATGAGCGTGAGAGAGAAGCAGAAAGAAACTGAGCCAAGGGCTTAGTTTGGGGTATGTTTGGGGCTTAATTTGGGACTCAGTATGGGGAAGTCAAGACTTTGTCCTTGTGTCAAAAAAAAGGAACATCTCTTAAGCGACATCTGACTGTTCCCTCACCTCACATCCCAAGGTACATTCCTACACTATGCCCGGACCCAGGGTTCTGGAGCCAGTATGTGGAAGAGAGCAGAAAAAAAACCGCTTACATCATCCTAACTAGCCAGCCCACATTTAAGAATGAGCCTGCTACGTGACTGTTCTCTGTGAAATTGTTTATCTGCCCTTGTTGAAGTGTGGCCTCTAAGGGTCATGATCTGTTGCCTATGACGTCCCAACAGCGGTTGCCCTGGAGATTTGGAAGTCAAGGATGGTAGAAGAACCTCTTGCCAGGATGATCTCATATGAAAAATCCCTTTGCTGGGGCTGCAGCCCAGCAGCAGAGCATGCTTCGCGCACACAAGGCTTTCCGTTCAGTGCCAGAAACGGGGAAAATATCTCCCCACTTTCTTGTGACCGACCACCTGGCAACTGGGCTACGAGGGGAAAGGAAAGAGCCATAAATCCCTTGCATATGTACACGGGCAGAGTGGGGTGGGCAGAGCATAGCTCTTCTTGGCCTCCTGACTGTTTCTGCTCCCTCTAAGGGCCGTCCAGTTAACCTCACTGGACTTTGGTTCTGGAGCCTTGTTTGGGAGGCTGTAGAACCATCCGGATGTTTGAGATTACCTTTCCCACTCTGGATAAATCAAGCATAGTATCTCATTCCTAAGACTGAAGCCGGCTTCCTCTAGGCTCTGCCTGGCTCTCCATTGCATATTGTGACAGTCTTCGTTATTGCAAAGCAGAACAGGGTACTTTGCACGTCATATTTCTCCTACAAAGTCACTTTTAATCCACCCTACTCTAGAGCTCCTCGACCTTCTTCAGTAACAACGAGGTTTATTTACTACCCCCCTCCCTCGAGAATTCCTTAGTTCACGACAAAATCTCATCTTTGTTCCACGAAAATTCCACTTCTATTTGCCTTTAAAAATAAAATAAATAAAGAAACGCTGGCCAGCCCACAGCCTCCAAACAAAAGCCAGTGCCTTGACAATAACCATCTTCGCTCTGAAATCCCAAGTGACAATAAACAGGAAACCAAAAGAGGGGTCATCCAGCATAAACAAGACAAAGGGGGCCCGTTCCCTCAAAAAGATTTCACTTCTAACATCCAAAGAAGACGTCTTTTCCAAATGCTTTGGTTTTTACATGGCCCAAGTGTCCTATTAGTCCGGGTCATTTAAAACCTGAGTTCCCAATTGGTCTATCATTTTATTTTAATGACCTATACTTCCTACAGAAACATGGAAAGTAATTGTTTCTTTCTTTTCTTCCTTTTTTCAATTAAACATGTTGTGGCGGGCATATGAAAGGCAGCCTTACTTGCAGCCCGCAGCGGGGAGCGCGCAGGGAACGCGGGAGAACTAGGTCTGGAACGGCGCGAACCGCGCGCCACGCATGCGCCCAGGCCCCAGCCCAGCTCGGTGCGCGGCCCCGCTGCTCCCTGCTCCCGCCGCCGCTCTGCACAAAGGCTTGCTTTGTTCTCTCGGCTCTGTTTTAAATATCTGACGAATATTGCCCCCATCCCTGCGCCAAATCCCTCGGCCTGGCTGCAAGCCCGGTACAAGGGTGCATTGTGGGGCCGAGCGAGGCGCGAGGGGGCTGGAGGCGGTGGGGATGGGGACGCTCCGCGTGCCCCGAGTCACCCCTGCCATTAGGGTCACCAGGGTTTAGGTGGTGGGAGCTGAGGATGGAGGCCCAGGGAGATGGGGAATGGGATCTTATTTTCTTTTTTTATAATTCCAGAAGTAAAAATCGGAAAATGGGGCTGGGAGCGGTTCCTATAAGGAGATGCGGAAATTTGCAGGGGCTACGCCACCCCATCCCGAGCCCGGAAAGCAGCGGGCAGTACCAGCAGAACTGGAAGCGTTGACCCGCAAAGCCCCACGCTTGGTTTTTTATCTGATCATCGCTGTACTTATTTAGAAAGTGCTTATCACACGGACACTTTGAAAAGCGTGGCATTCCAGCGCAAACCAACCCGAATGGGGGCCGGTGGAGGAGGGGAAGGCGGTCCCTCCTCCCCCAAGCTCAAGGGTCAAGAGACCAGAGCTGACTTCCTGCAGCAGCCATCGGTCCAATCTGGCACCTTGGGGAAAACCACACCTTCCATGCTACAACCTCACCCTCTGGAGGGATAGGGGGTGATTAGGATGTAGGTCAAACAAAAGTGGGCTTTCAGCTGGCATGGAGTTGCCCAGCCTCTTCCCTTCACGGATCTGGCAGGCCTGCACGGTGAACCGCAGGTAGTTCCCTCCCAGCTCAGGTGTTTGGTTTCCTGCAGCTGAGGGGAAGGAGTTCTTGCTTGTCTCTAGGGAGGCTTGCTAAACAGGAATCACAAACCCCACCTGTCTACTCTGGCGTCTTATTTTAAGGTCAAGGAAAAACTGCCTTCCAAACTAGGTCTTGTAAACTCAAACTCAAAATATGGGCCTTCGAGACTCTAAAAACAAGAGTATGTTTGGTCTTAACTTTAATTAAAAGACAGCTTCTATACCCCACCTTGTGAATAGTACCTGCACCACAAGTGAAGGAGGAAGGTGTGGTCTGAGACTGATTTAGAAAACAGCTAGCTCATTTTGCTGTCCTCATTCTCGTTCTGAATGGGAGCCCCAACCCCTTCTTCTCGTCATTTCTCATAAACCTGAGGGTCAAACTTACATGTTCCTGGAGGCTCAGAGAGGGCTCAGTTGGTAAAGGACTCGCTGTCCTAGAATGAGGGCCCTAGTTTATACAAAGGGAGATGGGGTGGCTGTCACCCCGGTGCTGTGGAAGCCAAGATAGAAGGCGGGCTTTTACACCCCACCAATCCAGCAGAATAGGTGAGCTCAGCTCCAATGAGAGTGGCTGGTTCACAAAATGCAGCTGAGAGCAACTGAGTAACACACCCAACTTCAAACTCGGGCCTCCGCACATGTAGCCGCATAACACACCATCACATGCATGATGTAAGTCGAACAAAATAATAAAAAATTTGAAAACAAATTTCCCAAGCTGGGAGGAACATAAATACCTCTTTAGTTTTTTAAGTGATAGTTTGTTTTTCCCATGTCACATATTATCGTATTTTGCCAATATTTACAATCAATACCTGAATATAGAGATGATCTGTCAGAGACCAACCTTCTTTTGACAAGGAGAGAACTTGTCCTGAGTCACTCAGAAAGTCAAGACAGAGGCAGCCTGGTGGTCCAGCCTCCTGCCCATGATAGGATTCTGCCCCTCTAACATGTCAGTCTTCACTTCCTCATGCTTCCCACGTGGAGGGAATTGTGTCTTGGTAATCGGGGAACTCTGAGGAGAAAGAGCTTCAGGATGTGTTCCAGAACTACAGTTTGCAAGGACCATACCATACCATCCCTGTTCGGATTGCTAAGTGGCAGAGGGTTCCTAGATATCACATCCAGGCATGTTGGTCTCCTGAAGAATGTCTTCAAGGAATACTAAGTGTCCTTTCACCACTCGGTGAGTCCTAAGCCCTCTATCTCTGGAGATGACAGCAACTTGCTCCCCTCCACCCCCGTTGCCCTGGGAGCAGAGCGGCCTGGAGCCACTGTGCCCTAGGAAAAGGGCAACCTAAATCTTGGCAGCTTGTCTGACCTCTTTCTAAGAATTCAGTCTCTCTGGTTGCACAGCAGGATGGTGGGTCCTAGGACCCTCTCCTTTCACACATCCCCAAATTCAGGAATGCTGGAAGATTCATGGGCATGTCTATGGGGCACTCTGCTTGGAGAGCAACCTTCACCCACAGTTTCATTGCTTGGAGGTATTTGCCCAAGTAGGTGCCAGGATTTACACCTGTTGGGCTTCATAGGGTGAGATCATTTGAGGTCGCCTTTGGCTTCAACCTTTGACTCTGACGATAATATACATTTCCTTTGACTACATCATCCAAGCTCTTGAGCCAGCGCCCAGTTCAGGCTGTCCGTCCCAGGTCGACCAGTTAACCAGGGCTTGAGGCACTCACAGTAGTGGATCCTGCCAGGCAATGGTTGCATTTTTTTTTCAGCATCACCTGTTTGGTGGTGGTTGTGCAAGTATGTGAATATTTTCTTACATTTTGACCTTAATTCTTTTATAAGAATGAGTGGAAATGGAACATTGACATTCTGATGCTGGTGATAAGGAGGGCAGGTCTCACAAACCTAATGTAATTTAAACAAAGATGGAAGTCATTAGGCACGCCAAGAGTGGAGAATATTTAGCCTAACTCAGATGCTCCCTTGATTTAAGCCAGACAACTGTGCGTTCAATTGCGAGCGGGAAAGAACACACTTGGAAGGCCCACAGGAAATTGTGGACATACACAGTCAAAGATTGTGTCTCAAAGGCGAGCAAAATTAGGCATTTACTGTGTTCACTCAATTCTAAGGCTGTGCTGATTTAATAGAAGTCTTGGGAGACTCAGTGGAAAAGATACTGGGAAACTGTGAGTCAAGTAATGCAGCGGTAATATTGTTTTATTTCCTAGGAACAGAGCGTCCCCTGCGAACATGCATGCCAGCTGCTTGCTTGTCTCCTGTATGTTAGATGAGTGGACTTTCAGGAGAACATTGAATATGAGACGCAGCCAAGAGGGAGCCTCGAGACAGAACCTCAGTCCAGCACCGTAGCGAGGGAGAAAGCCTCACATTAACGTGCTGGGAGGAATGGAACTCAGTTCAAGAGAAGCGCAGAGACCATGATGTTTTTACAGTCCCACGAGCCCAACAAATAGAAAATCAGGAGTCATCAGGAAAGAATAAGAGCCAGATGCGGGAATGGACTCCGTCAATTGCAGCACTCCGGAGGCAGAGGCAGGAGATTGAGAGTTTGAGGTCAGCCTGGGCTACATCAAAAGATGCTGTCTTGCTGATGGAGCGATGGCTCAGTAGTTCAGAGTACCGCTGCTCTTGCAGAGGACGTGGGTTGGGTTCCCAGCAGCCCCCTGGTAGCTCACATTTATCCATAACTCCCATTCCAAAGGATCCTGCTGTTCAGCATAGGCATTTGTGCAGAGTACATACATATATGCAATCATACTCATAAAAATTAAAATAAAAAATATTCTGGCTGCAGCAGCATTGGGGGCAAGAGAGGAGAGGAATATAGAAAAGAATATTGAGTGTGCCTTCCTCTTTGGGTATCCGCTCTTTCATGCCTCAGCACGTTTTGCTTGCTCTGTTCCCTCTGCCTGGGCCAACTGACTACTTCCCTGACTGATCATGGCCCGCTCTTGAAGGCTCAGGATTTTGCCTCCCTCGATCCAGGTTTCACCTGAACGCTACGTGTTCCCAGGTCACCTCTCCCTGCTCTTTCCAAGCCATGTAGCCATCACTACTTTGCCTAAGATTCCCTACTCACCCTTCAGTAATCTCTGTAGGAGTGCCTAGGTGAAGCAGAGCAGGAAGGAAGAGAAGGCTCTCAGAATACCCCTTTAGCACACGCTGTTATCTAGTACGGTGGTTCTCAGCCTTCCCAATGCTGTGACCCTTTAATACCATCTCTCACGCTAGGGTCACCCCCAACCATAAAATTGTTTTTGTTGCCTCTTCCTAACTGTAATTTTGCTACTGTTATGAATCACAATGTAAATATCTGTGTTTTCCAATGGTTTTAGGTGACCTCTGTGAAAGGGTCGCATGACCCTCGAAGTGGTCAAAACAGGTTGAGACCCACTGATCTAGTGGGCAATAACAGCCATTTTGAAGTTCTTAGATGCTAAATCCTTGCCTTTGCTCTCCAGGAGTTGACCCATTTGTTCTTCATCCCCCACTTTGTCATCCACATCCTTCTTGGGAGTCTCCAGTCCCAGCTCTGACAATGCTGTTCTTCACATCCCGGGAAAATCCTCCATCAGTCCTTTCAGTAAGTAAATTCACTGTCCTCCAACCATGGCCTTCTTGCTAAACTTCTCCCCACTCTCCTCAGACACAAACAATCCAGAAGTGCTCTCAGATCCAAAACATTGCTCAGGGAGGGTGGTCAAGTGAGCATAAGGACCATTCACCCTCCCGAGCGTAGGATGTGACGTCTGAGTAGCCACTTCACAAACATCAGGGCCTGTTCCAGGGATGCCACCCAGACAGGTCACTGCTCAAAGCTGCCTCCAGTCCTGGGAACAAAAGGAAGAGCTCTTGGCAAGGAAACTTAATCCTTCTGGGTATGGATGGTGTCACTGGTCAAACCTGAACGAGGAGGGGTCTGAGTTTTGTTTTGTACTTCTCTGGTCTAATCCTGCTACTTTGGTTACATACTCTGTCCCTGCTGCTCTGAGCTCAGAGTGGGAAGCAGAAGTCTAAAGACACCAGAGAGAGGCCAGCTCAGAGGAGCCGCCTTTGGCCCACCTTCCACCTTAGTGTTATGACCCTCCGGGTACTTGTGCCACCACCTCCTGGCGAAACTGTTCCGGCAAACATTAGCCACTTCTGTTCCCCAGGTCCTGCGGACTCGGAGCTCCCTGGGGCTATGCCCAGAGTCCACCCCATAGAAAGCTCATTCTTTTCCTGTGGGGCAAATATCTCTGGTCAGGACATGTTTGTCAGGAGGTGGCCTGCAGAACGACCATGCCAAGACTTAGATGTGTGTGTGTGTCTTTCTTTCTTTCTTTCTTTCTTTCTTTCTTTCTTTCTTTCTTTCTTTCTTTCTTCCTTTCTTTCTTTCCTTTTTTCTCTTTTTGTCTGATTTCCCAAATTCCAGGCAGGAAAACATGTCTTCCCCTCTGCACAGCCCCAGCTCCCCCTACCAACATTTGCATTCCCTGGGTATGAAAGGAGCCAGTAGCAGGCCCCATGGAGGACAAGGCTGTAATTCAGCCAGGCCCCAGTGACATCCCAACCGTGAGAGTGCAGCTGGGGCAGCTTATGAACAGCACTCGGGTCCCAGGGGGAAGTCAGCCCTGTTCTCTAGCCCACAAGCGCCTATTGTTCACTTTCTTGTTTTTCTCCAAATGTTTAGATGTGCTCAGAGCACAGAGAAGCCCAAAATTAAGACCATCAACCAGAGCAAGCCTGAAGCCGGGAAGCCCTGGGCTGAAACTCTGGGGCCCTACACTCCCTTCTCAGTTATTCCCACGTCCCCCTACTACGTGTTAGAACTAGGGTTCCAGGAGGTGGCCTCTTCCTGGCCAGGGCTGTTTGGACATTAGTGGGCTTGGGTTGTGCAGCAAGGGAAGTGTGAAGTCCAGCTCAGACTGGCTTGCTTGGCAGCCAGGCACAACTGCCCACGTTAACTTGGGGCTGTCCAACATGAGGGCTGGTGGTGTCTGGGTATGCAGACTTAGGAAACTTACTTAGTCTTTTTGAGCCTCGGTTTCCCTCTTGGTAAATTTTTACTTACTTTGTAGAGCTATGCAGACTTGACATAATCAAAGGAGAGCACCGAGATAAAGTTGGCCCTCAACCTCAAGAGGCTGTCCTTCCTCTTACCATGGGTTGCCGTGAGCCCCATCAGAGGCTGCCCCAATGCTGGGAGCATTGACTTTTGTATCTCGGTGTCCACCGTGGATCAGAGCAGCTCTGCAGGAACAGCGACGTCAGAGGAATGAAGGATGGAGTGCCTGGTGATACCAGGGAAGAGAGAACACGCTCGAAAGCCAGCCTTCTTCTCTCCCTCTCCCCTCTGTTCCAGATCCCTTTCCCTTGGGAGTTCATATTACTTGCCTTCCCCCATGCCTGGGATTTCAGGCTGCCTTGTGTCTTCAGGTCCAACAGACCCAGGGAAAAACCTCAACCTGGAAAATGCCTCCACCCCATACCATCCTGCCAAACACCACTGGTCAGAGCCCTCAATGGAGGCACAGGTAGGCAGAAGGGAATTACTAGATCAAGGTGGGGATCCAAGCTTGGGATGAAAGGATAGACAGACAAGCAGGCAGGCAGGCAGACAGACAGACAGACAGACAGACAGATATCTTAATAGTACAGTATAAATATTGATAACACTGAACCTTTTGAAATGAAGGGAGATGGACAGATCAGGCCGAGGTCCCCTCTCAGATCAGAGAGCTGGAGTAGCAGGGTCTGAGTTCTAGTCTTCTATGTCTGTGGAGAGTTCACATCCCCACATGGGGGTTGGGGAGCTTCTGCCATCTCAAGAGAAGGACTTTATGAAGATCCCCCTTCAGACTCATTAATCCTTATAGGAATAAGCCCCGGGGAGCCTCCGGTGACAGGGCCATATGGTTTCCTTATCTCCCTTATCGCCTAGCACTCACCTTCCATTTGGAATGTTTATCCCAAGATAAAGATCAGATTCCACTTAGGGTGATTGAATGAGGGCCTCCCTGCAATTTCAGATGAATGGACGGATGATCTGATCCAATCATAGTTGAGCAGAACTCGGCTAGTTAATGGATGTGGTTCCTCCTATATCCCCACCCTCTGTCCCCCCCCCCCATCCCCCCAATGGCCTTTATTTCTCTGCTTTTGCCTGCTTTACACAGGAGAGGGAGCTCTGGATAGCATGGCCACCACAGAGTACAACAGCTTCACCCCATTGTTTTTAAACCGGAGTCTGATTCTCAACAGACAGCTATCGATAAAAATGTAAAGCAAGCAAACCCCAAAGGGTAAGCCACACACGTCATTTAAAATTCTCTACTTATCACAGTGAGAAGGAAGACAATAAACAGGTAAAATTAATTTTAATAATTCGTCTTAAGAATTGGGAAGATGGTTCATGATCAGTGCTTAGCATAAGGACCTGGATCTGGTTCAATGGGAGACCCTGTCTCAAAATTTAAAGTCAAGGCACTAGACAGATCTGCAGTTAAGAGTGTATACTGTTAAAAAAAAAAGAGTGTGTACTGTTTTTCTAGAGGCGCTGAATTCAGCTCAAATGGCCACAATGATCTCTTCTGGCCTCCATGGGCACCTACATGCCTGCATGCACACGCGCGCGTACACACACACAGAGTTTTGTTGTTTGTTTGGGTTCTGTGTGTGTGTGTGTGTGTGTGTGTGTGTGTGTGTGTGTGTGTGTGTGGTTCGCCTGCACGTGTGCACCATGTGCATGCTCGGTGCCTTTGGAGGCCAGAAGAGGGCATCACAGCCCCTAGAACTATAGTTATAGATGATTGGAAGCCACAATGTGGGTGCTGGGAATTGAACTCAGTCCTCTGGAAGAGTGGTCAGTGCTCTTAATCACTGAGCCATCTCCCCAGCAACTGAGGAAGACACACCAAAGGGCAACTTCTGACTTCTGCACATGTGCACACATACTTGGGCATGGACAGGCACACAGACACACACACACACATTAAAATAATACTTTTTGTAACTCATTTTTATATCTATCATATATTTACTCTAATAATTAATTGGTAACATTTTATTTGACCTCAGAATACCACTTCAACCTGCAACTGAAATGTTTAAAAGTTGCAAAATAGTTTATATTCATTTTTTTATACATTTCTGTCTGGTTTGCTTACATATTTGCCTATGGGTAACAATTATTGCATGGCTTGGGGCAGAGCTGGACTAGACCACATTTAGAAACCTGGAGAAAGAAGGCTGTGTGGGCAGCTGGCTGCCAGAGAGAGCTCCTGTGGGGAGATGAGCCACTCATACTTTACTCTCAGCCTGAACTTACCCCTAACTGCGTCTTGCTCCTTCCTGCCCCCCTCCTCTTAGAAGGAAAGCACACACATACAATATAGTATTTTTTAAAAGATAACCACGTTTATCACTACCAGTTTCAGGTGAGTTATTGCACCAGCTAGTGTAATTTTCCACCAAAGCCACCAGCGTTGGGTGCTTTTTTTTCTTCCTGTCTTGTTTGAAATTAACCGTGGTGTCCATTATCACCAAGAATCTGTGGTATGGGTCCTGCTGCCCTTTGTAGAAAAAGAGGAGGACCTATGTGAGTAGAGGAGTCAGCTTTCGGTCACCACTGCCTGTAGATGCTCTCAGATTTAGAGGGGAGACATTAGACATGGGCAGGATGGTCAGGCAGGGGAGCCACTAGTCAGCCATATTGAATCACATTTAAATGACCACTCGCGTTCTGGGTAGGAAATGGAAACAGTGAAAGCGTGTGTGCACTTGATTTCTCCCAGCCGTAGGGAGTCTTCGGTGAGTTGATAACATAATAAATCTCCTGTTGAAGCAGAGCTGGGACCTTACAACTCAGACTCACAGAAAAGAAACAAGAGAAAAAGAAGAAAGCAGAGCAAAGCTTCCAGGCCTTCCTGGGCCTTCCCAGACTACCCATGGAAGAGTGGCTTGCTGGCTCCTCTCTGCTTCCTTTCTCTTCCAAGCGTTTCAGACTCTTGATGCTATTTTGTTTGTTCTTGACTGCTGCCCCCAGATTTGGTTCTTGCTGCTGCTCCAGTGCCCAGGAGAATGCACTTTCTGGCTAACGAAACATAGCTGTGGATGGTGCCGTCATACCAAAAGGCCCTGTGATGGCAGATCAGCAACAGGCAGAGAGAAAAGGCAGTGGGGAAGCCAAGAGAGGGGGCCAGGGAGGCCGCAAGAGATGGCTGACTGTGTGTGATCCCCCTGAAAAGGGATAGAGAGAAGAATTTGTGAAAGTGGAGGAATGTGGCTGCGGCACAAAAGTGGCGAGATTATTTTGTCAGCAACATTTGGATCCCATTGACGACGAGAGACACGTGGGCCCAGCAAGGAGACAATTGTGGTAGTCAAGGCAGGATGTGACTAAGACATAAAGAAGGGTTTCATCAGTGGGGATGGAAAAGAACCAGGGCTGTGGGACCAAGAGAGGGAGCAGGAAGGGTCGGCCTGGCATTCACACGTGCGTCCGTGTGTCTCACACACGCACACCTGAACATGCAGGCCACCCACTGGGAACATGCATCCAAAGTTACTCGTCACATTCTAGGCCAGTTGCAAGCCCCATAATCTGCTTAGAGCTTTTGACCTTTGCCTTGCTTGCTTCTGACCATGGAGGGTAATAATGAGGAGGAAGGAGAACAGAAACTGGAGGAGGTAATACCTTCTCTGGTAACACAGGTCGGAGAGAAAATTCTGGCTGCTGGAGAGAGAGAAAAAGCCTCAGAGAAGTCACAAAGTCCTCTGGGATGGAAAGGAGAGAACAGACTGGTGAAGGAAGACCCGGGGATCGGAGAAAAACACTTCTTTGAATTGGGCAGGGAGAGCAACTGTTAACTGGCATCCTAAGTTGCATACTCGCACATGTGTGGGACGCGTGAGGGGTCTATACTTGCGATACTCCTGTCTGCAGAAGGCAGATGAGTATCTATCTCGCAAGGAGTGGGTGGGAACATGCTTGAGGATCCAGCTGAAACAGGACTTTATTTTTAAAAAGCCTAAAATTGATGTCCCTGCTTAGCCTAAATATAACTGAACAGCCTTCTTCCCAGCCAGGCCAGGCTTTGGAACAAGCTCCAAGACCGTGCATCTGAAGAGAAAAATGCAAGAGAGAGAGAGAGAGAGGGAGAGCCACAGATGGAAAAGGTCACACAGTCAGCCCTGTGGGTGTGCAGGGGAGGGAATGGATGAGCTGGTTGCAGACACGCTGCATTCTCCCCGGCCTCACACTCAAGCAAGAAAGATTGACGACGGCTAGGCAGTGGAGGAGGGGAGCCAGCACCCTCTTTATATCTAGAATATGCCTGGCATAGTAAGGGATATTTAAGGACCAGGCTAGCACTCAGCCAACAGTCCAGCGGGAGGAGGGGAGGGCTGTGCAAGCATGGATGGCATATGCAGAACAACAACTGAGAGACCTGTGTGGCGTTCAGATGGAAGGCTTTCAAATGTGTGAGCAGAGAGGGACCACTCCGGGGGCTGGAGAACCTGGAAAATCTGTCTTAGTAAAGGAAGAATTCTGATGGACCTTAAAGGACAATGGCAGAGGGGGAGAGAAAAAGAACAGGAGTGAGCAGGATGCTTTGGTGGGGGCTCTAATTAGATTACACAGGACTGCAAGAACGTGAGCCTGAGGAGGAGGCAGGAGCGTGGAGCCGCCCCCCCCCCCCCCGGGCTCCGTGTCTCTGTCTAAAGCATGTCTTTGAGTCTGTAGGTAAACAGAAGCCATGGAAGGGTTAGGGCGGGAGAAGGTGTCCACACAACCAGATCGATTGAAGAAAGGTAAATTTGGCAATAAGGTGTAGGATAGAGCTTGCCAGGGGCATGGCAAAGACCAAGGACGCACAGGTGAGGGAGATGTCGGCACTAAGCCAGTGAGGCTAGCTAACACTGCAGACCCTCAAGCCTCAGGGACATGGCACACCAGACATTTGTTGCTTGATCACTTAAAGAGACCATGGAAAGAGACTGAGGTAATAGTTCAAGGATCCTGAGAGAAGGGGGCTCTTCCATCTTCAGTTTGAGGAGGTAGGGGTCACCCAGGAACTGGCATGCATCTGGCACAGAATTCCTGGGTCCCCCAGGAAAGCTTCATGAGATAGGTGTTCCACTGGGAAGACTCACACGGCCTCAGCCATGTGCAGTGAGGGCTGGGTTGATGAAGGCTTGGTCCTTGGCTGTTCTGTGCTGTCCAGAGGATGATCGACAACACCCACACTTTAGGTTTTGAATGAGTGAATCTATTAAGAAAATAGCAAGTGCTGGGCAGTGGTGGCTAGTGCCTTTAATCCCAGCCCTTGGGAGGCAAAGGCAGGTGGATCTTTGTGAGTTTGAAGCCAATCTGATCTACAGATTGGGTTCCAGGACAACCAGGGCTACACAGTGAAACCCTGTCTCAAAAAAACAACAATAACAAAAAAAAAACCCCATATATATGTCCATGATAGAGAAAGCCCCATGTCCAGCAGTGGTCATCAGGCGAACAGCAAGAGACGGAGGTAAAACCATCAAATCAAATCAGACACTCTCAGTTTGCAATAGAAACTGACTGGGGAAGTTGAGGCAGTCGGCTAGAGTTCTCAATTGAGATTTCTCTCCGTGGATGAGCTTCCTCCCCCTCACACTGCAGGCACTTCTATATCATGGAATAAACAATAGAAACTTCTGTCGGAAGTGACGTACCTTCTAGCTGCTTTCAAGGACACAGTGTGTCTAGTCTTGGCCTGTTGTGCTGTTCTCTTCCCGCGCTGTCAGAGTTAGAAAGGGCAACCCACCCCAAGACAAAGGCATTGGAGGACACTTAGAGACAAGCATGCTTGCGTTCAAAATAAGATGAGGGACGATCTCGCATCAGAACCAGATAGCAATTTACCAGTATGACGCACCAGTCCCTAGCGTTAATTGGGAGATGGTAGAATGTTTAAGAGGTAGGGCCTCGGGCTGGCATGTAACTCTGTTGGCAGGATGCTTCTCTAGCGTGCATAAAGTGCTGAGTTGGATCCCTAGCACAGCACAAAAGGTGTGGTGGCCCTTCCCTGTGAGTCCAGCACTGAGGAGGCTGAGACCGGAGGATCACGAGTTCAAGGCCAGCCTTGGCTACATGAGACCCTGTCTCAAATGTATAATTATAATAGGAAAAGGAATGACAGAAGTTGTAGAGTCTAATGAAAATAAGCCGGATAACCAAGAATATACCCTTGAAAAGGATATGGGACCTTCTGCATCACTGCTGAGTTTTTCCTCTGTCTCCTCTGTTGCTTCTGACTCTTCCTCCTCCTAATTCTGTAAACACACAGAACCACCACTGCTTACACATACCTCCATTTCTGTGACCAGAATACTTCTTCAGAGCTCAGTCCTCTATACCCTTGTTCTATGACAGAGACGAACAGAGTGTATGTCTGATGACACTAGCTATAGATAGCCCCAATGATGATTCTGTATAATCATGCCTACTCTGTACATGTGTGTCCCACATGCCCGCCCTATGTTAAGGGGGTTGATTTCAAATCCCCTTGTTTTCTGCTGTCGTATGGAAAAGCAGTTGGTAATTCTGTCGTAACTTGTATCCTGCAACCTTGTAATCATCTGTGGGTTCCAGTGCTTTGTCAGTTCAATTGGATTTTCTCTATCATGTCATCTCCAACAAAAAAACAGTTTATTTCTTCCTTCCCACTCTGCATGTGTTTTATTTCCTTTTCTTGTCTTATTACATTCCCTATGATTTCAAGTACATGTTAAAAAGCAGCAAGCAGGGCCATCTTTACTTTGCTCTTTCTCTTGGTCAGAAAGTTTTGAGTTTCTCATCAGTAAGTAAGATGTTAGCTATATGGCTTTTTGTAGATATCTGTTCAAGTTGAAGAAATACCCTTGTGTTCCTAATTTACTGAATTGGGGAGGCATAGAGTGTTAGATTGTTTGCTGTTAATTGCTCAGGTGGAGTTGGTTGTTTGCTCTTGTATATCCCAGACTGACTTCAAGCTTGCTACATAGTCAAGAATGACCTTGAATTTCTGATCCTCCTGCTTCCACCTCCCAAGTGCTCAGATTACTGGAGTGCTCCACCAAGGCTAGTTTTTGTGGGTGCTCTGGATGGCTCCCCAGGCTCGTGGATAGTAGGCAAGCACTCTACTAATTAAGACACATGCCCAGCCCAAGTGCTGGATTTTGTCAAATATCCTTTGTCATCTGTTGATACACTCACTTGATTTTTATCTTTTCCTGGCTTGTTGAAGTGATGGATTCCATTGATTAATGTTCAAATGGTCAACAGCTTTGCTTTGCTGGGAGAACTCTCACTGGATTGTGATATACAATGAGTTTTATATATCGTTGGGTGTGGTTTGACAAAATTGCACTGAATATTTTAGAATCTATATTCTTGGGAAATAATCAGATTCCTCTTCCCGTATCATTGTCTGGTTTTAGGTGACATTGGCATCGTAAAATACCTTAGGAAATATTACTCCCCTTACTCCCCTATCTCCTGAAGATTACTGTAGAGAATTAATGTAATTTCTTCCCTAAATATTTGGCAAAATATATCAGTGGACCATTATGAACCTGTTTTGCCCTCTGTTTTGAAAGATCGTTAATGACTGATTTAATCTGCCAAATAGTTATATGTTCATCAGTTTGTATATTTCTTCCTGTATGAGTTTTGCCTGGTTATATCTTTCAGAAAATTGAACAGTTTCAACCCACAAAGTGTGGTAAGTTGGATTTCCATTTTCGTTTAGTTCAGAGTACTTTTAAATTTCTCTCAGGATTTTTCTTTTGACTCTGGTCTTTTTTATGGTCTGCTATTTAATACCCATGTGTCTGAACATTTCCCAGCTATTTTTTTCGCTGTTGACTTCTACTTCCATTTTGTGGTCTGAGACCACTGTGTGGCTCTCTCGACTGGTTGGGGCTCCTTTTATCTGTTAACAGCCAACCTGCCATCTCATCAGTTTAGAGGCTGGGCGGGGGGGAGGAAGGCGGGTTCAAGGCTGACCTGAATCACGTAGCAGGACTCTGTCTCAGACACAGGAAAAGAAATGGCCACAGAGATTTGTGCATAAATCTTTGCTGTGTTTCAGGTTATTTTTGTGGGGAAGGAGTGCATATTGTCGCTAAACTATTCAGCAAATATTTATGAAACGTCTTCGGTGGGTCAAGTGCACGCATACAATATCTTCCAGCCTTAAAATTCCTTTTTAATTTATAGGTTTGTTTTTTTAATATGTGTATCATATGTGTGTGCAGGTGTCTGAAGAAGCTAGGAAAAGGTGCTGGGCCCCCTGGGGCTAAGTCACGGACAGTTGTGGCCTGCCAAACATGGGTGCTGGGAACTGAGCTCTGGTCCTCTGCAAGAGCAGCAAGCACTCTTAATCACTGAGCTGTATCTAGAAACTCCCAGCATTAAAATTTTAAGGCAAGGGCTGCCAGATAAAATACAGAATGCCTAGCTAAACTTGAGTTTCAGATAAACAATGAAAAATTTCTTATCGTTAAGTGTTCCCAAAGACATTGCCTGGAGTCAATTTAGCCTCTAAAAAAAGAAAAAGAACAGTATTCATCGTGTGTATGCAATACAAACTCAACTGGGAACCTTATCTTTTACTTGCTAAATCTAACAACCACATCACAGGTACGGTTCCCAGAAGTGAGTCAAAGCTGATGGCCATCTTCAAGGTTCTCAGCGTCTATGGCCAAGAGCATTGTGTTCAGAAAACTAGGGCAGATCTTCTCTGCTCAAGCAGCAAATGAAAAGGCCTAAATTCCCACAAGAGTGGCAACTCTCAATCATTCCTTTTAAAAATAAACAAAGGGGACAGAAAGATGGCTCTGTGGGTGCTGCCAAGCCCCATGGCCTGAGTTTGATCCCTAGAACTCACTGGGTGGAAGGAGAGAGCCAACTCCCACAACTTGGCCTCTGACCTCATAGTGTACATGAGCTATGGCACACACACGCACGCACGCACACACACACAGAATTAAATATAAAAATATTAATAATAAAACTTTATTCATTTCATAATAGGTGGGAAATGGCCATTCATAAAACTTGAACTATCACTAGTAGCCTTTTGCATTTCTGTTTGTGAATACTATGTTTCTATCCTTTGTTCATTGGCCTTTTTGTTTTCTTTGTCAAACCCTGTGAACTCTTGTGTGTGCATGTGTTTATGTGTTCATGCGGGTGTGTGCCCATGTAAGTATGAGTGTGCATATACATGTGTGTGCTTGTATGTGAAACAGTCTGAGACTGACATCAGGGGGCTTCCCCTCATGTTCTCCACCTTAGCTCTTGAGACAGGGCCCTCTCACTGAAGCTGAATTCACCATGTTATTTGGAATGGCTGACCAGTGAGCTCCAGTGAGCTGCTTGGCTGTGTGCAGAGCACTGATCTCGCAGATGCATGCCACATCACCTGGCTTTTGACACAGGTGTTGGGGATTTGAACCCATACCCCTATGACTGTGAAGCAAGTGCTTCACCAACTAGGCCATCTTCCTATCTCTGTATGAACTTTTAGAGAATATTCATCTTGCATCTTTATTTCTCCAAGTTTTTTTATCTTGCCTTTTAATTTGATTTACATTATTTTCCGAAGGAGAGCCACTTAAACATTTTATACATTTAATCCCTATGTTTTTCATATTGTTGCCATTGTTTTTATCCTACAATGGTTTTGTTGTTGTTGTTGTTTGTTTGTTTGTTTTGGTTTTTCAAGACAGGGTTTCTCTTTGTAGCTTTGGAGCCCGTACCGGATTCATACTGTAGACCAGGCTGGCCTCAAACTCACAGCAATCCGCCTGCCTCTGCCTCCCAAGTACTGGGATTAAAGGCGTGCCCCACCACCGCCCCAATTTACAATGGTTTTCATATAGACTAGCATGTCATTCACTTATATTTTCTTTGAGAATCTGTATAGGGTTATTTATTTATTTAATGTGCTTTGTATTTAGCTCATTAAACCCTAAGAGGTTTCTCTGGAAATGATACACAGTAAGATTCTAAATTCACCTTTTCCTTCAAAGCTCTAAAGGGTCTAAACTTTGTTCAAATAAAATCCTTCCCAGGTGGTGGTGGGGCATGCCTTTAATCCCACCACTCAGAAGGCAGATCTCTGAGTTCGAGGCCAGCCTGGTCTACAGAGAGAGTTTCAGGACAGACAGGGCTACACAGTAAAAACCTGGCACAAAATACATACATACATAGCCGGGCAGTGGTGGTACACGCCTTTAATCCCAGCACTCAGGCGGCAGAGGCAGGTAGATCTCTTGAGTTTGAGGCCAGCCTGCTCTACAAGAGCTAGTTCCAGGACAGGCACCAAAGCTACAGAGAAACCCTCTCTTGAAAAACAAAAACAACAACAACAACAATAACAAGAAACATACTACATACATACATACACCATTTTCAATGGCACATAGTATGATATCTCTTTAATCTTATTCATTAAAAAAATAATTCCGCCGGGCGGTGGTGGCGCAGGCCTTTAATCCCAGCACTCGGGAGGCAGAGGCAGGTGGATCTCTGTGAGTTCGAGGCCAGCCTGGTCTACAAGAGCTAGTTCCAGGACAGGGACCAAAAGGCTACGGAGAAACCCTGTCTCGAAAAATCAAAAAAAAAAAAATAATAATTCCAAGATGGCTATGATGACACAGGCCTTTAATCCTACCACTTGGGAGGTAGAGGCAGTTGGATCTCTGTGAGTTTGAGGCCACCTTTGTCAACACAGTAAATTCTAGGACAGCTAGACCTAGACTTGTCTCAAAAAAAGCAAAAAACAATTCTTTAGTCTCCTATAAAACGAGCTTACATTGGGATAACAACAAAATACTCTACCTGTGGCTCCACTTTACCTCAGCATCATCAAACTCTGTGGAATAGCCACATATTACTTCTCTCAGTCTTAAGGGATTCAGTCTCCTTGTGCTTCCCAGGCTGATCCCCAAAATTCTGGACTCAAGCAATCTTCCTGCCTCAGCTTTCTGAGTCTCACAACCATTTCTATCTGCCATAGAAAAACACAAATAAATGTTTGAATTCGAATACACACAATACAAAATGCCCTCCAACGTCAGAAAACACTTTGAATCAGTGAGATTGAGTTCAAAAATGGCAAAAAGCATCCAGAGGGAGAAAAGCAGGATGCCAACATGTTGTTCAGCTTTGCCTAACCTGGAATAAGTTATGTGGTCTCTCTGGGACTCAGGTTCCTCATTGCTAAAATGACAGGGCTGGGCTAGCTGACAGCCAAGCCTCTTCGTGCATTGACATTTACTGACAGCCATGCCCCTGTGGGGAATATCAGGTTGTGGAAGAAGCAGATCTGTGTGTCAGTCAGCAGGCAGTTCTGGCTTTAGAAAAACCAAGTAGAGCGCAGTCCTAGGATTGATGACCAGGAAACTGTGAACTGAAGTCAGTCTGGAGGTCTCCAGGGGCAATCCTGGCACCAGGCGTCGCAATAGAGCGCGAAGGCTCTGGTGCTTTAGACCAGAGAACAGCAGCATGCAGACTTCAAGACAAGGTCCTTGGAGGGAAATTTTAAAGAAATAAGTCCGTAGGCTACAGAGGACATATTTTGATGGCTCTAGCTTTGAATTCTGGGGGTTACAGCAACTGTATTATAGAGAACATGGCGGCTCTGTTGTACTCTAACTCAAGCCAGCTCATGAGCAGACGCGGGGTTCACAGGAAGGGACAAGCGGGGGGGGGGCTCAGCTCTTGCTCTCACAAGTGGTCCTTCACGAAACTTCTGTTCTCCATTCTCTGAGTCCCACTGCCAGTGGCCCCTCATCTTAAGGCCAGCCTCCAGACAGCCCCCACGCTACCCTCTGCATGGCTTCTCAGTGGCTGAGTCTCGGAACCGCTGGCACGTCCTTTCCTTTTCAATCCTAGCTTCCCCAGAGTGGATTCCTTTACCATAGCTTATTTTTCCTTGTCAAGGCACACCAGTCACTGATGATGGCCAACTAGTCAGTGAATGGGTCACCTTTGGAGTGTTCTGACCCAATCAGGGCAAAGAAGAAGAGAGGGGAGGCACGTGCCTGAGGTCATGACTGTGTGAGTGGACCGGCCATGATAGACACCTTCAGCAAAGAGGCCAATGTCTTAGCGTGACACCATATGAGAACAAAATGCGCCTGACCCTGAACTTTCTATACAGAAACATGCTGTCAGAACCGCTCTCAGGAAACCTCTGAAATTCTGTGAGATTCGTGCTTCTTTAAGGCATGCCAATAAAGCTGCCTCGGGGTGGGGCTCGGCTTCAGGGCTTCTTAAAACTACCTCTTGGTTTCTTAGCCTTGAAGAGCAGTGGTTTCCAACCCGTGGATCTCAACCCCTTTGGGGGTTAAATGTCAGCTATTCTGCCTATCAGATATTTACATTACAATTCATTACAGTTATGAAGTAGCAACAAAAATAATTTTTATGATTGGAGGTGTCACTACAACATGAGGAAGGATATTAAAGGTCGCAGCGTTAGGAAACTGAGAACCACTGGTGTTGAGTATAGCCAATCCCTCTTACAAGTCTGATTTCTCTATCGAACATCCCCGGTCTTTGCTGAGGGGTGGTTGTTTGGCTGAGGACTGTATAAAGCGCTGGTTCTGATCATTACTAACCAGACACCACCAGAAAACAGCCTAAACACCTCTGGGCCTCACTGCATTGGCTTGGCTTGTATTCACCTACCTTGAATATCCAGTTTCTATCTTTTCTTCTGAGCCAATTTACAACTTAGTACCTTTACCACTGACATGATTAAGTTTAGGAGAAAAAAATAAAAAACAACCCTCAATGACTTCAGATTTAATGGTTTGATGGATAGAGACTTGAAGTCAGAAGAAAGTTTCCTTGACCCGGAACACAGGTACCCACATGCCTCACTATGTAAAATTGGACCAGAGCCTAGAGATAAGTCAAGATCTGTCTAAGCAGCCGAATGTATCCAGCTCGGTCCATATTGGAGTATTTAAAGAATCATACAACCAACTCACCTGTGCCCCTGGAGGGCTGGCTGGTCTAAGACCCTTTAAGACTGACTGGTGTATCCTGTGGAACAGGGAAGCCTGGGTTCCTTACTCATGATGTGCCAATACCTTTTTGGTCACACAGAAGCTTAACAAGTTTGCGTAGATGATTTCCCAATCCAAAACAGACTGAAAGAAGTGTATTACACGGAAAAGGATGGCTTTGCCAGGTTGTGGCAGGCGATCCACTGTCCAGCTTACAAAAGAAGCGATAAGAAGATGGCTTTAAGAAAGAAATAAAGAGAGCACACACTGTTCTTCCAGAGGACCTAAGTTCAGTTCCTAGCACCCATATTGGATTAGGTCACAGCTGCCAGTAACTTCAGCTTCAGGGACTCTGATGCTTCTGGTTTCCACAGGTTCCTGAACTCTTGTGACCACACCCATTACATAGATACACACACACACACACACACACACACACACAAACATATATATACATAATTTAAAATAAAATGTTTTTGAAATATAAAAAAGGCCCATGAATTCCCAAAAGAACATAAATACACATATCTGAAAGTCTAGGTGTGACTGGACTAGCCGTATATTGACTATCAATTATTAAAATGACCATAAGAAGAATTTTTAAGTATTAAATTAAAATAAAAATATCCCAGCTGGATATGATGGCACATACCTTTAGCTCCATCTGCTCAGGAGGTTGAGGCAGGAGGAACAATTGTTGGAGCTTTTGAGTCCACTATCGGCCTGGACAACATAGTGAGACCCTGTCTCAAAACAAAACAGATCCCAGCATATTCTATACTAAAATCTATTCTAAAGATGACATTTTTAAAGACAAGATTTGATCCCAAATGATTGCATTTTGAAAGTGTGTTACTTCCAAGGACAAACTAAGCTCCCTGGAATGTTCTGCCACCTAAAGTGATGTGTGGTGGGCTAGATAACCGAGGTTTCACCAGGGCTCCTCGCAGACCCCTTAGGAAACCTCCTAAAGGACAGCAAGGCACCTAGTCAGCCAGGAAAACGCTGTGACTTTGACTTATATGCTATGTGGAATCAGCCAACGAACAGGGGCTTAAGAAGGTTTTACTGTATTTGGTTTGCAGGCTTGCTTGGCACCGTCACTTTAAAAGGCTGCCTGCCTTTGAACTAATCCTCTATTTATAATCCAGCTGGAGAAAGGCCTCTGCAATGTATACACATTCCTAGAATTTACAGAGTGCTGTTCACGTAAGCCCCACATCCAGAGCCCTGCCTGGCCCTCTCCCCCCAGAAAGCACCCCACAATCCCGGAAGCATCTGGGTGCTGTGGGAGACAAGCTGCCTGGCATGCCCAGGAATGCACCCCACATTCTTGGTGGGGAGCACAGGGCAAGTCTGAGGCCGAGGCATGAGCTGGATTAGGCTCAGTAAACACCATCCCTCACTCCTGACAGGCTGCCCTGCTCAGACAACCCTCTCCTAGAGGCCGGGGGCCAAAGCCTCATGTACGGCCTGCCCCCTCCAGCCGTGCCTTTCTTATAACTCATTCCCTCCCCAAAACGACAACGCCAACTTCACATTTTTCTCCTTCCCCCCTCACACAAATTATTGCAAGTCATGGCAGTCTAAATATAGCCCCCAGTCTGTTTTCCAGATGCTGGCTCGCCGGCCGGCCTCGACATTTTCCTGATGTGGCTCCAGCTGCCTCTTTGCTCTGGCTTTCCTCTCTCCTCTGCCTCACCTTTTTATCCCTCCCTGATACCCTTCTCCCTGCCTCTCAGAACTGTTAGTCTTTCCTGCCTTTCCAGTTCAAAGGAAAGTTCTAGAATCAAAACCCAGAGCCTTTCAGCCACATCCCCAGCTGTCTAATGGTGCAGGCAATGGGACAGGGAGATCATCTAGGGTCCCCGGGGACCCCTGTCAATCAACTTGCCCGATATGTGCTTAACCCCACAAATACTTCCTTGGTCCAGAAGCCAGTGGACCTCCTTGTCTTTCTCTGCCTTTTGAGACCTCAGTGCCAGAGTGATTGACAGCTCTCTCCAACTGACAGACATTCCTGGATGACACTGGTTGGAGCTAACTTGAAACCATCACTTCCTTTGGGTTAAGTAACACCAATTCCTTTTGCCTTTCTTCATCAGAAGAGGTGTCCAGAGTTTAATCATTTTCATGACTCTCTCTGTACAGCTTCCAAGTTGGCCACATCCCACGTAGGATGCAGAGCTGCGCCCTTGCTCCTTCTCAGCTAGTGAGGGTTTGATTCCTACTGCATGAGTGTGTGGGAGCAATTTCCCTGAAACTTTGTCAGAAGCCCCTACTTTAAAAAGAAGTGATGTGTGTTCACACCCAGCATGAGGTATACATACTCTAATATATCTTTTTCTAGCCTAAAAGCAATGCGTTCAATTCATGGGCATATTTTATTCCATCCTTTTCAATGTGCTTGTTCTCAATAGCCAACTTAAGACTTAATTTGGTAATCTCAAAAAGAACCAGTCCCTACAATGAGAAAATATATAACTATCAAGTCAATCTGATCATTCACTTGTTACACAAATACACATTGGACATCTCTTTAGGCCAAATATTGGAGATTAAAAGGTACCAACAGGAATCCAAGGGACCTATTCCAGGGCTAACACTCAGCATAGTTTACACCTGGAGCCACAGACTTTCGGGAGAGGCTGTCCCATCATTTTATAAGTTCAACAGCACCCCTGGCCTCTAGCTCCTGGGTGCCAGTAATATACACACAAGCTGTATTTACCAAAAGTATCTACACATATGGTCAAATGTCCCCTGAAGGCAAAAATCACCCCAAGTTGAGAGCTACTAGCCTGGTGGAGTAACTAGCAGAGGCAGGGAGGCAGCTTCGGAGGCCAAGATATTTGGGCCATGTTCTGAAGGATGGAGACGTGCTTCCCACATAGCGATGGTAGTAGAGGGAGAATGTTCCAAGTGGAAGGAACAGGGTCAGCAAAGGCTCTAGGGTGTCAAAGAATGGATCAGCTGCTCCACACGGCATATCTGATAAAATAGAGGATGAACCAGGGTGAGCCTTGTATGAGTAGGACTCTAAGCCGAGGAATGTGAAGAACACAAGCATTTTGACCTGTGGATGTGGCGTGGGGAATATGAAGGTATAATTCGGAAAGACGCCGTATATGCTTGACTTGAGGTGGTAGTGACGTGGTAGGAGACAATTTGTGAGGGATGGATTGGGCACAGAAATCACAGAACTCAGGCCCAGAGGAAGTGAAGGCAACAGAATAAAGCTGGGAATTACCCCGGTGCCTCAGAATTGATGGAATCTCAAAGACTAGCCTTCACACAAGGATCTTGTTCTAGAGTCTGGGTTGTGCCTACCTTATCTAGGAAGACCAGACTCTGAGGCAGCTAGGGAGTATTTGTGTTCATCTTGCCTCCTGCTCGCTTTATAATCAGGCTCATGGAATGCACTAGGTTGTCAGGACCCACCCACAAGGAATTTAGCTTAGAGAACCAGGCTACTAACCTTGCCATTGCCAACCCCCAACAGTCAGGTAGCTCTGAGCCTCAGTTTACACATTTGTGGTAGAAGACAGCCCCTGCTCCCAACCTAGGAGGATGTGGTAGGAGTGGATATGGCTGTTTTGGTGGGTGGTTCAGACCCCCGTGGGGACTTGGCATGCAATGCCTGCAGTTGGCAAAGCTCATGAGCGGTTGTAATCAGGCCCTGATGGAAAGGCCCCCTGACTCCACCGCGGCCTTGAGCGGCTGCCAGCTCCACAACCAGGCCTGCTTCAAAACTTGCCTGCAAGGTTTTTTTTTTTCCAGGATGTCTGCTTCCTGCAAATAGGCTTTCCAAAACCTTCTCAGGCTCCAGCAAAGTCCCCTTGGCTGTGCATCCAACTGTCTTTCATGGTCCCCAAGCTCAGTGGGAAGTTAGGAGACAAAGCCCTTAGCCCTCCTTTTCACTTCAACTTAGCTGGGAAGGCTGGGAGGGAGCCAGGGAAGAGGCTGCACGGACAGAGGCCGGCCAGGTGGGCCAGTCGTGATTACTTTGGGCTTACTAGGAAACACTTGGGTGCTTGGGTGGGCAAGGTAGGTAGATGACATCAGAAGGCAAATTGTGTGTGTGTGTGTGTGTGTGTGTGTGTGTGTGTGTGTGTGTGTGAAGTTGATGGTGATCTTGCTCTCCAGGCAAGAACAGGGACTTCATTGTTAGCAGCCTATCTCTTGGTTTCTCATTCACCCCGGGCCACTGCAGCCTGAGCAGGTTCACAGCTGCTCAGGGATACACTTTCCAACACATTTAGGACTTGGAACAGTCCCAGGTTTGAGGAACACATGGTGGTGGGGGAGGGAAGGGGGCTCAGATAGACGAGAAAGCGGGAAGAAAGCGCCTTCTTTCTTTCTTTGGGACCAATCTCCATTTTCATCATCTGATAGCAGAAACAGCATGTGAGGGCGGCGAATGAATTGCAAACCTGTGCAGGTCGGGGAAGAGGGCAGGCAAGGGGGGGGGGAGATGGGCAGATCTCAGCCCTCCTGACAAGGTCCCCACTCACTCACAGTGCTTCCTCGGCTTACAGTCACCACCCAACCTCGGCCTACCGGAAACACTCCAGTCCACACCAGAAATCACCCACAGAGTGGACTCCCAACAGTCAGGTCCAGGGTGCAGAGATGAACCTGGGTCCCATCCCACCGATGGTTTTGTTCCTTTCTGCTCCTGCTAGTTCCTTTGTGTGTCCCCCCCCCCCCCCCGGCTCTGCTTGTTTTTCCTGTCTCTGTCTCTCTCTCTCTGTCTCTCTCCCCTGAGGCAAGTCATTACCTCACCACAGGCAGGGGCCAAGTGGTACCACCACCTCTTACCTTCTACCCACATCCAACCACAATCATTTATCAATCAGCTAATGAATTTTCCCAAAAGCCAAATACAGTCCAGGTGCTGCAGACTAGCAATTAGGGTCCCTGCCTTCCAGTTCAACAGAGAACCCAAAGGAATGGGCAAGCATCTTTAGCACCAAGAAGACGCCGGCCCAGCAAAACCAGATCTGAACGCTCTACCTCCTGGGGCCTGCTCATGGTGTTGCAGGCAGCTCCTGCCACGCTCACCATCTAGCTGAGCAACCTGGGCAGGTTTCTTTGTGTTCCCCCATTCATCTCAGCCTGGTGATGTGGATGGCTGAAAGCGGCCCTCCTATCTGCCAGGATGGCTTCATGGTTTGAGCCAGACCCTATGAACACCATCCCATGGCAAACCAGAAAGCCTGTATCATATTCTCACGTTCTTCTTTTCTCCCTTTCTCCATGGGTGCCTAAGGATGGAGGACCATCCCATGAGAGCCAGGATCAGAACAAGATGGAGTTGGCCACCCCTCTCCACCCAGCCTGCCTGGGCAGTACCACACAGAGCTGGCTTCTGTGTGGGGTTAGAGTCTCCTGGCTCCCACACAGGGCCCTTTTCTCCTGTGCTCTGGCACAAAGCTCGCTCACAGTCACCCACTCAGAAAGCCGGGTGATTGAAAGGAGGCTGTGGGCCGGCAGGGTGACCCCCGGGGTCTGCCTGGGTGGGAGAGAGAGTTAGACCCCACAAAGACCCCCAGGCCCTAAGAGGACCAGCTGGGCTTTGATTCTGCACAGACACAGCTAGGAAGAGGACTGGCCTGAGGTGCTGGCTCCCAGCCCCAGTGAATTACTTGTCCTTCTTTTCATTGCTCTCATTCATAAAACAGGATAAATAATCGCTCGCCACCCCCAATTTCTGGGGGAACTGAAGAAAGTGGGGGCAAGACTATAGGTGTTTGGCGGGTAGATGAATTTGCAGCTGAATAAAAGGATTTAACCGGTGTGTTAAAACAAGTTCAAGTCCTCGGTACATTCTAATGGTACTTTCTGTGAAGATGGAATGTTCCATGCTGTACTGCCCCATGGGACAGCCTCAGGCTGCAGGTGCTACCAAGGAGTGAAATATAGTTAGTGAAACCAAAGAGAGAAAGTGAGAGAGAGAACTTTCATTTCTTTTAGTTAGGTTTAAAGAGCCACACATGGCTAGTGGCAACTGATGATGGAGCAGCACAAGCTTAGTGGAAAAGGGTCCCTCAGACTCTGAGGCCCCAACTGACTCAAGCTCAAATCCTGACTCTGCAGCATCTGCTTGTCACCCAGTGTGTGCCTAGGATGCATGGCTTGATCTCTTGGTTCTCTGTGGATAATACTAAGAAAGCAGGAAGGGCCTGCAGGCAGCTGGCGCTGAGCCCCAGACTCCAGGTCTGTCCCACCTCAGCTGCCTCCATCAGGCACATTCCCTGCAAAGTTGGCCTGAGGGCTGAGAATGCTCTGCTTTCCCTGGCCTTTCCTGCAAACAGGCTATACTCAGGGGAAATCACCTCTCTCTGGTGTATGGACCATCTGATGGACAAGCCCAGAAGCTTGCAGGACAGGCTGTCAGGCGTGGTCCTTCTGTGCCCACAAGATTCATCTTCTGTGAACAAATGTTCCTGAATCCAGTTGGTGATCCTGACAGCCCCATGCCAGACAGTGATATGGCTGGAGGAAGTCCCCGCCCTGCTTCTCAGTGGCCAGCTGCCTTCTACCTGATCTATGGCTCCTGCGTCATCTCTTCTTCCTCCTCTGCCTTTGTCACAGCTTATCTGCCGCATGGCCCACTCTAGAGAGATTCATCTTGTTATCTTCCCAAAGGACAACTGTTTCCCCCACAGTCCCAGGGCCTAATGTCCTCCTAAGACCCAGTCCTGGTCTTTCTGAGAAGTGCCAGAGACCATGACAGAGGAGAGAGGGTCTGGCCAAGTCAGCCGGAGGCTCCCTGGGCTACTAAGAGCAGGCACATCCCCAACTTTGCTGTCCAGGTGTTTCTGCGTTTCTCTTAGAGGTAAGTGGTAGCTGCCTGAACTAAAAATCTAGACCAAGGACGTCAGCCCCAGCTAGTACCCCCAGGACGGTCATCATGGTATATGGCATAGAGCTTCATCTGGAGGACAATATGGCCAGTCAGAAGAGTTGATGAGTTCCAGAAAAGCCAACAGATAAACCAGGGTCCACAGAGCCAAAGAATGGGAAAGCTTGGTTTCCCCCATTGCTCCTTCACCTCCAGGTCACAGGTATCACCCACTGCTCAGTACTGTGACACAGTCCTTCTGCAAGAAGGAGGGGACGAACTCAGCTGTGTCTCCCCAGAGGGTAAGTTCTGGGATCAGAGATCCACCCAGAGCTTCTATGCGAGCTTTGTCCCTCCTCCTCCAGGGCACCCCCATCCAACCATTGATTGCCACCACCGCCATCCTCGTTACCAGATAGGCACCACCAATTTTAACCCAGAAGCTGCCCTGTTTTTACTAGTTCTTCTGTATGACAACTCTGGGAAACAGACACCACGCTTGTCATCCCGCAGGTGGAGAAGCTAAGGACCAGAGAAGTCATTAACTCGGGTAAAATTACGCAACTCTTTAAAGAGAGGACGCAGTGCCTAGGCAGTCACTCCCTGCGCTGTACAGCTAGCTGCTCGGAGAAAGGCAAGAGAGAGGAAAGGAGCAGGGACTAGGGGGCTCCACTGCAAAATAGGCCATGGAACCCAGAGCAGTGAGGAGCAGTGGAGGACAAGCAAGGCAGGAAAACCCCCCACAGAACCATCTGGGGATGCATGGGATCTGCTTTCCTCCAGGCCAGCCAGCTCTACTGGGAAAACAGCCTCCCGCCTAGGAAGCCTGACTGGGCCACCTTCTGGTCTGTCTTCATTCAGAGCTAATTCTCTCCTCTCTGGGGCCAGGGGCTGGGGGAAGGTTTGGTGAGGCTGGAGTCTTCATCTGGGCCCCTTGAAGCCAAGCAAAGAAAAATAGCCCTTTGCCAAGATCTTTCATCTCGGTCATTTATTCTCACAGATGTTTTCTGCAATATAAACAAGAAACGAGGAATGTCGGGGAGGAAAGGAGTGTGGGAGGGGGCAGGAGGAGGAGGAGTGAACTGAGAGCTTTGAAATCTGCTCCCTCGGAGGGCAGAAAACAGGACCTCAGCAGGGTCCCTCTTGCCCTGAGAGTGTGGGCAATCTCAGGATTACTGCAGTGGGCCAAGCAGACTACCACAGCCCTGAAGAGAGGGTCTGGAAAAGTAGGCCAGGAGCTCCAGGCAACCTCGCCAGGCCTGGGATCTACTGAGGTCTCTGAGCTGACCTGGAATAAGCCCTGCGGAGGCCCACTTACCTAACTTCGGACACCTAAAGCTGGGCAGGGCTCTGGGGGGATCTTGAAGAGCTGTCAGAAAGACTGGTAGGGGGCATGGCCCTCACAGTGGGCATTATTAATAAGTAGGCTTTGGTTGTACCACGGGAAAGAGAATCCTGGGCTGGAGGAAGTTGGAAAAAGCATAACTTACAATGAGTCAGGAAATAAACCCAAGAAGTCAAAGGTCTCCAAATTCAATATTCCCCAAGATTCCTGCTCATTTCGGAAGCTTTTAAACTAGCGAACCATGGGCCTATGGGAGCTAGCTGGAGCCCAAAACAGTGAAGATAGGGGACCTGTGGGACCCGAAGAAGACAACCCCATCCTTAGGGGACAGGCATCATTTTCTTCTGGATTTCAAAGAAATCCCAGAAATTCATAGCTTCCCATAAAATCTCCTGGTTTTAACAATATTTGCAATCACTATAACAAAAATACACTGTGCCGGCCACATGAGGGGAGCCTGTGGGCAGCTTTAGTTTGTGAACCACAAATAATTGTGCAATGCTGTTGGCCAGTTGAGTAAATGCTAACTCGATGTTTACTCTTCCTGCCCCTGACGTCGCAAAGGGATTTGTGACAAGGTTGTAAGCCTAAACAGCAAGCTTTTATTGGGCGTCTACTCGTCCCTCAAAATGGAGATAAGTATTCAGGTGGGTTCAGAGCAGAACCTCGTCCCAGACCCCTAGTGTGTGTCTGTATCTGTGGTTGGGAGACAGAGCAAGACAGGAGCCCACTATGATGGTGATCAGTTGTGTAGCACAGAATGTCCAGAGGAGAGAGACACCCAGGTTTCTCTGAGGAGACCGTGTGAGGCTGAAGCCTTGGGAATCAAATAGGGCCAGCCATTTGTTGCAGGTTAGGAATGGATTCTGAAACCTTGAATTCAGTGAGAATTCTGGAAGGCTTCTCATTGAACTTAGGACATTGGCAACTCCACAAAATCAAGACCTGGGACTTCAGGAAGGGAGATCCCTAGCCTCCTTCCATTCAGACACTACCGCTGCCACTGCATTGTATGGAACGTGTCCAATAGACACTCCTCTAGAGTATTAGTATGTGGGTGGCACAAACATTGTTGGGGGTTATGGAGGCGGAGCATCCATTCAGGAAGAACTGCCCAGCAGGCTTGGTGTTCAGCAAACAGAAAGGAGGGCACGCAAAAGCCCAAGTAGGGATCTGGTACCCAAGATTTCACACATATGACTATCACTTTGAGCTCATGAATGAGTGCCGATAAGGGCTTGGCGCCGGGATTCTCATGTATGAATCCACGCATGGCAGCCATCATTACTCACACATCACAGCATGGGAAATGGATTCGCACAGGAAGCTCCCCCGGACAGAAGCCCCTCAGACTCTCCTAGGAATCCATGATGCTTGATGCAAGGGGCCTGTTGGGGTTGCAGGCAAAAGTGACTAAGAGGAGCTTCACATCCAGGTTGGCCTGTGCCCCAAGACCAGGATCTTCCTCTGTGCTGGGGAAATACGCATTTTCAAAGATTCCCAGAAGTCCCTTGAAGAAAAGAGCCTTGCTCTGAGTTACAGATGACCCACGTGTTGAAGACCAATTGCTGGGTGTGGTCCACTGCCCCGTCTCCACAGCTGATAAACACTCGAGTGAGGGAGCTACAAAAAGCAAGCATTTCTCATGCGTGTGATACTGCAGAGTCCACAGAGATCCTTTGAGCCACTGGCCCGCCTGCTCACGTGATGATACCGCTTCCTCTCTGACAGCTCTTGTCTCCAGTACCTCTCAGACAACCTGAGTCACGGCATGGCTTGCCGCTGTGCTGTCCACAGAGGATGCTCCAGACAGCCGCCCGTTAACTGACGCTCACTGCTCTCTCTGCTTGCTTTGCGTACTTCACAGACAGGCAAAGGCCTACCATATGACCACTTTCCAGATACCCAGGCCTCCCTCCTAGCCCCTCCTATTCATCACCTCTGCTTTCCTTCAGAGGGTCTCCCTGCTACCCGCTCTCAGCTTCCCGCAACTCATCCATGCTTCATCCCAAATGTCATCCAGTTTGTACTTCCTTCTCTTTTAAAAGTGAGGCAGGGAGGCTAGAGAGATGGCTCAGGAACACGCTTGCCTCACAAGCGCAAGGACCAATGTCCAGATCAGCAATAGCCACATAAAAAATTGGTGATATGTCTGTAACCCTAGCATGGTAAGGAAGAAACATGCAGACGCCTGGAGCTTGCTGAACAAACCAGTTTAGTCCAGTTGTAGAGCTCTGGGTTTGAAGAGAAACCCTGTCTCAGAAAATAAGGTGGAAAGCAATTGAGGAAGACAGACATCAACATCTGGCCTCCACATGAACACACATGAACACACACACACACACACACACACTAGATAGCACAGATCAATAGAATCCAGGAGAGAGAGAGGGGGGAAGACTTTATCTAGCTGTTCCTCAGTTAATGTCACCCATGATTGTTCTTCCATGAATGTCACTTAAGATCACACCAATTTCCTTGGTAGTCAACATAGTGGCTTACATCAAGATTACTCTCCAAGAGACAGCATCCCGACCCTGAACATGGAAGTTCCATGTGTTCCAACCTCAGTGTTCCAGATGTGCATTTAATTCTATTGAATCCATTGTGTTTCCTTTGCCCACCACTAGGCCACATTACAAGATCTCTGAGGATTCTGGTTCTGTTATCTAAGTTGTCAGCTACTCCCATGAGCAGCAAGCAGGTCAGCCTAGCCCTTGACAAGTCTTCCCAAGCTTGGGTGAAAGGTCACGGAGACAGGCTGTGAGAGAGCTCAGGGATACCGCTATCTAGACTGACACCATGTGTCTATCAATAGCCTCGTGGCCAGTCACACAGTACCTGCCCAGCCACTCTGCTTATACCATCTTCCAGATTGCACTAGTCTCCTTTACTGCATGCAATGATGCCTTGGGGCCCCAGCTGAGGGGCTCCAGCCAGAATCTAACAAAGGGCACCTGGTAGGTTGTTTCTCTCCTTGGTGAATCTGTGCTGATTTCTAACAATCAGCATTTTCTCTTGTCTTCAGAAGCCATCTCTTTGCCTCTTCTGGAATTGCCCCTGAACCCCAAAGCAAACACCTTTATGTGGTAGACTTGCTCGTCTGTTATCTGAGCATGTCTGTTTGCCCTCGCTTCCCTTCTCCCGCTTCTCACCATGGCACTGCACCCCAGGAGATGGATGTGGTGGACACAGCACCCCTGCCTTCTGGCTTCGGTTGTGTTCATCCACAAGATGCCAACAAGAGACGTGAGTGAAGCAAAGTCAGACAATTCATCCCCTTGTTTCCACTCTATTTCCTTGTCTGTGTGTCTTGGCTGTCCCTCCATCTAATGTCACTCTCTGGAGAGGCACTCTCTTACAGCTCCTTTCTCTCATGCTTCTCTGCCTTGCTCCCAGGCTCCCCACCCTTGCCAGCCCTGGAGGACTTCATCTTGCCTCATTGGTGTCCATACCTTGCCCACAACTTGTGAGCGGCCCTCACAAGTCACCTTGTGACCTCTCAGCCACCCTGTTGGAGTGTACCATCTCTCTCCCGCCAGGATGAGGACCAATTTGCTCATAGTTTGAGTTACACTTTCTAAACATAAGCTCAACAAGGCCCAGGGATGGAGGGAGCTGTGTAGGTGCTTATGAGAACACAGTAGGGCTGAGGGGCAGAGGATCTGTGGTCTCAACCAACAAAGTTGAAGAAATCGCTACCACTGTCTAGCTAGAGCTAGTTAAGTTTTCTAAACTTCTCGTTTTTCTTCTATAAAATAAGAACAATAATCCTTCCTTACAAGTCCTTTATCAGGAACTGATAAGATTATATTTGTGAAGAATGAATTGGCACATGTTTTATTTCGATTTGGTAAGACTTGGTATGTGTAAGATAGCATAGATTATTATTTTTTTATATTTATTTATTTATTATGGATACAATATTCTGTTTGCATATATGCCTACAGGCTAGAAGAGGGCACCAGACCCCATTGCAGATGGTTGTGAACCACCATGTGGTTGCTGGGAATCGAACTCAGGTCCTTTGGAAGAGCACGCAATGCTCTTAACCGCTGAGCCATCTCTCCAGCCCAGCATAGATTATTATTAGGAGAAAATCTAATCATGAATCCAGGGTATTGCTTTGGTGCTAGGTCACACTAGCAGTAAGCCACAAGGTTTGGCTATTTATGGCTACTAGGGAATTTGGACAGCATGTAATCTCCCCATACACTGTAGTAGAAAGGCAAAGACAAGCATTTTTAAGTTATATATAATCAGGTTTATGATGTACTTTCAATAGAAATTCCTTTTTTTATAATACAACAGTTGTGCTGAGTTTAAAGCCCCCCTTCCCCGTGCTGGCACCACTTTCATGAACTGTGATTCTTACTTGCTAAAGCTAAAGAAACCCAACTCCCTTCAGTTGCCCTTACAGAGTGTCTCCTACCCCATCCTCCCTCCGAGGGATGTTCTTCACAAAATAAGATTTAGAATGCTAAGAGAGTCTCTTAACTTGGTCCAAAAGCTAAATCTGAAAGAGGTCAAAGACTCTCCAGCCAGTCACATTTCACCCAACTATTTTTAACCAGCGTATGGCAAAGAAAACAAGATTCCCCAAAGAGTCAGGCCCTGCGAAAGCCGAACAGTCTGCCAATATGGAGAAACACAGCCGTTTCTTGTGGAAGAAAGATTGGGGTTCTCCCTTCAGTGTTCCAGGGTGTTTGCTGTCAGTGAATCCTCCACCAGCTCCACCTGGCTTGCTCCTGATCCCGTAGGTGGGTCTGCTTGCTTGTTACTCCAGCACCCACCTCTACTTTGGAGGCTATACTAGTGATCTCTGGTGTGTCCACTTATCCCCCTGGACCATCTGTCTCTCCTGTGGCAGAAGTTGGGTAGACTCTTGGAAACACATGATGAAGAATCCTGATTCTCGGCACGAACAGACTCTGTGCCCAGCCTCTTTCCCAGTGCTCCCACACAGTGTCTCCTGAGAACCCAAGCCCTGCCGTGCTCCTTCTGCGCTTTCTGTCCCTTCTGACTCCCACTGACATCACTGCACCAAGGATAAGCATCTTTCTGTCCAGCCGTATCTGCCCTTCCACATGCTCCTATGTGACCCTCAACTCCCTGACCTCTGTTGTCTGAATCCCTTGAGTTACAGAACCAGAGATGTTTCCATGACTTTTAAGGCTCTTTTGGCAATATAGCAAAGAGAAGAGACTAAGGGGCCAAGCACAGAGTTTTGAGGCCTGACCCCAGATCGCTGCTGAAGGCAATGCCATGGGAAGGTGACCTCCCATCAGGCTGGGATTGTCCTCGGCACTGGGCTTCTCTGTTGCTCTACTCCACGGGCAGAATACTGAGGGGGCAGAAACTGAGCTTGAGATGAAAAGATGTGGCTAGAACTTCATTCCATGATTGATAGCCTATCCCAGGCTTTCCAAAACTGTTCTAAGAACGACTCCTGGATCAGATCCTTGCTGGTCACATGTATAAAATGGAAACGTCAGCTTTATTACAAATACCCTGCCTCCCCAGTTTCAGTGTCAAAAGTCAAGTTCTAGGTGGAAGATCTAGATAATGGGTTAGGGTGCTGGGAGAGGATTGTTAAGGAAGACTTGACAGCAGAATCTTGTCCCCTAGCATGTGGGGAGAGAATCCTGGGTAGTCAGAAAAGGGTGCCGCTCCCGAGGTATATTTCTGTTAGTAAATAGATCATAAATACGAAGGCTTTTCTAGTTACCATTGTAGTTATTCAACACTCATCCACCCTCTCCTATCCCTAGCCGCCACTTCTTCCTGGGAGTCCCACACTCTCCGTGACTCTCAGCCCAAAAGTTCTCTACAGCAACTTCGCGTACAACCCCGTACACATATGACCCAGGTTTACATCAATCTGGGTGTTATATTCTCTTGGCTGTAGTGACTGGTTGGGCAGTGGCTATCAATAAGTGGAGCCAATAAGCTATCTTGAGTTTATCCCCCAGGACTCTTGGAGAGGAAACTACTTCCCTTTAACTTAAATTCTGAGAAGTAGAAAGTTTAGGGCTGTCATCCTCTTACTGTCCCACGAAACCCGGGTTTAAAGCCAGCAGAGAAAAGTGTGGAGAGTGAGTGACCAAGTTCTATAACATTTTTTTTTCAGCTCTGAATCCAGTTGTGTCTGCTGCTAACTCCAATTCTAGATCTTTCCATTGCATGGGTTTCTCTTTTGCTAAAGGAATTTGAGGGTTTTTTCCTCAGTCCTTAGTAACCGAAGGATCCTCATTTGCAGTAGCTGTTTAAAGGTATATTGATTGCTAGCTAAGTAGAACTAAGGTTCCTGGCCAGCACTAGCCTATACCGCATAGTCTCCGGTGCTCGCACACAGACATTATCACGAACCCTAATGCCAAAGAGTGGCCCCCAAAAGGTCCCCAGACAGGAAATGGGGGAACTCCGAGAAGGAAGTTCCACTAGCCCATATCACCTTTTTAGAACTGCGTTTGTTGAAAGATGAGACTGTCTTCCTGAGTTTCATCTCGGCAACACTGCACGTTCTGTGCCTAGGAAAGTTGCTGCTGGGGCGAACCGTCCATTCCCATCACAGCTGCGCCGTTAGCTGCGATCCACTCCATTTCCCTGACAGTTAAATTTCCACTATCCCAAAATGACTTCCACTAACGTAATCTAATTTCTCTCCAGTGTGTTCATCTAAGTTCTCCAGAGAATAGAGCCAACTGGATCTCTGTTTTGTTTTGTTTTGGTTTGGTTTGGTTTGGTTTTGGTTTTTTAAGAAGGATTCCTCTGTGTAACAGCCTTGGCTATCCTAGAACTTGATCTGTAGACCAGGCTGGCTTTGAACTCACAGAGATCCACCTGCCTCTGACTCCCGAGTGCTGGGATTAAAGGCGTGCGCCACCACCACCCAATCTCTATTTTGTTTTGATTTGGTGTTTTCAATATTATTTTTAAAGTTTTTGTTACTACAAGAAATAATGGATTTTGCTGTGACCTTTTCACATACATGTGTAATTAGAGTTTGCTCACATTCACACATAGAGAGAGAGAACAGAGAGAGAGAGAGAGAGAGAGAGAGAGAGAGAGAGAATATAGACTCTAATTCTATTCTATCTATTTTCTGGCAAATGACATTTCCTTTTTTCTTTTGAGCCAAAACCCCGCTGTGTGTGTATACCACACATCCTTTATCTGTTCATCTGTTTGTTTGGTTTGAGACAGGGTCTCATTATGCAATTCAGGCTAGCCTCAATTCACTAACTATCCCAGGCTGGCCTCCAACTACCCTCCTGCCTTTGCCTCCTGAGTACATGATTAATGGCCTACTCCAGGATGCCCAATCTGGATCTCTATGTCTCTGTCCCTATTTTTGCGTGAACAAGCATTGTCAGAGGCTGTGATCTCATACCTTCAACCACCAGCTATGAAACCTGAAGACTATCCTCAGGAGAGTGAGGCTATCTATCCCCTTGCCCCACTATGAACAGAGTGGCTGTGTGAACCGGCAGAACCTGAGCTGTGAGCTCTTCAAGAAACCTGAAAGACAGCAAGGATTTGGGGCCCTCCACAGTGCTGATTGCTTCTTTCTTTTAGTTGAAACTGAAAAGATGTCCTTACTGGAGTGGGGGCAGGGGTGTCTCGAAACAGAATCTTAACTGTTGAGAATGAGCCCATCTTAAAACTCTTTCCCGAGGAGCCCACCGGGCCCGCTATGCATGACATACGACCACGGGTGAGATGGCTTGGTATTTTCATACTCATGGAAATGGTGGCCTGCTTGATCTCAGAGCCTCCCAGATTAAACTGATTTCTCTATTTTTAATCTCTCCGGAAATAAGCAAAGAAGAGACCTCTAATTGCAAACAGACTGAACTTTACATAGGAAGTATGTAGGTCCCCCGAGGCACCTAGAAATTGTCTGAAACCCAACTGCCCCATTTGCCTCTCCCATACCCCCCCCCCTTCCAGAGAACTAGGCCTCACCTAGGAGGCCTAAGGGTGCAAGATGGTTTGCAGTGGGGAGCCCAACCTTGGCCTTCAACTGGCCAAACCTGCCCAGCCAGCTATCCCACTGTGCCTGAGGGCAGGGGTTCTGGGTGAGGAAAGAAAGGCATTTGCCCACAGCCTGCTTGTACCAGGGCATTGAGAGGGCTCTTCTCTCACCCCCACTGTTTTGAGATTTTCTGTTTTTTTCTCTATTCTGGTGCTTATCAAATTCCAGGCACGAAAGGATTTCAAACAGTACCATCATGCCCAACACACACACATACACACTTGTGTGTTCACACTTACTACCCCACAGCATTCCCCTCGGAATCTCACTGCACACAGTTCTGGGACCTGGAGCCAAGTGGGGCCCAGTAAAAGCTTTGAAACCATTCACATGGCCCTTTCCATAAGAGCTCCATAGTTAAAGTTCCAGCCAGAATCCTGGGCCTTCCTGGCAGCCATGCTACTGGGTCACTGTGGGAGGTACGACGAGGCCCTGTGGCCTGCTGTGCCTCAGTTTCCCTGCCTGTCAGTTTGGACAACCATGACGACAGCTAATTCTGAACTGTCTGCCTGCTGGTGGGATCAGGCCCTGGGGGTAGGGGTGGGGGGGCTCGGATTTATGGCATGGAAGTCTAGGAATGAGCCAAAGTGGAGAGACCAAATTAGGTTGGGTGCCCAGATCCCAGAAAGGCAGCCAGGGAAAATTAGACACGCTGCTGAGAGAAGCATCCTGATGGCTTCCCTGAAGGCTCCTGCTCAGACACAGCCACTGTGTTGTTATAACCCACAGCCTGGGCCAACCCTTCCTAGTAACGGGAAGTTTGGGATTGAAGTCGTTCATGTGCCCGGCTGTTACTGAAGTCACCCTGGGAGCTGGGGCTCTTCCAAAGGAAATCAGCATGGGGCTGCTGGGCTTGGCGGAACGGCTGGACAGATGGACAGTCTCTGAGTGAGAAAGCCATGGTTGGGAGGCAGGGCGCTGTAGCAAGCCCCACCCCCACCCGCCACAGCGGCGTTAGTGGGAGTAAGCCTTTTCTTATGCAGTATCTGCCGCAAAACCTTTCCTGCCTTGTGTTTGCCTCTTGGTTCCATGAATCCATGTGCACAGCAGTAAATCAAGAGCACAGACATAGAAAGGACCCAAGAACTGCTACCGTAGCCCCTCATCCCCACACCCCAGACCGTAATCCTCCAGTCACACAGAATCGCCAGCAATGGCTTTTCTTCTTACCCATCGTACCCTGTCTCATCAGTGCCCATCTTTGCCCTCTGACCATTTGTCCCTTTTAATCTTTCTTTTATGCAGAAAACAAGAATGAAGTTCCATTCTACTCTTGTCTTCCATTGGTTCCCCTCAGACAATTACAGGAAAACTGGGTTCGCATTGACCAGCAAGCCAGTCTAGGCGGCATTTGTGGATAAGGGACTAGTGGATACCCTTGAACTGATCTTTTTTCTTCCCTACCACTGCCAGCTCTCAGTCACTCACTCATCTCCTGCTCATCTCTGTTGGAAACACTACCAGCCAAGGCCAGCCAAGCCAAACAGGTGTCAGTGTGCACCCAGACTCTCCAAGGATGAGGGTCTCTTCTGTGGCTACCAGATTGCACCCCGATGCCGGCCAGCTCCTGGCGTCTGCTACTGGCCCTCCCAAGATGGCAGTCTGTGGGGACATCATTCAGACACTTGATCCAGCCTTTTCCAAGTCTAGTTCCATTGGCGAAATAAAACTCCCTGCCAGGAGAGAGCCAGCCTGTCTTGTCCATGAGACACCCATGATACCTGGCAATTCACCCATGTTGAGATGGCCAGGACACTTGGGGATGCCCACACTTGGTGGGCAAGAGTGAGGAGGGGAGCCAAAGGAAGATGCCCAAGGCAAATGTCAGGTTTTTGACAAGACAGAGCTTGCAACACAGTCTTATTCTAGAAAACAGCACATAGTGGGCCAAGACAAACATAAAACAATTGTTATTGCAAAATGAAGAAGAAAAAGAAGAAGGAGAAAGAGGAGAAGGAGGAGGGGGAGGAGGAGGAGGAAATTGCATGTAGAAACCTAAAACAATAAGGAAATTTTAAAGACCCCACCATGCAGCTCTAACCCACCTCTCCAGCCTGCCGTACCATGTCCCTCTTCTACCCGAATTCACATTTGCCAGGCCTACAAACCCACCCAACTGCCTACTTTATCCTTCCTTACATTCACTCATCTTCTGAGAGGTCAGTCTCCAACTCTGTCCTCTCTGAAATCTCATCCCACTCCTCCCAAACCTTCAGGGGGTCTGGAGATCCGTTGCCCCCCTCCCGGCTCTCCACACACCCTATCCCCTCGCGCAGTTCACTTCTGCACTGATGGTCACCCTATATGTTCTCTCACACGGATGTACAGGATCTTGACTCTACGATGAACCTATGTGTCTCCAACCTTGTCTTAAACTATTTTGTATACCTCAGGTGTGTCCCTTTGGTGCTCTGAACACTGCCAGGCCTTGGACAATGCTTAGAGATTTGACTGGTTATCCAGAATGGATTTTTGAATAAACAAAAGGATGCATAGCCATAAAGAACTATGGAAAAGCTAAATGAAACTGTGAGCCTGGGACCAGGGGGTCCTTTCTTGGGGGTATTAGTATAATGGTCTCCCCCAATAGCCCTAGAATCCCACAGAGGCCCAGGGAAGGAGCTGGTTGGGTGAACTGTCCTCTGCAATCAGACGAGACCATAAATGCAGACCCAGGCGAGCTAAACCACATGAGTTTTACAGCTCCAAGTGATGAGAGTGGTATTTGTAGACACGGTGGCATGTTTGAAGCACTGAGTCCCAGAGGCTAATATTTTAAACTGGACATCCTGAGACCCCGATGTTCTGTTTTTGTTCTCCCCATCCTTCCCTGCTGGAGCCCCTGGAACTTTCCATGTAATTCGGATGAAAGCAGAAACCATCTATTGTTTCTCAATCCGTACTCATTACTAGGGAAGGGTTTAAAAACTGCTTTGTAGAAGGGTGGTTGGTGATGAGTGGAAACAGTCTAATGCCTCAGAACGACATTTGCCATGACTTCAAAACCTCCAGCAGAAAATTTCAAAATTCTAGGCAGAGACAGAAGCCATTCTGTCCTCAGAGACCCCGGCAACAACGGGGCCAGAAGCACCAACCAGCACGGAGTCCTTACCAGTAGATGAACACATCTTGGACAAGATGTTCTAGGGAGTCCAGAGTCACCTGCTAAAAAATTGTTATTTTGGGAGTGCTGGAGAGGTGGCTTGGCTGGTCCTTTTCCAGAGGCCCCAAGTTCAAGTCCCAGCTCCCAAATGGCCGTTCACAGCTCACAACTGTATATAACTCCAGTTCCAGAGGATGGGATGTCCTCTTTTGGCTTCTGTTGGCATTGCAAAAACATAGTGCATATACAAATAGACAAGTAAAGCACTTATACACATAAAATAAAAATAAATAATTTTTTGTAAAAAAAAACCTTTCCTTTTCATTAAGCCTTTTTTAAAAAAAAAAATATGTTGGATAATAAAACCGGAGGCAAATCTATAAAGACAAGAACCTAAATCTCTGCTGTTTATGTCCCAGAAAAAAAAATAAGAAAATCTCTGCTTTTCTTCAGAGCAATCTGAAAAAGACTAGCTAAAGAAGAAATTACAAACAGCTACACAAGTATCAGGGAAGTCCCACAGATCATAAGGGATGGAAAATAACCATGAGATCATCACGCTCATCTCCCCTGGGGCCTGGACAGCCAGGGCACGGCCACACAACCACCATCTGAGGGTGTCCTGGCCGTTGATGCTCTTGCTTTGCACTGTGAACAGCCCTTCTGATTAACGTTCCACGCATCCCCAAAGAGAAGCAGCAACTACAAAACATGCTCGTCGTGTAAGGGAATTAAATCCAAAGGATTCTCCACAGGGCAGGTTTTGTTTCTTTTTTTTCACTGTTTGTAAGCAATTCTAAATATTTATCCACAACTCACCCAGCCATGCTGACCAGTATTCTATGCTAGCCAGACCTGGCCAAGCCTAAACATGCACTAGCTCCTGCAGTGACTAAGGGAAGACTTCTAGAAGCTATCAATACAAGAAAATGCTGTGCCTGTTTTCGTGCTGAGAAAAGCAGATAGCTAATCTGTACCAAGAAGTCAAACAAAAACAACATGCTGAACTAGATTTTTTTTTTCAGCATAGGGAGCATACAGAGAGAAATATACACACACACACACACACACACCAATATAAAAATAATAAATACTCAGTGCAAAAACTTAGGATACACAAAACTACACAAGTAGAAAACTTTGATAATGGTTTGTTGCATTTTCTTTTGATATTTAATAGCCATTATGATCTAATGTTCTATGATCTATTATCTAATGCTCTGTGTTCTAATGTGTGATCAATATTATGCTATCTATCATATAGGATTATTTTTCATGTATACTTGCAAATACATACTTGTATATTTCACTGCAAATTTCACAAGAAATACAATCATCAGTTTTGTCTCCTAGTTTCTTCCAAGGATGCTCTTGAGTGACTCACACACTTCTCCCAAGCAGGCGTCACCTCCTAGTCTCTAACGTGCCCCAGTACTGACGTGAAACTATAGCTGCCCCTATGGATTAGTTCCTTCAGAACCCTCATCACCCAGTCCATCCCCCCAAAGCCCCATCCTCGGACATTGCACTGGGACTAGACCAACAGCCTTCGCAGGTATATTCAACCAGACTACAGAAGGGACGGAAGGAAGCAGCTCCACGTCTCAGCACATCGGCATGAGATGGCTAACTTGGGCCTGACTCCTTATGGGCTCAGTATGGCAACGTAAGTGGTAAGAAAAGGCCTGGCCTGCGGTGAGGACTCAGGGACCACAATTCCTCCCCAGTTCTCCCAGGCTAATAATTTAATTCAACTCAGTTCATTCAAACATGCTGAAGCTCCATCCCCAGTGATCTCAAAACCCATGGGATTTAACTTCCGCAGTACCACACTAGTGCATACACTCTAAGCATTAGCCTAAGCAGATGCTGGGAGAGCCTCACCGTTGCACTGTGTTGGACAGTCGGGTTGCTGAGAGCTAACCCAAACACCGTTCACTCCCCCTTTTTTCTGCAACCTTTATCTTCACCTTGCCTTATCTGCTTCTGCATTCTCCAATGCACCTGCCTCGCACACCAACTCTTTCATACCTCACTCCTGTGAGTGCTGATACCGGTTAACAAACCTGGGGGGTAAGGTCAGGCTTGTGGTAAGAAAGTCATTTAAAGTGGGGGGACATTATTAGGATAATTTGGTGGTGTCTGATAATAATACTAATTATTATCACTATTGCTATCACTTGTGTGTTTTCCTTACTGCGCCAAGCACTGGGTAAGCGCTTTTCACATACAGCATGAGCTTCTAACTCAAATGCATGAGCTCATACTGTAAACGAAGTCACCTAAGCAACAGATGCCACTGTGACCCTTTTCACAATGAGAAAAGCCAGGCCCAGGGAGGCTAAAGTGCTCTTCTGGGGCTGCATAGCCATCAGAAGGGAGCCAGCACTCCCGTCCCAGTACTCTGGTTCCGCATCCTCATTTGGTAGCGGTTAGGTAGCCCAGACACCCCGGAGCTGGACCAAAACAGGTGACTGCATTGGGTCTGAAAAAGCAGGCTGACTCATAGAGGCACTGGAGAATCTGAAACCATGCATCACAACCTTTAAGTGATGTCTCAGTAGGCAGGCGTTCCAGAACACCTATGGCTTCTGCTTTGCTACTGGGCCTGGGAGATCCAGGGATAGCTACAAGAGAGTGGGATGTGGGCAGCCAGCACTCTGCAGAGGCAATGCCAGCATTCAGGAAGGGGTGCATGTCTGTACCTGCCAGGCCTTCCGAGAAGCCAGGCGTGTCAAGCCTCCTGCTGAAGAATGCAGCAAGGGAAGGTAGCTTGGTCTTGCTCCGGTGGCTTTCAAATGAAGCGCTTCGCAGGCATCCATTCATGTGCTGGGCGCCTGAACTCACTGACAGCGACAAGCCTGCTGGCCCAGCATCCAGGGACTGGGTCTCTACATGCAGACAGGGCCAGCACTCCTGCGCTAATCACAGGAGTGGTGTGTTCTTTTCAGGGAACCACACTAGATGGGGTGGGGGTGGGGGACCTGTAGAAGTGAGGGTCCCTTGGAAGCACAGTATGGACTCTCCAGAGCCATAATCCTCAGAGACGATGACTGGGGAGCCTGTGAGATCTTTCCCCCCTCTGTTTGGTCTTGACAGTGACCCAGTAGAGCAGTCAGGGATGTTTCCCCTTGTGTCACAGTTGAGGAAACTCAAGGTTAAAACTAGAAAGAGACTTTTGGACCCTCATGCCCCATCTCTTAGCCCCTACTCCAGGTGTTCACATATAACACAGTCTTGAGCAGCACAGGATTTAAATGTCAGGCAGAACAGGAACATTTTGACCCTAAACTGTGCTTCTTCTGGGGGAACCTGTTCCCGGATCTTCATCCTGTCTCACAGACTGTTGTGTGTTTGTGATGACGACAGTTGAGAGTCGGTCGAACGGACTCGTCTCTTTGCACGTCTTCTCCTCCTGAATCGGTTACTTTCTCATGCGGGGACAGAGTGACTGACAGGGACAGCTTAAGAGAGGGTTTATTTTAGCTTATGATGTGAGACTGGCTAGTCCATCATGGCCGAGCAAACATGGCTGGAGCATCAGGGATGTGGGGGCAGCTGACTAGATCAATGCCCGGGGCAGGAAACAGAGAGCTGAGGTCAGTGATAGAACCAGAAATCACCTGGCAGAGCCTGAATCTACATACTATTAACCACTAAACTTAACTCCCTCTGTTAGGTCACATCGGCAGGCCCAGACCATCCTCAAAGACATCTCAGGGACATCCGTTTCTTCAGAGTCTACCTTGGGCCTCTGACAACATCCTCCCTGCATGGCTCACACTAAGAAAACTGAGCCAAGTCTGAGTCTGTTGAACTTGAGCAAAGAGTTGATGATTGTTTTCAAATATAACTTTGAAAGAGGAAGGAGCAGGCTAATGACTTTACTATCTTCTTTGGTCCAATGTTTTTATTACTAGATATTAATTACAGCAAGTAGGGTGTTTCATTGTGGCATTTTCATACATGTCTACAAGATAGCTCTGTCTCAGCACTGGCCTAGATTTCAAATGGAACAAGCAAACAATGGCATGTGTCTTCAACCCCAGAACTCAGGAGGCAAAAGCAGGCAGATCTCTGTGCATCCGAGACCAGCCTGGTCTACAGAGTGAGTTCCAGGACAGCCAAGGCCATAGTGAGACCCTGTCTCAAAACAACAGCAATAACAGAAAAACAAACAAAGACCTCTCTCCTTTCTTGGAACTGACAATCAAAAAAATGACCAAGCATGCCACATGGTGATGGATACAAGGAAAAAAAGAAATCCCATAAGCAAAGGAGAGAGGGTGCCAGGACATGACCCAAGTCCTCTGCTTCCACCCCCTAAAATGCTCAGTCTTACCCCTAAAATGTTCAGAGAAGGGGTGAGGTTGAGCATTTTTAAGGGCAGAGGTGTTTCTGGGAACCTTTGCTTGGCTGGTGATGAGACAGAACTTAGCTGTCACCAGGGGCACCCAGATGGGGTGCTAGCTGTGGGTGCATGGGGTGCTTTTCCCAAACACAGCCCTGTGTGTGGAGTCCCTGCTGTTACCCACGAGGGGAGGGGTGCTGTACATGTTGTCCTGGGTCACTGCCCTTTTCCTGGCCCTTTCCTCCTTCCTCCCTGGCTTCTTGCCCCTGAAAACTATGTGAGTCATTTTATCTAAACTCCTAAAAACACAACTAAAAATGTAAGTATGTTAGACTAAAGACTCATAACCAACGTAAGAAATTCCAAAACTCAGCAGGAGGGAAACGAAAAGAAACTTTTAAGGACGGCTTCCCAAATACTGGGCCTTTACTTCTATTAATTGCATTTTACCCAAACGTCATTGCAAACTTGTGACCAAGGCACTGTCACCTCCGTGTTGTGGGGCTGGTGAGGCAGCTCAGCAGGCAAAGGCACTTGCTGCCGAATCTGAAGACCCGAGTTCTATTCCAGGGACCCACGTGGTAGAAAAAGGAAAGCGACTCCTAAAGGTAGTCTCAAACCTCCATGTATGTACCATGGCACAGAGGTGCATACGCACATACACTCACTCACCCATGCCAATAAACAAACACACAAATATAATTTTCAAAAGACTTTTTCAAAGAACCAACACTTCGAATAGTAATTTTACCAAAGATACGTAAAAGTCAGGATTAGATTTTTAACTGAGTTTATCGATGCCCAAGTCTACATAATCCTACGTCTCCATCAAGTGCCAGCTTCGCCATTTATGCAGAAAGACTACCCTTGAGTGCACTCTGTAACTTCTCGTGCCCCATTTCCCGTGTGTGAGATGAGTTTGTGGATGATCTCTGGCTCCACCAATGGTTCCAGAGTTCTGGGGAGCACATGAGCTCAGGCAGAAGGAAGACCTTTAGACAACTTCCAGGAACGGAAGTCTCTGATGCTGGCTAGAAGTTACCTTATCTGTGATGCTCTCTCCCGACAGTTAGCATCTGCTTCCCTATAACTGTCCTTCAAACACGTTCCCTACTGCTGAGCTACAGGTATTCTAGAAAGTTCTTCCATCTAGAACCCCAAGGCAGTGGTCCACACATCCCCAGCAATGTGATAGTAAATGATTAACAACTAACGTGCGTACCTGACAATTTATTTGTTAAAATTATAAGAGGAATAGGAATCAGCAAAAACTCATGGTTATATGCCACGTAACAATGTTTGGGCAGTAAACACTGCACACACAACAGAAGTCCTATAAGAGTGTATTTCCTAGTGCCGTTGTAGCCATCTGAGTTTGCCTAAGCAGATTCCATAGTCATACAACAATGAAATTGCCCAACACACTTCTCAGAATGTGTCCGTCGTGATGCTACAGACAACAGAATTTCAAAACCTCATTTCTTCACAGTATTCATGACTCTGCCTAACAGAGCAAGATTTTTTGAAACCTGGAAGAATATTGCCTCAGTGTTCCGTGTTCCTCATCACGTCAGTGCTGTAGACACAATCGACTTCCACATTAAATCTACTTTACTAGTGTTCGCTCACCGCCTTAGTCTCTGGTTTTCTAACTCGAAAGGGAAAAGGTATCAAGCCCTTAGTAGAGTTTGCCGGTTCCTCTGGTATAAATAGTCACACCACGGCTAGTTAGGACTGTTAGCGTCATGATACTGAAAGGACAATTGCAGAGGCTCCCTGCAGCAGGCCACTCCAGAGCAATGCTCATATGTGTAATAGTAGCTGTGGGACTCAACAGGCAAAGGACAAATCGCAGTAAGATGAACTAGGGCGTGATTAGATTGTAACATTTATAATTTTGATTTTGAATATGTGACTTAATAATAGCTGTCTTAAGCAATGAGCTTGGAAAAATTCCTAAAAATTCAGCAATCGGTTTTTACAAATCAATTCCTGTGCACCCTACCCTGTTCCTCAATCCATGAGCTCCCTGTGCCCCAGGCCTTGGATGGCCACGCCCGTTGTTACAGAGCTGCAGCTAGTTCAGGTCCACATGACTGGAAGGGCATTAGCCAATGCTTGGCATCTCCCAATAAGCAATTTCAACAGCTTCAGCCCGGTGGAGGGACTTAGTGATCTGTTTCCTTCGATAGACTGTGATTTCTGAACACAGTTCAGGTACCAGGGTGCCATCCTGAGTGGAGAACATGACCCGAAAGCACTCGTGATGTAATGGACCCTGTTGAAACTTGGCAAGGGGACAGCTGTGTGAGAAATGGAGTTTCTTAGGCTGGGTTTAAGAGTCTGGGGTGTTTTCTTAAGAGTTAGGCCAAGGCAAAAAATAACCCTTGCAACACATCACTTCCCAGCTGGTCAGACTGGGAGAAGCTATTCTGGGATGGCCAACGAAGAGGCCTCTGGAAGCCCCAGGCAAAGGGGAGTCGGGTGGTAGGGTTCTATTTCTGTCTGGGTCACTGACATGCTCAGTAATCAATTAGCTTCCCAGCTCCAGTCTCAATTTACCTTCTCTCCAAATCAAGTCAACTTGACTTTACCAAGCATATTGGACTCAAACAAAGAAAGGCTCTCGGGGTTACCACTATATAGTTACTAAAGGGATCAAGAGAAAGACAGTATTTCAAAATCTCATTTCTTCATAGTATAGTCTCCAACTGTACGTGAAGCCTTATTTCTAAAACAATTACCAGTGAAGGAAGTTTATCAGAGAGGTTGAGGAAAGACAATGGGAGAGGCAGAAGAGGGTGTCTAAAGTGCTTTTAGAGTTCCCCTCCCAGGACCAAGAGTATCTGCAAAGACATGTTCATTACAGAAGAAAGAGCCAGCAGGATGTGGTTGGTCGGGCAGTACTTTTTATCTGGGTTGGACAAGGAGGGGGGTTTCTCAAGTAAGAAAAGATTGTTATCAGTAATGATTCTGAGAGCTTTATGAATGATGACTTGGGGCTAGCAAAGTTGGAGACAATCCAGACACCCAGATAGTAACATGGGCCAGGCCTCTCACTCTGCTTCATCCTTAGCCATCCCAGTCCTCAAGTAGCCAGGCAATGTTCTGTTGAAAACATGAACCAGGCCTTTGGAGATTAGAAGGCCTACACTTCCCACCACACACTGTGCTTCTGTGCATTCTACCATCTTCCTCTTCATGCCAGCAGATTGAAGAGAGGACACTTTCCAGTTTCAACATCCAAGCAACTGAAACCTACAGCTGTTAAATGGCTAAGTCCACCCAGTTCGCAGCTAAAACTCAAACCCATCACACAGCCACGTATCCTGTGCTGTGTCTACATGGGCTCTATCTCCACGAAACCTAACTAGCTGGTCAACTGTTCTCACCCAGAGGCCAGACATCTTTGGAAATTAGAAAGCTATGAATCTCTAGAAAGCCATTTGGTGGTCTCTTCAAAAACCCCTAACCCCACTTACAGTTGTCAAACACAACTAGCTAAAAAGAATCTCTTCCAAAGCTTCTCTGGGAAGACCCAGACAGACTTTCCTGTTGAGAGGCAGGCAATCCCTCCCTATTCAGCAGATACCCTTCCTCGTTCAGCTAGTTTCATGCTTTCTAATAACTTTTGCTTACACCACAAAACTGTCATAGACTATGGAGACACAAAGGCCTTGTTGGGGGGAGGCCCTTGAGCCCCTGGAAGTCATTATTCTTTCCTTTAACAGTTGCTGAATTAAGCATCATAAATATGGTTCCCATCCTGCTCCATTCTCCACCACACACACACACACACACACACACACACACACACACGATCTGCTAGACATATGTTCAGTAGAAAGCAAGGACGTGGGGGTGGGAGAGAAGATTCACATATCCTGAGTCAGGAGCTTGAACGCTTTAAAGAAGTTAGGGAGAGGGTGGAGACTTTGCTGTTCTGGAAATGGAATATCCATAGGATTTATAGCCTTTGAGTGTCTCCCAAAACTTTTCTTAACATATAAAAATCTCTCTCTCTCTCTCTCTCTCTCTCTCTCTCTCTCTCTCTCTTCCTTTTTGGTATAGGGCAGTAAACAAGAGCTCTGAAAGGGGAAGGAAGCCAGGAGAAAGCCAGCTCCATTAGTCACGCAGCTGCATATCCTGCCACAAAGGACCCCAGTTGAGTAATCGCCCAAAAATATGCCTGTTATTTTTTTTCTGTCAGAATAAAACGAGGCCTGCCAAAATGTACTGTAAAAAAAAGAAAGAAGAAGAAGAAGAAGAAGAAGAAGAAGAAGAAGAAGAAGAAGAAGAAGAAGAAGAAGAAGAAGAAGAAGAAGAAGAAGAAGAAGAAGAAGAAGAAGATGATCTGGTCGTTTAACCCCAGAAGGGGGAGAGGAAAATAATGAAGAAACAGGCACGACTTGGAAGTGTTCTCCCAACCTTCTCTTCTCTATTTGTCTTTGCAAGAAAAAGCCCTCAAACTGCTCACAGCAATGGAGCCTGTCTGGTTGGAAGATAACTGACTCCTTGGACACCCCCTCCCAGAGTCCTTGCTGTCACGGGGTGCCCAGATGTTAAGGAGGACAGTGGGAGAAGGCAGAAAGAAGTGAGCTGTAATCGAAGGAAGGGAGCCCAGAGAATGAATAAGTCCTCTGAAGATCCTTCTGTGAGAAACCTCAGGGCTCCATAGGGAACCTATGGCAGTATACACCCTTTCTGCAGGGATCACCGACTTTCCTCCAGCAACCACACCTGCCTCCCGCGCGGGCCACGGTCAGCTTTTCTGATGGGCTCAGCAAAATTGGTTTTGGCTCAAGTCTGAGCCACCCTTGTGATGTCTGGGCTATAGATAGAATGAGAACAGGCATGGAAGGCTATCGGACTTGAGGATAGACTGAGGAACTGGAGCTCAAAATATAGCAGGGATACATGCATCTAATCTCAGCTACTGAGGCAGGAGAATTATTTGAGCATATGAGTTCAAGGTTCAAATGGATAGGCGTTTTACAAGGTGTTTCAGGAGTAGATGCGTGGCTCCAAAGCTGATGCCCTGAGTTCAGTCCCCAGGATCCACATGGGAAAGAGAGAACCAACTCCCATTTCATCCTCTGACCTACACACACACACACACACACACACACACACACACACCAATACATTTTAAAATTGATGTGACTTTTTAAATTTTTAAGAGAGAAGAGGGGCTAAAGACATGACTCAGCAGTTAAGAGCTATGTCTGCTCTTCCAGAGGACCTGGGTTGAATTTCCAGCATCCACGTGGCAGCCAACAACTGTCTGTGACTCCAAGATCTGATCTGAAACCCTCAGACAGACAGACATGCAGGCAAAAGACCAATGTACATAAAATAAGAATAAATAGCCAGGTGGTGGCGCATGCCTTTAATCCCAGCACTTGGGAGGCAGAGGCAGGCGGAGCTCTGTGAGTTCGAGGCCAGCCTGGTCTACAAGAGCTAGTTTCGGGACAGGCACCAAAGCTACGGAGAAACCTTGCCTCAAAAAGCCAAAATAAATAAATAATTAATTAAAAGAGAGAGAAAAGAATTAAAGGGAATGGGGAGAGGGCTCTAGAGACAGGCTGCATTGACCGGAGCTGCCTTCAACTGTTTCCTGGCTCAGCTGTCCAAAACGCTTGTATGACAAGCACCTGGTGAGGAGACCAAACCCCAGCAAAGGTGCTGAGATGTCATCAGCCACCACCTTGGTGTCCCGCTCTCAGCCCATTGTCCTCATAATGGGGGTGGGGGTAGGGAGTTAGGGGGCGTGGAGCAGTCCAAGTATAAACACCTCTCCAAAAGTCACATTTTCCCTACTGCTAAGACTGCCCCCGTCAGAACTGTCTCCAGGAAGTGGGGCTTCTGCATCTATAGCAGGGAACTTTTTTCTTAAGGAAGGGAAAGATCAAGAAAAATAAAAGTGTAAGAAAAATGTTCTACGAAAAGCCACTATTCTGTGTACTAATTAAAACGTAAATGAAAGAAAGAGGGGGGCATGACCCGCACTGAAGAAGCATGCCCCGTGTGTTCCGCCTTTCATGGGCTTTCTGGATTAGTTCTAGAGAAGAAAGCCACAGATACTCTGCAGAAGCAGCCTAGGAGACCTCTGCAGAGACACCTCCAGAGACCTGAGTCCTAGCATTGGCTGTGAAGCTGCTATTGCTCAAGGAAACTCCCTCCTCAGCCCAAAGGCCCAGTCAGGGTCCTCCGCAGATTGGCGCATGAAAGTTCAGTTTCATCAGAATCAGGACTTTCTTCAGCCCTTCGATGTCTCAGATCCACTTCTGACCTTAAAACCAAAGCCTGCCCTGAAAGAGTACATAGGTGACCGTTCAGATTTTAGTTAGGGCCTCCTAAGGGTAGCATGCCCGTGGATTACAAGCAATGTGCTCTTCCCTCGTTCACAGACCTGCTATGGGATTTCAGACAATTCACCGGACTCTAACTGCTTCCCCCTTCAAGATTCGTCAGTTATAGTCATCTGTCCCCTAACATTAGAGACCAGTGCTCAGGAGTACGGCCTTGCATGGCCCGTGAGAGCATGACAGAATGCACTCATGACAGCCTAGACGGCTGAGGTCAGTCACTTAGCATGGCCTGCTGATGTAATCCGGACACACAGCAAGCACACGGTGTTGTATGAGGCTGCTGCTAGCGTGGGACGGCGGACTGTTTTTACAACCGGAAAGAGTACACACTTACTCTCTATAGTGGGATATAGTAAATACGTCAGCCAGAACAGTTGCTGGTCACCATTATCAAACATTGCATACACTACACAATCGTGTGGCTATACTTTCACGACTGGCTGCGTAGTGGGTTCGTTTACACCAGTTTTACCACACAGGCAAGAATGCCTGTGCTGTAGGATAGCTGCTGTATCACCAGGCAAGAGGAATTGTTCAGCTTCATTCTAACAAATGGGCCCATTGTTGTATATGCTAACCACGATTGACCAAACGCGTGTCGCATGCAATGTGACTATTTTAACTGCAGCCTCTATAAGCCTGCCACACACAAGGTCCCAGAATCCAGTGGCAAATAATACAGGCACGGTGCCTTTCTGCATGGAAAACCAGGCAGCCCTCTCCATTCCTCCCACATTCCTTCTTTCTCTCTTGAGTTTTCCTGATACCAGCTCCTCGGATGCATTAGCCAGGAATGGGAAAGGGGTAGAAATGTACCAAAATATCATTAGGCATGGAAAAGGAAGACCCCAAACCCCATGCTATAGTAGCATTTCCAAACTGTCGTAGGTAGAGGGTGGTCCCCTAGCAACCTGACCGTGATGAAAATTCCACCAGGGCATCTGGAATTGACTTTGCCAGACATTCCAGATGATCCAGACCAGAAAAGGTCCAAGGCAATCTTTTAATACACAGACCGCTAACGTCCATGCCGACACCTATCACCTAGTCACGCCAAGCCCCAGTCATGAGACTCACCCATGAAGCTACTCTGCATCTTGTCTCTCACCACCTGCAGTACCTGAGGGCCATTATCTTCCTTTGGCTCAGCCCCCTTTTTAGTTCAGACATCCATATAACCCTCGAGTTAAAATCAGTGAAGTCACCCAGCACTTTGACAAACATTCAAGGCGCAGGCCTGGCTCTGAACACCGCTGATGTGGGTAAGGAGGTCATCGGAGCATCCACACCCACATGGACATCGAAGTCAGGACACATGGAGCCACCAGTCACGTCAGTCCCCTTCCCACTCCCTCCCTGGCGCTGGAGGAGGGCTGGGACAGATCCTCACCACAGAAAAAGCCCACTTCATCAAAGACCAAACAAATCTGTCATTCCGGGCCTCACAGATACCCCAGTGATGAAGTCTTTCTCAACCCACTGTTCCCCTGTGGCCCTTTGATGTTTTAAAGCTGACAAGGTCAGCATTTTCCAGGTGCTGGAACATGCCTGTCAGGTACACCTTTCAAGTCGTTGATGAATAGGTCATGAGCTCCAACCAAACAAGAATCGAAGGAGTTGCTGAAATAACCTGCTAGCATTGCCCCTGGGTTTTAGGGGAACTAGCCTGTCAGCGAGAGGCCTTCGGCTGAAGTCAGAAGACATGCACAACAAGCCAGAGTGAAGACAGCAGGGGTGGGCCCTACCATCTTCTCAGATCCCACAAGGCCTGAGTCCCAGGCTCTGCTTAGGGCTCCCAGTGCTGCAACAATTATCCTCCCGCCGGCAAGAATTCTACTGGACCTCCAGAGCATGCGTGCTAGCTTATTTCCGGATCCTGCCAGATCCGCTGCTGCAGGTGGCATGATGGGGGCCTCTGGCCTGACGAAGCACTTTCTGACCCAGGAAAATCCACTTCAGGTGCAATGTTCCCATCGGCCTGCTAGCAAGAATGTCTGGGGTTTTGAGACACTGGAAAAGATTGCCTAATAATGTCATGGGCTCCTGCCCTGGAAATATCTGGAAATAGGATAAGGACTCTCTGGTACTGGCTGGACCAGCAGTGCCAGAGGTGAGGAGGTAGCTACAGCGAGCCAGGAAGCAGACTCGCCAGCAGGTCTACACACAGGAGCGGCACATTTTCATAAGAAGAGAAAGGACGTTTATGTGACAAAATACATACAGCCCAGAACGTGCTATTTTGACATACAACATAAAACATGCCATTTTAAAGTACACAGCTTGGTAGCATTAAGTGGTGTCTGTTGGTGTGTTCTCTCCGGAATGGCTTCGTCCTCCCAGACTGACTGTGTGCCCATAAAACGCCCAGCATCCCCTCCTCCCTCCCACCTCTGGCAGGCAACATTCTGCTCTTTGTCCTGATGGTTTTGACCACCACAACCATCTCATGTAGAGTTGTGTAGAATCTGTCCCTTTGTGACTGATTTTTTTTCACTTGGTATGTCCTCAAGGTGAATCTCTCCCCTTTTAAAGGCTGAATCATGTTCTGTGTATGCAGGCCATGTCTGACTAGGTCCAGCCTTCTGCTGACAGACATTTGAGTTGTTTCTGACTTTCAGTTATTCTGAATAATGCTGCCAAGAGCTTGGCTGTACAAATCTCTACCTCTGCTTTCAATTCTCTGGGGTATACACCTAGAAGTCAAATTGTACAAGGAAACGAAATTTAAGAGAAAAATATTGTCCCAGGATAAAAACTCGAAGCATCCTCGTAGCGAGACTGAATGTAGAGACTGGGCATGATACAGAACACCTTTAATCCTAGCTCTGGAGAGACCAAGACAGGCAGGTTGAGACTGGGCATGATACAGAACACCTTTAATCCTAGCTCTGGGGAGACCAAGGCAGGAAGATCTCTGCGAATTCAAGGCCAGTTCTGGTCAACATAGCAAGTGAGACCCTGTCTTAAGAGAACTTTTTTTTAAGATCTAATATATGGAGTGGCTGAGGTTGGGATGTAGTTCGACTGACAGAGTGATTGTCTTACATACACAAAGCCCTGAATTCAATCCTCAGCATCCCATAAAGTGGCCATGATGGTGCCTGTAATCCCAGCACTCCTGAGTTAGAGGTCAGAAGACCAAAAGTTCAGTGCTTTCCTCAGCTACATAGTGAGTTTGAGGCCCAGCCTGGAATACATGGAACCATCTCAAAAAAAAAGTAACACATAGAACAAACACCTAAAAGTCTAAATTCAGTGCCATTTATAAAAAGGACTAAGGAAATGTGAAACAGGGAATGAACTGGCTCATGAATCTGTCAAAGAATATGTCACAAAAGATATGAAATCTGAGCTGGAGGTCCAAAGAGAGGCTTAATAGTTAAGAGCACACACTACTCTTGTCAAGGACCAGAGAACAGTCCCCAGCACCCACAACTGCCTGTAGCTCCAGCTCCAGGAGACCAGTGCCCTCTTGTGACTCCTACAGACAGACAGACAGATAGCACACATACACAATCAATCAATTAGTCAATCGATCGATCAATCAATCAATAAATCTCTTTGGTTGCTTGGTTGTTGTTGAGCAAGGTCTCACTATGTAATACTGGCTGGCCTGGAGCTTGCTGTATAAGCCAAGCTGCCCTTGAACTCACAGAAATCTGCCTGCCTCAGCCTCCTGAGTCCAGGGATAAAAAGAATACAACATGTTTCGCTAAAAAAAAAATAACCGTTAAAATAAAAAGAAGGAAAAGAACAAACCACAAGCTACCTTTATGCCCATTGGTCAAATAAATGGTGGCGCAGCTGTCTTATAGACAAACACAAAGTCGACCAAGAGTGACTGGGTCTCTTCGAGTTGAAATGGCAAGGATTCTGGGCTCATTTGCAGTTATGAGCAAATCTCTGGGATCACATACAAGAAACTGTCAACAATCACTGTCTTTAAGGGAACTATGTTGGACATAGTTAATCCCAGGACTCTGGAGTTCAAGATCATCTGAGTCTATTAGTGAGCTATAGGGACAGCCAGAGATATGTAATAAAGAGACTTTGGAGAGAGAGGAGAGAGAGAGAGAGGGAGAGAGAGAGAGAGAGAGAGAGAGAGAGAGAGAGAGAGAGAGAGAGAGAGAGAGGAGGCAGCGAGAGAGAAGGGCAACTGTGCTGGGGAGGGTGATACATTGAAAAAAAAAGAAGATTCATGTAATATCTTTAATGGTGGTGGTGGCGGCGGTGGCGGCAGTGATGGTGGTGGTGTGTGTGTGGTGTGTGTGTGTGTGTGTGTGTGTGTGCGTGTGTGTGCTGAGGTACAGACACGCTTACCCATATGGGCACCTGTGCAAGCCAGAGGTTGATGCTCAGGCACCTTCTCTATTCTTGCTACCTTATTTCTTGAGATAGTGTCTTTCTCATGGACCATGGAGCTTTGTTTCTGCTAGACTGGCTAACCAGAGACCCCACTTGGGTCTGCGTGTTTCCTCTCCCTAGTGCTAGGGTTACCAGCATATATTACCACACCCAGATTTTATTTTAAGTGGGTTCTGGAGCTCTGAACTGAAGTTCTCATGATTGCTACCCATCTGCCCCGCCCCCTAATACTTCTTTGTAAAAGAAATGCCTGTATAGCATTAAAAGAAATGTTAGTAGGGATCTCTGGGTGATAGGATTATGGGATATTTTTATATTCTTTATGCTTTCCTTATTTAAAATATCTTAAAGGGGAAAGCAGCTTCTCTTTCTCTCTTTTTCTTCCTTTCTTTCTGGAATTGTTTAGTCCCGGTTGGCCTCTAACAACAGAACAATGCAGCAGACAGTTAAAGGGCCAGTTTGGAGGACTGTCTCTAAGAATGATGCCTCTGAAGACCTTGTCTTCTGGCTAGAGACACTGGGGACAGTGATAGGAGAAATAAGGGCAGTGGGGTGCCTGGACTATCAGAAAGTCTGAATAACTACCAGGACCTTCACCCCTCCATAGCTCGCACACTTCTCTGAACTCCTGGGGACCCAATTCTCTGGGACAGAAACCCAGCCACACAGGGTTAACGCTCGGGCTTTGCTTCACTGAGCAAGGGTGGGGGTGTGAGCTGAGGGGGCCTAGCCCAGCCCCAGCTCCAGGCAGCATTAATAAAATGCAGGTGTTTCTACAGTTGCTTTAAAAGAGAGCAGGGAAGAAAAAGCCTGGGCTGCAGAAAGCGCATAGAAAGGAGCAGAGTGCTGTAGAGGAGAACGTGCCGGCAAGGCATGAGAAAGCATTTTGCAAAGTGGGCTGGATTTGGGTGATGAGGAATGCAGCGATTGCTGGCAAAGGCCTACCCTGTAGCTAGCTCTGTGTGTGTGCATGTGTGTGTGTGTATGCACATGCATGTGTGTGCATGTATATTGTGCGTGTGTATGTGCATACATGCATCCATGTGTGTGAGTGTGTGTGTGCACATGCGTGTGAACGTGTGTGTGTGTGTCTGTGTGTGTCTCTGTGTGTGTGTGGTGCCCCTGCATATACACATACAGACAGGATCCTATTCTCACACAGACATATACTATCACCATGGGTCTTTTCCCAGAAACACCTCAGATATCTTGAATTTGGCCTTCACTCGTTGTAATCCAAGGTTAGTTATGACAGACACCACCTAGGGGCCGCTTTTGCTCCACCTCCTTCTTTGCACTCTTTCCACCCTTCACACCTTCCTCCCTCTCCCTCTGGGGCTTCCCGGAGACTGGTTCTCTGCAGAGGCAGCCTCCTGTGTCTTACTCCCCTTGGGCTCTACCCTCAGGTTAGCAGCACTTCAGAAGCCTGACTCCCTGTTTTCAGAGCCCATGTCTTGTAGCCATGGCAGAAGATTAGCCCTGGGCTTTTATAGCTCAGCCCCAGTGGTTACCCTGCTTCTGTGGCTTTAGTGCTGGGCGAAGGCTCCAGGAACCGTCTGCTTTTCCTGTGCCGGCCTATGAGAAAGCAGGTGATGGAGCCACTCCTCTTGGCCATTCAAGGCCTGGTCTGAGTGAGGAGATGTGGAGGTGACCGCACTGTGACCTGGGCATTAGCTCCAGAGGTAACTAGACTCTATAACGGTCCCTCTGCCTTCCTCCTCCACATGTCCTAGGGATGTGGAAGTCAACCACCTGCCTTCTTGGGGTTGGCTCTCAGTTTTCCTGTGACAAAGAAGGTTTAAGCTGGTTACTCCTGTGGCTTATGCTGTTCAGTCTGAAGTCCATTGAGGAAAACTGTGATAACTATGTTATGGCACAGGAAAGGAGCGGGGTAGATCCAGGCTGGGTCACAGTGGAGGTATAGTTCCTTCAACGGAGGTGGGTTCCTGAGTCCATGAGGAGAGAGGGACAGGGACAGGACATGGGTTGAGAGGCAAGGCTCTCTTGTTGCTGATCCTAGGCTGGCCCTGAGCTTAGGTGTGTACATGTGTGAAACACCAGGCCAAGGACAGGACTAATGTGTTCTCCAGAATTCAGAGCCCAGGGGTCAGAGGGAGATTGAGGTGGCAGGAGGAGGGAGGGTAAGGGGAGGCTGGCAAAAAGTCATCAGCTACCCTCTCCCCAAGCCTAACTGAAAAAAGAGGCCAACTCCAGAGGGTCAGGCTTTTACCTAATCAGCCCCCGTCCCCCACCCTTCCCATCCACCAAAATAAAACTGAAGACAGCAGAGGTGAAGAGGTGGCAATCAGATCAGCTCACAGCCTCATATCCCCAGCCTCAGCCAGCCTTGGGGAGCTACGGTGAGGAGATTTCAGGGCAGGCTGCCAGCACACTCAGCAACTCCCCATAAAGTTCCTGCAGCTGCCTGTCCCAGATGCAGGCTGAGCCACCTAAGAGTTCAGCTAGCGGCTTGTAGGGACAACAGTGGCAAACACCTTGGAAAATCCAGGACGTGCGGTCCCCAAACCAGCACCAAATGGCCTTGAGAGACCCTGCCTCTCCCTCCTGGGAGTCCCGTGGGGAAAGCTTTGCATCTTCAGGACCCTGTCTGGAAATCTTATGGAGTCCTCCCTACGTTTCTCCCCCACTCGCCCTGTGACAGAGGTCAGCAAGCCACAGATGTTTCTAATGAAAGTCTCAGACCCTGCCCGGAGGTAACAGGCAAGCCACACAGCCCTGGATCCCACAAGGGGCCGCAGCCCCCAGACCTCTGAAAACACACGCTGCCCAGTGAATGAGACCCACACTCTCTAGCATTCTCGGCTCTTTTCAGGAAATTGCCAACTTAGCCCTTGGCTTTCTCCTATCCCGCGCCCTCCCCGTTTCCGTAGCAACCCTCCCCCCATCCTCCGGAGCCCCTCCTCTTGCTGCCTGCCCCCTCCTCTCTTCTCCACCCTCTGCGTCTCATCTGTCTGGGTGGGAACCAGGATTAGAGTGCTTTGGGACTGGGTCGCTTTTCCCAGGGCCGCTTTGCTTCCCTGATGTCTTTGCAGCCGCAGGCTCCTGCCCCAGGCTTTTCAAGTCCCCAGACTTAATGACCAGCCCTGGGTTTCCTCCTCTTCCCTTTCTCTGCCTCCAATAAAGTGGGAGAATTAACCCAGGTTTTAAGTGCCCGGGTTCCAAGTTGCATATCAAAGGAGGCTTCCACAAGCTGCTTCTGCATTTCAAAGGGGCTGATTTATGCTTTCACTTAAACCCACACTTTTGGGGGTAAGAGTTTTCCTGAGAGGTCAAACTCTGGGAAAAACAAATGGACCCCCATTCATCCCCTCCTGGGGTGCGGTGGGCTATTAGTATATAAACTGCCCACAAGGAAGGTGGGGGAAAGGTTGCTGAAAAGCCAGGACCCACATCACCCCTGTTTTTTGAGGCTTTTGCTGTTAGGAAGTCGGGGGTTGGGTGGGGGGAAGGACCATGGGTCCTCTGCCCTGCTATTGGCCTATGTGACTGGCACTAGCCAAATCCTAAGGTCTCTCAGGGCTTCCTTGGGGCCACTTTTTTGTGCCCCAAGCCATTCCCAAGTCTGTTAGCTTGCTGGGGAAGGGGGCCCCGCCCCAGCTGCTTTGTGCTTATTACGTGGCCTCCTGCTCTAAATAGGCTGGCAGTGTGCATAGCCACAACTAACCTCTCCATGAGGATCCAGGGAGGACTTCAGGAGACTTCATTTGAACTCAGAGCTGGACAGGAACTTAGCAGACAGACGAGGGTATTCTGAGTGGAGGAAACAGTAGGGACAAAGGTTGTAACGGTGGCGTTCCACAGACCAGCACGTCCAGCTCTCAGGAACGTGGACGGAGGTATAAAGAGAGCATCCTGGAAGGGCAGGGTTATGGGTGAGGTAATGCCAAGCCTAGGAATCCACCACTTCTGCCCTGCTGCTACCCAAGCTTCACCCTGCTAAGATCCGAGCCGTGTACCTGAGCTACACCATGGTCAGTGCTCTGTGTGCCTCCACGAAAGGTAACATCACCAAGGTAACCAGGCACAACTGTGAGGGCAACAATGACTCTGACTGTTGAGAATAGACAAGCTGCGGTGAGGTGGCACCTTCTGCCTTCGCAATGATCGCCAAGCCCTCAAGGAGACACTCAGCCAGAAATGACTAAGGACAGCGGAGACAGAACTGTGATGAGGCCCTCAGCACTGCCCGACAGATATCTATCTTTAGCCGGAGAACATTCTGGAGCCAGGAGAGGTCCTGGGGTCTGTCCCCATCCAGAGGCTGTAATGGCAATAGCACAGCCCCCACAACGTCACCAGTGACATCGGTCACGATGTGGCAGAGTGACAGCGTAGATCAGAACGACAAAGAAGAAAATATTGCAGCGAGGAATCATTTAACAACCAAAGGAAACACACTCACACACACACACACACACACACACACGAAAGGGGGATTGAACTGAAGAAGGTGGGTGACAACATGGGAAACATCAGGGTGGCCACACATCCTCAGCCACCTTCTCTGTCTACCTCTCCTCCCCAGGAATCACCAAGGAGGACAGGCTGTCCCTGCCAGAGTCATTGTCGTAGCAACCACTCACTTCTCTACCCCTACAAGATCAGCAAAGGACTTTCCCTCTCCCTGGAGAGAGATAAAGGGTCCAAGGAAGGTATTGAGCCATCGCACAGGCCTGGCAGCGTACCCACGAGCACCCACGACTGGTGCCTGCAGCTTGTCAAAGGCCTCCCCACTTCTCTTCACTGGCATCTTGGCATGTCTCGAGAGTCATCACCCTCATAGCATCTGCCTTCTCTCTCTCTTTCTTGTTTTGCTTTTTGTTGTTGTTTGTTTGTTTTGTTTTGTTATTTTGTTTTCTGACACAGTCCTGTGCAACAGACCTGGCTGTCCTGGAATTCACTCCATAGCGCAGGCTGGCCTCAAACTACAGAGATCCGCCTACCTCTGCCTCCCGAGTGCTGGGACCAAAGGTGTGCACCGCCACTGCCCAATCCTCCTCACCCTCTTTTGAACAGGTAAAGCTCAAGACACTGTGGGATACACAAGAAGAAAGGAGGGAGGGAGAAAGACTTCACGCTGCCTTCAGGGAGGTTCCCTGGAGTCCTTCCCAGGCAGCCTCCTGGGGTATGTGCAGAGCCTTTGGACCATGGGAAGCCCCTGGCTCCTGGTAGCCTCTACACAGACAGCCCTATACAGACAGCCATGCTCAGGTCTCACTCCAGATCACTCGTAAGACACCTGGAATGCCGACACCTCCAGCACCCGCCCTTCCAGAGACTCCCTGCATGGTTTTGCCTTGCAAGCATCCAGCTTGGAGAAACAGAAAGAAACCCACCCTTCTCCTGTTTGTGTCTTTTCTGTCTACACTCCCCGGGCCTCCGTCAAAACTTTTTTGCCCTTATTAGCAGTGCACGTCCCCACCTCTCTTGGGCTCCGTAGCTAGGTCCTTTCACCTGGGTGGGCCTTCTCTGTCCTTCAGTACCACCAGCCCTTCTGTAAATCCTCAAACACAAGCACAATCTCATGGGTTGCACTTTTCTCTAATTGGCCTCCGGCGCACCAGCCAGCCACCGTACTCCACCAAAACCCCAGTTCAGCAACAGGTGTGCCGAGGAATCTCACTTGGCCCACTAGAAACCAAAGGAAATTGGTCTGAGTCAAAAAAGCCTGCACAGGTGAGTCAGCTCCCAGCCTGTCAACCATTGCTGTCACCCGGTGTCACGCCCACTCCCGTCGTGAGTTACTATCCTCGGTTTACTAGACAGCAGAGCTCAGTCAAAACGGTGGGAGCCTGAGGATGATTTATGCAACAGTTGGGGTGCCTTCCCTTGGTAAGAGGTGTGTACGGTGTAAGAATTCTGATCAGAGAGATTTTCATGGCTCAGGGTGTCCTCCCGAATCACAGGAAAGGCTGCTCTGAACGTCACACCTCAGGAAATGCAAGGAATGGGGAAATTCTTAGCGATGGGGTCCAAGCAGAGGACCCCAGCCAATCCCCTCTCTCCTTATCAGCTGCATGACAAGAAAGACCACTGTGGCCCGCTCCATGACGCTTGTTTGAACAGAACCAGTGTTTTTAAGAAGGAAGCCTCTAGCAAGACAGAAACAGCTGAGGTAATCTGTACCCCCAAAAAGCTCAGAGAAATGGAAATGGACCAAGCTGATAATTCAGAGTTCATTTATGTTTAATGGCCTTAAAAAAAATTCCAAAGCCTGTCTGGGTATTGAATCAAGAGGCAGGCAGGAGGCGCTGGGGAAGAAAGTTCAGGAAGGGCTGCCAGGCTAGGGGCTACGGCTTGCAGGATCAAGCCCAAAGCAAAGACAGGAGGAACTAAGGGCATGTGCCTTCTGTGGAGCACCTGATCTCCGTCCCCAAGTGTCAGGGTGAGTAGAATAACCCAGAGCCAGGAACCAAACCAAAGGTTGAACTCCCGCTCCACCCTTCCACAGCCTCCTCCCCATCCTCTCCCTGTCTCTCATTCTGCCAGAGACCACCTCACCTTGACCTGGTGGTCATCCAGGGCACTTGAAGTTAATGGAAACAGGGTCTTGACACCCAAAGGAGCTAATCATTACCAGTTCCCTTCCTGGCCCTGGAGAACCAAAACAGAGAGGGAGGTGGTGACTGAGAAGGGCCCGGGTAGGTCTCCACCTCGAAGTAGCCAATGGTTTCTCACTATGATATTAACTTGGAAACTTAATTCAGTGGTTAATGATATTAAACTCCTTGTCATGCCTCAAATGTATTTGTATTGGTGTGTGTGTGTGTATTAACGCATCTGTTGAGACAGAATTTGCATGCACTAAAATTTACCCACTTTAAAACACTAGTTCTGGGGCAGGAGGGAAGGCCTAGTGGTTAAGAACACATATTGTCCTGATGGCGGGAGGGGGAACTGGCATTGGTATAAGATAGATAGATAGATAGATAGATAGATAGATAGATAGATAGATAGATAGATAGACAGACAGACAGACAGACAAAAGATAAAATTTAAGGAAAAAAAGAATGCATACTGTTCTTGCAGAGGACCCGAATCAGCTCCCAGGACCCACATCAGGTGGCTCACTACCACCCGTAACTACAGCTCCAGAGGTGCCCAGTGCTTTCTGCTGGTTCTGCAGGCCCCCAAATGCACATGGACACATAAACTCGTAATTAAAAATAAAATAAATCTGAAGCGAACAAGTAAAGTCTCGTTCTACAGGTCTTAACAAATAAATTCATGCAGCCTGTGCCCGTTACAATGGCCTTGAGCACTTCTTGTCAGACACACTCTCCCCAACCCAGACTCCCAAACAATTTCTCAGGAATTCCTGTCCAGCTAGAGTTTTGTCTTTTCCTGAATGCCATTTCAGTGGAGTTGTGTGGTATTTATTCACCTGGCTGTGTTTGCTTTCCCTAATGCACCACTTGTTTGTTTTATTCTACATATCAGGCATGCATTTCATTCGTGAGCACTGTTCCATACAAGGGCATTGCGGTTTGTTCACTCAGTAGCTGGAGGCCCTGAGTTATGTCCTGTTTTGGACCAGTATGGTGAAAGCCATTATAAGCATTCATTTCCATGTTTAATGGCGGCCTAAGTTTTCATTCCCCATGGTAAATACCAAATTGGTATTTCTGAATCGTATGAGAACTATGTATTTATTTTTACATTAAACTGCCAAGCCATTTTCCAAAGTGGGGGCACTATTTTGAACTCCCATGAGCAATGTACAAGAATTCAAGTTGTTTTATATATTCTCCAGCCCCTGATATATCATGATTTCTTTTATTTTTTTAAAACATTGTTTATGGGGGTGGGGTCATGTGTGCCACAGCACATGTGGGAAGATCAGACAACAACTGGTGGTTGATTCTCTACTCCCACCACTGAGTTCCAGAGATCAAACTCACTGCTCAGCCCTGAAGACAGTCTCTATCTGCTGAGCCATCTCACCAGTATATGTGTGCGTGTGCACATAAGTGTGTGTGCGCGCATGTGTGTGTGTGCGTACGTATGCATGCGTGTTGTTTTGTTTTTAATGTTTTTTTCTTCTAGCCACTCCAAAAGATATGCAGTGGCTTTTCACTGTGATTTCAATCTTATGATTAATGATGTTGAATATCTTTTCAGGTATTTATTTCTTCTTTGGTGGAGAATTATATTCAAATATCTAATAATTAGAAAATTCTTTTATTAATTATTATTATTATTTATTAAAGATTTCTGTCTCCTCTCTGCCACCGCCTCCCATTTCCCTTCCCCTCCCCCAATCAACTCCCCCTCTCTCGTCAGCCCTGTCAGCCCGTCAGAGTCAGCCCTTCAGCCTGAAGAGCAATCAGGGTTCCCTGCCCTGTGGGGAGTCCAAGGACCTCCCACTTCCATCCAGGTCTAGTAAGGTGAACAGCCAAACAGCCTAGGCTCCCACAAAGCCAGTACGTGCAGTAGGATCAAAACCCAGTGCCATCGTTCTTGACTTCTCAGCAGTCCTCATTGTCCACTATGTTCAGCGAGTCTGGTTTTATCCCATGCTTTTTCAGACCCAGTCCAGCTGGCCTTGGTGAGTTCCCGATAGAACATCCCCATTCTCTCAGTGTGTGGGTGCACCCCTCGCGGTCCTGAGTTCCTTGCTCGTGCACCCTCTCCTTCCGCTCCTGATTTGGACCTTGGGATTTCAGTCCTGTCCTCCAATGTGGGACTCTGTCTCTGTCTCCTTTCATCGCCTGATGAAGGTTAATATCCAGGAGGATGCCTAAAAGTTTTTCTTTGGGTTCACCTTCTTATTTAGCTTCTCTAGGATCACGAATTATAGGCTCAATGTCCTTTATTTATGGCTAGAAACCAATTATGAGTGAGTACATCCCATGTTCCTCTTTTTGGGTCTGGCTTACCTCACTCAGGATAGTGTTTTCTATTTCCGTCCATTTGTATGCAAAATTCAAGAAGTCATTGTTTTTTACTGCTGAGTAGTACTCTAATCTGTATATATTCCATACTTTCTTCATCCATTCTTCCATTGAAGGGCATCTAGGTTGTTTCCAGGTTCTGGCTATTACAAACAATGCTGCTATGAACATAGTTGAGCATATACTTTTGTTGTATGATAGGGCCTCTCTTGGGTATATTCCCAAGAGTGGTATTGCTGGGTCCAGGGGTAGGTTGATCCCGAATTTCCTGAGAAACCTCCACACTGCTTTCCAAAGTGGTTGCACAAGTTTGCATTCCCACCAGCAATGGATGAGTGTACCCCTTACTCCACAACCTCTCCAGCAAAGGCTATCATTGGTGTTTTTTATTTTAGCCATTCTGACAGGTGTAAGATGGTATCGTAAAGTTGTCTTGATTTGCATTTCCCTGATCGCTAAGGAAGTTGAGCATGACCTTAAGTGTAATTAGAAAATTCTTACAGAGTTTTGAGGACTTTGTTTTATATGCACGTCCTCTGTCAAAATAGTGTTTTTGCAAACATTTTCTCTCAGTCGGTGGCTTGTCTTTTTATCTTTTTAAGTGAAGATTCTAAATTATAATGAAGTCAAATTTATCAAACTTATGGATTATGTTTTCAGTGCAATATCTAAGAATTCTTGCCTCACCAAAACCATAAAGATTATACCCTGTGTTCTTCATTTATATGTTCAGAGGTCGTTCTCTTTCTTTTCCATTTTATACTTTTTCTGTGTTTTTGTCTTCTTATATTGTAAAGTTATCATTTTGATCTATTTTTTACTTTGAACTGCAGGCCGATGTTGATATTGTTACTGTCTTCCTCCTGTTCCTCCTCCCTCTCCTGCTCCTCCTTCCCCTCCTCCTCCTGCTCTCCTTCTTCTGCCTGGTCCTCCTGCTCTTCCTCCTTCTTCCTTTCTCCCCTTCTCCTCTTCTTCCCTCATCCCCCTCTCCTTCCCCCTCCTCTTTCCCTTTTTTCTTTACCGCCTCCTTTTCTTCATTTTATTTTCACATATAGATATCCAACTCTTCCAACGCAGCTTTTTAAGGTTCTTTCCTCGCTCAACTCTCTTTTTACTTCATCAAAGCTCAACTGAGGAGGCTGGGGCATGACTCAGTTGGTGAGGCGCTTGCCACAAAAGCTTAGGTACCTGAATTCAGGCTCCAGCACCATGGTACGGTGACAGCCTGGTACAGTGACTCCCAGTGCTAGAGATTTGGCAATATAAGGACCTCTGGGGCCTGCTAGCCAGACAGTAGAGTCAATAAAGTAGAGAGACTGAAGGTGTCTAGCACCAACCTCCAGTCTACATGCACACATGCGCATGTGCACACACACACACACACACACATGCACACACACGTGTACACATACACACAGAGACACAGACCTCCCCTGACCTTGCCTGTGTAAATGTATTTCACACTCTCCCTCTGTTCTAACGTCAGATTTCTCTACTCATCATTTTTCCTGTCTTGATTACCCAAGCTTCCCAGCAACTCCTGAAATCCAATGGTTCAAAGCTTCCTATTGTCATTATTTTAAAAACCTTGCCTCCTCTCTCCTATAAACTTTCAGGCCAGGGGAAGAGAATGGAAGTTTAAGGGTCCCCTAAAACCTTGAAGGCCCTTGTGATGCACAGCTCACCTTCCAGGAATACCTGTGTGCTTACAATGCTCAGCTTTTACCTGACATCCACTGGAAGTCTCTAACTCCCAGGGTTCCTCAGAAGTCCCCTCACACAAACATTACAGTAGAGTGGCCATACAGTGAGCCCGGCTGCCCAACCTTCAATTCAGAGAGCAGGAACCCACTACTATGATGACAAGTAGGACTCTGATTTCCATTCATCGGGCCCCAATTCCATGTCTTGGAAGCAGAAATAATCAAATGTGTCTTCTTGGGGTTGAACAGGTATGAAACAGGCTCATACAGGAATAATAAAAATCTACTTGCATTCCAATATATATAGTACACCCAGAATAATATTCAATACAACTCTGTCACTATCAGTACTTGGTAACTGAGATACCTGTGGTGTACATGGAGAAACCTGTGACCCAAGGCTGCTTTCCCTCAAGTTGCTGCCATGCTCAGTAGGAGTCAAGGACACCTGAGACCAAGGCTGTGGTCCCGATTGTACAGCTGTCGCTTCTGAGAGCCTGGTGATAGGGAACAGGGCATCTAGCAAATAACAGCACCAGACACAAGCAGCTTCTGCCTCTGTTTCCCTGCGTGCCATCCAGGGCCCACTGCAGGATGCTCGCTGATGAGATCTGAACTCAGGTACATACTTGCTTACCCCAGGATCCTTAGCGACTATCAAGACCAGAGCAACCAGACACTTACCTGTGGAGACAAAGTTCATTCTCAAGGGGGCTGTGCAAAGTCCTCAGTCCCCAGGAGAAAGGAGTCCAGAGGTAACCAAAAATGCCACTGGTTTAATCTGGAGTAGAGAGAAGGACTTTTGAAATGTCGCATTCATTGAGGTATGGAAGGAAGCCGTGGGGGAGCATCGTGAAGGGAGAGGGACCGTCCAGCCAAGTACCCCCTCACTAGGGAGCTACTTCACTTCCCTGACTGTCAGGCTCCTCAGATCTCCTAAGAGGATCATGCCAGCCCTCAGTGGGTGGCTGAGCTTCAAGGAGTAAATAGGAGAACTAGTAGAGAAGCCTGCACTGTCTGCCCCCTGCCCAAATCCAGACAGTAGGGAAGAATGTTCCAGGGAGTCCTCACCGGGGTGATAAAATCTCTAGGGAACAAGGGACTGTAGAAGAAAACCGAGTCTGCTCACATTCTGCAGCCCCTTATACCCTAGGCCCAGAGGAGCCCGACCCATAGCCTCTCTTCTCCTTGCCCTCTGGCTCCCAGCTTCCTGGTTCCTTGACTCCCTCAGGTGGAACTGAGGAGGCCAGTTGAGGGCCAGGCCATGTTGAGCTGGGCATATCTCAAAGGGGGCTTGGAGAAGAAGGTGGCCCTGGCTTCACCAGTGCTTGGGGAGGAGGCAGACATTCTTGCGAATCCATTCGTCAGCCCAGCTATTTCCTGCCCTGCTTCAGCATGGAGTGTTCCACCTGCTCCTACTTAACCATTTCCTGTTTACAGACCTCCTGTGCCTCTGAGCTTCATGACAGCAGACAGCAGCCCATCAAGAGCTCCAACATGAATGGGCCAGACCTATTGGAAGCTTCGGGGTGGGCACAATGCTTTCTTGTAGGGGCCCCATTTTTCCTTTTAGGATGCTTAACTTACCTCAAGGGTGCAATGCTTTGGCAGGTCACCCCAATGTAAGACACAGGGGGATAGAAGCATCATAGGTTAAGTCACCGCTTCATGAGAACAGGTTCTTATAATCCCAGCTCTCCTAGAGGCTCCGCCCCAACTCTACCTGCCCAGGTAAAGCTCTGGCCTAGCCTCGACACCCCCCCCCAAGAATCAACACCATTCAGGTAGACACAGGAGCTCCTGAGTTACAGTTCACTCAAAGGCTCCTCTATGGCAGACAGTAGCTTCCTGTGTGCAATGCCTGGGAGTTTTCCAGCAATGGCTATGGGGTGAAAGTCTTGGTTCTGGTCTCAGCAATACCTATTTCTACCCAGTGACTTAGGCAAATTACAACACTATCAAGTCTGGTGTTTTGTTTTGTTTTGTTTTGTTTCAGGGAATAGACTATCTGGTATGTCAAATGCCAGAGAGCATATAATGTATGTGACAGTTCCCAGTTCAAAATAAGTGCCCTATGCTATTATTCTATAATTATATAAAACAAAGGCTTCATTATAACATTGTATTATACAAAACATATTTTAAAATAAAGACCACAAATTCCTTGCTTCCCTGTCCCTCTGGAACCGTGAGTTGACCTGGTAAGATGACAGAAGGTAGAAGTGTTTTTTTTCAATCTCTGGTATCCGGTCATCACCCTCTCACTCTTGCCCGCCCCCGCTGGCCAGTTAGGTGGGAACAGGAAGGGACAGTGAGGAATAGGTCAATGCAGAGAATTCTGGTTCCACACGAGGAAAGGCTGCAGATGTGCCCAGTAGGCCACTTGAGTCCACCCCTCCAGCATAGAGTGCTGCCTCCTACCCGGCCCCAGCCCATCATCTCTGAAGCAGGGATTCTCAACCTCGGACTTGATACTTTGGGCTGGGAACTTTCTATCGTGTCGCTGTCCTGTGTGCACAGAGCCAACAATCGGTGACAGGGCACTTCTTCCCCCGACGGGTATGATCAGGAGACCTTTACCTGTGGACATTAGCAAAGAAAGCCTGCCCTCACTAAGAACCTACCTCTGCCGTGCGAAATTGCACGGGCTCCTTGGTTCTCCCTACCCATCTCCTGTTCCTCCACCTTCTACTGAACCCTCCTTCACCATCTCTCTCTCTCTCTATACCACTGGAACAGCTTCCCAACATTCACAGGAAGAAGCAACTCCAAGCAGCTTCTCAGGAGGGCAGCCTGACCAAGCTGCTGACAAACAGATACAATAGATCGACTGAGCAAGAAAGCCCAGCTCTGGGCCAGAGAGAACTCCAGAGATAAAGAAGGAACCGAAGGCCTAGTGAAGGATCCAAAGCCAACCACAGATAGTGCTGTGTGCGCCTTGGCTTGGCCATGTTTGCTTGGTCAGCGGCCCACTCTTGGGGCAGCTGCAAAGAGATCAGTGCACTGGGTCTTGGGTGCCCTAGAAAGTCTAGGCTCCAGGTAGACTCTGAGCACTCAGGAGATCCAGGCTGAATAAGAGACTAAATACAAAGCATCACACAGAGTTTGGGGCATAAAGCTTCCCGGCAAATAAATTATCTAAATACTCCACAGCAAAGGGAAAGAAGACCCTAGAAAGGTGACAATGGAGGCAGGCTTCACAGGGATGGTGACTTTGGAGCACATCTTGTCGGTGAGGAGTTTGCCAGGCAAAGAGGCAGACAGAGCGTTCCTGAGAACGACGCATACGGCGCAGGTGTAGAGCCTTCCTGAGACCAGTGAATACCGAGCCGGTGTAGGCAAAGGACCTGAAGTTTGGGGAAAGGCAGACAGGACTGTGTGGCTGCTGTAGGAGCTTTACCAGCTGGTACAGATTTGCCCTTGGGAAACAGGGAGTGAGGATGCAGTGGGTCTGTTTCTAGTAGAAAGACTGGCTGGCAGTAGAAGAATGAATAGGAGGTGTGTGGTATCTCCCCGTTCCCACCACTCAAGGTCAAGTCACCTTGAAGCAGAGGTCAGCCCACAGCTGGTGTAAGCCACCCACGTATGTCAAGGGTACGTTGGATCTTAGTCAGTTCCAGAAGTTTCCCTTGCTCCCCTGTGAAGTGGCATGAAGTGGTTGTACTCACCTAGCCTGAGACCTTCAGCCACACAGGTTCTGAACACAGGTTCATTTACTAAGAACTCACACCCTCTGAGGGTCAATACGGTCCCTGCTGGCAGTGCCTGGACCACCCAGGAACACCTCCCCTCCAGGTCACCTCAGAAGGTTCCCTGGCTGTGAACCTCACCCTGTCCTCCAGGACAGGAAGATCAGATGGAGTCAGAGGAGACTCCTCCCCCCGGGCTGGCCCCCACCCATTCTTCCCAGTCCCAGGAAAGGGCTGAACAGACTCCATCTCCAACATGCCCGGGCCTCACCTTTCTTGTCTGGTGGCGCTGCTGGGAATCCCGGAACAGCTGAGCCAGCTTTTCAGGACAGTCCAGTGCTGTTGAAGGGCTTTCCCCTAGAGGATCTCAAAACTGTTACCAGAAATGGGGGTGACTGAGCTGTGGGAGGACCCAGAGAAACAGAATCCTAGCCAGGAGTGTGACAGCTTTGTCTGTAGATGAGCGCTAAGTTAAAAGACAGCTTCCAAGGAGACACAGCCCGAAGGCTGAAGCTACAGCTTCAGCGTACTGTATGTGAGTTTGAAAACAGGGGCTCAATTCTAGTGGAAACCCAGACAAAGTAGGTGTGGAAGTGGCCACTTATCTTCCCTCAGAAGACTTCTGAGAATGCCCCTATCGTGAAGGTCACGTGATACCCCTTGGTTTGAGTCCAGAGTTCTGCCTCCTCTCCTATTCAACACACAGCCTGAGTTCTGGGCTGTCTCAACACCGACATTGGATGGCTAGATTTGGCAGATGAAGACACCAGATTCCTGTTCGAATTTGATTCAAATAAACAGCAACAAAATGTTATATCCTCTGTGATATTTGGATCACGGATATATTAAAATTGTATTGTTTACCTAAAATTCAGATTTAAATCTCCCTGACAACCTTAGAAAAAAAAAATTCATGTTCACATCTGCCATTCTCCACCCATCTCAGGGTCTTGTACCCAGAGGAGTTCCTTGGGACCTGTTTGGTTTGTTTGCCTATCTGTCTGTCTGTCTGTCTGCCTGCCTGTTTCGTGGTGCTAATACAGAACTAGGAACTTTACAGCGCTAGTCAAGCATTCTGCCACTGAACTACATCCAGCTAATTCTCATCTGCTGAAATCTCCAAAACCCTGGGCACATTGCAATTCCTTTGGTCCACTCTGAACATCCGTTAACAAGCTCCTGGCCTATAAATATCTTTTAATGCCTCTTGTTCTCCTTGGACATGCATCCGTTAGTGGTAGGCAGGCTTCGAACTGTAAACCTGAGTGTTTTTTGCTAACCAAAGAAGGCAGGGGCACTGAAGCCAGACTGCCCAATTTAAAAGTTCATGCCAACTGCAGAGTTGTTGCAAGGCCTTAATTATTTTAGCTTCTCAATTTTCCCGTTTACAAATGGTCAATGATACCTACTCTACAGGGTGGCTGTGTGAACCAGCGAGAGAGCGGCACTGGTGAAGAAACAGACTGTTAGCGGAAAGCGCTCGTGAATAGCGCTCAGAGAATGCGACATGACAAGGTCGCTGGTGATCTGAAGCTGGCAGTGCCTGTTGGCATCGGCACAGTCTCCTTGGAAGGCCCTCTCACTAGCTGCTCACCTGTGTGGTGCTCATGTGTGCTTTAGCACAAACAACAAAGCTATAGCAGCCACAAAGAGGGCTGCCCAGGACATGGAAGAAACATTGTGAGAAAGCTCACATCTCCAAGTGACACAATGAGATGTCCAGGGGCTTCCTCTAAGGGCACAGGCTACCCCTACTTCTCCAGCTGAGTGCAAGCCAGTACCATTCCTTTTCAAGTGTGAATAGCACATTTTTAAAGCCCTGGTATGGAATGCCCTTTCCTTTGACGAAATGACTGTCAAACTCCATAGTTGACTAGTTGATAATGGAGAAAAATACCATGGGCCTTCTTAGGACCCTGTGGATGAGCATCTCGAGGGAGAGAGATCCATTTGCATTCTTCCAACCCTTCTTCTTCCTCCTGAGCCCCAGTGGGGCTGCAATACCTTGGGTTGCTTGAGCAGACCCTAGGTCAATCCACCAAACGTTCCACCCCCAAAGGAATGGAAATTCTTCGAGTCCTTAAAACTTTGGATAGTTTCCGGGGTCCTCCATGCAGTTTCCTGAGTCCTCCATGGACAGTTTCTAGAATCCTCCATGCACAGTTTCCAGAGTCCTCCATGCACAGTTTCCAGAGTCCTCCATGCAGTTTCCTGAGTCCTCCATGCACAGTTTCCAGAGTCCTCCATGCAGTTTCCAGAGTCCTCCATGCACAGTTTCCAGAGTCCTCCATGCACAGTTTCCAGAGTCCTCCATTCACAGTTTCCAGAGTCCTCCATTCACAGTTTCCAGAGTCCTCCATGGACAGTTTCTAGAGTCCTCCATGCACAGTTTCCAGAGTCCTCCATGCACAGTTTCCAGAGTCCTCCATGCACAGTTTCTAGAGTCCTCCATGCACAGTTTCCAGAGTCCCCCATGCACAGTTTCCAGAGTCCTCCATGCACAGTTTCCAGAGTCCTCCATGAAGTTTCTTTTTTCCTCTTTTTTGTGTGTGTTAACAGTTTAATTCAGTGTTGTTAATACTGTGAAACAGATCCATAGATTCAGAGACTTGAGAACAGGTACAAAGATCCACAAAAGCTACACACTGAAAATGAAGTTGTCAAGCAAAGTCACTGGTGCCCCTGATTCTTCTAAATATTAACTCTTGCTGTTACTGTCAAAGGGTGTAACTGAAAGACACAGTTATTAATTATCCCTGAGACATACCCTCATTTTACTTCACTCCTTAGGAAGTCCATAAACAGTAGCCTAAAAGAATACAGGATACTCCCACGAGCATTTTCAATGAATTTATTTTGCTGAACAGTCACTGATGGGACATTAAATTTGACAAAAACTCAGAGGCCAGAACAACTTCCATTTTCTTATAAATACAGTCTTCTTTTGGATATATTTTTCTTTCAAATGTGTTGTTTTAATTAAGATATTTTATTTTTCTTAATAATGTGTTTACAAAAATTACAAAGAATACATTAGATCAAGTACTAAAACATTTTTAACACACAGTTACTAACATCTTCAGGCAGATCACAACCAGATGCTATCAGAGAATATATTCTTTTTTCTTTCTTTCTTTCTTTTTTGTTTTTTTGTTTTTCGAGACAGGGTTTCTCTGTGGTTTTGGAGCCTGTCCTGGAACTAGCTCTTGTAGACCAGGCTGGTCTCGAACTCACAAAGATCCGCCTGTCTCTGCCTCCCAAGTGCTGGGATTACAGGCGTGCACCACCACCACCCGGTTTCAGAGAATATATTCTTTGAGTATATTTCAGACTATGCTCAAAACAATTTTTTGGTAAACTTTTAACATTAGTACTTGAAGATTTGGCAACTTGACTCACCCTCTTGTCTTCCATTTCCAGGATGCTTCTGAGAACTTCTAGAACACCGATCCTCAAATATGAATATTTGCCCTGACATTGGGAATCTTGAAAGGCTGCTGACTCTTGGATTGTAGCCTCAGGGATTCTGTTCAGAGAGAGGTGAAGTCCAGGAGCCCACACCTTACATACAGTGGGAAAGCCGCTTGCTTGCCTGCAGAACCTGCACTTTGTACCGTTAAGCATAAAGAATTATGTGGACATCATTATTCATAATAGTCAGAACCCAGAAACAACCTAAATGTTCCTCGACTGAAGAGTAGATCAAGAAAATGTGGTACGTTTACACAATAGAGTACTATTCCGTGGGAAAAATAGAACAACAACAACAAAAACCATTGACATGTTGAAATTGCAGGCCGATGGACAGAACTAGAAAAAACATCCTGAGTTAGGTAACCCAGACCCAGAAAGACAAATAAGGTATGCACTCACTCATAAGTGGATACCAGACCTAAAGCAAAGGATAACCAGCCTACAGTCCACAACTTCAGAGAAGCTAGAACCCTTTTCCAGAAACAGATGGAACCAGATGCAAAGATCCACAGCTAACACCTGGGCCAAGCTCCTGGCAAAGAGAGAGATATTATGATATTATGAACAATGGGGTTAAGACCATGATGGGGAACCCACAGAATTAGATGACCTGAACTAGTAGAAGATCACTGACTCCAGACTGACAACTGGGGAACCTACATAGGACCAAACTAGGCTCCCTGAATACAGGTGACAATGGTGTGGCTTGGGCAGTATGTGGGATCACTGGCAAGTGGGACCAGGATCTAACTGTAATGCATGAACTGACTTTGGAGCCCATTCTCTATGGGGAGATACCTTGCTCAGCCCAGTATGGGGGCATAGGGGAGGGCATTGGTCCTGCCTCAAAGAGATGATGAAACAGACTTAGTTGACTTCCCAGGGGTGACCTTACCCTCTCTGAGAAAGCGATGGGGAAGTGGGGTAGAGGGAAAGAGTAGGGGAAGGAGGAGAGAAGGAAGGGGGAACTGGGATAGGTATGTAAAAAATTAATAAAGAAAATGAAATAACAACTTGGGCACATGGGGTTAGCTAAATAAAATACATTTTAAAGATGAAAAACAAGTTACGTTGACATCAGAAAGGCTTATTTTTTCCTCTTTTAGCATGTTCTAAAATTACAGGCAGTATTATGCTAATTTGGAAGAACGTTGGGGCTTGTTTATTTGTTTTTCATTTTTCTTTCTTTTGTTTTCTTTCTTCTTGCTTTTGGTTTTGAGACAAGGTTTCTCTGTGTAACAGCCTTGGCTGTCCTGGAACTCACTCTGTAGACCAGGCTGGCCTCGAACTCACAGAGATCCCCCTGCCTCTGCCTCTCAAGTGCTGGGATCAAAGGCATGTGCTACCGCCATCTGGTCCTCACTTTTTGCTTTTTTATTTATTTGTTTAGAGGCAGGCTCTAATTTATCCCATGTTGGCCTGCAAACCACCACTGTAGCCAAGAATGACCTTCATCTTCTATTGAAGTCAAGTGAAAGCATACATCACCTTGCAGAGGCCTTGTGCATGCTAGGCAAGCACCCTACCAACTGAGCTATGTCCCCAGACTGCTAATTTTTAAATAATGAACTTACCTATATCCTAGCATTATACCATAATGATCCTTTTCAGAAAGAGCCTTCAACATTCAATCTTGCTGATGAACAAGATAGTCTCATTATTTATATCGACCTTTTCCATTTACAACAATATTAAAAACTCTTCTCCATTCTGCAAAAGTATTACCATTAGCATTCCAAATGGTTATATAATATGCCACTACTCTCATTTATGTGAGGTTGGAACTCCAAGGGTTCGTGTGTCCCTGTGGTAAGACTGTAACTCTTAAGCAGTAGGAACTGTGGGATGTCCTTGGAAAAGATTATGGATCCTGGGTCTCTCACTGGCCCCTGTCTGGTGATGATCTTTCCTTCCCCAACACGGTCCCACCATTCTGATGCCATCCACCACAAGGTCCTCTCCAAAGCTGAGCTAGGTATTGCTGGCTCCATGCCCTTGAGTCTCCAGGACAGAAAATTAATAAAGTTTTCTTTGCAAAGTAAATGGCACCTAGTTATTTGTTAGAGTAACAAAAAGTTCTACCACAACCGTATACAGATGTGCTACTATTTGTTCATTTCATCTTCTGTTGTAGATCTCCGCTGTGCTGAGTTCTAAATTGTTTGCTTTTTCTTTTCATGTGTATGGAGGGAGGTGTGCGCATGTGTGCACACATGCGCATACACATGTTCCCATTTGTGTGGGTGTGCCTGTTTGTGCAGGTATGCATACCCACGTGGAGGCACAAGGCAGATGTCAAGAATCTTCCTCATGACTCTTCCACTTTATTCACTGAGGCAGGGGTCTCTCAACCACACTCAGAGGTTGCGTATGCGGCTAGTCACACTACCCAACTTGTATTTCAAACCTGCTCTGTAGTATGAACCCTACACCTGGCACTGTTAATTGGGCCAGAACCCCAGGCTGTCTGAGTACTAGAGCTGAGGGGAGAACCTAGTACTATTACTCTGGTAGTAATAAACCGTCTCCTGAGTTCTTTAGAGCCACAGATTAACGTATCCCTTAACCCTCATCAGAGAAACGTCTCTTTGCAGTCAATGCTGACGAGCCAACAATGATCAACATGCAGAGAAAGAGAGCTCTAAGTGAGCCCTCGGCTATAAATGAGACATCTATATCACAAACTCTCCTTTCAAGGCTCAGGGGTCATCACAGAAAAGATGGAAAGATTCTAAGAGACAGAGGGGATGGATGTCTATAACAAAGCAGCCTTTGCCAGAAACAGCAGAGCAGCTGTACACTTATGAACTTATAACAGCCGTGATGGCGCGCACAAGAACAAGACTTGCACAAGATCTAGCCATCGGAAGTTCCGGCATAAATGGGGGAGGGGCTCATGAAGTCCCACCCCTCTCTGAGGAGTTATTGGCAGTTGTTAGCTACTGGGAGAAGAGTCACTTTTTTTCAGGGATTCAGACCTTGAGAGGCTACCCATGCTCCAATAGATTGTCCCACTACCATGATCATGCAAGCAGCAATAAAGGACTCCGTGAGTATAAGAGAGAGAGAAAGAGAGAGAGAGAGAGGGAGAGAGAGAGAGAGAGAGAGAGAGAGAGAGAGAGAGAGAGAGAGAGAGAACATGAAGTTTGGAGGGAAAAGCGGAGTAAGGATAAGGAAAGAATTGGAGGGGAATGAATGGTTAGTAGATTGGACCCAATCACATTAGCATATGTGAATATTAAATAAAACATAAAATAAAAATACCAAACACACAAAAATGTAGTTTTCATTTCTATTGAATAATTTCCTTCAAATTCCTTTCAAATATTGGAATCAGTGGTATGACGGCCATCTACAGGCATTCCTTACAAAGAGAATAAATAGAGAAGAATAAAAGACATTCCTGGGTGCTATGAGCACAAGCATCATAATCCTCCATTACGTCATTCTGACGGAGCTGTGGGACAAGAGTCATATTTGGTTTTACAGATCAATTAAGGTCAAGTCATGGAAGAAGCTGGTAAATAGGGGTTATGAGCTTCTCCAGAATCGTGATTTTAATGCATCATTTATGGGGAAGGCCTGAGATCCAGTAGGTGCCTAATGTGTTCCAGTATTTGATGCATAATAAAGATACGGCACTTAGCTCATTAACAGCCCAGTATAATTGAGTTGCATCATGAACGCTCCTTGCCACACCATGAAATATGTCTGCGTCCTACCCAGAGGTGGCCCATTGAGTCTCAAGACTTCAGGAAGATTGGAGCTGGCTCTCTCAGTTCCCATCTTGCTCCTGCTCCAGGTGGGAAGTGTGCCAAGTGGTTGTGGTCTTTGATCCCAGCACTCAGGAGGCAGAGGCAGGTGGATTTCTGCGAGTTCAAGGCCAGATGGGTCTACAGCATGAGTTCCAGGACAGCCAGGGCTACACAAAGAAACCCTGTCTATAAAAACAAAAACTATAACAACAACAAAAAAAAGGGTGGGAAGTGGAGGGGAGGACGTGATGGAGTCCAGTAGCTGAGTCCCACTTCCTAGAGCTGATGTGCTGACTGCTAAACACCATCATAGGTGCTTAACAAGCAGTTATCAATTGACTAAATGAGTGAGTGATGGCCTAGGCTGCTAGACACTGTCCCAAACACTGCCTTGCCTGTCCCTAATGTGCTCTTACCCACCTTAGCCACAGCGGGGACACAGCCCTTCACACTCCCCCACCCCACCCCTGTCTCCCTGTCCTTCCCTCCTCAGGCAGTGCTGACTTTGGCTGTATTTATCTCCAAGATCTGACCTCTTGGAAGCTCAACTGTATTCATTCTCTGCCTCTTTCAGAACCTGGCATGAGGCAGGGGACATCAAAGCACACACTATGTGTGCAGTGTCCCTTTGCAAGCTGGCCTCCAGTAACTGGGAAGTCCCACTTGAGTGGGCACAGCAGAACACCCTCTGGAGATCCGAAGTCTAGTCCTAGCTCCAAGGTTTCCTCTGTTTCACTGGAGCTTGCTCTAATTTGCTACAAGGCTATTCTAGCAGGAGATTCCTTCAGACCCCATCCACCCACCCTCACCCCCTGCTTCTGAGATCGGCTATCCTAGCTAGGTGTCTATTGACAAATCCAGAACCATTTTCCTTTCTTTCTTTTCCCTGTGTTCTGTCTCAGCACACACGGAACTACCGAGGACCCCTCCGCTACAGCACTAGAAGCCCCAGATCCCATCTTGCAACACCCAGTCAGCTCCATATAATGCTCAGGTCAGAATATTGGTCCCGCTAATAGCGGACCATACATCCAGGTGGGCCAACAATAGGGGAAGCCACTGTCTCTCCCTTTCCACTTGCCCTGCCTGGGATTCTGAATCTCAGGTAAGTCATAGAGAGGAAAGCTTCCTGTCCCTGCCCACTGTCAGGTGATGACCTGGGAGGAGGGCCTCAAGCCAGTTGGCCCAGGTTGAGGCCCAGACAACCAGACACCTCCTAGTTCCCACGGTCCGGTAGCAGGCCTGAAGCAGAAGGGTTTCATAATCCGTAATCTCACCTCTGAGGGTGCTGGTGCATAATGACCTGACATTTGGTTCCCACATTACAATCATAGTATTTATCTATGCAAAACAGCACCTCATTAAAAAAAGAAAAAAAAAGCACGTCACTGCTGGCCCAACCCCTCATTAGAGAACAACACACAGGCCCTGGGCACACCCAGGGTGGGACTAGCATCCTGCTCAGGCTTTAGCCAATCACACCAGCTCTATCTCCACCCTGGTCCCACTTCTCCTGAGCAAGCTAAGCTGCCCCTCAAATCTGTGTAGTGGGAAATGACCCATCGGAGTCCTTTGAGGTTGAGCGATGGATTTGCTGGGGACCCTCTTCTCCAAGAGTCCTCCCCAAGAACTGTCCTGAGGAACGGTTCTTAGGAGGCCCTTCCTAGTGTCTTCAGCGTCTACAAACTGAGTTCATTCTCCAGCATTCTCACACGCACACACACACACACACACATGGAAAATTTTAAATATGAAAATATTAAATGTAGATTAAAAGTAGAAAGACTGAGGAATTCTGTGATTGGTTCTTTGACAACTGATTCCCACTCTCTCTCATCCTTTCTGTTGCCCAATGTGCTTCTTCTTATCTTTGGTACCCACGCTCTCTGAAGCAGAAGTTAAAATGCCTTCATTATGAACAATCATCTTGTGCTTTTTCTATTGACTGAATAACTTCAGAGACAAATATTTAAGATGTATGAAAAAGAATAAAGAAAACTATAACAACAACCTTCTACTCAATGAACCTCTAAAGCGTTGTTACCGTGACTACTAAAGTCCCCATGCTAATGCTAACCCCGGAACAGCAAGGCCCCTTCGTGCCCTTGCAGAGACACCTGTATTCCAAACGTGGTGACCACCTGGTTGTTTACAGCCAGTCAAGATGAGGTTTGTCATCAGTATGCCCTGCAAGTTGGGGTCAGACCAGTGTTCTCAGCCTGGGCTCCACCCCCACACTGCACCTGTTTTGCGCCCCAGTTTCTCTATCTGTCAGTGGCAATAATAATACCCATTGCTTCCCCACTTCTGAGTGTGCAGATACGTGAGATAAACATGAAGTTCTTGACGCATCTGGGAAGCAAGGCAGTGTGCAACCCCAAGCAGGTAAGGCGGAGCATGAAGCAGCAAGAGGCAGCGATTGTGGGCTTCTTACAAGGAGGAAGGGCATGCTGAGAGGGCTCCCCCTCCCATGGCCAAAGCCTTTTGCCAGCATGTGCACCCCATCAGCTTGTCTCCACTGGAAGCTCCTGTCATGACTTACTGGATCCCAACATCTCCCCCTGTCCTGGGGAGACTTATTTCGTGCAGGAAGCAGGCAGTTTCTCCTCTGGCCTTTCCTGTCTCCTTTCCTGACTTTCTGTGAACCAGAGTCACAATGTCCACAGAGCAAGCTCCCTCTACCATGCTGTTCACAGAGCAAGTTCCTCCGACATCACAAAGAAATGGAAGAAAGGAAGTCCATTTGCTAGCATGTTACCTTAGGGGCACCCGGACTACAGCAGCAGCCACCCTATGCCAAGTAAACGGCCAATAGAGTCTGTTCTCAAGACTCCCTGCTCCTGGGAATAAGAAGAGAGGCAAAGCTGAGAACTACAAACTAGGCAGAAAAATAAAAGTAAAAGTAAATAATTCCCACATGAGGTTGTCTACCTACATTCACATGAGGGGATTTGAGCTTAGAAATCAGGTAGGGCAAAGGGGTCATATTTGTCCAGCTTACTCGAAGCTTGAAAAGGCATGAGGCAGGGGGCAGGGGAGAAGGACAGTGGGCAAAAGCAGCAGGCCCACGCTTAGCCTGAGGCAGTGTCACTTTACCAGACCAGAGAGACCTCCAAAGCAGTGTGACATTGGGGCTGAGGAAAACATCAAGCTCAGAAGGTCAGAGAGTTTACCAGCCCAGGTATCATCTGTGGCAGAGAAGTGACTGCCGTCAGACACTGTCCCCCGCGCGCTGACTGCTTTCCATGCTCCTGCCAGAGCGGTGACTCAGCATGCTGAGGCTCAAGACAGAGAGCAGGGAGTGGCTGGGAGCAGCTCAGCTTCCATCCTCCATCTCAAGGATCCACTCCTGGCTCCGGGTACCCAGCATTCTGTGCCTGGTGTTCAGGGTGGCCCTGGAGGTAGGTGGTGTTCCCAGAAATATTCCACAGAGATGGTCAGGAACAGCCCAAGGCGTGCTGAACTGGAGACCCGGGTCTCTGAAGCAGGGTATCCCGAGTCACAAACCCGAGAACTGAGAGGGTGGGGGCTGGGAAACAGAGGAGTGACTGGGAACCTTTCTGGTGGAGGAGAGTGGCAGTTGGTGACCAAATGACAGACCTTAATGCTTACTGTCTGCATGACCTGGTGTGAATCATCACCCTCTTTCTGCTCCCGAGCTTCCTCGTTCCTCGCATGAATGGGCTGGAGTAAAGTGCAGTAGTTACCCTTGATGCTCAGGAGAAACTCTACAAGGTCGGCCGTGGACTCCTGAAATCACATGAACAGCGAACTCTACACACGCTCTTTTTACATACATACCCACGATGAGGCTTAATTTATAAATTAGACCCAGTAAGAGATGGCAGCAGCTGGTAGCAATAAAACAGAGCATTATAGCGAGAGACTGTGATAAAAGGTATGAGGACGTTCTCCTTCTCTCTCATCTATCTCCTTACAGTATTCTAGTCCTTCTCGTGAGGATGAGATAATATAAGGCTGGCATAATAAAATGAAATGAGGTGCTGGCCACGGTGTGACGTGGCATTAGGCCGTAACTGGCCTTCCGAGACACATCATACATAGGGAGGGCCATCTGCTTCATTCGGAGCAAGATTTCATCACGCCACTCATCACAGCACACAATCTTAAAGTTACTGGGATTTTCCAGGTAGCATTTGTGAAGCCCAGTTGGCTGGTCCAGTGTAGCCAGAGCTGCAGAAAGCAAAATCACAGGGCCACGTTACCTCTAAGTTCCCATCACTGGAACGCCCCAAGAACAGCCTCAGTGAATAGGGAAGGGACCAGTCGGGGATGTCTCTACATATGACGCGTAGGGTCACCCATGCATGACAGAATGAAGAATTAGTAGTGTCTGGGAAGCATCATTGTAAGGCTTTCTTGTCACCCATAAACGTGTTTCCCAGTCACACAGCTCCGCACCGTCATTGTCCTACGGACACAGCATAAACCCATGGACTGTTGGGCAACCGGATTCGAGGACCAGAGCAAGTCCTGGCTGTATGACTTCAGACATGGTGGTCATCCTGTTGCCAAGCTTGTTTCCTCATTTCTAATCATCTCTGCCTCCTCCCTGCACCAGGAAGCTGTGAGAATTCACTGAGTAATGTCTACAAAGCACTTAGCTTGCAGGAGACGGAGTCCCACATAAACAGAAGATGACGCTGCTTGTTGTGACAGCTGCCTGACTCTCTTAGCTGCTCCCCAGCCCTTTGTTTGCCGCGGATAGAACTGAGCCTGCTGTGAATCACTACGCTCTTGTTCCCAAGGTTTTCTCAAAAGAATTCCCCTTGAGCATGTATTCCTACCTAGCTACCCAGCCAATTGAGGCGACATCGGAAAACAAGGCTAAGAAAATATGCCGTCACAACCTGCCTAGCACCTGCTTCCCCTTTGCTTCTTATCTACTAGACTATAATTTCACAAGGGCGGGAACATCTAGGCCACAATGTTGCACAAGGGGAGGGGCACCATCTACCACCGTCTAATCGACAACACAACAAGTATTTGTTGAATGAATGCATGAACATGAATGAAACACTGCCCAGCTAATATTTAGGCAGAAGCTAACATTTTTTGAACGCTCACCTTATTTTATTTATTCAACTCAACAGCCCTATGAAATCAAAATCATTTCCATATTTAGCAAGCGAGCAAACTTAATACATGTAAATAATCACTAAGACCTTACACTTTAAGACTCTGCACCCAGACTTGTCTGACGGGGCCTTAGCCACAGCACCTTCAATAAAGGAGTAGACAAACCCCGTGAGCCAACATAAGCTGACCATCTTTGGTAGATGTTTCAGCTAAACCATCAAGAGTAGAGAATAAAAAAAGACTCTTGAGAACAATACAGAGATCTCATTAAACCAAACTTTTTTTTTAGTTTTTTGAGACAGGGTTTCTCTGTAGCTTTGGAGCCTGTCCTGGAACTAGCTCTTGTAGACCAGGCTGGCCTCGAACTCACAGAGATCCGCCTGCCTCTGCCTCCCAAGTGCTGGGATTAAAGGCATGCGCCACCACCACCCGCCCTAAACCAAACTCTTAAGTGCTGTAGAGATAACTCAGGGTAAAGTGTTTGTTGTACAAGCACGAGGACCTGAGTTCAGATCCCCAACATTCATATAAAAGAGTACAGCAGTCCACATCTGTAACCCCAACCATGAGTGAGGGGAAGAGATGGATCTCCCAGAACTTGCTGGTGAGCCACTCAAACTGAAATAGTAAGCTCCAATTTCAATGATAGATCTCGTCTCAAAAACTAAGACGGAGAGCAACAGAGGTACCCAGTATCAGCTGCCGGCTTCCAAATGCATAGCACTGGGACACACTCACTACAAAGAGAGAGAAGGGGGGAGGTGGGAAGAGGGAAGGAGGGAAAAGGAGAGAGATGGAAAGAGAGAAAGGGAGGTGCCGGGTGGTGGTGGCGCACGCCTTTAATCCCAGCACTTGGGAGGCAGAGGCAGGCTGATCTCTGTGAGCTCTAGGACAGCATGGTCTACAAGAGCTAGTTCCAGGACAGTCAAGACTGTACAGAGAAACCCTGTCTGGAAAAAACAAAACAAAAAGAGGGAGAAGAGGAAAGGAAAGGGAAAGAGAAGAAAGAGGACCTGGGTATCAATTGCCAGATAAGAAAGAGCTCAGATTGCAGTAGGTTCTTACAACTTTCCAAAGAGCTGGGCTGCTCCCTCCACTGAACCACCATCCCCACCCCACCCTGGATTCTTCTGCCCACCCTTTCTTCCTCCAGTACCTAGCCTGCATCGCAAATATATGCACAAAGTCCCTGCCACAAGGTCTCCCCACAAATATAAATATACAATCACACAATATCTATTCATTACTAGGAAAACTCCTCGGTTTCTAAGATACTGATGAGAACTGACAGGCAAAACCATGGATAATACAAATTATTTAAAGAACACCGAGTGGTTTTTGGTCTTTTTGGGTTTTTTTGTTTTGTTTTGGTTTTTTTGGTTTTTGTTTTTTGTTCTTTTGTTTTTTTGTTTTTTTTTTTTTTTGGCCGTAGCATCACTGAAACTCAACAGTATAGAAGGTAGGCTTTTTTTATCTTCCTTCCCTGTTGGGGACATTTTCCTAATTGTGAACCTTATCGGGGTGGCTCCCCTAGTCCCAAGGACTGACCCACATTCAACCCCTCCATTCATTTTCTGAGCTCTGTTGACCTTCATTAGTCCTTTGATAGAGAAACAATAATCTCTGGCCTGAAGGAACTGGGCTTCCAGAGCCCCACAATAGGCCTTGTTTGAGTAGCAGTCTTTAGGAAGGGCCCACGGGGAGAAGTACATATTGACTCAGGCCCTTGGCACTGGCAAAGGAATTTTTTAACAGTTGAGAGGCACTTCCAGGTGAATGTGAATCTAAAGGTTCAGTGACCTCCCTCACCTGGGTCCCGATAACTGCAGGGTGCCCTGCCTGCACACCAACTACTCCTGATCTCCTTACCTGACTCCAGGAGTAGAGGGGGGGAGGGTTGAGTTTATGGGTCCCCTCGTCCCTACTATGGATCCACCTCAGAGTACCCAAGAAATGGATGGGGTCTGCAGGAATAGATACTCAGACTTCATTCACATGAGGCCTACTAGGTGACTTCACTGACAGAAGCCAGGACCAAAGACCTGTTCTTTGGGTGCCTCATCCCTGCTCAGACAACACCCGCTATCTTAATTTTTAGGAACTTTATAATCAAATCTCAAAGATCAGGTGGCTCAAACAACAGACTCATCCTGCCTCCCAGTCCTGGAGGCCCAAGATCAAGCCGTCAACAGGGTGAGTTTATTCTGAGCACTCTCTTCTTGGTTTGTGTCCTCACACGATCTTGGCTTTATGTGTGCTCACTAGGCTATAAGGAGCCACGCTAGTGTATAAGGGCACACTAGTCACATGGGCTCATGTTACCTTAGCTGGCTCTTTTTAATGCAATCAGTTCTTTAAAGGCCCGGTCTCACAGTGAGGGAGGGGCACTACAATTCCACATCGTAATCTTGGGGAGCAGCCCTTAGCCCCCTGCCTTGTTCAAATCATTTCCCATACCCTGGCTTTCTGGCTTTACTTGCCCATTTTCTAAGGAATACATGTCATGTGATTTTTTTTTTTTAAATCTGTGTAAATGAACTCAATGATACTTTTTGGAAATGTTTTCATCTCATAATGCTTTGTGGGGACATTTTTGCCTTACTGATGGTCTTTTGCTTATATATTATGGTTTCCCATTTTGTGTTTTTATGCTTGTGTGTGTGTGTTTGTATGGTTCTCCTGTTTTGTTTTGTTTTCTTTTCTTTTTTTCTGCTCCTTTTGTTTTATTATGTTTTTTTTTTTTTTGCTTGCTTGCCTGTTTTGGTTTTTTGTTTGTTTGCTTGCTTGCTTGCTTTTGAGACATGGTTTCTTTGTATAGCCTTAGCTGTCCTGGAACTAGCTCTGAGGACCAGGTTGGCCTGGAACTCACAGAGATCCACCTGCCTCTGCCTCCCGAGTACTGTGATTAAAGGCACGCACCACCACCACCAGGCTACCTGTGCGTTTTCTAAAGAGAGAGAAAGAAGGTGTGGAGATAGATGGGTGGAGAGGATCTGGGAGGAGACAAAGAAGGGAAGCCATGATCAGAATATATCGTAGGAAAAAGATTATTTTCAATTAAAAGAAAAAAGATCTGTGTGTGACAAATGTCAAGAGCAGAGGAAGAAACAGTGAAGAGCCCACCTTGAGCTGTCTTTGAAAAGCCAGCTGTGTCTTTAGGAGAGCAACAGACACCATCCAACTAGAGACTACTCCCTAAAGAGTTCCCCTTCCAAAACTTTGAACTTTCGTGGTTATACACCCTTCAACTCCAATGGAGATCATGAAAGGAGTCACCAGGGATCTCAGAGCAATAACAATTTAAAGGTTTGGGGGTGGGCGGGCAGAAGTGTGGCCCTCTGTCCTGTACAACAAAGTTCTGAAGTTCACTGCCCACAAGATACCTAATGGTAGCTGGGTGCAGTTCATGCCTTTATTCCTAGTACTCGGGAGGCAGAGGCAGGGAGATCTCTGAGTTTGAGGCCAACCTTGTCTTCACAGTGAGTTCCAGAACATCCAGAGCTGTGTAGAAAAACACTGCCTCAAAGAAAGAAAGGAAGAGGGGGGATCCAATGCTGCTTTTTCTCTCTTCTTCCCCCACCCCAATTTATTTCTGGGCCTTGAGGGTAAAGAACTGTAGCTTTATTTGATTTGGACATTGCCATGTGGTCCCCTCACTCTACAGATCACTAGGCGTGTTTTAGACAGCTTTAATATGTGTATGTACTTGTGGGTGTGTGATATCATTTCACGGGGATTTGCAGTTCCATTTTGCAAATGATGTTCTCTAGATAGCGTTTGCCTGCCTGGTTCATTTTCACTTTTGACTTTGGTTTTGGTTTCCAGCTGTACGGCATTGCTATGTTTTTGGAGGCTCATTCACCCCTGCTTCTAAGAGCTGCATTTCATAGTGCCCAGCAGTTAGTTAACTTCCCAGGCACTGGAGACAGACAGTTAGACTAAGTCAAGCTGAAGCCAACACCCTTATGATCTGTGCAAGAAGTGCTGGGCTAGCATTCCAGGGGGCCTTTGGGGCCCCGAGTGGACACACCCTTACAAACTGAATCCTTCCAGATTCCTCTCTGACCAAGCAGATCTGATAAGGGGAATGCTTGGTAGGACTTCATCAGCTGTCTCCAGGAGCATTTACACCAGGGCCTCAGGGTTTGACCCAGCTCTGACATGTAATTGATGGCTATGGCTCATCAAGACACAGCATGGGCCTGGCTCTCTGGTCTTCTATCAGATGAGTATGTCAGTCAAGGTCAAACCTACCCACCATAGGAGAGCGTCTCATGAGCAGAGCACGGTGATGCGGGGAGAAACAGCCCTGAATCCCCAAGTGCTGGCCTTGAAAGCCCGGAGAAGGGTGGCTGTCACCTTCTCCTTGGGAACACGCGCACAGAAGACTGTTCTGATGTCAAATGAAAACACGTGCCTACAGTAAGGTGCTCTTATCCTTTATCACCAATAGGCCTGAGATAATCATGTATCATAAAATTCATGCTCCTAAAGTATGACTCAGTGGTTTTTGATCTGTCACAGAGCCGCGCAGTCATCCTGACTGTTTAACTTAAGGACACTTTCATCACTCGGCCACAGCGCTGTGCCTTCTAGCAGTGGCTCCCCCATTTCCCACTCTCGAGCAACCATTCATCTACTTTCTGTCCACTATCAGATGTAGATATATCTGAATCATAAATGGATTCATTCAATATGTAGCCTTTTGAGAATAGCTTTTACTTTGCACATGCCCGAGGTTCACACATGCCATAGTGTGTATCTGCTCCTCGTTCCTTTTGTTGATGAATGGCATTCAGCTCTACGGACGCACACACTGCATTTTGTTTACCCTTCATGGTTGATTCATGTTTAGACTGTTACCACTTATGGTTTATTATGATTAAAGCTTCTATGAATGTTCATGGTTTTTGTGTTGACATATGTTTTCTATTCCCCTAGATATATGCCCAGGAATAGCATGTGCTGGCCATATTCTTAACTTTGTAAGGAACTGCCAAATTTATTCACACACACACACACACACACACACACACGCACACACACTTTATAACCAGAAACGAAGGCTCCAGTTTCTTTTCATCTTTGTGAGTACTTGGTATTGGCTACATTTTCTAGGCTAATGAATGGAAAGTGATAACTCCTTGTGGTTCTGAAATGCACATGGATCTTGTGTTGAACTTGATGCACTCTTGCTGATGTGTATACATACATGTATATATGTATATAGAAGCATGTGTATGTGTGTTTGTATGTGTGTGTGTTTATACAATTGAGACAGAGAATTTTTCTTCAGACCAGCTCCCTTCCCAGCAAAGGGAGTGAATGTTCGGCATTTTTATAAATTAGTTTTCTGTTCTTTTTTTTCTCATATTTGTGCGTGTGTGTGTACGTGTATGTGTGTGTGCTCACAAGCATATGCATGTGCAGGAACGTATCATAGCACACATGTGGGGGATCAGCTTGAGGGAGTCAGTGCTCCCCTTCTTTCCACTATATGGTTTCTATGCTCCAGGCTTGGTAGCAATTGCCCTTCCTGAGCTATTCACCTGCCCCTTATCTTCCTGTTCACACTTCCTGTAATCACAAAGTGTATACTCTTTATACCTAGCTTCTATCACTCAAAAGATGCTTTTCCTGCTTTTAAAAGTATTATATTAATCATATTATATTAATCAATTGTTTTTTCTTATTATTCCCATGGAATATCCCATCATACAATAGTACAACAATCTAAAAAGATTCATTATCTTATTAATAGATATTTGAGATATTTGTGTAAAATACAGTTTGGGGTAATCACAAGTAAATTTACAGTAAAACTCTTGGATATTCCTTTGGGAAAATGTAATTATCTTAGTTAATACCAGGATTACAAGGTAACTACAGCTTCAGCATGGTAGAGGTACGCTCATTGCCAGCTCTGGGTAGCAGCAGGTCCATGCTGTCAGCAAGCAGCTTGTAGCATGCTGCCCATAAACCTTTTTCTTTTTTCTTTGTCTGTATGAGTAAAAGCTACATCTGCCATGCAGGGCACTGCATGGCTTGGAGATACCTCTGTGCACCCTGGCGGGTATCCGCCATGCAGGGCACTGCGTGGCTTGGCGCTACCTCTGTGCACCCTGGCGGGTATCCGCCATGCTATGGTCAAGCCCGAATGCCGTGGTGTCTGTGTACCATGGCCTGCATGAGAGACACAACCACGAGGCTGTCCTCAGCTCTGTCTATGCATTCCAGAACCACCACCACCTCCTCTGCCTTTTTGTTAGGCTTTCTCGGGTCCTAGGTGGATATTCTTGTCCCACGTTGGTGCCATATGTAAATGGAGACTTTTCTCCATCTTGCCCAGGTCCCCCTGGACCACTTTCTCTCTGCCCGCCTATTCCCGAATAACCACTCTGAGGCTTGATATCAGGTACAATTGTCTAGCCAATGGCTTAGGCTTCTTACTGGATAGCTCTAACTATAAATTAACCCATTTCTATTAGTTCATATTTTACCATGAGGCTCGTGGCTTGTTACGTCACATCTTGCTTCGCTGGTGGTTACAAGGCATCTCCTTGACTCCGCCTTCTCTCTCTACCTGTATCTTTGTCTGGACTTCCTGCTTAGTTCCATTTTGCCCGTCCATTGGGAAACAGCTTTATTCATCAACCAATAAAGGCAACACATATACAGAAGAACTTCCTACATCAAGGTCTCCAAAGCGGCTGCCTCGGTTCGCACCCACATGGGTGTCTTTCTAGTCTCTGCACAGCAACACCCTCAGCACATGTATGTGTTAATCCTTGTAAATACTAATGTTAATCCAATTTTATTTGGGACTGGGAATGGTGGTTTTTGTCTTTTGCTTTCTGTTTGATTCATTTTATCTCATTTGATTTTATTTTGCAGTTCTGGGGTCAAATCCAGGGCCTCTGCTTTCTAGGCATCTTGTTTTATATTCTCTAGACCCTTAGACTTCAGGGGACTTTCACCAAATAGTTCTAATGACGGATCGTGTTGAAAGCCCTTGCTTTCTGATTTTAGTCTGAAACCTAGCTGAAGAGATCCTTTAATTTTCTTTACTGAGGGGTTACTGGGGAGACTGAGGACTGGGGTCCTTAACCCAGGAAGCCTCATCTAGAACCTGGAATTACACTAGGATCCTTGAAAAGAGACCTGATACAGAATCATTAGGTCTGAGTTTATTTTCAGATTCTCAATGCTCCAACTCCTAGAGCACTCTTTCTAACACATTCTCAACCCCCAAAGGGAGAACTGTAGAGCAAACGACAGCAAAGCCGTTGGCCCTTCCAGGCACAGAGCAACCATCCAGGTAAAGGTTAAAATGAGAAGGCTGGGAAAGTGGCTCAGTGGGTCAAGCGCCTGCCCTGGAAGCATGAAGACCCGAGTTCAAATTCCTAGCACCGACATAAAAAGCCAGATGTGGTCGTGTGTGCCTGAAGCCTCAGCATTGAAAAGCGAGACGGGAAGAGCCTGCAAGCAAGTTCAAAACCAGCTTAGACTACTTGAAATCTTGTCAGAAAACAAAACTAAACTAAACTAAAGCTAAAACAAACAAGTAAAAAAATGCCTTGGTCTTTGGGTGGGGGTATTTCAGACATTATACATAAGGCAAAACACAGAGTTCCCAGTCTGGGTCAGTGGGACGGGAACTTCCCACCCAGCAATGAACCTCCATGGCTCCTACCCAATAAATATCACCAATGTGTTTTCTTATTATTAAAACACTGGGGCAAATGCCAGGCAGCAATGGCACATGCCTTTAATCCCAGCACTCGGAAGGCAGAAGCAGGTGGATCTCTGAGTTGGAGGCCAGTCTGGTCTACAAAAGCTAGTTCCAGGACAGGCTCCAAAGCTACAGAGAAACCATGTCTCAAAAAAACAAAAAACAACAAAACAAAAAACCCACTGGGGCAAAAAAAAAAAAAAAAGCCTCACACTAGAGCAAACAAATTACCCCACAGTCTCAATCAAATACTAAATAAATAAAATAAAAACAAATTTCCATGTGGAAAATTTTTCTAAATAGGAAATGGAAAATTACAGATATAGAATCATATCATCTTAGCTGGTAGGGACCTTGGAGGTCATCAGTGGAACCTCAGGCCTACTTCTGGAGTTCACATTACAATACCCTGCTGTCTTCTGCTTGGACAGTCCTGAGACTGAGCCCTTTCTCAGCACCTCCAAGGAAGTTTCCCACCCATGCTTGGGCAATTGGCAGACAGTGCTCAGGTCAAACCAAATACTGATTCCGGAAACTTTTACCCTTCGGCCCTAGTTTGAAGTGTATTCCCCCGCTCCACGACCAGTGCTGTGAGTGTACTAAGTATGTAGTCAGATCGCTGGCTCTTCCTCCCCACGCTCAGTATCCCACTGTCTCCAAATATAACTAACCCATGATAAGATTTGACGGTAGGCAGCATCCATCCAGCAGTGGCGTCTTCCCTGTGGTCTTCCCTGTGGTCTTCCTCTTGTCTGGAAAACTAGGGGTCAGGGAGCACACTCCTCTTGAGAAATGTCCAAAGGCACACATGGTGCTTCCAAGTCACCTTTGCGAGTTCTCTCAGTAGAGGGGAATAATAGTCACACACTGTCAATGAACAGGAGGATTTTTTTAAGGGTTTTAAATTTTTGAGTATTTTTAGACAATAAAAGCAACAAACATCATTGACTCCAATCGTTAAAAAGCCCAGCCATTTCTACCAAGACAGGGCTGCACTCCTAGTAACTCAATCATAATTTTAATTTACTCTACATATTTTCCAGTCTCCAGGGAGAGCGGCAGAGCAATTCATTCAGGTATCCACCAGCGCGACCATAAGTCCTGATTCTGTCTTCCTGGGCCAAGTGATCCACACCATCATGGGAAGAAGACAGAGCTAGGCACAAACATACAACCCTCACTGATAGGCTGTGATGCTCGCCAATTCACCATCCCATGCCCTACAGCTCACCACCCAGAGACATGTGCACACTCTCGTGTAGACACACACACAGTCATAAGCACACATGTATGCACATGCGCGCGCACACACGCACACTCAAGGTCTTCCTATCAATCACTCCATCCATATTCTCCTATCCATCAGGAACAGGAACTGAAAACCAGGTCTTTACAAGAAGACCCTCGGGCTCTCCTTGCGGGCTGAACAATTTTATGGTCGAGGCAACTGTGAGCAGCCAGGCAAACAAGGCAAAGGCCTTATTTGGTTTGTCCAGCCCAGTTTAACACCCATTGTTCAGTCAGCAAAGCAGTGTTAATCAGGGACAGAAGATCCGAACAGATGTTTTGCTAAGCAAATCTGTGAAGCTGTTCTTGCTTCATGACGGTTATAGTACTAATTCTGATGGAGAAGAAAAAAATCACTAAGACATTATGAAATAATCTTTTCTTTTCTAATTTTATTTCTTTTCTATATTTATTGTTTGTTTACATACCAATCCCAGTTCCCCCTCCCTCCTCTCCTCCTGCTCCTTCCCCTTCCCCCAACTCCAGCCCTATTTGTTCCTCAGAGAGGATAAGGTCTCCCCTGGGAAGTAAATTAAGTCGGTCTATTACCTCCTTGAGGCAGGACCAAGACACACACACACGCACCCCGCTTCCGCCAGGCTAAACAAGGTCTCTCTCCATAGAAAATGGGATCCACAAAGTCAGTTCATGCAAACAGTTAGATTCTAGTCCCACTACCAGTGGCCCCATGTACTGTCCAAGTGTCATCGTCGTCACCTGTATTTAGGGGGCCTAGTTCAGTCCTCTGCAGGATCCCCAGTTGTCAGTCCGAAGTCAGTGATCTTCCACTAGTTCAGGCAAGTTCATTCTGTGGGTTTCCCCATCATAGTCTTGACCCTTTTGTTCATATTATCGCTGGTCCCTCTCTTTGATTGTACTCCAGGAGCTTGGCTCAATGGTTAGCTGTGGATCTCTGCATCCGCTTCCATCTGTTTCTGGAAGAGGGCTCTAGCGGACTGGGTAGGCTGGTTATCCTTTGCTTGATGTCTGGTATCCACTTATGAATGAGTATATACTATATTTGTCTTTCTGGGTCTGGGTTACTTCACTCAAGATGTTTATTTCTAGTTCTGACCATTTGCCTGCAAATTTAAAGGTGTTTTTGTTGGTTTGTTTGTTTTTTCCACCAAACAGTACTCCATTGTGTAAAATGGACTGTATTTTCTTTATCCATTCTTTAGGTGAGGGACATTTAAGTTGTCTTTCATGTTCTGGTTTTTACAAATAATGCCGCTATGAACACAGTTGAGCAAATGTTCTTATGGTATGATTGTGCCTTTTGGGGGTATATGCCCAAAAGTGTATTGTTGTGTCTTACGGTAAACTGATTCCTAATTTTCTGAGAAATTGCCATACTGGTTTACACAGCAGCTGGACAAGTTTACACTCCCACCAGCAATGGAGGAGTGTTCCCTTTACCCCACATCCTCTTCAGCAGAAGCTGTCATCAGTATTTTTTATCTCAACCATTCTGACAGGTGTAAGATGGAATCTCAAAGATGTTTTGATTTTCAATTCCCTGATGACTAAGGATATTGAGCATTTTGTTAAGTGTCTTTCAGCCATTTGAGATTCCTCTGTTGAAGAGTTCTCTGTGAAGGTCTGTACTCCATTTTTTAATTGGGTTATTTGATAGTTTGATGTCTAGCTTCTTGAGGTCTTTGTATATTTTGGAGATCAGCCCTCTGTCACATGTGAGGTTGGTGAATATCTTATTCCATTCCGTAGGCTGCCATTTTGTCTTGTTGACTATGTCCTTTGTTTTACAGAAGCGTCTCAGTTTCAGGAGGTCCCATTTATTAATTGTTGTTCTCAGTGTCTGTGCTATTGGTGTTATATTTAGGAAGTGGTTTCCTGTCCTTGTATGTTCGAGGATATTTTCCACTTTCTCTTAAATGAGATTCAGTATGGATGGATTTATGTTGAGGTCTTTGATCCATTTGGACTTGAATTTTGTGCATGGAGATAGATATGGATCTATTTACATTCTTCTACATGTCACCTTCCAGCTATACCAGCACCATTTGTTGAAGATGCTTTCTTTTTTCCATTTTTATATTTTTATATTTTTTAATATTTTATATTTTTATATTTTAGCTTCTTTGTCAAAAATCAGGTGTTCAAAGGTGTGTGGGTTAATAGTAGGATCTTTGATTCAATTCCATTGGTCTACCAGTCTGTTTTTATGCCAATACCAAGCTGTCTTCATTACTGTACCTCTATAATAGAGTTTGAAGTCAGAGATGGTGATGCCTCCATAAGTTCCTTTATTGTACAGGGTTTTTGGCTATCCTGGGTTTTTTGTTTCTCCATATGAAATTTAGTATTGTTCTCCCCTAGGTCTGTGAAGAATTGTGCTGGGATTTTGATGGGTGTTGAATTGCATCTGTAGGTTGCTTTTGGTAAGACTGACATTTTTATTATGCATGGAAGATCTTTCCATTTTCTGATATCTTCTTCAATTTCATTCTTCAAAGACTTTAAAGTCCTTGTCATATAGACCTTTCATTTGTTTGGTTAGAGTTACCCCCAAGATATTTTATATTGCTTGTGGCTATTGTGAAGGGTGATATTTCTCTGATTTCTTTCTCAGCCCATTCATCATCTGTATATAGGAGGGCTATTGATTTTTTTTTAGTTAATCTTGTATGCCATCACATTATTGAAGGTGTTTATCAGTTGTAGGAGTTCCTTGTAGAATTTTTGGGGTCGCTTATGTATACTATTTTCATCAGCAAATTGTGAAAGTATGACTTCTTTTTTTAATTTCCTCTTGATCTCCTTTTGTGTCTTATTGCTCTAGCTAGAACTTAAAGAACTATGTTGAATATATATGGACAGAGTGGAAAGCCTTGTCTTCTTCCTGATTTTAGTGGAATTTCTTTGAGTTTCTCTTCATTTAATTTGATATTGGCTGTCGGCTTGCTGTATATTGCCTGCATTATGTTTAGGAATGTTTCTTGTATCCCTGATCTCTCCAAGACCTTAATCATGAAGGGGTGTTGGATTTTTCAGCATCTAATAAGATGATCATGTGGCTTTTTTCCTCCAGTTTGTTTATATGGTGGATTACATTGACAGATTTTTGTATGTTAAACCATTCCTGCATCTCTGGGATGAAGCCTGTTTGACCATGGTGTTTGATGGTTCTGATGTGTTCTTGGATTCAGTTTGCCAGTATTTTATTGATTATTTTTTTTATCAATGTTCATGAGGGAGATTGTCTGTAATTCTCTTTCTTAGTTGCATCTTTGTGTGGTTTGGGTGTCAGGGTAACTGTATCCTTGTGAAAAGAGTTTGGCTGTGTTCTTTCTGTTTCTAGTGTGTGGAACAATTTGAAGAATATCAGTATTAGCTCTCCTTTGAAATTCTGGTAGAATTCTGTGCTGAAACCATCTGGTTGTGAGATTTTTTTTTTAGTTGGGAAGCTTTTGATGACTATTTCTATTTCTTTATGGGGTATAGATATATTTAATTTGTTTATTTGGTCTTGATTTAACTTTGGTATGTGGTACTTATCCAGAAAGTTGTCCGTTTTCTTTAAATTTTCCAATTTTGACGAGTATAGATTTTTGAAGTCTGACCTGATGATTCTAAATTTGTTCAGTGTCTGTTGTTATGTCCCCCTTTTTTCATTTCTGATTTTGTTAATTTGGATATTCTCTCACTGCCTTTTGGTGAGTTTAGATAAAGTTTTGTCTATTTTTTTTATTTTTCTCAAAGAACCAACTCTCTGTCTCATTGAGTCTTTATATTGTTTTCTTTGTTTTTATTTTATTTATTTCAGCCCTCAATTTGATTATTTCTCCTCTCCCCCCTGCCTACTCCTTCTGGATGTGTTTTCTTCTCTTTGTTCTAGATCTTTCAGGTGTTCTGTTAATTCACTAGTGTGGGATTTTTCCAGCTTCTTTATGTAGGCACTTAGTGCTATGAACTTTCTCCTCTTAGGACTGCTTTCATTGTGTCCCATAAATTTGGGTATGTGGTGCAGTCATTTTCATTGAATTTTAGGAAATCTTTATTTCTTTCTTTATTTCTTCCTTGACCTATTGATGATTCAGTTGAGCACTGTTCAGTTTCCATGTGTTTATGGGCTTTCTAAAATTAGTGTTGCTGTTAAATTGTAACTTTAAGCCATGGTGATCCAATAAGATACATGGGGTTATTGTAATTTTTTGTATCTGTTGCGGTTTGCTTTGTTACTGCGTCTGTGGTAAGTTTTTAAGAAGGTTCCATGAGGTTCAGAGAATAAGATATATTCTTCTGTGTTTGGATGGAATATTCTATAGATGTCTGTTAAGTCCATTTGAATCATAACATCTGTTGGTTCCCTTATTTCTCTGTTAAGTTTCTGTCTGGCAGACTCAGTGGTGAGTGGGGTATTGAAGTCTTCCACTATTAGTGTGTGGGCTTAATGTGTGACTTAAGCTTTAGTAATGTTTCTTTTACAAATGTGGGTGCTCATGTGTTTGGGGCATAGATGCTTATCTCTTTTATTGATTTTATTAATTTGAAGTCTATTTTGTTAGATATTAGGATAGCTACACCAGCTTGTTTCTTAGGTCCATTTGATTGGAAAAATATTTCCCCAACCCTTTATTCTGATCTAATATTTGTCTTTAGGGGCTGGAGAGATGGCTCAGAGGTTACGAGCACTCACTGACTGTTCTTCCAGAGGTCCTGAGTTCAATTCCCGGCAACCACATGGTGGCTCACAACCATCTATAATGAAATATGGTGCCCTCTTCTAACCTATAGTGATATATGCGGGCGGAATACTGTACACATAATAAATAAGTAAATTTAAAAAAAAACAATGTCTGTCTTTAAGGTTGAGGTGTGCTTCTTGTATGCAGAAGAAGGATGAATTTTGTTCTCATATCTAATCTGTTAGCCTATCTTTTTATAGGTGAAATGAGTCCATTTATATTAAGGACTCTTAATGACTGGTGATTGCTAGTTCCTATTATTTTTGTTTTTGGTGGTGGTGGTGATATTACGTGTGGGGTTCTCTTCTTTGGGATTTACTGCTGTGAGATCATCTATCACTGTGTTTTTTGTGGATGTAGCTGACTTCCCTGGGTTGCAATTTTCTTTCTAGTACTTTCTGTAGGGTTGGATTTGTGAATGGGTATTGGTTAAATCTGGTTCTTCATGAACTATCTTGTTTTCTCCGTCTATGGTGATTGAAAGCTTTGCTGGGTATAGTAGTCTGGGCTGGTATCCGTGGTCCCTTAGTCTCTGTATAATGCCTGTCTAGGACCTTTGGGCTTTCATTGTTTCCACTGAGAAGTCAGGTGTAAATATGATAGGTTTGCCTTTATATGTTACTTGGCTTTTTTCCTTTGCAACTCTTAATATTCTTTCTTTATTCTGTATGTTTAGTGTTTTGATTATTATGTGATGAGGGGACTTTTTTGGTCTAGTCTATTTGGTGTTCTGCAAGCTTCTTGTATTTTCATAGGCATATCTTTCTTTAGGTTGGGAAAGTTTTCTTCTATGATTTTATTGAATATATTTTCTGTGCCTTTGAGTTAGACTTCTTCTATCATTATTGTTCTTAAGTTTGGTCTTTTCATGGTGTCCCATATTTCCTGAATATTTTATGCTAAGCTTTTGTTGGATTTAACAATTTTCTTTGATCAATTAATCTATTTCCTCTATTGTATCTTCAACACCTGAGATTATCTCTTCCATCTCTTATATTCTATCATTTTATGCTTGCATTTGTGGTTCCTGATCATTTATCCAAATTTTCCATTTACGGAATCCCCTTGGTTTGTGTTTTCTTTATTGTCTCTATTTCAGTTTTCAAATCTTAAATTGTTTCTTTCACTTATTGATTGCTTTTTCTTGGTTTTATTTTTTTATTTTTTTTAAGATTTTTAATTTTTACCTTTAATTGTGTGTTTATTTTTTTAATTTATTTATTTATTAAGGATTTCTGCCTCCTCCCCGCCACCATCTCCCATTTCCCTCCCCCTCCCCCAATCAAGTCCCCCTCCCTCATCTGCTCGAAGAGCAATCAGGGTTCCCTGACCTGTGGGAAGCCCAAGGACCGCCCACCTCTATCCAAGCTAGTAAGGTGAGCATCCAAACTGCCTAGACTCCCCAAAGCCTACAATAATTTCTTGGTTTTCTTTAAGGAATTTGATGATTTTTTTCCAATTTTTTGTTTGTGTTTTCCTTCACTTCTTTAAGGGAATGTCTCATTTCCTCTCTAAGGGCCTCAATCATTATCCTGAGGTTGTTTTTAAGGTTGTTTTCTTCTGCTTCATCTGCGTAGGGGTGTTCAGATCTTGCTGTTGTAGAGCCGCTAGTTTCTGGTGGTGTCATATTGCTCTTTATGTTGTTGAGTGCATTCTTACCTTGTTGTTTTACCCATCTTTTCTTCCAATCAGTATAGGTGGAGTTTGCACCTGGAGAAGAGATCACCAGAGACTCTGCCCTGCCAGCACCTGAAGGAACATTCATGGGAGCCACAGCCCCAAACTACACTAATTGGAGGAAAAGGAACCCCTGAAGTACAAGCTCCACCTATACAGTTGGTCACTCTTCACAGTTGAGACAGGCCCAGGTTCCAGTTGTTTGCCGCTCATGGGAAGGTCAGTCACTAGGGCCTCCTCTGATACTCCCGGGCCATCTTTTCTTATCTATTAAACAGGTTAATGCCTGTCACAGACTTACAGAGATATATGTAAATTTTATTTTTTCTATGTCAAGGTCTCACCCTACAGCCTAGGCTGCTGGTCCAGAACTCAGCAATACTCTTGCCTTCATTTTTAATTCCTTGAAAGGAATTCTATATCATGCTAAAACCAATTTGTGTGTGGTGGTACATGCCTTTAATCCCAGCACTTGGGAGTCAGAGGCAGATGCATCTCTGTGAGTTTGGGGCCAGCCTGATCTACAAAATGAGTTCTAGGACAATCAGAACTGTTACAGAGAGAAACCCTGTCCTAAAAAAACAAATAATCATAATTACTATTATATCAGTTAATAATAATAATATTGCATCTCTCTGAGAAAAGGTATAGCAAGTTGAAGTGCCATAGATGGTTTTCTTTCCAATTTCTTTTTTATTGTTGTTTGTTTGTTTGCTTGCTTTGGTTTTTCAAGACAGGATCTCTTTTTATATCCCTGTGCAAATGCACAAAGGATAAAAATGCATTATAGAGCCAAACTATCCTATTTCTTTTTAAATTTCACAGTAAAATAATTTAGGGATATAATAGACATCCGATCACAACACCAGGGGAATGGTTATGAAATGCCAGTAACTGTTGCTAAGTCCTCAGCCTAGTCAATGAACCGCAGACACTAACCTTTGACCAGAAGCCTCACTGATGTAGAAGGTGAGTATGACGAAACCCTGGGGACACACTTCTGAAAGGAAGTTGTGAGAGACCAGGTATCTCTTCAGTGTTCCCAAAGAAACTCAGCTCCAGCTGCGACTGGGAATGACCAACCATTGTTTTGAAAGGAGGAGGGAGATTTCTTCCCTGGATGGTCCCTGGTTATGGTGAAGCCCATTCCTCCGGCTCTCCTCCTCCCTCCTATCTGTCCCAGTGAGACTGTGGGAGAGGCAGTCAGGAATGTGAGCTAGCTACCCTGTATACTAGGGGGGAAAGGTCCTCCCGAGAGCAAGGACAATATGAAGATTTCCTCTGCAGCCTTCATAATACAAACACCATTCAAAGTTCCCTAAGGGCTGCCAGGGAACGGGCAGGTTACCCAGGTGTGTTGGAAAGATCTGGAATGTGTTGCTCCTCCAGAAGATGCCTCTCTGCTTAATTGTGGGCTTCTAAAGGGTGAGGTCATCTAAGGAAGATGATTCAACCTAAGCACTCCTTGATATTCTCTTCTTTTAAGGCTCCTGCAAAGACAGGTGGGACATGCTGGCGGTACAACCCTCAAGAGGGACAGACGCCAGCCTACACTAAAACCTCTCACCCCTCACTAGGCTTCTAATCTCTGCCTTCTCCACAGGTATGAGCTGAGGGATCTGAAGGCCCCCAAATCTCCATTTTTCTCATCTCTTAAATGGGCTGTACCCTACCCAGGGATGATGGCCAGGTTAGTTTGACGTTTCACCCTAGTGCGTGGCACAGGGCTCCAGGAAACACTGTCTATTGTTATGTCATCCGCGTCTCCTCGCTGATTCATTCTCAAACTCGGGGACTTCGTGTAGAAGAAAACTCGGTGATTCTGCAGGTCGGCAGGAATAGATTTCAGAGCAGAGGAGCAGCTCAGTGGTAGAGCGCTGGGATCCGCGGGACTCCGGCTGTTGGGATTCTGAACCAGTTGCAGTCCCATAAAATGTCACTGTTAAACATTGCTGTGCTATGGAAAGAACCTGGAATCCATGCAGGTGCAGCTGGATTCCAGCATCACTTCCATCCATCCATCACGTCACCATGGAAATGCTACTCAGGAAACAGAAACAAGATCTTGAAAAGCCATTACACATTACACGTTTGGATAATTTTTATAATGCCATATTTTCTTTCTACAACTGGTTTTATTTTAAAAGCAAGACCTTGCTTTTTATTATTATTATTATTTATTTTAAGATGGTGCCTAAGATGCCCCCTAATCCATTAAATAGTTCAGGCGATCCTATTGCCTAAATCTGGAATCTCTGGTACTCCATCTCCGTAGCACTATACAAGGCTGGGAACTCCCATCTAAGAGAAATAAAATAAAGTGCCCTTTAAAACCTCTTGTTTCATTTTTAAATTAAAGTTTGGTAACCAAAAATGCTAATAAAAGTTGCCATTCTGAAATATACAACGGTGCAAGACCTGTGATCTCAGCTCTTCAGAGGCTAAGAGGCTACAGGGTTGAAGGTGAAACCTTGTCTTAAAAGCAGTTTTAACTGAGCAGCTTGGGAGATGACTCAGCAGGTAAGAGTACTTGCTGCTCTTGCAGAGGACCAGGGTTCAATTCCCAGTATCCACATCCAGTTTCTGGGGACCCAGTGTTCTCTTTTGGCCTCCGAGGACCACGCAGGATGCACATAAACTCAAACAGAGGTGCACACACACATACACATACTTTTTAAATCTTTCTTCAAAAGACTAAGAAAGTCAGGCAGTGGTGGTTCACACCCTTAATCCCAGCACTTGGGAGACAGAAGCAGGTGGATCTCCGTGAGTTTGAGATTAGCCTGGTCTACACAGCTAGTTCCAGGATGGTCAGGGCTACACTCGAAAAACAAACAAAAGAAAAAACACTAAGAAAAATAAATAAAAATTAAAATATAACTTCACCCTCCTAACACAGCCACTGCCTTCACTGTGCCTTCTCTGGTAATGAAGGCATTATCAAGACCATATTTTGGTTTTTCTCACTGGAACTCCCTCCCCCATCTCTCAATTCCTTTACTGGCTTGCTATTAAACTGATAAAGCAAATCATACATACATACAAATCAAGACAGGAAAAGCAAAATATACAGACTTCGGAGATTCTATCACGTAAGCATAGGCTGTCCCATGGCCTTTATTGACTTTGTGTGTGCTGAACAGACACAGAAGTCTTGACTAATACGAGCGTTAACAAGAAGGTAGCTGGGCCTGCCTCACTTTCCTTACCAATATATAACTTCCTTGGATATTCACACCTGGATTAGTGGCATCAGTGGTTGTTATACATCCAGAAATCTTTATCAACAGACCTGAGGAAAGGCAAGCAAAGAGATCAGAGGTATGTGTAATTTGGCTATAGAAAAAAAAATTGTCTAGTGTGCTTAGCATATTGCTATTTCAGAGTCCAAATGTCAAACATCAGCCTCTGTAGAATTAAAGCGTTGAACAAACAACTCCATTTTCTTAAATGTGTGAGAAGAGAAGAGAAGTAAAAACCAACCCTGGTGCTGTTTCACACGGAAGATAATCAATCTTAAAACTCTCCACCAAGGTAATTCCTACCGGAAGGAAATGAAAATAAGTTCACAGAGCTTGGGGTATAAACGCCTAGGAGGCAGCCTTGCCAGACAAGAGCCAAGGGGACATTCCACTGAATTTTAATTGCAATAAAAGTTATTACTTCTTCGTAATAAATGCAAACACAACAACTTAATTTTTGACAGGAAAACTTTCTCTCCCAGAGCATGTCCCCCAGGTTGAGAGAGCCTAATCCTGGTCCCCATCTCCAAACCCTAGGCTCCACAGAAGCCAGTGCGACGTCACAGCACAAGAAAGCACTCCACGTGACTTCATTGAAGAGACACGTGAGTCGAGCCACCCCCTCAAACAGCCTGACGTTTCCTTTAGCATCTCCGTTTTCCTGGTAGGGACTCCTTGGCCTCCCTTCACCTTACAGTTGGACCCCAGGACTTTAAGAATGCTAGGTCTGTGATGAAGACCACTGACAGTTGAAGGACACGGGTCAAAGGACCCCACCTACAACAACTGACCAGTCTGCCAGCTTTTCTAGGGCAACAACCATGTCCTCTCGTTTTCAGGAGCTTCTCACTCTGTGGACAGATTGTGGTTTCATCTCTCACGGGTCTTCCCTGTGGTCATTCCATGTGAAAAAAAAAATCATTTTTAACGCATAATCCTGTGTCGCCGAACATTCCTTTACGCTGTGCGAAGATGTGTCACTGTGATGGGTTTAATGAAGAGCTGAATGACCAATAGCCAGGCAGGAAGAGGTTAGGTGAGACTTCTGGGGACAGAGAGGTCTCGGGGAAGAAGAAAAGCAGGGTTGCCACGCGCTGGATGCAGGAGGAGAGATAAAAACACACGGCAGCATGTAAATGAATAGAAATGGGCTAATTTAAGTTACAAGATCTAATGGGACAAGCCTAAGCTATAGGTTGAGGTTTTACAACTAATAATAAGTCTCCGTGCCAATTTTTGTGAGCTGGCGTTCCTTCCCCCGCTCCTGTCCAAAAATCGGGCTGCAATCCTGCGCAGATGGGTGAGCAGGAAGCTGCGCAGCATAAACACTCACCCTGGCCCGCATGAGCTTAGGCGTCAGATTAATGTGTTAGTGCTGCTAGCTGGGTCATGAAATCAGATCTGGGGAGGAAGCTGGCCATGGGAGGGCCGTCACAATTGAGAGCGTGAGGATGCAGGGAGACAGGCGTGCAGGCTGGGCTCAGAGAGCGGTGTTCAAATGTGGACAGCCAGAGGAAGCACTGGCCTCTAGGTGTGAAAAACGTCCCGCTTGGGGGGTCACTATAAGTCCAGCCAAAGCTTGCTGGATTACTCTGTGAGTCTGAAAGAGTAAAGTGACCTGGGGTCATTTTGATGAACTTTTCTTAATGTGTTTGTCCCCTGATTAAAAGTATAACAGTTTCTGGGAGGGAACCCTATTGGTTAACACACTGATATCCGAAAACTTGTACCGATTGCTGGAGAGTGGACTTAACTCGTTTTCCCTTGCCCCAGTGTTTTTCGTGTGTTAGGCTCCTAGCAAATACTAGCTGGATGTCTGAATGAACGCATAAACGAGTGATTGGGGGACGAGCAACCTTTCTGGGACCTACGAGCATAGAATCAGAAACCAGGAACCAAGCTGCAGACAGAGCTTTACCACACGCTGGTCTTGTGATCTATACCCCATGACCTTCAGCTGCTGCGGCTGTCGATGGGAATAGCTCGCCTTAATAAGCAGTTTGCAGGAGCAAGGGCGATTTCATCTGGGAGCCCTTTGTGATTGACAGTAGGCTCTATACAGATTTGAGATAATCAAAAAGGATTCCCCACCCAGTTCTCCCCACCTCTAGCTATGTGACCTTGCTCAAGTGAGTTAACCCACCCAGACTCCTCATCCACACACAAGTTACAAGAGGCATGTGCTCATGAGCGAGCCAAGATGATCTCTTACCCTCCTGCTAATTTCTTTCCCCTAGGATGTCATTCTCGGTGTGTTTTCCAAAGAGGCGAGTATATTAACTAGGTGATGTGTGAACCCTTGGTCTGCCCGGGATTATTATTATTTGATGGCAATCATTAAAGCAGGTAGCAGTCTGATTGGCCATAGGTCACACACACAGAGCAGCTGCAGTGGCCCCTCAGGACTGCTTCCTTATCAGGACCCTGACACCCAGGTGTTTCCTCAGCTCAGAATCCACCCTCTAGGTTTCCTCAAATTGTGTCTTTCAAAAGGTGCCCACCCTGACCTGGTGTGCGAGAGGAAGTACTTCACAGTGATGGCCCCAGCCACCTCTCAGGAAGTCACAGGGACCTTCCACACCCAACCTCTGCTTCCAGGGCCTCAGATAGAAGCAGAAGCTTCCAGAAGCAGCCAGGAGCCCAGTATATTGTCTCTAACACTTAGCTGTCTAAACCAGGAAGTTTAATTTTAGTTTTGACTTTTTTTTTTCCTTTTTAAGACAGGTTCTCATATATCCCAGGCCGGCATGGCGTCAAGGGTGACCCCATGTGTTTCTGCCACCAGAGTACTGGGGTTGCAGGCTTGGGCCATCACACCCAGCGCATGTGGTCCTGGAGATCAAATCCAGGCTTCCTGCATAATAGCCAGCATTGCACCTCCTGAGCTACGTCCCCAGCCCTAAACCGTGTGCTAACTTACACCGCTCACTCATCCTCTCATGGACTCCGCACCCTTTGTCTCCTTTGGTGGATGCCACCCTCTCAGAGACACTGTAGACGGAGCCCCCACAGGCGAAGGTCTCAGAGAGAGCGTCACACCAAGAGTCCCAGATACCTCCCTCTCAGCTCCTGATGGCGTGCCGGGCCCTCTCATCCCAAAATCCTGGGACAAACTCTCCTGCCCTTATTTTTTCTTTTCCCTGAGCCTAAATGCCTGTGTGCACTCTTGTGGACAGCTTTTTAAGCCGCCTCACAAAGCCTAGTGCTTGAGACGAAGTTAGCCAGGTTCTGCGCTTTGTCCACGTTTCAACAACTCTTCTGCCTGATATTAAAAATAGCTTCGTCTGGTCCAGTGAGATCAGGCCAGGAGACAGGCGCCTGCTATTCTAATCTCAACCTCACAAATAGTTCTTGATGGGCTCGAGCCTCGCTCAACACCTTCAGGGGCTCCGGCTGGACCAGAGGGCCTGCCTGGTTACCGCTGAAGCGGAGCGCTGTGTGAAGTCTTCTGGGCCACTCCTGAGGTCCACAAGAGGTCCGCACACATCCATAACTATTATGGGCCGTAGTGGTGCCGCAGAACTGAGCCACCATTGAGAGCATTCATTCCCCATACTTGGGGTATCCTATATTTTCCAGGCCAGACCCTACAAAAGCCTCCCTTGAGAGTCAAACTCAAACATCTATAGTAAATAGGCCGTCTTCCACCTCCTCCATTCCCCACCCCTAATTCCACCTCCCTTCTTTCCCCCCAAGCCCATCTTGTACTCTGTGAAAAAAAAAAAAAAAACCATAGACCCTTTGGTTGCCAAGGGAACCAGGCCTTTTATTCTGTTCCAGTGACTGGCTGGTTAGGGCTGAGGAGTAGGGCAACAACTGGTGCCCAGACCTTTGCAGCGCCCCTCCCTACAATGCCCCCCTTTTTCCCCGAAGGAGGTGGGTGGGTTGCACCCCATTTGCCTTTTCACCCAAGCCCAGCTGGGTGAGACAGAGCCCTTGGGCTCTCAGGAGTTTCCCTGGCTGCCATTTCAGGAGATCAGTGCTCCCCAGGCCCTTCTCTGGCCCTGGCCCTTTCCAGAGGACAATAGCCTCCACGCAAGGGAAAATTCCATCGCCCGGGGTTCAAGTCTCCAAGGAGTTGCTGGGGCCTCTGTTTAGCCTAGAGTGGGCTCTGAGGAGCCACTGCAGCTGTCTGGCTTGTCCCCAGCAACCCCCCCACCCCCACCCCGTGTTTTCTGTTTAACCCCTGAACTGCCAAGAAGCTGTTTTCCTCCAGACAGTGCCTGGGAACTAAGGAAGAAAAGAAATAAGGTTTTGTTTCCTCGAGGGAACTAATTGGGAAAGATGAGCAGTGTGGACCGCAGGGAGGAGGCTCCCACCCACCTCTGCATGTCCTCATGGAACCGGGATTCCGGGAACTGTTAGCAGGGGACTATAGAGAACCAGCGCTGGACCGGAGCTGCCCAAGCAGCTGACAGCCATTTTTCTCAAGCTTAGAAAGTGTTCGGAGTGCGGGGAAAGATGTGGAGAGCTGCGATGGTCTACATTTCCCACCTCAAGGCCCTAAGCCAGCACCTGCTTTTCTCCCCCTGCTGTTTCTTCCAAGATCTGCACAAGAAATTCTGGAACAAAAAATAAAAACTAGAAGGACCAAGGTATCATGTTTCAAAACAGTAGGCTGGTAAGTGGGAATCATCTAGCCACCCTATGTCAAAGGTCTAAAAATAGGTTTTTGTTGGGGAATTTTACTTCAGTGACATCAGCTAGGGATCAATAAAAAGTTTAGTCCGCTGCTTGTCTTAAGATAGGATAAATTCTAAGTACAGATCCATGAGGAACTGAGACATTATTCTGACCCCTTTGGGAATAGAATAGATTTCTAAGCAGCCATCAACCCCTCCACTTACAAAGCCAGCCAATCATGGCCACTATCCACCCAGTGTGTGGAGGTAAGGACTGCTCGGCCATTGGTTATGAACATTTGAGGGAGAAAATAAAAAGCACTCCTGTGTGGAGACAATACTGCAAATATCGTCTCTGAACCTGGGAAACACCTTCTCCCCTCCCGCCCAGGAGGAGGGTTCTGATCCAGAGATGCAGACAGTTGGGGGTCTAACACAGTTTCACACTGGCCCTGGCAGTACATACAACATACATACCTACAACAGGGTGCCCTTGAGCTCACGCTCATAGCCACGTCTCTGGTTCCCCCATGTAGCAGACCCTGATGGCCCACGGCCTCATCTTGCAGCCTTCTAGTCTCCCGCTGTTGTGACAAGGCTGTATCTTTTTTTTCTTTCGGGAAACTGCTGTGCAAAATGAAGTGACCCAAAGCTCAAAAACTGTCTGTGCGTCTTTTAGGGTTCGTGCTTAAACCCCAGAAACTTCCCAGCAAAGGCACTGAGAAGAAAGGAAAGTCGGCCTGGCACTCAGAACTCTTAAACTGGGCTGTGGCCCCTACTCCCAGCATCTCATGCTCCCTCCATGCCTGTGGCTCAAGAGATGGAAGCCTGGCTCCGGACCCTCCCTCCATACTTCCATTAAGAGCTCCGGTGGCCAAAACAGACACTGAAAAGGTCTTTGGGGAGCGGGTCTTACACGCAGCTCTGAGATAGGCCATCGCATGCTGCTGCATGTCATAACTGAAAAGACCCCCACCCCACACAAACACACACAAGTGTTGACTGCGTTGGATTATCTACATAATTTCTTTTAGCCCTGAAGAAAGAGCTGACTGTTGAGGGGCTGGCCAGGGCTAAGGTGGAGCTTCAATGTGGCCATTTTCAGAGCAAAGGCAGTGCCTGGTGCCAGATCCCTTTCAAGTTGAATAGAATGGAAAAAAAGCTAAGCAACACACCAGAATAATAATATCTAACATTGGCAGTGCCACTGCCCAGGAAGGCGGCTCTCTGGGTTTCGTACAGATTCATTTATTTTTGCCTCATAATAACCCTATGAGATAAATAGCAGTGTTCTATTTTATGGGAGAAAAGAAGGGAGGAGAAGAAAGAGAGAGAGAGAGAGAGAGAGAGAGAGAGAGAGAGAGAGAGAGAGAGAGAGAGAGAAAACAAACTAGGAAATCCAAGGGCAAAAACTAGTCTCCCAGAGAGATCCCCAACAGGGAACATTAGACTAAATTGCCCAGGATCCTGGCTCCACTGTCGCTGAGACCCCTGTGGATGCTCAAGGAGGCAATATGACCAAACTGGGTTTCTGTGGCTGGGAGTCAGCAGATAACCGAACTTCCCATCCTGGGGAAGAGCGCTGCCTGCTGCTCCTGGACTCCACGGTTCCCATTGATCAGCCGTAGGTCTCCCAGACCTCACTAGTACCTGCTTGTCTTTGGATTCTCTGAACAACGTGATGACTAGCGCAGGAGTTGGCGTGAGAATGGGTTCACAGACAGAGCGAGCCCGACAAGTAACCAACCACTCATGGCACACATGAGACTCCGTTTGCACGTTCTGGTGTTTTGGGAACTATGTGCTGTCTTGAAATGTGTCTGTTTGAGCCATGAGTAAGTGCAGGGGGGGAGGAGGGGGGGCAGATGCCTTTTTCCAGATAATGAAATGAGGTTTCATGGAGGAAGACGCCTCTTAGTCACACTTCCTGTTTCACACTGACCTTTAAAAAGGAAACCCACAAGTCAACCTGTGCTAAGGCCTGCATACAAAATCTACCCACAGGTACAATAAAGATGATCTAAATAAAGCCCACCGCGGGCCCAGCTCCACCTGAATCAGTGGAAATAGCAAGGTCACTGAGGACAATTGATGGTCAGAGATAAGGGACATGCTGGTGTTCTATAAACAACCAGTAACAGGGGCATGTGAGAGATGCAGATGATTGATAAACAGGAATCCCAGCAGAGAGGCAGAGGAATGCCAGGGGGCAATCATGGCCTTGGTCTCTATGTACTTAGGGCTTAGCCTCTAGTTATAAAAGAGGGGCCCTAAAAATTAGGAGAGGTGCTTGGAGTGATTCCAAGAGAAGTCATGATGGCTGGGTTGTAAACGTAATTGTGCCAATGAGGATTACTGAGCCTGCAGAGGAGACCAAAGATAACAAGGAACTTTGAAGTTGGTAAGGAATCGATTTCCACGGAGAACAGCAGAGGGGTGTGTTTCCCCCGTCACCCAGCCACAGAATGGCAGGCCTCCACGGGTGTGAGCAGCTCAGAGTGTCCAGGAGAACACAGCAGAATAACAAGCGCGGAAGCTGTTGAAGAATGGGGCGAGGGGTGAGGTCAAAAGCAGCCTGGCCTTGGCCAGGAGTGCTGGGCCAGCAGCTGGGAAAACCTGGGTTCCGATGACCCAGCCGACTCATCTCCACCCTCATCATGCTCCCTTAGTAACACCCCCGATTTCCTAATCATTCTTCTGTTGTCTTTCCTGTTGATGTGGCTGCTGAACCCTCTACATTGTCACTAAAGGGCCGGATTGGCTCCATCCACATTTGTATCCACGACTGGAGAACGCAGTGGTTTTCCAGTTATGAATGGCATTGCAAGAAACGACTTCAGATTTAGTGCTGTAGAAGACCATCTATTTTCTCCTACTCGTGGGTTACAGAGGCAAAAATTTAGAGAGGTCCCTGCAGGGACCGCCCCTCTTCCTCTATGTTGGCAGGGAAGGATAAAGTAACATCGGAATCTGGACCCATCTGTAGACTCCCTCATGTGCTGTCTGCTGCCTGCTTGAAATGGGCCAGAAGCCTGGTTCCCCCAGGACTTCTGTGTGGAGAACTGCTTGCCGCCTGTCCTTGTGGCTCAGGTTTCTCGTTGCAGAGCATATGGATTCTCCGCATGTATTGCAGGAGAGCCCTACAGAAGCTGTATGACCAAGCCCCAAAATTCATAAAGCATCGCCTTCTGCGTGCTTTCCTGATCAAAGCTAAATGGTCCCACACAAGGGGAGGGACTTAGATGGCACCTCTTAATAGAGGGAATGTCCAAAGGTTTCTAGCAGCTGAGTAACACTGAGAGCCTACGGAACCACTTGGAGTCCATAGCCTTTGACCTAGTAGAGGTGATACCCAAATGGTAGGATAGGCACGGATGATTTTTAAAAAATGGCAATGCCCATAAGCCTCAGACATTCCTGCAGAGGCCACAAGTGTGGCTGTGGTGACCCCCAGAAGGACCTCTTCTAAAGAACAGAGATCCAGGGAGCTGGTGCAGACTCCCAGGGAAGGCAGAAGAATGGTTGTCACAATTGGAGTGTGCCTGAGGTCAGAATGACAGCATGTGATGTGATGTTATCACGGGCATGGCTGGGTCTCAACCCTTCCTCCTGAGATCAAAGACAGTTTGACAAATGTCCTTGCAGGAACATAAATACGGAGCCTATGACACATTCCCATTCTTCCAAATAAGGCATTGTTTCTCAAATGTGCGTATGTTACACACTCTCATACTGGGGACTGGGCCTGGAGCCTCATACACACTTGGTGAGTAGGCTACCATTGAGATGTTCTATAGGGATAGGATATCTTCATACTTTTATCTGGAAAGAGGGTCTCGCTAAGTCACCCAGGCTGGCCTTGAGTTCATGATCTTTCTGCTTCATCCCTCCGCTTAGCTGGCTGCACATACATCTGTGTCTCAGCTGATATTTGTCTCAGTGATCAGTGTGGATCTTACCACACTAGGGAAGGGGGCAGAAACAAAGAAAGAGGAGATATCAAGTGAAGGAATCTTTTAGAATTATTTCTTCCTTCCTTGTAGAGAGGCCGGAAGTAAAGAAGTGGCAAAGAAGCAAACAGCAGCCTGGCTGTCAAGATTTCATTACCACCCTGCTCCAAGAGAAGTCCTATTTCATTCATTCAGGAAAAAAAAATAAGTTGCATTGATCTGGTGTTACTTGAGGCCATTTGACCTCACAGGCTGGAAATATTCAAGACTCTGGAGCTCAAGGGAGTGCTAAAGAAGGAAAGAGCTCAGAGACATATGGGAAGGAATGGGGAGATAAAATTGCTATTTAGGAAGGGAAGTGGTCACCTTGGATACTAACACCTGCCTAGGGTCACCAGCTTTCAAGCCTTTGGCTCACACAATCCTGGAACACGAGAGCAAAGCGGGGCCTTCTTAGACGTCATTCGGGTCAACCGTCAACTTTAGAGATGAGGAAACTGTGGCTGGACGCATCTGCACCCGCTGAATATCCGTGGGAGTTCCTGAATTTCCCAGTCTGACTTGCGGTTAGGGGAGGATCATCCAAATGACTCTGACCAATGGACTGTAAGCGGTCCTGAGCCCAAACAGGTAAGAGCTATTGCATCTCCTGCCTTGAAGGCAACACGTTCAGGATAGCACAACGACCAGAAAGAAGCTATGTCATCCACCATCACCAGAACAAGAAAGCAAACTTCACTGCTCATGCCGCTGAAACTTGGCATTGCTTTGTTGCTGGCTCAGCCTGACTCAAATGGTCTAGCACAGAGAAGCATGGGGATAAGGAACCTGAACATCCAGCAAATCCTCTCCATCTGTAAAACAGAATCAAAGCAGGTAGGAAGGCAGATGTTCTGCTGTAGGGGGAGGAGCACACAGAAGCAGCATCTCCGGGGCGTGGTTGATAATAAACAGAACCTGTTCATGCACATAGTCCTCTCAACAGCCATGGCAGGCCCATCTTCAGCCCCACTTCATCAGGGCTTCAAGAGAAACCAAAAGTAGGAGAAGAGAGCTTGGTCCCAAACACAGCAGAAAACATCTCAGAAGAAAGGGTGAAGAGAATGTAAGCCAGAGGATAAGGAGGTGTGCCCCCAAAAGACATCTGTTGGACATGACATGGATATTGCATGTATGAAGTCACTACAGATCGGGTTACCATATAAGACCTGCCCAACCCTAGGTCCATCAACTTTTCATCACGAAAGGAGAAGGAGCTCATGAGGCCCCACCTCTCCTCTGAGGAGCTACCGACTGTTAGTGACATCTGGGGGAGAGGGTATCATTTTCTTCAGTGATGGAGCCACTGAGAAATTGTCCATGCTCCAGTAAATCACTCCAACCCATGCTCATGCAAACAACCCTAATTAAATTCAGTGGGTCACACAGAGGCACAAACAGTAAGATGGACTTGTTGAGAAGGGGGGAGGGCGAGAAAGTAACAGGGTAAAAGCAACTAAGAGAGAAAGAGAGAGAGAGAGATCCAAAGAGTGTGGAGATAAACCAAGAAAAAGCCAAGACTAGACTAGAATCCAGGACCTCTCTACATGAAGCTGGGGCCCATGTTTTTATAATGATTTGTTTGTTTGTTTTTTCAAGACAGGGTTTCTCTGTGTAGCCCTGGCTGTCCTGGGACTCTCTCTGTAGACCAGGCTGTCCCAGAACACACAGATCTGCCTGTCTCTGCCTCCCAAGTGCTGGGATTAAAGGCGTGTTGTACGCCTCTGCTGCCACCATCACCTGGCTAGAATGCTGATAAGTTTCTAAAAGATGATTTCTCTCCCCACCCCAATCTTTGAAAACTCCTGGTTGGTGTGGGCTTCTTTATCCCCAGGGGTTTACTTTTGTAGGAAGCTTATATCAGCACTTCACCCTAGAGAAGTCTCCAGTTGCTCTGAAGCTAAGTGAAGGTACCTGAGGAGTCACAAGGCTGGGGCTGGGAAACCCCACCCTCACAGGTCCCCGGCTGAGAGTCCTCTTGGTTGATCCCCTCAGAGTGGCAGCCACTTGTGGTCACAGACCACCAGCAAGTGAAAAGGCTACACCGGGCCACACCAAAGCAAGATTTCTTAAAAAAAAAAAATCCAAATCACAACCAGGTTCCTCTTCCTGCCACACTGAGTGGGTGAAGGGATCTTTCCTCTGTGGCTGTTCCTCTTTCGCCAGAAAGGGGAATGAATGACTGAAGGCCAAGACAGGCTAAAGGCCAGGCTGTGCTGTCCAACCCGAACCCATGTCTCCAGGACTCTACACTCCCAGAGAAGTCCCTTGCTAGCTTCCAACCCCGGGACACCTACCTGACCTCACTTCTGAATCCCATCTACCCCCACCTTCCCTTTCAATCCCTGTCTACTCCCCCTTGAGCCTTCCCAGTCTGGCTCCCATCTTCAGCCAGAGTTTGTTTTGTGTTGCCGTCTTGCTTGTCTGTCTTTTGGTTTTGTTGGTTGTTTAGGGATTTTTGTTTTTGTTGTGAGTTTTGTCTGTCTATCTGTTTGTTTTGAGACAGGGTCTCACTCGGTTGCCCTACCTAGCTTGGAACTAGCTATGAATATGAGGCTGTCCTTGAACTCACAGAGTTCCTCCCATCTCTGCCCTCTGGTATTGGGATTAAGGGCACGCACCACCACGCCAGGCCTTTCAGCTTGATTTTAAAGGCATTCACATCAAGGACATTACTGCAATTACTCACCCAGACAATGAGATTTTTAGGTTCAACATTAAAGACAACCTTATTGACTTGGGGGAGGGGTCTCAGTTTCCTCATCTATATAACGGGAATGATAAGAACCCTGTCCAGCAGGATGGCTATAAAGATTATTGGAAGTAGTTTGAAAAGTACTTGGAGAATGTCTACAGAGCCGCAAAGTTAACAGTCTAACTCCTTTGGATCACAAATCAAAATGTTCTCTCCCCCCCCTCCCTCCCTCCCTTCCTCATGGTTTCCTCATACTCTCTCACTCCTAGCCCAGCCCTGAGCAGGAGAATCAGATGGTTCCCAGGAGGTAGCTATGCAGTCTCTTGTCCTCAACCTTGTACTTGTTACCGGAAAGACTAGAGCAGGAATGCTTGCCCCCAGGGTCCTCTGAAGTACATAGTGTGTGCCTCTGTAGAAAATGAGTGTGTTTGGTCCACAAGGAGAAGTTTAGATTGGGGATGAGATTAACAAGGAAAGTTTCCGGGTCCGGGCTCTCTAGAAGGGAATAATAGAACACATAGTAGGCATACAGAAGCCTGAGGTGTTAGCCTGCCCAGACCCTTCACTGTCTGTGTGTCTCCAAAGTTCTACTAAGGATCTGCAAGAAGAACACAGAAATTTACATGGTAGGATCTCCCTATAGGGAACTGTGTGTGTAGAGTACAAGCTGGGAGCCTGGGATGGGAGGGGGCTGCTCCACAGAGAACTCCCTGAAAAGCCGTTCGGGGCCTTAAAAAAGATATTAGCATGTTGTATGCGCTCCATATATTTTGTTTGTGCTATATTTGAGGGTTATGTTTGCTTTTTTTATTGTGGTAAAATATATGTTATATCAAATCTACTGTTTATCCACTTCAGGTGTTCAGTGGCAGAAAGGACATGCCCACTATCGTCCAACCTTCGCCATCATCTATTTCCAGAAGTCTTTCATCTTCCCAAAATAAAACTCTGTATCTGCTAACAATAGCTCCCCATCCCACCCCCAATGCCACACTCACCCCGCTGCCCCTCCTCGTGACCTCAGTCTACTTTGTCTTTCTTAACTTGACCATTCTAGATATTTCATATAAGTGGATTTACCAGATTCTTTTGCATAATGTCTTCAAAGTTTTTCCATATAGCAATATATATCAGAATTTCCTCCCTTTCCAAGGCCAAATAACATTCTCCTGTATGGATATACCACATTCATTCCTCCATCTTTTGATGGGTTGTTGAGTTTCCTTTTTGTCTGTTGTACCCATTACTGCCACACACAGGAAGTATAAATGCCCATTCTAGTCCCAAAGTCCATCTCTTGCGTATATACTTAGGTGTGGAATTTCTAGGTCATATAATAATTCTCATTCATTGTTTTAGGAATGACATACTGGTTTTGTTTTTTTTTTTAGCATTTCAGTTGTTATTTCTTCAGCCACTGACTCAACCAATAACGTCAACAATGCACAATCACTGACCTAGGTTCTAGGGACACATGGGGAGGTCAGTTGAACAGAAAATGTTCTAAGCCCTTGGGTACCAGCAAAAGTATCAAATGAACGATCCATTGGGGCTGTTTAGTTGCCTCAAGTATCTCAGTGCTGTCTCCCATACAGAGTTTGCCTCGCCGGTAATAACTAAGGGTCCTTTGGAGGGGGTTACCTCCACCGCTCTGACGATTCTGTCTCATATTGCAGTGATCTCTCCCGTTGCAGTTCTGAAGCGTCTTGACACATCTTCAGACATGAAGCATCTTCTCAACCTCCCTTCTTCTATAGTCTCTTTGAACCAAGCCTCTTTCTCCAAAGCTTGAGAAAGCCCTCTACTAATAGAAAACTCTAGCTCACTCATCAGAGACTTCTAACCTCTCACCCCTCTTTGGTCCTCTCAATTGCCCAGATTTTCAGGCGTTTTCATGTACCACTCCTCCTTCATTCATTTCTGCATCCATGCATCTCTGTAGCCCTGAATCCCTCCCTTCCTTCAAATGCACCATCCAAAACTATGAAGCCCAAGTCTGCTTCTTCCGCGAAGGTTTTCCACCCTGGAGCTTGCGGTACTCTCCATTCCCGAGGTTTCTGTTGGGATCCTAACCACCCACTTGTGACTAATTTTTCTTAAAGAGACTGGACATGGCAGGTGTCCTAGCAACCTGCAGAGGCACCGGGGGTACCATCCTAAGCACTTGCAGACTCCTATTTTGCATTGTTCCATAGGGAGTTGTGCCTGCTCTCCCCTTGCCCCTTCTTGGCCTCCTTTCTGCAGGGATTCCTCACTGAGAGTGAAGTTCAACCTTCTGGCGCATGACGTGGGACAACCTGCCTCTTAGACTCTGTGGTTGCAGGAACACTTGCCCTGGCTGCTTGCTGCTTCCTAAGACAAGCACCCACTGGGCAGGGAATGTGTAGCTTCCCCTCTGGGGATCCCAGCTTTCTCAAACTAGAACAGGGAACTTGGGTCTCCCCTCTCCTCCCCACTGCCCACTCAGTTCTCACTGCCTCCATTAGGCCCCTCGAAACAGAGCAGGCTGGGAATTGGTGCTTAGCCAACCTAAAGCATTAGCATACCTAAATGCCACATTTACATTTTATTATTTTTAAGAAAACCATTCTAAGACAGATTGTAATAAACTGAGGGCAAGGAAAATTGACTGTTTTCCTGGGGGGGGGGGGTTAAACTTACATATTATTTTTTTAAACGTTTTAATAAGGAAATGGTTAATGACATAAGAAGGTTTGTGGTACACTAGTTGTTTTATTTCGCTGATGTTTCTGCCTCATTTACCCAATTCTTTTTGGGTAACCAAAGGAATTTTTTCCCTCGTGGGGAATCCCCTGATTCTGTATTCAAAGCCCTCCAAATTCAGTTCCTCGCCTCTTTTTGTTTGTGTCTTTATCTTTGAACACAGCTGGGCTGAAGACACACTCACACACTCGGCTAGGCCAGTTGTGGGCTACACATTTCTTGGGCCCAAATAGAGAGAGAGGGGGGCAGGAATTCTGTCTACAGCTCGGACTGGCCTATTTTGTGTGTGGTTCTGTGAAGCACATTTAAGTTAATACCTGGAATTTTGTTTATAACCATTTTGTTAATTGAATAAACTGGTAGGGTCCATTACCTGGGCAGCAGGACTCTCTTAGCTCTAAGTCCCCTTAGTTAGCTTCAAGACCCCAGCACAGTTCCAGAGGAACGGGGCTAAGCTCCTTTCTCAGCCTGTACCATCAACAAAAGCTGCAATACCTTTTTGGGGGGCAGGGGGGGGGAAACAAGGAGGTACAGGACATGACACCAGTGTAAGACAAATGGCCCAAAATATTCTACAACCCAGTAGTGGGCAAAGAGAGGATGTTTCCCCATCCTCCACAGCTCTGCTAAGATGCTAAGATCTCCAAGCTGAGGGGCAAGTCCAGCCAGCGGGCTCTGGAGAAAGTGTGCCAACGCCACAGTAAAGTCTGCTGCCTGGCACATTCCTGGTTCACACTCTCCCCTCCTCAGCTTCCCTTTCTCCCCTGAAGCACTCTGTGCAGGAATGTTCCACAATTTCCCATCCGAAGCCAAAAGTCATGAGAAGTGAACCACCCTCCAGCCAGCACCCTGCTTTTCTTCTTCCTTTCAAAATCAAACTGCTCAGATGACTTTTATTCTATGAGTTGCCACATCGTCCCCGCCCAGTTTTCCGTGGTCTTTGTAAATGGGCTTCGTTCCCATTGCTTTGTCTAGGCCACAGTGATACCTCACGGTTCCTTCTCAGGTGATCCAATTGGCCACTCCTTCCTTTGGAAGAATTTCCTCCTGGTTCTCACCACCCCAGCCTGCAGGGTGATTGATTACGTTCTGCTGGCTTGACAAGGCTATCCTGAGGCGGGAACATCCTGGGGTCCTTCCCAGAGGCCTCTCCTTTGGTCTGACTGCTCTCACCCTGCGGCAGAGGTTGAGCAGAGGAGGGTCCCCATCCCTGCTATAAATGTCACCCATGTGCTGACGAATCTGCACTCTAGTTATCACGCTTCTACCTGGGGGACCTTGGACCTGTCATTCCTTCATCTCTCCATGCCTGAGTTTTGTCTATAACGTGAGGGTGGTACTGGAATCCAGTTAGAGGGTCATGATGAGGACTGAGCAAGTTAGTGCTTAAGCAGCCTTAAACCAATGGTTAGTAGGTGTAGTAAACAGATACCCCTCCCCTACTTCTTTACCGTTCAGGGCTGGCTGACCTCTAGATTTCTGTGGCACTTCTCCAGTGACTCATCCTTAGAACTGTGGTCAGAGGGCTGGTGACAGATCTCCCTGCTCTCTGGGAGATCAAGGACAAGGCCTGCCTTCTTTCTTCCTCTGTTGAAGTGATGGGGGAGGGAAAGCCTCGGAGAGTTTTCCTACAGGATGAATGAACAACGTCAGTATGAACGGATGAGCTGCAAAGGTGACTTGCGCTGGCCCTAGGGTTCTTGACTAGGGTGTGGCCTCACCTCGGAGCTGCCCACACGTTAGAGTCTGGATATCCTAGAGCGCCTGGACCATGGGAGGGGGAGGATCATGAAACTCACAGGCTCCCATGACAAGCACAGAGGCTTCTTTGTCCCTCTGAGCCCACTCCTGGGCTCTAAGTGACAGGCCTTACTTAGCACTGTAATAAATTTTAAAAAATGACAGACATACAATCTGGCATGTAAACCAACAGTCACTTTGTAGAGCAGTTTACAAGATTTATCAATATTTTAAATGCACAGAAATCCCCTTTGTCCTGGTTATTTCGTGCATAAAAAAATTATTTTACAGATACCCATTCACTCAAGCTCTCAAAGGTAAATAAGCAGATATATTAATTGTGGCCATGCTTGTCATAGTTTGAGAAACAGGAGTAACATAAATGCCAATTGGTAAGGGAATAACTAAGTGATAGATCCACAATATGTATGTTCTACAGTAGAGTATGCAGCTGTTGAAAGCAGTAAGTTCAAGGGCTGGCTAAAATAACAAGTTTGGGGCTAGCCTGGGATACATACATGCTGTCTCAAGAAATAAAATAGGGCCAGAGAGACAGCTCAGAGGCTAAAGCACTTGCCCCCACAAGTAAAAGGACACAAGTTTGGGTCCCTAAAGCACACATACACACTGGAGAGCATGACAATGTCCCTATAGCTACGGTCTCAGAAGGCAGAGATCGGCTGTCCCTGGAGAGCAAGCTAAGTAATGAGAACAAAGGCATCAAGGAGTTCTGGGATTGGTTAAGGCACCCGGTCTCAAAAGAATAAGGTAGGAGAATTACAGAAGAGGATTCTTGGCATCAACCTCCATACACATACACATCACACACATAAAAACACATGGAAAGAAGGAAAATAAAAAGAAAAGATAATTTTCCAATTTAATTTTTAAAATTTTATTATTTTGTATGTATAAGTGTGTGCACCATGTGACTGCTTACTGCCCATGAAGGCCAGAAGCAGACTTTGGATCCCCTGGGACTGGAGTTACAGACTGTTGTGAACCACCTCGTGGATGCTGGGAATTGAACCAGGGTCCTCTGCAAGAGCAACAAGTGCTCTTAACTGAGTCATCTCCCCAGCCCTAAATAAGGATTTTTCTAAAAAAGAGAAATGACACAAAATCAGGTGATTATGGGGGTGGGAATGGACTCAGGAGGAGTCAGGCCACAAATATGATCGAAATTCTCCAATAATTAATAAAATAGCATTTTAAAATAAATACGTTTAAGAACTGTGTATGTATTGTTCTCTTGTTGCCTTAATCAGTACGACATGACTTATAGTATATATACACAATGAAATGTTCTCAGTCACATAAAGAATGAAGTTATATAACGGGTAGGAAGAGAATCATATTAAGTCTGACATTTCAGGGACCTAGATGTCTGTATAGCTCTGGGTCTAACTAGTGTCCCCCTGATTTATATGTTGAAGTTCTGATGGTCATAACCCAAAAACATAACCACATTTAGAGAAAAGGTGCTTCGTGTGTCTGTATGGTGCAAGCATGTATGAGCACATGTGTTGGAGTGAACATGTAGAGGTCAAAGCTCAATGTGAGGGGGCTTCTTTCTCATTCTCCACCTTATTATTTTTGAGGTGGAGTCTCTCACTAAATCAGGAACTCACTAATTGCCTAGACTTATTGGCCAGCAAGCCCCCAGATCCTCCTGTTTCTGTGATCCTCTGTGTAGGCGAACATTTCTATACCACTAGCCAGGTCCCAAATAACCACAGAGACTTAATATTAAGTATAAATGCTTGACCTATGGCCTAGGCTTATCTCCAGCCGGCTCTCACAACTTAAACTAACCCATTTCCATTCATCTCTGTGCTGCCCCAAGGCTCGTTTACCTCACCTATGAACTTCCCATGTTGCTTCTTCCACTTCCTGCTCAAGACTCCTCAGACTCCACCCCTCTTCTTCCCAGCATTCTCCCTGCCGTGAAAAGCCTGCTTTGCTATCGGCCAATCAGCTTTTTAGTAACAATGAGAGCAACGCGTTTGTACGGTATACAGGATTATCCCACCAGCACCGCTGCCCCAACCCACCCACTTCCACACCCCACAGCTGGGATTAGACATGGCCACCGTGACCTAATCTTTATGAGAGTGTCGGGGATCCAAACTCAGGTCTCACATTTAAGCTTTACTGACTCAGCAGTTTATTGCCTGGTAGGGTCATTAACAGGGTAATCAAGGTGAAGTCAACACAAGTAGAACCCACCTAAGAAGAGGTGGTGAAACATCACCTAAGAAGAGGTTGAAACATCACCCTGGCCGGGCGATGGTGGCGCACGCCTTTAATCCCAGCACTCGGGAGGCAGAGGCAGGCGGATCTCTGTGAGTTCGAGCCCAGCCTGGTCTACAGAGCTAGTTCCAGGACAGGCTCCAAAGCCACAGAGAAACCCTGTCTCGAAAAACCAAAAAAAGAAAAAAAAGAAAAGAAACATCACCCTGCACAGAGCGAAGACCATTTGAAGACAAGCAGACAGAAGACAGTTATGCACCAGCCGAGGACAGAGACACTCACAGTCAGCCAACGGTGACAAGGCGCCAATTTCCCTTCTCAGACCTCTGCCCTCCAGTCCAACACAGCTCTGCCTTTGAAGTCGCAGTCAGAGATTTGTATGTTGACACTAGCAACCCAGGCTTCTTGCAGAAAATTATGTTATTTTCAACTTCTTAAGACAAGCAGTGGTGGCGTACACCTTTAATCCCAGCACCCAGGAGGCAGAGGCAGGTGGATTTCTTTAAATTCAAAGCCAGTCTGCTCTACTGAGCGAGTTCCAGGACAACCAGTCAGCGTTACACAGAGAAACCCTGTCCGCCCCCCCCAAAAAAACCCAAATAAACAAAAAACAAAGCAACAACAACAGCAGCAAAAGACAAGGTCCCCCTAGTCTATAGAGGTTGTAATATTTAAAGAATCTTCGAGTGGGGCAGTGGTGGTACATGCTATTAATCCCAGAGCTCAGGAGGCAGAGGCAGATGGATCTCTGAGTTCAACCAGCCTAGTCTACAGAGCAAGTTCTGGGACAGTCAAGGTCACACAGAGAAACCCTATCTTGGAAAATAAAACAACAACAATGGGGAAAAACGAGGAAAAAAACCTTCAATACAACAACTAATCTCATTCTACAAAATAAAAGCACTAGTGCCCCAGACTAAGAAGGGTCAAGGTCATCACAAGGGAACCCACAGAAACAACTAACGTGGACTCACAGGAGCTCACAGACTCTGGACCAACAGCTAGGGAGCCTGCATGGGACCGACCTAGTCCCCACGTGCGACAGCTGTGTAGGTTGGTTTATTTGTGGGACTCCTAGCAATGGGATCAGGGCCTGTCCCTAATGACTGGGCTGTCTTTTGGGAACCTATTCTTCATACTGGATTGCCTTGCTTAGTCTTAATACAAGAGGGAGAGCTTAGTCCTACATCAACTTGATACGCCATGCTTTGTTGACACCCATGGGAGACCTGCCCCTTTCTGAAAAGAAACAGAAGAGGAGTGGATGGGGGGGAGGCAGAGAAGAGGCATGGGAGTAGTGTAGGGGAACGGAAGGAGAGGAGGGAGGGGATTGTAAAATAAATGTGGTAGGATTGTAAAATAAATGAAAATTCTAATTAATGAAAAGGAAAAAAAGAATTTTATCTACTATTTATGCATATATGTGTATGTACTGTTTTGCTTAGTCTTTGTTTATTGTTGGTGGAAACTGAACCCAGGGCTTCGGACATGCTAAACTCCCACCTTACTGCCAAGCTAGGACTCCAGTCCCTAGGAGTTCTTTTTATCTGATTGAGAACTGAAGGGATGATTGTGCCTTCTCTAACTCTAGGAAAGGAATCCAATGTCTGAGCAGCAGCTGCATGCAGGAGCATTTCCATGCGGACATGGGGCCCAACTGAAGATGTTCCAGCGTTGGCTAGTTTCAGATTATTTACAAGGAAAATGAACCCCCCACACACACACACACACTCCATGTAAACCTAGGAAATAGGGTAACAAAACATCCTTTAATTTGCTTCAAAAACAATATCTGTTTTAAAATAACAAGTTGATGACTTTAGTTTTGTTTTGACACAGGGACTCATGTAGCCCAGGATAGCTCAAATTTGCTAAGTAGCTGAGAATGACCTTGAAGTTCTGCTCCTCCTGCCTCTATTTCCCAGGAGATAACAGGTGTTTGTCAACAGGGCCCTTTTATTGTGTGTGTGTGTGTGTGTGTGTGTGTGTGTGTGTGATTTTTTTTTGAGACAGGGTCAGTTAGGCTAGGTTAGCTGGCTAGCATGACCCAGGCATATACCTGTCTCCACCTCTGGGCTTACCAGCCTGTACCACCACACCTAGCTTTTTTACGTGGGTTCTGGGGGTTAAACTCTTGTCCTTGTACAAGCATTTCACTGACTAAGCTATTTCTCCAGTCCTATGGATTTGGGCCTTTTTTTTATTTACTTTTGGAAATTTTAGAGAATGCAAAAAGAAATCTCCAACCTATCAACCACCCTGAGGCCAGCACTGTTTATACTTTCATTTATTTTTACTTTGCTTTATACAACTCTTTCATAATTGGATACAGAGTAACATATACAACTTTACATACTTTTTTATTTATAAAACATTCTTCCACACTATTGTAATCTCTTTATAAACATCGTTTTAAATGACGGCAAAATCCCATCAAGTTGATCAGTTTTCCAAATGTTGATCTACAGAACATCTGTAGTAGAGTCATGTCTTTAACACAGAGCATGTTAAAAATACAGATTTCTGGACCCCATCCCAGAGCCATTAAATCCGAATCTCTAGTGGCAGAGGCTGCGAATCTTCATTCTCCTAACTTTTCAAGACACTCACAAACCTATAAAAGAATGGAAACTCCCAGAACTGACATGCCTATAGTTTTGCTAGACCCTTATCTGAAATGCTAGATGCTGCCATTGTTTTTGGTGTTTCATAATTAACTGCATAACAGACATCTTTGTGCAGAAAGCATTTTTGCAAATTTTATAGCAACTCTTTGGGATGGTTTTCAAGAACTTACCTGATGATAGCCAAGATATGAACCTTTTAAAGATGCTTGGTAAACATACACAGCTAGGAGCACAGTCTGCTCAGGTTTCAGGAAGATAGCTGCTGCCAATAACTGATCTGTATGACTATTTATACTATCTCCATTTTTCCATCTTTATTACCAACAGGTCACAACAAAGCATTCAAGGAATGAGAAGATGGTCTTTGTTGACACATGCTGCCTCTGGCCTGCCTACCACACAGAATGAGAGCAGCAGATAGTCATGACATCCCAAAGCTTCCAGACACTAACCACAACCCAAAAACATCTCAGCCACTCTCCAAAGAACCTCTGCCTCGTGTTCCATAGGAGCATTGCGCTTCTCAATTCAAGTCAATGTGTTTGAAGGCAGAGACACAACAAGAATGTGCATGCAGGTAGGGCTGGGCCTCTCCAAGAACAGCCACAGCAGCAGAAAGGTTTCAGTACCGCTGTATAGGAAATTAGTTCAGGGATCCATCATCTACTCAGATCAGGACAGCTTCTTTACACATTGAATTTATGAGTTGTCAAGGGGTCAGGGAGAACCACAAAATAGAATGCCAAATACACGAACACATTGTCCATTGACGGCATGCTGAAATGAGCAAGGGGAAAGGAGATGGCACAGAGACACCAGTAACCTAAAGCCATCTGCTGTACTCAGCATCCACCATGTTATAGGCATTCATCTAAAAGCTTTATAAACAATGATGTGGAAGGTGACGTATGCTGTGAATACGTTTTATTCCCATTGGTTAATAAAGAAGCTGCTTTTGGCCAACGGCTTAACAGAATAAAGCCAGGCTGGAAGAGATAGAGAGAGAGTAGGTGGAGTCAGAGAGAGATGCCATGTAGCTGCCAGAGGAGAAAGACCTGAATTACTAGCTGAAACCTTGCCGGCAGGCCACAAGCTTCGTGGTAAAATATAAAATAATAGAAATGGGTTAATTTAGGATATAAGAGCTAGCTAGAAATATGCTTAAGCTATTGGCCAAATAGCATTGCAAATAATATAGAGTTTCTGAGTAATTATTTTGGGTCTTGGCAGCCAGGAACAAACGAGTAGCCTCTGCCATTGGCACAGACGTGGTCAACTAAATCCACTTAAAAACCTGAGAGAGCTTGAAAAGGAATTCGGGACATGCACACACACAAAAGAGAGACATGGCAAAAAGCAGAGACATGGCTCCTTTAAGAGGTTTCCTGACTCAGCTTTAGTGGCAAGAACTGTGCAGTTTCTTTAAGGGATGGCTTCCTGGTTTGTGCTAGTTACAGGAACAGCTCTGGCTCTTTTTTGATGCCTGACACCCACTTCAGGTCTGGAGGCTTACATGCCCACATGCTTACGTGCCCACTTGGGGTCAGGAGAAAAGTAGCTGACTCCATGCCCCCAGCTCAGCACTCCCAGCCTGGGTAGTGGCAAGATCAGGTCTGCTAGGAATTCACAGGCAGGAGAGCATGGCAAATGCCAACCAGCATACACAGACTGTGCAGCACACTTCATGGCAGATTTAGTTTTTACCCAGAAAAAAAGGGGGGTTATATGCTGCATGGTGTTACCCAGAGTTGAGGTGGTGAGGACAGTTCCCACCTAGCAGTCTCAGAGCCGGTGGTGAACAGACCTCCGCCATGTTGGACTGGGAGAAGCCAAAAGGCCAAGCAGCTTTAGTCCTAGTCATGCCAATTAGATTTTTAAGAAGCCATCCTGGTCAGAAAAGGATTTCAGATAGGCAATAGGACTGAAATGTCTTTCAGACATAAAAGACATCTAAACGAGAAATGGTGTGTTTAAAAAATGTATATAGGCTTGGAAGAGAGAAAAAAAAGTATAGAAAGTTATAAAAAAAAGTACATGGTTTTTTAAAAAATAAAACAAAGTCTTTAAAGAGACAGAGTAAACTTGAAGAAAAAGTAAGAATAAGAAAAACAAGCCACATAAAGATGGAATGTACACAGAGAGGCTAGATTATGTATATTATTGTATTTTCTTTAAATTTTTTTGACCATGAATGAGCTATAGTATAGAGACATTTTGTACGGGCTGCCAAACTAAACCAACATATATACTTTAAAGGTATCTTGACTTCAAAATATGAGTCTAAGGATATGTTGATTTGGAAAAGAGGTTCTACTTTTGTTTCCACAGAGGATGAAAACCTATGGATTGCTTCCAGACTAATGTGATTTGATGGACTCCCTGAAAGGTCACCATGAACAACCCCCAAAAATACTTCCCAACAAAAAGCAGGAAGCAGTTTGGAGAGAACTACACCCAAATTCTCTAAATATTGTTTATAAATGTTTGTTTACATTTAAAGGGGGATATGCTATAGAGATGAATACTTTGCATTGTTATGGGTCTTGGTTTTATTGATATAAATTTAAGGTCAATTTTGTTATATGTATATTTCTGCTCTTGATTAAGGTATTATGTTTGTCCAACTCATTTAAAAATGTAATGTATAATTAAGAAATACAGGTTAATAGTCATCTATAATAGTCAAGCTTGTAGTCATGTTAGGTTTTCTAGATGTACAGAGATATATTTCAGATGGATAGGTATTCTTCAAACCTTTCAAAGACTAACAGAATAAATTTTTAAAATGTTTTTAAAAATTAGAACTTTTCATGACAATGAGACTCATCTATTCCTGGCAGCACGAATCTACTTCAAGAGGATGATGGACATCAAAGAGGTTCCTTATGGAGTTTGCTAGTCATTTGGGCAAGAAACTGCTCTTACCTGGAGTACTTGATGTTATACTGTATGAACTGGACATGCAGGACCCACAGAAAAATGACCGCTGAACTAGTCTAAAGGTGAGACTATCCTTCAGGGTTCCTGCGTCATGAAAGAGTCTGCCAGACATTTTGCAGGACACAGAAGAAAGCATCTGATGGACTTTGCCATTACAAGGCAGAACAGATCTTCAAATTTCCTGCTTCATGAAAAAGTCTATTGGATACAGGATAGGCCTGTAGGCTAAAGGTGAGTGCTGCAATGTTATAGAAGAACTTTGGGTGACTGTCCAGGCAGCGAGATGTCTCTGTCAATTCTAGAGTTTTGAAAGTTGCTTACAATGTACTTCCTGTTTACTTAGGTAATATTATATCCTCTGGAGTCTTTGATGGAGTTGAAGAATGGATAGTTATAGTTTTCCTTAGTTATAATAAAAGATAAAGTAGACATAAATATTATAACTGTAATTCTTGCTTGATACATGTTTTGTTATAGGTAATCTTGCTATGTTAAAGTTAAAACCTTCTTTTGTATTTAGACAGAAAAGGGGAGGTGATGTGGAAAGTGATGTATGTTTGAATATGTTTTATTGCCATTGGTTAATAAAGAAGCTGCTTTGGGCCAATGGCTTAACAGAGTAAAGACAGGCTGAAAGAGATATATAGAGATAGTAGGTGGGGTCAGAGAGAAATGCCGTGTAGCTGTCAGAGGAGAAAAACGCAAGCCACTAGCTGGAACCTTGCCAGTAGGCCACGGGCTTCATGGTAAATTATAAAATAATAGAAAGGGGTTAATTTAGGATATAAAAGCTAGCTAGAAATACACTTAAGCTATTGGCCAAATAGTATTGCAAATTGTTTCTGGTGATTATTTCAGGTCTGGGAACTGGGAACAAACAAGTAGCCTCTGCCAACAAAACAGTAACTTAATCCTCAAACTAAATCTCTGGGATGGCATCACCTCAGTTCTACGGAGGAAACTGAAGCACGGAGAACTTAAGTAAAGAGTGGGAAGTGGCTCGGTGGGTAAAACATTTGCCACACAAGTGTAAGGACCAGGGTTCTGATCCTCAGAACTCAGTGAAAATGAGCATGACAATCAGCCTATAATTACAGTGCTCAGAATACATAGACAAAGGCTCCCCAGAGCAGGCTCGCTAGTCAGACTAGCTACAGTCTGTGAGCCCCCTGTTCAACAAGAAACATTGTGTGTAGACACAGAGAGACAGGGGGACTACATAAAAATTCACATGACAAAGACAGAAAGAGATTAGGTTGTCCAAATCACACAGGTAGTGAGTGGCCAATACCTGGATCTCGGTATCGCTGCTCTGATGTTCACGCTGAGTTTTGGAAGGACTAAGGCATAGAAGAACTCTGTATATGGAAAGTAACATCAAGTCAACGAAAGTGGTTTTCAGAGCAGAGACACTATAGACCCTCACAACTGGCACATTTTAGTCCCATTAGGCTAAAACCCACAGTTTAGCCTCAGTCTACCTGGCTCTTTGGGTACAGACAAACTTTTCTACTATTTCAGAACAGTGGAAAATAACTGGCTGAGTGTCCCACGTCTTCCATAGCCACAGACCCATTTCATACATACCCCAGAGGTACATGTAAGTATGTGTGCCCCAAGACCCTGTCCACCCACAAGACCTGTTCACAGTACCCTTCATTCCACCTCATCAACTGAGACCCTCAGAATAGCAGAGGGGACCTGTTTGGTGACCCCGCAGCTTCACACTGTAGTGCCTGAGCTCTGGGGGGTGGAGATTGAGGGGGCTCTTGTACCATAACTCTTCCCCTGAGGGAACATCTCTGCATTTGATCTGACGGATACAGAAGCCTCTGCCGGAATCCATCCTCCCCGGCCCTAAGACCTTCAACCACCACAACTAATTCTTTCTGTCATAAACCTTCATGTGGAAACAAACTCCAGGCTTTCCCATCAGACCTGGAAGGCCAGCAGGCAGCTCACACCATACACTGGAGTAAGCCAGGCTCTCCCCCACCCCCCCGCCCTTTCAAACAAACATATTAAGTTAATAATAATGCCAACATTTGACAGTCACAGCTTACTAATTAATTCTCATTTGTCCCTTCGGTTAGGAATAGGGATAAGGTCTGCCTGACCTACAGATGAAGAGAAGTGTCTATCCATCTCCTTACAGTGGAACCAAAAGTTACCGGAGGGCCAGCTAGATGGCTCAACAGCCCTGAAGCCCAAGGACTGAGTGAGAGCCTTTAGGCCCATGTGATGGAAGAAACAATTATCACAAGTTGTCTTCTGACTTCTACATATGCCCCCCCACACACAGATATTTAAATATAATTTTTTAAGTTATTGAAAATTTTAAATGGGAACGGGACTCAGGTTTAGCTTTGTCCCACCTGATAATGTTCCAAGTTAGTGCTTCTGTTCATCCTTACCCAAGCACCCAAAGGCCATGCTTAGAACGAAGAGGATTCTAGAGAGATCTTTCCCCACTCCAGGTGTGATCCGTCCGTGCCCTGCGGCAGAAGTGGGAGTGGGTCTTCTCACACCCCCTCTGTCCACCTGCCAGTGCAAATGCACTTGGGGTCTCAATGTCACCGCCTTTCACCTTCACGGCCACTCCTACCTCATGATGAGCAGCCGTGACTCCGTGACATCAAGTGACATGTTCAAGTTCACAGGGCTAGAAGTACCGCACACCGACTGTCTGCAGGTCTACCCTTTCCTGGAGATGACTGGTGAAGAAATGTGTTCTGGGCTGTGTAGCCGACAGCTTCCAGGAGAATAGAAATCTCAAGGCCAGCTCTGGGCACTGACCTCAGAAACAGCCCTCTCTCCTCACCCTGTTTCCAAGGCCTCTGGGCTCTGGGCTCTGCAGCTGAAGAGTTTGTGGGGTCCAAGGGAAGGAAGTCTTATTCCTTCGGGAATCCATTCTTACTCAGGAACTTCTGTTTTCAAAATGCAAAGAATGCTGTTGCCTGGGCCAGACATCCTGGCCTGATGCCGTCAGCCAAGTCTTGAGTCTACAGTCTTCACCCCAAGTTGTGTTCAGGGAAGTGCATGCCATGCCCTCTGTCCTCTTAACTTACCCTCCCACTCCATCTTCTCGCCCTTTCGAATACATACTGAGCATTTGCCCAGATGCCAACCATCCGCCTGAGGCCATTAACATTCTAGATCGCGTTTAGCTTTCGCGATGATGATACAAAGAATTCATTATCACTGAGGCACTGGTTTCACAGAGAGAGAAACTGAGACCGAGTCCTTTTATGCCTTTCTTGGTCACACAGCTGGACTGGCCTTTAGACTCTCTGTGTTCAATACTTGGGCCTCCAGCTGTGGGAAGCTCCTTTCTCAAGCTTCGCCACCTCTGACCCTGGGAAAGGAGATGTGGGGGAGCAAATAGCTCTACAGTCGCATTTTTCAATACTTACGGCCTCTGGAAATGACACCTAATGACATCTCCCAAGAAAAACTCAATAGTCAGAAACCAAGGCCCTCCCTAACACCCTGGCTACCGGATAAGGGGTGCAAACTGCCTCTGAGACCTAGGAACCCTGAGTTTCTGAAACTGCACTATTGAAAAAATTAAGTAAAAAGTAAGTTCACTTGTTCTTTAGACTTCCTGCTCAGTCTGGGCCTGGCTAAGCCTATCCCTCCTGGAATCAGCCGAGTGACTGGGACCTCATGAGTCATATCCCCACCAGGCTCTTCTAAACCTTAAATATCCACAAGCAGGTAAAGTAGCTAGCATATTTTGGGGCCTCTCTCACACAGCGCTGTGACAGACATGATATCATATAGCCTCATGTGCCCCAGGGGAAAGAGCAGCCACAGGGACCCTTCCTTCAAGCTGGAGACCCTGAATCACAGAGGGAAATGGAGTCACCAACATGAATAGGAAAGACTGAAACAGACCCAGATATCTGGCAGGAGATGAGTGCCCTTCACTCCTCCCAGCCCTGGACCATTAAAAGAAGGATAAGGTCTCCTAAAGTATCTAGGCTGGAGTTGGCCTTGCACGCTTTTTTAAAGAAAGGCAGTGGCCCAGTGGCCCAGTGGCCCAGGCTGGGGAGATAGTTCAGTCAGTAAAGACAATGGCCCCAATAGGAAAAGACGCGAACCATAGAGGAAATACTATGGCCACTCCAGCAAGCCTGCTGTGTCCCCTCCAGCTCTGCTACTCTCCAGACCACTCTGAACACAACTGGCTGCTGGTCTCCTCCATGTTGGGATCCAAACATCAGATAACAAAGATCCTGTGGACTAGGAGAGCTCAGGTTATCCCAGGATAAGCTCTGTTGGCTACTGGGCTCCACAGCAGAGCCCAGCTGCCTCAGCAGACCATATAGCCAACAAGTCTGCAAAGCAGGCTCCTAGCCTCCTCGGAGGTGGCTCCAGAGTCCCAGGAACCTTTTATAAGATAGGCCAGAAGAAAAAGCAAACTTGACAGGTTAGCCTGGTGTGCCAATTCCGTCCTCACCAGTCCAGGCCCCTACCCTACTCTACCCGACCCTACCCTACCCTACCCTACCAGGTTTCTCCAGACCCTTCTCCTCTGTTGACCTCAGTGGCTGCATCCTACTCATGGGCCCCTCATTCAACCCCACCCAGATGAGTCCCTAGGCCTCACTTTTCAGAGAATGAGCTGGAAGGTCCCTGATGAGCAACACAATACACAGAACAGAGAAAGGGCTAATCCAGCAACGCAACCGACGAATTCGGAGCCACTGTTTGGTACTAGCAAAACTGGATGTGTTTCCAGGAATTGGGGAAATGTTTGCTCCACCAGCCTGCACACAGAAAGTCAACAAAGGTAACCGGAATGGCAGGTGGGGGAGGGTGGAGAACAAATCCCATCCATTTATGAATGAGCCAACCAAGGCCCTAGGAATGAAGGAGTCTTCCCAAGGCCCCATGCTCACTGTTAGCATGATCTCTTAGATATAGACTCAAGGGCTGAGAGGCCCCTAATCCCGTTGGTGACAGCTGATGCTCAGACACTGTGATCTCGCAAGCTTCACTTAGTCACCTATTAACAAACAACCCTAACCCGTATGGCGCTGTCCTATGCCCTCCATCCACAGGCTCTGTTTGTACCTCTGCTCGTCCTCTGAGAGGTGCTGGCACCCACGGGTGCCCTGTCCCATGGAAATTCATTTCTGAAGACTGAAAGAGCAAGATCAATGAATCTATAAAGGAATAAATCCAAAGAGTACCTTTATTTTTAAAAAGTGTAATGGAAGCCAGGCACGGTGACCAATGCCTGTAATCCTAGTATTCCAGGGGCTAAGACAGGATGACTGAAGCAAATTCAAGGCTAGGCTGGGTGACACAGACCTGCTCAGCCTATAAAGCAAGACTTGAATTCAAAAAACCAAAAGTAAGCAAACAAAAAATGCCAAGAGAGGTGGCACACATCACACACAGGCAGTCCCCGTACCCAAGAAGTGGCAGCCAGAGGGTCAGAAGTTCAAGGCTAGCCCCAGTTACATAGAGAAATCAAGGTCAGCTAGGCTTGCCTGAGACTCATAATAATAATAATAGCAATAATAATGGAGAAAAATCCTAAGTTATTCTAGGGGCCAAATCCCTACAGTTTCTGAGGAATTCCCACTTACCCAACAGCTGTAGGTCCCTTGACACCACAGGCCTGTCATTTCTCAGACCTTTCAAAACTGTTCTGCTATCTGTGAAATAGCACTATTATCTCTCTTTGACGGCCTCCTTATGAGATTAGAATTAGAAAATTTGACATTTAAAAATGCCCTGGTTGGGGCTAGAGAGATGGATTAGCAATTAAGAGCACTGGCTACTCTTCCAGAAGGTGGTACTGAATTCCTAGCACCCACACAACTGTAAACGGAGACTGAGTTTCCCAGCTGCCGAAACCCAAATAACCACACAAAAACTATATTAATTATAACACTGTATGACCAATGGCTTAGGCATATTCCTAGCTAGCTCTTATATCTTAAACTAGCCCATTTCTATTAATCTATGTATCACCATGAGGCTGTGGCCTACCAGTAAGGTTTCAGCATCTTTCTCCTTCAGCAATAAGATGACATCTCTTTGACTCTGCCTACTGTCTCTACATCTCTGTTCAGATTTTTTGCCCGACTATAGTCTGCTCTGCCATAAGCCAAAATAGCTTCTATCAACCAATAGTAATAAAACATATTCACAGCATGCAGAGGGAAATCCCACATTATCTCCCCTTCTCTGTCTAAATAAAAAGGAAGGTTTTATCTTTAACATAGTAAAATTGCATATAACAAAACAGGTATCAAGCAAGAATTACAGTTACGATATTTCTTTGAGAGTCTAAAGTTTCATATATCTAATTTATCTTTTATCATAGCTAAGGAAAACTATAACTATAATCTGTCTTTAACTCTACCAAAAAAAACCCCAGAGGGATATATAATATTACCTAAGTAAACAGGAGATGCATTGTAAGCAACTTCCAAAACTCTAGAATTGACAGAGACATCTTGCTGCCTGGACAGTCACCCAAAGTTCTTCTGTACCGTTGGGGCACCCACTTTCAGCCTACAGGCCCATAGTATCCGGCAAACTTCCATGAAGCAGGAAATTTGAAAGACTGTTTCGCCGATACACACAACTGTAATTCCAGTCCCAGGGGATCTGATACCCACTTCGGGCCTCCACAGACGCTGCAAACATGTGGTGTACAGATATTTTCAGGCAAACATTCATACACATAAAATTAAATTTTAAAAGTGCCATGGTTTCTAACATGCTATAAGCCTAGGCAATTACTCATTATGCACACAAGGTCCCCCTGGCATTTGAGAGAAGCAGTCTGGAGGGGTCAGGAAGTTACTTAGGTAACTCAGCCAGGTTAGCCAGGAAGCTCCCACCAACCTGCTCTAATGAGAGCCTCTTAATCATCCTGGCCTCTCCCCCAGTGCCTGGCTCTTTCTGAACTCTTCATGAACCCTGCAGTCCCTGGCTCACCCTACCCACATGTGCCCATGATCCCTCTCCCTAACAGATGTCAGCTCACCCCAACAAAGAGCCCTCAGCAGCTCCCAGAACAGGCTCCCCCTGACCACCTCCTGCTCCTGTCCTGCCGGGAACAATGGGGGTTCCCATATCCCCTCCTTTCTCACTGAAGTATGAGCAAAGTAAACCACAGGCTGGCTGACCCCTGTTCACTGATTTGTCCTAGGGCCATCACTATAGGGAGGCTGGAGGTGGGTGGGCTTGGGCTAGCTTGGTGGCCCCCATCCCTGGCTTCCTCCCATTCTCTGCACCCTACACTAAATTCAAGGGAAAGAACGGAAACTGAGTTTCCTAACCCTCTATATGTGCTAGGCTCTTGGTTTGTGTTAGCACTATTGCTCCCATTTAACAGATGAGAAGAAAGAGGTTCCCAGATCCACTGCAGGCAAGCCATAGGGAGTCGAGAGAAATATAAATCCAGGGCTCTCACCCTTAGCTTAGGCACAAAGGTGGATCCCACATTCACAGTCTTTTGCTGAGTCTATTCATAGCAGATTTACTGGAGCAGATCAAAGAAAACAAAGTTCTTTAGACTTCTGGATCCTAAGTTTAAAATCTCAGTAAGTGCTGGAAATGAGTACGGAATAAAAAGAGTTGCTATTGGATAGGAATCTTTAATTTTGTCATGTTGTTTTCTCAACCAAAAAAAAAATGTTCTTTTTCCCTTTCCGGGCAATGGTACAATCTTTAATTCGAGCACTAGGAAGACAGAGGCAGGGAGATCTCTGTGAGCTTGAGACCTGCCCGGTCTAGAGAGCAAATTCCAGGACAGCAAAGGCTACACAGGGAAACTCTGTCTTAAAAAAATAAAAAAATTATTTTCCCAGAGTAAACAACCAGTTCACATAAACAGCAACAACTACTATCCATGGACCACTGACTATGAAGCAAAGCCTTTTAAGAGAATCCCCGAATCCACCAAGAGCCTGTACAGTAGGCTCTGTTATCTGCTTCACAGGGGCAGAAACCGAGATGGGGAGATTTGCCGCAGGCCAATGAGCTGGAGAGGGGGGCTAACCCCAATGATTTGACATTATACCCGTTATTCTTAATGTCTAATCCAGTGAAGGGTCCTAGTGTGTGCAGGTGTCAGAGAGTCAATAAAGTGAGGATCAATAATCGAATACAGTGGAAAGGAGGGAGAGAGGGAGGCGGGAAAGATGGAAGGAAGGAAGCAGTCAGTCCTGAGGATGAGTTTGCACATGGGGCAGTTGAGGTGGTCACCTGTGAGGGTGGAGTGCCCTCTCACTGCACCCTAGAAGGTAAGACAGGGATCATGGGCAGATACAGAGTTTCTGTAGAAGCAGGCCCTGCCTCTCTGGGCTCCGGTTTGCCTCCCACCCTTCCCACTCAGGAGATGTAGATCTTCCAAGACAAAGACAAACCAGCATCGCCCTCACCCAAACACCTGTCACAGATGGGGCTGAGACAGATGAGTGTCCACACACCATTCGCTCAGCCCTGGCCAGGAAGGACCACCAGGTGAAGTTGACAAGCCCCTGCTCAAGGAGTTCCCACGTGAGAAGAGTCCAAGATGGCTGTGCACCCCACTTCCGTCAGAGAACAGTCCATCATCTGGGGTCCCTCATTTTCTGTTCCAGCTACTACCACTCTCTTCCTTCCTCTAGGTCCCCTTTCTACCTCTCTTTCCTGTGCTCTCCTCTCTTCTTATAACCTCAGCACCTCACTCTTCTTCCTCTGGGGTCCCTCATTTCTTGCACTATTTCCTCTGCCTGGGAGGCTTTCACTGGACCCTGGGGTGACTGACTCTTTAGTAGTCCTGCCTTACATTCCCAAAGTCTTTCTCCCTATCTGTCCAGCTAAACAATCTTTCCCAGGGTTAGGACCTTGCCAAACCCTGCCTGGTCATGAGTCATATAATAACATCATTGCTCTTAATCTCCACAAGGGACAGTCAGAGTCTGTTCTGCTAGACTCCAGGCTGAGCCCCAGCACAGCATATGGTACTTGCTTTTCACAACCTTCCAGGTCCTCAGACATAGTGCACTGCAGACCCAACTTGTTTCAGGAAGGCAAAGGAACGCAGCTCGCAGCTCCTGGAATTCTTGGACTAGAGTAAACATGTTATCACTGGCTCTACTGCAGCTGGAAATCCTTTCTCAATTGCCCCGAGACCTACAGATCCACAGTCCAGGCAAGAGGCAATTGCTTACGCCAGCCATTTCCTTGGTTAAGGATCCCCTCCCCCAACTCCATGGGTGGAGATCCTGGCCTCTCGGTTCAAGCCTCCAGCTAGCCAGCTTCTGGGTGGGTGTTTGGGGGCCGAAGGAGGTGGGTCCTATAAGCCCTGAAGGCCTTGGCTAGCTGAAAGCAAACCTCGTCCAGGAACCCCACACTGCCTTCCGCCCCCACCTCAGGAACCAGCCAACAAGAACCTAAGCTTGTATAAACAAGGCCACAGGAAAACCAGACGCTTATCTGTTATCAACCCTCCTTCTCCAGCGCAGCCACTTGGCCGGAACGCCAGAAGGAGGGAGCCACCCAAACTCCTCCCCCTCTCCTTTATCCTCCCTTGTCGGCTCCTCCTCCCCCAATGGTGGCTGGACTCCCAGGTCACTGATCCTTACCAGCTGGAGAAGGGAGGCCAAGGCTATCTTAACAACCCTCAGCAAAGCCGAGTCTCTAATTGTCAATGCTGGAGAGACTCCTGACCCCCTTCTCTCGCTTCCCTCTTCCTTCTGTCAGAATGGGGGGCATAAATGGCTGGAGGTCCGTGGAGTGCCCTCTAGGGTCCTAGGCTCTGGCTTAGGCGTCTAGGCCAGGAGGTTTGCATTGTGGGTCCTCTGTAGAGAGACAGAAGGCTAGGAAGGATGCGGCCTGGGTGAGTCCGACTGCCTGACTGTCTCCAGTCGGACTTCTAATTGCATAAGCCTGGTACTGACCCAGAGAGAGGGGGCGGCTGATGAATGCTACCCAGACTGTCACATTGCACTGGAGCAGTTCCAGACTGAAAATAAATCTGGAAATCTGAGGTGTTGGGTTCCATGAAATAAAAATATCTGAGCCACATCCCTAAGAAAATAGATTTCCAAACTTCCCGGAAAAACTGAACGGTGAGCAGAGGGGAGGGGCGTGCTCTTTCCCCTCACCACGACCACCGACCACTGCTCTTTCCCCTCACAGGACTGCCGCTCTTTGTCCTCACACTAGCACCGACCGCTGCTCTTTCCCCTCACAGGACCACAGACAACTGCTCTTTCCCCTCAGACGACCACTGTTCTTTCCCTTTCCTGGAGAAGGTCAAGGGTGAGGTAGCATTTTTTTTTAAGTGTACAACGCAGCAAGATTTAAAACCTGACCAGGTCAGAGACATGTAGAGGCGGAAATGTTTGTCAAGACTAAAAGAACACAGACTCTAAATATGTAGAGCCGGTGCCCGGAGAGTAGCAATCCGGACACCAAGATACTTAATTTTATGAAAATGAAAAGGGGAAATATACATATGTGTATATCCCAAAAATAGTCCTGAAAGGGGTACTAGGGAAAGCAGAGCTTCCAAAGCCAATCCTGTGACTGAACCAGAAGGCAGCAAACTACCCTGCCCCCTCCGCTTCTGGGCACTGCCTGGATTGGGAACTCATCTGCTTGTGTGTGTTTCTGGGCTGCTCTCAGACTACCATAGATTTGAGTTGTTCTAACGGACTGTAACATCTCATATCTAGACTGAAACAACGGCCAGAACCAGAAATCCCATGCAAGGGTAAGGTGCTGTCAGCCTGGCTCCAACAGAGAACGAGAGGTGACCGTGGTATGCGGCCATCACCAACCACTTCAGGAGGCTTTGGGAGATGGCGGTTCATGCTCCTCGCCTGAGGCAAGAAGGATCAAATGGCTTCTCAAACCCATTTATAGCTTTCTGAAACAAATGTATGTTGAAGGGTATGTTTGCAGCCCTTGGGATACACTCACGAACAAAAGAAACCAAGACTTCTATTCTTATGTTTATTTGTAATTCTATCCCAAGTTCACCAACTGGTTTCTGGTTTCTGAGGTCTGTTGCACAAGAATTGGTAAGGCTGGAACAGTAACCAAAACAACATGGTACTAGGAGAAAGAAAAAAGAATGACACAGAGTGATGGAACAGACTAGAAGCCCCCGGAATAAACTCACACATCTACTACCAGCTGCTTCTCCATGACGATGCTAAAAACATCCTAGCATTTTAGAAAAGAGCACTCTCTGAATGATGGTGCTGGGGAAACGGGCTGGTCCTATGTGGAAGGTGGAAGCTCGACCCTTATCTCTTAGCTTGTACAAAACTCAACTCAAAATGGGTTGGAAACCTAAATATAAGACCCGGAGAAACTTGGAAGAAAAAAAAAAAAAGGGAAATGCTTCAAGATGTTGGAGCAGGCAATGCGTTTTAAGATACGACCCCAGAGCACAGGAAACAAACACACAAAAAATTGACAAATGGGATGACATCAAACCCAGAAGTTTCCGCACAACAAAGGAATCAACAGAGTGAAGAGAGATACCTACAGAACGGAGAAAACGCGTGTCAGCTGTGCATCTGTTGGAGGAAATCCTGAGTACATAAGGAACTCAACACACTTAAAACCGCAACAATGCAATCTAAGACATGGGCAAATGGAGGCTGGAGAGACGGTGCAGCAATTAAGAGCACACACTGCATGCGCAGAAGGTCACGCTGGGTGGCTCACCACCACCTGTAACTCCAGCTCCAGGGGATCTGATGCTTCTGTCCTCTGTGTCATGTGAGGACACCCGCACTCACGTGTACATAGCCACACAGAGACACGCACAAGCAAATAATTCAAAAAGGAAGACCAGGTGAGGTAGCATACACCTTTAATCCCAGCACCTAGGAAGCAGAGCAGGCAGGTCTCTGTGAGTCCAAGGCTAGTCTTGTCTACATGATGAGTTCCAGGACAGCCAAGGCTACACAGAGAGACCCTGACTCAAAAAGCCAAAAAATTAAAATAAATCTTTCAAAGCTGGGCTAATGATCTGAACATACACTTCTCAACAAAAAATACATACAGCCAACAAATACATGAAAAAAAATGGCCAATATCACCAGCCACCAACAGAGTGCAAATCATAACTTCAACAAGAAAACATTCCACTCAAACTAGAATGGGTTTGATATACAAACAAACACCAAAAATAACAAATACTGGCAAGCATATGGGGATAGAAGAACTCTTACGGAAAGACTGTGAGTTGGTCAGCAGTTATGGAGTTCCTCAAAAAATAAAAATGCAGCTACCACATGATCCAGCTATCCTGCTTTTGTGTGTGAGTCCAAAGGAAAGGAGGTCAAACAGAAAGGGCACCTGTGGATTCACGTTCATTGTGACTCTGCCATAGTAGACAAGATATGGAATCAACCTAGGGACTCGTCAATGGGTGAATGAAGTAATAGTGGCATACACACACACACACACACACACACACACACACAGAGTGTTAGTTAGCTATAGCGAAATCACATCATTTACAGCAGAACCAGATAAACTGGAGGACGTTGCTTTAAGTGAAGTTAAGCAGACACAGAAAGATAAGTACCGCATGTTCTCACATGTGACATCTGTGGGGGCTGGATCTAAATGTCGAATAGCCATGAATAGAGGGTGGAGGGAGTGGCAGGGGAAGGTAAATAAGGAATATTGGATGCGACAAGTGTAACTCTTAAAGAGACAGACTATTACAAGTGTTTGTTGTATGCATGTATAGAGAGAGCATTAACACTCACCAGTGTGTACAATTAATATATGCTGATTCAAAATCAAATAAATACCTTTTAAAAATTCATGAGATTGAGCTTCACTGTCTAAAGCAGAACTTTCTCAAAGACCTTCCACGTGATTGGGCTAGGGGTGTCGCTCAGTTGGTAGTGCATATCTAGCAGGCACAAGCCCTGAGTTAGCTAACAAACATCTCAAACACTTCTATACCCCAAGCACTTGGCGGAAGATCGGGAGTTCAAGGTCATCCTTAGCTACAGAACAAGTACATAGCAAGACAAGGTTGAGCTCAAAAACAAAGAAAAACTTTTCAAGTCCTAGAGTTTGTTACTTGTCATTGGAAGAGTACTGGACTCTTTGTCTCAGAATAAATTTGCCATATGATAGGCTTTGATCAATGGAGCCCGAGTAGAAGTGACAGATGTCACACCTATGGTGGCATTTTAAGTATTCATGAGTGGTTCAGCCTATCATCCTCTTTCCCCCACTGTTATGAAATTGCATATTCCAAAACAATGTGTCCCATTGTCACTCCACCATTCTAAAGGTGAAAACCATTAAGTAGGGCTGGAGAAATGGCTCAGCAATTAAGAGCATTGGTTGACACGGGGCGGTGGCACACACCTCTAATCCTAGCACTTGGGAGACAAGTAGGTGGAGCTCTGTGAGTTCGAAGCCAACCTGATCTACAGACAGCCAGTGCTACACAGAGAAACCCTGTCTCAAAAAACACAAACAAGCCAGCCTGATCTACAAGAGCTAGTTCCAGGACAGGCTCTAAAGCTACAGAGAAACCCTATCTCAAACAAACAAGAAAAAAGAAAAAAAAACAAACCAAAACAACAACAACAGCAACAGCAACAACACACAAGCAGAAAAAGAACACCGGCTGTTCTTCCAAGGGGCCTGGGTTCAGTTCCCAGCGCCCACGTGATGGTTCACAATCATCTGTAGCTCCAGTTCTAGGGGATCCAGCACCCTCTTCAAACCTCCATGGGGTACCAGGCACACAAGCTATACACAAACAAACATGCAGGCAGCACACCCATACACATAAAATAAATAACAACAGACTTAAACTAATGATGAAAAGCAATGTTCTTGTTACCATACCACAGCTGAACTTCATGCTGTGGACTAGACGTGGCCCAGTACAGACTGTTTCTCTATTGACTTCTACTGAGAAATGACCAGGCCATGTAGATGACGGTGGGAGAAGGATGGATAAGGGAAGTCATGTTGCGTACGACTTCACTCTATGAAGTGAGCCCGGCATTTACCAGCTCTTTTTACCCCGGCTAAGGTGAAACTCAGGACCCTTTGCAATACCATGGAACACAGCTGAGGACTGTACTGTCTGTCATGCGGGTGTCTTACTGCTACCATCCGTTGGTTCCACATGGGAGACACCGTGCCTTTAGGTAAAAGTGCAATGACAACCTGCCAAGAGCCTGGGTCCCCCAAACACTGGCACAATACCATCCCTAACACGGCCTGCGGACTAGACTTCTTCAGTTCACACAGTAGCCGCATCAGCTGGAAACGCTTCCAACTCCAAGAGAAGCTAGGGAACCGCAGGAAGGAAGTCAGCCTTGAAGCAGGCCAGAAAGGGCGCGAGTGCCTACTGGGGCCCAGCCTCCAATGGCAAAGGTTTGAGGAGAACCTTGTTCTCTGCCTTGTCAATCTCACACTAGTGCTAGACCCTTCTCGGAATTTTTCCTTCAGTCAGGAAAGTCAACCTTACTCTCCTGAGAGGGCTGAGAGGGAGCCCCGAGCAGAAGGTGGAGAGTAACGAGGCACGTGCCAAAAGCCTCCCTACCCAAGAAAAGGATTTAAGAACTACAACCCTCTCCATGTCCCCAGCATGCCTGGTGGGTATTGTTGGTGACACTCTGGGGAGGGCCCTGGCCTGGATTCAGGGCCCATGGAAACAGGCATGGCTATGTATTTGCCCTGGGCCTAAGCAGTGGTGGAGGGATACAGTCTTTGCAGCAATGTTCAAGAGGACGAGGGGACACACAGAGCAACCTTCATGGTATATAAGGCCAACTGCATGCGACCTGCCCCTCTCCTCACTTTGCTGAAACAAAGCAAAGAACTGGGGGTCTCCCAGGAAGCCCCTCCTGTGAGAAGGTCCTGAAAGGGCTCACTCACTCTGGGGTCTCATTTTTTCCAATAGTCATGAAAATCTGGAAGATTTTTTTTTTAATCTTGTCATTCGTCTTAGTGTTGGTCCTGAGAGGGAAGGGGCTGAATCTTAATCTTCATAACTGTACCTGCCATAGGCACAAATAGGTCTCAGGAAACATTTGTTCGGCCAACGCCTGAAGAAGACAAGTTAGGGCCCATCTCCTCTGTCCCCAGCCTGTCCATCCACTGCTATCTCAGCACCCCATATCCATAGCCACCTGCCTCTCTGCATCAATCCCCGGACAAAGGACTCCTGCCCGTGGCTGTGCTGATCCTCCCGGGCTAGCACAGGGACTCGGACACAATGCCGTTGGTTCTCATTCACACGATGCTTTACCTGCCTCCTCTTAGTTGGTTTTTCTACCACACCCCCTTTCAGAGTCCAAAAGTGACGTTCTCCAATTCTATAGGTGGAAAGTTGGAGGCTCAGAGAAGTTAGATGCCCCTGACCAAGGGCATCCACCTTATGGAACGCAGAGAGAGAGTCAAGAGGTAAACTCAGGTCTACCAGTGCCCGAAGCCATTGGCATCTCTAGATCAGCTGCAATCAAAACTTCAGCGTACGGGTGACTCAAGAAAACCCTCTGGGTAAGGGTATGGGGCACAGAGGCCATTCTGTCTGTCAGTCTCTCTCTCTCTCTCTCTCTCTCTCTCTCTCTCTCTCTCTCTGTCTCTCCCACACACACACACACACACACACACACACACACACACACACACGCACGCACGCACGCACATACACACACACATGCTTTCCCACCCCATCCCACTAGAGAAGCCTATTTCTGCTAGGACCCAGATAGAGGTCTCAGAGCTCAAGCACAGAGCTTTCTACAGCCTGTATTGGAGCATGGGAAGTGGGTGTTTTTCTTCCTCGAGGCCTGGGTGGCTGTTTCCTACTGTGATCTGCCCTGGAGAATGGCCGGAAGAAGTGGCTTCCGGCTAAGGAGGGGAGAAGTCAGTCTCTTCCCACCCTACAGAAAAAGGGTTGTTTTTTTTTTTTTAAATCCAAAGTAACAACTGTTTTGTTTTTCCTTGGACAGGGAGAAAGAGTCAGGAAGAGATGAGCTTGGGGGATTTGTAACATTTGTTTTTAGTATAACTGATTTAACTAATTGTATGATTTCACACTTGTGTGAGTTCACACTTAGTAATGGCTGACTCACAACATTACCCGGACATTTAGCAAGCAGCGCTCATGAGCCAATACAATAAAGAGCAAATTACTTCTCAAAGCTCTTGTAAAACTAAATGGATGAAGTCTGTGTCCTCTAGCCCAATGCTGGCACTAGCTGTACCACCTTGGGCAAATCCCCTACCCACCCTGGGCTTCAGGTTTGAGCCACCTCTAAAGTGGGGCTGCTGCCAGGATTCTCAGTGAATGGCAGTGGGGCCTGGGGACAGCGGGGCTCACAGAGGACCAGGCACAGTCTTGTGCAAGCCCTGCCTATACAAGACTGGAATGTGAGGCATTTCCCTTGCCTCCACCTCATCTGCGCCCCACTCCTGCCACACAATATGGTTGCTGGTGTTATTCCAGGAGCTTCAAGGAGAGTGCAGCATAGCAGTGACAAGCAAGAGGAAAAATTACCCAAGAGTCTGCCTGTGAAACCACAGCAGAGCCTGGTGTCTCAGGGCATATGGGAGATGCCTGGCAAGCCATTCAGATAATGAGAGTTGAATTTCAGCAAACAGCCCCGCTGCCTGCTGAGGGGACTGACCCAGCTCGAGAAGGGTCGGAAGTCTCTGGGTGCAGCTGCAGTAAAGGTGGAAAGACATAAGGTGTTCTCTGCGTCAGTCTGAAAGATGGAGGAGCACTACCCTTTCCGTGTGCTTTCTGCCACTCCGGAGGCAGATGCTCGCTGTGGGATTGATTACTCTCCCGGCTCCCACGATGCTTTCCTGGAAACAGACAGCAGAGAGAGAGATGGACCTGTTAGCCCTGTGGCTGCCCAAATTTCCCACAGTGTTTGCATGGTGGGGGAGGCGGGGATGCCCACACACTGGTTACAGTAGATGCTGTGTAGGCTGGAGGGGTGGGAAGGTTTCACGTGCTGAGGATGTGAGGCAGGGGTGCTGAGGATGTGAGGGGGGTTGGCAGGGGGAACTGAGGCTGAGTCCTTGCAAAGCCATGGCTGGACAAGGTGTGTAACACCAAAAAATGACAACCGCCAGACCTCAAATCTGTTCCTTTCAGGGCACTGCTTGGGCCAATAGAAGATTAACAAGGAGGGCTGAGGATGAGTAAGTGAGTTGGGTTTATGGCCCCTATCACCTTCACCACTTTGGGCAAATTCTCTGGGAGCCTCACTTTCTCCGTATGTGAAATGTGGACCACAGGAGCAGCAAAGGTAAGAGAGCCTGGCTGGGGAAGAGCTTCCACACAATGCTCACGATGCCTACGAATGACTATTTGAAGATTTCCAGAAAATGGGACCCAGAACCGGGAAGAAGGTCTCTTTGGGTTCCCAGGCTTTGCCAGAGCACCACAGGTGGGAACCCCTCAGGCAGATCACCTTTGACCCCTAAACATTTGCATTCTGCCTGCTGAGTTCACACTTGATTTCCCAGGTAGAGATAATCCAAAAATACTTCCTGGCTTGGAAGGAGGCGTTTTCTTTAACGTTGAAGATAAGGAAGCTGGGGATCAAGTGCCCTAATGGAGTGCCTAGCATGCTGGAGGGGCCCAGGTTCAGTCGAAACAACAACAAATTCAGTCACCAACAACCTAAGGACTCAGCCCAACTCTTTTCTGCTCTCAGCCCACATGGCCCTGCCTCAGCAAGCAGACACATGGCATGCTACCCCTTAGAAATGGCTGCTTTGAGACAGCAGCCAAGAGAAATAAGATCTAAAAAGAAGTCATGAAGAAGATAACACAGGACAGATACTATCCCGTACTTGAGCCAGAAAGTTCCCAACCCCTGCTGTGTCTAAAAGAGCAGAACATACACTGGTTTTGATTGTCCACCCGTGATCAGAAGATGCCGAAGGGCATGGGCCATGGTAGATTATTTGCAAAAATAGCCACGTGTTCCTCTTTCTGAACTTGCCCTCCTGAACACGACTTTGCAGTTGCTCCCATCAGGAAGAAAGCTCCTTCGGCACCCCATGACTCTGGGCTTGCCTTGTGACTTTGGTCAGTAGGAGTTGATGGAGGAGGTGGCCGGTTCCAAGGCCAGCACTCCAGAGCCCTTACCTACCTGCCCACTCTCTCTTGGATAGCTGCTACCACCCAGCGAGTTCCAGCTGGCCTGAGAGATCCTGTGAGTGGAGACAGTCATACCGCTGAGGCCTTCTTAAATTTGCCTCCTCCCATCACTGGCCCGATGAGCACAGAAACACAAACAAGCCCAGGTGAGCCCAGCACTATCCAGCTTATCCCAGCTCAGATTGTCTACCCAATAAACGGAAAGCTAAAGAAACGGTTATTTTAATTCCAAATTTGGGGAGATCTTCTATTACAAAGCAAAAACTAACTGACACAGGGCAGGGATGGCGCCACCACAAAAGCCCTGGACTCCAACGGTAATGGCCATTCCGTGTTGACCCAGGGGGGCACAGATGCAGTCAAACAACCACACCCCAACCCCTTCATTCTCACCATTTTGGCATACATCTGTCCAATCCCAATTGCCAGTCCCCATGTCTGTCCATGGGCTCCCACCACCCTCTCAGGGGTTGAAAGTGCCAAGCAGCCTGTTCAACCTGTGACCGAGGGAGGTGGAGCATCAGTACCGCAGTTCCCTCTCCCCTGACATGTTGTATGTCTAAGGCACACATCCTTCACCAGTTTCCAGATCTTCCCAGCAGCATCAACGCCCAGGGCCACCCTGGCAACGGCTTCCGGGATAAGGCATTCTTTATTGATCACCTTCTCTTCTCTAACTCAGCCCCTCCAAACCTACTGATGCTTCCTGGAATCAACTCTCAAATAAATTCACACCCTAGTCCTTATCACAAGGTCTTCCTCTAAACACCTAAAGCAAGTAGACGCCGGAAGGAAGATCTCACCCACGGTCATTGTATCATCAAGCCCCTCCCCCACGGGCTTCCACTGCTTCTGCTCCATTCAGGAATCAACCGGACAACACTGCCCACTAACCACTGGCCACTGCCCTAGGCACAAACACCTTCCACAGCCATCACATGGTTGAGCGGGTGATTTCCTAGACCAGCTAGCTTTGTAAACCGTGCTTTCTTCTTCTTCTTCTTCTTCTTCTTCTTCTTCTTCTTCTTCTTCTTCTTCTTCTTCTTCTTCTTCTTCTTCTTCTTCTTCTTCCTCTTCCTCTTCCTCCTCCTCTTTCTCTTCCTCCTCCTCTTTCTCTTCCTCCTCCTCCTCTTCTTTCTTCTTCTCCCTCTCCTCCTTCTCCTTCTCCTTCTCCTTCTCCTTCTCCTTCTTCTTCTTCTTCTTCTTCTTCTTCTCCTCTTCTCCTTCTGTCTCATCTCACGCTCTGTAGGGTGGAGGAGGAAAGACTTAGAGAAAAGGAAGGATCAGACTTGGAGCAGAAAAGTGTAGAGCACACTGGGCTGACACCTGACCCTTTCATCCTGCTCACAAACACAAAATGTCCAATCTTGGCCCCCAGCAGTCTGACACACTTACTCAGAGGCCCACGCTCAGCAACTAAAGGCTCCTCTGGCCAACATACACATCCAAAGCTATTTACTGAGTGCTAGTCACGGGCCAAGCTCTTCTTGGGGTACTGTCTGCATGTTAGTAGGGACTAAATGGATCAAAACTCAGTTCTTGGGTAGCAAATATTCTAGAGGAGAGACACAGGACACACACAAACACTGCAGGTATGTATCACACTAGGTCAGAGATTTCTATCTTAGAACCTCACGATACAAAGGTTGCAACAATGAGCCTTGCTTTTGGAGACAGGTATATTTGCATTCGAACTGTATCTGGGCCCTCATGTGGTCTTGGATATATTGGTTAATCTCTCTGTGTCTTTTTTTCTTATCTGCAAGGCAGGGAATACTGCAAAGATAATGTTACCAGGCATGTTTTAGCCCTTAATAAATCTCAGCTATCAGGATCATGCTTCAGGTGGTACTTCCGGGTTAGACAGTCTATGGTGTGCTCCACAAACACAGCAAGCATAAGAACCTAGCAGGGACCGTACACAGAGGCTATAGACTAAACCCCTTCAGCAGACGCACCTGTGGCAAATGCATGAACCAATGGGCTTTTCCCTGGTGCCTCTTTTTTGATCTTTTTATTTTAGTTTTTCATTTTTGCTTTATTATTGTTATCTTTCTTTTTAAATTAATTTATTTTATGTGTGTGGGTGTTTGGCCTGCATGTATCTGTGCATATCATGCATGTCAGGTGCCCAGAGAGGCCAGAAGAGAGTGCTGGATACTCTGGGACTGGAGTTACAGATGGTTGTAAGCCAGCCACCAAGTGGGGGCTGGGGCTTGAACCCTGATCCTCTGGAAGAGCAGCCAATGCTCTTAACCACTGAGCCATCTTTCCACCCCTCTCTTTTTTATTTTTTTCAATTTGCTACTCGATTGGTTGACTGATATTTTTTGAGGCAGGATTCTCACATGGTCTGGGTTGACCTTAAACTTCAGATATGGTTGAGAATGAGCTTATTCTCCTGTTCCTCCCACTCCCAGCTCCTGGGCTCACAGGCTTGTACCTCCACACCCAGCTCTATTGCCTCGTTTTAAAAGCACATAGCCCTCTTGGATACTTACTTTTATTTTGCTAAAGTTAAGAGTCTAGAAGTTTTCTTTATCATCTGAGGAAAAAGTTCAGGAGTTCCTGGGAATCAGGGAGTTGTGGGGACAAGGGCACCCTAGAAAGCACAGGTCTCAAAAGAAATGGAGGTGACTTGGCTCACATGGCGGATGTCACATGGTGAGCCTTTTGTGACTTGGATACCTTCAAGAGCCACAGAAAGTGAAAGCTTTTGAGGAAGTGCGGGGAATGAAAGCCAGAGCCAAGCTATCCTCCTGTTACCTCCCATAGTCAGTCTTTTTTGAATCATAAATTCTGTTATTCAAGGGACACTATGTTGTCTGGTTAATTAATGGACTCCATTGGGAGCAAAGGTACCCTTGTATGTATGAACGAGTGTTCAGAACATGAGCACTGGCATGTCAAGGACACCACTGCCTCAGACCCAAGGGAATAGCAAGGTCTTCCGCTGTTCAGAGTAGGGATACTGTGTGTGGAAAGTATCAACCACGGCTTTCTCCTTCAGGGTAACTGCCCCCTGAGACTGCTCCCCTGGAGAACCCCCTGCCAAGATCAGCTAAACTGACTCCTCTTCCAGATGTGCATCAAAAAGCACTGAGTTTCCAGGCTGCTGGTGCTTCTCCATCAGGGTCCAGGCTGCTGGTGCTTCTCCATCAGGGCCCAGGCTGCTGGTGCTTCTCCATCAGGGCCCAGGCTGCTGGTGCTTCTCCATCAGGGTCCAGGCTGCTGGTGCTTCTCCATCAGGGCCCAGGCTGCTGGTGCTTCTCCATCAGGGCCCAGGCTGCTGGTGCTTCTCCATCAGGGCCCAGGCTGCTGGTGCTTCTCCATCAGGGCCCAGGCTGCTGGTGCTTCTCCATCAGGGCCCAGGCTGCTGGTGCTTCTCCATCAATCCTTTCTGGAAACATCCTTGTAGATAAACCCAGTTGACAGTGAGGATTCACCATCATACTTCTTTTGTCTTGTTTGTTTTGTCTAGTTTTTTTTTGTTTGTTTGTTTTTGAAGACAGAGTCTTATTTTGTAGCTCTGTCTGGCATAGCACTCATGATACAGTCCAGGTTGGCCTCAAACCCATGTCAATCCTCCTGCCGCAGATTTCCAAGTACCAGGACTACGGACATATACCACCATGCCCAGCTTCGTGTGCGTTTTAAACCACACAGAGTCTACCTCACTAAATTGAACCCAACAGGAATATGTGCCAACCCATTCATCAAAGAAGTGATTTGGCCTTCGTTGCTATTCTAGATGGCATTCGAGTAACACTTTAGAATATAAACAGGAACACCTCTTCCTGAAGAATGCATAAAGGGGGTATTTGACAACAAGAAAGAGTTTTCTCTGGACATCGGTATGTGCCGGCTGCACAGAACAATCCCGTAAGGACAGTGGTCTGAATGTTGTCACTACTTGAAATCTCTCACGGAAAATACGACAGCTTCATTCAGGTTCACATCTCCTAGAGCTCCTAGAAGAAAAGAAAAGAGTGAAGAGACTCCATTTCTAAAGTATATTTCAAATGAAAAAAAAATATATATATATAGTAGGTCGTCCATATTCTTGAGTTCTGAATTCTCAGATTCAAATAGCTGTGTGTGGAAAATAATTTTAATTGCCTCTATACTGAACATGAACAGAATCTTTTTGCCATGACTCCCAAAACAACAGAGTGTAACAACTATTTACTTAGCATGTGTGTTGTATTTGGAATTAGAAGTCATGCAGAGAATATTTAAAATATGAAGAAGGCTGGAACTAGAGGTCAGCCAGTGGCCAAGTACTTGCCTAGCACACACGGGTTCAGGGCTCAGTCCCCTGTAACACACACACACACACACATACACAGAATGACCGTCTATGTTGCCAGCTATGTGAGCATCTTCAGATTTTGCTACCCACAATCAGGCCCTGGAAGCAATCTCCGTGAGCTGTGAGGTTTAAGAATACTACTTCTGTTGTGGCTGAGTGTTCTGCTAGGTGGCTATCATTTTAACAATTTGTTGGGCTGCGGATGAAGCTCACTTGCTAGACTGCTTGCCTGATATTCTCAAAGGGCTAGCTCACTCCCCCAGCACAGCGCAAAGCAAGTGTGGCAGCACACACCTGTAATCCCAACACTTAGGAGGTTGAGGCAGCAGGATAAGAAGTTCGAGGCTAGCCTGGGATACATAGAAAATCCAAGGCTACCCTGGGCTATATTTGTCTCAGGAAAGAAAAATCCTTAAGTGTTAATTTATCCCTGGGTTGTAAAATATATATTACTGCTGTTTTTTAAATAGTCATTTTTTTTTCTCCAGGTGTGATGGTATAGACCTTTAATTAAAGCACTCAAGAGGCAGAGGCAGGTGGATCTCTGTGAGTTTGAAGCCAGCCTGGTCTACAGAGTGAGTTCTAGGACAGCCAGGGCTCTGAGAGAGACTCTGTCTCAAACCAAGCAAACAAAAAATACCCACTTTCCTAGGTCTAGCCGTAGTCTGTTTACTTTGTTATAAAGAATACAGCAATTTGTTTGCGCTTGTTTTTACTGCTTGCTTCCCAAGGCTACTTGGGTTTTTTTTGTTTTGTTTTGTTTTTCTGTTTTAAAAGGCCTAGAACCCCTAATAAAAGAGAGTTGAACAAACCGCTTGAGAACAGAGGAGTGAGCGCAAATACAGAGTGCTTGAATCATAAAGTAGTCCGACTGGAAAGGGCAGGAAGATAACTCAATCCAAAACTCCTCTTACAAATGAAGCCATTGAGACCCAGAGAGTTTGTGTGACTCACTCAAGGACACAGAGCCCGCGAGAGGCCGCGTACCCCATTCCTCGTGCACGCTACACGACTCATGAACTTGCCTTCACGGAGGCTTCCTCAAACGTCCACGGCTAGACATTTAAAGGGCCACATTCCTGCAAAGGATGTGTTCCTATTGAAGCCTTGGCTAACGGAGAAACATCATTCATCCTGTGTTTGTTGAAGTTCTGCTCAGTGCTGTCTCTGCAGGAGAGACAGGGTGATAAAAGGAACCCTAGATACCGGCCTCCCTCAAAGCTCCCCGCCTTGTTTCCACAGAATGAAGGAACATCGTACTTTCAAACGGTTATTGTATTTAAACAGTGCATATCCTGTAGTAGTAAATGCATATAAATATAGGAATATACATTATATATAGCTATTTATATTTTTTGTATATAGGTATTTATATCTGTACATTATATATAGGTATTTGTTATACACAATACATATTAAAATTTGTATTAAATATGGAAATACAATATAAATATAGTATTAAAAAACCGAGGAAGTCCTGTATGACAGTGAAGAGGGGAGGCTGCTCTGGGCAGATGTTAGGAAATCACTCTACAGAACCCCTCCCTGCCTGTTCTGGAGTGCTGGATAGCACCTAGCTGTTGTTTAACAAGGGGAACAACAGGCTACCTCTGTCAGCCAGCTTGAAAAAGATCTCCTGTAGACCAAACGACAATCTACCTCCCTGAAATTTTAGCCTTCGATAACTTATATTTCATAAGTCCGAGAACCCAGTCAGCTCCTAGACAGGATGTTCAAATGCACCTAAAATGAGGCACTGTGCTTCAGTGTTTCAATCTGAAGTAGCATGTCTGGGAAAACACAACATGCCAAGGGGATGACTTTCATGGTCTCGTTCAACATACAGTTCATAAAAGTGATTCAAGCCACCACTTCAAAGAACACACACACAGCTGACTTTAGAATCTCTGACAGTCTTCGTGAGTCAACCGACATCAGCCGGTCACACCAACTCCCTTCCGTCTATAACTCTAGTCGGGATTTTATAACACACCCACACAGCTGGCTTCCTGCCCCTCAGCACGGGCGAAGGAAATTCAGCTTTTCCAAAAAGGAAAATCTGTGTGTTTTGCTTTCTAAGATATTCATGGAATCATTGAAAAACCTTTTTCCCCCTGGTTCAATCCTAGTATTTTATAGACAAGAGCAAGGCAGCCTGGAAGTAGGAAGTTGTTGTGGGATATTTGTACACTGTGTGAAGATATGCTGCTATGATTGGTTTGATAAAGAGCCGAATGACCAATAGCTAAGCAGAAAGCATAGACTTCCAGGCAGAAAAAGAGAGAGAGGAAATAAGAGAGGCCATCAAGAAGTGGAACGAGTTGGATATATAAAATAGGAGAGAGGCAAAAGCCATGTGGTAGAATGTAGATTAATAAAAATACAGGCTAATTTAAGTTGTAAGAGCTAGTGGGACAAGCCTAAGCTAAGGCAGAGCTTTCATAATTAATCATAAGTCTCTGTGTTGTTATTTGGGAGCTGGTGACCCAAATTAAAATCCGGCTACCAGGAAGTAACCATCCAGGACCCAACCTGGTTTCCTGCCTGCCCCAAACCAGAGTGTGCATGGTTCCATAGGTAGACCACTGTGTAACCCCCAGATTCGCCTTTCTATGCAGGTGGGTCTCCAACATTCCGGGGGATACTTTGCTCATGCAAACAAAAAGAAAACTCAGCTCCCTGGCTCCTTCTCGTGGGGACCAAAATAGTATAAACCTTCCTAAAACATAGGCCACTCTCTGCAGGAGGCCCCTATGAGTCTGATGTGCGTCGTGCGTCGTTTCTATCATAGGTATCATCCTCTGTATGACCAGAGGCAGCTTCATCTCTCAGCCCCCACTGGAAGATGCTGCAGGAGGAGAGAGAAGGTCCAAGGCCATACACATACCAAAAATAGTTCTCCTTTACCTGAGTCCATAAGTCTGACCGACCAGTGGTTCAGCTGTCCCCATGCCTCCAAGGGCACCTCACCTGGACTGAGGAAAGTCAAGAGAAAAGGAAGAAAGTGGCTTGAGGAAATAGAACTTCTTTCATCAGTTCCCAAGCCCTGTCATGCCTGTCCTAGCCAGCAGCCATGGGGGTCGGGTATGGGGGAGACCTGAGTGGTGGCTGTGGTTGCTGCGCTGACCCCACGGGAACCCCTTCTTTGTCCCTCTTTGAGGGGTGTTGTTGGAGGGAGCTCTAAGAACCTGACCTTTCTCCCCCTCTCACCCCTACACTAGCAAGAGCAACTTCTTTCGGTGGAGGAGGACTTTGGGAATACTGTTTAAAAATTATGAACCGTATCTTCCAGAAGGGCATCAGAAGAGAGGGCATTAGATCCTTCAGGGAAGGCCCCGAGTTTCAGAGAGCCTTGAAACTATTGGCAAATGAGAGGAATCCCGAGTGTGACAAAGCTCCCGCTCTGCCCCAAGCTTCCAGACCATTCCTCAGGCAAGATGACACCCTCCGAGAAATAAAATATGGCGCGCGCAGACACACCGCCAGCCACGCACAGCTCAGCTGAGATATAGGTTTAGTGATGGAGAAGCTTTGTCAACCAATCACCTCTAAGAAGTGGAACCTAATTAAGGCGTGGCTACCCGGAGCCCAGGAAGAAAAACTGGGACGGACCAGGTGCTTGCGCTCTGGGTGATTCCTGCAGGACACAGCGGAGCTTGGACTTCCCATTCTTGTGGCGTGAGTTTCCCCTTATAATAAGTAAAAATATAATTGCTTATCTTCAAGCTGGCCTGATTATTTCACAAATCGAGTTAACATTTACAGTTTAGCTTTCTGTGAACCACTGCTCCTGATACAACAGCCATCGCCATATCGCACCTCAGTGTCCCCTTTGGCCAAAGAAGCTGAAATCAAGGCCAGCCCTACTGGTCTGCTCACGACACAGCCTCCTGAGCTACAGCGAGTAATGAGATGGGATGGAGGGATCAGGAGAGGATGCATCGAGAGAGGAGACTCCATCACTGTGGGTCCCTAGGGAAGGGTGCTGCCATTTGACATCTGTCTCCTCTACCATGTGGGGACTGAGAGCCTGGGTGTTGACAGACTGGCGGCATACACGTGTGTAGTTGGGAATAGTGATCTCCTTGAGTCTGACCTTCCCCCTCTGTAAATGGGGCAAATGATAGCAGTATTCAAAGATGCTATCAAACATAATCACATGAGGAAAGGCCAAGCAGGTGCTGGACCTCCATAGGACGTCTCCACGGTGCTAGCTGCTGTTACTTTAAATATGTAAATTCTAAAGAATCACCCAGAGTACATATACCACCTGTGAGTTCGGTGCAGGAAGCCCAGTGGATGAGCCAGGTTCTGAACTCAGGCACCCCTGCAGGAAGGCACTGTCCTCTAAGGACTGCATGAACCTACACTTCACATTCCCCTCCGTGCAGGACTTTTTCCTTCCCAGAGTGCCTTCCCCCATCCTACGTGCCCTTCACTACAGTCCTGTCCGGTGGCCAAGGTGAACATGCTTCCTGTCTTAGAGAGAGGAAGTCACTTGCCCAAGGCCATCAGCAGGGTCACAAATCCAGGACTGCCTGGCACTGTGGAGAAAGACAAGTGGGATGGCCAAGGTACAGGATTTAAGGAGCCACTTGCTAGCACAACTCCAGGCAGGGATACCTTCTGTTCTTTGCAGTCTGTCCCCAGGCCCTGAACCCTTCCTAAGCACTGAGGTTGAGTCTTGTGACACCCTACACAGAAGGGGTCAGCCCGTAAGAGCCCATCCCTGAGCCTTGCAGTGGCTGGTCTAGCCCCTAAGCTAGGTATCCGTCTGAGGATCCAGCTGCTAGGTATCCGTCTCAGGATCCAGCTGCCGAGGATAGAAGTGGTGATGGGATTTAATAATCTCAGAAGGCAACTGGTGGGGAGAGGAGGGTGAAATTCCATGTACCTTTAAACCTGAGGCCAGGGGAGACAGGTCCAAGTCCCACCTATGCCAGGTGGATTCCTAAAGCCCCCCCAGCCTCACCTGCCCTAGGAAAAGACTGGTCAAACCCTGCAGGCAAGCAGCCCATATGGATGACCCCTAGGACAGTAGCTCCTTAATCCTGGCTCACCCAAGAATGAAAGCTCTCCTCTCCATCCCTAGCTTGGCCTCCTATTGCCCCTATGAATCATGAGAGATACCAAGTAGCAAAAATTCATCTTATCTATGCATGATTGCATTTACTAATTAATCAGCTCACTTGCTCCCATATAAAAGCAACACCTGAGGGGCAGGAGGGATTCAGACCCCCTCCAAAGCCAGGTCATTCTCCAATTCTGAACCCATTCCTTCCTCCAATGGAAGGGGACCACAGCGTTACCGATATTTTGTGGTTGTTTCTGTTACAAAAATAGCCACAATGTATTAGTTTTCTATAGTCGGGGACTGAATTTGTTTATTTCTTTGTATATACCATTTAACACTCACACCAAACTTGCAGGGTTTTTGTTCTGAAGTGTAGCTTTTTTTTTAAGACTTATTTGACTTTATGTGTGGGAAAGTTTTGCCTACATGCATGTATGCACCATGTATGTATCTATTGGATCCCCCAGAACTGAGGTTACAGATGGTTGTGAGCCACCGTGATGGTTCTGGGCATCAAACCCAGGTCCTCTGCAAGAGCGACAAGTGTTCTTCACCTCAGAGCCATCGCTCCAGCCTCTTTTTTGTTCTGAAGTAAAACGTAAATACAATAAAGAACTCACATAGGCAGACCACACTGTATCATTTCACTGTATCATCATAGGACAGTTTTGAACTTCATAGAAATGAACTCCTACCGTATGCCCTTTTTTCTCCTTTTTACCATGGGGGTCTCTTGCAGCCCATGCTAACCTCCAACTTGTTCCATATCCAAGGAAGGGATTACAAGTGCGTCCCACCATGTCTGCCTGGTTTCTGTAGGGCTGGGACTCAAACCCAGGGCTTCATGCATGCTAGGCAAGCACTGTAGCAACTGAGCTATATCCTCAGCCCTGATGTGTGCTCAGTTGTGTGTGATTTCCTTCCTCAACTTTGTGTGATTCGCCTGTGTGTGCGTTACCCTTTTATACACCTACATGGGGTCTCACTGTATGATTATACAGTTTGGGGCGTCCACTGAAACAGGTTTGCTTAATATCATTATCATTGTGATCGTCCTGTTTTGCCAATGCAGCAAACTGGGCCCTAAAGTTGTTTTCTAACCTTGCAGCTTAAGGTCACAGGCTGACCGTGAGGCTGAACTGAAGCCAGGTCCCTTTGACTCCTGAAGATGTTCCTCTCCCCTTTACAGTTCTGGGGACAGGAGCAAGGAAACCTTCCTGCTGCGGTCATGCTCTTGCCTCCTGAAGTATGACTGGAAGTCAGGAAAAGACCCAGCTCCAGGTGGAGAGAAAACGGCCCTGGGTTTGGCGATTGCCAATATTTACCTTTGTTGCTCTAGAAGCTGATAGCACGGGTATGGCCGTCATTCACAACCCTGTACCTTGAGACCAAGGCTTTGCCAACATTTCACAACAAGTCCAAACAACCTCCACAAGGAAGAGATGCCCTCGTCCCCTGACCAGCAGCCAGAGCATAACTTCTCAAATAGGTGCTCAGATGTGCCCATTTGGAACCCCTGCAAAGAGCATTGCAGGCCCTAAAGCCAGGTTTCTGGGTAACCCAAGCATTGCCCATCGAAGAGTGGAGCTCCCAGAACTGCCCTGACTTCAAGAACAAGCCAAGGTATTTGGCCTGTTCCCAGTTCTCTAAACCTGCAGGCCTTGGCAGGACCGTCCACAAGGCAGCCACAGGGCAGCAGGAGCCCTGCTGACCTCCTTGCCACTTCACCCCCTGAACTCAGGTAGCATTCCAGTCAGACCAGCCAGACATGATTAAATGCTTGGCTACGTGCAGGGGTGGGAGACCCCGGGGGGAAGAAGGGCTCAGAGCCAACTCCCTGAGGCACCCAGGGCACCCTTTGGTCTGTTGATCATTAACAGCAGCCACCTCACAGCAGACAGAAAGGGGAAAGTCCAAGGGGATGGCCTGCTCCCTCCTCCCAGTCCCCTCCTCCAAACATGCCAATCCGGAGCTTCATGGACCATGAGCTCATGATCCTGGGGGAAGGTGTGTGCCGAGTCATCCAATCCAGCTGGTGCCTCTTGCTTCTGCCGGTCACCACCAAGGGCAAGGGAGACAGAAACCTGACCCTGGGAGATCTGTAGTTACTGTGTGCCAGGAACTGTCCCCAGTGGCTTCAGTGTGCCAGCCTATGACACTCCAAAGAACAATTGGTAAAATGCCATGATGTCGTCAAAGGGCCTGGGTTCAGGTCCGGCAACTTCCCCTCACTGTATGACAAACTGACGAGCTCCCTTGTGGCTCACTTCATCCATGTAAAGTGGGGGTGTTATGTGTGCTGGTCAGTTTAACTGTCAACTTGATACAACCTAGGAAAAGGAGTCTCAGCCAGGGCTTGTCTGGATCGCTTGGCCTGTGGGCACCTGGATGAGGGATTGTCCAGATTGCTTTAACGGACACCAGAAGACCCAGGCTGAGAATGGGAGGCACAGTTCCCTGGTTTGGGATCTGGATAGTGTAAGAGAAGGAAAGCTAGCTGAACACCAGCATGTACGCACTCATTTCTCTCTGCTCTTGACTGGCAGGACCAGAATTTTAAGGACCTGCTGTCTTGACTTCTCCATTGCAATGGATTATAACCCAGAACCGTAAGCTTAAATAAACATCTTCTCCCAAAATTGCCTTTTTGTCAGGGTATCTTACTGCAGCAACAGAGAGGAAACTGGGATGCTGGGGAACTTCCTCCAGTACATCATTAGGTAGTACACAGAGGTCTTAAACACCACGTGGTATCGGTAGAAGCTGCTGCTACCCAGTGTTCCCTCAGTCTTCACGACAACCCCTTGAGACAGGTTGTCCTGCCTGCTAAAATGGTTCAGCGGGTAAAGGGGCTTGTGGTCAAGCCTGCTGAACCGGATTCAACCAGAAGGGACCCATGGGAAGGAAAGAACCAGCTCCCATGGGTTGTCCTCTGACATCCATGTCCACGCTGCGGCACTCACGCACCTTTTTAAAAAGAAACAAAGGCCAGGTGTGGTGACATATACATTAATCCTAGCATTTGAGAGGCAGGCAGGCAGGGCCAACCTGGTCTACACAGTGAGTTCCAGGGTAGCCAGGGATATGAGAGAGAGCCTGTCTTAAAAAAAAAAAAGTCACCCTTCCTATTACTTATTACTTTAATGGTTGGCAATATTCTCTTGGAAGAGGAATGAATATTCAAAAGAAATGAAATAATTATAGCTGGGTGGTGGTGGTGCACACCTTTAACCCCAGCCTTCTAGAGGCACAGGCAGGCAGATCTATGGTCAAAGCCAACCTGGTCTACAGAGTGAGTTCTAGGACAGCTAAGGCTGCACAAAGAAACCCTGTATTGAAAAAACAACAACAAAAGCAAACAAAAACAAAGGCAGTCCCTCTCCTTCTTGGTGCTATGGCTCATTCTTCTTGCCATGCCACATATACAAGCCTATCTCCTGAAGTGCAAGGGATGTGTGACCCAATTATTGGCAAAACTCCGAGCAACCCGGATCCCTGAGGCCCAGTGGGCCCTACCTTCCTCCTGATGATGAGACACCACGACCAGGAAAGGTCAGTGGCCCACGTGGCTCATTGCTTTAAGTTGCTCCAAAGGAAGGCCAGCAGGGCAGCCCTGAGACCTTGCCCAACAAAGGGAATATTGTAGAAGTCACACAAAGATAGTCAGGGTCCGAGGCAGGGCTGGAAAAGAAAGCCCAGTGCCCAGGCAAAGCAGAAGCTAGTCCTATGGTCCACGCATCCCCTTGTGTGGGCCTATCTTCAGCTCCCACTGCAGGGTTCTTAGCCCTGGCCAGCTATGAAACCACATTTCCTGGATGTCCTGGTAGCCTAGTGCTTAGGGCCACTACCAAGGCCCTTCCTATTATGCTGGGGAAATGGGGCTGAAGCTCTTGCTTCCTTTCCTAAGTAGTTTCAGGCTCTAGATAGCAGGAAGTCAGGCTAGTGCCCCGGGCAAACTAAAGCCCTGAGTTCCTCAGGGAGACACTTAGGTGGGATATGGGGTTAGGGTCTAAAAACAGCCAGTTTCCCTAGGTGACATGGAGCCTCCCTTTGCCTTCCCACCGTTCCAGGACCTCCTGGTTTCAATGCTTTTCTTTGTTATCTAACTCCTGAGGCTGACTTCAAAGAAGGACATTCAGGGTGGTTATGAGACCCCCTTCTAAAGCCAACCTGTGACATCCTGAAAGGAAGAATTAGATAGTCACCATAGGCTGTGTCTACAGAGAAAGCTCAAAGTGAATGACTGAAATGTCTTTACTTTAAGTCAAAATGAAAGATCACCACCCACCCAAATGCATGCTTACACACACACACACACACACACACACACACACCCTCAATGCCTCTCTTGAGAAATAAGAGGCCTGGGTTCATTCAGATGCCAGGCTCAAGGCACTGTCCTTGTACCATCTGCCACTGCCCTGGGAAAGGAAACAGTCCTGATATTTCTACCGCACAACCCTGACATTGAGTAACACCTTCTGGGAAGGGAAAATGTCCAGTTACTGGTAGTTCATTCAGTATTGGACAGTGTCTGCGGCAGATCTACATATTGAGGAGGCCAGTGGAGTGAAGGTGGAGGCCGCCCAACCCTCAAAACTTACTAACTGCGAGGAAACAGTGACTCAAATGTCATCTCTGCCCACCCAAGACTCAGTTCTCCCAGGTCTGATCTTTACAGAGACCCAACTCCTTTCTCACAAGTTAAGCATCTCTTTCCAGTAGCTACCTGATCCCGGCTAGATTTCATGATCCTCCTGCCTCAATGTTCAGCAAATCCCATGTGCACCCCTACAACCGGCATGGACGAACTTCTAACCAAGAAGACCTGGTGAGAACTGCTGACTTCCTTAGTGTACGTGAACCCCATCTTCCCTTTACTGCCGTCTAGTCAAGTCCAGGTGCAGACTGCCCTTTCCCGTCCTTACACTTCCTCACACCCCTTCAGGGAGTGTGAGAAGTTAGGACCTTGGTTAACACCTACAAGAGCACCCATTTCAGGCCTGCCAGTGTGGCATGGGTTACACCCCCTTCGGCAGTAGTTCCTTGACCACCCCCCCCAAAGACCACGTGAGAAAACTGGATGTACCTGGATCACAGCTCCCAAAGTAGCCAAGGCCACACAGGTGAGCAAGGTTACCCTGGACTTACTCACTGCAGGCTTCTTTGCAAACAAAAAAATACAAAACAAAAATCTCCACCCCACCCAGGTTGAGTGAACTTCCAGCACCCACACCCGGAGCTCTGGGCGGTAGCTTTTTGAGGATGAAAGACCAACCACTGCGCTGCCCTCCAGGCGGGTCAGACACCCAAGGGAAGAGACTCTAGACAATGATTTCTTGAAAAACGGGGTTTATTGATTTTTTTAAACTGCAAATAGTCGTTACAAAAAGTTTTTTTTCTTTTAAATAAATTCACACAAAGAAAGAGAAATAGGAAGCGACGGTAGTGACCAGCAAGAGGAATAATAATTACATTCATCTTTATGTGTGTGCGCCAGTTGTTTATGTTAGCATTGGAAAACTCCAACCTGGAATCCAGAACCTCGAATCTGCGAGCGCGCGGAATGTCTTGAGATGGGCAGGTGAAGTCAAAGGGGTTCTCTCTTTTCTGTTTTCCCTTTTAGAAGCTATACATAAAAGGTGGCTTCCTTCTGTAGTCACAGAGCTCAAACATACATTCCCAGTCCTACCTGTGAAAGGCCTAAGGAGAAGAAACTCAATTTGCAGTCCAACACAAAGGGGAGAATTTCTAAAATAAATAATCCAACAGTTTTTTGCATTTTTTTAAATTAATTTTTCATTTTTTTAAAATAAAATAACCAAAAAAAGTGTAAAGTTACAAAAATGTTGTTGAAGAATAATATATTAAAACTGTGGAAAAAAGGAAAGACACGTCACAAAATTTTAAGATTAATATGAAGATCATAATTTAACATAAAAGAATATATTCTATGGATTTGTCATCCCGATAAATATGAACAAAATTAACAAAAAAAGCATAGTTTGGCAATAAATACGTTTTGATAAGTTAAATAAGCTTTTTTATATTGATGTGCAGTGACAAGCAAAATTTTTGCTCTCCAATTTCTGAAAGTTAGATGAAGTTTAACCCCAGGGAAAAAAGCATGGCGTGAGGGCTCTAAGGTAGACCTAAGGTATTCTAGAGCAAAATCCATTAAAGCTACTTCTACAGGAAATCGTTTTACACAGATATCGTATGTGGAATGAATACCATTAACTGCTCACCCCTTACAGTTTGGTTTTTTTTTCAGCTTTTCTCTCATTTTGTCGTCATTTTTAAGATGTCACATATGAATTGGGGAACTTTAGCACCAAAATCAAGTCTCTCATAGTCCATCGTTTCCCCTTCCTCCCCACTTAAAAAAAAAAAAAGAAAAAGAAATTAAATCACAAAGTCCCACTTATGTCAAAACCTTCGTCCAACTGGTTCAACCTTCCTCCCTGAAGACCTACACAAACCCGGGCAAGATTAGTCAACAGGGGTTCGGGCTGGGATGAAAAAGGTTTTGAGTGTCAAAATAGGTTTCCCCCAAACCCCAAGTCCAGCAACAATTCTCTGAGGGAGGCGGGTAACTACAAGGAAGAGGAAGTGTGCGGGGAGACTGAAAGGAAGGTGCGCTTGGGTCGCCAGCTGGGGGAGCTGCTGGTTGCGGGTCACCCCCCAACCCCATGGGCAGAGGCTCTGGGAGGCCCACGGGTGCCCCCTGGCGTTGAAGAGGTAATGTAGTCACAGTGACAAAGTTAGATAGATAACAAGGCACTAAGTTGCTTCTGTAAACGGTTACTGCTTTTCTTTTGTGATTTGGCACTTAAGGCTTAAGCCGAAAAAAGGCATCTACTGACAAATATGGGACTCTGTTATGCGTGGTTAAGTGGGCTATGAAATGGAGGGAGGGGGTTTCAAGCCAGAAGAAGCTACCAACAAATTGACTTGTCCTTATGTTGGGGGTGGGGGCGACATACCAAGGTTCTGGGGAAGGGGCTGAGCTTAAATGTATCAATGTAGGGATTGAGGGGAAGTTAGGGGGTGGGGAGGTGAAGGCTTGGGATGGGGTGCAGGGTGGAGAGGTGAAGGAGGCAGGGTGTCCCTCCCTACCCTGGCTTAGTCATCTGAGATGGAGAGTCTGCTGAAAATGGGCAGGCGTCTTGAGTTGTCCAAGGTAGGGGAATCTGAGCCACTGTGGCTGCTGCTGGAGCTGCTCAGGTAGCCCTCCTGGTCCGAGAGAGAATCCTGAGGGCTGGGGGGAGAGTCAAACATGTGAGGGGACTCGGACATGGGCCGGAAGAGGAAGGTGGTGGGGGAGCCTCCCCCGGGGAGCCCCATGCTAGGAGCAAAGAGGCTCGCCAGCTCCTGGCTGGAAAAGGCGAAGGGGTTATTGGTGCCATCGGGCAGGGTAGGTGAGCCCAGGAGGTCATCCGCGCTCAGGATGGGGGGTGGGGTGATAGACGTGGGGCTGTCCAGCAGCCCCGTGGCAGCGGCGGTGGCAGCGGCACTGGGAAACCCAGCAAAGCTAAAGCTATGCTGGAGGCGGGGACGGTCAGCGGAGAGGTCCCGGCCCCCGGCCAGGGCGCGGCGCTCCTCGGCGTTGTGAATGAAGTGGCAGCGGGGCCCGTACGGGCAAAAGCCGATGGTGTGGAAGGTGCGGCAAAGCTCCGTCTTGTACTTGGGGTGGCGGGTCAGGCTGCGGAGCTCGTGGATGCCGTGCGCGAACTGGCACTTGTCCCCGTACTTACAGGCACCGTTTTCTTCGAAGGGGCGGCAGAGCTCCGTCTTGTAGCGGCTGGAGTTGACCTGGCCGCTCCCAGGCTGCTTCTGGGCGGGCAGAAGCCGCTCGCCCCCTTCAGAGAAAGAGCGGTCTCGAAAGCGGCTGTCGCGGGAGCTCAGGGACGGGGCCGGCTCGCCCTTAAGGCTGCTGAGAAGTTGGTTCTGATGGAACTTGGAGCTCGGCAGAGTGACCGAGTGCCTCCGAGGGAAGCCCCCGCCAGCAGGGGTGCCCACTGCCTTCCTGTCCAGCAGGCAGCCCCCAGCACTGGGAGTGCTGTAGTTGAGCATCTTGTTACCCTGGAGGGGAGGGGAGGGAAAAGGACCGGTGAGTGACCGAGGACACCCACGAGGCCAGGGCATGGTGTCCACAAAGGACAGCACCCCTTCATCAGATAGGCCACTCTGTCCCTCTCTAAAGGAGCCACCTGGGTTTATTTTGGCACTGCTCATGAGAAACCACAAAAATCCTGCCCCGTATGAAAAAAAAATATATGTATACGTATCCTGCTCCATGCTGACCCCTGACATGTAGATTGCTTTATATCCCCATGTCCCTGGAGCTATTTTTTCCCCTCTAAACTCCAAGTCCTGTTTATACATTCCTCAACTCAGAGTATTTCACACAAGGCAGTCCTCTCTAATTTCCCTCCCCCCCAACAGAATCAGGTAAGCCCCTGGGAGAAGACAAAACATGAGCCAAATCCTCCCCATCAGTCCCTGCTAGCCCCCTCCCCCACAATCTGGCCCCAAACTCTCCACTTCCTCTTCCACAAGTGTACCCTTCCTTTGGCAACAGGTTTTCAAACTGTGCTTTTTTTTTTTCTTTCTTGGGGAAAAGCCTAGTCTGGGATATGGGGAGAGGGATATGCACGGCTCCCCAAGCCCATAGCTTCCGGAGGAGCACCCCGGAGAGGGATTTCTCCCCCCCCCCCATTCCCCCACTCCCTTCACTGGGAAGATGCCTTTGCACTTGGTCTCCTGGCTGCAAGAGCGGTCTGGATAAGAGCACCAGTGTTTAATCTTGACCCAAAGCTGCAGATGGGAAAGAAAGCGCTAGCTCCCCGCCCCTCCCCACACACACCTCGCAGTCAATGGGGGGAGGGGGGACTCGAGCAGGGACAGAGCGGCCACAAGCCCTAGTCACCTGCTCAAACTACCCAAGATTTAGAAAGAGTTGGGGGTGGGAGACTTGAAAGTTTATCTCCAGGCCCCTGACACAAGTGGGTGTCATTGTGCAAATTCTAAAGTTAGTCCCTCAGGATCAGCAGCGGGGGATCGGGAATCAGTAACCCTGTAACCGCAACCACCCCACCGAGCGGATTACAGGAACCCAGTGGAGAGCCGGTTCCCAACAATGAGGTTCATTTAAAAAAAGTCCTGCGGGGGGAGGGGGCAAAAGAAAGAGAAATAGATCAAAGAGCGGGCAGCCAGGACGAGAAGGATGGAGTTGTTCAGGAGCTCAGGCAGCCGCCTGGGCGAATAGACTTGGGAAAACGCAGGGAAGAGAAAAATGCTGAAAATTTAAAGTTTTTTGATGTTGCTCTTCAGCTCCAGCATGCCCCTGCGCCCCAACCCTGCAGCCCCGGGGCCTTGGCAGCTGCACCGACAGGAGCAGCAAGCTAGGAAGGGAGCAACATGACCCGACGTGTTTAAGGGAAGGCAAAAACAGTTCAGCAATTAAAAGTAGCCTAGCAGCTTCATCCTTTCAAATTGGGGGGTTGGGACAAGTAGAGTGGGGAAAAAATTAACAACATCCATGGAGTTGTACATTTCGACCGCACTCCTGGAACAAGCAGGTTTTAAAACTTTTTTTTGGTCGAAAAACCGACTAGTAAACTACCCCCATTTAAGGAGGCCCTATTAAATCCTAACTGGCGGGAACTTGAGTTCTGGCAGCATTTTGTTCCCCTACTCCTCAATCAACGAGCCACGGTGCCTCACAACACAGGTAAGCGCTACTTTCAGCTAAAAGTTTGCAGCGTGATCAAGCAGCGCTCTCGCGGAGGAAGCCTAGCCCAGCTGGGGCGGGCACAAACTCCACTACAAACTCGCCTTGCCTTAAACCTTAAATCTTCTTAAACCTTAAATCGGCCCTTTTTTCCCTGCCGCAATACCTCTTAAGTTCTCCAAGGCAGAGAGGGAAATTCTCCCAGCCAAATACCGGTCTGAGACTTCACTTTTCTTAGAGACCCCCTACGCCACAGGGAGCAAAGTTGTCGGGGAGACTCGAACTCCTCCAGCAGGCACGGAAACCCAGAGCGCGCACACCGGGAGCCCACCGAACCCAGCTCTCGTGGCACACCATGCAGGAATGAATCCTTCAAAGTTTGTCCCAATCCTAGCCACTCTTCCGCACCCCTGGGCCAGCCCTTGCCCCGCAAACTTGAGCAGTCACCCAGAACGTTGCTCCCAAACTCAGATGGAACTCCACCTGGGACCTGAAACTAAGTAGGGAGGACACGGCCAAATTCCTTCATCGTGGAGGGAAACGCAAACAGTGAAAGCCCGTCACTCGCTCTATGCCGTTTCCCCAGAATCGAACTTTAGGAGTTTCTTTCAAACACAAGAGAAACTTTCGAAAAGCTCCGCCCTACTTTACCTTGCATAAAACTTCGCTCAAGTCGAAGATGGTGGCAGACACGAGGGTGGTGGTCATCGTGGGCGTTCGCACGGGGCAAGGAATAGTCTGTGGTGTGTCGTGAAGGTCCCGGTGCGGGGAAGGCGCAGCCTCCGGCTCTCCGGTCTGGAGTCCCACACGCCTGCTCCCGGCGCCCCTCGCCTTTCTGACTCCCGGGCAGCGGCGCGCAAAGCCCAATTTATAAGATTTGGTGAGTTGAGGGGTGGGGGGAGGAGCTTTAAACTTATTTAAATGAAGAAGAGGAGGCGGAAAAAAAAGTTGATTGACACTGAGGTTGAATCAGCCATGCGGTCAAGCGGGAGGGAGGGGTAAAAGGGGAGGAAAGAAACTTTCAAAAGGAAGAAGGGGGAGGGGGAGACGAGGAAAGAAGGCGGAAAAAAAAGAACCACTCGGAGCGGCGCACAACTTTTTTTTCTTAAAGAGGAAAAGTTTCGAGTCCGCGGGCTCCGCTCCCCAGCGATGGGGGCGCCCCTCCCTGGGGCTGGGCGGGGCCGAGGGGGAGGGGCGCCCACCCTTTGTCAGCCTCGCTGCCCGGCTCTGTGACATCACTCATTCCACCCCCTTCGGAGTTCTGGTTGTTGTGTTGTTTTGGGGGGGGGAATGTGGTGTGGTGTGTGTGTGTGTGTGTGTGTGTGTGCGCGCGCGCGCGAGCGCGTGTGTGTTTTGGTCGGGCAGGAAGGCGGGCTCGACTTTCTCTTTTTTTTTTTTTTTTTGCTAGCTGGAGCTGAAGCTAGTCCTGCGCGGGCAGGGCTGCGGTTTCCATCTTGAGCTGGTTGTCCCTTGAAACTTCTCCAAGTGTCCGCACGACTTACCTTTCCCTGACTTCCCGGTCCACACCCGGCTGCCCACCGCAAAACGAGCTGGGCGAGGAGTTTAAGAATTCAGAGCACCCAAATGTCCGAGTCAGGAGTTCTATGTTTGTTTCCCACCAGGGTGCGGAGGAGTAGGGGCGATCAGGAAAACTTTTTTTCCTTCGGAGAGGCTGGCCTGGCGGGGGCGAGCGCAGCAAGATTTAGCGCGCAGCGCGCGTGCACACGCGTGCTGGGCCGGCAGCCGGCGCTCTCCCGGTCGGGTGAGGGGACATTTCGAAAAAGACCACTGTCTGGGCAGATCTCGTTTAAACAGACCTAGATGGGGCGCTTCGTTCACACATCCGATCTTTAAACTTACCACAGAAAAACCCAGACTTTCATGGGCGCCTCTTCATCCGGCTCACAAAAATAAAAAGAGCAACGAGTCACTTTCCACGCGCGCTTTGAATCTGGGCTTACCTCCTCCACACATCCCCAAATGTTAAAAACAAGAAAAAAAAGTTACTTGGGTAAGAAGGAAGGTAGAGGTGGGGGAAGCGACACTTGTAACTTCTTGCTGCTCTCCCGCCCCCACGCGAACGGAACATATGGCTTGTCACTGTGCCCTGTTTGGGGGTGCCAAGGAATGGGACCCCACGGAACCCAATGGCCTTCAATGAATTATTCCGCCCTTAAAAACCGCGAATGTGTATTTATTTACTATTAGGTTTGGCTGCCTCCCACCCGCACCCGCTCGCGTGCTGGAGTGGAGACCCGGGCGGAAATCGCGGGCCGCGCCGCCCCGGCCTCGCACGTTTCTTCCCAGCACTCGAGGCCGCCGGGTCTGTTATGAAACCCGGTGCGCCGAGTGGCTACGAGCGAGTTCCATTGCGATGTAATTAGGTCACCCCATTACGAGTACGTTTCTCTGGAAAGGACGGAGCGGGCGGAGCAGAGCGTTCGAGCCTGAGCCGCACCACCCCTTACACACACGCACATTTTATTTTTAAAAAAATGCATTTATTTATCGCCAACCTCTGGGCAAACCCAGGGAAATCTTCCAAATCACAACTATTTTAGAAACCAGGTTTTTTTTTTCAATTTTGCGAAAACACACGACTTTTGCTGCAGCCCATGAACCTAACGTAATTCCCTGCGGGGTCTCTGCTTGACTCGTCTCCAACAATTTGAGTTGCTGGCCCCCACTTTTAACCCTGCTGCCGCTCCTGACTTTTTCGGCTTGCTGCTGTCCAGCCGCCGGTTGCTTCCCTCCCCCGCTCCCATTTTTCATCTTTTCTTGAAATCTGGCAAGCGCCGGGAAGGGAAATAACTTCCATCCACCTTAATTTAAATCATTCGGATGTGTAGGTTTCTTTTTAAAGGGATGTTTGCTCGTTCCCCTCCCCAGCTCTAAGGGGGTTGGTGTGTGCGCGCGGATTTCGTGCTGTTTCTCGGTGATGAGGTAATGAGTTCCAGATTTCGGGACAGAGCAGGGTGCGTTAAAACCACAAGGTTAGCCTAAGTCCTGATGTGAAGCTATTTCGACTTTTCATTCCGCACCACCCGCCCGGGCTGGTCTAAACTCCCGAGTGTTTGCGAAGTTCTGCTGGGGGGAGGACCGAGGCCGGGGTGGGGCGGCCTCCTGGGATAGTGTTGTCCCTCAGAAGCGAAGGACCGGGCTTGGGGCACCCCGAGCTGCCTAAATAATCTTGTTGATTTGTTTGTTTGCTGTTTTCTCTTTCTCTCAAAGAAAAAAAGCGATTCCTCGAATTTCCTGCGCCTTCCCAGCTCCCCTGAGTCTCCCCTCCCCAGTTCCCCTCCGCGGGCGGCGCGCTCCCGGGTTGTTTACCCGCCCCGCCGACCGCCCGGGTTTGTTCCTGCTCCCAGAGCCCGTCTCTATAATTAAACTCTTTTTTCTAATTGTCGGGTTGCAACGTCATTTAGGGGACTTTCCAAGTGGGGGGGGGGGGGAAGGGAGGGAGGCGGAGGGGGGGGGAGCGCGCTCCTTAACCCTTCGCTGACCTGCGCCTGGGACGCCCGGCCCGCGCGGAGGCCGGCGCGACCCGCAGGTGGGCGGTAGGTACCGGGCCAACCCCAGCCGGGCCGCGAGGCTCCAGGGACGCGAGCCCAGGCTTCTCGCGCGCCCCGCCGCCCTTGCCGCCGCCTCCACCTGTGCCGCCGCTTCCGCCCGGGGGGTGGGGGGGCGCGCCGCTCTGCCGCCGACTTCCGGTTCGCGCGCCCGGGCAGCGCAGGTATTTTGGCTGGGGTGGTGGCGGGGCCGCGAGGTCTGAAGACGGGGGAGAGTGAAAGTCCTCGGAGGCGCAGAGGTACTGAGGCTGTGTGCGTCTGCCTAGCCTGGGACGAGCCCGTCGACCTTGCTGAGGGGGGAGCTGCGGCACGGGGTTGCGGACCCCCAGACGGTTGGACCGGTCAGCGGCGCCAGGCTACGCCTCTCAGCGCCTAGAGGGGCTGCACTTCCTTCCATGCTTCAGGTCACTTGCGAAATCTCCGAAAATCTTCGGATTGAAATCTGACCCCTTCCCGGCTCTTTGCCCCCTGAGTGCTGGGTGTGTAGCCTCGACGTCGCTGGGGTAAAGGGTAAAGGGAGATCTGGCCTAGTGAAGCCACCTGGAGTACCTGTCCGGTTTGTGGACCCTGCGAGGCACAGTGATTCAGAGCCTCTAGGGTGAGCCCAGGAATCTGCACCATCCCCCTCCCGTGGGTCCAAGACTTTGAGCTGTTCAGGATTCACGTCTCGCTTCAGCCCTTTTCTAGCTGCGATTTGTTTTCTTGTTGACACAAGGTCTTGCTGTTTTGCCTAGGCTGGCCTCAAACTGTGTACTCAGGTGAACCTAGGGAAGACTAAAGTGGGTTAGGTTGTGGCATGGGAACCTGTTGTGTAACTTTTCCGAAAATTCTGATTATTGCCACAGGTATTTCTGCAAACACTAGATGGGGGAGGAGGTGTCTTAGAATAGAGGTCTCCAAGTCTTAAAGTACCTCAAAGCACTTAGTGACCACCACTCAGTTGTAACGTCCCCAGAAGCAGGCAGAGTCCCCAAGGCAGCCCAGATCCTCCAGTGAACGCAGCATTGCCTGGGGTCTGTGTCCTTAAGAAAAGATGACGACACCTCCAGCCAGAACTACTGAGAGTCTAACCCGGTCTGGCAGAAAGTCTTGCTGGTTCCTAAGTGGGATATTTAAACCTCTGTTCTTAGGTTAATTGTTTCAGGTCCCTGAAGAGAAGTTGGAGACTAACTACAGGGTAGTTCCCTTGGCTGTAGCCCCTAGCCTGGGCCTGAGAAGAACAATTGAACAAAAGACACCTGGTCAGGCCTAACCTGCAGACTTTAGCTTTCCCCAACACTTCCACACCTCCAGGGCAGTCTCAAGTGGTCTTATTTAAGAAAAGTAATTTCTCTTTCTCCTACCCCCGGGCCTTTGCACATGCAAATCCTGTCTGAACTCATTAGGCCAAGAATTTTTTTACTTTTTTTAGACAGGGATTCTCCACATAGTTCTGGCTGTTCTGGAACTTACTATTATAGACCAGGCTGCCTGAAACTCACAGAGATCCTACTGCCTACCACCATACCTGCTTACATTTTTTTTCTTTTTTAAGAAAGTTTCTAGCTCAGACATCACTTCCTATGGGAAACATTCTTGGCTGCACACCTACTTCACCAAGACAAGTCTGTCTTCTCCCGTGTATGTATGTGTTCACAGAATATCTGCTTCCTTGAGTAGTTTCAGTCTGATAGTTAACAGTCCTTCTAGCTTTGGGTTACTTTTTTAAAAAAGATTTATTCGTGTATTTTATGTATATGAGTGCTCTGTCTTCAAGCACACAAGGAGAAGTCTGCTCCATTACAGATGGTTGTGAGCCACCGTGTGGGTGCTGGGAATTGAACTCAGAACCTCTGGAAGAGCAGTTAAGTGATCTTAACTCCTGAGCCATCTCTCCAGCCCTTTGTCTTTTTAACACACAGTAAAGTTGATTTTTACTTTATATATATATATATCGATATATATATATATACCAAAGAATATATTTGTGGGAAGATAGAGTCAGGAAATGGCTAGCACAGTCAGACCAGCAGTTCCACTGCCTCTCAGAATACTACCTGGTGCTGTCCCTTTGTGGTCACGCCTTGCTCGGTCTCTAATCCCTAGCAACCACTGTTGTGTTCTCATTCACAATAATAGTGTCTTCTCTAGAATGCCATATAAATAAAGCCAGACAATACATATTTCACACCATAATACCTTTGAGGTTTTATCCATGTTGTATATATTGATGGCTCATTCCATTATTAATAAATAGCATCCTGATGCATGAGTATACACTAGTTTGACTACCATGAACCTATTTCCAGCTCTGAGCTTCAAATAGAACTTCAATAAACATTCATAAACAAGTCTGTGTAAGCACAGTTCTTCCCTAGGGTAAATAAAGGAGACTTCTAGGGGCATATGGTAGTTGTGCATGAAAACTCAGTTTTAAGCTACCAAGAGTTTTTTGTTTTTGAGACAGTCTCCACGTATCCCTGGCTGTTCTGGCACTGACAGAGATCCACCTGCCTCAGCCTCCCAGATGCAGGGGTTAATGGTGTGCACCACCACACCCAGCTCTACCAAGCCCTTTTGCCGAGTGGCATTTTACACTTCTGCATCTCTAGCAGGTGTATGTATGCATCTCCAGTTGCTTTACTGAGGCTGTAAATGTACTTTAATATACAGTGATAAACCGTCATGCATCTGGCTTGGTTTGGATGAAGACAGGGCTTCCTGCTCCCAGACTGGTCTAGAATTGACTAAACAATCCCAGCTGATCTCAGACTCAAGGCACGTCTCCTGCCTCAGCCTCCCAAGTGTTAAGGTTACAGGTTTGAGTCACCATATGCCTGCTCTTTTCATTATGATTCAATTCACATTTCTCTAACAGACGTCGAACAACGGTCTGTCTGTTTAGATGCCTCCTGTGTAGGTAGCCTCTCTTCAAGTCTTTAGCATATTTTAACTGGGTCATCTGTTTCTGTTGATATTTGCGGACTCTTTATATATTCTAGATGCAGATCCTTTGTCAAACGTGTTACTTGCGAGTATTTTCTCAAGCCTGACCCTTACCTTTCCATCCTTATAAAAGTATCTTTCACAGGGAAAAGAAAATGCTTCTGGTGTCAAAGATGAGTGCGCGCCAACCCAAGTCATTAAGATCTTGTTTTGGGGGGTTCTGGAGAGATGGCTCAGTGGTTAAGAGCATTGTCTGTTCTTCCAAAGGTCCTGAGTTCAATTCCCAGCAACCACATGGTGGCTCACAACCATCTGTAATGAGGTGCCCTCTTCTGGCCTGCAGACATACACAGAGACAGAATATTGTATACATAATAAATAAATAAATATTAAAAAAATACCTTGTTTTTGCCAAACCTGCTGACACAGGCCTGTAGTCCAGCTGATCTAGAGGTTTAAAAAAAAAAGAGGATCAAATTCAAGGCCTACCTGGGTAACTTAGCAAGACCCTGTCTCAAAAACTGAAAACCAAAGCACTAGGGATAGAGTTGAGTGGTGGAGGGCGACCTGGTATAGGTGTGAGTGGCGGAGGGCGACCTGGTAGGTGTGAGTGGCGGAGGGCGACCTGGTATAGGTGTGAGTGGCGGAGGGCGACCTGGCAGAGGTGTGAGTGGCGGAGGGCGACCTGGCAGAGGTGTGAGTGGCGGAGGGCGACCTGGTAGGTGTGAGTGGCGGAGGGCGACCTGGTAGGTGTGAGTGGTGGAGGGCGACCTGGTAGGTGTGAGTGGTGGAGGGCGACCTGGCAGAGGTGTGAGTGGCGGAGGGCGACCTGGCAGAGGTGTGAGTGGCGGAGGGCGACCTGGCAGAGGTGTGAGTGGCGGAGGGCGACCTGGTAGGTGTGAGTGGCGGAGGGCAACCTGGCAGAGGTGTGAGTGGCGGAGGGCGACCTGGTAGGTGTGAGTGGCGGAGGGCGACCTGGTATAGGTGTGAGTGGCGGAGGGCGACCTGGCAGAGGTGTGAGTGGCGGAGGGCGACCTGGCAGAGGTGTGAGTGGCGGAGGGCGACCTGGTAGGTGTGAGTGGCGGAGGGCGACCTGGTATAGGTGTGAGTGGCGGAGGGCGACCTGGCAGAGGTGTGAGTGGCGGAGGGCGACCTGGTAGGTGTGAGTGGCGGAGGGCGACCTGGCAGAGGTGTGAGTGGCGGAGGGCGACCTGGTAGGTGTGAGTGGCGGAGGGCGACCTGGCAGAGGTGTGAGTGGCGGAGGGCGACCTGGCAGAGGTGTGAGTGGCGGAGGGCGACCTGGCATAGGTGTGAAGCCATAGGTTCAAGCCTCAGTTCTGGTGGGGAAAAAAATCTGCTTTCTTCTAGAAGTTTTCTATTTTTAAATTGTTATTAACAAATGTTTATCTTACTGCTGTTTTGAATATTTGATCAACATATAATGTCCTAGTCTCCTATAACCTTTTATATTCTAGACATTATGTTCAAACTATTTAAACACAAGAAACTCTTAAATTGTTATTTATATTAGTGTGTGTGTGTGTGTGTGCGCGCGCGCGCGCGCGCGTGTGTGTAGGTCAGAGAGGATAACCTTCAGGACTGAACCCAGGTTGTCGAACAGTGTGAGCCATCTTGCCAGCCCACCAACAGTCTCTTAAGTCTGTCGCTCTCTCTTCTTTTTCTCTTGTTTCTTGGTGCTAGAGAGTGAACCTAGAGCCTCACATGTCTTTAGCTCCTGAGGGATCTTTCTCTGTCATTCAGTCTGTTTGTGCCTTCAGATCTAAAGTGAGTCCCTTTTAAGTGAGAGGTAGTTGAGTTGTCATATCCATTTTGCTGACTTGTCTTTGGACTGGAGAGTTTACCCCATGCATTGAAAATATCAGTAGTGAAGGGGACTTGATTCTGCTAGCTTACTGTTTTCTTTCCTTCTCTTTGTTTCCCGTGCTGGAATGAAACCCAGGGAGTCCTACATGCTAGGCCACTCTACACTGAGCTACACCTCAGCCCTCACGATTTGTTTTCTAGATGCCTGAGAACTATCATCCTTGGTTTCCTGCATTACTAGTTACCCCGTTGTCTGTAGGAGATGCCTGCTAAGACTCCCAGGGCTGGGTGGGGAAGATGGTTCGGCAAGGAGATACCTGCTAAGATCCCAGGGTTGGGTGGACAAGATGGTTCAGCAAGTAGATGCCTGCCATCACGTCTAATGGCCTGAGTTCGTTCCCGAGAACCCGTGGTGGAAGGAAAAAACTGACTACACCCTGTCCTCTGACCTCCACACGCTTTCTAGTGCCCTCTTCTGGCCTCTGCGGGCACTTCACACACTTGGTACACAGACATCTGTGCAGGCAAAACAACCATACACATAAAATAAATCAATCTTTAAAAAAAGACATGAAGCTGGGCAGTGGTGGTGCACGCCTTAATCCCAGCACTCGGGAGGCAGAGGCAAGCAGATCTCTGAGTTCGAGGCCAGCCTGGTCTACAAGAGCTAGTTCCAGGACAGGCTCCAAAGCTACAGAGAAACCTTATCTCGAAAAACCAAAAAATAAAAATAAATAAATAAAGACATGAGACTTATGTTGAAGTTCCTTGGTTTGTTTTTCCTGTGGTTGCCCAATCCTAGCACTGTTGATAAGAATTTAATCTCTCCATGCAACTGTTTTATCTTTCAAAAACTCAGATGCTCTACTTGGATGAGTCTGTACATTACCAATCTCAATTATAGTAGCTTTATAGTAAGTCTTAAAATCAATGACTATTATTTCTCCCAATGTTTTCTTATTTTTTAAATTATTTGAGCCTTTATTCCTTTGCCTTCTTATATAAGTTTCAGAATCATTTTTTTCTGTCTATGCAAAAATGTCCCCCTGGGAAATGAGGGTGTGGCTTAATGGTAGATTGTCCACCTACTGACTTAGTCACTTTCTGCTGCGGCAGTAAACACCATGAACAAGACAACTTAGGAAAGAGAGGCTTTATTTTGGCATATGGTTATAGAGGAAGAGTCCATGATGGTGGGGGCGTTACAGTGGCAGACAACCCGGGCATAAAACTGGCTGGTCACATTTCCTCATACATGAACACGAAACAGAGTGTGAACTGAAGCTTGGGGGGGGGGCAGGCTACAGACTCTCAGAGCTCACACCCAGTGGCATACTTTCTCTAGCAAGGAACACATCCTAAAAGTTCTGTAACCTCCCAAAATAGCACCATCAACCTGAGACCAAGTATTCACAATGCGAGCTCTGGAGGACACTCTCCTTCAGACTGCCACACTTCGGTACACAGGGTCACGGGCTCAACCCCTAGAATAATATACATTAAACAAAAAAAAAAATAACTTGTAAGGTTTCCTAAAATGTGGCATATGTATTTACTTAGGTCTTTTTTACTGGGGAGAGATGGAGGAGCAGGTTGCTGGGGATTGAACCCAGTGTGCCACACACACTGCCCTGAGCTACCTCACACACACTTGATTTCATCAGTGTTTGTATATTGGACTTTCCTTTCCTGGAATTCAAAGCAATGCTCCTCCAACACTTCCTGAGTTCTAGGATAGCAAGTCTGTACCACATGACAATTAGTAGAGTTCTGTGGCTTTTAGTATAAAGATGCTATGGGGTTTTGTTGTTGTTAGCCTTGTACCTAATAATTCTCATTTTTTTGAACTCTTGTAATTAAATTCAATCTGTTTCCAGTCATTTATTACTATGTTATAGAAATAGAGTTGATCTTTGTGTCTTGTCTTCTATGAGCTTATAAAAATCACTCCAGTTACACGAGGAGCTTTTTGGTAGATTCCTCAGGAGATTTTTGTTGGGATTTCATTTTGTTTTTAACATAGATACCCATGTTATCTGCAATGTCTTCCTTTCCAGTGCACTGTTGATGTGGAGCAGGTGTGGAAAGGATGCCCTCACCTTGTTCCTAGTCCTGGAAGAAAGCTTCCATCTTCCTGCATTACGTATGATGTTCTTGCTAGTTGTCTTTAGTCACCTAACGTTTTAACATCCCCCCTCCCGGCAAGTATGTGCCATGAAAGAGGCTTTCTCGGCTCTGAACTCAGTCCCTAGTGCTTGCAGAGTGCTCAGCACATAGTAGGCCCTTCATAAGCACTCACTAGGGAAAAGTAGAGATCAGGTTGTGGTCTTTTGTTGACTTAGCCAGCTTACTTCCCTACCTGACGACAACAGGGGACTTGGCTGAATATCCTGCAAACATCTCAAACAATAATCTGACCATAAATACCTGCAGGTCCACCGAGGCCCTGCCCGCAGTCGACTGTTTAAGCTGCCGAGCACTTAAGAGTCCAGCCTTGAGCAGCTTCACAGCGTCAGAGCCACTCTGGGAGCACGGGTGGCTGCAGTAAAAGAAGCAGAAGTCAAACAAAAGCTCCGGGCTCTGAAATGAAGAGCTCTTTGGGTGGAAATCCCACTGCTCTGACCCTTGAGCTCAGATGGGCGGGGCGGTCTCACTAAGTTTATTTCAGCCGCTTATAGAAACGGAGAGGGGAGGGGTCGGAGTGTGCACAGCATCCCCAGCTCTGGTGCATTCATATCTGCCAGGCCCAACTTGGATTTGAGTTTTGTTTAACTTTGGGGGTCTGGAGAGGCAGGCAGCAGAAAAGTCTCGCAGCTTCTGAGCTGTAGTTTCCCACCCTCTCTCTAAACATTCCTCTTGGTTAGGCCAAAGGCAGCCCACAGCCCCCTGCTTCACCCAGAGGGTGGTTAAACTACCGTGAGTACCCAGCACTGTGGTCACACCTGGCACCTTTGGCCTCGGCTTTTCTTCTAGCCCAAAGGGGTGGGGAAGAAAGATTAAGCTGTTTGTTTCCTTCCCAGTACTAGTGTGGGTACGTGGAGACCTAGTCAGCCTTTGTCCCTGGTCCCCGCACAGCCCAGTGCACCCACCTGCAATGGCTTGATGTACATGAAAGGCCTTTCTTACCTTGTTACCTCCTCGACTTCCCCAAAGCTTCTGGAGCCGCATTCTCCACAGTTCCTGATAGGTTACCTGCCTTCTGTCGCATCTCTCCCCCATCAGAAACAGAATTTTAAATGAAGCGACCATGCTGATTTTCTAAAACCTGGTTTCAGCTGTTTGAGTGCAGTTACAGAACACACACTTACTACCTCTGAAAGAAGGGGGAAACTGAGGTGGGGAGGGGAGGAGGCAGCAGGTGGCCTATACCCACTGTGGATGGGGAAGATCAACCGTTCATGCTGACTCCAGCTGAACCAGAAAGAGCCGGAGCTTGCCTTCTGAGGCGCCACCACCCAAGGCAGAAAGAAGGAAGCTTTTTGTACAGGGAAGCCCTGAACCCCATCACCCTCAAGGCCTGAACAAGCACATGAGAATGTGGGGTAACCTTGCACTAGACCTGCATGTGAGAACCCGAATGCCAGCCTGGTTCCCTGGCAAACTTCTGCTCCCCGGGTCACCAAGGAAAATGGAGAAGGAGAGACTTCACTTTCTACCCTGGTTAGGCACCAGTGGGAGGAGGTGCCCAATATGGAGACTTGCCAGCAGAGTCTTGTCCTGACCTTGGGGTGGTCTTCAGGGCAGATGGAGACGATCTCATACACTCGTAAGCTCTGAGTAAGTGCTCGAAAGTAAACCAAGCTACTCTTCTGTCCTGGTGTGGGCCTACTGAGACTATTACTGTCTAGAAGGCTGGGATGCCACAGATCCCAACCCCGACAGCCACTTCTTCAAGAATCAGGAACCTCATGAGCCAGACCAGGGTCCGCAGCTCTTGGCAAATTGCCCATGGACAGCTGGGGGTGGGGGTGGGGGAGACTAGAGAAGCCAGCCAACAGGCAAAGTGGCTGGGCCACAGCCACAGCCCTGTGACCTCTTCAGTGTTGCTTCTGCCAACTGCACTCTGCCCTGGGGGACCATGGGCCCCCACACCAGGGCCTGCCCTTGTCTGACCAAAGGCAACCAGATATGCTGCAGCTGCTAAGTGAGAGAATGAGCACCCACAGGGACTGGGGAGCAGCTGGAGAGATTCCTGGGGGTGTAAATATTTATACAACATGGTGCGTGGGAAGAGGCAGCGGGGGAGGTGGTAGGAAGTGGAGGCACAGACAGATGGACAGAGCTTGCACTTGGGCTCAAGCAGGAGGGCCAGGGAGTGCTGGATCCTGCGTTAGCGGCTGAGTCCTGGCTGACTCCAGGTCTCTTGCCCTCGTTAGGCGCACAGCTTAGAAAACCATCACATTCCCACTGTTGGTTCTATACCACATATATGTGATATGGATACTGACAGATGCAGATACAGAGGGGGAGGATCCGCCTTGAATCAGACAGAAAACAAGTCTACAAATAAGGGCCAGGGGACTTGATGGCTTTAGTGCCCTAAAGGAGTTGGGACCCAAGAGTTGTACTCCAGGACTTAAAGCCTTCAAAAATACAAAGATACAAAATGCAAGCAAAGATACCACTCAAGCAGTTTTATGAGCAATATATTCTAGAAGAGTGGTTCTCAACCATCCTAATGCTGAGACCCTTTAATACAGAGTTCCTCATGTCATGACCCCATACAGTTATTTTTGTTGCTACTTCATAACTAATTTTGCTATTGTTATGAATAATAAAGATCTGTGTCTTCTTTTTGTCAGAGGTGACCCCTGTGAAAGGTCGTTCAACCTCCAAAGGAGTCGTGACCACCAGTTGTGAAATGCTCTTCTAGAGGGGCAGAGAACACTGTGTGGATGACCATATCGATAATGGAGGGACAGATCCTAGAAAGAGAACAGGAATGACTGAGGTGGCTAGGAGACCCTAAATGACACTCGTCGGATAAGTGTGTCACCACCAGATAAGCCACTGTCACAGAGCCTAGGAAGGTGAGGTAGTCCTAAGGTACCTTTGGCCGTTCTTAGTCACCAGCAGGGATGCAGCTTACTCCAGGTGTGCCTAGGTAGAACCCTGATCCAGCCATGCCTTCTGCTGGGCTTGCTGAGGACTTAGCCAGGACCCAACGCATTGGTGTTCCAGGATGGGAAGTGAGCCTGAGCTGGCGAGGACAGCCAGATGGACTCCAGTCAATTTGCCTTGGACAGCTGGGGAGCAGGCTTGGGCCACTCCCCTCCCACTCCAGACAAGGAGGGGTGCGGCCACAACTTCTAGGAGTTCTTTGCTAGCACACCCATCAAGAAGTGCCACCTGCCTCCCTCAGTGCCCAGACTGACCCTCAGAGCCTCCCTCCCACAGAAGGGTCTGAATCGTTCCCCAGTGGCCAGTAGCCTTGACCATCACAGTGCCCACTGGCCAGCAGTGAGGCACTGGGGAGATAAAAGGACTGACCTCCGAGGAAAAGTGCCGTGCCTGTCTCCTCAGCAGATCAGCCCAGAGGCAAAATATCAGCATACACTAGGGGAACAGGGTACCCGAGTACCCCAAGAGACAGACCTCTCTGCTTCAAATTCTCCCTCACCTCTGTGAGCTCTGCAGATGATATCTTCCCAGAAAGATACCATCCCTAAGTCCCCACCTCTCTTGTGAACCCCATGAACTCTCACCCATCTACCCAAGCAATGGGCCTAGGCCCACACATTGAGCAGGAAATGCCATCTGTCCCCACCCCTAGCCAGGCCCTGGCAGCTAGCATCAGCCTGTCTTGAAGGGATCCTCTTCCAGGACAGCAGAGCTAAGGAGAGCATCTTCAGGCACCCAAGGCCTCTGGCACCATGGCCCCTGCCTGCTGACTGCAGTCCTCCCTGCCAGCTCTACTCAAACAGATGAGCAGCAATAAATGCTGTACACCCCTGGAAAGCTCTGAGAGAAAGAACTGGGGAACAAAAGCTAAGAAATGGGAGGCATACATTCAAGAAACAGGCAAAATAAATCATTCAAGAATCCAGGCGTGGGCTGGAGAGATGGCTCAGCGGTTAAGAGCATTGCCTGCTCTTCCAAAGGTCCTGAGTTCAATTCCCGGCAACCACATGGTGGCTCACAACCATCTGTAACGAGGTCTGGTGCCCTCTTCTGCATGTAGAAAGAATATTGTATACATAATAAATAAATAAATATTTTTAAAAAAAAAGAATCCAGGCGTATAAGGCAGGGCAAAGCCGGGAAATAGGCTAAGGCTGGGTGAGTGGGAAAGGGCCCTGAGAATGATAAATACAGTTATAAAAACTCTAAAAACAAGGACGAAAAGGCAAAAGGGGTGGGGGCTGGGAGAGAAGCAGAGGAAATGGTGGAATTCTGATCCTTAACCAAAAACCCTGAGGATTGTTCTGGAGTCTTGTTGCGTTTTAGGAGGGATTACTCTTCTGAACACTGAACAAGGACGGTCCTAGGAAAGCCAACTTCCTTTCTTGTCTGTTTTTCCTGTAGTTCTCCCGTCACTCCCACCACTGGCCATTGGTAGAGTGAGGGCTTGTCTTCCTAAAGCAAGGCTACAAAGCAGCCATTTAACATGGACCTTGGCAGCCTCCATCACAGCACCCTGTGGGAAAGTTCCTTGGTGCATCCGGGCAGAGCAGGGGCTAACCTGACCTACAGAAGTGCCATACTAAAAAATCAGTTTATGGAGGACTGGCATACCATCTCTTTGCAAAGTCGGGGAAATCCTGGCAACGGGAAACAACACAGAGGATTTTAATTGATTTCTAGACATCCTGTAGAGTAAACGGAGCCCTGCAGACAGTTGTGGAAGTTTACCCTCCATGCCCATGTCTGCAGAACCCAGACAGACTCAGAAGTCCCTAATGTGCTCCCTGATGGCTGGGGCTCCACCACTCCCCCTTGCCCTCTTCTGTTGCTCTGACTTCTCTCTAGTGTCCTTGACAAGCACACCCTGGCCGCTCCTCTACTGTGAGAAAGCAGAACAGACACAAGCCCCTACACTGCTGACCCAGGCTGCTTTCGCTGGCTATGGTAGGGTTCCAGCAGAAAGGTGCCTCACAGAGCCATCTAAAACTGCGCCTCCAAAGTTCAGCCAAGGGAAAGGCATATGGGCTGAACTTTGACCCACTGGGATAAAGAAAATAAGGCCCAGGCTAACTAACCCTTCTCCAAGAATTCTGAGGTACCTGACCCTGATGATTCTGTACATGCCAAATGTCACGTTTTTGTCGACCTCAAGCTCGAAGATGTGACAAAAAATACAGGTGGAATAATGTCTAGGCTGTGGCCTTAGAGACTTCAGTGTTCTCCTGTCCCCGCCAACCTGCAGACTGTCACAGTCTTAGAATCCCTGACTCAAACTATTATTAATCACAAAAAGACAAACCAGGACAGTAGAGGCTAGATGACCTAATGTGTTAATCCCCTAAGCAGCATGCATAAACCTTACTCTCTCTGTTCTCAAGATGTGAACACAAGGAAAACACACAGCCACTGCAAATTTCAGCTTGAGATCGGACCTCAAAAAGTCACGGACCTGGTCAGAGGCCAAGGTGCCCCAGTTTCTTAAATAACTCTAAACATTTGGAATCATCGTGTTACAGGCTGTGTTCAAATCCTGGCATTGCAACTTCCTGGGCAGGCAAGAGACCTACCTGCCCTCCCCTAGTCTTCTCTGAATGACAATAACCATGACACTGGTCTCCCGGGGCTGTTGTAAGGACAGAGGAGCAAAGCACTTGACATGCTGTTGAGGAGTGTGAGGCCTGCAGCCCCCAAGCAAGCCAGTCAACTTTTGTTGTATGTTAAGCAGCAAGCAACTGACAAGGCCAAGAAGGAGGCTGGAAGCCCCACCAAGGAGGACTCCATGGAGTCCCTGGAGCAAAGTCAAGTATCCCAACCAAGAGAGACAGTCAGGCCCCCGGAGGAGGCCCAGGCAGCTGGTAGGTGGAACACTAGAGGGGAAAGCCAAGGACAACTGCCCAAAGCCAGGGTGTCTGTCTAGGTGGGGGGCATGGAGGAGCTACATTCTAGTCTCCTTTCATTAACTCAACATGGCTGCACCCCACTTTCATGTGTGTTCATGCTCATGTGAAACTCCGCACATTCCAACCTAGTACCACCATGATCTCAAGGCCTGTCGAGCAGAGAGAACAGCAGCTGGAGTGGTCTCGCCGTGGCCTTACTCTTAGAGACTGACTAACCAGGCATTTCTGCATAAATGCAAACCTGGTCCTTCTGTGAGTGGCGTTATGAGCAAAAGGCTCAAATGCTTAGATTCTCTTTTATTATTATTAATTATTGCACTTATTTTTAGGGGAAGGGTGTGTATCTGGGGCGGCACTCACGGAGGTCGGAGGTCAACTTGCGTTGAGTAGGTTCTCTTCCTCAGATGAGCAGGCCGGGCGGCAAGCACCTTTGCTAAGCCATCTCAGCGGCCTATACTGACATTTTTTTAGGGCAAATTTTTTTTTTTTAATGTTTGAATGTAGAATAGGACCTAATATGTGAGATTTCTTTCAATGTTGAGTGGGGCTAAGGATGGAGCTCAGTGAACAGCGTGTGCTTAGCTGTGAGGGCTTCCCAACATTGCAGAACAAACACCAAAAACTAGCTCAGGGAGGAGGTGGCTGGGAGCTGGTGACGCTAAAGCTGGATAATGGGCCCATTTGTTTATCTCCTATTTCTCTGTCTCCGTGTTTAAAATTGTCCCAATAAGATGTCCTAAGTTCATAAAAGCTGGAATGATGTTGTAACTCCATGACTGTCTTGATCCTGTAACACACTCCTTCCTATACACACACTATCTTAGACTAAAGATGAGGCCATAGAAAGATGTCAGGGAGAGAAGGGACAGGGCAGCCCTTCCCCCATCCTTCTGTGAGAACCAAGGGGAGATCCTTTCTTTCTCTCACCTCTCTGGGTCATTGCAGGGTGGAGAGCACATTTAATCTTTATACTGCTTTTAAGTTCCATGAAATTCTTGTTTAATTTTGGTTTTAATGCATTTCAAGAAACTGACTTTTTTAACCCCTGCAGTAAAATGTTTTTGTTTTTGTTTTTATACTGAAAGTAAAGCCCTTTCAGAAATATGGAGAGAATCACACACTCCAGCTCATAGGGTATATTTTACACTAGCATATTTATAGTGTATTAGTATATTTTATACTAGCATATTTATAGTGTATTAGTATATTTTACACTAGTATATTTATAGTGTATCAGTATATTTTACACTAGTATATTTATAGTGTATCAGTATATTTTACACTAGTATATTTATAGTGTATCAGTATATTTTACACTTAGTATATTTATAGTGTATCAGTATATTTTACACTTAGTATATTTATAGTGTATCAGTATATTTTACACTAGTATATTTATAGTGTATCAGTATATTTTACACTAGTATATTTATAGTGTATCAGTATATTTTACACTAGTATATTTATAGTGTATCAGTATATTTTACACTAGTATATTTATAGTGTATTAGTATATTTTACACTAGTATATTTATAGTGTATTAGTATATTTTACACTAGTATATTTATAGTGTATCAGTATATTTTACACTAGTATATTTATAGTGTATTAGTATATTTTACACTAGTATATTTATAGTGTATTAGTATACTGTACTTGTCGTCAGTGAGTATTGCCAGATGGTGTGGCTGGCGAGTTCTCATCAGATGGCAGCCGTAGCCCCTGAAGCTTTAGCAGAAGACACCCCCCTTCTTGGGCACTCTTAAGTTATAGGTTCTCCCCCTTTCCTTTTCTCCTACTTGGTTTTTGTTTCAGTATATTTGTTGCCAAAGCAAGCACATGTTTCTATATTTCAGACAGGGCCTGTATCTCATTCTGTAGCTCAGGGTGGACACAGACTCACAACGACCTTCCTGTCTCGGTGTTGGGGTGACAGGTGTAGCTATGTGCTTGGCTATCCAAGAGTTTTGGTTTTGCTTTTGTTTTTCAAGACAGGGTTTCTCTGTACAACAGCTCTGACTGTCCTGGAACTCACTTTGTGGGCCAGACTGGCCTCGAACTCACAGAGATCCACCTGTCTCTGCCTTCTCAGTACTGGAATTAAAGACATGCACTACCACCACCAGCCAAAGATTTTTCTTAAACATCAAAAATAAATAGAAAGGCGCACTACTCTGAGAAGCCATGGCCTCTGTCCTCCCCAGAGACGCCTCTGGTCTAGAACTTGTCACCTAGGAGGATGGCATCTCCCTCTGGCTGAATGAGCGGGCGGGGGATGAATAGGGCACGGCTTGCTCTGAGCCAGGGCTTTGAATGACACACACCCCAATCCCCACAAAGTAGAGCCATAGCAGATGACCTCATTCCCAAAGACTGGATTTGGGATGTACCAAAAGGGCTGCCCTGGCTGGCACACAAGTCATGAAGGCCTCCACACAGCAGAGGGCAGTACAACAACCCTTCAAGAACAGGAGGGACCGTGAAAGAGCCTGGTGACCTGGCCAGAGATTAGCTTCCCTGATCAGTAACCATGGCTGCATAAAAGCAAGAGGCCTTCTCAACCATTTTAAAAGCTTTTGTCACTGGCCTCGGGCCACCCAGCTAATGGGATCCTGAAAAGCAAGTTTCCGCTTGAGACTTGAGGTAAGGGACCTGTGAGTGAAGACAAAGCCAGAGTGCTACAGCGCAGCAGCCACGTGTCTCTGCTGGGAGCCTGATGCCAGTCAAATGGCGGGACCAAGGATGGGAAGCGTACGTTATATCCATCTTTCCACAGCACCCAGGGAAGACGGAAGGCTACAACAGTTCCTCCCGCTCTCCCTGTCACCTTGCCTCAGGTGGGCAGAAAGCATGGAGAACTCACAATAAAACGTTCAGAAAGTCCCTCATTGAGACCTACACAGTGCATTTGTGAGATTATCCTAAATTCCTGAACTCCTGGCCCCAGGGAGAGCAATCTCTTCTAGACCCTGAGAGCAAGGGCTGAGGCTTCTGCAGGCTTGGGAGCCAGGAAGCTTGACTTCAAATCCCATCTCTGCTACTAGTTTTCTAACACTGGGCATGGCACAATGTTGCTCATCTCTAAAAATGAGCCTAGCCTTTGCCTTACAGGTACAGCTGTTGCTTGGAATGATAAAAAGTCCTCAGTAGGCTCAGCCAAAGTCCCCAACCCAATGAGGGTGTGCTAATGCTGAGTGCACAGAGCCCTGGAAGAAACGAGCATGCTGTAGAACATTGTGCACAGAAGACTGCTTCCAACTTAGGCCCAGAACCCAAAGACTTATGCCTGTGTCAGGATACAGCTCCCAGGAGCCATTTATGCAGGCTAAAAAAGCTGCAATGGTGGTGGACTTAACCTCCTTTTTCCATGGAGAGGTAGAAAGGGAAGGGGACATTGTGGGTTTTCTGTGGGACAATCTAAGCTAGGCTGATAACTAAGCACGTGGCCAGAAGCTGAAAGGCAGGCACCTACGGGGGGGGGGGGGGGGGGGAGGACAGCCGTGTCAACCCCAGAGATTATGAGGCTTGCCTCTGCAGTCTGAGCAGGCTGGGGATTCCCCAGGCAGACAGGAAAGAGTTAAGCTGCTCTGGGCTGGGAAGGAGGGCTCTGGCAGCTGTAAACAGTGAACCCTGAGAAGGAGGGAGCTGGCAGGATGTGGCCAGGGCTTGAGCTGTCTGATTAGTAACTTCACTTTTATTTGGAGGGGGATTCATTCTGTTTTATGTCCCGTCCCATCGAGGAAGTGAAAGCCCAGGTCTCGGAGGGGCCTGGTTTCAAATTGTTTCGTCACAGCTCATTTCTTCTTCCCCTTAAATAAATAAACAAAACCACCTCTGTGTTTTCCCCTTAATGGGCATTCAGCAAATCATCTGTGGCCGAGGCATGATCGGGGTGTGCAGGAGTCCTTCATGGGAGAACTCCAGGCTTCGTCTTTTAGAAGGCGAGAGGGAGGCTCCTTCCGTGGGCATCAGCCTTCTCCAAGCCGCTACAAGCCCTTTTTCTGCCTCCTCCTGTGACCTCAGCCTACACCCCCAAGCCTTTAGGGCGTCCCTGCTTCTCAACCTTCTCTCTCTGCGACTCTTTAAGGCAGGTCCTCATGTTGTGGTGACCCCCCAACCATAACATTATTTTCACTGTGACTTCATAACTGTTGCTGCTGTTCTGAATCGTAATGTAAATATCTGTGTTTCCCAATGGTCTTAGGCAACCCATATGACCCAAGAGATCACGACCTCCAGGTTGAGAATCATTGACTTGTCTTGAGCAGAGCTTGAGCCTCACAGCGCAGGCGTACAGGAGGGGCTCTGGAGAGCTGGTTGGCTCAGCCTGGCTCAGACCTATGGTTTTGGTCCCTGACATTTCTACTCAAAATAACCTTCAAGTAGTTAAGCACACACAAGGATTCCATCGCTGGGCTTAAGAAAACACCATTACATATTCCTTTACTCAAGGTTCAAAACATCTGTGACCCTTGCCCAAATCCAGATTAAAATCCATTCAATCATGTGATAATTCTCTCGCAAGGGTCTTGTCCTGCATCACTTGGTAACGAAGACCAATTTTTAGAGTCCTCGGGATTCAGAAGGAGGGGTGCAGCCACAAAGACGAAGAAGAGGAGTAGAGGCCCTGATATGTAGGAAGGCTAGCCAGGGACAGACAGATTCGCTGGAAACAAAGGAGGGAATACGGGAAGGCTTCCTGGTGGGTCTCATATCTAAAACTGACCTTTGACGAACTGACAGAAGAATATTCTAGAACCCGAGAACTGCAAACGATAGAACACCCATGTGTAAACTGGCAGACAGAGGAGCGGTGGGGTCCCCTGCTCCTCAGATGACATCAGAATGATTGAGAAATTGGAAATGAGCTGGCCACGTAACAGCGCTGGGGCAGCCAGTCCTTGACCCTGGGTTGGCGTGACCCGAGGGCAATCCACTGGAATACCACCTTGTCTCGTACCCTGACACTGGGCTGCCAGACTGAGCAGCCTGACGATCACTCTGACCTACTTCAACCACCTATGACTTTAAGCTCCTTGAATATAGGGCAAAAAGAACGAGGAGGTGACTGGAACAAATCCAATCAATGACCGAAGCGCTGGCCCGGCCTGCTAATGGCTAACTAAAGGCATTTCCAAACACCCGGAGGAACGTGCCAGGGCCTCGGGTTTTCTTCCCGTTCTTAGAAATCCCGCCCCCCACGCCCGTGGCCTTTCGGTTTCCAAACCCCCCAGGTCTGCCGCGGGGCTCGGTGGCCGGACCCCTGGCCGCGCCCCGAGCGGCCAGGAGCGGGTTAAGGGCGCCAAGATGGCCGGCTTGTTTTGCTCGCCCAGGCATCACGCGGAGGCTGCCCTTTGCCTCCCGGGGCCGCGGTCAAGGTTCCTCCGCCCTCGCTGGCACCCGGCCCGACCGAGCCTCCTCCCCTGCGCCCCGGAGCCTCGCGAACCTTCCAGACCCGGGCATGGCGGGGCGGCGGGGCGGCAGCGCGGCCTGCTCGGAGCTTCGGGGCCGCTGCTGGCCCTTCGGCTTCTCGGAGCGTCTGCGGCCCCGGCTGCTGACAAGGCTGCGTCCGTCCGTCCGTCCCTCCGTCCGTCCGTCCCTCCCGCCGCTCTTCTTCCCCAGTAGGCCTCTCCCAGGGCCTTTCCCGCCGCGCAGCCGGCCGAGCCCGTGCGATGGGCGGAGCAACACTGCCCTCCAGTGGCCAGTATGACGAATAGCACACGCGGGACCCTCTGCATTGCAGTGCTTTCTGGATGGTTCTCAAAATCGAGTGTGGCACCTTTAATCCCAGCACTCGGGAGGCAGAGGCAGGCGGATGTCTGTGAGTTCGAGGCCAGCCTGGTCTGCAAGAGCTAGTTTCAGGACAGGCACAAAAAACTACAGAGAAACCCTGTCTCGAAAATAAAAAAAAAATTGCGACACATTTCTCTAGGCAGTGCATCCAAACCCAGCTGTTGGCCTGGCCCCAATTCAGAGTTTGTAAGTTTACGGAGTTCCAGGGTGAATATGGCTGCTGCTGGTCACGGATTCCAGACCACCAGCTCTGCTCCCTTACCCAGGCTGGGATTCTACTGTCCATTCCAGTATACAACATGCCCTGCACACAGGATAAACTGTGATTCTAACCAAGTTCCCACCCATAGGGTATAGACTTGTTTAAACAATCCTGTCAATCTAAGATTGCACTTGGAAACTTTAAATTTTAATGTGTGTGTATTTCTGCGTACCATATGTGTCCAATGCACTCTGAGGCCAAGAGGACTTCGGATTCCCTGGAATTGGTGGTACAGATGGTTTTAAGTTACCATGTGGGTGCTGGGAAGTGAACCTTGGTCCTCTGGAAAAATAGCCATCTCTCCAGCCCCTTGAAAAAGTTTTAATATGTTTATAAAATATATATTTATAAAGTGTTGCTGTGTGTGACTTTAACACACAGAGTGCTTGCATTAATCAGGATGTTTTTCAGGACTGGGCACCTTCCTCCTAACATGCTGGGGACCAAACTCAGTTCAATCAAGTTTGTGAATCACATTCGCCAGCTGAACCAGCCCCAGTTTGAGATAGTTTCCAAATTCTTCCGACGGGAAATATGAAGGCCCTCAAAGAAGACATATAAGTAGGGACCTGCAGATAGTCCCCAATTTATGACGATCCCACCTTTGAGGTGGTACAAAATAGAACAAGCATTCAGTAGAAACCGCAGCTGAATTTTTAGTCCCGGGTTTACACACACACACACACACACACACACACTAGCAATAAACACAATATTCTCGCAAGACTTTCCTACAATCAGGAGTGGAATCAACCTGTGGTCTGTAGTGTGCTGTGTTGCTAAGCAACAAGGCTCAAGGAAGCAAGTGAACTTTTTACACTCCCTGGTGCTCTCAGTGTATCGGGAATGGACTGGGGGTGAGGAAGCTGTCACAACAGGGCTTTCTGCAGAAACCCTGAAGTGGAGTCCAGAAGGAGGGAATACAAAGGCCCTGGGGAGAACCTAAGACAGTACTGGGAGTGGCAAGCAGAGCAAAGAGAGGACAAGAGCATCACCTCCCATGCAAAGGCTGAGGATGGGCAAGGTCCAGACATCTGGTACCCAGGGACCTCCCTCTTCAGAAGGGGTCCTGGCTTCTGAGATCTTAGCCAGGCCCAGGATGATACGTTGCCTTTAGGAACCCAGCCAAGTGCTCATGGACCATGAACTTTTCACTGATTCAATCAGATTGGCTTAGGCCCCTCCTTGAAGCCTGAAGGAGAATCACATCTGGTAGAACGCGTTGTGTTGGGCAGCGGTAAGAGGGTCAATCTTGCGCTCCATGCTTTGTGGCCGCCTCTCCAGTGAAGGTTTGTTAAGCACCTGTTGTATGCTTGGTACTCATGTCACAGTGTGTGAGGAGGGCCACAAAGGATGAGCCCACCCTGTCCTTGTTCCAAGCACTTTAGAGGGCAGATAGGTGGGCACCCTTCCTAAGTCTCACTTCCCACCCCTCCTGTTTCTTCACCTCCCTAATGACCCTGGGGTTGGCCAGGTTGGCACATGACAACCATGGATGCTGTTGTAAAGATGCTTGTTGCTGGGTACCCACACCAACCTGGCAAAGAGGATGGGGTAAGCACCAACCACTGCCTCTTTGTTGTTCAAGCTTTGACCAACAGGCTCTTCCCATTGGTCGTTACCCGGCACAGTCTCTTTCTTCATCAGCTCAGCCCACCAGCACACTGTTGTGGAGAGAGGAGAGTTCCTGTAAAGGGATGCTACCACTCCAGTGTTGTGCAAAGTAGGGTCTTTCCGGGGGGGGGGGGGTCAGTGGACTCCAGGCCAATTGAGAAGGGGAGAACACATTTTTTTAAAAAAATCCCTTTCTAATTCAAATGAGTTCAACTCAGCTCCTGATTCTGTGCTATATCCAGCAAGTAGCTTAAATCTCTCTGAGCCTCAGTTGCCCCATCTGGGAAGTGGGGGAGTGCAGCACTCTGCCTTGTCGGAAGATTCTGAAGATTAGTACTAATAGCCGTCACTTCTCTGGTGCTGACACCATGCCAGGCACTCGGGGCTTCTCATGAGGTCATGTGTGGAAGTCCTGGCCTCTGGCCAGCCAGCAGTCAAGCCCATCATGGGAGCCACGGGTGCAGTTTCACAAGAGCCCTGGTGCTAGGCACATGTGGTTAACGTTAATAGGTGAGGAGTTTAGCAAGCCCTAGGCACACAGTAAGCGCTCAATAAATGGCCTTCATTATAAGCCAGAGAATGGAGACCTGTGTGCGGAAGTCCCGTGACAAAGAACGTAGAGAGGTGGGCGGCCCAAGGTGATGCTTCACCCATTTCTTCCCCCCAGGAGGGCCCATGTGTGTTAGCTGGCTCCCCAGGCTGGGACGTCAGCTCTGACTCATTCTCCCCGGGGAGAAGTTTAATTAGCCTCCCAGCAGCTAGGAGCACCCCAGATGAAAGGTGCTGAATGTGAGTATAAGGCGTGACCCCCATATTTATAACCAAGGCTCTCTAAGGTGAGGAAGCCCGGGGGCGGAGAGGCAGGCCAGATCAGGGCCTTACCTTGTTTACGACAGAGGTTCTCAGGAAAGGGAGCTGGCTGCGGTGGCTGTGAGTCTGAGAAGTCTCCAGGGGCTGGGGGTGGGGCAGCAGAGGGCCTGAGGGTGGAAGGGGTTGGGGGGCAGAAAGGGATCAGGAGGCTGAGCAGTGTTCCAGGTGTTGCCTCTTATATAGGAGCTCCAAGACCAGGAGGCAGACTTGGGTAGGGTGAGCCAGAGTGGGTAAGGGCTCTGATTTGGGGCTGCCAGGTTTAAATCCCAGCTCTACCATGGCATTCTGTGTCCTGGAGCCTGGACTCCCTCACTGACTGACAGTGCTTCATGGGGAGGCTCTGGCACCCACTATGCCCGTGAGGAACATCTGTGCGTTCCTAACCGAGTGCCTGTCCTATGCTGTGCTGGGAATCCAGCACAACAGACCGGAGAGTCTGCTTGGCTGCACAGCAGACTCCAGGCACAAGAACGAGAGATAAAGAACCAATTGCCTAGCTGTCTCTGCTCACCATGCTAGGGACAACGGTCACGTGTCACGTGTCAGATGCAGAGGTCACAAGCACTTGGCTTCTCCACATGATGCCCTGGACAAAAAAAAAAAAAAAAGACCAGCCGCTGAAGCAGGTAGAGCTGATGTGGGCAGATTCAGAGCCAGGGTTGTGGGGCCAGGTCTGCAGCACAGGAATCCTGATCCACATCTGGCAAAACAGATGCCGCCGTCCCCCCTCTGCCTCTGGCTAAGGGATGCACCTGTAGTAAGAACCATCCTTGTCACCTAGGTCCTGCTGGGACTCCTGCAGCCTGGCCCAGTGAGGCCCAGAGTGGCTTAACTACCATGTCCCTGCCTAGGGTCTGGGAATTCATTCATTCATTCCTCGTCAGTCACTCTACTGGGCAACAAGGATGTAAAGACTGGCCATAACAACACATTCGTGGTCCCTGTGCTCTGGAGGACTTCACACAGAGCGAGGCATAGGACATGATTCGGGGAGAGCACTTACACAGTGTGTAAGAAAGCTGGGTTGGCACATTGGAGCACAGGACTGAAATCTCAAGGTCCAAATCAGGAGCAGAAGGAGAGAGAGCACGAGCAAGGAACTCAGGACCGCGAGGGGTGCACCCACACACTGAGACAATGGGGATGTTCTACTGGGAACTCATCAAGACCAGCTGGCCTGGGTCTGGAAAAGCCTGGGATAAAACCGGACTCTCTGAACATAGCGGACAATGAGGACTACTGAGAACTCAAGAACAATGGCAATGGGTTTTTGATCCTACTGCACGTACTGGCTTTGTGGGAGCCTAGGCAGTTTGGATGCTCAACTTACTAGACCTGGATGGAGGTGGGGGTTCCTTGGACTTCCCACAGGACAGGGAACCCTGATTGCTTTTTGGGCTGAGCGGGGGGGGGGACTTAATTGGGGGAGGGGGAGGGAAATGGGAGGCCGTGGCGAGAAAGAGACAGAAATCTTTAATAAATAAATAAATTTAAAAAAAAGAAAAGAAAAAAGAAAGCTGGGTTGGATCCTCGGGACTATAAAAAAGAAATAGCTAAGCATTAAAGTGTCAGGAGGACCAGAGCAGCACTAGCCAAAAGTCAGCAGCAAGGCCATGGGAAGTAGCCAACCTGTGGGCAGAAGTAGCTAGAGCGTAGGGACAGGATACTCAGATGCATCCCACAACCCCACCCCACCCTCCATTTATCTCAGCCTACCAAAGTAGGCTTCCTGGTAGGCAGGTCAGTAACAAGAGCCTGGCACCAAGTCCTGCACCCGAATATGGGAAGTGGGCAGCACCGTCCAACCAAGGAATCAGAGAAGGGAAGAAGGTCCCCCCTCTGCATCACCAGAGCCCCCATGGCATCAATCCAGGAGACAGTATGGGGTCCTGGGCTCAGATGAATGGCAGGGGACATTCCTCAGGACAAAACACCGCCACCACCATTGTGCCATCCCCTTGCGCGTTCCTAGGTTCCAGGCATGTATTTCTTAAACCACTAAGATTTTGCTGGAGTCTTTCCCAGGGCCACGGGGCTAGTGTGCGGAGGATTTGCACTGCGGTCTGACTCGCCCCAGAGTTTACACACACAGTTCAGCATGTCCCCCAATCAAGCCAGCATTTGTTTTCCTAGAGAAGCCCACAATGGTCCCCTGTGTACTGTGCAGGCTCCTAGCCAGGCTGCCCGCCAAGGAGTGAGGGACAAAATCATCTAACGGAGAGTCCCCACCCCAGCCATGCTCCAGCCTCTCCCCCTCCCCTGCCTGGTCTCAGCCAGCCCGTCCATAGACAGGAAATCCTCCCTGCCTCCAGGAAACTTAGGAGCTGAAGGGAGCTGTCTCCACCAGGTCCAAGTGGGTAGACAGGGTCTGGGGAGAAGGAAGGGAACTGGATGACACTTGTGGGTCCTGGTGGTCCCTGGGCCTCAACCAGGAGCGAAATGATCCCTTCAAGCCTGTTCACACTTCACCCCTCCGGCAGCTGTCCTGAGGAGCTGCCTTGGCAGAGAGCCAAGGGAGCAAGCTAAGTCTTGCTCCAGGTACCTTGACTGACCTGAGGAAGCCCCAGGTGCCCTTTAAGGAATCAGGCAGAGGGAAGGGGGTGCGTGGGAAGGTGGATGATTACCATCTTCCATTTCAGGGGTGGGGTGCGGCCACCTACCTGGGGAGTATAGCCTTGTTGTCTGTCAGTGATGAGCCCCTACCTGTCTCGGGCTCACTGAGGGTCAGACGGGGTAACAGCTAGGCCAAATAAAGCCAGGACGTGGTCTCTGCGAGCCCACTGACCTGAGCTCTGGCTTCCAGCTGAAACACTTCGCCTGCATCAGCTCTGAAGCCTGTCTTGAAATTCACTCTGAGATGGGGAAACTGAGGACCAGGGAGATTGGAGAAATGTGCCCACGGCCGTGTGGTCAGCCGGATGCCTTTGGTGCCTGGTGCCAAAAGTCTTGTCTTTGATGCCCACTTAGTGCTTTTTTTTGTTGAGTGTGCCCAGCCTCAGAATCAGCAAGGGAGAGACACTGTATGAAGGAGGGAGTGGAGGCATGGACTTTCCCCCAGTATCCAAGCTGAGGAGTGTGAGCGGCTGAGCGGATCAGTGAGTGGATGGACGGAGAAGTCACTGGATCAGTGGGTCACTGAGTGGATAAGCTGCTTCAGTGAGTGGGTGAGTGGACCAGCCCCTGGGTGAGTGAGTGCATCAGCGAACGCATGGGTGCATCGGGGAGAGGGCAAGTGAGTAAGAGGCAAATGGACAGAGTATAGACCGTGATTGAGTAAGTGACAAGTCAGAGCAGAATTGGAGCTGGGGACAAGTGGCAAGTGGCTAAATGGCCCAGCTGGAGACAGAAACAATGACTGCGGTGTCCAAGGGCCTTCCAGAGAGATGCAGGAAGGAATGTGGCTTCTGAGGAACAGGGTGGTTCTTTGGGAATCTCCTTCCCTAGACAGAAGCCTTGATCTCCCTCCCTAGAAAGAAGCCTAAGAAGCCTTCGGAAAACCAGACTTGGGGAGGCCCCTGGACCCTGGCCACTCAGTGACCGCCTGGGCCAATCATTGATGGGTCTTTGAGAGATACATTGCTTAAGGGGACCCTGGGATTGACCTCCTGACCACCAGGCAGGGAGGAAAAGAGGAAGGAGAGAGCTACTGGCTCTGCTGAAGGCAGAGGTGGGGACAGGATTGTCAAGATGCTCCAATTCTGACCTTGGAAAGCAGTGGGGCCTCGTCTGTGTCCTGGGGTGGGGTGGGCAGTTACTACCCCAGCCATGTTTACCTAAGAAAGTCATAAGGTGGCATGGAAGAGGCTCGCCGAGGGGTCATTGTTATGAACAATCTTAGCCTTCTGGGTTAAGATCCCACCTGGGATCTAGACCAGGGGGTGAGGCAGACTGGATTGGCCCCAGGTGTGGCACTATCCTGGCAAATGTGGGTAAGGTGGAGGCTGTTGGTTAAATGTAGTTCTATGTATCAGAAACCTGGAGGGAGAGATAATTAGGGGACTATGGGTTAACCCCAACAACTTCAGCGAGGACACAGAGAAACCCCTTCTTTCCCAGGACTAGATCTAGGCAGCTCTCTAAAGGAAACCAAGGCAGGCAAAGGGCAGGTACTAGCTGGTGGGTCTCTGAAGAACACGTTCCTAATTCCTTTCCACCCTGAGACAAAGAACAGCAAGAGAATCCTAGAGGTGAGTGAAATTGCCTTCCGTCGACCCTTCTAGACGCTTCAACTAGGCAACACGTTAAAGTAACAGAAGACAGAGTAACAGGAGAGCAATCATATTCAATCTAATGTTTGCACAGAGTCACCCAAAACATGAGACTTTTCCATGACTTTTCCATGGCAACCTGAGCTCAAGAAGGGAGTCAGGATACGAGGCATCTGGGAGACGGGTCACATTCAACAAGAGGCAGAAGCAGACCCTCAGTGTGAGTAGCACTTGTCTTGCTAAAAAGAAAAGATCCCTCTTGCCATAAAGGTCCCGGGCAACCCCTTCTGGGGTAACTACTGATGTCTTTCCTTTGTGGTCATCAGTTTCTTTCAGGGAAGAGCAGGCCTTCAGAGCCACTCCTGTGCCTACAGTCTCTCAGAACAGTAGCTCAAAATATGCCAGAGAAATATCTTCGGGAATGGTATATTCTGGCCTCCTACCCTCCTGCTATAAGTGAAGCGTCATGACCACGGCATCCTCTGCCAGGCGTGGTCTGGCACTGTCCCTCCCAGCTGTGAGTTGTTGGGACATACCCTATCTTCCAGTGAGGTGACGAAGGATCTGAAGGGGGAAAGAAGTGTGCGGTGCACAGAAGTCTGCTTGACGGGCAATGCACTCCCCTGTGCCCTGGGGATCTGCTTGACTGCCCATCCTGGAGAAAACCTCTAGACGGATAGAGGGACAGACACACATTGCAATCCATCACATTCCTGGGCTGGGTCCGAGGAAGCCAACCAATGGCAAACACTCTGACCACCCCGCCCTGGGGCAGGGGCTCGTTAGCTTCTGTTCTTGAACGAAGACTTTCTGGTATCTAGCCTTCTTTCTGGAAAATGCCACAGAGGATGTTTAAGCTTGAGGCAAAGCAGTCCTGCAGAGACATCTGTAGGGCAGGACGCCTTAGGGCGTAGCAGGGCCCCTGGGAGGTGGCGTGCACCCTCTAGTGGCCACTTTCCACACAGGCGGAAGAGAACTCCTGTACCCACATTCCAGGTAAGGTGGTGGAGTAGAGGATCTGCCTCTGAGTGAGGAGGTGAGTCAGGCAAAGAATAGACTCTATTGAACAGTAAAAAGAGCAGGGCACCCGGCACCACGGGAGTGTTAGAACAGCCAGGGCACAGGACCGCCGAAGGCATCTCTAGCCATGAAGCTCCCCAACAGGGGAAGATGAAGAAGCCTCACCAACAAGGTAAGCAAAGGCCAGGCAGTCCTAATGGGAAAGAGACTCAGCCCTGCTCACAGAACAAGCCCACGGTTCTCAGGAGTCTCAACGCTAGTTGTGGGTTTTGGTGAGACCGCAGCTCCTCAGGCATAATGGGTCAGCAGCACGGGAATCTGTTTTGTCAGTCCCTATATCTTGAAGGGCATGGCTAGACACAACCTTGAAAGGGAACCTATTATTTAAAATTGGGCTACGCTAGTTGCTAGGAGCTGATCACATCACCTGGGAGTAACCGTGGAGTCTGTCAGTCCCAAGCCCGAGATCAGAGGCGGCTCAAACTCCAGAGCACGCGTCTGCAGCCACGTTCACCGCCGCAGCGATGAAGAACTCAGAGTCCGGCAGACTCCTCAGCATCCTCAGCCCCATCCTTCTCGCGGGTTGTTTAATATCAGTCTTCGAAGTTAGGGGCGCAGGTCTGCCTGTACCCTACTCAGAGCGGTGTCTGCTCCTGCTTTTGCAGAGCGCTCCAGTGACAGCCCCTGATGGGCACCGTGGCCAGTCCTGGAGACGCCAACTAGACCGTCCCGGGAGAGTGGGAGAGCCTGCCCAACTCACAGACTGCGAAGCTCCGTGTGGCCTACAAAGACTCCTAGTTCACAACCAAGGCAAAATACTGAAGTGACTGCGACTCTAGAGGACACCCAGCGTTTGTCAGGTGCCTGCACGTGGGCATAAATCACAGGCAGACAGGAGTCTTCAAGGACAGCTGGACCCGGCCACTGGCAGTCCCCAATTATAGAGACTCCAGAACAAAGCCACTCAGCTACTTCCTTTGAATTGCTTCCATTCTCCATGGTTTGTTTTATCTTTCTTCTTTTTACTATACTTCCAGCAGTATTTTGACTTTTATTCTTTTTAAAATTTTTCTTTTATATTTAGTGTGTGTGTGTGTATGCACACACATCATGGTAGAGGTCACAGGGCAACTCATGGGAGTTGTTTCTTTAAACCATGTGTGTTCTAGGGATCAGATTCAGGCTGTGAAGTTTAATGAGCACCTTTGCCTACAGAGCCATCTCACCAGCTGATTTTATCTTATTATTAAGCTTTTATTTTTTATTGTCCTTTTTATATTTATTTAGTCTTGTTTATTTACTTTATCAGTGAGTAGTTCTTATTTTATTGTTAAATTGTATGTATTTGTTTGATGAATATGAATATTTTTTTTTCGAGACAAGGTTTCTTTGTAGCTTTTGGTTCCTGTCCTGGAACTAGCTCTTGTAGACCAGGCTGGCCTCGAACTCACAGAGATCCGCCTGCCTCTGCCTCCTGAGTGCTGGGATTAAAGGCGTGCGCCACCACCGCCCGGCTTGAATATGAATATTTTGCCCGTATATTGCATCTGTGTGCATGCGTGTCTGGTACCTACAGAGGTCAGAAGAGGGCATCAGACCCCTGGGACTGGAGTTAGAGGGTTGTGAGCTGTAAATGGGGGCTGCTTGTTCATTTCCTGACTTCTCAGACCTGAATAGTCACACAAAAACTACATTAATTACAACACTGTTTGGTCAATAGCTTGGGTGTCTTTCTAGCTAGCTCTTACATCTCAAATTAACCCATTCCTATTAGTCCGTGATTGCCACTAGGCTGTGGCTTACCGATGCCAGCATATTATTCCTTTGGCAGCTACATGGCATTTCTCTGACTCTGCCTACTCTCTCTATATATATTTCTTCCAGCCTGGCTATATTCTGCCCTGCTATAGGCCAAAGGAACTTCTTTAATAATCAATGGTAATAAAACATCCTAAGATACAGAGGGGAAGCCGGGCGATGGTGGCGCACGCCTTTAATCCCAGCACTCGGGAGGCAGAGGCAGGCGGATCTCTGTGAGTTCGAGACCAGCCTGGTCTACAGAGCTAGTTCCAGGACAGGCTCCAAAGCCACAGAGAAACCCTGTCTCGAAAAACCAAAAAAAAAAAAAAAAAAAAAAAAAAAAAAAAAAAAAGATACAGAGGGGAACCCCACATCAGTGAGCCACCATGTGGGATCTAGGAATCAAACCCTGGTCCTCAGCAAGAGCAGGTGGTGCTCTTTACTACCGAGCCATCGCTCCGGGCCCCCTTGGAAGGTCTTTTTTTTTAATCTCTTGCTTTTTTCCTATCTCTCTTTATAACATTCTCCTCCACTCTTCCTCTTCCTTGCTTTTATCAAACCCTGTGTCTACCCCTGTCCTTTGTTACATTCATTGGCTATTCCTCATTAGCTTGATAGTACACTCTCCATTATTTTGGCAGTCCGCGTGGTCACGGGTTGTATATTATCAGACTGTAATGGCTTTTAAATGTATTTCTTTATCTTGGTCTGGTGTCGTTGTTATAGCAGTTTAATCATCTCTGGGGAGGTCCTGACCGAGGCTTCATGAATAGAGAGCTCTCTAAGGACATCCCTGAACACAACTGGAAGGAATACCCAAACCAACAGATGAACAAATCACAGCACAGAAAGCCAGGAGGTGGTGGCGCATTCCTTTAATCCCAGCACTCAGGAGGCAGAGGCAGGGGGATCTCTGAGTTTGAGGGCAGCTTGGTCTATAGAGTGAGTTCAAGGACAATCAGAGCTACACAGAGAAACCTTGCCTTGAAAAACCAAAGTAAACAAACAAATAAAATCACAACACAGAAACACAGTAAGTATGATAAAGTAAAGCGACGTGGCTTCTGCTCTAAAAGGTTGTAACTCCTCGATTACTGAATACAAAGATACTAAAATGAGTAACCTTCTTGGTAGAGACTTACAATATCTAAAACATGATCAGTGATTCAAAGAGGACAGCACAGCCAAGCAAACAAATGAAGTAAGGAAATCTATTGTATCTGTGTATACATGATTACACTTACACATCATACATGCACACAATAATAATAAATAACGTTTTAAAAATAAAAGCTATATAATTAAAATGGCAACTCACTTATGAAAGTAAACACTTCAGAATAGCATCAGGAAGGGGAGAGGCCCATGCATTTCCACTCCTAGCTGAGGGGATGTTCGTGTCAATGGCTGCTCAGGGAGGGAGTCAGCTCTCCTAAGGATGTGGTCCTAGAAGGTTAACCAAACTCTGGTGAACAGCTCCACATCTCTTAGTATGTGGGTAGCACAAACTGGCCTTGGTAGGCTTTTATTTTTTAAGTTGGGAGAGTATAAAGAATGAGATGTGGATCCTGGAGGAATTAAGGAGAGGGATAGAGAGTGAATATCATCAAAATATATTGTACGCATATGTTAAATTATCAAAGAATTAGTAAAAGAAAAAAATAACATTAGACTTCTCAGCAGAAACCCTCAGCCAGGAAAGCATGCAGTGGGATATTTTAAGACCCAAAAGTAAACAACCACCCACCAAGATTTTCTAGTTTCTAGTAAAGTTATGTTTTAAACTGACAGAGAAATAAGAACATTTCAAGACAAGCCCAAACAGAAATGAGTCATGATCATGAAGCCAACATGGCAGAAGATACGTCAAGGAACCTTAAACACAGAGAAGGAATAAAGACAGCCTTGATTATGAAACACAAGAAAGGACAAATTCTGTGAGAGGAACAGATGAACACAGAGCTATGGAAGAACCCATCATGCCCAACACAGCAAAAGGCAAAGCCCTGATATGGATAGGAGAGATGGAAAAATGAGCCTACGATCCAACCAATCAGAACACAGTCGACAGAATTCAAGCAATGTGCTAACCCCTGTCTGTAATAAACCTAAATGTAAATGACTTTAACTCTTCAGTTAAGAGATATGCAAATGAGAGTAGAGGTTTAAAAACAATAACAATTATAACAATATATAATATATATATAACAATTATAGCAGTAACAGATAACAATTCTGTTATCTCTAAGAAATACACCTCCCTGGCAGATGAAAGAGTTGAAAGGATAGAAGTCAGTTTACCTAGTAAATGGAAGGCAAAAATGATGGTGGAGCCATTCTATTGCCTGACAGAGTGCCAACAAACCTAATTAGTCTAAGAAGATAAAGAAGGCCACTACCTAGCAACAAGAACTATCAACACTAGGGCTCCAAGTTTCACAAAAGCAAACATCAGGTGACATAAAAGTGCTGATAGATCTTAATAATGGTGGATGACCTTAATTCTTCATTCCCACCAATAGGATAGTCATTCAGCCTAAAAGTCGATGAAGAAAGTTCAGAATGAATCTGTGCCACACATCAAATGGGCTTAGTAAACATTTATAGAACATCACATCTAATAGAGCATTCCTTTCAACAGACCATGGAACTGTCTCCAAGATGGAGCACATCCTAGCTGCAAAGCCAGGCTTAGTAAGTCTAAAAGCATTGAAGTGATTCCCAGAATAATCCAATCTTTTCTTTAATATTTTATTTAAATGTATTTTATGTGCATTGGTGTGAAGGTGTCAGATCCCCTGGAACTGGAGTTAGAGACAATTGTTAGATGCCGTGGGGTACTGGGAATTGAGCCTTGGTCCTCTGGAAGAACAGAGGGTGCTCTTAACCACTAAGCTAACTCTCCAGCCCAAATAATCCAATCTTAATAAGTAAAAAAGAAATTAAAAAACCAGGCAGTGGTGGCACATGCCGTTAATCCCATCACTCAGGAGGCAGAGGCAGGCAGATCTCTGTGAGTTCAAGGCCAGCCTGGTCTACAGAGCAAGTTCCAGGACAAACTCCAAATCTACAGAGAAACCCTGTCTCCAAAACAAACAAACAAAACAAAAAACCCTGAAATTTCCAAAATGAAAAAACGTCAGTAGCAAAAGAAGTCAGAGAAACTATACACTTGGAGATTTAATATGCTCCTTCTTCTTCTCCCACCCCCCTCTTGTTTTGTTTTTTTAGCTTTTTGTTTTTTGAGACAGGATTTCTCTGTGTAGCCATGGTTGTCCTGAAACTCACTCTGTAGACCAGGATGGACTTGCACTCACAGAGATCTGCCTGCCTCTGTCTCTAACCCTAACCCTGAATGCTGGTGTTAAAGATGTGTGCCACCCCCATCCAGCACCCCACCCCATCTTTTGACACAGGATCTCACTGTGTAACCCTCAATGGCCTAGAAATTCAGAGATCTGCTTGCTTCTGCTTCCTGAGTGCTGGGGTAAAGGTGTACACCAACACACACACACACACACTAAGTCACTGAAGAAATCAAGTGAATGACCACTAAGTCACTGAAGAAATCAAGGAGATGAATTTTTATATAATCAAATGAAAATGAAAGCATAGCTTACCAGAACCTTTGAGATGTAGTAGACAAAGTGTTTTAAGCTAATGAGTGTTTGTATAAAAAAAAAAACCAAAAAACAAAAAACAGGGGCTGGAAGGGTAACTCAGGGGGTCAGTGTGCTTCCTGCTTTTATAGAGAACCCAAGCTCAGTTCCCAGTTCCCATATCAGGCAGCTCACATCTGCCCATAACTCCAGATTCAGGGAATATGATGCCCTCTTCTTGTCAGGAGCCAATTTCCTCCTAAAATCATTACAGGAACCATCACCCTGGGGAGTCTGCAGAGAACCCCACACCCCTAATTGTGTTAAGAATGGTTCTATTGACAGAGCCTACCCCACACCCAAATTGGTTGTTAATGAGAGCTATCTGTTAGCGGAACCCACCCCGCATTCTAAACTATCTGGAGAACTAGGTGTGTCATCTCCTAGTTGCGACTTCTTGGCCTACTGTGACCTGACCAAAGGTAACCTGGCTACGTGATCAACGAGAACCACGTGACCAACGTGAACCACGCGGCAAGAGCCCAGAACCCTGTGCCCATCCCCCCAACTCCTTACCCTATAAAAGGTTGTATCTCGTCCCTAATAAACGGAGGCTCTGACAAACTTTGCATAGCCTTCTTCCTGTCTCCTAGCCCATATCTTCCAGGTAGTGCCTCTCCGTGACCCTGGAATAACTGAACTGCCAGGCGGGTTACTAACCCTAGACTAAGTAGCCCGCCAAGGCAATCAACATCTTCTGGCCTTCATGGGCATCTGCCACACATAGCATATACTCATGCAGAGACACACAAAGAATGTAAATAAAATAAGTCATCTCGTACACTTGTTGGTTGCTAACCGGTAGGACCTTATTCCTAAAGATGCCTACACCTTGGTCACAGGCCATAGACAAATCGAGTTAGAATTGGGCTAGAAGCTTCCTTTTTTTCTGAATAGCCCTCATCACAGTGCCGAGAGGTACCTTGAAGAACACTGGCAGAAAACTGTCATCAAACGTCTTACTTAGCCGTGGTCATCCTATATGCAGCAAAACCCTCACCAGGTAAGAGGTAGCTACTGATGTGGTAGTGGCAAGCCTGTGATAGGGTAACCAACAGCTTTCTGGTTGGATTTGACGCCCACTTTACAGGAGGGAATTCACATCTGGTACTGTAAACAGAGTCAAAAGCCCTTGGCAGGGGAGATGCTCTGTATGGGTAGACAATGTTTCTACCAGAAGACATGGTTATTCAATGAAGTTTTCAGGGCTAGGGTGGGATTTTCCCTACCAGTCACTGGTCAGTATATTGGTGGTGGTTGTGGTAAAAATATCACGATGAAAGGGAACTTAAGGAAGAGTTTATTTTGGCTCCCAGTTCTGGAGGCTTGCTGTCCATGATGGCAGGGAGGGTGTGGTGGTGGCAGCAGAAAACTGAGAGATCATATCTCACCGTACACCGGAAGAAGGCAGAGCACATTGAAAACAGGACTCCAGCCTCAGTGACATACTTCCTCCAGCAAGGCTCCTCTCCTAAAAGTTACACACACACACACACACACACACACACACACACACACCAAAATAGCACTAACGACAGAGGACCAAGTGTTTAAGTACATGAGCCTCTGGGGACATTCTTCATTGAAACTACCAGTCAGGTAGGCTCCAGTGGACCTGAAAACAACACAGGTTATTGTGGTTGCTTTGGATTCTCACCAGAACTAGATTGCAAGATCATATTTCCGAAGCTGCAATACCTTTTGGTTGCAGGACACAGAGACATTAACCTGAAATTGACCTGTCCTGAAAACTTCGTGCTAGGTAACTTCGATAGTGCCGCGAGTGCTATGCAGGCCACTGGGAAAGAAAAAATATCAGTGTTATTACCCGCAATGAACTCTGAGAGCTACCACACTCAACTGCCAGGCAAGATGTGCCCCCTGGTACAACAATGGCATGAAAGCTATCAGGGTAGCCAACTGCTTTTGGATTGGACTTGAGTCCTGCTCTACAGGTGGGAATTCTGTGCCTGGTATTGCAAGTCTGGTCAAAAGCTCATAGCTTAGAATGCCATAGACCTAAGGGAGGAACCTACTATTATTATCTTGTCAAATGAACATATCAAATTGCCTTCTAAATATGTTTATATACATAGACCAGTGCTGGTGTCAACCTCGGCCACAGAATCTTCTCTCGGCAGTGGTCAGTAGTTGGCGCAGACTCATTAATGGTCAAAGTCCTAAGACTAAGTTACTGTTGAGTGCTTAACCCTACATGGGACATCTGTATCACACACACACCCATGTGCACGCGCACACGTGTGCAATTTGGGACATGTCTTGGTAAAGGCGGTAGAAATAATGCAAGAGAGAGAACATGAAGAAGTGAACCATGAAATTCCGTGTTCTGGACATGTCATGGCCATCAAACTCTTGAACTCACTGTAGTGTGGTCACCTGCACAAGACTTATACAAGAACAAGCCAGCAAGATCAGTCAACATTCCAAGAGGCACACAAAGTGAAACCCATGAGGGGTGGGAGGCGGAAAACCCTACAAGGGGTCATGAAAAGGAGAGGGGGCTATCTTGGAGATTCCCCAGGAGAAGTGCTAGCAGGGGGTAAAGTGGATATGGACAAGATATATTATTTACACATATGCAATTGTCACAGAGCAAATAAAAGATACCTTATTAAAATAATTAAGAAGGAGGGGAGGAAGGAAAGGAGAGAGACAGAACTTACATCAAAAGGTGATCGTGGCCATGGTAGAACAACTCTAGACTTTTTAAAGCTTTCTTCTAATAACGTAATCATATAATCAGCCAGACAGTGGTGGTGCATGCTTTTAATCCCCATGCTCAGGAGGCAGAGGCAGGAAGATATCTAAGTTTGAGGCCAGCCTGGTCTACAGAGTGAGTTCCAGGACAGCCAGGGGTACACAGAGAAACCCTGTCTCAAAAAAGCTAAAAACAACAACAAAATAATCATCATCATCAACAGGAGTTGGTTATGTTCCCCTCACAGTGCCATTATTTCTGCAAACGAAAGGCAAGCTTGCGTCAGAGCAGGCAGAAATGCACAGAATGTGGGTTTTAACCCAGCTGTTAGCTGAACTTCAGACGGCTTTCTAGGCACCCTGCTTCTGCTGCTCTGAGTCTACAAGAGAGGCTCCCTCCAGCCACAGGAGAACCTTCCTCTCCTCTCACCTGTTCCCATGGTTACGTATTATTGGAAATGTGGCGGGAAAATGGATCTCCTCTTTACGGCTAATGGGTCAAAGATACAACTTTCTTTATTTTGCCTGAATTGTCTCATTTACACATCAAACCAGCCCTGTATGGAAGGAGGCATCGATCTTTGCCCAAAGTTAGCTGTCACTCACTTCCAGCCCTGTGCCTACCTAAGCTCCAACTAGGTCAAACCTAGATTAAGGCTCAGCAAATTTAAAACTATAACTATTTTATAAATGTACCTTGGGACTAGAGAGATGGCTCAGTGGTTAAGAGCACTGGCTGCTTTTCCAGAGGACCCAGGTTCAATTCCCAGCACCCACGACAGCTCATTGCTGCCTGTGACTCCAGTACCAGGGGATGCAACACCTTCACACAGGCATACGTCCCAATGAAACACAAATGCACATGAAATAAAAATAAACACATTTTTAAAAATTGTACTTCATACAAAAGATAAGAGATGTCTTCAAACAAATGTATCTTTTTGTGGATTTTGTTGCTTGTTTGCTCACTGGAGAAAGGGTCTCACTATATATCCTAGCTTGCCTGGAACTCACTCTGTAGACCAGACTAGCCTTGAACCCAGAGATTTCTATACCTCAGTCTGAAGAATGCTGGAATTAAAGGTCTGTGTCACCATACCCAGGAATTGTATTTTTTAAAATATTTAAAACAATATTTATAATCCTTTAAGCACAACGGGGTTATGCTAGACATTAATAGGAACAAAAACTGGAAAATTCACAAATAAATGGAAATTTAAAAAAGAACTTCTTAGCTAGGTGGTGGTAGTGCACACCTTTAAATCCCAGCACTTGGGAGGCAGAGACAGAGAGATCTCTGAGTTTGAGGCCAGCTTGCTCTACAGAGTGAGTTCCAGGCTAGCCAGGATACACAGAGAAACTCTGTCTCAAAAAACAAACACCAAAACAAATTAAATAAACAAACAAAAAAAACTTCTTTAAAAAAACCAATGGATTCAAGAGGCTTCAGAAGAAAAATTAGAAAATACTTGAGATGGAAGAAGAGAGACTATAACAGAGAAAAAATTATAAGATAGCAAGGGATTTACTGTTATAAATATAGCCACTAACGCTAAAAAAAATATTTCCCCCTCCATCTCTAAAGATGCACTGGGATCAAAAGATAGTAAATAAAATAAAGGGCAATGTATTTCATGGACGGAGGCAGTTACGTGATGTGGTTCTGAAGCTTGTTATACACCCCACTTCTATAGGGGAGAACAAGAATGGGGACATAGACAACCTTACAAATGGCTTTAGGGGAATTCAAAGGCCTGGGACAAAGTCTGTTTGGCTAACAAAACAGAGGGTCATTTATAAGTGATTGTCTTTGGGATGGGACCAAGCGGAAGACAAATGTGTGTGACAAGGGTCTGTGGAGGTATTGAGTCTGTCCTTTTGCAACTGGTATAGTTAATGGAAAACCAGAGAAAGGATTTCGGGTAACTGTTTTCTCCCTTGGGGGGTCTAGCACCCAATCAGACAGAAGACAATGGGGGAAAGCCCTCCTGGCACCCACTGCACCCAGAGCCCGTTCAGTTTACAAGAGCGAGCACACTGGGGTGCCACATTTTGAGGCAACCATCCCTGGACTCTCTCACTACATTAAAAACAAGAACAATCTCAACTCAAGAGCCCAGCTTTATAACCTAAGGGACTAGAAAGGAAACACTAAATACAGCCCAAAGCAGAAGGAAGGAAGTGATGAAGATTGGTGCAGAGGGGAATTAAATGGAGAGAAGAAAGAAGAGGAGAGAGGGGGTAGGAGAGGGAGAAGGAAAAGAGGAAGAGGAGAGACAGGAAGGGAGGGGAGAGAGGGGACAAGAGTGGGAGGGAAGAAGAAAAAAGGAGAGGGCTAAAGAGATTGATCCACAGTTAAGAGCACTTGCTACTCTTGCAGAGGACCCAGGTTCAGTTTGCAGCACCCATATGGAGGCTCACAACCACCTATAACTCCAGTTGCAAGGGATCCAAAGCCCTCTCTGGCCTCTAGGGACACCAAAAACAAGGGTGGTACATTTAAATACATGCAGACAAAATGACCAGACACAAAATAAATCTCTTTTTAAAAAAAATGCTGAGCTATAGATGGCTCCCTGTCACATGCTTCCAGAGTTCGGAAGCTGGCAGGATAGCCTTTCGTGGTACAATCAGAACAGTAGTTGCCTCAAAGAGACGGGGAAAGAGATTGCTTGTGGGGAGGCAAGGAGAACTTCCGGGATAGGAGGTGCTGCTGGTGTCTTATACTTGACTGAAGTCCAAATTATATCGGTAGACACATTTGTTAAAACTCAAAAAGGCATGGCTGAGGGGATGGCTCAGTAGGAAAGAACACTTGCTAAGCAGGAATGAGGACCTGATTCTGAGTCCCCAGCAGTCTCATTAAAGCTGGCTGACGGTATTCACACCTGTGACCCTAATGCTGGGAAAATGGAGACAGGAGGATTGCTGGAGTTTGCTAGTCAGCCAGCCGAGTTGAAAAATGGAAAGCCGTGAGCTCCAGGTTCAGTGACACTCTGTCTCAAGGAAATAAAGCCAAGAGCAATGGAAGAAGACATCCAATGTCACCCTCTAGCTGCCACAAGGGCATCTGCACGTGCATGCACACACTCACGTGTAACACGCACACACAGAGCATACAACCGGTATGTATATTCATTGCAAGTCTTACTTCAAAGGCCAATACCAAACACTGATAAGCCATCTGCACGAGGAGATCTTCTGGGGCAAGTACTGACGGGTCTGAGCCCTCGCCAGTATTTTCTGGCTGTATCTCACTGTACCAGCGCAGTTCATGACCTTGGGTTCTGCCTGAGAGCTGCTCTTTCTTATTCTCCTTTGCCAGCTGGTCAGCCGGACAACCTGACAAGGCCCAGAATCTGTGTCTGAGCCCAAGACATTGCATTTGTAAGAAGCTTCCGGGCGTGGCTGCTGCTGACCCGGGGACCACACTCGCTGTAACAAGGGCTTACCCGCCCTTACCCGCCCACCTCTTCACCTTGCCCCTACTGTTTCTCCCCTCTCCAGTTGGGGTTGCCTCCTGCGTACATACATACCTCTCTTTCAGCTCTATCCAGGTCTACCCTAGCCCATGCTTCCTCTGGTATCTTTCTTCCCTTGCCCTCCCAGAACTTTAGGCAGTCGAGACTGCTTCTCCGGAACAGTAGACACCACGGGGCCTGACTCCCCGCCTGGTGTGTAACCGGAGCATAAGGGTCGACTTTCCCTCACACTGGGCTCTAGTTAGGTTCCCCTTAGTGGCCCTAAAAGTGGGCACTGTCCCCAACTCTGCACATCGCAAGCCTCCTGTCTGGATTGCCCCTCCCCCGAAGAATCCTTTCTGCCAGCCTGTCTCCCGTTCCAGGAGTCCTGAGATCCCAAACTGGAGGAGACCCCATTAAAGGCTCCAATTCCCACCTCTAAGCCCCTCAGCTCCACCCATGGCTGTTTTCACCCTCAGACCCTGAGAAGACAAGCATGGGAAAGGGGAAGGTGTTGTCAAAGCTCTGTCTCTAGTCACAGCAGGTGGATGGGGTAGGGGCTCCCTTGCCTGGCCCACCCCAAGTGATCTTGTAACCCATTCCGACTTAGCAATCTCTATCCTAAACTCAGAGTTCTGCAGGTAGAGACTTGACCTCTTCAGCCCCGAGACTTGTCTCAGTCCAAGCCCTAAGCCCTTCTCTGAAGTTCCCAGACCTTCCCTGGCAGCCCCAAACCCCTTCCTCCCACAAGCTCCGTGGTGGTTTCTCTCCACCCTCCTTAAGATGGCTCTTGGGAGGATATTTTATTTTCCCAGACAAGCTCAGCAAGGCAACTTCTCCTCCTAAGAGGTTAACCTAATTGCTTTTCCCAGAAGAAAACCCTCAGAGGTTTCCCTTGTGGTGGAATAGGTGGTTTGAAAATTATATGTTCAGGGCACCATCCTGGTTACTATATTCAGTTCATGTTCCCAGATGGAGGCACTGGAGAGCGCAAGCGCCACCTGCTGGCCCACAGCGGGATTCCCGAGGACAGGGTCCATCGGTGCCATTAAGAGTCAGGAGCACAGCACGCTCATCACGTACAGTCCTCTGTTGCCCGAGAAGCAAGGCCACAAGTCAAGGGTTCAGCCTGCTGCTCATTTTTAAGGTTTCTTACTTTCAAAGTCTGTGGCAGTCAATGTGTTGGCATGCTCGAACTTTAAATGTTTGATTGCCAGGGCTGGAGAGTACGAGATACAAGGCTCACAAACAGGGAAGAACGATGTATAGCATTTGCATATACAAGTCCAGGATCACGTAATACCCTGGAGCGCCTCCTCTTGGCCTACTTGAACTACAGGAGTCTGACACGGGCCCAGAAACATAGCGTCTTCTCATCCAGTGTCTGTTATGCCCAAATCTGTGGGGTCCCCACAAAACCCAACAAAGGAGACCAGGTCCCATATATAAAAGCAAAGAGCTTTTATATTAATCAAGTTTGCAAACTCGGTCTCTCCGCATGTCCAATGTATTGGAATAATCCTTACGGGGCGTGAAAAGAGATTCTCTCTCAGTCTCTGTCTCTCTCTCATACACACACACACACACACACACACACACACACACACCACAGAGAAACAGACAGACAGACACACAGAAGCTTGTTCGAGAGAAAATATAGTCCAAGCCTGGCCTGGTGACTCGACTCCCCAGCGCTCTCAGGGGCAGTGATGCTACTGGATCCCTCTGTCCAGTCAACCTGCTTCCTCACTCCTAACATGGCTACCCTGCTCCCCTCCCAGGCACCAGTGGACAGAGTTCACTCCACAGCCCCACACCCTGTATAACAGGGCCTATAGCAGGATGAAGGACAGCTAAGCTGGTGTGTAAGGATCAGCCCTAAGAACAGAGGGCCTGTGGGGGATGCTGCGGGTTCTACCGTAGCTCAGTTCCGCCCTGCAGAGCACTCGGAGCGGGAGAAAGTGACCGCCCTGGTCGGGAAGGCTGGACTCTTCCCACTTGCTCTAGGCATACATGAGGGGAGCTGGCGCAGCCACCCCAGACACTAGTGCAAGGACAGCAGTCACTGTACAGGAATGGAGGCGAGCACCGGCTCGGACAAGTAGAGAAAGACAGGAAGGCTGCCACAGGCCTAGCACAGCTAGTCCTAGCTGCTGGAAAATCTAAGGTTACTTGATCTCTGGGGTTTCAGGCCAGCCTGGGCGACACAGTAAGACCTTTCTTGTCTCGAAACTAAAGTGAAGGCTGGGCATGTAGCTCAGCTGGCAGAGTGCTTGCTAACCATGTTTGGAACTCTGGGTTCAATCCCCAGCACCACGGAAACTAGGTGTGTTGGCACATGTTTAGAAATCCAGCACTGGGGATGTGGATAGGGGAGAATCAGAAGTTCAAAGTCATCCTTGGCTACTCAGTGTGTTGGAGGCCAGCATGAGCTACACGAGATTCTGTCTCAAAAAATAAGCTCCCGCAAACCCCACCGTTCCTTTTAGCTGACGAGAACACAGAGAGAAGGCACCGCCAGTGAAACTACAAGCTGGCCTCTCCGTTCGAGTTCTAACTACTGCAATAAGACATCATCATAGCCGGGCGGTGGTGGCGCACGCCTTTAATCCCAGCACTCGGGAGGCAGAGGCAGGCAATTCTCTGTGAGTTCGAGGCCAGCCTGGTTTACAAGAGCTAGTGCCAGGACAGGCTCCAAAGCTACAGAGAAACCCTGTCTCGAAAAACTAAAAAAAAAAAAAAAAAAAAAAAAGACATCATCATAACCAAAAGCTACCTGGGAGGAAAGGGTCTACGTCATCTCTCATCTCTCAGGTTACACTATCACCAAGTGGAATCAGGGCAGGAACTCGAGGCAGGAACCTGGAGGCAGGAACTGAAGCAGAGACCATGGAGGAGTGCTGTTTACTGGCTTGCTTCCCATGACTTGCTCAGCCTGCTTTCTACACCATCCGGGGCAACATGTCTAGAGGTGGCCCAACTCACAACTCGATCATTAATCAAGATAACACCCCACGGACTTGCCTACAGACCCACCTTACAGAGGCAGTTTTCTCAGTTAAGGTTTCCTCTCTCCAAATAGGTCTAGATTTATGTCAGGTTGAAAGACCAGCCAACACTGGGCTTTCCCCAAACATTGAACTAGACTTGATCTTGAACATCAGCCTCTAGAATCATGGCCAATATACTCCTATTGTTCCTAAGCCATCCGGGTGAGGGTGCTTTGTTAAAACAGCAGGAATTGCCATCTTACCATCCAACCGCATCCTCAGAAGTTTCCAGGAAGCCCAGGTTCTTGGCTGTGGCCTTCCTGGCCTTGGAGATGCTCAGTAACTTGGCCTCAGGGACCTGGTTCCCCTCCCATCCTTCCCAGATCTGGATATGGTTTTCTGTTATCTTTGCAGACCCACGGGGTCTTAACTGGTTAACCTGCGATTCTAACCACGCCTTCTTCCTTTTGTAAAGAGTCCTGAGCAAGTTCTTCCCCAAGGTGGCAGTTTGGGGAAAGGAACTAATTACAAGTTCTCTGTCAGACTGGAATTGGCTAGCACCATACCCAAACCTGGGCTCCCATTTTCAAAATAGCAATGACATAGGAAGGCACTTGGGAAGAACTGTCTAGGTGCCAGCCCAGGCCACAGCAGACCAAACCAGAGTCACTGTCCCCAAAGAAGAAGAGAGGGGCTTCTTTATCTGCCACTGTTCACCAAGGAATCTATTACCACAGCTTTCCTCAAATAGAGTGCGGTGTCAGGGAGACCTGGGGTACACAAGTGTTCATCACAGAGAGCCCTCCTAGACTGGAGGCTCGGTCTGTAGCCAGTAAATTCTCCGAGGGCATGTGTTGTAGGAGGAGGCTTGTTTGTTTCTCAGCCACCCAGACTCCTGAAATAATCACATAGAAACTGCATTAATTAAATCACTGCTTGGCCCATTAGCTCTAGCTTCCTATTGACTAACTCTTACCTCTTAATTCAACCCATTTCTATTAATCTGTGTATTGCCACATGGCTGTGGCTTATTGGCAAGGTTCCATCCAGGGTCTGTCTCTGGCCAGGCTACATGGTGCCTTCCTGACTACGCCTTCTTTCTCCCAGCATTCAGTTTAGTTTTCCCTGCCTAGCTCTACTCTGCCCTATCACAGGCCAATACAGATTCTTTATTCATTAACCAATAAAAGCAATACATATACAGAAGGACTTGCTGCATCAGGCTTAATCTTCCTGTGCTCACTGGGTCCTGGAGACCCTTAAAGAAATGTACTCAGGCCAGGGGGGGGCGGGGCTGGCTCATGCCTTCAATTCCAGCCCTTAGGAGGAGAGGCAGGCGGAGCTCTGTGAGTCTGGTCTATAGAGCTAGTAACAGGACAGGCTCCAGAGCTACAGAGAAACCCTGTCTCAAAAAAACAACAAAACAAAACAGAAAGAAATGTACTCAGAAACACTACCCTAGAATATGGCACCTTGGCATTTGAAAAAACCTGGAAAGACTATTTCTGACTTTTCCCCTGACACCAAGAAGCCCAGCAAGCAGGCCTTTCTAAGCCCCGCCCCCAGTGTATGGCCAGTCAGTCATTCACCCTCCCAACCTTTGGTCATGGTCCTGTAACTGTCTACAGAGTCACACAGCTTTCCCGGTCTCTCTGACTCTTCATCTTGCAAGGACTGACCTGAAGTCACCAGGGTCACCTGAAGCTGAACTGGAATTGTTACACGTTTCTTTTGCACTCTTGTCTTTGCTACGGGAGTAAGCAGCCGGGACCCTGGTGATGGCTGACTACAAAAGCAAAGCCATTTTTAAAACAGTGCCAAGACTCTGATCTTTTAGTCACCCATTCTCTAAGTGCTCAATGAGATTTTCAGAGGCTACATGACAGAGGGCAGCACAGTAGACAGAATGCAAGAAGAAATACAAAAATCCAACTGCTTATGTTCTAGGAAGCTCAATAGTAAGAGATTTGCTGAAAATGAGAGAGCACCGAGTGTGGCTCAGTGGTAGAACACGCGGCTAGCCTGTGCTATGCTCTGGTAGAACACGCGGCTAGCCTGTGCTATGCTCTGGTAGAACATCCGGCTAGCCTGTGCTATGCTCTGGTAGAACACGCGGCTAGCCTGTGCTATGCTCTGGTAGAACACGCGGCTAGCCTGTGCTATGCTCTGGTAGAACACGCGGCTAGCCTGTGCTATGCTCTGGTAGAACACGCGGCTAGCCTGTGCTATGCTCTGGTAGAACACGCGGCTAGCCTGTGCTATGCTCTGGTAGAACACCGGGCTAGCCGGTGCTATGCTCTGGGTTCTGTCTCAGCACTGGGAAACACAGCTTTGATGTTTGTTTGTTTGTTTGTTTTGGAAGACACATTTCAAAAATATTAAAATATTTACACTTGACCTTTTTCTTCTTTTTGGAGACAGTCTCACTACCTGGCCCTAGCTGGCTGAAGATTTGCCTTATAGTAGACTAGGCTGGCCTTGAGGTTGCTGTGATTCTTCTGCCTCAGCTTCTTACACGCTGGATTTACAGTTGTAGGGCACCATACCAGACACATGGGTTTGTTTGCAAGGAAGGAGAGAATGTTTAACTTGTAATATTGCTTTAAAATTTTCTTAATTTTTATTTCTAGAAGGATTCCCTATTGAGTTCCCTTAATATATTTTTAATTACTTATATATGTATATGGATATTTTATATGCATGTATGTATGCATGCCACACTTTTGCCTGGTACCCAGGGAGGCGAGAAGAGGGTGTCAGACACCCTTGGAACTAGTGTTATAGACAATTGTGAGCTGCTAACTGCATGCTTGGAGTTGAACCCAGATCCTCTAAAAGGGCTCCCAGTGCTCTTAACCACAGATCCACTTCTCTAGGCCCATCTCAATACTTTTTGGGGGGTATAAAGAAGTCTTTTAAAAGTTTATATGTACAAGTGTTCTGCTTACAATATGTCTGTGTACCATGTGCATGTAGTACCCAAGCAGTCCAGAAGAGGGTGCCAGATCCTCTGGAACCGGAATTAAAAAGATAATTGTGTGTTACCACGCAGATGCTAAAAATCAAACCTGGGTTTCCTCTAGGAAGAGCAGCCACTGCTGTTAACGACTGTACTGCCCTGTCTCTCCAGACTCCTCTAAAGGAGTCTTAAGACCAACATGTTTGAGAGGCAGGAATTGATGTGGCAGGATGTAGCGCCCGCCTGTACTACGTGACAGTATGACTCCTGTATTGCAGAGCCTACACTATAGGACCATTCCCAAGCCGGGCAAGGGCCTGGAGATTTAAACACACAAAGACACACAGACAGAGACACAGGTCATCCTTAAAACAGGAATGCCCCAAGAATGCCCACTTTAATAATAGTGTTCAGGGGCAGCTTATATAGGGATAGCCACGCCCCCAGCCAAACCCACCAGAGCTTGAGCACTAACCTGCCATGCTATTGGAAAGTGATGGGCCCTTTTGGATGTAGGGACTTGGGGAAGGAAATTAGGTCATTAGGGCTGTGCCCTTGAAGAGAACACTGGGATTCTGACCCAGTCTTTTCTGTTACCCGACCCCGAGGCAAACCGTCCTCCATACACTAGCACCATGCCGCTGCAGGCCCGAATGCACCAAGACCCCTGGAGCCCACACAACCCTTCCTCATATGAAGTTGTATCTCTCAGGTGTCAGGTGGCTTGTCACTGGGACAGAAAGCCAACAGTGGCCCTTCTTATCCAACCATTTCCCCACAATTTCCCCGAGCCTTCAAGTCTTTCCTCCTGAAGGCTCCCATATCACATACAAGTTTTGCTAAGCCAGTCTGCTGTGCATTTTCTCTTGTTAGCCTGCCTGTTGCGGTGGCATGTACTCTGTGACTCTGGGTTATAAGAAAAGGCTTTGCTCCTTTGTGTCCCAATAGAAGACACTTGGTTCCTGGAACTCGCTCCATAGATCAGGCTGGCCTTGAATGTAGTAATAAGGGTCGGCGTCGGGGCTGCGTCCCCAATACCCCAGCCGCCTGCCCGGCTAGCTTATGCCCCGAAATAATTACACGGACACTGTATTCTTTTAATCACTGCTTGGCCCTCTAGCTCTAGCCCTTACTGGCTAATTCTGATATACCGATCAACCCATCTCTAATAATCTGTGAGCACCGGTCTTACCGGGAAGATTCTAGGTCGGAGCTTCATCGCGTGTGTCTGCCCAGGAGCGGGGCATGGCGTCTCTCTCTGAGGTGTCTGCTCCCGAGAGGAGAGCTGTGGAGTCTGACCTCACTTCCTCTTCCTCCCGGCATTCTGTTCTGTTTACTCCTCCCACCTATCTCCTAACCAATGAGAGCCAAGCAGTTTCTTTTAATTTAACCAATGACCTTCCTCCATCACTTAAACTCACAGAGATCCGCCTGCCTCTGCCTCCTGAGTGCTGGGATTATAGGCACCTGGATAAAACAAATCTTTAAAGAAGGGGGGAGAATTTGGGAGAGGGCAGAGCAGAAAATAAAAGAACAAAGAAAATAAAAGCAGAAATAATAAAAATAATAAAAGAAAAGAAAATAATAAAAATAATAAGAAATAATAAAAATAATAAAAGAAAAGAAAAGCAGAAAATAAAAGAACCTTGGGCAAAGGTCAGAGATGGCCTGTGGTCAGTCATAGGGTGAGGGATGAAGAGTCCTTGCTGATCCTAGGAAGAGTGAAGTTCTCCGGGTGTTTTGGAGCAAGGGGATGGTCATCTTGCTGGCCAGTCTCCTTCTATGGAGACCTGACTGCCAAGTAGGGACAGCTGGAGGGGCCTCTGAGCCCAGACCCACTTACATCCAAATGGCCCCAGAATTCACCCTCGGCTCTCAGGGTTGAGTTTCTATATGAAACTTGTAGCCTAACAACAGTTAAAGACCACATGTACACACATGCAACCACACACATACACAAACACAGACACATAGACATATATGCAATCGTACACACATACATGCAACATGTAAAGAAGAACTGCGAACACATTCCTGGTGCATCTGCTAGCTCTCACAAACAGGCTTCCTCCTTAGGCAGTCATAGGACCTGACCTACTTCCCCTTCACACACACCTCACAGAAACCATACCATTCTTGTCCAGGCTCTTCCCTAAGTCGTTGGCCAGGTTCCTGAGTTGAAGACCAGTGTTGGGAGGATTCTCCTCTCAGTCCAGGAGGACCAATCACAGGGCCAGTCCCTTCCACACCCAGCTGAAAGGGCTTAGTCCTTGATCCTCAAAGTTTGGGTCCATCTTCCTCCAGTTCCTAAACATCCAGACAGAAGCCTCAAAGCCCCAAGCCTGGGAAACCGTCAGGCCTTTGGCCACTGCCCTGGGACTTCCTACCCTTGCCTTTGTGCCTTGCTCAGCTGAAAGTTCCCCAAATGTGCCCTGGCAGGAGCAAGAAGTGACTGACTTCCCGGCTGCCACCCTTCCCTTCCCCCAAAGTCAGCACGCTGCTGCTTTGGCTCCCAAGACCCCAAGAGAACCTGGGTTTACATTCGTGGGCTCTTTTCTCTGTGACGGTACCCTAACTGACAGCACCCAGGGGGCAACCCAGAAAAGCAGCCCCATGGCCACCAGGACTTAGCTCTCAGCCAGCCAACCACAGCCTTTCACCTGCTCCCTGGACTCTCCCCAGGAACCAGCCGCTTGGTTTCCCAGAATTGATGCCAGTTTAGCGGCTCTGCCCACACCACTCCCTCCTACTGGAGTCTGTTTCGTGGCAGATGACGTGCTGTGCTCTGACGGTGACCCTGGTTAGAGAGCACGAAGCACCCCCCCCGTATCATCAATGTGCTTAATTCCCACGAGGAGCCCCTCACAAACACATGATAGAATGATGGGCACAGGACCCCAAGAGGGGAACTAATTCTCTTATGGAAGCACTTGATCCTGGAATTCATACCTACAAACTAGAGACACCCAAATCAAAGGGGTCAAGGGAATGAGATGACGTGGAAATATCAAGAATGTCTGCATGTCAACTTCAGTTCAATCAGAATCTATGTCCCCTTGAAGCTGGATGCATGTGTTTATGCCTGTAGCCAGCACCCAGGAGATCGAGGTAGAGGAATCTGTGAGCTGAAGGCCAGTCTAGGCTACAGAGCAAGACCTCACCTGTACCAGGTTTTCTTTGGGACCACCAATCAGCCCCCAAATCATGACACAGAGACTTATTAGCTCTTATTTTAATCTGTTTCCCTATCTATATTTGCCTCAGAACTTTTTACCTTTCTTTTTTCTGTATATCTTACTTTCCTGCTGCCTCCATGTCGCTGGCTGGTGGCTGCCTGGCTTCTGTCTCTGGGTGTGCCCCTCATTTTCTCCCTTGTTCTCGTCTCCTTCTCTCCTCTCTTTTGCCTAGAGCCTAGATTTCTCCTCCTATTTATTCTTCCTCCCTGCCAGTCCTGTCTATCCCTCTCCTGCCTAGCTATTGGCTGTTCATTTTTTTATTAGACCAATCAGGTGCCTTAGGCAGGCAAGGTCAAACGAACGTAACACATCTTTATGCAATTAAACAAAGGCAGCATAAAAAAAAGTAACACACCTTTACACAGTTAAAGTAATATTCCATAACATAAACAAATGTAACACATCTTTGCCCAGTTAAAATAATATTCCATAACACCCATCTTTTTTTGTTTGTTTGTTTTTTGAGACAGGGTTTCTCTGTGTAGTCCTGGCTGTGTTAGAACTTGCTCTCTAGACCAGGCTGGCCTCAAACTCAGAGATCCAACTGCCTTTGCCTCTTTGGTGCTGGGATTAAAGGTGTGAGCCACCACTGCCTGGCTAACATCCTCTTTTAAAATAGGGATTATAAAGTGGGCATAGTGGCCATGTGTAAATAAGTGTAAAAACTTAAATTTAAAAAAACCAACAAAGCCGGGTGCTGGTGGTGCACACCTTTAATCCCAGCACTCGGGAGGCAGAGGCAGGTGGAGCTCTGTGAGTTCAAAGCCAGCCTGGTCTACATAGTGAATTCCAGGATAGTCAAGACCACCTAGAGAGAGCCTGTCTCAAAAACACCAAAAATAAAACAGGGATAATATTGATAAGTGTAAAGACAAAATGAGTGTAAAATGCTTAAGTCTTAGACCAACATAAAGTAAGCACTTACCAAATGCTAGTCACTCTTCTCCTACGAATGTGCCTAGCTGCTTCTGCTGTCACTCTGTGGGATGGATATAACTCGCTCACAATCCTGTAACTCCCTCAAGGAGTTAAGGTCGTCAAAGGAGGTAGAATGACCACTGGACTTTCCCATTCCCTCTATGAAATGATGTAATTTTCTATTTTGCCACTAGAGGACAGCATCTACCTATCTCTTATTTATTTGCTTCTTTCCTTCCTTTCTCCCTCCCTTCCTTCATTTTTGTCTGTTTATTTGTATTTTTAGACAGGGTTTCACTATATAGCCCTGTCTGACCTGGAATTCACTAAGTAGCTCAGGCTGACCTTGAACTTAAAAGAGACCCACCTCCCTCGGTCTTCCGAGCGCTGGAATTAAGGATATGTACCACTATGCCCAGTTCTCTTTCTCACTTCAAAAAACACTTCTAAAACAGCATTTCCTTCCCCAGTTCTGTGGAAGGTGAAGGGAAGCCGGCTGGCACTTAGCAGACTTGAGTGGCTTGCTTTGCCTCAACATTTCACTTATATGCACCCTCCCTCAAGAAATCTTTCGTAACTAGCTGTAACTTAAGATAAATTATAGCCTGTACAATTTTATATACAGCTTACTAAAATGCAGTCTATAAATACATCGCTTAAAAACTCAGTTTCCCCACTGCCTTGAATTATAAAGTTACAAATTTGTTTCTAAGTGTAGGGTCTCCCACGCGCGCCTGGTGAGTTTTCTGGTCTCTGAAGTGCCCACACACTGCACATCAAGACATCCCCGCATGTCCCCGATGCCTTTTCCCACCCTTCCAGCTGGGATATCCATGGAGAAACATACAGAAGCTGAGGGGAAAGGGTAAGGGAGGTTCTTCTAGACCATCGGTGTTCCCACCTTAATGTGGCTATAGGAATGGCTTTCCAGCCTGTGGGACCAAGCTGTTCTAGCACTTGGAAGGACTGGGTTTCCTCTGGGTTCCCTCTCCTGGGCTAGAGAGGGGTTTCCAATGATAGTTACTCTCCTATAGGACCCTGAGAATGGCCAGTGTATTCATTTGGGCATCCACATGGCATCCATCCCATCACATCCAGGTGACATGGAAAGAGACAGAGGGATGGGCAAGGAGCCAGCAAGAGTGAGCCACAAGCTTGCCCACCACAGCAGACAGCTGGACTGGACTGTGAATGGGATATGGTGAGAAACCAGTTGATCTCATATGTAGGTACACTGAGGCTCTCATATCCATCCCTGAAGTCTGCTGGTCCTCAAGCTGAATGGTCTTCTGTGGTCCAAGAGAAGCCCCTGGACCGAGTTTGTGTACGGCAGGTGGACATTTTGCTGGTACAGGCAAGGTGGTGAGGATGGCAGCTGGAGGCTGCCTCGCTAACTGTCCACCCATCCCAGCTCCCTTTTACTCCAGCAGCAACCCCTGTCCCAGAGCAGGAGTCCCTCATCCCCCATCCTCATGTGTTTATTGGCCAGCATCCATATCTGGAGATGCCCAGGGCTTGGGTGAGTATCAAAAACAGACGGTTTCAGTTGCTTGCTGTTGTGGAATATTATTATAAGATGTGTAACCTTTGTTTACACTGTGGAACACTGTTTAATGATGCAAATCTGTATTGCATTCTCTTATGTTGCCTTTGCTTAACTCTGTGAAGCTGTGTTACTTTGTCTGCTTGAAACACCTGATTGGTCTAAATAGAGAGCTGAACAGCCAATAGTGAGGCAGGAGGAAGGATAGGCGGGACTGGAAGGGAGAAAGAACAAATAGGAGAAAGCTAGAGAAGAGGAGTGAGAGAAGGGGAGACTTGAGGGGCGAGCCACTCAGCTAGACATGGAACAGGAAGTAAAGGAAGAGATACAGAAAGGTAAAAGACCAGAGGCAAAAGATAGACAGGATAATTTAAGAAAAGCTGGCTAGAAACAAGTCAAGCTAAGGACAGACATTCATAAGGAACAATAAGCCTTAAGTCTTCTTGTGTTTATTTGGGAGCTGGGTGGCAGACCTCCCAAGAGCCAAAAGAGAAAAAAACAAAACAAAATGAAACAAACAAACAAACATAAAACCAACTACAGTTTGCAGAGCCGTGACATGTCCTACTGAATCCACGTGGCCAGGATGGGGCTGCACACTCTAGGATAAGTACAGGGCCAAGTCTACAAGCTAAGTCTTTGCTCTGTTTGGGGGTGCCACCCTTCCCCAAATGTGTCTCTTTGTTAGTCATGGAACACTGGGGAAGCTGGTAGGCCACCATCTTGCCACCTTAGAGGGAGAGGCATTTGAGAATGGGGTCACACCAGAGATGCTAGATCCTGCCCAGTCGCTTATGGGAAACTGGCATTGCCCCCGGATCGTCAGCTATTTGAGCCACTAAGTGTTCCTGGCTTGGCCAGCTCAGGCTGCATTTTATGTCTCCTGCACTAAAGGTCCTAACCAACAGTTATAGATACTGGGTTGGGCCATTAATGAGCTATTTTATCATTTTACATTGATCTTCTATGAATCCAAAGACTCTAGTCAGATCCCCCATCGTCTTGCCTGCTTTGGTTTCAAACTTTGCCACTATGTAGCATGCACTGGGCTTTCCAGGAGTCCTGGGCACTAGCTCTGATACAGGCTACCTGTGGCCTAGAAACACACTCCAGTTCTCACTGTCAGCGGAAAGGCCCAGCTATGCCCTCAGGCCTTCCCACACAGGGACATCCCTTCCCTTCATGTTCATATCTGGCCAGTCACCAAGGTCTAATTCTCAACATGTGGGCCGGGAACCCTTTGAGGGTCAAACGACCCCTCCACAGGAGGCACCAAAGACCATTAGAAAACACAGGTGTATACATTATAATTCGTAACAGTAGCAAAATTACAGTTATGAAGTAGCGATGAAAATAATTTTATGGTTGGGGGTCACCACAACATGGGGAACTGTATTGCAGGGTCACAGCGTCAGGAAGGTTGAAAACCACTTTGCTAACCCGTCTGTCTGTATTCCTAGGTCATTCTTTCTGTAGCCATGGTTGGGCCCCTCCCTATACCAAGTGAAAACTAGCCTTCAGTAGAACCTGGCAGGTGTTCTCCTAGACCACCTAGAACATTCTGGGTGGGCAACAAAAGACCTCCATCCTAATTCCCAAGCGAGGTTCTAAATGAAGCACAAGCCCTGATCTCCTGTGACATCGGGCAGGCCTTTGGGGTATGAGTCTTTGACATCCACCTAAGCTAGCCTGAGTTAGGAAGGGGCTTGTGCAGCATGGGAGGGTGCAGAACAGGTGACCCCCAGAACTTCTAAGTTACAGGCCAGGCTCATCTAAACTGCGTCAGTACACCGTGAACTCGTTACATTTAGAAGCCTGTTGGACAGTTTTCCACGTGGTTCTTCCAATCCCACTTTGCAGAGCTTGTTTTGATTTGTCGTTGTTTTACCAAGTTCAGGGGCTTAACAGTTTATGAAATATGTAATTTTCCTTTTTTTTTTGTTTTTTTTTTTGTTGTTGTTTTCCGAGACAGGGTTTCTCTGTGGCTTTGGAGCTTGTCCTGGCACTAGCTCTTGTAGACCAGGCTGGCCTCGAACTCACAGAGATCCGCCTGTCTCTGCCTCCCGAGTGCTGGGATTAAAGGCGTGCGCCACCACTGCCCGGCTTTGAAATATGTAATTTTATGAAATTTCTGCCATCACTACTGCCCAAGAGCTTTTTAAACTCTGGTTCTCTCATTTGCCACGCTGGCTTTGTCACGACTGTGGATGTCATGAGTCCCAACCACCAGGGAGTGCGTTGACCACGGCAGGACTACCCGGATAAGTTGTGACCAGTTGAGCACAGTCACAGTCACTTAGTGCTCTAGAGGGATGAGCCGTTCCCTCTGGGATCTGAAACACAGATGGTCTGAATTTTGGCAAGAACTGAGACATCTTTGCACTGTTCCTTCCACAGAAGCTGGTACCCAGGGGCTGGAGAGAGAGTTCAGTGGTTAAGGACACTGACTGCTCTTCCAGAGAATCGGGGATCAGTCTCCAGCACCCATATGGCAGCTCACAACTGTTACTCCAGGATCCAACACAGACAATACATACAGGGAAAACACCAATAAAATAAAAATAAATAAATAAGAGGCTGGCATCCGACCCTTTCCTCTCTTCATAGCTAAGCTGAGCCTGGGGGTTTCTCTGCACCTGTCTCCTGAGCTGGGGACTCTGCCAGTGTCATTGTTTGTCATTTGTCTTGACCTCATTCTCCTCCCATTTCAGCCTCTGAGTACCTGGGACACTGATATGTGCTGCTTTACTGGCTTCCTATATAAGCCATATGTAGGAATATATATTCTAGATATAAAGTCTCCCTAAGCCTTTAGGGAGCAGGTTAGGAATTGGGCTTTTGAAAGGATCTCTTGCTACATAGCCCAGGCTGGCCTCAAGCTGGCAAGCCTCCTGCTTCTGCCCTCCTGAGCTGTGGAATTACAAGGGTGTACTACCACGTCTATCGCAAACCATCTTTTTTAAATTACCTTCAGAAGTCAGCGTCCCACATATTAGTTTGAAAACCTCTCACGTTGGAAAAGTAGAACTCAAGGGGACTTCTAATTAGGACAGCATGATTGGGATGAAAGTTGCCAGAAAGCCATGAGAAAGTGTATGCTAAGCCTGGTTGGCAGCGTATGCTGTAACCCCAGCATTTGGGAAACAGAGGCGGGAGGATCAGGAGATCAAGGCCATCCTCATAGTAAATTTGAGGATAGCCTGTGCTGCATGAGATTCTATCTAAAAAAAAAATGCATAGTAAATTGTTATAAGTAATTTGTAGCTTTAAAAAATGCTCTAGGGGCTGGAGAGATGGCTCAGCAGCTAAGGACATTTGCTGGTTTTGCAGAAAACCAATTCCCAGCACCCACATGGTGGCTCACAACTACTTGTAACTCCAAGTCCAAGGTTCTCTTCTGGCTTACACACACGCACTCTCTCTGGGGGGGGGGGGGGGGGGAGGGAGAAGGGAGAGAGGGAGGGCGGGTAAATAAATTTTTTGTTAACAAAGAATGTTCTATACCAGTGGTTCTCAACCTGAGTCACAACCCCGTTGGGTTTGAAAGACACTTTCACAGGGTCACTCAACAGATATCCTGCCTATGAGATACTTACAACTCGTAACAGCAGCAAAATTACAGCATAAGGGAGGCTGGGAACCACTGTTCTATACTGTCACTGTGGATATATTGTTAGTTTGTTGTTATTGTTGTTGTTTATAAACACAGGTCTCAGTATGCAGCTCTGGGTAGCCTGGAACTGGCTATGTAGACCAGGCTAGTCTTGAAGACCAGGCTGCCTCTGTCTCCTGAGATTATAGATCTTTCATAAAAATTGATAATAATTTTTAAATTTTCATTTCTTATTTAGGAGGGAGACCTCCTGTAGAGGTCAGGGTCCACACACACACACACACCCAGCTGTTAGCAAATTCTGATCCGGTCTGGGAAGGCAAAAAGAAAGTATAGTTGGTCCAACTACAACACAATGCCTTCATATTTATTTTAATCATGTATTCACCTATGTATGCTGGATGCTTATCAATAGGCCTCATTTGACATAGTTGTTTACTGTGTTACCTTTTCATCAAGCTCAGAGCCCAACCCTGTCAGACTTGAAGCGCTTGTTCACGCACCTTCTTCTCGAGAGCCCTGTGGGTGATAGTAGCAGGTTGTCTGGGACCCTACTCTTTCTGGGTGGCCATGCTGCAAGCTCTGGCAGTGCTGTGTGGATGTACTGAAGGCATTTGGTGAGACTCAGTTTTAGGGCTGCCAAGATGGGAGACTGACACTTTCCGTCCCAAAAGCCGGGTACTGAGGCCCTGTTACAGCCCAGGGCACTGTGAGGAATGATGAGACCCTTAGGAAGTGGGGCCCTGTAGAAGGACGTCTGCTCCCTGGCTGTGGCAAGCACAGAATCCCTTCAGAGTGGGTTCCCACCTTAACGTGATACCTAGCTACAGGCCCGGAGGCAAGGGGATCACATGAGTTCTACACGGAAAGCCCTGTAATCATGAGTCAAACATTTCTCTTCTTCTAAAGTGATTACTCTGTGTATCTCACCCCAACAACAAAAAGCTGGCTAACACACTCCATATTTACTAGGCAAGTGACCGATTCTTTGGGTGCTGAGTTTCTGTGCACAGCAAAGCTTAGACTTAGCGATGGAAACAGCACTGAGCTGGGTTGGGTGCTCAGAACAGACATTTGGGTTTGCTAAGGTGTGGGGAGTCAGAGAGGTGCCGTTTTCACGGAATGGCCTCATGGGGCTGTCAACAGTCTCCAGAGAGGTAGGGTATAGGATGGATAAAGAGGCAAAGTTACAATGTGCCATGGAGACAGGCAGGAGAGAGAAGATACGAATGCTTCTCTCAGAGAACGAGCTGCCAGCTGGGCCACGGCAGGGAATTCCATCTTCCAGGCATTTAGAGTAAACTGGAATAGTGAGTGACCAAACATGGGCAAGGATAAAATACAAAAGATGCCCATGGGCAAGTGATGTAGGCCAGATGAAGTCAGGGCTGGACCATCTGGTACCAAAGTAGACAGCGTCTATTAAGAAATGGGGTTCACCGGGCGGTTGTAGCACACGCCTGTAATCCTAGCACTTGGGAGGCAGAAGCAGGTGGATCTCTGTGAGTTCCAGGCCAGCTTGGTCTACAGAGCAAGTTCCAGGACAGCCAAAGCTGTTACAGAGAATCACCTCAAAAAACCAAACCAATACAAAGAGTTCACCTTGAATGACTTTGAGCCCAATAGCCCTGAAGAGGGTTTACAAAGTCCAGAGCCATGTGATATTCAACAAACTCAAAATCGGAAATAAGTACAGGACTTTGAATCTTTATTTATTGATTAATTGATTTATTGATTGTTTTTCAAGACACAGTTTCTCTGTGTAGCAGCCCTAGCTGTCCTGGAACTAGGTCTGGCCTCAAACTTACAGAGATCTGCCTGCCCCAAAAGCCTACTTCTATGGCATTCTCATTGAGTATTCACTGAACTTGTTACCATTCAGTGACAACCCAAAGCCGAGTGCACCAGAATGGCCTCCTGAACCAATCTCTACACTAGACTTCTCTAGTTCAGCCCAGGAATTCTGACTTAGCTTTGGTCCCCCTTAATTGAGGGGACACACCATGTTAAGGACTGTCCCATTTATATTTATATTTATTTACTTAGCACATGCAAGTACATGCAATCCCCACCCCCCCCCCCGCATCCATGTGTCACGAGAACAACTTTGGAGACTTGGTTCTCTCCACCATGTGGGTCCAGGGACCAAACTCAGGTCTTCAGACCTGGGAGCAGGGACATTTACCCACTGAGCCATCTCACTGCCCCTACTGGCTCACTTGTAAGCAATTCTTCCAACTCAATGAACTCCTTTGAATGAACATTAGATCCACACAGCCAACGTGCGTGCATACTAGTCTTCTTGGCTCTCCGTTTAGAACAGTTGTGAGAGCGCCCCTTAGTAGGTGAGGGAATGGCGGGGTGCCGGTTCACCATTTTTAGGAGGCACAGCTGTGGATTTTAAACCTTGACTCCAGGCCCAACTCCCAAACACATCTACACAACTTTACCTGCTAAATTATCTTAACCGTGGTCATTTTCGCTGCTCTGTACTTTGAGTAGAAGCCTAAGGGGAGAGACAGGTAAGGAGAAAGGGGCAGGCCTTCTAACAACAGACTAGTCTTAGATGATAAGTTGGAGCCTAGCATCATGTATTCTTAGATACAGGTATGTGTACGCATGTGGGTGCATGTGGATCATCTATGTTGTCAGTGAGTTCCTGTGGTGCTCAATCGCTGTTATTTGTGGTACATTTTGGGGGTCCAAGGGACTGAATTCAGGGCCTACCACATGCTCACCACATACCCTGCCACCAAGTCGTTACAGCCCCAGCCCGCTATGTGACATTTAGAGCAGAGAAGGGGAATACGACCCTGACACAATTCAACCCGTCCCCTGTAGCAAAAACAAACTGGTTGGGGGGGGGGGGGCATGCAGAAGTCACAGACTCTACAGAGAGCAGCCATGGCCTTTCAACTTCCAGTACAGAGAAACTATCTTTCCCTTTCCGGAATAAAGAAATGAGATTGAACATACCAGGCTCAAAATCTCGAGGTGAGCGGGCACAGGTATCCCACACCATTCCTGACACACCCCACCCTCGCTTTTGGACATCAGCAAAAGGAGCAAACAAAGTGGTGTCACGGGAGTGTTGTTTTAATAGAGTCTGTGCCAAGCAACATCATAATCTCCAAGTTTGCCCTATCTTTAATAGGCAATATTCAAATTTTTTTTTTAAAAAAAGTCTGCATTCATAAAACAGGCCAGCCACACTTTTGAGGAGACTTATTTAAAAATGAGAAGCCATGAGTTATCTTCTTTGAAAAGCAGCCATTTCAAAAGATTTTCTTTAATATCATAAAATACTCTCACGGACAGGTGAGCTAGCAAACACATGCACCAATGTGGCTTTGACAAGAGCCCACCTCCCCCACCCCCACCCCCGTGGACAAGAGAGAAGAGAAATGAATACAGCAGACGGAACAGGTAGAAGGAAAAAAATTCAGTAAAAAGAAAGGAATATAACTTTGTGCTTGGTTATTTTCCTATGTCACAACAAAAACATTTCGGTGCAAATAGTTAATTTTTCCTCTTTTCCATTTAAGACTGGTGGAGAAAAAAATACTTTTTTTCTATAATAAAATATGTAGTTTTTGGTTTTTTTAACTTTTTTTTTTAATGTAACTCTTTTTTTTTTTCCTTTTTTGCAGAAAATAATTTTGTAAACTGTCTCACTTCGCCGGCAGGGAGGCTCAGTGCCGCCCGGGTTGCAGCTAGTCCCCCCTGGTGGCTGAGCTGAAACCAAACCCGGACAGCCCGACTGGGCAGAGGGGAGCAGGGTGGGGCGCACGCAGAGGGCCAAGGTGGGCGGGGCGAGGGGGGCAGGTTAGAGGTCACTCTCGCCGTAGAGCGCGGTGGAGAAGGACATGTAGTCTAGAGCACCGGGCACAGAGTCTGGGCCTGCGTAGGGGGCCATTCTCGCGATGCAGTATTCGGCTTGGTCAGGTGGCAGCTCGCGGCGCAGCTCGTCCTCCGTGATGTAATTCTGCAGAGAAAGCATGGTCAGAGTCGCAAAGCTGGAAAGCAGCGCTGCACTGCCCCAACGACTAGGTGGTAAATTTGCCAGTAACGTCAGGGACTTTCTCCGAGGTCTCCCTGATCCGTATAGTATTATGCATGCATACATATAACACAGACATGTATGTGCATGTATATATATGTGAATACACATTATATATTTACATATTACATATCATATGTATGTATGTACACACACACACACACACACACACACACACATATATATAATTGTTTAAAACTTTGTGCTTTTAGTATCCACTTCAACTTCCTTCCAAACCAATTCCACCGAGATTCTTCTCATTCATCCTACAGGTTTATAGTAACCATGTGCTGGCTTGGTATCAAAGGTTTTCTGGCTGAACACATGCATTCCTAAGAGCCCTCCACATCCTCCACCAGTGTCTAACAAGGGGTGTCCAGCAGTTTAGGAAGCACAGCTACCGGCCGCTTTCATAAATGGTCTCCAAGTGTGGGTCTTGCTGCATATAGCTCAGCCGGCTCCTAGCCTGGGCCCCTGAATCTCCTTTCCTTCCCCACTAGGTCAGTCAACCTGGACGCTGCTGTTTGTAGGAGTTGAGGGTTCTGGAATAACATTTCTCAACCCACGGGTTGCGACACCTTTGGGGTTGAACGACCTTTTCACAGGGGTCGCACACTAGATACCCTGCACATCAGATATTTATATCACGATACAGAACAGTAGCAAAATTACAGTTATGAAGTAGAAACGAAAATCATTTTATGGTTGGGGGGGTCATCACGACATGGAGACCTGTATTATTAACAGGTCGCAGCATTAGGAAGGCTGAGAATCACTGCTCTAATATTTACCAAAGACTTCATAGCTCCAAGTCCTACAACTGTGAATCCCTTGGGACCCGATGTAAGGAAGAGTAGGGCTGCCCTCTGTCCACTCCAGAAGTCAGGTGACCACTACCCCTTTCTGGACTGTTCTCTTCCTCTCTGAAATTAGGCATTTCGACTAGATGGCTTCTGGATCCTACAAGGTGGTATGACTCACCCAACTACACACTCCAAAGCACTTAACTCCTCCGTTCAACGTAAGTGGTTTTTGCAGACTTGCAGGGTTCCTTGCAAAGGTTTTCCTTAAGCCGATACCATGTCCTAACACCTTAGCTGAGCCCAAGGCGTTAGAGAATGCGCAGAGATACACAGCAGTGAGGCCCCATGGGACCCTGGAAGGAATGACTGAGGTGCTCATATCGCAGCCGTGTGCCCGACCAGAGTCCAAACAGTGTCTGAGCCGCCACAAAAGACCCACCTTATCTCCGGCCAGGATCTTGAAGGACGCCATGACTTGATCTGCTGTATCCGTGTCAGCTGTCTCTCGGGACATGAAGTCGATGAAGGCCTGGAACGTCACTACCCCCAAGCGGTTGGGGTCTACGATGCTCATGATGCGGGCAAATTCTGCCTCTCCCTGGAGGAAACAGCCAACCCACACCTATCACCTAACGGCCTCCTGGAGCATCTCAGGTCGACCTCAAGCCCTGTGTAGCCTGTGGAGGACACAAAAACCCTCTGATCTGGCTTGGGCTGCCCCAAGGGTGTGGCAGAGACTCGGTAGTTGGAGACTCAGGACTTCCCACCCCCCACAGATCCCTGAGTTCCCTTTACAGAAGATATTGGTGGTACTGATTACAGTGACAATAATATCAGCACAGGCTAACACTTATACAGGCATGCGCTATATGCCAACTACTATTCTAAATGTTTTATAACTCATTTAATTATTAGTTTACCACAATTAAATAAAATCATAGTATTTCCGTCGCATGGAAATCTGAGGCCAAGATAGGCTAAGTGATTTACCCAAGGTCACAGGACTAAGAAGCAGGAAGCGAGGATTAGAACTCAGGCTGTTTCCCTGTCACTGTGTATTTCCCAAGCACCAGTCATGTGTGCTCGTGACCATGTTATTTAACTCTTACAACTACTAAGGCGGCTTCCCTCACTTCATGACTCTACAGATGTTGATGGCGAAGTGGGACTTACTGAGTACACACCTGGCCCAGCCCTTAACCTTGCCGGGCACCACAAGCGTTCTGTATTTGGCCCAATAGACAGGAATTCCCTGTCTATCCAGACAAGTGTCCTGTCCTCCTCAGAAAGCTGGATGAAGTGGGGATACACCAAGGTTAGAGAGAGGCCTGGGCCAACGACCGAGTGGTGGCAGGCCTGGATGGGGCTGTTACGGGGCAGAAACATATACCTCCGTGTCTCAAGTAGGGCAAAGTATAGCTACCATCCCTATACGCCTTGGGGTTGGCCATCCAGTGGGTGTCCACCATTGGAATAAAAAAGTCCTCTCTCCACAGTACCATAAGGTGTCGCAGATGACAAGGCCAAGCCTCTCAGCCATACCCTGATCCCCATGGATGGGGACAAGGGGCTCTCCTGGGGAGGGCAGTGCTAATCTAAGGGCCTCAAGTCTCCCATTACTAAGACTTGACTTCTGCCTCCCAGCCAGGGCAACAGAAAGCCTGGCAGGCAGAGGATGGGGTTTACGTTACCATGTTGTAACCCATGGAGATAAGGCAGGCGCGGAAATCGTCTGTGTCCATCATGCCCGTCTTCTTCTGTGGGGCAGTGGCACCGAGACACAGGAGGGACAGACAGCCAGGGGCCAGGAAGACAGCAGAATGAAGGGTGGAGTTTATGGTGGAGATCAGGGAGAGCCACAGAGTATAGGAGGAACACGTCGAAGGAAGACAGAGCAAAGAATGATGAGACGTGATGAGGGAGAAAAGGCGGATACCCAAGCAGGTTCCCGGGAAAGATACCGAGGACAGAAGTCAGAAGTCAGAGGAACCCAACAGGGGGCAGGCAGGGACAGCAGAAGAGGATGAGCCCCATGGCCCACGGGAAGGGGGACAGGGAGATTCAGACAGAGAGAGAAGAAAAAAAGGAGAAATGCGTTATTTCTCGCCCCAGAGGCCACCCTTGAGCGTGCTCCATGCAGGAGGCAAGTACCTGGGGGTCGTTGCCAATATCATAACCCAAGCTGATGAGGCAGGCTTTGAACTCTTCAGGACCCAGCGTGCCGGAGTGATCCTGGGGCCGTGGTGCGCCAGGCAGCGAGCCATGCGGTGTCAGGGAAGAGGAGGCCGTGAGGGGGGTGGGGTGGGGGTAGGGTGGGCCATGCCCCAGGGAGGAAGGTGGTGTGTGTGGGGAGACACGGGGACAAAGGCATGCGGATGGAGAGGGTGGAGGGTAAGGGGGGTGGGGGAGAGGGGAAATAAAAGTGCACACAGTTAGACACACGGACAAGGTTCCAGAGGGGGCCCTGTCCCTGGCACACACAGTCCTGCTTGGGAAAGCAGGGCCAGAGGGGAACATGATGAGCCACAAGGGTGAGAAGCTCCCGGAAGTGCCCCAGGTTACCTGATGTCTCCCAGAACCCTACCCCCCCACCTCACCAGGTCCCTGGAGGGCAGTGAAGCAGGCAGGGTGGTGGACAGCGCCTGGCCTCATATCCCGCCTCCCTTGTGGATGTCCCCAAGCTCAGGGTACTGGGAATGTGCAGCCCATCCTGAAGCTGACATGAGGAGCCAGGATAGCGTACTCTAATGTCCCCAGTAGCAGGTCCCAAATGCAGCCTTGGTATGGGCAGTCTCTTTTTGCTCCTTTGTCCCAAGGCAGAAGTAAGGGACAGGCCCCACAGCCATAGGCACAGGGTTTTACTTGTGGCTCTGGCAGTCTCATTCCTGAGGGTTGATTTCTCACAGGAGAGGAACAGTCAAGGATGGAAGACCTTCTCACCCGCAGTAGCATTCTCTCTAGGAATGCTGTGAAAGTGTGCAGGGCAAGACAGGCTTTCCAAGGCCAGCTCAGAAAGCCTGGCTCTATGGGGTAGACTGAGTCAGGGCAGGCTGTTGTTAGTTCCTTGTTCTCTCTCCTCCTCACCTACCGAGGGACCAGGCTCATGCCCTGGGCAGTGCCCTCCAGGGCCCTGGGTCGGGGGTTGGGGACCACTCTAGGTGAGCAAGGAGTAGGGCTCTCACCCGGTCAAAGTGGTTGAAGGAGGCCCGGAACTCGTTCATCTGCTCCTGGCTGATGCCTTTGGCATCCCGGGTCAAGATCTGGTTCTCCACTTCATTGATGGTCCTGGCAATGGTGGTGAGCAGCTGCTCCCAGCCCACGCGGATGTGCTAGGGGCAAGTGATGAACTTGTCAGGCCCAGGCTCTGGGCTGTCCAACCATTCCTCCTCCCAACTCCAAAAAGGGCTGGAGAGATAGCTCAGGGGATTAAGAACATTTGTTGCTGTTCCAGAAAGTCTAGGTTTGATTGCCAGCCCCCATATGGCAGCTCACCACCATCTATAACTCTAGTTCCAGAAAATATATCCCCTTCTGGCCTCCTTGAGTAGTGGGCACACACATGGTGCAAAGACATACACTCAGGCAAAATATTCTTATCCATAAGATAAAACAAATATATTATTTGTGAAGGCCAAAACAGTTAGCTTGACCATCTTTCTGGAGTCACAGTGTTACCAGTAGGAGGGACACAGCACATTCTACCAGGACAGGGGCAGGAAGGGCAATAAGATCCGGATTTGCCAGTGGAACTTTGTTAGAGAAGGAAGGTAGGCTTTGTGGTGGGAAAAACTAAAGAACAAAATAGAGTGATCCCCTCCCAACAGCTCCTATCTCACAACTCCACATAAGGGCACATACATCTACAAGCGAACCATAGATCTACACCAATACAGTTGGCACCACAATGGCCTTCTGGTCAAAGCCAAGCTAAATACACCATGGTGGTCTCAGTGATCACATAGTAAAACTGCATGCAGCCTGTGTAAGCACACCCTACGGCATGTGAACAACGAGGAAACGGCTGAACAGGGCAAGCCTCGTAACATATCCTACATGACGGGATGAACAGCTAACATCCTATAGGAAGCGGGTACCTACATCAGTGATGTTTTGAGCCCACTAGCATCAATATCACTGCAAGGTGCTTGTTAAAAAGTGAGATTCATTAACTGCTGCCTTAGAACAAATGAATTCTGGAACCAGGGACCAGATCTGTGCACTTGCCACAAATTCTCTGGGGCATCAAGAAGGTGCTGAGAACTGAAGGTACAGAGTTTCAGGGATAGAGGATCCCTGTTGTGAGGAGCGGGCTGCGTTCCCACCCAGCTCCCGCACAGCTAGCTTTATACCCGAAATAACACACAAATTGTATTCTTTTAAACACTGCTTGGCCCATTAGCTCTAGCCTCTTACTGGCTAACTCTCACATCTTGATTAACCCATTTCTAATGAGTGTAGCACCACGAGGTGGTGTCTTGCCGGGAATATTCTTAACCTGCATCCGTCTCGGAGAGGAGAGCTATGGCGACTGCTTGACTCAGCTTTCTTTCTCCCAGAATTTTGTTCTGTCTACTCTGCCTATCTAAATTTTGCCCTATCAAAAGCCAAGGCAGTTTTTTTAATTAACCAATGAAAATAACAAATAGACAGATGACCCTCCTCCATCAGATCCCTCCTCCTCTACTCAGATTCCTTGGGAGATGCTGCCCCAAGCGGAGGACAGCAAGGGACCCCAGCTTCTTCTCAGAGAAGCAGGGCCCGGCCTGCTTACCTCCATGGTGTAGTTGGTGTGCTTATTATCAAAGATAAGTGCCTCCTGGATAAGCTGGTGGTCACACTCCAGCATGTCAATCTTTGGCTTATAGTTGACAATGCTCTTCTCGTACTGCCGCAGGTGGCTGAGCTGGTCCTCCAGGGTACCGTGCATCTCAATGGAGATCCTCCCAATCTCCTGTCCATCAGGAAAGAGGTAACATCAGACCCACTCAGAGGGCAGGGACAAGTCCCCCAAGGTCACTTCTACTAGCATCCTGGCCCTAGAGAAACTAGAACTAGCAACACTGAACATTAAAAGATATTTAGCATGGACGGTTCTCGGAAAGGAAGCTGCACCTTATAGTACTATATTAAGCCTTGGCACTAGGTGGAATATCTTCCATCAATCATGTACCTCTCAGCGCAAGAAAAGGATCGCGGAGTCAATAGCTGACCCGAACACTCATTTTGCTTGCTATTTAAACGCCTTCCAGAGAGCACTGCTCCCAGCCAGCTCCCTCCCAACCAGGACCCCTCATATTCCTCAGTTCACCTGGCATACCTCCTCTGCAGCTATTTTTGCTCCTGCTCTTTTGTCCCCTAGGATGGTTATGCAAGCCCTGCTGAGGCACCCAACCTCATGAGCGAGGCCTAATGTACATTTCTGCCAGCCACTGACTCATGTAAGTGGTTCTTGGCGAAAGCAGGTTTTATTCATTCAGTTCAGTCCCCTGTTAACATTTATCGAGTATTTAAAAGTCGAGTCTTGGGGGTGCAGGTGTGTGTGTGTGTGTGTGTGTGTGTGTGTGCGCGCGCGCACGCGCGCACATGTACACACTCATATAAACTTGACACAAACTCTACACTCAAGATGTTCTGTGATCACTCATCACACACATCCCACAAAATGTTCTATACTTGTGCTAAGAGGCTTGCTGAGAGCTCTCTTACGAAGAAGGATCAGGCCCACCGCCTGGGGAGCAGTAACGGAGACAAGGCAACCCAGAGGGGCTGAGCTGACCCAGGCATCTACTTGCTCTTTCTGTGGAACTTTCATAGGAGTTCCTTAGTAGTGTCCTAATTTGCCCCAATCAAACCACCAGCAACCCCTGCAATTAAACGATCCTGTGCTCAGACCTCAGTCTTCCATGGTCCCTCTCAGTAACCAGGTGACTTGGCTGGTTGGAATGGTAACAGGAAAGGGTAAAACAGTCCCAGCCTGGTTCCCATGACAAGACTCACCTCCATCTTGGTCTGGATCCAGGGCCCAATGACATTGGCTTGGGCCCCAAACTGCTTGCGTAGCCTCTCATTGTGCTGCTGGCGGGCATGTTCCTCTGTTAGTGCCTGGTCCCTCCGGGGCACCAGCTGCCGTACCTGGGGTGGGCATAACCATACGACTCTGTAGGTATGCCAGTCACATGTCCCATACTCCCAGGTGAGGAAAAGAGGACCCCCCATGAGGAAAAGAGGCAAGTCAGAATGCAGTAAGAGCAAAGATGTCAACTTAGACCAGAAACTCATTCACTAACAAACGAAAACCAATGAGATACAGAAAAATTTCCTGCCCTTAAAAAAATGTACAATGGTTTGCAACCACTTTGGAAATCAGTATGGCAATTTCTCAGAAAATTAGGAAGCAATCTAACTTAAGACTCAGCAATACCGCTGTTGGGTATATACCCAAAAGATACTCAATCATACCACAAGGACATGTGCTCAACTATGTTCATAAGCAGCATTATTGGTAATAGCCAGAACCTGGAAACAACCTAGATGCCCCTCAACCAAAGAATGGATAAAGAAAATGTACATTTACACAATGGAGTATTAAACAGCAGTAAAAAATAATGGCATCTTGAAATTTGCAGGCAAATGGGTGGAACTAGAAAAAACCATATTGAGTGAGGTAACCCAGACCCAGAAAGACAAATATAATATGTACTCACTCATAAGTAGTTTTAAGACATAAAGCAAAGAAAAATCAGCCTACAGGTAACCCCAGAGAAACCAGACAACAAAGAGGACCCTAAGAGAGACACACATGGATCTACATAGGAAGGTGAAAAAGATAAGATCTCGTGAGTAAACTGAGAACATGGGGGTCATGGGAGAGAGTAGAAAGGAAGAAGGGAGGAAGAGTGGAGAAAAATGTATAGCTCAATAAAAACAATAATAAAGAAGAAATATACAATGGTTCGGCCTATGCCCATTAGCCCTTCAACTCACATGGTCCCATTTGCCATTGATCTCCTGAGGCGTGATGGTTGTATAGGGGTTGGTGCCTGCCATGTTGACATGATAGGTCTGGACAATCTTGGACACTTCATTGTGGATGCCCAGGATGGCCAGGCGCTCTTTGTCAGCATCTGGGAGAGTGGCCTTGAACTGCTCATGGGCTGTGGTCAGTCCCTGGACAGACAATGGCAGGAGTTAGTCAGACAAGATAAACAAAAGGAGCCCAAGAAGTCCCAAATAAAGGACTGAAGGCCCCTAAAGGTCAAGTCCTACACCTATTAAAGACGTGGGAACACCAAACCAAGTTCTGATGGCAGATTTGGGATATGGTATATAATAATAAAGTCTACATTTTTTGTGTGCACAAAAGAAAAGGTCAAAAGAACACATAAATAAATACATTTGTCTGCGGGGCAGTGGTGGCACATGTCTTTAATCCTAGTACTTGGGAGGCAGAGGCAGACAGATCTCTGCGTTTGAGGCTAGCTTGGTCAGCAGTACATGGTGAGACCCTATCTTTAAAAGGCTGGAGAGATGACTCAGCAGTTAAGAGCACTTGCTATTCTTGCAGCGGACCAGGGTTCAGTTCCCAGCATACATATGAGTGCCAGCAACCATCTGCAACTCCAGTTTCAGGGGAATTTGGGCACCGTATCCAAGTGGCACACATACATACATGTAGACAAAACACCCATATGTTGTTTATAACATAAAAATAAAACAATCTTAAAAACCAAACAACTCAACCTTCCATGCTAACTCTTCTCAATCTATGGGATCCTTGGGATACTGGTTCTCGGTTTATCCTAAAGAGGATCAGCCTCTCCGGGATGCCCACCTGGATCTCCTCAATGGTATGGACAATGAAGGTGTCCTGCAGGTCCTCCATGGCTCCCTCCATCCAGTTGTTGAAGGGTGCAGCCCGCTTGGCATATTCCAAGTACAGCTGGTCGATAGTCTCCAGCAGCTTCTCTGTTCTCTGGGAGTATCAAGTGGGGTGGACTGGTTAGTAGAGTGATACTCGAAAGCCAAGCCCCCGGGCATCTTGGTCTAGAAGCACCAGACTGGACGAGGCAGAAAGAACCAGTTCTTCAGTGGCTCTGGGTCTTGGCTATCAATTGACATATCATCACATTGGAATCACTTGTCCTAGTCCCAAGAGGGTCTGGTTTACAGAACAGGACAACTCTCAAAAGGCTAGAGCTGGGCTCACAAGTTCATGGGGACAGGAGGAGGATCTCCATCAATGCAAAGTTCACACATTCTCAGTCAAAGTGAGTCTTCCTATTTAGGCCAGAGATGGGGATGGTCCAGGGAATCATGGGAACTTAAAAAGCAGAGAACTAAGGAGGAGGAGCAGGAAGTGACACACAGCACTGCAGGGTCCTCACCTCTAACGCTTCCCTCCGCTTCTGAGTGAGGGCCCCAAGATTGTCCCACTGGTCACAGATCTTTTGGCAACGAGCATTGACACTGGGTGAGTCATAATAGTCCAACTCACTGTAGGGTGGGAAGAGACAGACAGGGGTCAAAGGATGAGGGACACACAGGTTGAGGTGGGCAGGTATGGAGCCTGCCATTCCTGTTCCCGGGGATGTCAGGAGCACTAGCTGTGCTGGGGGAGCTGAGGGTGCTCTCCTCTGCACACTTCCAGCACCCTGCCCCATTCCCGCCTCCTTGGCTTTCAGGAAATCAGAGGCAGGAGACAGCCCTTGCTGCAAATAAAGCTGGTGGTGAATCTAATGGCCAATGATGGGAAGCTGCTGAGCCCAAGAAAAAAAAGCTCAGAGTCAAGGACTAAGGTTTGGGAGCCAGGCAAGGTGGCTCATGCCTATAATCTCAGCACTCTCCTAGGAGGCTGAGACAGGAGGATTGCCAAGTTTGAGGCTAACCTGAGCTACTCATTGAGTTCTAGGCCAGTCTAGAGCCACAATTTGAATCCTGTCTCAAGAGAAAATGAACGAACAGAAAACCAAAATCTAGGCTGGCAAGATCAAGATGATCCAGTGGGTAAAGCACTTGCTGTGTAAGCTTGAAGACCTGAGTTCAATTCCTGGAGCTCAAAGTAAAAGCAGAGGGAGAACCAACTCCTTCCCACTATCCCCTGACATGCGTATGCCTGTTCTCTCTTTCTCTCTCTCTCTCTCTCTCTCTCTCTCTCTCTCTCTCTCTCTCTCTCTCTCTCTCTCTCTCACACACACACACACACACACAATTAAAAACCAAACAGCACAAAAATGTTGTAACAAATCCCATTACTTTTACACTAATCTAAAAGGTTTGAGCACCCCTGATCCTATCCTTGTAATAGGTGATGACCAAACATCTGCACAAGAACGAAACGATTCAGGCTCTCCCACCAGGAAGAGTCCTTGCCTTCTGTATTGCCTGCCCCTTGACCACATGGGCACAACACCTTCCCCCACTCAAGCGCCATCTGTCTATCCCCTTACTTCCTCATCTACAGCAGCTGAGAAAGCAGACCCCAGCATCACACTGAGACCTCAAAGAAAAAGAGACCGAAGCAGCCCCTACTTGAGCTCCTGGGCGATGGCCGCGATCTGCTCCACACGGTCCTGGTGGGCAGCCAGGTCACTCTCAAAAGCCTCGTGTTTCTTGAGCAGGGCCTTGATCTCCGACAAGGTGGCTGTCTCATAATCCTTCTGCCGCAGCATGGCTTCTTTGCCTTGGGTTGGGTAGCGGGGGATACGGGTCGGGGGGAGATGGGGACAGGACACAGATGAGCAAGAGCCAGGCAAGCATCATCCAACTCTCAAGCCCCAGAAAGCTCTGCTTGTTGGAGTATTTCCCATGGAGACGCTCATGAGAGTAAGAGAATAGATATATAGCAAAGAATATCCAGCTATGGGGGGAGACTGGGAGGACTACTGCCTTTCAGGGAGCACCTCCAGGACATTTAAACTGGTTGTCTACGAAGGTTATGCAGGAATATGTAGAAAGGCACGAGGCCTGACATTCACTTTCCAACAGCAGGAAACAGCAATACATGCTCTGTGGAGTAACGGGGGCGGGGGAGAGTAGAGGCAGAGGAGTACCTCATGGGTACTTTAGAATCTTAGATCGCTCTAGTTACGATGTAAAGTGTGATCCCTGCCAGGGATCCCTTCCCAGCTCTTCTCAGTGCAATCGGTGCACCCATGGCCTCTGCCACTCACATCCACTGGTGCCCAGAGCCTTCTCTGCCATCAGTAATGTCCTCACCCCAGGGCAAGGATAGTGCCTGTACCTTTAGCCCTGCTCTCAGAGGAGGAAGGCAAGGATGAGAAACGACCTCCCTAAAAAGCTTCCAAGTTGCCTGAGGAAGGACTGTCAGGGTAGGGGAAGCTGAGCCTTGTTTATATGCATGTTCTCTGTAACTAGGCCGTCATAGCGTGATCCCACCTTTGCGGCCCATAAAGGCTAAACTGTGAAGCTAAGAGCTACGGCCAAGAGTAGAGCATTTCTTTTCTTTTGGTATTGGGTTAGGTTTTTGTTTTTTGTTGTTGTTTGATGGAGGAAGGTCATTGGTTAAAAAATAAAGAAACTGCTTTGGCCCATTTTATTGGTTAGAACATAGGTGAGTGGGGTGAACAGAACAGGATTCTGGGAGAAAGAAGCTGAGTCAGGGAGACACCATGCAGCTCTCTCCCGGGCAGACGCGATGCAGCCAGCCACCAGGTCAGACATGCTAAATCTTTCCTGATAAGCGCACATCATGGTGCTACAAAGATTATAAGAAATGGGCTAATCCAGGTGCGAGAGCTAGCCTAGAAGAGGCTAGATAGAAATGGGCCAAGCGATGTTTAAAAGAATATAGTTTCTGTGTAATTATTTCGGGTAAAGCTAGCCATGGGGGCGGCCGGGTGCCGGGGACGCAGCCCCGCTGCCCTTATTACAACAGTTGTTTGTTTTCCCTTTAAAATCATAACACAGTAAGTTTAGATTTAATTTACAAATAAATGTATTTATCTATTCCTACATAAATATATTTCCTGCTCTAAAAATATTTAGTAGCACACACTTATTTAGTAGCACACACTATCAGAATTTCTATTTTGGCTTCATGGTCTTCCTGGGTATAGTGGTCCTTCAAGATCTGTAAGGGACTCATTTCAGGACTGTCTAAGAATACCTAACTCCCAAGATGCTCAAATTCCTTATATAAGATGGCACAGTATGTAATCTCCATATATTCTCCCATATACTTTAAGTCACTTCAGTTGCTTACAGTATAAATGCTACACAGTTAGTGTTTGTCATAGCCTTCAAGGGATTATGACAGGAAAACAGTCTGTATGAGCTCAGCACAGACATAATTCCTTTCTGCTCTTAATGTTTTGCTTCAAAGTTTGGTTTAATTCAGAGCCACAGAACCCATGGATACGAATAGTTTTCTTGGCCAGATTTTTCCAACAGAGCTTCTCATTGCTCTGTGGGACCCCAGATCCTACCCTACCCCAGCTTGCACTGTGACAGATTTCCTATAGATAACCCTGGGCACACAATGTCCTCCATGTTTAGGGTTAATTCCTTAGAATGAAATTCCAGTTGGGTGTAGTGACACACACCTTTACTCCCAGCACTAGGGAGGCAGAGGCAGGTGGATCTCTGGGTTCAAGGCCAGCCTGGTCTACACTGAGAGTTCTAGGTCAGTCAAGACTACATAATGAAACCTCTATTTCAAAACAAAACAGAAATAAAATAAATTAAGAAAAAAGTGAATGGATCAGAGCCATCCTCACCAATTCCCTTCACTCTGTACTTGCAAGTGCACTGGCATCCTAAATCCACCAGCTTATCTGGTGTTTTCCTACCAAGCCAGACCACTCCCAGATAGCTATAGACTGCGGTCCTCCCTGATGCCAGCAATTCTCCTCAGCGTCCTGGGCCCTCAGCATGTGATTCTCACAAACCTAGGAGCGGGTACTACTGTTCGCACTCTGCGAACATGGAAACTGAAGCAATCCAGAGGTCAATGAACTTGTCTGGTGCCAGAGGACTATTAAACAAGATGACATAAACCAAAGCAAAAGAACCGAGTTATTGCTGGAGGCTGGGTGGGAGTCAGAAAGCAGAAACCAGGGAGGCGGAAGCCGGCTCACCATCTGTCCAGGCCTCGTGGATAGAGGCCTTCTGCCGGAACTTCTCTGCCAGGTGGTCCAACCTCTCTAGCCTCCGGATCTCATTCAGCAGCCACTCCTCGTAGCCCTTCTCTGCCTGCTCCAGGCAACCCCAGGCATTGTTGATATCCTGCAGAGATGGAGACACAGGCTCAGAGAACCTGGAGGGGCTGGAGCTTTCCAGGCAGAGATGTTTCTGATCTTAGCCCCGACACACATCACAGTCAAGCATCCATCTCACTCTTCCAGCTCCTATGCGTATTAATTACCCTGCCTCTTAGATAGGGAGTGGAGTCCGTTCACATGCAGTTATGGAGCTAGTTCGCTGACTAGCTTCCAGATGAATCCTAGCCAGCCTCAGAGGTTCAACAACAAGTCAGGGAACCAAACTAAGAATGAAGCAAAATAACCAAAACTAAAAAACAAACAAACAAACAAAAGCCTGGAGGTGGTGATGCATGCCTTTAATCCCAGCACTTGGGAGGTAGATACTGTAAGTTCAAAGCCAACCTGGTGTACAGAGCAAGTTCCAGGACAGGCATCAAAGCTACAAAGAGAAACCCTCATCTCAAAATCAAAAAATAAATTAAAAAAGGAGGAGGAGGAAGAGGAGGAAGAAGAGGAAGATGAAGAAGAGGAAGAGGAGGAGGATTTTGGCTCTGGGCTCTGGAGAGTAGCTTGGATGAGGGAATCAGCTGTGATCATGAGAAGAAAGCAATGCACAATGCCCATTGTACAGGCATCCTACAGTTAGCACAGGGCACCCAGTTGGAATACCAAGAGCAGAACCAGTCTGAGAGCCAGCCTCCTGCCCCACATCAGGGGCACGTTCTTTACTTCTCAAGAGTATCTGTTTAGCTAGAAGTGACTCTAACAACCCAAACCATCTGATTAAATCCTGAACTCTGAAGAACTGGTCTTCATATGTTTACATGACACCACAGGCCTTTTTCTTCCTTGAAGATCACCTTGTTCCTGCCTCCTCCCACTTGGTCTGTCCTCTCTGGTCCTGCCCAATATGCCTGGATTTTTGTTTGTTTTTGTATTGTTATTCCTTGTTGGAAAGGAGAAAAGGTGGTGCCTTGATGAGTTTGCCCTGTATTCTCCTGGCTCATAAAGTCCTGGAGACAGGATAAAAGGAATGAGTGACAAGACAAAAAGGGACGTAATGGGAGAGCACCCAGGACACAGAAAATTAACTGCATATTAGGGTTTTGTCCCTGTTTTCTGCATAGGGCTTAGCGATTCTTGCTGTGATCCACCTGCCTCGGTTTCCTAAGAGCTGGGATTATAGACTTGATTCACACCCAGCTTGTTATAGGCATTTCTGTTTGAAAGAATCTTATATAAAACATGCTTTAAGAATCCACTTAAAATTATACTTATACAGAAAGATTAAATTGGACTTGGCAGCATAGGCCTGTAATCCCAGCTACTTAGAATGTCAAGGCAGAATCTCAAGTTCAAGGTCTTCATGGTTGAGTCCTAGATGAGTTGATCCCCAGGATGAGTTAGTTACCTCACAGAAAGAAATGAAAAGGGGGCTGGGGATGTGGTCCTGTATCAGAGTGTTTGTCTAGCATGCATGAGGACCTGGATTCAATAAAAAGATCTTTCCAAATTAGAACAAAATTGATAGTTGGTAATAAGAGTATAAATAACTTTTACTTTTTTTAATATTTATTTGTATATTAGAAATACACTACAAAATTAATTTGTTATTTAAGATAACAAAAGTGGGTCTGTTTTGTTTGTTTTCGCTTAAGGTCATATCAAAGTAAAAACTAACATTATTTGCTTGGTTCAGCATGACCAGACATTCTGTTTAAAACATTATTTTTTAAGGGGCAGGGGGAGTTTGGAATGCTAAGATGAGCAAGCCTGACCCAGAACAGTCAGGGGAAAAGGTGGCTATCGCTCTGTGCCTGTGCTTGAGTCTGGGTGACAAAGTGAAAGAAATGTGGAACATGGCATCTAAGTAGAAGAAAACCCACCTCCAAGCAGCTGGGGGATGGAGGTGACCAGGCGGGCCCCAGACTTGCCCCTGGCACTCACCGAGACCATCCTGCCCTCGGAAGGCATAAAGGCGGGCCGGTTGCTGAGCCGCAGTTTGGTCTGCAGCGTGTTGAAGTTGATCTCCAGCTGGCATTTCTCCTGCACCTTAGGCGGCTTGTGCAGGCGCCGGTAGTCTCGGAAGTCCTCCAGCTTCTGCTGCATGGCATGCATGGTGTTCTCGGGCACCCGATTCTCCAGCCACGGGATGGTGCGGCGGATCCACTCCAACAGCTACGGTGAAAGGGCAGAGGCAAGGCATGGACCAAGGATGCTGGAGGAAGGTGTGCGCAAAGGCAAGACGTCTCTCCTAACGGCACACTCCCTTCCCAACTACCCACTGGGGCCTCACCATGCCACGAAGCAAGGCTTCTGGGTGCTTCCTCCAAGTTGACCAGGACATGGTCAACTCAGAGCCCACACCCCTCATGTTCTCGGCCCTGATAGGGACAAACCAAAGAACCACAGGCTGCTCTAAAAGCAAAGACACCTGAGCTCAAGTCTATCTGGGCCTCAGTTTCTTCACCTATACAAAGCCGGGGTATAATAGAACAGGGACGTCTGGCCTCAGAAGAGGCTAGAATCTGGGACAGCCGAGATGTCTATCCCGGAGCCATGGTGAGGATTAGGAAGATGGAGGGCTGCAAAGACGGATGACAGGAAGCACACGGACCACCTGCACATTGCCAGGCATGACCCACGGAGTGACTCACAGCAATAATCATAGAAAGACGACATGGTCGAGTGCTACCAGCACCCCCACGCTATGGAGGAGGCGCCCAGGGCTCTGCTCTGCCAGGTCACGCAGCTTGCTATGGTGACTGGCTGGAATGGTGACGCAGGGATTAAAGCCTGGGCATCTGGCTCTCACTAAACCAGAAGGCAGAGCCACCAAGGGGCTAAGGGAACAGTTTAAAAGGCTGAATTCCTTCAGGGAAGAAACAAGCAGCAGCACCTTAACCCAAATGACAGTGGGTCAGCTGCGTAACTTCGTGTCATCCTGTCCCCTGCTGGCCTGTTAAGCCAGCCTGAGCCAGTTCTGAGTCCTCTCAGGCACACGTCTTCTCCGAATCTGATACAGCCCTGTACTATCGAGTTCAGGCAAAACCAACAGAGCGGCAGTACACCAGGCTGCAAATGCCTCTGAGATCTCGGGCTTAACTCCCACTCAGTAAGTGAAAGAAAAAACAAGAGCCAGAGAGGTAGAGACACTTTCCCAGGCTCACTGTAACCGAGACACCACCTCCTCTGTCTTCACTGCCGCTCTCCCAGAGACCCAGAGCCAAGCTGCTCCGTGTTAACTGTGCTTGGAGCATATACTGCACCAGCCTGGGACTGTGTCTACAGAATGACTCTGTAGGTACAGATAGATCCCGAGAGCTTTCTTCTCTCAGGGTGCAATGCAGGGCCTTGCTGGGGCTGGTCTAGAAGAACACAGGGGTACCCACATCACTGGCCAGCTTCTCGTAGTCTTCCATAAGCTGTTCATTCTCTTGATTGACGGCCAAAACTTTGCAGATGCGATTGGCTGCTGTTTCCGCCTGGCAACAAGATGGAAAAGTCATGACTAGCCCACCCCAGCAACGTGGGCCCCTGGACACACCTGTGTCAACAAGCCCCTTCAACCTTGCTGCGCCATGTGGTTGGAAAGGGGCTCCTGGGGCTCTCTCTGAGTCACACTTCCTGTCTTCTGCATCACACTCTTGGCCAGCCCTGGACAAGGGTTGATTCCCCTCATGCATGCTGGGAAGAAATTAATCAAGTAACGGAGGCATTCAAAGTCTCAGGTGGAGAAAGGAAGAAATTCATGCCCATCCTGGAATTCCAGGGATCGCAAGGCTTGGGACCTCAAGCTGGATTTGATGGTATTGTGAAGACGCGAGATTTCAAGTCTGAAAGTGAGGCGGTGCAGCCTCTCAGGTTCCCTGAAAAAAAATCTCTGAAGGCCCCTAGTTCAAAGCCCTTTAGAGAAAAGCTAAAGACATGGCCGCGCATGGAGGATAAGATGTAAGGATCAACACAGCACGGGTGGGAAACCCATCCCAGGTGCCAATGGCCCAGCTAAGATCACACCGTGCACCAAGCACTGGGCCAGGATAGACCAGAGACAGTTCTCAGCAATGAGAAGAATGATGAGGGATGGCATGGTAACCAGCCACAAGGTCTACCTAGCACCCCAAAGAGACCCAGCCTCTGGTGGCTAGTAAGGGTACTGTGTACCCAACATCAGCAGGGACCCTGTGTTCCCGAATCCACTTCACTTAGGTGACTTTGTTGTTAGGATCTTATTAGGTAGCCCTGGCTATCCGGAAACTCACTCCTGTTGTATTCCATGTTAAACTCATAGAGATCTGGCCACCTCTGCCTCCCACGTGCTGGGTGTAGAGGTGTTTGCTCTCACACCTGGCCCACTTGAATGGCTCTGAAGCTGAGTTGTGTCGTTGTACACATGCCAACCCTATATCAAGGTGAAGGGAGTGTGAAGCTCTTTAGGGACCGCAGGATAGAGAGGAGACAATTTAGGGCAGAGAAGACGATGCCCATGAAGACAGATAGGAACCCTGAGACCCTGGAGACAGGTGACCTATAGATAATGAAGGACACCTGGTTTAAGAAAGAAGAAGACAACACGTAAATCTGGTTAATGACCAAAAAGTTTCTGCTACCACAAAATGAGACTGAGTGTAAAGAACTCCCCGAGAACTGGAAGGGATGGGCTATGATATATGTGTTTCTTCCAAGAATTTTTCAAAGGGGAAATGCCAACCAAACCGCATGTCTTGTGGATGAGTGTGCTGGGATACGTAGGGGACGGGACAGAACAAAACTGTCCTAAAGGTCTCTCAACTGAACAGCCAAGAGACTGCATCTACAGTGTGAGTACTGAACAGCCGGGACTCCAAGAGAAGAACGCGGGAATGGCCAGAGGGGGACCTAAGCACCCTCTGGATCCCAGCTCTCAGTTACCATTCCTGTCCTCAAACTCAACCCTGTCCTGCAAATGACATGGCCCCTTCTCATACAGAAGTCCTGCTTGACTACCACCTTGAGAACCACTGAGTAACTGTGGTGAATTTCCTGAGGCCCTGAAGAAATGAGTCACTTCCCAATAGCCTATCTCTAAGAGGCAAGGTCCAAAAAAAACGCAGACTTATGAGCACCAACTCAGTATGCTTCATGAAGCTGGCTGGGGTGATGATCACCTGCCATGGTGTTACCAAAACTACTTTCACCGAAACTAAGGCAGAGGACCACAGACAACCAGGAGGTGGCGTGGCTGCAGACATTGCCACTAAACAAGTCATGGATAGTTTATCATTGTAAATAAACAGCAGCTGCAGTCTGGCCAGGAACATAACCATCCTCCTGCCTCAGACCCCAGAGTGCTGGGAGGACAGGTGTGCACCACTACACTTGCTTGCACTAACATTTCTAATGTAAACAAATCCCAACTTACACTCACTGTCACCCAGATGTGTCCCGAAATCCCGGGCTCAGCAGCCATAAACTACTTGCTGGCCAAGTTGGTGGGCTGGGTGGGCTATGAGTTCATACAATTTCAAGAGCTGTGCTCGGAAGGCTTTGAAGCCTTGCCATGGGCTGTAGATGGTTCCACAATCAAAGAAGCATCCTTTGGGTGAAATCCGGGAAGAGTTCTCCATGGGATTCTCAGGGGCTTTTTGCAAGGGTCGAAGGCCTGATCTTTTCAGTCTCAGCAGGAGAGAGTCCGTGGACACTACCAGCATGCCCAAAGGAACAGCCTTTGGGGAAAGAAGACCCAAAGAGTACAAGAGTACAAGAGTGATTTCTTTATACAGGACCCACCTGTGAACACTTGTGGGTCACCTTGAGGGACAACAGTCCTTTGACCTTTGAGAAGAAGCTTCTTGAAAGACAGATCCCTCTCCTCCCACAGGCTGCAATCCTGAATGAGCCCGCCAGGGGCAGAGGGGACGCATGCTCTCAAGTCTTAGTCACTACTAACCTAAGTCAGAGGTGAGACAACCCAGCTTGGCTGGCCTTGCAGACCCCACCCGCAGAGTGAAGGGAATCAGTCGGGCTGCACCTAGCTTCTCAGCTTCCCCTCCCCAGAACTGCAGGGTGGAGTTGAGAGGAAAACCAATAGCAGCATGGAACATAAGCAATGCTCACAAGGTGGCTGGAGTGTAGAAGCACCGGGGAGGGACTTGGACTAGGAGAGAAAAAAAGTGGCTCTGGGAGAACGGCAGAGATGGAAGCCACCCAGAAGAAAGCCCAGGCTGGGCTCTAGGTTGGGGTTTTCTATGATGGGACGGGCTATTCTAAAACCCATGCAAGAAGCAGGCTGCCCAAGTCTTTCTGAATGACAGACTGCATGAGCTAGCACAAGCAAGCAGAGACACCAACAGGCCAAGAATACACTCCAGAGAAGGCCAGATGTATATTCTCACGTTCTTTGTGACCACTTTCAACTGTACTGTTAGCATAACTAACACACAACAATTTTTTTTTTTTACACAGGGTTTCTCTATGTAGCCCTGGCTGTCCTGGAATTTTCTATGTAGACCAGGCTGCCCTTAAACTCACAGAGATCCACTTGCCTCTCTGCTTCCTAAATGCTGGAATTAAAGGCATGTGTCACCACACCCGGCCACTCAACATTTAATTAAATATATATATATATATATATATATATATATATATATATATATATATCCATGAGTTATTATTATTCTTAGAGATTTAGCTATCTTGTGCCAAACTTCCACTCTGACACTCGAGTGCCAAGTCACCAGAGACAGGTCCATCCATAGAGAGACTGTCATCAATTAAGAATGTCAACAAATACCCAAACCAGGCAAAGGGCTCCACCACCCACAACCCACTGTTCATATGAATGCTACAAAGATCTCATTGTTGGTATTTTTTAGTAAAAATTGCCTGAATCTAGTTAAAATTGCCTTTCTTTACTCTCAGTGACTGCCACCTAGCCTACCCCACAACAAGTCCAGCAGATCATGGCTTCTAGCCTCCAGCATGGAGCTTCCCCAAGACAAGCAAACTGGGGTGGGTTTGGGGACACATGTCTGTCCCTCCACCTGTGCCTCGATTTCCCCATAGTGATCTGGCAATGCTGGCTTCCTCTGCTCTCACACCTCAAAGCTTCTGCCTTATTGATGATGACCTTCTTTGTCCCCACTGCTAGTAGTACGTTCTTAGTGACGGTCTCTTTGCCCTTCCCTAGTGGCACCCGAGCCTCTCCTGGGGGCCTGTTACCCCACCCTAAACCTCCAAGCTCCAAACTGCTGCTCAAAAGCATCCTGCAGCTCCACAGCTGTCTCCAGAGCTGCAGCAGAGCTAGCCCCACTGACTGCTGCCTTCTTGTCAGCGTGCCTTTCCAGACAGGCCCAGCTTCTGTGGATGGGAACACAATTTCTCCTCCAGAAGGTTTACACGAATGGAACGAGAGATTGATGGGTAGGTAGATGGATGCAGACAGCTCCACCTGCCCCTAAACATCCAGAAACATCTGCACCAGATCAAGTTGACCCCCTTGGAAGGCCGACTCCTAGAAATAGCTCCCAAGAGGTCTCCAAAGCACCAACTGCAAAAACAAGGCTTGATGGTCTCCACCCATTCTAAACCCAGCAGAGGAAAGGAAATCAGAACCTAAACCAGCGTGCCAAACAGAAGTTGGTGCTTACCCAATGCGGACAGTCCCTTGACAGTTGTGCCCACCATATCCCTGCATGTCAACACAGGCACTCACGCATGCCTATTAGCTGGGACCTTTCCATTTCTATTATGTATGACTGGCCAGAGAAAGGTGTAGAGAGAGGGTGGGCCATGGAAATGGCTGGGCTCTAGAACATGTTTGTCGTGGGTAGTGTCCACAGAGGCCGTCAAGACAAGAGTGTGAGATGCAGAAAGGCTCCTTCATCTCCTTGCCCCCCAAACCAGAGGCACACATCCTTCTAGGGCTGATCACTCTAGGCAGATGCCGTGGAAGTGGCTGGGGACGGCGCTGGATCAAGCAGGACACCCCACACCCCACCACATTGTCAATGCTCCTATCCTGGGGTGTGGACAAAAGCATGAAATGGTTGCAACAGGGATGAGAAACAGGGAAGAGGGCACAGGGGAGGGGGGATTTCAGAGGGAGAGCCACACAAATCCCACTATCTCCCTATTACACACAGGATACGTATACCACATCACATCTCTTCCACACCATGCACGTGTGCGTGCACATGCATGTGTGTGTCTAAGTAACACACGCACACACACACACACCTCCCAAGCATTATTGGCCAGGCCACAGAGAAGGAATCAAAGACAGGCAAGGCCAGTGTCAGTAGGCATGAAGCCCAGGGCAGAATCCCTAAAGGCAAAGGGCATGAAAAAGAGGAAAAAAATCAGTCAGATAGAGGGGAGAGGCCACTTTGACAGCCTGTCCAGCACTCTCTATGTTATTAGTGGGCTGAGCACAAATGCCCAACCAAGGCAAGCAGAGGAGCTGCCCATACCCTGGCTAAGAGGTCAGGGACAGGGTTCAGGAGAGGTTGGCAAGAGAGCAGCAGAGGTGGGGAGGCAGAGGAAGGGAAGGAGTCAGGAGGCCAGCAGGAGAGCTGGGAAGCTGGAGGCTGGCCACCATGGAGAAAGGCAGGGATGAAGCACCCATCAAGTGGGTGCCAGGGTTGCTGCTAGCCCATCTAGTTGTCTTTGGGCAATTTTTTTTTTAAAAGGTGCTTTTTCTTGAAGGTATTTAAAAAAAAAAAGACTAGTTTGGCTAGAAGACATTTTTACTGCTGGACATGAAGCTCGGCAGTAAAATGCTTCCCTAGCAAGCACGAGGCCTTGGGTGTAATCCCCAGCACCACCACAAAACAAAGAGAGATAGAGAGATAGAAAAGAAAAAGACACCTTTGCTGCTATCTGCACGGTAATTTTAGTAACTAATGTTCAAATCTCTAGCCTATGGTATGTATACAAGTGGCATTTTTATATAGTTTACATCTATCTACGAAAGGCCTGGCTGGAATATGGCATGCAAGACCGTGGCCTGGACACCAGGGAGAAAGCAGAAGACTTCTCCTGGCCCTGGTTCCTGCCTGAATTTGAGAAGATGGCCTGGTTCAGGCAGGAAGAAGGGAGGTTCAGAGGTGAACGGGATTCTGGGTACTTAAGGGAATGGCTAAGGATCCAGGCTCTGACAGCTTAGCTGCCTTCCCCTCGGTGGGGTCCACTATGCCCAGTGTGCACAGAGGCGGGGTGTCTCTGGCATCTGCAAGTGTGCCTGCCAGGGTTCTGAGGATGTCCTGTCCCCCGTGGAGACAGGTGCATTAACTAACCCTCTCTCCTTCAGGGACTGCTGCTGGTGTCCAGCGGAGAGGACAAGATGGGCCAAAGGGCAGCAGGGAGAGCCGGCGAGGCCAAGGGCGAGCTCACCTTCTGCGCACCGAGAAGGCGTGGCAGTGACATGAAACATTAGGTCACATGGCCTTCCCCTCCGGCCTTAGCGTGCCTACACATCTGCACAGAGAAGGAGAAGAGGTTGAGAGGAGAAAGTAGAACAGCACGGAGCAAACCTGAACAGAAGCAGTGGACAGAGAACATGAGACAGAAGGGGGATGGGCAGGAGGAGGGAGGGGACAAGAGCAGAAGGGGACATGAGCAAGGAAGGGAGGGGTGGGGACAGAGCTTCTACCATGCACTTCAGATAGGTCCCTCAGAGGCCATGAGGAGCATGTGGCAGGCCTGAGGACCAAAGCCGTGAAGGTTTCTGTGGGCACAGCCTTGTGCTTCTGGGAGAGACCTCCACTGCCCCAGCTAAGCCTGTGGTGAGCGACAATCCCCAGTCTTCCAGTGCCCACAGTACAAACTGGGCCCTGGTACATTATAAAGCATTCAACCTGGCTTTACCCTCTGCCTCCCAGAGCGATCTGGGTGAGGACAGCAGAAGGGGCTCCTTGCCACTGACGTCCTCGCCCTCCTCCCACCGGTCACACTCATGTCTAAGAACACAGTGTGCGGTGTCCACACGGGGCTCCCAGGCAGGACAGGGTTCAAGGGCTGAAGACGGACTTGTTAAATCCTGCCTGAGAGTAGAAGCAGGCGTGGGGTGGGGGTCCGTGACAAGACCTTTGCAAAATGGGTAAGCGAAGAGAGGAAGTGCGGCACAACCCGACGGAGGCCCTGGGGCTAGGCTGTCAAGCCTGGAGCTCCTGCAGCCAGGACCCACTGGTCTCCCACACCCAGCCTTTCTGCCTGGGGCACGCAGCTGGTTCCAGAGGACCAGCACTTGCTAAATGTTCTTGGCCCTAAGACACGGTGAGCGACAGCAGGGTGGGGTGAGCTAGGAGGCAAACAAGACCTCTTCATAAATGCAGCTAATTATCCACAAGACCAGAACCAAGCCTTCCAGACACCCTGCACCGGGACATGGAGGGACGAAAGGAGGGAAGGGTGGGAGGGTGTGGCCGGGATCTGGCATGAGGTGTGCTGGGCATAGAAGGAGCAAGGGTCCGCGGGTACCTTCTGGGCTCCAGAAAAGGCATGGTAGAAGCTAGACACATAAGTCATAATGGCTTTCTCATCTGGCCGGGCAGTTCCGACGATATCTGGAGAGAGAAAGAGAGAGCTGCAGTTTAAGCTATTGGACACACGGCACATCTCACACGGGGATGCGGAAACCTGCAGACTGTAAGGGACCAAAAGGCCCATCCTGAATCTAGTCAGCCTCCAGAGTCAATGTCCACTAGCAGGAACACGGGACTCAGAGGAAGGAAGGAAAGTGATACCCCAGGAGGCAAGCGAAGACCACAGGGAATGCCTACTGAAGATCAATGGCATCGATAAAAGGGGCTGAAGAAGGAGGGAAGGGCTGAAGATGGAAATAACATATAGAACTCGCAACCAAATGTATGCAAGGATACAGTCAACCCATGGACTAAAGCCAACCCACTCTCAATGGCCATTTTAAACCAGAGGACTTTATGAGCACAAGAGAAGATAAATTGGGAAGTACTATCATGTTTGCTAGATGTCAAACTGGTTTTTTGTTTTGTTTTGTTTTGTTTGGTGTGTGTGTGTGTGTGTGTGTGTGTGTGTGTGTGTGTGTGTGTGTGTGTTTGAGAGAGTCTCGCTTAAGTAGCCCAGGTGGGCCTCAGATTCATGATCCTGTTTCGATCTCCCCAGTGCTGAGATTATAGGCATGTGTCGCACATCTGGCCTATGGATATTATTTTGATTACATGCAAGAATACCCATCTTCTTTTCTTCCCTCCTCTGATATTTCAAGACATGGTTTCTCTGTGTAGACAAGGCTGGCCTAGAACTCCGAGGATCGGCCTGCCTCTGCCTCCTGAGGGCTGGGACTGAAGGTGTGAGCCACCACCGCCTGGTTAATACCCATATCTTTAAGGCATGTACTTGGAAGAAGGTAGCGGTGACTGAGATTTGATTTAATGCAGTCCAACAAAGACAGCAAAGGGACAAAGGAGAGAAATGAGATGAGATGAACTATCAATAACCCTTCTGGACTGGAGGGCATTTATACCATCTCATACTTCTGTGCATGTTTGGAATGTTTCTGATGGTATTTTCAAATATAAAATGCCTGCTGGTAGGGTTGCCAGGAGCACAGGGCTGGGGGCAATCCTGGGCACTCTCCCCACCCTACCCTGTGCACACCTTCAGCTCCTCAACATGGAGCTGAGATACTGTAACATGGTACATGGGCATCGGGGTTGAGGAGAGCCCAAGGGACAGTCGCCAGGGTTCCTGGTTCCTTCTCCAAGAAGCTCACCCCATGCTGCCTGTATGCTACCAGCTAGTGCCTCTTCCTCCAAACCACACAGAATCCCTGGCAAGCAAGTGACCCCCAAGTTGTTCAAGCTGAGGCCCAAGCAAACAGCCCCACCCCCTTCCCGACTCAGCTGCTGGGAGCAGTGGGGGAAAGACCTCACCTTCGGCATCCAGCATCTTAGGGATGTCCAAGAACTTCTCTGCCACATCAAAGGCCGTGTTCAGGTTTGTGAGTGGATCGTCCTAAAGGAGAAAAAGACCGAGTGATCACACAGAGAGCCACGTGTCACAGCCTATCCCAGCTGGGGGGGGGGGGGGAGGGATGCTTTCCCACAGCTCTTCCCAGGTTCTGGGTAGCCAAGGCTGGCCTCAAGGCCAGGCAGGGACCATTAGCTGGAGGTTTAAAACCTTCTCTTCCCACCTCAAGCCTCAGTATATTGGGGAAATGGGGTGGAAAATTTGGGCCCCATGCTAGAGTTGGGGTAGGAAAGAACTGCTAAGAAACGATGCTGGAAGCAGGGAACCATCAGTCCTAGCAGGACGCATGGGTAAAGAATGCAGATGTGGTTCCCCCATCCAAACTCAACAGCTGGCCTGTGTGCTCTTAACCCTGAAAGAACAGTTAGAAGTTGAAGCCGAACCCTTCTGCTCATGGGAATATGTTGAGTTCTTCTATGTAACCATGGCTTTTTGATAATTCACATCTCTACAATCCTCTCCAGAGAACTAAACGGGGAGAGGGGTGTGTGAGGCTGTGGGGGACCTGGCGTCCCTGCATCCTGGAGTGTACTTCAAACCCAAGGTCAGTGTAAAACGGTGCAGCTGAGTGCACAGTCCAGCAGGCGGCATGTCAGTCTCAAAAAAACAATACAGCTGCCCTGGAGGAGGGCACAGAGGGTCCTCAAAAAACTAAACTCCCGCCAGGAGATGGTGGTGCACGCCTTTAGTCCCAGCACTCCAGAGACAGAGGCAGGTGGATCTCTGTGAGCTGAAGGTCAGCCTGATCTACAGAGGGAGTTCCAGGACAACCAAGGCTACACAGAGAAACCTTGTCTTGAAACAAAGCAAAACAAAACAAAAAAAAATTAAACTCCCATACCTAAGGTGTGGGGTTTCCCATGAAAGAGGGGGCAAAAGGATTGTAAGGAGCCAGAGTTTGCTGTGCTACTGTATCCTACAAATGCCAGAAGTTATTCTCAAGAAGTCTCGCCAGCGTGGCTGCCTGAATGTGACCTGTCAAAGGTGACATCAATGGACACGCTAAGGTGGAAGGGAGAAAGCCTCAACCTAGACAAAGGACCACAGGCTGAGAGCTGGACCACGGAATGCTGAGAGCTGGAGAAAGTCTTCCCCTGGGAAGAGCAAGCCACGTGGTTATCTAATACCATACGGTCAGCCCTGAAGACATATACTCATAGGGTAGCATTATATGGACTGACCAGTTTATATTTATGTATTTAGGATCTCTCACACACACACACAAAACCAACAACAACAACAACAACAATAAAGACAACAACAATAAAGAAAAAGAGGCCACTATTTAGGCTGGGACTCTCTTCTCCCTTAGAGCTTAACTTGAGAATGGCAGTTCTAGCTCCAGACACGGGGCCAGGCCTCAGGCTCCTCCCTGTTAGCTGACGGGCTCTTGCGGGTGAGCGGAGCGTGGGGAAACTATCTGCTCTTTTCCTCCTTGCAAATCTTGTTTTTTGTTTTGTTTTTATTTTGTTTTTTTGTTCTTTTGGCAGCTTGCTCATCTATCTACACCCTAAAAGAGGTTCCCAGGGCAAGAACATCAGGGCTTTCTTGGTTCCTGGTTAGCAAGACTCTCTGGGACACAGGTGTGTCTGTGGAGAGTAGGAGGCTAGATTGAACACTGCCCTCAGGTATCCTGGGGGGAGGGGAGGAACAGGCTTGCCAAGAGGCCTATACACGGGCAGGTTGGCCGGTTCCCTTTCTGTTCCATTCCAGACCAGTGTGCGGCCGAGAAGAGCTCACAACAATGGCTTCACGGCAGATAAGAATGGTTCAGGACAGGCTTCAACCGAGGTCTAGGCCAGGGTCCTCTGAGCAGCTTGGACACCTCTAGTCACCATGAGCTTACAAAAGCCCGACCTCCTCACCCCCTCCACATACACTTCTCACTCAGGAAGATCACCAGGTCAGCTAATACCCAAATAGAAATGAAGATGACGGAATGGTGAACTTCAGCCCCAGGCTGAGGCAAGAGGATCACTGAGACCAGGAGCTGGAGACCAGCCTGAGCAATAGAGTGAAACCCATTACCACCTCAAAAGCGGAAATAAAACAGAGCAGCAACACAGGAAACCAAGCCTACAGTGCCTGCCTACACTGGGACAAAATGTCTCTCGGGATACGAGATGTCTTACATCACCAGTAAGTACTGTCACCATAAAAGCAGAAATAATGTAAAGGAGAAATGTCACTCAGCAAACCATCACTCAAACACTACGGCCTCAGATCTGCTAGTTTTCTCGGAATCTGTGACATGCACACTGGTCAATGAATAGAAAAGGCATCTTTCTGCTCACTTCCAGACAGGGCTCAGCCTGGCTGGCCCAGGTCAACACCTTTCAAGCTGGGCACTGGGCTCTTAGCAGTGGTCCTGTCCTCCCTCAGTTTGTCTCTATCCACTAGGGACCAGCCATCAGTCAGGAGGAGATGGTTCATCGGGTGAGCACGTACCTTCCGCAGCTTCCCATAGTCGATCAACTCAGGCCGGTGTCGGTGGATCAAGGCACAGAAACCAAGGCCGTCCTTCCAACTGGAGAGAGAGAGAGAGAGAGAGAGAGAGAGAGAGAGAGAGAGAGATGGGCAAGCTGATGACTCCTGACATTCACTACGCAATCCTCTGGAGCACGATTTAGAAGAGAGGGGAGAAAGGGAGATTTCTGCCTGCCACAGTCCCAGGTATTGGGGTCATGCTTCTCGGAGTGGTTGGAAGTTGAGACGAACCTGCCACATCTACTGTCCCCTTGCTAAGGCCCAGGGCCTTAGCCCATTGTTCTGGAAACCTGGGCTGGGCTTCCTGACATTTGAGGGGATCTTGCCAGTATCATAAATACAAGCACGGGTGTACCAGGTAGCAGTCAAGGCCAATATGCTACGGGGAGGGAAGGCAGATTCAAAGAGACGGCACCTTTCCCCAGAAGATTCTTTTCCCTGACTCTTCCAACCAAAGGGTGCGGGGAGGTCCTGAGGAGGTCAACTGACCTCTGTGGGAGTCTCTGGTTCCAGCACTCACCTGATGTGGAAGTTCTGGATGTTGACATTTTTATACGGAGCTGTCTTCCTCTGACACCACAGGAGTAACCCTTCTTTAGCTGATGTCTCTGTGGAGGAGGAGGAGGGGGAGGGGGGTCAGTGGGCAGACCCAGGGGAGTGAGGACACTGCTCCTAAGAGGGCCTACAGGGAGAGGCCTTAAGCCCCCGAGTCTGTTGATAGAAGGAAGAAAGAAGTCCAAGACATCATGTCTATTTGTTTGGCAAAGTTGGAAAGGTTATTTAAGAAACAGAGAAGCAGGGCTGGAGAGATGGCTCAGCAGTGAAGAGCACCGGCTGCTCTTCCAGAGGTCCTGAGTTCAATTCCCAGTGGGGTGAACACGGAGGAACAGGAAGGAAGCACTCCTGTTGTCCTGGTTCATCCGAAGCCAGGCTTCTTCCCATTGACTGCACTGATTTCGCCCTGGTGCCATCATTCTCTACAGAGTGGGTGGTTTAAACTAAGCCAGGCATCTGAGGGGATGCGGAATTCCCAACTCCAAGGTTGCAGACTGCACTGCCTCCAGGTGTTCAGATCTGGGAACTGCAGGTGGAGGCATTTAGTAAAGAACCCGAGAGACCTCATGTATTTCTAACTTATATGGACTTTAAAATAAGATTAAAGGATCTCTACAAAGACTATAATTTTTCAAGTGCAATCAATTGGCTTGGGGAGCCAGGTATAGTAGTGTTTCCTTTAGTCCCAGCACTCTGGAGGCTGAGGCACGTCAATCTCTGGGGGTTCCAGGCCAGCCAAAGAGGTACAAGGTGAAACCCCGTCTCAAAATATTAAGTAAACAAATATATATATATATACATATAGGTATATGTATGTATATATACACATTGGCATGGGGCTGGAGAGATGGCTCAGCAGTTGAGCACACTAGTGTTCTCATAGAGGTCCCTGGTTCGGTTCTTCACGCCCATGTCAGAATAGCTCACAATCACCTGTAACACCAGCTCCAGGAGCCAATGTCTCTGGCATCTGAGGACACCAGCACTCACCTGGACATAACCACATACAGACACACATGCAAACATACAGTTAAAAATAAAATAAATCTTAATGGGACCGGAGTGATGGCTCAGTGGTTAAAGGTGTTTATTGCTCTTCCAGGACACAGGTTCAGCTCCTAGCACTCACACTGGGAAGCTCACAACTCTTAATTCCAGTCTCAGGAGATCCAATGCCCTTTTCTGGACTTGGGACACGAGGCACACACATAGTACACATTTATACGTGCAGGTAAAAACACCCAGCTACATAAAAGAAAAAACTTAAATATGCATATTTAAAAGCATTTTATCTCAGTTGCATTAAGAAGGTGGTTTTGCATGCATATATCTTGTACATAGCAAATCACAAATAGTAACTGATTAAGAGCACCATTATTAAACACAAAGCTCAAAATTGGCTGGAGTAAGCAATCAAGTCCAGAGAGATTACAGTCACATATCAGAACGTCATGGGCCGATCTGCAAAATGGCCACCAGGGGGTGCTATGAGAGCAGGGGTGGCCATGGGTCAGCTCACTTGCCCATGTCTAATCCTTTCCCCCTGAGGACCCAGTGAGGCTTTAAGATACTCAACCACAGCAGCCTTGACCTTCTGGAAGTAAGGGATGCTGCTGGGATAACCTATTTGGGGGGAGTTATTTGAAATCATGGTCACTGCCCCAGGTGGGGGAGTTCTAGATGAGCCTGCAGAGGAAGGCTAGGCGGGGAAGGAAAGGGAGAGGAACAGAACACAGCGGAAACCTACCTTCCACAGAGATGTCCTGGATGGCAAAGCGAAGGATGATGGTCCAGATCATGCCCAGGGTCATCTTCACATTCCCATCCACAATCTCTATAGAGACAGAGGCAGGACACGTTAGGGGGACTGGAGCAACAGACACATGCATCCCCCTGCATCCCTCGGCATCCCCTGGACCACTTAGAAATCAAACATCACAAATCCCCTCCGTTTCCAGAAGGGGGGGTTATATGTTTGTTTGTTTTTGTTTGTGCAGGAGACTGAACTCACTCACCTCGAACAGAGTTCACCATGTCTACCCAGCTCTACGGTCAGAAGCTGGTAAAAGTTAGTGGGATAGACCACGACAGACGCCATGAGAGAAGCCTGTCTGGGCATGACTCTCTTGGAGGGGTAGGTTCATCAGAAAGGATGCTCTACTTCAACCAGAGTCCTCCACTCTGACAGACAGGAGGGGACAGGTCTCTAAACTCTCACAGAGCTCCTAAGCAGAGGCGACAAATGACCTGGGGGTCTGTGGCCAATCACAGCTCTTAAAACAGTCACTCCTGCAGAGAGCCGAGGTGAAGAACAGACAGTCACGCAGTCCATTTTAAGGCTGCCATCTTAACCAACCCTCTGATTGGTCAAATCTCAAAGTGTCCTAAGTTTTAAAAATAGATTTTTGTTTTTAAAACCCACTCAAGAAGACAGCTCAGACAACCTGCTAAATTTAGTCCTCACACTTTTCCAGGCCTTATATGCTGCGATTCTATTACATTGTCCTTCCTTTTTTATATAAAAATATAAATCAGGACTAGAGAGATGGCTCAGGAGTTAGAACAGTGGCTGCTCTTCTAGAGGACCCAGATTCGATTCCCAGCACCCATAGCGGCTTACAACCATCTGTAATTCAAGTTCCAGGGGCTCCAACACACTCTTCTGGCCTCCACAGGCCCCAGGCGAGCACGTGATACAGACACACACGTAGGCGAACAAATACAAAATAAAAGCAAGTAGAAGTCCATCCCTCTTCATCAGGCTCTGGGGCAGAATAGTCGGTTATTAATTAATTACTGGGAAGGGCAGAAAAAGAGCAACTCCCCTTGAAGACTCAGCCCCGAGGAGTGGATAAAATATTCATGTAAGCAAGTGAATAGCTGTACTATACATCAGTCTAAACCACAGAGCTCTCTTGGTCTTGTGTGGGCAGAGAGGTGAGGTTCAGCTGCAGCTCCCTAATCCTCCCCAGGGCGCAGCAGAGGGCAGTAAGCCGGTCCATGGCAAGACGCTCTCAGTGAAGAGCAAGGTACCCGAGCAATATCTTAGCTACTCCCTTCTGCAATGCTGCTGCGCTGGGTCTGCACTGGTGTACTGGGCAAAGGAACGCCAGCGTTCACTTGGGACACGAGACACCACGTAACTGTTCCTGCTAAGAGCCGCAGACAGCAATGGGCCACCGGTCCATGTTAGCAGTCACTAAAGAGTCTCGGTGGCGGCAGGCAGCTGTTTCCATGATGGGCACCCTCAGCCAGAGCTTTGCAGGAAATACTGCAGGTGAGGTGTGAGAGTATAGAAAGCTAAGGTGGGGGAGGGTCCTGCACTCGGGCTCATGCTGGGACTACAAGAGTGCATTACCAAGCCCCATCTCATAATGGTTCACATTTTTAAAAAGGTTTATTTATTATGTGTACAGCATTCTGCCTCCATGTATGCCTGCAGGCCAGAAGAGGGCACCAGATACGGATGGTTGTGAGCCTCCACATGGTTGCTGGGAATTGAACTCAGGACCTTTGGAAGAGCAGCCAAGGCTCTTAACCTCTGAGCCATCTCCCCAGCCCCATCCATGGTTTACATTTTAAAAGATGTTTTCATCTACAACCTCTAGGATGTTGTTAACATCCACCCACACTGAAAAAGTGTAAATCGACAGGCACCGAACTCTAAGCTCTCACAGGTAAACAGGCGAGAAACGTGAACAAATCCAGAACATGAAATCCGGTATATCATTTTCCCAGACGTTAAATTAGTAAGCTTTAAAAACAAATTCAAACAGATACACATTATTAGTACACTGCGTCTTGAAGCAGAAACTGGCTTTTAAAAGGAAAAAAAATCCTGCTGAAAAAGCTGGCAATGGGCATCTCACAGCGGTTCAGTTCCGGCAATGAAATTCTATCTCCGTGCCTGGCCAAAGACCTGCGGTGGTGCAGAGTAAGGTTTCCGTCTAAATACCCTAGTCGTTCAGTTATTTATCATGGAAACTATGTTCAAAGGACAAAGAGTGACTTAAGTTCCCGGAACTCACCGTCCTTTTGCTCAAAGTCATATCTACCCACCCCACCCAGGCCCTCTTAGGCTGGCAGCCTCATTGTTCCTTCTCCCAGAATATCCACAGGGCTGTCCGTCCCCTCCCCCAGGCCGCGTCACTGGAGCCTTCCCTGACCACCTGTAGGTATTTCTGACATCTGTAGGTATTTCTCGTTGTCTTCTGATGGACAAGGGTCAGGACTATTCCTGTCTTGCAACACTGCTCAGAGCCCACGGGCCTGGCACTGAGTAAGATCTCTACGAATGAACGAACGAATGAGTGAATGCATGCATGAATGAACGAATGAGGCAGGCATGAATCACGGTGAGTGAGCAGAGGCACAGAGGCCTGTCACAGGCCCTGGAGGACCTATAGTGCCTGGCCACTCCCAAGGCAGGCCCAGGTAACAGCTCAGCGATGCTCAATGGGGATGGTAACACTGCATTCCTGAGGATTTAATGACTCAGAGGGAAACGATCCTTACCCTGAAATTTTATGGGCAGCATTTTGACTCTGAGGGGAAATTTTTTTAAGCTTATAAAAGTGATGACAGCGAGGTGCTGCCTTTCGGGAACGAAGGCTCTCCTCCCCTCTGCTGACTCCATGAGGACCAGACACTCTATCTCCCCTGGGCGCCTTTCAAGAGACGCGAAGAGACAAAACTAACCCTAGAGAAAAGGAAGGGCAGCGGGGTGTGCTCAGGTGAGGTGAGGAAGGGCAGCGGGGTGTGCTCAGGTGAGGAAGGGCAGCGGGGTATGCTCAGGTGAGGTGAGGAAGGGCAGCGGGGTATGCTCAGGTGAGGTGAGGAAGGGCAGCGGGGTGTGCCCAGGTGAGGTGAGGAAGGGCAGCAGGGTGTGCTCAGGTGAGGTGAGGAAGGGCAGCGGGGTGTGCTCAGGTGAGGTGAGGAAGGGCAGCGGGGTGTGCTCAGGTAAAGAATCCCTCACTTCCTCAGTCCCATCATTCTCAGCCCTAGGTGCCAGGGGACACATCCCATCGGGGTAGATGAGACCTCAGCCTGGAGCCTATTTGGGGTTCTGCTATGGAGGTACAATCTGGTTCCAAGTAACCCGACATTTTACCTCTCTGGCAATTTTTCTGAGTCTCAGCAGCGCCCCTCACCCTAGAAGCCGGCCTGTCAACCCCACTTCACCAGCCTGTCCCGAGGAGGTGATCCGTGACTGGCTGTTTCCCGGTGGGTTAGGTCCAGGCTAGAACAAGACATTCTCTTCCACCTCTCCCTTCCTCTTTGGGTATCCTTTGTCAAATTTTCCTTTCTAAAAATTCTCCTTTTCCTGACTTCTTTTTTTTTTTTAAACCAGCCACAATGGCCCTGCATTCCGAATCTAGGTGAGCCCATCTTTTTTTTTTTTTTTTTTTTTTTAAGAAAAAGCTCTTTCCAGTTCTCTGCAGTCCCCACCCATCCCTATTGTTCACCCTAGTCCATTTCCCACACTCTCTCCCTCTCTACCCCAGGGGGAACTGGTGCCAGATCATCGAGCAGCATTTTTCTTGGCTTTCCCTGCCTGAGAAAACTCTGCCAGGCTTCAGCCTTCCTTAGTAGAACAAGATGTTCTTTTCTTTTTATTAAGAGGCCAACAATGTTTTTCCAGCCACAAAGTAAGTACCTGCCACATACACACGTGCTTTGAACACACACCCAGCATCAGCAGCCAGAAGCTGTGGCCACAGGCTAAAGAGAACCTATCCTCTGCCCTGGAGATGCTCAAAACTGCAGCAATGCCAGGATCCAGAGGTGTGGTTGCTGCCTGAGCACCAACCCGAACAGGCAAGACAAGGGTCAGCCGACTTTCTCAATACAGGGCCCGCCAAGAAATAGTTTTGTCTTCACTGGCCACGTGGTCTCTGTGGCAACCACTGAACTTCAAAAGTGGCACCGGGTCACGGGCAAACAGATGTGGTTTTGTGTTCAGCAGTTCACCAAAACCTTTGTCAACCAGACTCAACCTGACACATTACAGTTTGCTGCCCCTGTTAAAGCCGATAGATGAGCATAAAACCCTTCTATGTCTTAAAAAAAAATAAATAAATAAAAGGACTTTTCTCATTGCCCATAGGAGATGGGTTCTTACAGATTTGCAGGGAGCAACAGTGCCTACCCCGGTGCATTTCTCTGGTGTCACACAGAATTGGATTTTTGCTGTGGAACAGTCTTTGTACACTGCGCATATGTAATTACTCTCATTAGTTAACAAGGAAGCTAACTGACCAGTAGCTGAACAGGATAAGGTCAGGTGGGACAGACAAACTGAGAATGCTGGGAGGAAGAAGGGCGGAGTCGGAGGATTTGCCAGCCAGACACAAGAGGAAGCAGGACGCGTACAAAATGAGGTAACAGAGCTATGAGCCATACGGTAAACTTAGATAAGAAATATGGGTTAATTTAAGTCGTAAGAGCTAGTTAGTAATAAGCCTGAGCTTTAAGCCAAGCATTTATATTGAGTCTCTGTGTCGGTTATTTGGGAACTGGCAGGTGGGAAAGAAAGGTCCGCCTACAGATTTGGGTTCTAGTTTGGCTACTCCCAGATGGGATCAGAGCAAGCAGCATGGTCATCTGGATACATGTTTTTCTACAGTGGGGGTGAGCATTAGAGATATTTCATTCTCTGAGGTTACAGGTTAAAGCATTTCAGCATGGCTTTCCTCACGATAAATGAGTCCTCAAAGACACAACTGTGGCTATGTCTTGGCCAAGTGAGTAAGATGGTATCTTTCAATTCCTGGCACCCTGCAGCAGGTGCCCAATGAACATGTGCTGTGTTCATCATAGGTTATGTCATCAGAGGGCCCAGTTAGAATATTCCGGCTGCTTCTACGAGCCAGCACAACATACACCAGAAGACCCGTTCCATTCTAACTGTGAAGGGTATGCAAACAATGGATTCAGCTACATTAAAAAAAAGGGGGGGCTTAGCGTGGTGGGAAAAGAACAAAAGAACCAGGGAGATGCTACTAAAAATGCTGCTTTTTTTGAGCAGCAGGGTCTCCCCAGGGCCCTGCCACCCATGGGTCTGTCTGCACTGTCCCACCCACAGAGCACCTCCACAGGACACGGAGGGCAGTGAGGTATTGGGTGAGGTGCTCAGCACTCTGGGAGCAACTGCACATCATAAGGACTGTAGTGAAAGAACGGGAAAGGGAAAGGGGAAGGGGCGAGCCCTGGTGTAGCCCTAGGAGGACAGTGTTGTCATTACAGGAGTCAGAGCAGAAAGGATCAAGGAAGCACTGACCCCAGGGTATCAAGCCTCACCTTCAGCCCCGATGGACACCAGCTTGACTCCTTTGCTGGCTATGAAATCCAGGGCCTTGTTGACGTTGGAGATCTTGTGCACCCGCATCTTGCCTCTCTCTGGCTTGGCCAAGCGTTCGCCTGATCAAGAGGGAGGAAAATGAAAATGAGATACAATTGTCCAGGAGCCGGGGCCATCCTCACTCTTCCTCATCCAAAATGCTTCTTAAATGGGCACATGCATGATTTGCCTCTCAGATGTTCAGAGTTATCACCCAGGAATCAAAGATTAGTTGAATCTACCTTGATTCCCAGAGAGAAACCTGCGTGCATCCACTCAAAAGTTATAGCTTTATTTTAAAAATACTTTTAAAAGTGTGTCTGTCTGTCTGTCTGTCTGTGTGTCTATGTCATATATGTGCAGGGTATCCAAGGAAACCAGAAGAGGGCACTAGATCCCTGGAGCTGGAGTTACACCGGCAATTGAGCCTCCAGCTATGGGTATTTGTTACCAAACCCAGGTCCTCTGGAAGAGCAGCAAGCCTCTGTTATTTATTTTTTATGTTCCTAACAGATGCCAGAGATTGAGGTGCTGGGCATCTGAGAGCAAACAAATTGCAGTCCAGTAGGAAAGAACAGTTCTTAAATTAAAAGGCGGAAAAATAAACATATACAATGAGCTATGGCTTACACCTCCTGAGCGACATCCGAAACAGGTGTAGAGACGCAAGAAGGAAAAATCAGTATATGTGGACCAGAGGAGCCCAAGAATGTTACACAGGAAGCTTAATGAGAAGGTCTGGGAGCTCAGCAGACCAGAATACCAAGGGAAACAAAGCCAGTCAAGACTGTAGCCAGGAGGCTCCAGACAGGAGCAGGCACATGAGTGGACTAGAGGCATTCGTGTAACCTTCTGGCCAAGACTGGTCTAGATGCTGCTGGTGGCCAGGAGCTCTGTGGGAAGCTGAACTGAAAGGAAACAGGCTAATTACCTGGGTAAAGAAATCTCAAGACAGTAACACATTCAAGCTGTGGCATAGTTACGGACAGGTGCTCTTAGCAAGTTGACAAACAGGAATCAAGGGCAAAGAGCAGAATGGAAAGATCTGGAAAACCTGAATTCTCACCCCCAAAGAGCAAGCTAAGTTGTGACTGCTGGAAATCACTGACATTAAAAAGAAGCCAAGGCAGCTTTGATATGATCCAGGAGTTTCTTTCTCAATGGCCTCCCCAGCTACTCCTCTCTCCTCCATGTCGGAACTAACAGCCTGTGATTAATAGAAACTTTTTGGGTTCTATTGACTTAAGAGTACTAGCTTCCATCAATCCAAAGGCTTAGGAGGACATCAGGGAGCGTCTTGGGCCTATAGAAAAAGGCTCTCCCATCTTGTCGTAAGTTTCTCTCTGACGTATCCACCAACGTGTTTTAAACTCCTCCTGATTTATAATTACCTTTGTTCTGTAAAATCTATAAAACCCTCGTGAAACTGCTTCCACACCAGAACATTGGATTTGAGAAAAACCAAATCTGTGTTTCTCCAAGCAGCCTCAGAACAAACTATCTCTTATTCTCTTAAAAAAAAAAGAAAAAAAAAAAAAAAACTTTACATGGGGTCAAGAGGAAAACACCTTGACAAGAAGGATGGATGTCTTTGACATGCCAGGAACTGACCAGACCCCATAATATAAAACTATAAACTCTTTCGAAAGAGTTTCCCTTCAGGGGAAGGCAGTGAGGAAGGAGGATAAATTATAATAAAGCAAGGCATATGCAAATATAATTATATCTAATATATGCATATATAATGAAGCCTATTACTTTGTAAGGTAACTTGAAATTAATAGTAATATAAAAGTCAGTCATAAGGGAAAAAAGTTTTCCTTTCAGAAGAGAGAGCTGCTCAGGTTCCCCGCCCAAGGAAGCATTTTCCTAGGTTCAGCTTCTCAAGGCACCCAGAGGCCACTGCAGTGTGGGACACTGGGGGGCTTCATCCATATGACACTGGCTTTGTGGCCATGCAGAACTCAACAGTAACAAATCTCCGGTGGATTCTACCCAGATTTCAGAGGAAGGCCTGGGAGGCTAGGAAGCGGCTAACACGGTTGAATTACCTACAAAGAGCTCGGTGGGGGTGAAGCCTGTGCTGCAATGGAAACCCCTTGAAGATGCCTGACCATGGAATGTCCACTCATGACAGCCTCAGGCAGTGGACGCAGCAACACAAGAGAAAAGCCACGTAGAAGGAAGGGCTACTCAGTCCACCACATCCACCATGCCTCCCCAGGACTGGACATGGCTGTGCGGGCTGTAATCCTTACTCTTCTAAGTTCTGGTCTTATTTTGGTACTATTCTCCCTTTCTATACCCTCTCATTTATGCCACAATACATTAGAGGCATGCAAATTTGATTTATTTATTTACTTCTCTATTACAGGGTTCAGCACTAAGAGACTGCCTTGAATTTCAGTAGGGACTTCTGAACAACGCTGGAATTGTTAAGATCATACAGTCTCGTGGAGATAGAGTGAATGTAGAATGTAGCCTTTTGGGGTTCAGGGGTGGAATGTTAGGGTTTAACGTGACGTGTTTGGTGTCAAGTTGACAAGAGGTAGATCTCCATGTCTTGAGTGTTGACTTGAATGAGATGCCAAGATTAGTCAAGTACACGCCAGGGTGTTCTCAGAGATCATTAGGGATCTGACCTGATTAACAGATCAATGCCCTGACAGATCCAGAAGACAATGGCATGATTAAAAGGTGGTGAAAAGCAGAAGGTCCATCATTAAAAAAATGCTCTGGCCTCTTTGTGTACCCCCTTCTCTTGGCTGCTTGCTGCCAAGATGATCTGTTCCACCACGGCCTCCCTGCCACTGTGGGCTGAAGCCTGTGAATTCAAGAGCCAAAATAAAGCCTGTGAATTCAAGAGCCAAAATAAGTTATTCCCGCCCCCTCCCCCAAAGGCAAAAATGGTTAAGGTTCCCACTGTGTACATTTTGCCCTACCCAGGTTTCATTTTAAAGGAAATGTGAAAAGCTGTTCTTAGAGAAGTAAGCCTGTCGGAAGTCATGCAAAGGCACAAGAAACGGGACATGGGAACAAACGAGACACGTCGTCGTCTGGGGAGATGTGGGAGCCTCCCAGTGTGGCACAGGGCCTGAGGTCTGCTACCTTTTTGGGAATAGTTAGTTGGAGACAAAGCAGGTGCCAGCTCCCAAATGATCCGAAGGGCTGGGCAAAGGAATGTGGACTCAGGCTGGAAGCCCTGGGGAGGCACAAAAGCCTTCTGAGCAGGGAACAGCGTGACCATATTTGGGCTGTCAGAGTGCTGGGCGGCAGAGGGGAGGGGAAGGGGCGGAGCCCAAACCTAAAGCCTGGGCGGTTTCCTCTAGGTGGGAGTCACCAGAGGCCCACAATACAAAAGGTTAAAAGGGGGGGAACACAAAGAGTGGGGGTGTCAAGGTGGAAAGAAGGGCAGAGGCAGAGCAATCTGTGGTCCTAGGTTAGGCTTTAGGATGGCAAGATGTAGTCCCAGCTACTGCTTTGGAACACCCAAGTGAGCACGCACAACGCTATGGTTTCTCTCCTAGTGGCTCAGGTCCTGGAAGTTTGACTCCAGCATGGTGATGTTCCACGTGGTCAGACTTTTAAAAAGACAGGGCCTAATAAGGTCATCGGAGTGATCCCGCCACAGAAATAGAGTAAGAGATGTGACATTTTGATTGATGCTTTTTCTGTATCTTATATAATATACAGATTTTTATATTTGTATAATATTTGTCTTATATATTATATAATATATGAGTGCTTTCGTGTGTGTGTGTGTGCTTTGCCTGCATACATGTAAGAGCACCATGTGCTTGCCTGGTACCCATGGAGGCCAACTCTGAACACGACAGAAGACAACCAAATGTCAGGCTAGAACCTAGAGGGGGCCGCCCTGCCCTGGGCCAGGCCAGCTCACCTGAGATGACCTCCAGGAGTAGCATGAGCTTCAGGCCATCACGGAAGTCCTCCTCGATGTTCTCGATCTGTGTCCCTGCCTTCCGCAGGTGAGAGTTGCACCAGGCTGTGAATGTCTAACACGAAGGCAAGAAAAGCAGGTGGTCAGTCTCCTCATGAGCCATACAGTCTCTGTGGCCCTGTCCACAGGCCTCAATGACTTCCGGTCCCCTCCCCGTCATGTCCCCCCCTCCGCCCTCCCAGCTGTTCGGTGTAAGATCCTCAGCAGGCTCATGACACCCTCAGTTTACAAGCCACAAGAAGGGCCCAGGGAGGATGGCCACAGTCACATCAACCAATCAGGAGGCTCTTCACAGAAATGCCAGGGAGGCATCCTTTAGGGCCTAAGGGTACATCAACCAATCAGGAGGCTCTTCACAGAAATGCACATGAGGCATTCTTTGGGGCCTAAGAGTATATCAACCAATCAGGAGGCTCTTCACAGAAATGCACATGAGGCATCCTTTGAGGCCTAAAGGTACCGGTAGGGGATGGGAATGAATCAGTACATCCCAGCCTTCCTCAAAAGCATCATTTCTACCCCCACCCAGAAGGGCCACAGTCTCATTCTTAGCAATCTCCCTCTATAGTTTTAAGAAAGAGTAAAACCAGAAGTTACCTGTAAAACCCACCGGCACCTCTGGCTAAGTCACCTTATAAAATCCTTTTCCCTCCTGGTAGCCAACCAGGGGAAAGGATTCTTTTTTGCTGGGGGACAGAGTTTGGAGGCATGGTGTCGGGATAAGGAGAAAGTCCCCCGGCATGCGTATGTGGGTATCTGGGTGAAGGTGGATCTCCCTCAGCTGTAGAACCGTGAAGAATCTCAGGAGGGGTGGAAGGAAGTTGATGCAGACCATCAACTTTGTAGCTACTTCTCTGTGAGATGGGTTTGGGAACGATAGGGCCCCCAGCCATAGGCAGGCCACCAACCAAGGGGGCTTATGCTAACACCACCTCCCGATGACATGGTACAGACATGGGATGGGCTGACTCCACAAACACGGGAAACAGATGCGCATACATTCCAGTTTCTCCTGTTCATTCAGAACTCGGCCAAATCTCAACCCATGACACCACCACACGAAGCTCAAGAGTCTGGTCCTGTCCACCTCACTGTAGGGGTCGCTCAGCTCTTTCTGCCTACCCTGCAAACCCCATGGTTGAGTAGCATGCTTAGCAGGTCCCCATTTAGGGGAGGTCACTCACATCCCACCTTCCTCTTGCTTTGGGAACCTCCAAAGCAAAGAGGCAAAGGGTGGGCAGAGAAAGACCATCCAACTCGCTGTCAAGGGGGACAACAAAATTTGGCTGTCTGGATTTACGAACAATGGTGAAGAGCCTGTGATAGCAAGAAGGGGGGCGGAGAGATGGGAGAGGTCAGAGGGACAGCGCTGGACGAACTCTGCGCTTCAGTTCTCAGATCTCACTGGTAACTAACCTACCCAGGGCAAACACCCACCACCGTGACAGGGACAAGGGGCGTGTGCCATACCAAATCTTTGTGGAAACCACATCAGATCAGGGTAGGCAAAGGAAAAATAAACCATTCCACAGTCTGCTCCGACCTTTGTACCCTGCTTGGCTAACACACCTACTTAAAAAGGACTGGGTACAGATGTCACTTCCTCCAGGAGATGTGTCTGGGTTGGGCGCAGAGCCTGCAACACCGTGTTCTACTGTTGCTTGGACCGGGCAACATGGCCACTGTTCAGCCACTGGTCAACCCGACAGCTCCTGCAGGTCAGTACTTAACACTCACCTGCTAGGCCCTGGAGAGTGATCCCAAAGAGCCAGCTTATCGCCTATGTGCGATACTAAGTGGTTAGTGTTAGGAATTTTTTCCTAATTCGAGCTCTTTGCCGAAGCAAAAATTTCAATCAAGCCAAATCAAAACAAGTCAAATTAAGAAATATCCAGGTTTAATGAGATTCCTGCACTCTCCAATGGCCCTGAGGGGGAACCGGAGGGGGCAAACACAACCCAACCAGGGAGTTCACTTAAGTGCCCTGTGGGAGTGGTCCTGATCCCCCAGGGAGGGGATTTGAAGTCCAGACAACTCTCAGGCCTGGGGGCTGAGGGCTACACTCCCAACTTAACAGGGCAGGGAGTGGGTAGGTGGCCGTCCTCCCTGGTACTTAGAGACCCTCTGGCCTCAGAGGACAGCTTGGGAGAAAGGGCTGCCTGGGTCATCTGCCCTGGATACCCTGGAGGGGAGGGTGTACTCCTTAGCTTTTATTTTCATTTTGCTATCGTTTCTTTTGTCGGCATTAAAAAAAAATACTGCAACCAAAGTACTCTTTTGTTGGCATAAAAAAAATCCTGCAAAGTGTGTTTAAATCTTTAGAGTAGGCACAATTACTCTGGTTCCACACAATCTCTCCTAACTGCCACCTGTCCATACTTTGGCCCACAGCCACCAACACTGCACACAGCACTGTAGCTAGGGATGGGAGTGTCTTATCCCATGATCAGTATCTCGTATCTCAACACCTAGTTCTTAAGCCTCTTCCAGGCCCACCTCTAGCTTTCAGAGCCTTGACCCTCAGCCAAAGGCTTCCTGAGGCTTTGAGGGAACCTGGCTAGTGCCAGCAACTGGCAGCTCAGGTTCCTGATGGGAGCCGCCCACCAGAGAGGACCGGGAGTTCTCCCCGTTTACTAACCTGGCCCCGAAGGCAGGCAGGGAGGAGCCAAGGGAGGAAGAGGCTGTTGTAAGAGGGCTGAGCTTGTGAAAGCGGCTAAGTACGGTAGAAAGCAGCTGGCCCCATTTCCTGGGGAAGCTGCGGGAGCCAAAACAACACCTGTGTTTGTTCAGGCCTCCAGGACAAAGCCCTGAGGCTAAGCCTACCAGAAGAGTCAATAAAAGCCCTGGTCTCCAGGGCCCCACAGCTTAGGGTCCTGAACCCCTCAGAAGTACTAAAGTACCCCTACAAGCAGTAGCCACACAGCTCAGGCATGGGGGATGTGGAGTAATTGAATGTTAAGAACACACTCTTCCCAAGGGCTGTTCAGAATCCACTGTTCTCTAGACTCCAAAACCCCAGATCCCTTAGCAGTAAAATGAGGTTCACAAGGCACTTCCAAGTCCACAGGATTTAAAACCCGATTTACAAAATGCCTGCCATTATACCCACCCAAAGGCCCCAAAACAACAAAAACCCAAACATGGTGGCTGTCCTGGAAGGCCTGGTGCCACTATATATGTTCTCTCTCCACAGCCCTTCCCTGCTTCCATCCCCCAAACCCTTCAAGGTCCCAACTTCCCAGGTGCTGCTCCTAGGAACTTCGGGATGGGTGCTACAGGGTGCTGAGGAATTGAGACAGAGGAAGGTGGTTTTTATGGCAGCCCGGCGCGCCCCAGCAGAGAAGCCACAGACCACCAAGAACCACGCCACCATGTTCTCTCCTCAGGCTGCAAGGAGGAAAAATTAGCAGCCAAAGGGACACCCATTTCAGACACCCCCGGCCCCACACAACACCCAGCAGGGCGGGCAGCGCTACACTCAGAGGCCTAACAGTCCAACTTATTCTAGAAAAGGGGCAAAGGACCACATGCCTGCCTGCGTCCTGGTGGGCCCTACTTTATCTAACTTCCACTCCATCCCCGAAAGTCTTCACTCCCCTCCTGGAGCATCCCCTCTTCTCACGGTCTAATACAGAAACCGAAGACAGGCTTCCCTTTCCCGCATCTCCTGCGCTCTCAGGAGCCATGCTTAGGCAAGGACCACACTGGGACCTACTCCCAGAGCTGCGACGGGGCAAGCACACCTCTCTGCCTCCGCTGTACCTCTCCATGCGTGATCCTCTCCCCCATGCACACACATACATGCACCTGTGTTCATGGGCACCCAGCTGCCAGCCTCTGCAGGTCTTAGACAGGGAGGGAAAATAGGAGGAATCTGGGTCACCTCACCCCTCCCTGACCTTGGTACCTAATGGGGGCCTGAGGTAAAGATTGTGTCCGTGTATCAGGGTAGCTCACGGTCACAAAGGGTGGTGGTACACAGGTTGGCCGGAGCGAGAAAGACACTTTGTCCTCAGGGCCTGAGTCTTGCTTCCCTGGTTTCTACTATGTTCTCACTTTGCCATTAACCGCTACCGTGACAATATACCTTTAACATACCTTGAGAATGCCTCCCTTCTGGCTCAAAGATGTCTAGAGCCACAACTTTGAGTGTGGTTCTACCATACTCAAGGTTATATATACTCTTCTCCAGTTTTCAGAACTGTACAATGGGGACAACAGCTATCTACCAGGCATGCATGATAATACTAACAAAGTAGTCGTATTTGTATTAATAATGGCCCTATTATATTAATGTGTCTGGAATGCAGCGGGCCTGATGTGGCCACTGCTGTTATCGTTACTGCCTCTATTGTAGTTTATGTTAAGATTTCCAGAATCACACCCAGTAAGGATTGGGGTATAAAAGCTTATTTCCCACGGCACAAGCCAGGGACTGAGTTTTTAATGTGACAGTCACAGTCTTGACCTTAGTGGAAGGAGGGAAGCAAGTACAGGAAGGCCCCAGGCTTATGTGACATCACTCCACAGAGCAGGAATCAGTAGGACCGCAGACAAGGTGGCCACAGAGATGTCCACAGACCCCACATCTATCACTGTGGGTGTGTGACCTGTCCCAGCTCCAACTCAGCCAACGGCAATACGGGGGTAACAATGGACACCCCGTGAACCGTCAACAGAAGATCTGACGAGAGGCCCCTTAAAACCAAGGGAGGCTTGGTTTTAACCAAGTTTAAACAGGCATGGCGGCACACGGCTTTAACCCCAGCAACCCAAGGCAGAGGCAGGTGGATCTCCATGAGTTCAAGACCAGCCTTACATAGTAAGTTCCAGGACCACTAGGACTACATAGTGAGACCCCGTCTCAAAACGAAAACAGCTACAAAAACAAAACAGGAAAGGGGCCCCTGGGCTGGCATGGGGATGCCACTCAGCAGCTTCTAAGCATTGTTGTTGCCATGGCCGGAGAAAGCCACCGTCATTATAGTACACTCCATTGATGACATCAGATAGCATGCAATGTCCTCAATGTACAACTGAGGGCACATGGATCAGGCTACCCAACTGACACCATCACTAACCCCCTCACAACTTCTGCTCCCCAGAATGACACGGATTTCTGGCTTGGGTATGAGCGGCATGTTGGAAGGGGTGCAGGAGCAAGGCTAAAATTTTAAGTGTAAATTTGGTCAAACCAGAGAGGCAAATTTCGTGGAATCCACCGAAAACCAGTCACTGGACAGCCAGGGACACACAAGCCAGATGGGTTCAGGAGACCCTGTGTCAGCAGGATCAGCGGGAGAAAGGCAGCCTCTTCTAGCAGCATGGCAGTGAGTCGCAGTGAGAGTGGGGGCACCTGTGGACTAGCAGGTGATTGTCAGGACATGGGAGACCACCCAGAAGGGAAGGAGACCAGAGACACACGGGCAGGAGGGGCTGGACTAGGGAACTGGGTCTCTCTCTCCGACGAGGAGAGAAGGCATGTTTAAGGAAGTCATCTCAACTTCTCCGAAGAAGACGCCTTGCAGCCCCAGGCAGAACAGGCCACAGGTGAGAGATGTGGACTCTGCAGCTGGACGAGGAGACAGCTGCACCCAATGACGCTGTGCAGGCGACTTCGCTTCTCAAGCCTCCATGGCCATATCTGGAAGATCATTGTGAAAGCCTAGGCAGCTGCTCATGAAGATAAAGGACAGAGAGCTTTAGGAAAGATCACAGGTCACTGGAATGAGGGGACCCGAGGGGGTCATGCTGTATGTCACAGAAGGGTACCGTGTAAATGCTGTTGAAGGGGTTCACAAAGCTCCCAGGCTGAGCTGCACAAGACCCTTTATGACCGTGATGCTACAGAAACCTGGGCAATTCCTGAAAGTGTTAAGACCAGTGTGAAGGGTTCAGCCACACCAAGCCACGTGCTTCAGTATATAAGCTGTGTGTGTGTGTGTGTGTGTGTGTGTGTGTGTGTGTGTGTGTGTGTGTGTGTTGGGTTTTACAAGACAGGGCTTCTCTATGTAGCTCTGGCTGCCCTGGAACTCGCTCTGTAGACCTGGCTGGCCTCAAACTCAGTACAATCTGCACTCAGGAAGATCTGCCTGCCTCTGCCTCCCAAGTGCTGGGATTCAAGCTGTGTGCTACCACTGCCTGGCATATAAACTGGGTATCTTGATCTTAATACTTTAAGAAGAATCTGGGGTTAGAATATTCCCCGTTGGAAGAGTAGCGTGGTCTTAGACACCATCAGACCATCACAGTCTATCCTGTCAATCACAGTCTATCCCAAGCCAGGTGGTGGTGTGTACCTTTAATTCCAGCAAGTGGGAAGCAGAGGCTTGTGGATCTCTGTAAGTTCAAGGCCAGCCTGCTCTACAGAATGAATTCCAGGACAGCCAGGGCTAACAGAGAGAAACCCTGTCTTGAAAACAACAACAAAAAGTCTATTTCAAACTGAGCTACCCCAAGATACCCCTGTGGAGAATCTGGTCTAACGGAGGCAAACATAAATGCCAGAGATGACAGCAACTGTGCTTACTAAGCATGCATGCACTTGCTGTGAGCTGGACCTTCCCTCTTCTGAGTGCTTTGCCTCATTTAACTCAGTGGATCTTCACAGGGACACTTCAACAGGAAAAGAAGAAAGGACTTCTATGTGGAACCCCTCGATCTTTAACTATTGCTACAGTCGAAAATAGAATACATGCCACAGGAACCCTATCTGCCTCCAAAAAAGCAAAAAGAGCCAACAGCCAAATCTAAATTAAGTCTTACTAGGTATCTCTCTGCTCCCACGGTGGAAAACCATGGAACCTTTCTAAGTCTGCTAACAAAATAAAGTATATATATGCACAGCATGCAGCGCATACAATAAGCACACAGCCGATGGCTGTGCCTATCACAGGACACTCCTAAAGACCACTGATGACATCAGCCATCTTGAGAAGCTGGTAGCAAGAACTGAGGACGTTCCTGTCAAAAGTAGAGGGGGCACCCTGCGAGGAAGGGAGAAAGTTCCACAGGTAGAATCGATCAACAGCCCGTGTGTTTCAGAAAGGACGTTAGATGGCTACGCACATTCTGCCGTGCCTTGTGAACTAAAACAAAGGGTAACGTCCTTGTGCTGGTTTGTCAGTCATTTCGACACAAGCTAGGATCATCTGGGAAGAGAAAAACCTCCACTGAGGAACTGCCTCCATCAGATTAGCCAGGAAGCAAATACGGGGCGTGTTCATAACTACTGACAGATGGGTGGAAGGGAAGCTCACTGTGGGCAGTGCCATCCCCAGGCAGGTGGCCCTGGGAGGTATAAAAGAGGTCATTGGGGGCTGGAGAGATGGCTCAGAGGTTAAGAGCACTGACTGCTCTTCCAGAGGTCCTGAGTTCAATTCCCAGCAACCACGTGGTGGCTCACAACCATCTATAATGAGATCTGGTGCCCTCTTCTGGCATGACATGGAAGGAATGTTGTATACATAATAAATAAATCTTAAAAAAAAAAAGAGGTAGTTGGCTGTGAGCAGCTATCTTCCACAGCTCCTGCTTCCACCCCGCCCCTTCGCTCCTGTTTGAGTACCTACCCCAGTTTCCTTCCCTATCAGTGGACGAACAGGGCGTGTAAGCAAAAATAAATCCGTTCTTCCCCATTACTCGTGGTCATGGTGCCTACACAGCAATAGAGGGCCAACTAGGACAGCCACCCATTATCGTTGCAAATGAATACCTGCTAGTTCCTGTCGGTGGAGCATGTGCAAGGCAATGCCCAATACGACCGTGTGCAGGCTGGTTCTTTACAGCCCTAAAGGAAAGCAGCTGGCCAAAGCGAACCAGAACAAGGCTGAACTATACCCTAATTCGGAGACTCTATCCTGGGTATAAAATGCCAAATAAAGAAAAGGCTGTAGGGGGCTGGAGAGATGGCTCAGTAGTTAAGAGCACTTGCTGTCCTTGCAGAGGACCCAGATCCAATTTCCAGCCCCCACATCTATAACTCTAGTTAAGGGGATCCAATGCCCTCTTCTGGCCTCCACGGGTACCAGGCAGGCATGTAGCACATGCAGGCAAAACATCCATACACATAAATATTTTTTTAAAAAAGGTTTTTTTAAAAGAAAAGACTTTAAACATGGAAACATGTTCCCTAGCTAGCCTTAACGAAGCAAAGAAAATTAGGATTATTGTATTAATAAGGTATATAGTTAAGTAAATCACCACGTGTTCAGTTAGAAGATGGCTAGCACGATGGGCTTTGAAACTACATTATTATAAGAAAATGCTTATATATAATTAACAAAAAAAGTCTGAAACAAGATTGTGCATGCTAACCGTTTATAAACACAGGTTTCAAACTGTGTACAGTCACACAAACATGACAAAATGACTAAGGCCAACTGTGTCCAAACACAAACACACTTGTGCTCCAGGAATTGAAGTTCCCAGGACTCTGAGCTGCTCTTCTGGCCCCACGGCCTATAAATACAGTTGGTCTGTTACCCTCTCTGCCTTCTCCCCAGCTAGCCTCTTCTTTGGGATATTTGTTCCGCCGAGCAAAATCCAGGCTGTCCATGCTCATGTGACCATCCAGGAGGCCTCCGGTGGCACCAGCACAGAGTAAACAATGCCCCGCGGCCACTTGAGACTGGCTCGGCAGGGACAGGGCAGCGGCCCGCCACAGGCCTAGGCTTTCACCTGCTGGCCACACCTTTCCTGGATACCTCTTCCTCTTGCAATCAAGGTTCCCAGCCCTGGTTGACTTCAGGAAAGTTATTGTTCAAAGGACAGGAGTCAGTCAGGAAGCCTGGGCCTGCCCTGCTTCAGCTAGGCATGTGACCTCAGATAAGTTAACCTGTCAGCTCTGAAATCCCATCATCGGATGCTTCAAAAACACAGCTAAAGAGAACACTGGGTGACAACCTTTTGTTCCTCCTCAGTTTCTTCCCAAATAAACTCCAGAGGGATGGGTGGTTTAACCTCAAGGGACTCAAAACAAGGCCAATGTTTCAATCTCTCTGACCCTTCCGAGCCTAGCAGATAACTGTTTACTGGACAGGCTACAGTTTGGTAGCCGGTTGCACTGATGGTGCCTGCAATCCCGGCACTCACCAGGCTGGGGAAGGAGAATCGTCAGCCTGAGGTTAGCTTGTACTATAATGAAAATGAGAAACCAAAGCTTGATGGTAGAATCTTCCTGGGTGACGATGCGGGAGAACCTGGGACCAGTGGCTGGCTCCAGGGAAGAGGAGGAGAGGTTTGGGATGGAAGGGAGAGGCATTTGCTTTCCCTAGAATATCCCTTGGTTTTCCTTTGAATTTTACAATGCATACTGCCTTTATCTATTTAAAAAGGCATGCAAATGTAAAGAAAGTCTGTCTGAAGTGTGTAAATTTCAACATTATTGGCAGGCAGGCCTCTGGGATGGGACAGAATAGACTTCCTCTTTCTCTGGGATAAGGGGGGGAAGGGTGTGGATGCTGATACAGTATCGTTGACTGTTTCTATAATAGAGAGGGGAAATTACCCTTTACATTTAAAAGAATGAAGGCTGGGGTGTACTGACTCATGCTTACAACCCCAGTCCTTGAGAGCTGGAGGCAGGAGGATCGGCTCGAGGTCATCCTCAGCCACACAGAAAGTTGGCCATCCTGCCTCATAAATCCACATGTACACAGAGTGAGAATATGACACAGTCCAGTGGTTGTGGTGGTGGCGACCGCCTTTAACCCGAAGCCGGGAGGCAGAGACGGGCAGATCTCTGTTACGAGGCCAGCCTGGTCTGTTGTGGCATATGACGTTAACTATGTAAAGATCTGTTATATTTGTTTATGTTGCATTTAACAATATAAAGATGTGTTGCTTTGCCTGACTGGTCTAAGAGAAAGCTGAAAGACCAACAGCTAGGCAATAGAGATCCCTCTATAAGGCAGGGCTGACAGGCAGAATGAGGAAGAGAAGGGGGAGGAGTAGGACAAATGGAAGGAAAGGTAAAAGCCCTGGGGCAATATGCAGATGAAGAGAAACAGGCTAATATAAGCTATACGAGCTAGTGGGACAAGCACAAGCTGAGGATGAGCATTCACAACTGATAATAAGTCTGTGCGTCATGATTTGGGGACTGGCGGTTCAAGAAAGCCTGTTTGTTACAGATCTACAGAGATTTTTCAGAACAGCCAGGGCTAAACAGTGAAAAAAAAACCTATTTCAAAAAGCAAAAATAAAACAAAATATAATAATAATAAAATAAAACAAAACAAAAAAGAATGAGAGAGACAGAGGGCTCTGAGAAAAATCAAATCCCCTGGTAAAATCCTACAAGAAAAGGCATAACTAGAGAGAGAGAGACAGAGGACAATCCGGCATCTGGAACAAAAGTTCCCCTATAGCTAAGTCTATAATGGTGAATTGTAGGGAGAATCAAAGGATGCCACATTGTCCCAGAACCCCCAAAGGAGCAGCTAAGCTTCTTGAAGGTGGAATGAAACTTTCTGTACAAACTGGCAATTCTAGGCAAACAAAATTTAAAAAGACAAAACCCACTGGATCCTATAGCCTTCCAACCACAGCAAGCACTACGCTGGCTGAGGTGCCAAGGGAACTGGTCAGAGCCAGATCCCAACTGTGCTGTAAAAGCATCAGGCCAGAGTCCCTGGTGTGCTTGGGTTTAAGTCCCCGACTCCACCTGCCAGCTAACAAAGGGAGGGTGACTCCCCAGGGCCACCCTAGAGGTCCTCAGGGTTCACACAAACGAGTGGCCAGTTTGGTCAGGGCCTGCACTGTAGGTAGTAGTCCCTCTAAGCAGAGACCTACCCAGAAAGAGACCTCAAATGCCTGGTGTGCTGGTAGTGTAAACAGGAGTATCTGGGTAGCTTATCAAGGGCGGTGTGCCAGCCTTTCAAAGCAAGAGTCAGCTGCTTCACCCGCAGATAAAAAGGCAGAGCTCCACCGACCACCTCCACCCAGATCTGTTTACTTTCCGCCCTATTGGGAGCTGCTGTGAAGGAGACTTCAACCACTGGTTGCTCTCTAAGTCACCACACACACACACACACACACACACACACACACACACACACACACACACACACACACACGTTGGGGTCAAGGAAACTCAGAATGCAGATGGCCAAACAGGCTAAGCTCTGGGGGCCGACAGGCTGAGCTGTAGCCCTGACCTAACCTCTCACTAGCCCTGACTCGCAGTCTGAAGATCCATCCACACAGGTAGACCTATACTACTAGTCAGTGCTCTGTCCACAACAGATACCTGAAAATGCCAACCAGCTGGTCCAAGTGGCCTTACTTAATCCACCTGGGCCTAAGTGCCTGGCCTGACAAAGAGAATAAACAATGTCACTACTCCCAGGGCTGTTAGGATTAAGACAATGCATGCTAACCAGTCAGCAAATGCCCTCCCTGGTCATAGCAGGAGCCCAATAAATGTCCACTGTCACTTCCTCTTCCCTTTCTGTTTAATCAGAGTTAATCATTCACAGAGCACCTAGTATTGGCAAGAAAGAGCTTCAGCTATTTTTCTCCCGCTCATAAGGAGACCCAAATCAGCCTGTAGCAGAAGGGGAGCTGTGTTTTCTGGTTTGTGTCCTTCTACACAGCCCATTTCTGCAGACACAGTGCCAGAGACCAGAAGGGTCACCCACGTCAAAGTGGCTGTTGAACCTAAGGAGCGTTCCTTGCTTGTAAAGGGCCCACCATGAGGCCCTGGCATGCTCTTCCCTGCCCTGTGCAGATTGAACCTGTATGCCCTGGGAGAGTTCAGGGCACTGGGACACAATCCCAGTGGAGAAACAATCTGTTCTCTTAGCCCCTCGCTACTGAAAGTCAACTGCACCTACCAATCTGCCACCATCATAACCCCGACCTATGTCCTGCTCCTAGAGACTGCAGAGTCCCCAGCAAATGCTGCAGCCACAAGAAGCTCTGTCCGTCACCAGCTTTGTCGTCCCAGACTTGCTTGGTCTCTCTGAGTCTTAATTCCAGCACTAGTAAGGGGCAAAAACAACCTCAGTTCCCTAGGACTATTGTGAGCTAGTGCCATGGGCTCAGTCTAGAGCTGGTTATGTTTGTGTGTGTGTGTGTGTGTGCGTGCGTGCGTGCGTGCGTGCGTGTGTGTGTGTGTACAGTGTATTCATCCCATCCCCTTCACAGGAACAAAGTATATTACTAAGTAAAGCTAGGCAAAAGGCTCAGGCTATAAAGACCAGCCTGGGAGTCTGAGGCAGGAGGATTATGAGGTAGAAGCCACCCTCTGGGCTACAGAGAAAGACCCAATCTCAGAAAAAAAGGAGGAAATATGGCTGGGTGTGATGGCACATGCCTTTAATAATCCTAGCACCAAGGAGGCAGTCAGGCAGATATCTGTGGGTTTGAGGCCAGCCTGGTCTACTTAGTATGTTCCAGGCTAGCCAGAGATACACAGTGAGACCCTGTCTCCAAAATTAATTATTAATTAAACAGTGGTTGCTTAGGGCTGGGGGTGATAGCCAAGGAGTATGAAATTTATTTTTCTATGTTCTCAAATTGGTTGCACTTACCGATAAAATACAGTGAAAAGTATTAAGTTATAAAATTCTACCCCCATGAAGGGTCTATTTAAATTTTTCTTAACCCAACAAGTTAAATATTCTAGGATCCCACTAAATCTTTTATGCTAACATTGGTCTTTTTTTGTCTCTGTCCACGTGACCCTTTGGAAGAAACCCGCCCCAAAAGCAGGCTGTGGCTCCTTCGTGGCTAGCAAAAGGGACTGGCGCTCCCTATACGGCTACCCCAAGGCATTCAAGCCAGCAGGAACGAGGATTTGAAGGCTAGTGGAGCAAGCAGGCTTTCTCTCAGCAGAATGGCACCCCATCCCAGCAGGCCAGTTGGGGAGCGAGGAAGCTCTTGTCCCCCAACTTACATCCCGAGTGAGTGCTTCTGGCCCTTGCTGAGCTGACAGCACACAGACCTCAGCCAGCTAAGATCCACAGGCCTGGCCTGCACATTCCTTCCCCATAGAAGGAAAAGCCACCTACAAGTGAGCTCATTTGGTTTTTTATCTGGCACAGATTCTAAAACCTACAGGTCACCCAGTTCCACAGAGAACTCCCACAGATGACAAAGCCTGCTAATCTTCAATACGGGGCTCTGCGGTCTGGCCGGGTCTAGACCCTAACAAATCTCTGCCGTGGTGTTGAAAGATGGCATTGACGCACTAATGGCTGCACCTGTGTGTGAGAAGCTCCATCTACCGCTTCTGGGCTGATGGAAAAGCACTTGATTTATGGCAGGGGCTCAGAAAACAGAATCGGGTTAGCATCCATCTCTTCCTGGGTCATTTCTGTGGAATGCGCCGTGCTAACCAGGAATGAAGAGCTGGACTAGATTCCAAGCCCCTCTATGGAATCTGCTCTCTGGGGTCAAGCCACAAAGCACAATTTGTTTGGTTTTAAGACAGAGTCTCATGTAACCCAGGCTTGGCCTAAAACTCACTATGTAACAGACTGACCATGAACTCCTACAGACAGGGAATGGTCCGTTTATGTGCTGTGTTTTACCAGCTCACCACATCCTCAGCACAAATTCCCAAATTGCTTAAATGAAGAAGCTGTCCGTGTCTCTCCCCTTTCTGTCACTAGACCTTCTGCTCTGACCTATATCACAGTCCACACCCAGGCTTATCTAGAATATTTGGCACAGTGCCCAGGAACTCCAACCTCCATGCAATGGCTGGAGACAGCTGGGATCCAGCCTTGTCAACAGGTTTCGGGGATTTAGGAGGAGGGGTTCCTGGAGGTCTCCGGCTCCACAGAGATGTAGCTGTCTGTAACAGACACCAAGCACCCTCGAGAGCAGCCTGCGCCCAGAATCTGGGTTCGCACAGACGAACCCAACGATGAAAAGGGGGAAGGAGGGATGGGAACACAGAAGGATGGAGGAGGCGGCTCAGTGGAAGGGGTCTCCAACTGGAACTCACAGCAGAGTCACGGGAGCACTTGTTAGAATCCGGATGGCCGTGTCCTGCCACCAGAGCACCTGTCAGTGCTCCGGGAAGGTGGAGACATTTCATTTCTGCAGATGCTGCTCTGGGAACCCCCCTGTCTAAAGACCTCACACTTGGTGGTTAAGATGTGAGTTGATGCACTCTTGGTCTGCGGCTTTACTGGCCTTGGGATCTAAATCAATTCCCACCCTTTCTGAGCCCATTTCCAAGATACTTTTTTGCTGAATGGTAGAGAGGGCTTTCGAGCAGCTTGTTTATGCAAAACCCTAGCACAGCCAAAGAAATCTGAAGTACAAGAAGAAAGGAAAGGGTAAAAAAGGGTAAGGGTGGACAATGCAAAGAAACGAGACTGTGGGAACCAGTCTGGGGCCATGGAATTGCCGTAGAAATGGTTCTCCAAACCCTGAAGAAGTCATGGAGGATGCTGGGTGACAAGGGCACTCTACAGCATGTCTAGAGAGTGGTCTTGTACCTCACGAGGGACTTCAAGGTGCACTCACCCTACAACCCAGCAACCCCTATCCAGGGCATTCTCCCATGGCTGAATACTGGGTTGCGTTGCTGTCAGGGAAAGAGTGGAGGGGGTGTGAGAGGGTCTTTTGTGGGGAGTGTTGTGTAGGAAATGAGACAGGCACACAGTTGGTCATCTTGTATGGACCCACAATGACAGTGGGCCCAAAACAAAGAGCCTAACCACCTCAGTCCCCTTAACCTGAGGTCCAATCAAGTTCCTTTTTCTTGAGCACACACAGTACAGATCAGCACCTTTACAGGTAGTCCAGAGTGGCATGGTGGTGATGCACGCCTTTAATCCCAGCACTCGAGAGGCAGAGGCAGGCAGAGCTCTGAGTTTGAAGCCAGCCTGCTCTACAGAGCAAGTTCCAGGACAGCCAGGACTAAGAGAAACCCATCTCACACCCCCCCCAAAAGTAGTCCAGAGGGCTGGGGCTGTAGCTCAGTGTTAGAGCACTGACGAGTATGTACAAGGCCCCGGATCAGTTCCCAGAACTACATACATGTATGTGTGTGCACACACAGAAAACAGCATACATACTCCGAACCCCTGCAGTAAGGAGAAGCAGGGAACCCTCGCCTATGTTAGGCAGTGGGACCTGTTACGGTCACTGCGCTCCCAGCCTGTCCAGGAGCACAACAGACCTGCTGCCCTGGCAACTGGTCAACCCCTCGGCATGACCAGCTGGACTCCAGGGACAGGGCAGACAGATCTGCAGCAGGCCGCCGAGGCACAGGTAAGCCTCTGTGGCAGTGTGTGTATGAAGATCTGGCGGACCATTCCTGACTATGCTGGGATGCTCGGAGACCTCCAGCTAGCGCCCAACCAGAGGCCTCATCTGGGCTTCGGTGTGGTCACTGCCCTCCTCTGAGATCAAAGAGACTCCACCACTCATTCCCCTAGGAGGGCTCCTGGGCTGCAGATTAAGTCCCAGGCCTGCTTTCGGTCCAGCCTCCTCCAAACCTTGAGAGGAAAACAGTGTTACAGCCTCACTGAAGGGATGAGGCTGAATGCAAAGAGAACGGCTTGGAGCCCCAAGAGGAGAGGAAGCAATCAATCAAGCTCTGTAACTATTCAATGACTTTGGCTATTAGAACCACCCAGCGAGCGGCTGCCTCTCTCAGTATGTCTATCCAACTCATTAAGTCACCACCGAGGCATGCATCAGCTCAGCTGATCTGCTCCCCAACCCTCCTTTAAAGGAGGAGCCGGGGTGAGCGGCGGCAGCAGCAACCCCAACAGCAGCCGCAGACGGCAGAGCTAAGGTCTGCAACTGTGGCTCACGGGACAGCTGAGGCTCTTCTAGGGAAGCCATGCAGTCGTAAAGACTCCGTTTGACTAGCTAGCTCTGCCTGCCACCTTGCAGGAAATCTAGATCAGGATAGAGAGCCACGTGGAGACTTTTTCAGTTGTCCCCAGACAGTCTGGGACGGAGGAGGGCGGCTAAAGGGCAGCCCAGGACACAGACCCGAGACTCACCTCCAATGCTTAGATTAAGCCAAGAGAGGGGCCCTGGCCCTGTGGCTCCCTGGGGATGCAGAATGGGTTGGGTCAGGCAGGAGTCTCTTCTAAGGCTCAGTTTGGGGAAGGTAGAAAAGGGGTTTGAATTCTTGTCTCTTGGCTTCTGAACACAAAGCCCATTGAAAAAAAGACAATGAATCATTAAAGAGGCAGCCAAGCTGGTGGTGTGGATGCCAGGGTGTGAGCGGCCGGCTTGTTTGGGCTTGGACTGGCCAGCCCCCTTACAGCAGCCTCTCCCAGCAGGCCGGTGCAGATCGTCCCTGACCTGCCCATGCTCTCCCCCACCGCCCTCAGGGAGTTGGAGCTAACTCAATCATTCATTCACTTGCTCATTCATTTGTTCTGAGTACTGATACTGATACTGTCAGTAAATAAAACCAGTCCCTAGGTCACGGAACCTAGGGCTCGACAGGGGAGATAAACGGCAAGAGTATCGATCGGGATACCCTAGGGGCCGTCACATGAGGTCATAGGTGGGTTCTGGCCTGACTCCTGCTCCAAAGACAGTGACTTAGGAGGAAGGACTGCAAATGTGAGGCCCTGATAATAAAAGCTATTCATATTACATCAGCAATGAGAACCGAGCTGCGTGCACATGCTCCAAGCAGAGGGAGCAAAGCCAACAAACAAACAAACAAAAAAATAAAACCATAGCCCCTGTGACTAACAGCAGAGGTGAGCATGGCGCCAGAGCCCCAGGAATCCGGGTGCCCGCAGAATGTGAAGATTGCTTCCCCTGAGGACAACAGAAGCCACTGAAGAGATCTGGTCTGATTTCAGCTGAAATCAATGGAGGGGTGATAAGGTGGGAGTGAAATATGGGTGACAATGACACCTGCATCTTGGAAGGCACATCAGACTGTCGCAAGCAGGAGGCGCTCAGACCCAGGTGGTGAAGGCAGAGAGGTAGGTGGAGCCCAGAGACCCTCTAGGAGGGAGGGGAGGGAGAGTCCAGAGCCCAAACCACCCCTACCCCCCCCAGGTACAGACCTGAGCTGAGTCCACGAGGGAATGAAGAGAAGACAATCACCCTAGCGGTGGCTCTGGCTGCTCACCACCACTCAGGCAAACCACCCTGGCGTGGCGAGAGTCTCCAGAGTCCACCAGCAGAGCAGGCGTGTAGAGAACCAAGAGAGCATCTTCTCCAAGGCACCCGCCCACCAAGCCAGCGTGGCTAGCTGCCACACCTGTACACATCCCCGTCTGAACAGGGGAGCCAGCTTTGTCCAGGCTTCTACAAGGCTCTCTAAGCCAATCAAGATCGTCAAGGGACACTATCTATCCACGCGACTTCCTCAATAGCCTCAGCATGCATTGCGGCCTACCTAGCCTGAGCCACCTAAAACATGCCTTTTCAATCTTTCTACATCCTGACACCTGTTGATGCTCATCGGCTCTGGGAAGATGCCCAAGGCCCACCAGGCTCACCTGGGTCCTAGTTTTCAGAAGGAACACCTGGAGCTCCATTTCGCCATCTGTCCCCTCAGCTGGTCTTTAGAGGCCCCTAAGACAACCTGAGTGTGTCAACCCTTCCCATCATCCTCTTCCCATCCCCTACTTCTCCACGCTTGAAAGCAACATTTGCTGCAAAACGGACACACAGCATCAGAAGACCTGAGTTCTAATTCTGGGTTCACCACTGGGGACAAGCTTCCCATCTACAACGCCCCCCACTTCCCGAGGAGTCATACCTGCTTCCTATCAAGGGGCTACGGTCTGGTGGAGATCGGTTATACAGGGAGAGTGAGCTGAAGGGAAAAAATAAGTCACACTTCTCAAATTGGCCCCATTACCTCAAACGCTGTCAGAAATCCCACCCTGACCACTGCCACTCTAGTTCAGGAATCCTAGGGTGGGGCCCACACATTGGTATTATAACAGGCACTCCAGGCGAATCCTGTAATCGGGCAAGCTTGGGCAACTGTGGGCTAAAGAAACGCACAAGCCGTTGAGGGCCCCCGGCCTTTGCAAAGACGGCCGTGCTGCTAAAAGCACAGTTCGGTTCCTCCCACTGCACTCACACCCGTCTACGCAAGTTCACCAGGTACAAGGCAGCAGCCCTGGTGGCCTACATCCACCACCTGGTTCTAACAGCGTCCACACAGGACACACAAACCTCTCTCCGCTGATGAGGACGTCAGGGGCCAGGAGGAAGGTCCAGGGGGTAAAGCGCTTGCTGCACAAGCCATGTAAAAGCCTGGCGTGGTGACATATGACAGTAATGCAGTGCTGAGGGAGCAGAGACCAGTGGCACCTTCAAGCTCCCCGGCCAACCGGTCTAGCTGAATTACAGTGAGCTCCAGGTTCAGTCTGAGCAACTAAAGACAACACTGGACATCAAGGCCACGTGCACTTGTGCAACCACATGAACTTATACGCCAAAAAAGAAACAGGGGCAGGGAAAGAAACTAAGGCTCAAAGACGGCTACTAAGAGGCCTACTCTCGCCCTGCGACGGCTGACGATCCTTTGTTCCCCATATGGCTCCATGTGGCTTCCCTTTGCCTTGATGTTCTGCGGGAGGAAAGCAGCAGAGGTGGCCCCCAGCAGAACTCAAGTCGCCTACCCACTCCCCTGAGCCTGGACAAGGTCCCACACAGGAGTGGAAAGAGTCATCCTGCAGGAGGAAGGGACACCGGTTGCATGTAGGTGGAGAAGCGGCTCTGGAGCTTGCCATCTAGAAAGAAAAGTACAGCCCACCTATGAAACAGTCACACAGTAACCAGAGAGGCTGGGATGCTCCAGCCGGAGTGAAGGAAGGACGTGCAAGATCAGGGAGCCCAGTGTGCTGGAACGGAGCCCAAAGCACTCTGGACCCCTTCTCGGACTCATACATAATCCCAGTCTAGAGCACACAGCCAGCACCATGCCAAAGTTTAGTAACTCCTCTCTGCCCGGGGAGGAAGCAGTTTCCATCTGCTGGAGAGTGCCCACCACCTGGTGCCCCCTTCTCAGGCAGCCTCTCCTGGCCTAGAACAAACCAGAGAGAGGCAGAGGAAGGGCACAGGGGGCCCAAAGTCCCGCCTTTCGGCAGAGCGGTTTCAGGCTTCCCCCACACACATACCCCGCGAGTGGAGGGGACCTATCAACGACAGCTGGCCCTTATTTACTGGGCACTTTATACCAAAGGTCACACTTACTCTTCACAGCAAGTTTATTAAGAGGCAGGATGCTTTGATCCCCATTTTAAAGATGGAAACACCGATGTTCAGAGGGGTTAATGAGCGAAGAGGTAGCCCAGGGGTGAAGAGATGCCTCAGCTAGCAGGGTGCTTGCTGCCCGACATGGCAGCCTGAGTTCCAGCCCTGAGACCCACATGGTGGAAGGAAACAACTCCTACGAGTTGTCCTCCGACCTCACACGCATACACATACATGCTAAGCGTAGAATTGAAAAAGGAAAAGAAGAGTTGGCCCAAGCCCCAAACTAGAGTCCCTAACACCAGATCCCTATTTTCCTCTGCCTTCTTGCCATCGGTGGGTGTCCTCAGGACTTAACGGCTTTTTTAATTTTCTGGTGCTTCTGAGAATGAATTCAGCGGAAACCATGGCGGAATTCTGAATCATCCCCCTGGTATACTCTTTCTGGGCAGTAGCCGTGAGTGCCGTTCCCACCAGAGAGCAGTGCATTCCCAAGCGGGGAAGGGGTGAACTGGACCCAAGTTTAGTGTCTAGCATCCAGCTCACAACTACCTGCAAGTCCACCTCCAGGAGAGCCAAGGCCCTCCTCTGGCTTCCTTGGCCACCAGCACCCACAAACAAACAACACACACACACACAAACACTTATATAAATAAATCTTAGATCAGAGAGATGGCTCAGTAGTTACAAGTGCATAGTGTTCTTGCAGAGGATCTGAGTTCAGTTCCCAGTGCAGATACCAGACAGCTCACGACTGTCTGGAACTCCAGCTCGCGAAGATCCAACAACGCTCCTTGTGCACACACACAGACAAACATATGAACGCATAAGTAATATTAAATAAGTAAAATAAACTTTAAAAGCAGGGCGGGGAGGAGGGGGGATGACAACCAGTGCTCTCCAGTATACCATTTGCTAAGCTAGAGAGAATTCTGGGTAAGTTAGCTATGTTACCGGCGTCTTGGCAAGGTATTTCCAACTTCCCAAGGTTTAATTGGGGATGTGGCCTCAATACAAGTCAAGAATCATCTGTGCAGGGTACTGGACCTGCCACTACTAGACCCCGAGAAAGAATGAAAATGGCCCCACTCTCGGGGAGCTCCAATTTAACTGGCAGGCCCCCTATCAATGAGGGCTTCATAAGCAGCACAGAGAACCCCAGAGGGGACCGCATGCAGGGGGTGGGGTCAGGAATAAACAGGGCGGCTTGGAGTGGACCCTACACTAGCAGCAGGCAGAGGCCCTTTTGCCTAGCTCCACTGACAGGGCTTGTATCTGGAGGCTGGAAAGACAGGGGCCAACCACCTGCTGGCTACAGCAGCCTGAGAGAGAGCAGGAACCAGGACAGAGGATCCTGCTGTTAAAGAAACAGATGGTGCTGAGCTCCAGGGGAAGCAAGGAAGTTTTGCATTAGTGTCTCTGGAACTCCCTAAGCCAAAAATGTGTCATACTCTAACCCTTGAGAGAAAAAGCTGGGGGGTAAAGTGAGTGGAAGGAGGTGAGGACAACAGCGAACTGGGGGAGGGGTCCCCTTAATCCCTGGGGTGCCTAGGAGGGTGCAATCCTCTTCCCTGAGGCTAGAAGAGGTGGGGAAGAAAGGAGAGAGTGGGGGGGGGCCTGCTCCCAAAGGCCTGTTTTCTCAATAGGAGATACTGAAACTTCAAACCAGCCCTGTATATGGTTCCAAACTTCAGAGCTGTGCGGCAGCCAGCACTAAACATAGTGCATCCTTGGGGACCCAGCTGGCTAGCCTACTGGCCTTTACAGGCAGCTACTGTGCCAAGCCCAGTCAGGAGAAGAGAATGGAGTATCTCTAAGGCCTTCTGCTGAGTTGCTAATCCCACCTGGGGGGCTCGAAGTGACTCACAGGCACACACAGAGATGCCAAGACCTAACTATCCACCAAATTTCATAGCAATGGTTTTTTTGTTTTGTTTTGGGGGGAAGGAGGGAGTTCAAGATAGGGTTTCTTTGTGTAGCCCTCGCTGTCCTGTAAATCACTCTGGAGACCAAGCTGGCCTCGAACTCACAGAAATCCGGCTACCTCTGCCTTCCGAGTGCTGGGATTAAAGGTGTGCGCCACCACCGCCCAGTTTCATAGTACTATTATTCTTATTAGCCAAGATGTGGAAGTAACCTAAATATCTGTCTACACATAAACAGATAAAATGTGCTAAAATGAAAATGGGATATTATTCCGTCTTAAAAAGGAAATTCCGACACCGGATACTGCTTGAACAACCTGAAGTGAAGCTAGCCAATCACAAAAGGGTGAGCATAAGACACGCCCACTTCTATGGGTACCTAGAATAAGAGTGGTCAATTTCACAGAAAATCTGCATGGCTGCCAGAGACTGGAGCTGTGCTGTTTTAAAGAGCACAAAGTTTCAGTTTTACAGGGTGAAAAAAAAAGTCCTGGAAATGACGGTAATCATGGCTGCACAACAATGTAAGTGTTTAATGTCACCCAATTGCAAACTTAATGTGGCTAAAACTGGCAAATATACACACATACACACATATGCTTACTACAGTACAGGGTTGACTCTTATGCATATAGTTAAACATGAAATCTCCATGCGGCATAAAAAAATAGTGTTGTGGCCGAAAAGACAGCTCAGTGGCTAAAAGCACTGTCTGCTCTTGCAGTGAACTAGGGTTAGGTTCCCAGCACCTACATGGTGGCTCACAACTGTCCGTAACTCCAGTCCCAAGAGATCTGACCCCTCTTCAGACCTTCTCAGGTACGGTTATACACACGATGCACAGACAGACTTACAGGAAGAAAAACAAAAACAACAACAACAAAAAAAACACTCATACACATAAAATAAAAATAAACCAATCTTGCTGGGCATGGTGGTTCACGCCTTGAATTCCAGCATCCATGTTGGACATGGAGGCAGAGGCAAGCGAATTCTGTGAGTCTAAAGCCAATCTGGACTACATATCAAATTCTAGGACAGCCAGGGTTATATAGAGATCCTGTCTCAAAAAACAAACAAACAAACAAACAAAAACAGACACTGATATTTATACACCAAAATCATTTCAAATGAATATACTGGGACTGGACAGTGGCGGTGCGTGCCTTTGATCCCAGCACTCAGGACACAGAAACAAGAAGATCTCTGAATTGGAGGGCAGTTTGGTCTACAGAGGGAGTTCCAAGACAACGAAGGCTATACAGTCTCAGGCCCTTCTCTGCTCTCTGCCCTGGCAGACAGGCAGGAGGGAAGTGCCTCTCCCACGCTAGGGGAGAAGCAAACTGGAGGCCGCTCCCCAGGTCCTGACTCCAGGGTGACTCAGGCCTCAGTTTCTCCAGAAGGAAGTGAACCACTCAAGTCTGCCTTTTTTCCCCTTCTAGGAAGACACAGGGGATGAATGATTCAACCCAGATTCTTCTTCACGCCAACTGCACTGGTGATACACACATCCCACACACCATACTCCATGACAGGAAGTCGCAAACGACAGGACACGGTCTTCAATCTCTATCCCGATGTCCTACACTCAGCTCCCAACTTAAGTACACTGGGAGAGACATAAGCTAGGTCTGGGCCCACCCCCACTTCACTCTGGTTTGGGATTCTGGTGCCCTGTTTCCTCATCAGTAACTTAAAGAAAGGCGTGGGGCAGAGGAAGTGCTGAGAGCTTCGGGGCTTCTGGAAGAGCTGGGCTGAGAAAGGACAAGAGAAGACAGGATGTGGCCTTGGAACTGGGCAAGCTTGAAGAATACAGACTCACGGCTGGCACCCCTCCAGGGGCACCGGTTCCAACTGGAACACCTGCGTCACCCCTTCCCCCAGAGCTACGCCAGCCCATCACACAGTGTTTTTTTTCTGAGCTCCCACAGGCTACTGTTGGGGAGAGTGGTGAGCAAACTCAGCCTGGGAGATATGCACAGCCTAGCGAACTTCTCTATGGACCTATACGTGCCACCCCATCTCTTGTCCCCAGAGCCTGTGCGTGGGGGCAGGCAGGGTTGGGGGCATGGATGGGTAACAAGGCAACGGGGAGCCACATGGAACCATATGGGGAACAAAGGAAATGAACATGGTTTGACTCCCGAGTCTGCCACTAGCTTGCTGTGTAACTTTGGAAGAGCTTGGTGGGTTGTCTGAGCCTCTGTCTTTCTACTGGCGGCGGGGACAGACTTTGGGGTCCCCTCTGACAGTCCACAAAGGCATCCCAGGAGGAAAGCTTACTGGAGCCACCCCTCAGTCTGCAGCTTCCGGTGGCCCTGCTTGGACTCAGCAGCGGCTGACCCACCCGGGGCCTGCAGACTGCAGACAAGCAGAGCTGACAGGCAGCCAACTCTGGAGAGTGCTGAGGCACGAGGGACGCGGCTTCGGCCTGGCAGAGTCCAGCTGCTGGAGGCTGTCTGAAGGCAAACATCCTGTTTTAACAGCAGAGATGAAATGGTGTGGCCATCTTCTCAGAGTTGGAACCAGCTGGCTGAGATGGGGTTAGGGGACAGGACGGTGGCGGCTACGTGCATTGTCTGTGCCGCAAGGCCTGGTGCTAGGAATCGGTAACCCTCCCTCCACCCCCCCCCCCCAGCTCTGCCGGATTTTAACCATAAACACAGCCTTTTTTTCTAAAGGAAGGGCTTAACACAAACCAGATGCTTGGGGACTTTTCTCCCCAGCCCCCTCCCTGGCACTAAAATTAAACGCTCAGTATGGCCTCTGCCAAAATTCACTAGAAGGTCCAGCCTTAAAGAGCCAGAGCCTCCGGTTCTCACCCTTGCACACTCTCAATAACATCCCCACCTAAACAAAGGACAAAGCCCCACCCCCAACGCTGAGCATGGTGGTCTGACACCCATGCAGACGGGGACAAACCTGGAAAGGGAGAAGAGACAAACAGGGCAGCCCTGGGCATGGGAAGGCTGTCCTAACCAGCGGGAGCAAGCCTGCACACCGGCTCTGTCCCAAAGGGCTCTGTAGACGACAAGTCTCCTGGACTTAGCTCCCAGGGTCTAGCAAACAGGGTGAATGGCGGCTGTCTTACTTAATTCTGAGTTCACAGAGCCGGGACAGTCTGGACAGTCTGTTTCGTGCCAGCTAAGATCTGTTACCCTTTTAAGGTTTCCTGGATGATGGGCTCACTGTACAGGGTCATCTAGTCTCTCCCCAAAATGTCTCCATCTCCCACCTTTGGGCTTGGGAACCACACCCCATGGAGTTCATCCCTAGCGTTCAGAGTTTACTTCAGGTCCCCAGCTCCAGCCAAAGGCAGCAGCAGAAAAGTAGCTGAAGAGGTGGCGATTTCACAGGTAGGAAGTCCCTGGCTTGCTATAGAATTTAAATGCTACTTTTTAAATCCCAAACCTTCAACACAGCCATTTTCAATTCTGCATATTGTCTTTCCTATTTACTCTTGAAACCAGCCCTATTATTATTACCTATTACTCAGCAATCCCTACTTTCAACCGTCCTCTGACATCTGTTCCTGTATAATCATCCTTATTATCTCTTTAAAGACTGCGAAAATATTCCACCACCAAGACAGATCAGGACGGCTAGTCACACGCAGAAACCCGTTCCCCTAGATGCTCTGATCCATACACAGCACACAGGGACTATTCCTAAGCACTCCTTTCTTTCAGCTGGCTGTGGTGCTCAGACCCAGTCTTGGGAAAGGAATGACAGACAGGCCCAATGGGCAAGCACACTTTGACTGACTTCCCTCTCCCAAGTGCCAACACCCTCGTATGCTGCCTCCTGTACCACCTTAGAAAGGGGTATGCCCAGTTAATCTGTTATTACCTTGTCCCCTTATAGTTTCACTTTTAAATATTTTTGTTACATACATATATATATGTATATATTTACACACACATACATATATTGGTGGGGGAAATGCATGCCCTGGTGTATAGCTGGAGGTCAGAGGACAGCTTTCTAGTGTGGGTTTTCCCCTTCCATCAGGTGGGTCCCAGGAATTGAACTCGGGCTGTTAGGCTTGGCAGCAAGCAAGTGCCTTTACCCAGTGAGCTATCCTGACAATCCAGTTTCTCCCTTTTAAAACTGATTCTTAGTTAGGCTGTCTTAAGATTTTTGCCTCCTCTAGACTACTAAATGAAGGGCTCTAGGGTCGCATAATCTGAGCCCCAAGCCCCAGTCCCTTTCCAGTATCCCAGTCCATAATGAGGCTGATGGGCCTGCTTGGTAGCCCCAGCCCTCAGCCACCCTTTTCAGATCTCTTAAGTTCTGTGCTGTGGTCCTCATCTCTCCTGGTCATCTCTGCCTGGTCACAGCGGCAGTCAAGGGGGTTCTTCTTACAACTCCCCAGCACACACCCTAGTCCCTCACAGTGCAGCATCAGGGGGTACCCTGGTAGACTGTATCCTACAAGCCTCCTGGGCTTCTGTCACCAGGGATTTTTTACAGAGGCAGTTTGAGTCTGTGCCAGAAAACACAGCTGCTGGCTGACCCACCAGGTGGAATGACCCAGTCTCAGGACAATGAGGAAGCTGGAAGTTCAGTGCTAAGCCAACCCCCTGCTGTCACACCACCATATAAAAGTCAGCACCAAGGCCAGACTTAATGGTACTATAGGAGCATAAGTCACTAAGATGGTTTAAGGACCCAAGCAAGGTGGGATGTAGCACCAAAAAAGCCCTCACTCCACAGGAAGCCAAACAGACCTGGGCAGTGAAGGATGTTGTGGGATATTTGTACACTGTGTGAAGATGTGTTTGTGTGATTGGTGTAATAAAAAACTGAATGGCCAACAGCTAAGCAGGAGGTATAGGCAGGATTTCTAGGGACAGAGAGAACTCTGGGAAGAAGGCAGAGTCACCAACCAGATGATAAGGAAGTGGCATGGGAAACAGGGAGAGATGAGGTGATGAGCCATGCAACAGAAAGAAGATGAAAAGAAATGGGTGAATTTAATTTATAAGAGCCAGTGGGACAAGCCTAAGCTAAGACCGCACTTTCATAATTAATAAAAAGTCTCTGTCGTTATTTGGGAGCTGGCGGTGCAGAGGAGGACTTGCTACAGAGGGACATAGCTGAGTGGCAGGGGAGGAACAGCACAGGCTGGGAGGGAACCCTGGGCACTGTGGGTTTTCTGTGTGCCAGGTAAACAGGCCCAAGAATCCCCAGGATGAATGGAATCCTGATGTGCGATGTCCTGTTTATGTGATGCTTTTATTGGTAATGAATAAAACTATTTTAGTCAATGGCTTAGCAGAGTAAAGTCAGATGGGAAATTCAAATAGAGATATAGAGAGAGTAGGCGGAGTCAGAGAGACGCCATGTAACTGCCGAAGGAGAAGGGTGCTGGAACCTTATTAGTAAGCCACAGCCTCATGGTAATATACAGATTAATAGAAATGGGTTAATTTAAGATGTAAGAGCTAGTTAGGAATATGCCTAAGCTATTGGCCAAGCAGTGTTGTAATTAGTAAAGTTTCTGTGTGATTATTCGGGACTGTGCAGCCAGGAAATGGAAGTGCATTCTCCGTTTACAGAATCCATCAGGATTGGAGTTGCTGCAATAGTGTTTTAAAGCACCCTTGCAGACTGTCTACCGGTCTGCCAGCTCCAGACCCAACATAACTGACCATACAGAGGGGCTTTCTTTCATTCTTAGTAACAGGAGGTGGGGCTTAGGGTCCAGGGGGAAGACATCATTCCCATTTGGGGGCAGCTAGAATTCAGGTTCCCAGTCACAAGGAGAGGACGCTCTACCAGAATGGACATCCTGGCAGCAAAGGAAGTGAAGAATTGAAGGCGCTGGGTGTGCTGAGTTTAACTGCTCCCACAGCCACACGACAGCAGCAATACTGCTCTGCCAAATTCTGTAGCTTCATCCAAAAAAAAAAAAATACGTAGGATAATTGTTAGAAACACACAGCTGGGCTCTGATGAGAGCATGCAGTTCCCAGGCCTAGAGGGTACCCAGGAAGGCCACAGATCATCCTTTAAGGAGCAGAGTCCCGAAATGAAATTCTCCTTGTGGGTGACAGAGAGTGGCTACCACATGAGCAGTGGTACACCTACAGAAAAGCCAAGGTCACTCAGAATGGTGACTGTGTAGTTAGGGATAAGACGGGGGTGGGTTGGGGCTTCATTACACTACAGAGGAACTTCTTCATCGGCCACCTCAAAAGCCACTGTCTCCTCAGGAGGCCAGCTGTACCTCACGATGACCGTGATCATCAATGGACCCTTTGTTGTGCTGTGTGTGCTGGGTACTTGTGCAGAGAAGGCACAGGGCCTACCAAACAAAACAGAACAAATCAGTTCCCACTGGCCCACACGGCCACAGCCTATAGACAGGACAAGGCTCCAATGGCAATGACTTTACACAGATGCTACCCACGGTGATGGAGACAATGCAGAGGTGTCATTGTCATCGCTAGTCATCACTAGTCCTAAGAAACAGCCCCCTGGGCACGAGTCTCTCAGGTGCAGCCCATGATTCTGATCATCCACCGCCACTAGAAGCTGGAAATAAGTTCCAGGATGTGTATCCCATGGCTTCCATAGGATACAGGCCATCGAGTATCCTCTGCATCCATCTCTGAGAAAGCTGACATGTGGTACAGGGGTGTGGACAATGGTAAGATGCCATCATCTGTGTATTTCCCTCTCCCTTCTTCAAGGGACTCATCCTACTCTGTGCAACAGCCAGAGTTGCAGATGACAGGGACCTTTTGGGTGTCAGTGCCTAGGCCACTTAGCCACTCAGGTGAGTCACTGTGTGTAAGATACCAAGTCCCAGCACGGGCACCCACGTAGGTATTTGATACCATCTAAGTAGATTTTATAATTTACTTTTTTTTTAATTTCATGTTTATTTTCTTGTGTCTGTGTACGGCCATCTGAGTGTTTCCATGGAGGCCAAAGGAGAGCATGAGATTCCCTGCAGCTGGAGTTACAGGCAACAGTGAGCCCCCCAGTGTGGGTGCTGGGAACCAAACCCAGATCCTGTATAAGAGCTCTATGTGCTCTTAACTCCTGAACCATCTCTCCTGCCCCATGTTCTGTCAATTCTTAGCACAAATCAAGACAAGGCCTCATTCCCGACTTGAGAACAAACGATTCCTCCAGTAGTCGTTTCTTTCTTATCCCAGCATCTGGGAAATTCAGAAGATAATGGCTTGGGAAACAGCAGACTGAACAGAAGAAGTAATGTTCTGGGTTGGGAGATCAAGAGCTCAGCCAGCATCCAGCCAGCACAGAAGAGGTTCCCAGCCCAGGAGCTTCCTCTTGACGGGGGAGCAGAGGGTAGTGCGCAACCTGAGTCATGGTACGTTAGGTCAGAGAAGTGAGGCGAGGAAGAAGGCAGGCTCAGGTTCCTTCCCACTTCCCCCTCAGTTTTACCAACCCTCCTGCCTGTTCAGACAAGCCCCCAAGACAAGCAGGAACTTCTGTGGCCAGATCCCATGCTTGAACGCTTCTCCCACCAAAGCTCATCAGCCCCTTGCCCACCACACCGAGTCTCAAAGTGTTGAGGTCTCACCTTGCTGCACCTGCTACTAAAGAAGTTACCAAGGCATAATGAGCAGTGGCAACTTTTTTTTTTTTTTTTTTTTGGTTTTTCAAGACAGGGTTTCTCTGTGGCTTTGGAGCCTGTCCTGGAACTAGCTCTTGTAGACCAGGCTGGCCTCGAACTCACAGAGATCCGCCTGCCTCTGCCTGGGATTAAAGGCGTGAGCCACCACCACCCTGCTTCGGGCAGTGGCAACTTAATCTCTCAGCACTGAGAGTTTCCTAAGCCATATTCCATGTAGCACCAAACAACTGCCCTGGCCTTCAGAACCTTCCAATGTAAGCCCGAAGTCCGTGGATGACACACTTTGGGATAGGGGAGCTCTCTGTAACACACCAGAAATGGGGTTGTCCCAAGTTCACAAGGCACCAAGTTTACTGCAGTAGGTAGTGTGCCCACCCATCCCCAGGTCCTTGGGATGGAGGAACGATGATAATCCTTGTTTTCTTGTCGCCAGACTGTGCCGGCCAATTTAGACTATCAATCTGACATACCTGGGAAGAGGGAAGTTCAATTGAGGAACTGCTTTCATCAGACTGGTCTGTGGTAATATCTGTGGGGGATTTCTTGGTTACTAATGGAAGTGGGAAGGCCCAGACCATTGAGGGTGATACGATCCCCTGGGAAGGTGGGTCTGGACTGTGAAAAGAAATGAAGCCTGGATGTGAGCCTGCAGGTGAGCCAGTAAACAGTGTTCCTCCATGGTCTCTGTTTCATTTCCTGCCTCCACGTTCCTACCAGCACTCAAGAGGCTGAGACAGGAGGAGTGAAATTCAAGGCCGGTATTAAGTACCTGAGACTCACACAGACAGACAGACAGACACAAACACACACGAATCGTCGCCTTCCATCAAGTTACATAGTTCTGAGAATGCCAAGAAAGGAATAGTCATTATCTACAATAACCAAAAGCTGGGGGGAAAAATACGCCATCGTGGTGATATTATTGGACAGTGTTTGCCAGCTGAGACCTGAGACAGCAGGCAAAGGTGGCTTGTCCAGGCCCAAGCGACCATATGGTCTCTTCCTTGAAACTCCTCTGCCCTGGTGTATGAAGAGGCCAAAGCCAGCAGCAGCGATGACCACAAGCAGATGCAAAATGGCCTGCAAGAGATACCGCTGGCCTCCTCCCAGAACGCTGCAAAGGTGCGGTGGATACATTCTCGTGCTCATAACAAAACAGACGCTCTGGTGCCCAGCATGCAAAGCAAACACTTCTTCTCTTAGTAAAGGCCTTAGAAAACCTGGGGACTCCTACACAGACTGTCCCCAAGTGAGTCTCCAGGAAAGGCTGTGGAGCACCTCCACGGACCCGTGTTCTCAAGGTGAGGCCTCAAGAAACAGCATCGCTGGATTTCATGACCTCCACTTCCCACAGCTACGCCTTCACTCAAGTGCAGTTTAACACCATGCCTTGGCTTCTACTGTGAGTTCATTCGAAAACCAAGAATACAGAAGAGGTTTCTGTGTGTTCCATGAACTCCTGACCGCACGTCCAGTACACCTCTCGCCTAGCAGCTCCTGCCCTCTGTGGCTAGTGTTCGTAAACAAATGAGCCGGTAGACTTCCTCATACTCGGGAATAAACAGTTTAATCCAGTTTCCCCTCCTGTTTTGGAGCCTAGAAGGCTCAGAAGGAAGGCCAGTGCTGACTTACAGAATCAACTACTTTTAGTATTTGGCTGAGCGAAATAAGCTACACAGAAGGGCAATGCCTGCTTGATCACATATAAGAGGGTCTAAAGGAGACTCAGAAACAAGAGTAAAGACACTGGTTCTAAACCAGTGTGGGTTACAAAGACCATGGCCTAAAGAAAAAGACACATGGGGGGGGGGGGGCGAGCGCTTGCACATCAGATAGAGACAAATACACATTTTAAATTTTGGGGAGCTAAGCATGATAAAGCACGCCTTTAATCTCAGCGCTCGAGGGGAAGAGGCAGGTGGATCTCTGTCAGTCTGAGGTAAGCCAGGGTTATACAGTGAGACCCTATCTCAAAATAAAACAAAACAAAATTTCACTTTGGACTGTTGAGATGGCTCAGCAGGTGAAGGTGTTTGCGGCATTTTAAGAGCTCAATCCCCGGAAGCAGCGAACAAACAGAAGGAGAGAACCAAGTCCACAAGGCCCTTCTCAGACCTCCACACGTGGTGTGCGGCATTCACGACCCGCACCCCGCATTGATGTGGGAGTGTCATATATCAATCTGTTGATTTCTTTGGCTAAGCAATAAAGAAACTGCTAGGCCCATTTGATAGGCCCACCCTTAGGTGGGTGGAGTAAACAGAACAGAACGCTGGTAGGAAGAGGAAGTGAGGTCAGACTCCACAGCTCTCCTCTCCGGAGCAGAGGCAAGAGAGACGCCATGCTACCTGCTCCAGGGAAGACGCACGCTATGAAGCTCCGACCCAGGATGGACTTAGGCTAGAATCTTCCCGGTAAGCGCACCTAGGGGCGCTACACAGATGATTAGAAATGGGCTAAATTAATATGTGAGAATTAGCCTAGAAGAGGCTAGATAGGAATGGGCCAAAGCAGTGTTTAAATGAATACAGTGTCTGTGTAATTATTTCGGGGCATAAGCTAGCCGGGCAGGCAGCTGGGGTTTTGGGGACGCAGCCCCGTCGCCGCTCCATATTACTACACCACATTATTTATTTATGTTATTATCTCCCCTCAGCTTTCTTTCTTGAGATACAATTGACAAGTAAAAACTATGTTTGTGAGCTGGGTGGTGTTGGCGCACGACTTTAAACCCAGCACTTGAGAGGCAGAGGCAGGAGGATCTCTGAATCCCAGGCCAGCCTGGTCTACAGAGTGAGTTCCAGGACAGCTAGAGCTACACAGAGAAACCCTGAAAAATATTAAAAATAAATTATGTTTGTGTGTTTTGGTTTGTTTTTGCTGTAATTTACTTATTTATGTGTATGCTTGTGTGGGGGTGCACACAGCACCCACACACAGCCATGTGCAAGGGCCAGAGGACATCAGGTGCCCTGCTCTGTCGCTCTGCCTTATTCTCTTTAAAACAGTTTCTCACTGAGCCTGCAGCTAGGCTGGAAGCCACCGAGCCCCAAGGATCTTCCACGGGTTTATAGTGCTGGTGATACAGGCATGCATGTGACCGTGCCCAGCTTTTTATGTGGGCTCTGGGGATTTGATCGCGGGTCCTCACGATTGCACGGTAAGCACCCTTACCCACTGAGCCATCTCTCCAACCTTCTTCCCCTTTGGAGATTTAAAAACAACGGTTGAGGGGAGGAGGCAGAAATCCTTAATAAATAAATAAATCTAAAAAAATAAAAAACAAAAAAAATAAACAAAAACCAAAAAAACAACAACAACAACAACTCTTTTAGATTTATTTATTTATGCATATGAGTGTTTTGCCTACATATATGTATATGCAACATGTGTATACCTGGTGCCCAAGGAGGTCAGAAAACACTATCAGATCCTTTGGAACTAGAGTTCCAGATGGTTGTAAGCCACCGTGTAGGTGCTGGGAATTGAACTCAGGCCTTCTTCACCGGGGAGCCATCGCTGCAAGCCCACTGTGGATTTTGTTAGACACCATCCTATTTGTCTTGTTTGCATGTTTATGCATGTGTGTGGATACACACGTGTCACGGCATGCATTTAGAGGTTAGAGGAGAATGTATGGGAATGAGTTCTCTCCTTCCATCATCTGAGTCCCAGGAACTGAGCTCAGGTCCCCAGGCTTCATAGCAGATACAGTCTTAACCCGCTGAGTCATCACTACCTAACCCCCCTACCCTTTTCAAAAGCTTTGAGACAGAGTTCATTTTGTAGCCCAGATTGGTCTGGAACTCATCTCTTGCCTCGAGCTTTTAGTGTTCTGAAACCACAAGTAAACGAATCTCTTAATTTTTTTTTCCCTGAGTATATGCAGTGTAGGGGGCACACGAGCGTAGACGTGCAGGCGCCCACAGAGGCCAGTACTGTGAGGTTCTCCCTGGAGCTGGGGCTACAGATGGTTGGAAGCTGCCTCTGGTGGGTACCGGAAATAAAACTCGGATCTTCGCAAAAAGCAGCAGCACGTGACTGTAACTGCTGAGCCATCCCATCGTCTCCTAATCCAACTTCTTCTAGCACTGATTTCTCAACGGCCTCACCCCTGCCCTACCAACACCCCGGGTTCTCTGACTCTAAGGCCTTGTTGCTATGCAGAAGCTGGTTCACATGCTTCCCCCAAATGCTTCGGGGGAAAAAGGCAGGCAGTACACAGCTATAAAAACAACCTCTAGCCTTGGTTCTCACCCTCTCTGGGGGAAGAAACAGAGGTTGCAAAGATCTGTAAGGAAAATACATTTCTGGTAAAGTGCCAAATCGGAAAATACAAAAGCCAAGCTAAATTTCATATACACCATGATTACTGCTATCCAAATGAAATAGGGAAGATTAAATCACCATAGGCTTTCTGGAAACATAAGCGGTTTTGTTTAGGCGAAAGGGCTAGACGGTCCTTTTCCTGCCCAAGTCATTTATCTTCTCAAATGGGGGGAGGGGGCGAGCGGGTGAAGCCACTGAATCAAGAGCCAGGAAAGCACAGCTTTCTCATGTCATCTCACAGGCTGACATGCAAGGGGAGGGACAGTCACCCCTCCCCCGGCTATGGCAATAGTACAAGTGTCTGGCTCCCTCAAACCATGATCTTTCAGAGTCTCGCAGTCCTCCTCCGGCCAATGATTGACAGGTTCTCATCACTTCCTCACGACTAGGCACATAGCAGATGGGCTATCCATGAAGGAGTCATGGCCCCGGACTCTGGGTACCTAAAACTTTGTCAGCAAACCTTAGCTTCCTCCTATCAGTTCAGTCCTTCCTACCCCTGCTGGGACAGGTAGTGACGCTCCCCTCATTAACCCCTCAAAACTACCCACTTCCTGACAACAGATCTTCACACAGGGCTGGAGTGTTGGCTCAGTAGGTAAGAACACTTGTTGTTCTTACAAAGGACCCAGGTTCGAATCTCAGCACCCACATGGAATCTCACCACCTCTTCAAGCACCAGATCTCACATAACATCCACTTCTTAAAAAGTTGACACCTTTCATCCCAGCTCTCTGTGAGTTCAAGGCCAGCCTGGTCTACAGAGCTAGCTCCAGGACAGCCAGTTCTGTTACACAGAGAAACCATCCAGTCTCGAAATACAAAACCGAGCAAAAAAAGATGAGCCCTGTACCACTGCCTCCACTTTCTGCAGTTGTCCAAGCCCTGACTGCGAACCACGGACCCACCACAGCAGTGCCTGGTGCCCAATCCACTTCAGCCAAGGGGCTAGCGGAGGATGTCCCCTATGCAGAGGCCCAAGGTTTGGCCGAGGCGACAGGAGACGTCCTAGACTCTGAATTTTAGTATTGCGGCCACTTTGACTCTCTGATGACAAAAGTGTACATCCCAGGCAAGGGTATGGGGGGCAGGGAGGGAGGGGGGCTGAAGAGCAGGTAGAGGCAGGAGTCTGCAGGTCAAGCTCCGGTCTGGCCTTAAAGAGGCAGGAGGGCAGGCAGGCCTGACTCATCACCACCTTATAGGTAGGATGAGCTCACTCCCTTCTAGGGCACCCTTGCACACGGCAGAGCGTTCCCATGGCAACGGGCCAGCGCCTCCTCCACAGCCTTCCTTGGAGTGCCTAAGCCCACGGTCACCCTCTCCAGCCTAAATTCTTAGAACAAAAAGTAAAGAGCCTTGAGCAAGCAGAGCTCTCTCCCTGCCCGTGGCCCGCGGAGCTCTCTCCCATCCCTACGTAGCCCCCTCATTTAACTGACAGCCCGTGGCCTTCTCAAACCAGCTCAGCTTCCACCAAATATCCCTGTAATGTGGTCTCCACCCTGCCCCGTATGTGAGCCTCTGTACATGAGATTAGAGTCATCTATGGCCCTCTCAACATGTAAGGGTACAAGTTGAACCGCCATGGACTTGGAAGGTCTCAGAATGCGCACAGCGACTGCTATTTCCCTGAAGATGGCCTTATCCCTCTACTGACTCAGGCAGGGCCTGGGACTACCCAATTCCCCCACCCCCAGCGTACACACACAGCCTCTCGGTCCCTGAAGCTTAATGCTCCCTTTTCCCTGCGCTTGGTCACACTTTACCAGGCCCAACTCCACACAGCCTCTACCACTCCGGCACATCTGCCTGACCCACTTCCCTCTTCCTTCTCCTCCTTTCTTCTTTTTTCTTGGGCTAGGGAGGACTGACTGATATTCTGTAGCCCAGGCTATTCCAAAACTTTATATAATCAAGGCTGGACTCAAACATGCCGTGAGCCTCCTGCCTTAGCCTCCCAGACCTGGGGCAATAGGTGTACAGCATCATGATCAGCTTTGCTTTGCTTTTTGTTTTCTTTGCTTTTCCATCCCACAGGGACTTACTAAGCAGCCCAGGCTGGTCCCAAACTGGTTCTTCTTGCTTCAACCTCCCTAGTATTGGGATTATATATTATATGTGTCCAACTTACTCTGAAATTTTATAGATTTACTTTGTTGCCTAATGTTGGGAACCCAGAGCCTCAAGCACGGTCAGTGAATGCTCTCAGACGGAGCTGTACCACCTGGAGTCCTCTAGGTTGGATTTGACTCCAAGTATTGGGAGTTTAGCAGAGTCTGCCTCTGGGCTCCCGTCACTGCCCATGACTCCTCAAAACATGTGACTCTCACATATGTCGTCTCAATGGCAGAGATCACATATCCGGCTGCTACCTGGATGGAACTACAGGCTCCCTGTGTCCCTATGTGTATCTGCAAGATACTAACAGAGCAGAAAACTCCTGCTTCTTAGTAATAATTCTGTAAGCAGTATGGGTTGCAGATGTATAATTTATATTGTTCTTTTTTGTTTGTTTGTTTTGATTTTTCAAGACAGGGTTTCTCTGTGTAGCCTTGGCTGTCCTGGAGCTTGCTCTGGCCTTGAACTCAGAGAGATCCGCCTGCCTCTGCCTTCCGAGTGCTGGGATTAAAGATGTGTGCCACCACCGGCAATCACTTTATACTGTTCAACAATGACAGGATCACCCGAGTCAGACCTCAAAATGTATCCCCGTCATGAACTGACATCTGTCAAACACGGGTGTCAAGCACATGAAACCTTTTTCAGTGATTATCTATACTTTATCATGTTTGGAATATCATTTTAAAAATGAGAATAAAAAAGGTGGGCTGAGGAGATAGCTCAACAGGTAAGGAAGGATATCTGCTACCAATCCTGAAGACCAGAGTTCAATCCCCAGGACCTACGGTAAAAGACAAGAAGAAACTCCTGCAGGTTGTCCTCTGACCACACAAGCACCAAGTCACAAATAAATAAACAATGTTAATTTAAAAAAAAAGAATCCACAGCAAATGTGGGTGGAGCAGAAGAACTAGGTACGGCTGGTTAGAGTGCTTGCACCCCCAATATGTGTGAGAGTCTCATGTTCCTACTAACCACCCTTCAGACACTGTTGTGACACCCAGCCAGTGATATACGCTGTTAGCTCAAACCCTCAGGTAACTGCCTATACGAGGCAAAGTGATGCTCATTTGTACTATGACAGCCTCTGTCCCTTAGTCTTTCTTCCTCAGCCACTCCCAGCAGGTCACCTGAGCTCGCTGATCTCTGTGCACTCCAATCAGGACGGTGAACCATTTCAGACATGTTCTGATGCTAATTCTCATCCCTCCTTCTGTGCCTACATGTAAATTTTAATGTACGTTTTAATGACAATCCATGCGTGTAACACACAGACATCGTGGATAAAGGCAGGGGTGGGAATCAGCCTCCTGGGAAATGACCCCTTCTTTAAACTCTAAATTTCTTCCTATCTTCGCTTGATGCAGGAATGAACTAGCTGGTGGCATTTGTGACAGGATGTCATGCTGCTGTCCCAAAAGTAATGAAAAGAGAAAGAGAGGCTTTCAGCAAAGGGGGAGCAAAGAGGGCACCTGCTGAACCCCCACCTACTACACCTATATGTTCGCCCGGGCTGCCTGGAACCGAAGTAATCACACAGAAACTGCATTAATTAAATCACTGCTTGGCCCATTAGCTCTAGCTTCTGACATATTAATTTGGATATTTTGGATAACTCTTACATATTAATTTAACCCATTTCTATTAACCTGTGTATTGCCACATGGCCAAGACTTACTGGCTAAAGTTCCATCTGGCTCTGGCAGGGCTACATGGCTTCTAACTCCTCCTCCTTTCTCCCAGCATTCTGTTTAGTTTTCCCCACCTAGCTCTGTTCCCCTATAGCTCTGCTATAAGCTCAAAGCAGTGCCTTTATTAACCAATGGTATTCACAGCACACAGAGGAGAATCCCACATCACCTATACCTGAATTCATCCCCCACCCCAAAGAGTGATGACAGGAAGCCAGGGGAGGAATTCTGAGGAGCCTTACATCCCTAGTGGGTACCAGGCAGGATTCCTTCCAACTGAGAGGCCACTTTTCTTCAAGGCTTCAAACCCTCTGTTCTATCATTACAGCTTTTCTGAGCATTCACTAGATACCAGGTGTCATGCCAGCTTTGGGGATACAAACAAAGACTACCACACAGAGGCCTCTGTAAAAGAACCATGGTCTTAGCCAGCGGGGTGGCTCACACCTGTAATCCCTGCTGCCGAGCAGAATGCTGTAAGTTTAAAGTCTGATGTACACAGCAAGTTACCACCAGCCTGGGCTATAGGACGAGGCCCGCTCTCAAGAATAAAGGAATAATCAAGGCCCTTAAATTCCAATCCTAGCTCTGTCATTTACTATACCTTTCTGGACCTCAGTTTCCCCCAGCTATAAAATGGAGGAAGCAAGACCTTGGCATTGGTTCCTATGTGGAGAGGAGTTGCCGGGGTGTTTTTTTCTGCAAAAGGAACAGAGCACAGCCCCAGCCTCACACCATGAGAAGGGTTTGCACCCACACCACCCAGCATGACGATTAAAATTACCATTCTTGCCAGGGATCACATGGCAATAAGGCTATCTCGAGCCCTGCCTGCCTACACTGTCAGGAGGCTTTTGTCATTGTGTAAACATGACGGTGCACGCACACAAAGCTAAGCAACACACACCAGGCTAAGTGGTCCTGCATACCTACACTGGATGCTGTAGCCTATTGTTTCCAGGTGGATACTTATAGAACGCATCACTGTACTGACTGGGAGGCAAGGGTAACACAATAGCAATCTAGAGGTGCACTAGGAACCCTGAGCAAGGGCTGACGGTGTGGCTCAGCTGGTAGTGTACTTGCCTGGCATGCACAAAGCCTCGGGTTTGATCCCAGCACAGCTTAAACTAGGTGATGCCCCATTCCAGCACTTGACAGGGGCTAGAGAATCAAAAGTCCAAAGTCATCTTTAGCTACATAGTGCGCTTGAGACCAGTGTGGGCTACAGAGGAGGAAGAGAAAGAGAGGGGGAAGCTGGGAAGAGAAGGGGGAGGTGGAGGCAGTGGCGGCAACAAGATTGCTATCATCATCGTCATCATCATCACTGTCACTGTCATCAGCAAGAATTTGTCAACTTTATCATAATCTTATGGGCATGATACATGCAATCCACCAGGTTCCCAGAGACTCTGTCAACAGATAATAGTGGTAATAGTGAGTACCTAAAACTTGTCTTGAAAAGAAGGAAGCAGAGAGGTGAGGCCATTGGAGAGACAGCCTCAGATTGGCTTCTGGTTACCTCTATGGCTTGTATTCGCCTGCCTGGGTTTTTCTGCATTGAACAGCCCAGCCCTGAGTCAGCCACACCACAACAGAGGGAGAAGTTCCTGGAAGCCTGGTGACTGCTTCTTATCCAGACTCTCACAGGCCCAGGATGCTGTGGGCCAGGCTGGAGAGTGTGTTGGGGTATCTGGGGATTAAGGTTGTGGTTTCTGCACCACCTACCACTTTCTGTTCACTTTGGTGCTGGGTGGCTGAGGCTTTAGTCTTTCAGACCCAGCGTGGCTGTCAGTCGGCTCTAACAGCCTCAGGGAGTTCTCAGAGTTTCGATTTTGGCACCTGTCCAAAGAGCCAAGTGTCCCCTACTTTGTTATGGGGATAATTCAAGACGGCGTATAGGAAGCAGTCAGCAGGGGCTCTGCAACAGAGCAACAACATGACCACAGCAGCTTCAGAGAGCGGAGGCCTGGAACACCAGGATTTATCCAAATGACCGACACACCAGGAGGGGCTTCTCTCAGGGCGGCCCACAGAGGCAGGGCCAGCACCGGGTTCCTAGGAGCTAGAAGGGATGCCTTGACAGAATATACTGGTCAAGAGAGAAGCTCCTGGGACCTGGGGAAGTAGAGATGCAACTCCATCTCCAAGGGGCTTCCCTCCCTGTCCTGGCAGCAGATGCTCATTCCCAGCAGGAAGAAGACAGCCAGGGCAGCAGGCAGTTCCGGGAGCTCTGAGCAAGGCCATCTTGGGAGCCACGTTCAGCTCTCACATAGAGTTGTCTAAGTCGGGGCAAGCAACTTCATCAAAGCCTAGGATGTTTCTGCTAAGAGGGAATTAAATACCGGAGTACCGTTTCTCTAGGAGGAGGTTACGATGAATCACTGGCAGCGCAGGGACTGGACTCAGTACAGCACTGAGCATGTGGCACTGAGTGTGAGCTGTGATCACCAGGACTGCCACCACCACGGCCACCTCCACGCTGCTGAGTGCCTGCTCACGTGCAAACTCAGGAGCCAGGCCAGGACAACTGGAGTAGAGAAGCTTACCTGCCCATCACTCCCTCCAGCTTGCAGAATGTACTTGAAATTGGCCACCCCCATAATGGCCAGATGCCCCGTAGTTTTATCAAGAGTACACTGTGTCAGGGCTGGGTGTGTCCACTCTCAGGTTCCTGAGCCCACTTGCAGGGATAGGAGAAGATGGTTCCCATGTACTCTAAGTCCTTAACAAAGCCAACCTTACGAGGAATGAAATATCGTGGCAGAGTGCTCCTGGCCAAATCAGACTACCACTATGGACTTCGGTTTCTTCATCCACAGAACTTTCAAGGACCCCTGACTTTGCCTTCTCTGATTTGCTTTCCTCAAACTGCTGCAGGGGAGAGAAAGACAAGAAGCGCGAACCAGTGATGACACACACAGTTCTTAGATTCACACAAAAAGCCTTGTTCTAGAGTCTGGCCAGGTTCTCAGACCCACTGAGCCCACAGGGCAGGTAGCTGCCCTCACACAGGCAATAGCAGTCAAGGTAACATGCAGCACAGGGGGTTATTATGATAGCCTGCCTGGCAAAGGGCAGAGATAGTCCCCATCCTTCCTAGACCTTGCCTGCCTGGAGCACCCAGGCTAAGGACCATTGCTAACTCCAAATAAGGCCTCACTTTGAAGTCCTGGGGCAACCAGCTTCCCACTCAAGGCCACACCCTAGCCAGGCATTTGCACAGTCAAAGAAGGCCAGGCATAGTGTCCAGGAGCGCTGACTGCTGGATCTGCCTAGAAGGGAAAGACATTCAAGGGACTCGATCCCCCTCCAGGTGGAGAGAAACACCTGAAATCTAATACAGAAGGTTGCGCAGATAAGATTGCAAAATGATTCGCAGCAGAGACAGGCTGAGAAGGCCAGACGCCGACTCCAAGGTCAAAGGAAGAAGTATTTGAGTCTGCTGAGTGTCCCTTCAGGAGGAACCCTCGGGGCTGGGAGATGGCTCCATGGTTGGGAATGCTTTCTTCTCTTCAGACCTCAGTTCGGTTCTCAGCACCAATGGCAGGCGGCTCAGAACCACCTGAAACTCAAGTCCCAGAGGATCTGATGCCCTCTTCTGCTACAACTGTACACGTTCTCACACAGACACATGAATAAAAACAAACCTAAAAACAAAACAAAAAAAACAACGGCACACTCCTTTAATTCCAGCCCTTGAGAGGCAGAGGCGAGAGGCGGGTGGATCTCTCTGAATTTGAGGTCTGCCTGGTCACGTGGAGAGTTCTAGGCACCAGAGTTACACAATGAGACCCCGTCTCAACAACAAACAAACAAACAGAAAAAACAGAAGGCAGAAACAGAACCCTGGCATTGCCCAGGCCTTGGAGATGACTGAGATCCAGATGACTGGACCATGTGGTGATCCAGTCAAGGCCCCGAGAACCAGCCTCCAGCACTGAGTCCTGACCACCATTCTGGGATGCAGGCTCCTGGGTTATGAGCACATATGACTGCTCCAGCATGACAAAAGTCACACACAGCACCAACTAAAATCCCAGGGCATCTGGAGGCATTTGGCACTCCTGTGCTCAGGGAATGGGACAGGACTCTGCCAAGCAGCTCTCGGAGCTAATAGTTCAAAAGAGATGGGGTCCCAAATGCTACTCTCCAAAGCCCCAACAGGGAGAAGGTGGCAAGAGAATCAAGGCCTTAGTGGACACCATGTCCTGGCCAGCTGGAGACCCCATGGTAAGGTTGCTAACGACAGTAGGTTAAGCTCCGGGGAAAACACACATTACACTGGCCATGGAAGGAGAAGAAAAACCAAGACCTTACTCTGACTTCCTGCGGGGCCCTCAGGTTCACACAAGAGGATCAGAAACTCCCTAAGATTTTCTGAAGCAGGGATCCCAGCCAAATGCAATCATTTCAGCCTCCAGGGAGAAAGGGCAGGGTGCTGGGGGAGGGGCCGGCATGGTTAGTTCCTCAGGAGACAAACACAGCTGGACTATCCCCAAGGGAGCTGGGAGGCCATCAACAGCACCCTACCACCCTGTGACCGAACACAGCTGGAGCGGTGACTGGAGGCATGGCAGGGTCTGAGCTCATCCGAGGCTCTGACCAGTCCAATGATGAGGATGGCTCCGAGGTCCATCTGAATCTGGGGAGCAAACCAGACCTCTGTCCTGAACCCAGAAACCAACCTCAAAGCTGGAGTGGCATTGGTGACTCAGACCATGACACCCAAGGGTTTCCTGCAAGACGGTGACCACCGAGAGGCAGTCAGTGAGTTAGGGAAGCACTACTACACACAAGCTTTTGTGCGCCTTGTCTTCAGGAGGCTGGGCACCACCTGGCACGAAGGCTTCTGAGGACTCACACTTGCGATAAGTGCCTTCTACTGTCCAAGGCACATCAGGTCACTGATCCTCCAAACGTCCTCAAAGCCAAGGGTTGCACAGTGACTCTCTGAGACAGTATAGCAAGGCTGCCAGCAGCCTGCCAACACATCTGTCTCTTCCAGGTTTCTCGCCAGCCCATCCTGGAGCCCAAGTGTCAACTGGGCAAGGCAGCAGCTAAGTGGCTGACAGGAGAGAAAAGGGGGGAACAAAGAAACCAGGCAGGGACAGGGGTGACATGCCTGTCACCCTGCTAGCTGTCCTCAGGCCTGGAAATGGGACTCACCAAGAAGGGTTGATCATGGCTCCTCACCTGGGCTATCTTCCAGAACTCTTACATTCACCTACAATCCGCTCCAACAGGAGAGTCTGCCTCCCAGAATACAAACAATTAGCTTCCAAAGACTGCAAGTCACTGTGGTGAGGCATAAACTATGAATTCATTTATAAGTTTGTAGTTACAGATATGCTTTATCAAGAGCTGTAATACGGGGCTGGAGAGATGGCACAGTGGTTAAGAGCACAGGCTGCTCTTCAGGAGGTCTTGAGTTCAATTCCCAGCACCCATGTGGTGGCTCACAGCCATCTGTAATGTGATCTGTGTGCATGAGGACAAAGCATTCATGTACATAAAATGCATTTAAAAAGCGCTGTAAGAAATGCAGCCAGGGATGTAGCCCAGCAGCAGGTAGAGAGCCAGGGAGTCAATTCCCAGTAAGGGAAATAGTAAATCTCTGGGTGTGGTGGTGGAAGCTGATTACTCCAGAGCTCAGAAACATGACACAGGAGGAACAAACTCCACTGTACCATAGGAAGACTCTTCTCAAAAGAATGGGGCGGGGGCAAAGACACAGCTCAGTTGGTAGTGCACCATGTACAAACTCTGCTTTCAATTCCCATCACTTCAGAAAGCCAGGCTTGGAGGAACACACACACACATAATCCCAGTGCTTGGAAGGGGGAGAAAAAGGATCAACAGTTCAAGGTCACTCTTGTGACTCCCGAACAAGTCTACAATGCGTAAGACCCTATCTTAAGGAAACCAATAAATAAATAAGTAAATCAATAAATGAAGTCAGCTGCTATTCTGAAAAGACAATAACTAGGTGGTGTGGGTCCTCGAGACCCTGGCCTCAAAGCCCCAGGATGGCAGGCAGGACATGGGAGCAGACAACCACAAGACACGGATGCCAGATGCAAGAAGAAAAGACAGCATTGAGACTGACTTCTGTCCTCCCTCACAGAGGCCGCCACAAAGGCAGGAAGCTAGGTTTACTGCCACCTGCAAGAAGTCATGAGATGTGGGCAAAGCCTCCAGGTCTCAACCAGAAATGGGATGCAGCGCTCCAGTACGGATGTGTGTAAACAGAGCAACGTACATCGGACTGGGGCTACAGGCTCATCTCCAGGGTTTTTTGTTTTTTTTCATTTTTTGAGATTTTTTAAATGTGCATTGGTGTTTTGCCATGGGTATTGGGTCTCTGGGAACTGGAGTTACAGACAGTTGTAAACTGCCATGTGGGTGCTGGGAATCGAACCCAGGTCCTCTGGAAGAGCAGTCAGCAATCTTAACAGCTGAGCCATCTCTCCAACCCCTACCTCCAGTTTTAAAATAGGCACAGATACACACCAGCTGCCTGGGCAGGGTTAATATGATCATACACTTATTAACAAAAACATTGAACTCAGGATACAGGTCCATGCCAACAGGGGAGCCAATGAGATCCCAGAGAAGAATGCTGGGGCCTCAACTCAAATGTGCCATTTCCTTAAAACAGAACTCTAAAGTCAGCAAGCTCTTTGTGAACCTGCTTCAAGAACAGAAACTCTAAAAATACGTGCTCCACTCACCTGAGTCTTTTGGGTCTCCCCAGAAACCCCAGACGCCCTTCACCTCCCGTCAGCCATCTCACCACAGGTGAAGTCTAAACAAAAGCCTCGCTGTGAAACACTGAGCATTTGACCAAGGTCCTGTGGCCAACCCCCAGGACTACGGGTGTCTCCTGTGCTTCAGAGGGACTGGGCAGCCCTGGTCACAGTCACTGGACTAATATGTAGACCTTAAGTCAGAGCTGCTTTTCAACCAGGAGCTTCTATGGAGAGATGCCCAGGCTACAACCCTACGTGCCAGACTGACCTTGCTGCTCCTGCCAAGCAGCCTCTGTTTAGGGTGGTGCCAAACAGGCCCAGATGCAAACACCAACGTAGCATTTTTTAATTTTAAAAAATAATTATATAAGGCCAGGAGTAATGGTGCACATCTTTAATCCCAGCACTCAGAAAACAGAGGCAGGCGGGCCTCTGAGGTCAAGGCCAGGCTGGTCTAGGGAGTCCCAGCACAACCAAGGCTACACAGAGAAACCCTGTCTCAAAAATCCAATAATAATAACAACAATAATAAAATAAACAAATAGATGCATATCTTTATGTGTCAATATACACATACAAACATATATAAGATAAAGTTACATACATATTATACTAATACTAATAATAATAATAATAATAATAATACTGTTGTGGAGGCTGGAGAGATGGTTCAGCGGTTAAGAGCATTGCCTGCCCTTCTAAAGGTCCAGAGTGCAATTCCCAGCAACCACATGGTGGCTCACAACCATCTGTAATGAAGTCTGGTACCCTCTTCCGGCCTGCAGGCGTGCACACAGACAGAATACTGTATATATAATAAATAAATAAATATTTTAAAAATTGACTGTTGCTTAACTTCCTAACACTGCATTCCGCTACACCTTAGCTTATTATGTGCACCTGTGCACACACATGGAGGTCATAGAATAACTTTCAGGAACTGGCTCCTCTCCTCCACCGTGTGAGTTCCAGGGACTGAACGCGCGCTGTTAGGATCGCCAGTAAGTCCATTAACTTGCTGAGCCGTCTCACCAGCTCCATGCTGCTTAACTTAAATTTTAAAGAGGAGAGAAGTGGGTGTCACTCGGGTCGAGTTCGCACAAGGTCCATTCCCAGAACCAAAGAACAAAACAATTAAAGGGAGGAATGAAGAGGATGGGGGAGTGAGCACAAATACACTTCTAGTCCTGGCCACAGCAACCCAAAGGGCAGGAAACAGGGATCGGGGCCCCGCCTCCAGGAAAACACATTCATGTGCCGCTGCCTCCTCACCCCAGCTCCCAGAGCTGAGTCTGGAAAAGCACTTTGGGTTCCTGGAAAGAAAGGCCCTTCGGAAATATCGGGAACTCGACTGGAAGGTGCCATTATTTGTCATCTGGAGGATGTCTGTGGTGTTTGAAGGGAACCACTCCTCCTTCAAAGCCAAAACTATGGCCAAAAACAACAGAGGGGCTGCTGGCAGCCAGAGAAACACAAAGGTTCTCTCCACCCCCAAACCACGAGCTGTCCAGCCTCTCTGTGGGACACGAGATGGGACCTGGTCCTCTCAGCCCCTCCACACACATGACAGAATGTCTCCTGTCAGACATGGAAAGACAAAGCTACATCAAGAGATCTGCCCGAGCAGGGCGATGGTGGCACACGCCTTTAATCCCAGCACTCGGGAGGCAGAGACAGGCGGATCTCTGTGAGTTTGAGACCAGCCTGGTCCACAGAGCTAGTTCCAGGACAGGCTCCAAAGCCACAGAGAAACCCTGTCTCGAAAAAACAAAAATAAACAAACAAACAAAAAAAAAGATATCTGCCGGAGGGAGGCCACTCACCTCCAGGTTCCTCCCCGTGACATTTCTCCTACAGCAGATTTGGGATATACAATGAGTTCCAGGTCAGCCTGAGCTACGGAGCAAAAACTGTCTCAAACAACTAAAATAAATAGATCTTCAGGCCCTACAAGCCCTGGCCTGGCAACACAATCCTGTGACCCTACTCCAGATGGCCCCACAGGTCCCAACCACCAAGCAGGAGAAGCAAGGTAACATAAGAGGCACTGTCTGACTGTCTTTCCCCCCAGAACGGGACAGTCGGGGGGCCTCTGCTTTAGACCCTTGGAGGCCCTAGGATATTCAATGCTGAGGCTCAAGAAGTGTCACTGTCCGCAGGCAGGTGCTACTTTTCTCAGGCCTAGACACTTCCAGTCCTTCCATGCTGACAGCCAGCCTAAGCCCCTACACCTTTCTGCGCAAGGGGTAAAGTATGACTCCTACGAGAATAAAGCTAAAGCGCCTTGCCGCCTGGAACACAGCCTTCCTGCTCCCCCGGGGACACAAACAAAGGGCAGGGCTGGTGAGAACAGGAAGCAGAAAGGAAGGGACTACTGAACCCCCCAAGCAGGGGAAGCCACTCCCCAAAAGCTGAAATCATGTCTAAGAGCAGTTTGGGGGCACAAAAGGTAGCCACTGGCACCTCCACGACCTTCCCAAGTAAGAAAAGTAACTTCAGAAGAGCCGGTGTCAGCCAGACTCCCTCAGTCCCAAGGACTTTGGTCAAAATTCACCCTAAATGTTCAAGTTGTGTCCAAGACCTAGGCAAAATCACCTGGCTTTTCTGAGGCTCACTTTCTCTACCCTAAAATGGAGCTTAACCCTCACAAGTTTGCTCATCACCACTGACGGTTAGAAATCACATCATGATTTATACACACGTATGTGAAAAACTATGAATCATAAAATAAGCACTCGATTACACAGCACCCTGAGTTATTACTCACTGGCATTTAAGACTCAAGTCTCAGTTAAAACACAAGCCCCTGCCGGGCGGTGGTGGCGCACGCCTTTAATCCCAGCACTCGGGAGGCAGAGGCAGGCGGATCTCTGTGAGTTCGAGACCAGCCTGGTCTACAAGAGCTAGTTCCAGGACAGGCTCCAAAACCACAGAGAAACCCTGTCTCGAAAAACCAAAAAAAAAAAAAACACGAGCCCCTTCACAGCCAGGGGTGTGTCCGTACTTACGGTAAAATCAGAATTCTGAAGCTAATCTGCCTAACCTTGCTCATAACAGTATACTGGTCAGCTCCCAGGCAGGTTAGTTCTCTGGGTCTCAGTTTCCCTATAAATACAGGCACAATAACAGTGTTTTCCTCAATGACCGGGGTCATCTAAGTCATTGAACCTTTAATCATCGTAAATCGTTGGTCTTTTTAGTTCCTTGGAGAACCTAAATACTTGTTGGTTGAGTGATGTAAAACAGACAGTTCTCCTGGCCAGTTTGCCTTCAAGAATCTTCTCTTCCCTCCCCAGGAGGTGGACAGAGTTTACACTTCCCTCTTAGTACCTTGGGCTTCTGAAATGTTTCAAACCAAAATGAACACCTGGGTCTTCATGTCCAGCCCTTTCTCTGTATGCCTGGGAGCTGGTCACCCGGTCTCTCTAAGTTCAGGCCATTCTAGGAAGAATGACCATCCCACAGCTCCACTCCCTGCTGCAGGGAGTACTAACGAAGGCCACTGATGGGACATGTCTGACTTACAATCTGGCATGCAAGAATTCCTCCCTGTCCTCCACCCTGGACCTTTTGGGACACAAGCCTGGAGAGGACTCTGATCCCTCCGTGGAGAACAAATCACAGCTCCACTAGAGGCCCATGGTAGCCAAGGACCAAGAAGGCAGTTTCCAGGGGAACAGCATCCCTGGAAACGCATCTACGCCCAGTTCCCATCCTCACTGCCTTTTATTCTCCTCCTACCTCTGTAGTGGGCTAAGTCACCTACCCACTATTGCTAGGCAACTTCTCAGGGAAGTGCAGCTGCCTCTCCAGCCCATACCTGCCTCTGACCCTAGGAAAGCTGCCCTTGCCTGCTGACCCTGGGGACGGCAGAAGGCAAGCAGTGACTATAGTCCAACAGGGTTTATGTTTGAACACCCCTAGGACTCTCACACGTCAGGGACTTGGGAAGATACGGAAAGCCACCTTTCCTCCCCAGCCCTGTTCTCGGGTTCTTATATGTCATATTCGCAAGACGGTTTCCAAGAATGGGCCAGTCACACTCTACAGAAATGCTTCTCTTCCTGATGACTCTTCAGCTCTCCTACCATGGTTCATGGCTCCGAATCCCAGCCCAGGAGCAGACGGCAAGCAAGGAGAAATGGGGGAGGGGAGGTTGCACAAGTAAGGATAAGCTATGAGGATGGCAGGTGTCATCTGAACTCCTGTGACAGTATGCACATTTGAGAGGTGGGATGACAGGCAACTGTCAGCTTCTTCTTTCCATTAGTCTTGGCTTGGCTTTTTTCAAAATTGAGACCTAGTTCTCAGAACATCAGTGTCACCAATTTTGCAGTGCACAGCCCAGTAATTCTGAGTGTACTCATAAGGCCATACATCCATCACCACTGTCTAATTCCAGAACATGTCAACCCCTGGGGTTTTATCTGTATACATCCATCTTTGCTTAACGTTCCTGCGCAAGGCAAACACCAGAGGGGGGATAGAACCACCAGCTTCAGATCCTAAAGCCACTGCCGCCCTGACCTTGAGATCCTGAAAAGGTCAGACAGTTCTCCACCTATGAAATGTCGTGCAACAGTAAGGCCCAACTCACAGGGACACATACGCACACGGGTCCTCAGGATAGCTACTGTAGACTGGACTCCTAGTGCTCCCCCACCAAAGCCCTGTGAAAGACTCCCCAGTCGATGGAAGGGCACGAGACAAGGCCTGAGGAACTCTGTCCCCTCAACCTTCAGGTGGCAGATCTTGGTTGTGCAGTGGGTGGGGCAGGAAAGTGGGCCTCCAGGAGGCTCTCAGCCCTCTTCTCCTGGGTCTTCTCAGTCCCTGTTCTCTCAAGGCTCCTTGCCTGGGTCAGGGCCGGGTTCGAGGGTGCAGAAACCTGAACTGACGGGTAAGTAGGACTTCACTGACCCATAGGAACAGCACCAGCATACGGGGCTACAAGACTTCCTCTGCCTACGGCCTCTTGCCTGTGAATTCTCTGAGGAGCCACAGACTAAAACTGTTCAAACCACCTCTAGCAGAAAGACTGCAGGACCTGCCAAGATTTTATTCTGACAGGGTTTCACTATGCAGCCCTGGATGACCAGGAATTCAGCACATAGACCAGGCTGTCAGATGTTCCCAGCCTCTGTCTCCTAAGTGCTACGAATAAAGGCATGCCTCCCACACCTGGACCCGCCAATATTCTTGTGAGTAAACAGGTCCAGCTCACAGGACCACTCCTGCAGAGATGTGGGGCCATTGGCCATATCAAGAGGAGAAAAGGCAGGGCCAGTAGAGCAAGTGATCCCTGGCTGCGTGTCAGACTGTGCATCTCTGAGGCTGACTGGCTGGGATGACCCCAGCTGTACCTGGAGAGGTATGAGCCTTAAGAGCCTGACCAGTGTGACCTGCTTAGACAGCCTGGCCTAGTCGTCACTCTCGGCCAGTGAAGAACCAGGGGCTGGGTGTGTAGCCAAGTTGGGGCAATGCTTGTCCACCATGCATGAAACTCTTTTTGAGTTCAATTCCTAGCCCCACAGCGTAAGCTGTTACACATCTATGCTCCCAGCACTTAGAACACAGAAGCAGGTCATTCTCCACCACACAGAAAATTCAAGGCCAGCCTGAGTTACAAAAGACCCTGCTCCTCAAAGAAAAAGACAAAGAGGAGGAAAGAAAGAGAGAAGGTGGGTGAGGCCAAGTCCGAATGAGGAAGAACGAGAGGGTGTCCCAGCACCTGACTCGGGTGGCTTGCTCTGCCCCTCCCAGGCAGGCCCCTCACCTCACCCTTCTCAATCCTGCAGCAAAAAGGTCACTTGGTTTCCCAGCAGAAACCTCTTTCACACACACGCAGAAACCTCTCTTTCACACACACACACACACACACACACACACACAACACCTTCTCCACCCCAGGCTCTGTGCAGACTCCCTCCCTACCCTGGCCACAAAGCCTGTCAGCTGCTCATTCCATCAGCTATTACTGACACAGCTTAGCAGTATGACTGCAGATCTTTCTGATCTCCTAGTTGTCAGGACCCACCAGGCAGGTCACCCAGGGTATTCACTCAACACTCTGCACCTGGTTCCAGTAGTCATCTCAGCAATCCATGCATCAAGGACTGGACTCTTTCTAGGAGCCACACATCTGTGACCAGGTCACAGAGCAGGCTGGGGCTATCCCACCCCAACTCTAGACCCACAGGAAATACCACATGCCCTCAAGCCCAATTTCCGGTCTGTGGCCTCAGCACCAGGCTTTTTTAGAGCCAGTGGAAAGGTAGCACCTTGGAGCACCTCCGGAAGCCAGCCTCAAGGAAGATTCCTCCAGAAGACCCTGACCACGTGCCCTTTGGGCATCTACGACATCTTCTTCCTACAAGCCCACCTCCAGTGTCCCATTGTTCGACAATCTGGTTTTTCGTTCGGGCCACAAGCCAGGCCTCCTCACACCTGCCTGGTCTAGGGCCAGCTGGCATCTGGGGCCTGGTGGCCCAACTCTTCCCTCCCCCACTTCTCCTTCAGGTTTTATCCATTGCTTAACCAATGGGGCACCTGTTCCCAGCTACACCAAGTGAGCGTAGGGAAGGTGCAGGGAGGTGTGAGGGCAGGGCAAATTCCTGGGCTAAATGGCTCTTAAGGGACGCTCATTCTCTGTGTGTTGTTCTTCTTGCACTATAACACAGTGACACAAATTTTAAGTACTTTTTTTTCCTGATTAGTTTTTATTGGGGGGGGAGGGACTTTGAGACAAGGTCTCACCACGTAGAACAAGCCAGCCTAGAATTCACTAAGTAGCTCCAAGATGGCACAGTTAGCCAATGAAAGAGCCAACATTTTGACAGACGCACACACCCCACCACACCCGGTGCACATTTATCTCCAGAAGCTGGAGCCAGGATGCAGGCCCAGGATTGGGTCTTTACCTAGAAACAGAGCATCCATGTCCTCAAGCAGCAGCCTCCTCTAAATCCTGTCCCTGCTCAGGACCAGGAATGCAGCAAAGAACTGGACAGCCTGGATGATTGACCCCCACAGACCTGTCAGGGGTACGGCAGTCAAGAAGACAAAGACGGCTCTGAGGGTGGAAGAACCAATTCCTTGCTCTTTCTAATTCCACTTCCATCAGGTACCACCCTGATTTGGGGTGTTTAGTCCTTCCCAAGTAAACCCACCCCTTCAAGTTCTTACTTCCCCTTTGGAAATCCTGGGTAGGCTCCCATGAGATGGCCCAGCCGCCCAGAAAACTGTGACTGAGGTGGCCTAAGTCTACCACTGATGCAGCACTGGGATCTGGGTCTTCTCCATAGCTATTTGCATCCGCCTGCCAAGGCTGCTGGGTTTCAACAGCTACTCAACAAGTGTGAATGAGATGTCTCATTGGGAAAAGCCCTAGGGCTGACACCTGTGGGAGTACACGGTTCCCTCCAGAACCTCCACGGCTTCAGAAATACAGTTGAGGAGCAGGACCACCTCCTCACAAGTTAAAACAAATATGGAGCCCGAAGCTAGAAGGAGCTGGCCCAAGGTCACAGTGAGAGAGGACAGGTCCAGAACCTAACCCTAAGTCAACATTCTCTTTAGCCTGTTTGACACCTATGCACAAACACTCACGGGCGTGGCAAGATCTCCGTGAGGGAACACAGAGAGGCCTGTGGTCATCATGAAAAGAACTGTCTCGGGAAAGAAAGAAGACTTCAGGCCTCCTCCTGGAAGTCAGGAAGGCCATCAGAGCCGCATCTCTAGTTTCTGGGCCATAGCCACATTTTGCATTTGGAGGTATGGGGACCAACCAAGAACTCTGCCCCAAAGCATTCTTTGAAGAGGGGAGAACCACAGCCACCACACCCCCTTTCCTTCGGTTCCTTGAGTCATGCCTCCTGCCTGCTCGGGCTTCTACCTGCATCCACCTCCACCAAGGAAGCAGTTCCCACCACTCATCATTTCATAGGAGCGGGTAAGAGCTGGAAGGAGGGGGACGCTCGGTAGGGTAAAACACATCAGGTTCTATCTTACTCAGTGTCCCACTTCCAATGCCTAGAACTCAGCCTGGCTCACAGTCTGTGCTCACACAAAGCCGGGGAGATGGCTCAGTCACTAAAGGGTACCTAAAGTCAATCTCTAGCACCCACATAAAAAGTTGAGTATGGTGGTCCACGCCTGTAACCGCAGGGGTAGCAGGAGCAGACATCCAGACTAGCTGAGTTAGGAGTTCCAGGTTCAGGGAAAGAAACGCTGTTTTCAAAAATGAGGTAGAGAGTTGGCCAGGTGTGGAGACAAAAACATGTGGTATCTCTGTGAGTTAGAGGCCAGCCTGTTCTACATTGGCAGAGTTAAGGCCAGCCAGGGCAGGGCACACACAGAGAGACCCGATCTCAATAAATAAAGTGAAGAGTGACTCAGAAAGACATCGGCCTCTAAGCACCACATAGGCACAGCCACACATATACCGCTCAGAGAGCTGAGAAGCCAATGGCTCCAACTGCACATACCACCTCAGTGGTCCCATATCACATCCTCCCCATTCCCAGGCAGGAGGAAGAAGAGCAAAACCTACTAGGTGCTGCTTCGCCTTAAGAAGTCCCTCTGTATATCCCAATGACTCTTCTGAGAACTAGGCAGGGCCAAACTTCTGCAGCAGAGAAAACTGAAGTTCCCGAAAGACAACACCAGGAATGAATGGCCTGGGGCCACAACCAGGGACCAGGTTTCCCAAGTCAAAAGCAGAGAGCCTACAACCAGGCTCCTATTATCAACCCAAGTAGGTGTGGATTCCCAGACACCAAAACCCTCTGGATTCTTCCCATCCTTCCTCCAGCTGTCTCCCAGTCCACCACACACCAGCTCCCAGCCCAGGCTACTTCTTCTCTCTTACCCTGGTTTGCTCATCTTCTCATGTGTCCAGCTCACAGAGCTGCTGGGATCTACGAGATATAGCAGCTACGAGGCTGGCACACATTAGCCAGCATCAGCCTATGTGACACATGACCAGAGACGACCAAATTACCTAGATGGTCTGTTTCCACCAGGTAGGAGTTTCGGGAAGCTATCATTTTCTCCCCAACCTCAACGAACATGTTCACTCAGCCATTCATTCTTTAATACTGAGTGAACATATAGGCCCAAGACTCAGCGCCTGGATGCCGGAAACTGAGTCTCACACCCTTGCTGGGCCTGGCTCTTCAAGAGCTCCATCACTCCTGTCTCTTCCAGTACAAAGTTGAACTCCTAGGAGGGACTTGACTTCTCCATGGAAGAGCCCAAGATTTCCATCATTCTGATTCCACCCTTCCTGACCATCTTGAGAAAGTTTTTGGATTTTTTTTTTTGTCTTGTTTTGGTTTTTGTTTCCTTTTTTATTGAAAGAGAAACAGGGGAGGGAGATTCCCTGTCCTCTCTGGGAGTCTCCAAATAGCTCATCCAGTTTTCTCCTCCAGCAACAGTCCCAGGAAATAGGGGAAAGACCCTCAACCTTCAGCTCCCGAAGAGGGGGAGGGGGCTGACAGGAAGAGGGCGGTGTCTTTAAGCAACCAATACATTACAAAGAAGCCAGTTCAAAGCCAAGGGACTCTCTTAAGTCGTGGTTGCTGTCGGAGACAGGGGCAGGGCCCCAGGTCGCCTGTTTAAGGAAGCCCATTGTGGTGTGTTTTAAATTACCTCTGCTTGTCTGATGAAGTGAGTAAAGGGGCACCGTTTCAGGGCTTAGGATTCCTGAGTGAGCTAATACAGGATGCCTTTAGCTAAAGGGGAAAAAAAAAACTTCAGTCGGCTCTCTAAACTCCCCCCCCTTTTAAGTTTAAAAAAGGGAATGAATGTTACCATTTTTGGACATGAGCATTCTCCCTCAAGCCCAGCCCTAACCGCACTATCCAGAGGGACGCGCCATCCTGTCCCCCCATACCCAGATCACGAAGGGGGGGGGAGTATGAAATGGGGAGGGACTGGACGGGAATGGGAGGTGGGGTTCAGGGTACGTGGCTCAGGGAAAGGGCTCGCTGCGCATGCAGGAAGCCGCGGCATGGTTAATACCTCCCACCCCCCAAGAGTGGTTTCTGACCTCTTCCTGCCACTAGCTATTATACTCGGGACCCATCGCCAATTCCCCAGCCCAGAAGGGGCAGCAGATCCAGGACCTCGCTGACGGCGTCTAGGATACAGCGCAGGGCTGAGCAGAGATCCTCAAAGAACGACCCCAAATATCTCCTGAGACCGTCCCTCGCCACGGAGCCCCTCAACTAGAGCCAAGCTACCCAAACTCGCGTTTCACTAGGAAACGAGCGAGTCGGTAGGGCAGGACGCAGATGCATGGCTTGCAGCTACCAGCTCACTGAGTTAAGCAATAAAACGGTTCACCGTCCTGACCCCGCCCCCACAGGGCCCTGGGGAGCCCGCAAACGCCCCCCGATTTTCTCGGCCCCAGCAGCACTCCAGCACGTTCAGTTCCAGGCAGATGCCGAGGAAGCCGCCAAACCCTCCGGCACCCGCTCTGCTGTCTGCCGACTCGGCTAGGGGCGCAGAGTGCGGGGCAGCTTGCCCCTACGGTACAGAGAGCCCCAGGGGCGGCCCAGGAAGCGCGCTGCCACCGCACGCCATATGGAGGCGCCAGGAAGAAGGGAAGGAAGGGGAAAATCGATCCCGAGTAAGCAGCCATGGAACTGAAGTCTCAGCCCCAGCCTCTCGAGCACCGCCCCCACGCCCTGCCCACGCCGGCACGGTTTCGGCAGCAGCGGGGTGGCCTGGACCACCCGCTCCGAGGTGACCTGCCCGCAGGCGACGCCACCTCCCCGCGCTGCGGCTCGCAGTTCGCGGGCTACAGAGCAGGGGTGCTCCCCTCTTCCGCCCGGTGCCTGTAACCCAATACCCCACCTCGCAGTGGCGGCGTTGTCCCCGCCTCCGCTCTTGCGCGCCGGGAACTGGTTTCCAGCCGGGAGCCCAGGAGTGCGGCGGGCAGAGCGGATAAGGACTCGGAGATGCGGAGGGTGGGGATAAATGCTAACCTTCCTCTGCTGCTTCTCCCAGGCCGGATCCAGAAGCAGGTCCCGGTCCCAGTCCTCTTCGGGCTGCATGTAGTCGTTGGTCTGCTGGGAATCATAATGGTCCATGATGGTGCGCGCGTGCTAGGGGCTGGATTTTTTTCCTCCACCTTCTCTCTAAGCGACGGCAGCTGCTGCCCGGGTGTGGGAAGGGAGTCGGCAGGGTTGGGCTGGGTTGGGCTGGCGGGGCCGGGCTCGCTCCCCTGAGCCCGCTTCCGCCGCGGCTCTGCTAGCGGAGGCTGCTGCTGACGGTGGCGGCGGCTGGAGCTCGCGAACTGCCTTCCTGGGGAGCGCGCTCCGATCTAATCTCCACGCACACTGCGCTCGGTGAACACTCGCGCTGCCGGAGCAGAGGCGGGAGGGGGCGGGGAGAAGGGGCAGAGCCCTCCCGAGGTTCTCCATTGGCCAGGCCGAGTTGCCCAAACTTCCCCCCCAGCGCCTTTCATTGGGAATTCCTGGCATCCGTCAGGCGGGTCCCTATGCATATAGGTGGACTGGGCGGCCCCCTCCGGGCGCGCACGCCACCGCCCACTCCCTGGGTTCCCACTCCCCCGCGGCTCATGTGACACCACCTTAAGCTGAACCGGAGTGGAGCCCGGGGACACCTCCCGGAGCTCGGGGACCAAACAGCACTGAGCTCCGGAGCCGCGGGAGTCGCCGAGGATTGGCCCGGTTCCCTGCTGGCGGGAAGGCCTGGAACTTGGGAGCACCGGTGTTCCTGCCCCCCTCCGGGCGTGCACGCCACCGCCCACTCCCCCGCGACTCATGTGACACCACCTTAAGCTGAACCAGAGTGGAGCTCGGGGACCAGACAACACTGAGCTCCGAAGCTGCGGGAGTCGCCGAGGATTGGCCCGGTTCCCTGCGGGCGGGAAGGCCTGGAACTTGGGAGCACCGGTGTTCCTGCGGTCCCAGGTCGAGCTCCGAACCCCGGTCCTTCAAGGGGAAACCCGAGTATTTCGTTTTCTCTTTCTCAGGAAACCTAGGTCGGGACAAGTAGGTACTCTGGAAAGGCGGGGAGGGCCTACAGTATAAAGGAATTTCCTGATTCCACCACCCCGCCCGCCCCGCCCCTTGGGACCAGGCTGATCCCTGCAGGTTTATGACCAGCCAATGGTTCTCAGGCCACTGAGCGTCCCCACCCCTCCAAGGGTCCTTTTGGGTACTTCTCGAGGGCTCAGGGCAGTGACCAGCTACGGGCTTCATGGGTGGCAGCTACGGTTGCCCGGCTTCCAGGCATCAGGCAGGTATGCCCGGGTGGACTGAAGCTACCTTCTGAAGGCCTCCTGTCCTATCAACTCCTCCAGCTTCCCTACACCTTCCTCGAAATTAGGAAGGGCCATGAAATGATCTGCCTATACCATGAATTCTTCCAGATACAGATACCTGACAGATGTGGAAACGGAGACTCAAAAAGCTGAGCAGGACACGGACTCTACAGGCCCATTCAGTATCTGACCTAGTGCCTGACAAAACCTTACTGTCCTTGGAGGAGGAAGAAACATTGCAACAACCAACTATATTTGGTGCCTTGCACTACTCTCTGGGCTCAGTAAAGGAGGATGGAAATGTGTTGGTCCAGTAGCGTTGCATCCTGGGAAGAGGCTGCCGACTTCCTGGTGGTCTCTCGAGGGATGCTGAGTTTGAAAAGCAGTAGCAAATAAGCCAGCGGTTTGGCTGTGCACTCTGATGTGGACAACCGATAGGTCCTTCTTGCATCCTTCATTTATACAGTCATCCCTTAATATTCAGGGGAGCTGATTCCCAGGACCACTGCAGATACCAAAATCTGCAAACTTAAATCTCACATGTACTTAATGGCACAAGATTGATGTGTCACCTACATACATCCACTGTACACTTTAAATCATTCCCGAATAGAAATGTCACGTGACTGCTTATGCTGTTGAGGAAATCCTGACATCACCAGCCATCCCACCCTTGGGATGCTTTTTTTTTTCTGTGGTTAGTTCAATCCAAGATTCTAACTTGTAAAAATGGAGGCCAAGCTGTGTTTGTAGGCCAGCTGGTTAATCTAGAAGCTGGTGTAGTCTAACAAATCACTCAGAGATGTTTACTGACAAGAAGAGCTCTGAATTAGAGTACTTGAGAGCCCACAATGGTCAGAGAGAGAGAGAGAGAAACCCTGCCTCTGGTTGGCAGAGGACACATGATGCTGGCATAAGCAGATAGCAGTGTTGGTCCTCAAGTCGCTAGTCAGTCACGCATGCTCATGCCAGGGTTATCATCAGCACTGGGTCCTCTCTAAGCCCCTGGGCAAGGAAACAACTGTTTCTAAGCTAAAGACAGCAGATTTATGAACTATTTCATAAGCACTTCTAAACTGTGGCTCTAAGCCGACCATAAAGGGCAACGATGGTGCTCTATCTGTTCATTCACTCAATAAATTTTTTCTGGATACCTTCCGTGTGTCGGGGAATATGCTAGACATCACGGGTATAATAAAGATGAAAATATCCACACTTCCTTCCCCATACAGCCCACCAGAGACTGGGAACCGGAGATGTGACCTAATGAGACAGGAGTGGGGAGGTCTGACATGGTTCTGCAGAACCCCGGGGAGCACTGAACCCCATGGGGAAGAGGGCTCCAGGTGGAAATTGAGTAAGCTTTAAGGACTGAGAGTCAGATGAACGTGGGAGATTATTCCAGGGGGAGGGACCAGGGAGGTGACATCAAGGGGCAGGAGACGCCATGGCATATAGCTGGATGCCTACCATCTCAAGGCAGCTAGACTGGAGCTACAAGGGAAATGAGGCTGTAGAGGAGCCCCACTGTGCTGGCTGCACACTGCAAGGCCAGTTGCAGAAATCCAGGCTGTCATGGGAAAGATGTGCACAGATGCAATACCTGGGGACAGGCTGGAAGGCAAAGGAGTTTGGCTGTGCAGAGGAGAGGTGTTTCTCGGGATAATGGCACAGACCAGGGGGTTTGCCTGTAACAAGTATTTAAGTTCCATTTAACAGAAAAGAAACCAAAGCCCAGAGGGAGGCGGAAGCTTGTCCAAGTCATGTGATACCTAATGCATGCATGTTTTCAATCTGGTGACTTTCTCTTATTTTTTTGTAATTTATTTTTATTTTATATGCATTGGTATTTTGCCTGCATGTATGTCTGAGTGAGGGTGTCAGGTCCCCTAGAACCGAAGTTAGAGATAGTTTTAGCTGCATGTGGGTTCTGGGAATTGAACCCAGGTCCTCTGGAATAGCAGTCAGTGCTCTTAACCACTGAGCCATCTTTCTAGCCCTTGATCTAATGACTTCCAACCCTAGTTTTTTTAGGGGTTTGTTTTTGTTTGTTTGTTTTTTGTTTTTCAAGACAGGGTTTCTCTATGTAGCTCTGGCTGTCCTGGAACTCACTTTGCAGACCAGGCTGACCTCAAAGTCACAGAGATCCACCTGCCTCTGCCTCCAGAGTGTACCACCACAACCTGGCTGTAACAACACATTCTTAAGCTGGTAACCTTGAAACCCCATGGTTCTATCCCAAGAACTTCCTGCCATCCCTCAGTCTTTTTCTCCCTTATGTTTTCAGCCCTCTCCTCCAAACTGGATCGTCTTTCAGACTACAAATAACTCAAGTTTCGATTTTAAAGAAATCTTCCTTTGACTGCCGCCGCTCCGCTCCATTGCCACTCTTTCTTCTGTGTTCACAACCTTAATTCATCCACTACTTAGTGCTTCTTAAACTCACAGCTATGGCCACTCCGCTGAAAGCCCAGACAAATGCACTTTCAGATGTGAGATCCAGACACCATAGTTTTAGGCCTTGTGCCCAAGCTTTTCTGGTATCTGATGTGACCCATTTCCCTCACCTTGAAAACCTATCCCCCCTGTACTTCCATGGTACAGGGAAGCTCCAAGCTCTCTGCTTCTGCTCTGTCTGGGTATTTGTCACATCCACCTTTTAGATCAGAGCATAACTCATTATATAAAGTACGTTAATCAAGTGTATCGATCCATGCATCTACATCCCTGTTAGCCAAGTGAAGATACAAAGCATTCCCAGAGCTGAGAATAAAGACATTCACCCCACCGTGCCTGACCTAGCTGTGTTATCTTCTTGTTTTGAGATAGTATCTCATGTAGCCCAGGCTGGTCTCTAATTTCCAATATAGTTGAGGATGACCCTGAACTTTTTACCATGCCTGACATATGCACTACGGGGAACTGAACCCAGGGCCTTCTAAGTGCTAGGCTACATTCTATCAAACGAGTTGTATCCCCAGCCCTGTGGTTGGTGTGTGTGTGTGTGTGTGTGTGTGTGTGTGTGTGTGTGTGTGTGTGGTGTATTTTTCCATTATAGGAGCGTATCCTCAGTAACCGCTCCTTTATCCTCTCCACAGGCATCTTCACTGCTTGCTGGTTGGAACCACCATGACAAAAGCCACCATGAACGCGTTTGGGTGTGTGTTTGATGAACACATGCATTCATTTCTCCTGAATGTATACCTCAGTGTAACTGCCAGGTCACAGGGTTGGCATATGCTTCGCTGTAGTAAATATTGTCAAACAGTGTTTCAAATTGGCTGTAACAACTTACTCTCTAGCAGCAGGAGATGAGGATTTCAGTTGCTCCCCATCCCTCCTACCACCTGGTATTGTTTAAAAAGAAAAAGTCATTATGGTGGGTGAACAGTGGGTTCTTTTTTGGTGAGTCTTTTCGTGTGCTGTTGACCATCTGAATGAACACCTACCTGTTCCTGCCACCGTAGGTTCTAGTAGTGATTCGTCCTCTCTTTGCCACTTGCATGCATATTTCACTAATTCCCCAAATGTCAATCATTTACTCTCATCCGTTCATTCATCCGCTCACCAGGTACTTATCTCTGCCTGGCACTGTGCTGGAGGTAAAGAATGAGGACAGGGGCTGGATGGAGCAGGCTTTTCTTTGGGCCACAAACCAGCTCCCAAATCATGACACCAAGACTCTTACTAGTTATGAATATCTGGCCTTATCTTATGCTCGTCCCACTCGCTCTTAGAACTTATTGTAAGCTCTTTCTCTTCATCTTTGTTTTGCCTCAGGGCCTTTTACCTTTCTTTCTTTATGCCCTACTTTCCTGCTTCCTCTCTTTCTCCCTCATCCTCCCTTCTCTCACAAGCCTAGACTCCACTTCCTACTTATTCTCTCTGCCTGCCAGCCCCACCCATCCCTCCATCGCCTAGGTATTGGCCATTCCACTTTTTGTTAGACCAATCAGGTGCCTTAGGCAGGCAAAGTAACGCATCTTTACATCCTTAAACAATGCAGCATAAACAAATGTAACACATCTTTACATAGTTAAAGTCATATTCCACAACAGCTGGTGAAGATGTTTCATTCACTAAAGTGCTTGCTGTGTAAGGAAGAGGACTTGATCCTCAGTATCCACATAAAAGCTGGGCACAGTGGCACATGCCTGTGGAAGACAGAGCAGGAGGAATCCAGGTACTCTTGAACCAGCCATTCTAACTGGATGGGCAGACTTCAAATTCAGTAAGTGACCTTGTCTCAAAAAGTAAGGTGTGGCGTGAGGAAAATGCCTGATGTCAACCTTTGGCTTATAACACACACACACAGTGAAGAAGCTGGGTGTGACAACCCAGATCTATAATCCCAACGATTGGGAGACAAAGACAAGATTTTGAGTTCAAGGCTTGATTTAGCATCACAACAACTGCTGTTTCAAATATAAAAATAAGACGTAAAGCCGGGCATGTGGTTCACACCTTTAATCACAGCCCTTTGGAGGCAGAGGCTAGGGGATCTTTGTGAGTTCGAGGCCAGCCTGGTTTACACAGTAAGTTCCAGAACAGCTAGGGCGGTTACACAGAAAAACCCTGTCAAAATAAATAAATAAATAGATAAATAAATGTCAATGAAGCAAAAATGAGAGTAGTGGAGCATGCCAGCAAGATAGATGTGACCTCGTCTCTCTTAAAACACACAGTACATGTTTAGGGACAATTCAGCAGATGATTGTTTTGGGGGGACTTTTTGACTCTGAGTGAAAGATGTTTTGTTTGGCTTGAATAGAAATGAGAAGGTGAGTAAAGACTATATTACATGACATTTCAATTTATTTTGGTTTTACTTCTTGTTTTGGTTTTTCTGTTTTGTTTTTTGAGACAGGGTTTCTCTGTGTAACAGTCCTGGCTGTCCAGGAACTAGCTCTGTAGACCAGGTTGACCTCGAACTCACAGAGATCTATCTGCCTCTGTCTCCCAAGTGCTGGGGTTAAAGGTGTGCGCCACCGCTGCCCAGCTGGTTTGGGTTTGTGAGGGAAATGTTTTGTTTTGCTTTGTTTTTAAGACAAGATCTTAATATAGAACACTAGCCAGCCTAGAACTTAGAATGTAGACCAGGCTGACCTTGAACTCACAAAAAGCCACACGACTTGTGACTCCTGAGTGCTGGGATTAAAGTTCCTTCACTCCTCAGCTGATATTTCAAATAAACATTTAAAAGAAAAAAATTAAAAAATATATATGTATATATATACATATATATTATTTATTTATTTATCTCTAGGTGGGCACAGTGGCACATACCCATAGTCTAACCACAGTGGAGATGGAGCCCCACTGATCACGTGAGACTGTGACGCAAAGCAAACAAGATAGAACAGGAGAACTGGAGGTGTAGTTAGCTCGGCGGTGAAGGTATGCATAGCTTGTTTGAAGCCCTGGGTTCAAGCCCCATCACTCCCTGGAGTTCTGTGTGCAGAGAAACTGAGTGAGGAGAAACGGGCTAGTGAAGGGCAAAGGGGATGAGTAACCTGAGGAACCACACCAACCCCTCCCAGAGGCTCGGCCATTACTGTCTCTCTGCATCCTTTGGATGACTCTGGCTACAAAAACAAAGAAACAGGGGTGTGGGAAGAGTTCTTGCCATCAAACACACTAGTGTGTGGGGACTGAAACTCAAGAAATTTGCTCGTGGGGTGGCAAAGAAGAGAACGCTGAACTGGCTTCTCCACTAGGCGAGCCTTTTTGCTGTGGACCAGCTCAAGAAAGATCGCTCCACCTCCCACGTCGCGGCAGCCTCCTCCATTACCCACGCTCAGGACAGCTGCTTCGGTGAGTCACCGGGAGCCACAGGTGCCCCTTTGTTGAGAGAGCCTCGCTCTACCTAGAGGAACAAAGCTCCCTGGGAAAGAAGGGACGGTGGAAATGCCTGAGAATTCTGGGTAATGCCCAGCACACACCCACTCCATGCCAGGTAGCTAGTTACAGGCAGGCACAACCTGAGAGGAAATGGACTGGACTCCTGTTTGTCGAAGCAACTCCAATCCGTGTTTTTCCTTCGTGCATGTTAGGCAAGCACTCTTCCCCTGAGCTACAGCCCTGGCCCTTGGCCTGACTTGAAGTGACACAAGGACAGAATGTCAGCCCAGGGCCTGGTGGAAAGCAGGTGTCTGCAATAAGCATTCCTTCTCCTTGTCCCATTAGGAGGTGTTGGCCCTGCAGAGCCCTGTACAACACAGACAAATAGGTTCTGTGAGCTACTGTAAGCTGTCAGATGGTGGTGGCCCACACCTTTACTCCCAGCAGAGGCAGGTGGAGAGGAGTTCAAGGCCAGCCTGGTCTACACAGCAAGACACATAGAGAAACCCTGTCTCAGACCTCCCTTCTCCAAAAAAGAAAAAAAAAAAGATACTGGAAACCTTTTTTCACTGTAAGAGCCCTAGTCCAGCAGTCTAGGGATTTCCCTCTTTGTGTCCTGGGTTCCTCCCTCACAGGGTGAGGGTAATGGATTCCTTACGAATCTTTCCTAAGAGCACCAGAGGCACAGATGTCATTTGAACACAGAACAAGCACAAATTCTCAATCTGAACCTCCAAACTTTGCTTGTTTGGCTATTTTTACTTACTTTTATTTTTATTTTTTTTATTTTTTAAGGGCCCAGGCTGGTCTCGAACTCTACATAGCTAAAGATGACACTGAACTCTGGTCCTCTTTGCCTTCACATTCCAAGTGCTGGCAATCATTTTTAAATTTTAATTGACTGTTACGTGTATTGGCGTTTTGTCTGCACGTAATTCTGTGCACCACATGTGCACCTGGTGTCTGAGGAGGCAGAAAAAGGCCTCGGATCCCTCCTGGGACTGGAGTTTACAGATGGCCATAAGCTGCCATGTGGGTGCTGGTAATTGAACCCAGGTCCTCTAGATGGCTTAACCTCTGAGCCATCTCTCCAGCCCCCAGGTGCCAGGATTCCAGGCTTGCATCACCATGCCCGGTGAAGTTCAAAATGTGAAATGCTCCCTGAATCCAAACTCTTAGAGCGCCAGCACACAAGTGGAAAATTCCACACCGCCACTCGTGCGCTGCATTGCCGCCAACATGCAGACATACTGAAGATATTGTGTAAAAATACCATTAGGCTGTGTATTTGCAAATAAAATTAATTTTGTATTAAGCCTTTCAACTCCATTCCTGAGAATACCACATTATGTGTATGCAAACATTCCCAAATCATGGGTGGGGACCCTGAAATCTGAAACACATCTAGTCCTAAATCCTTTGAATAAAGGATATTCTACTTTAAGGCCCAGGAAGCTAGAAGATAGGGAAAACCCAATGCATCTCCTAGTTAGTCTCAGCTGTCAACTTGACACAACCCAGAGTTATCCGAAGAGTCTCAATGGAGAGCACATCAATCAGGTGGTTTGTGACTATCTCTGTGGGGCATTTTCTTGATTGCTAATCGGTGTGTGAGGGTCCAGCCCTCTGTGGGGAGCATCATCCCTGGCCAGGGGGTGTGGGCTGTATAAAAAAGCTAGCTGAGGGGCTGGGGTGATGGCTCAGCAGCTAAGGGTGCTCTCTGCTCTTTCAGAGGACCCAGGTTCAACTCCCAGCACCCACATGGCGGCTTACAACTGTAACTTCAGTTCCAGGGGATCCAACACCCTCACACAACAATTACACAGTGTGTGCCATGCATTTCAAATGGTTTAATTCTGGGTCAGCTGTTTTCTGTGCTGGATTTCTTGATGCTATGGAGGCGTTTCCTTTATCAGACCCCCATAGTCACACAGCAGTCAACACCAGAGCACATTAAACAAACAAACAAACAAATCTTTTTTAAAAGGAAGAAAGAAAAAAGACAACTGAGACAAAGCTAGGGAGAGCAAGCTCGCAAGCAATAATCTTCTGTGGTCTCTGCTTCAGTTCTGGCCTCCGGGTTCCTGCCCTGATTTCCTTTCTTGATAAACTGATACCTGGAGGTGTAAGATTAATTAAACGCTTCTGTCCCAAACCTGTTTTTTGATCCCCGTGCTTATCACAGCGAGTGAAAGCAAGTGACAACACTTTGGATTCTTGGGTTTCTGGGTCAGAAAGAAAGGCGGAAGCTAGCTTTGTCCTCAAACCCAAAACCAAACTCCTGGTCTCTGAAACTCTCACAGCACAGCCCTTACAGCTGCCACATCTTTCTCTGCTTCATTTAAGCCCTTCTCCATGTTTTCCACCTCCTGTGTTCCTAGGAGGTATTTGCTGTAGGAAACGGGACTTTAGTAAAATTCCATATCTCTGCCTCAGTTTCCCTATCAGACCTGAGCTACGCCCTTAGAAGCCGGTCCTTTGTCCTGGTCAAGCAGTTTGTAATTCCTTGGGAAGGAGGTGCTGGAGACACTGGTTGTGTCCCTTAAGTGCCCCAGACAACAGCTCCGAGCCCTCATCTTCTGCTTAATTGGGACGGTTTCCTGAGAGCCATTCCTCGCTCCCGCCGCAGACTGCAGAGTGTGGGGGACAGTGGGCACATTGCCCTTAAAGGATCTCTAAAAAAAAAAAAAAAAAGACTGGCCTAAGGCAAGCAAAAGAGTTTCTTTGCTTCTCACACTGCCCAGCTCCTTGATCTCCAGACAGAACAACCGACTTTCTGCTACCCTCTTTTCCTCAGTGAGCATGCTCCCGTCTCTCTCCCAACTTCCTGGGCTTAACCGCTGGGAGGGCCCTTCAGTTATCTCTAGCTCCAGCACCTACTCTGAGGTCAGCTCTGAGAACAAAGATAGCCATGCTTGACAGCTGCCTTGCCTGGGCCTGCTAAGAAAAGCTGGGGAGACCTCCCAGATATCTCTAGGCTCTAGTTCCCAACAAATACCGACAGGCAAACACCCAAAGTACAGCTGGGAATTCCTGGTGAGTAACACCCCCTCATCCCCCAACCTGGGCGCTGGCAGGCAGATTCCTGAGGCTGGGGGAGGCTGAGGCAGGAGCGCTTGCTCTCAGCCCCAGAGGCAGACCAGGTCACTTCCGGGAGATGAGGCCATTGCTTGCCGGGAGGGGCTGGTTCTCCAACGGTGGAAGGCAGGATAAGGTCAGGAGTAGAGCCCTGGGATCCACTGAGTAAACCCAGGCTTTACTCAGAAGCAGCCTGAGAGGCTGGACTGGCCGGGTGATCTTTAGGCTTCTGACCCTTTTCTTGAAATCCTCAGACTCCTCCCTTGTGTGTCAAGGACAAGGGTTTGACTCTACAGGAAGTGTTTGGCCACCTTGAGTAGTAAGTAAGTTTCTTTATAAAGGATACAAATGTTCCCAGCCCATTAGTTTTTGTCTTAATGTTTGCATTGGCTGCTTTGGTTAGCATACAAAGTAACGTTAACACTGTAACAGTCTTGCATAGGTCACCACTCATTCGGTTTCTCACTCTCCCTCTTGCTGGTCCTCTTCTATTTTTTTTCTTTTTCTTTCCCCTTTTCTTTTTCTCTCTATTCTTTTCCCTTCTTCTCCCTTCTCTTTCCATTCTTCCCGTTTCCCTTTCCTCTCCTTTTTGTGAAACAAAGTTTCATTCAGTAGCCCAAGCCAGACTGTGGCACAGTCTAGCCTCAAACTCGCAACAATCCTCCTGCAGGGATTATAAGCATGAGCTGCCACGCCCTATTTTTAAAATATGCACAAACAGAACTGGGTGATGGTGGCATAGGCCTTTAATCCCAGCACTCGGGAGGCAGAGGCAGGCGAATCTCTGTGAGTTCGAGACCAGCCTGGTCTACAGAGCTAGTTCCAGGACAGGCTCCAAAGCCACAGAGAAATCCTGTCTCAAAAAACCAAAAAAAAAAAAAAAAGCACAGACATAAAATGGGTACAAACTCTAGGGTTTTCCCCTTTAGTGTTAACAATAAAATAGAAATAAATACTATTTAAAAGACATTATAAAGCCAGTATGACTCGAATGAGCCACATTCTAAATTACTGTTCTCCATGTGATTTAAATCTGGCTGGCCTAGGGCAGGTGTATCCGTAGTGCCTAGGATGTCTGTGTTACCAACAGCCAGGGGATGACTCAAGCCTCCTGCCACTTTCTCAGCTTGAATTGCTGCATAGGGTGTCTTCCAACCTTCTCTTGGTGGGAGCACACTCTAATGTATGAAGTTCCCCTCTGCTGTTTCCCCATTAACACTCAGCAATTAGCGTTTAAAATAACTTGAGGAGATCCTTAGTTTTCAGGGCCCCATCTGTAACAGCAGGAGCCTGGCGCTCATCTCAGCTACCTCACAAATACAGTCCTGCACACCCATCCGGGGATCCTCATTCAGCCATTGCTTAGAGTACCTACCAGGTGTTGGACACTGTTCTGGGTTCTAGCAGGGAGCAGAATGGACAGAAGTTACTGTACTGTGGAATTTGCATTTCAGTGAGAGAGGCTGATAAAATAACTAAGAACTTGTCTCAAGCAGGAGAGAAAAAGGCAGGAGGGAACCTAGAAAAAAGGATGGGAGAGAAGGCACTTCTTTCTTAAAGGTGAGGTTCCAACCAGAGAGATGGCTCAGTGTTTAAGAGCACTTGCTGCACAGACCTGAGGGACTGAGTTCAAATCCCCAAGTAAAAAAACAAAAAACCTGTGGCTCAGGGGCTGGAAAGATGGCTTCGGTGGTTAAGAGCATTGACTACACTTCCAGAGGATCGGGCTTCAATCCCTAGCACCCATATGGCAGCTCACAACTGCCTGTCACCCTAGGATCTAAGACCCTCACACAGACATACATACAGGCAAAACACCAACGCAAATAAAATTTAAAAAATAATGAATTATTTTTAAAATCTCTTTAAAAAAGGCCTGTGGTTCTGGTTAGCTTTAAACTCACAGCAATCCTCCTGCTTCAGTTTCTTCAGTGCCGGGATCACACATGTGAGCTGCCATGTTCAATTTTTCTTCTCACCCGCCCACACTGTGCCGTGTTCATTTTTTAAAATATCCTTTTGATATGTGCAAATGGAAAACTAGGTACAAACTCGCTAGGTTTTGCCCTTTAGTACTCATGGCAGTGTATGTGCCTGGTGTGCCTGTGACCCCAGCAATGAGGGGCGGAGATGACAGGAGGACCATCGGGGCTTGCCATTTGCCAGTCCTAGTTCCAGGTTCAGGAAGAGACCCTGTCTCAAAGGATTGAGGCAGGGGCTGGAGAGATGGCTCAGAGGTTAAGAGCACTGCCTGCTCTTCCAAAGGTCCTGAGTTCAATTCCCAGCAGCCACATGGTGGCTCACAACCATCTGTAATGAAGTCTGGTGCCCTCTTCTGGCCTGCAGACATACACACAGACAGAATATTGTCTAAATAATAAATATTTAAAAAAAGAATTGAGGCAAGGATGATAGAGCAGGAAGTCAGCGTCCTCCTGTGGCACTGGTGCACACCCATTCTCTCTCTCTCTCTCTCTCTCTCTCTCTCTCTCTCTCTCTCTCTCACACACACACACACACACACACACACACACACACACACACACAGACACAGCAAATTTAATAGAGCGTTGAAGGGAATTCTTGTTGAAGGGTGGCATCTAATTCCTAAATAAGAGGAAGAAACAAGAGCATTCATTCTACAAGCAGCCAGGAAGCCAGATGACTTGAGGGAGAGCACTAAGACACACAGAAGACACACAGTTAAAATGCAGGGACAATAAGTGTTGGGGACTGCAGACCACCAGACCCTGAATTTCTTGTAAACAACTTGTTTACAGGCTGCTCTGAGCATGGGACCCTGATGGCAGGCTGGTGGGGCTACAGCTGAAAGATCCCGAGAGCTGGGACATGGCCAGAGCCCTATATAAGCTGCCCCTGAGCACAATAAAGTGGACATTCTTGGCACTCTTGTCTCAATGATGTCCCTGTGGCCCCATCTGTCTGTGTGTCTTTGTGCTTTCAAATTTCCAGCCTAGTTCCCATAGTGCGTAGTGAGTAGAGCACAGAACGGAACTGGTGTAGTTTTACAAATGGCGGCCCTCAGCGAGATCGCCCTCGGGAATGGTGAGGGTGGATTAAAGATGGGTATGTGTGTTATGCGTGTTTGAGTAAATCTTTAAAGAGACAGAGTATAAACAGCCAGATTATAAGCCACGGAAGGATGGAATGTGCACAGAGAATTTGGATTATGTAAATTATTGTGTTGTCTTTTGGTTGGTTGGCTGAAGACAGACATTTGATTCTGGGAACTGCTAAGAAAGGTATCTTGACTTTAAAATATGGGTCTAAGGATATGTTGCTTTGGAAAAGAGGTTCTGTTTTTGTTTCCACAGAAGATGAGAACCTGGGGGAGTCATTCCAGACTGGAACGGTTTGATGGACCAAGACCCCCTGAAATGTTGCTGTGAATACCCACAAAGATACAGCACCCCAAACAGCAGGAAGTAGTCTGGAGAGAGAGCTATGCCCAAATTCCCTAAATTATTGTTTAAGTAGGGCTCGGGAGCCTGTCTGCCATTGTGGGCGTGATGAGCAGCTTGCAGGCATGCAGGTGGAGAGCTTGGGTCCCTTCCACAATTCCCAAGCATGGGCCTGCTTCCTGGAGTCCTCAAGAGTGGAGAGGCGGTGTCTGGAGCAGAGCTTTGTGAGGGAAGCAGCCAACTGCTGTGAATGCAGCTGTGGTTCCTGGCTCTGCGAGCCCAGGAGTTTGTGGTTTGAATGGCAAGCATGCCTCCCAGCAGCAGTGGGAGGCAGGTCACTCCGGCCCAGTCGGTGCCTAGCCTGGTGGAACCATCCTGAGATAGATCACTGCAGCTCTGGTGGCCGCTCCAGAACTGCCATCAGCCAGACGGCTGCTGTGACTATATTGTAGCCGGCTCCAGCGTTTACTCATGAGCGTGTTCACTAGGGCACTTTCCAACTTATTGCTATTACATTTGTGCCACGCCCATGCCAGGGTTAATTATATAGAAAGAGGGGATATGTTGGGGACTGCAGACCACCAGACCCCGAGTTTCTTGTAAACAACTTGTTTTCTTCTGCTCAGAACAGAAGACCCTGATGGCAGGCTGGTGGGGCTGCAGCTGAAAGATCCCAAGAGCTGGGACGTGGCCAGAGCCCTATATAAGCTGTGCCTCGGCACAATAAAGTGGGCTTTCTTGACATTCTTGTCTCAAGGATGGCCCCGTCTGTCTGTCTGTCTCTGTCTGTGTGTCTTTGTGTAGCCCGTAGTGAGAGGAGCACAGAACGGAACTGGTGTAGTTTTACGAATAAGTGTCTGTTGTTTGGCTGCTTGGCAACCATTTCCTGCTCCCAGCAACTGTTCCTCTAAATTCCTCTGGGAAAGCACCGCCCCTGTGCTTCAGATAGAGTTGACCCCACCCCTCACAGGCCTGGCCAATCAGGCATAATAATTTATTTAGAAATGATCATGACACCCAATCAGAATAAAGAACAAATGGGGAGCTACCGCCCCCTGAGATCCCCTGCAGTAAGGATTGGCCTGGAGCAGTCAGGTATCTCATGTGAACCGAGGGGAAGGATAAGATCTAAGAAAGGAAAAATAAAGTTCTGGGCATCAGAATCCCTGGAACTGGAGTTAAGTACGGTTGAGAGCCACCATGTGGGTGCTGAGAACTGAACCAGAGTCCTAGCGGCAAGTGCTCTAAGCCTTAGCCATCTCTCCAGCCCACCATCTCTCTCTCTCTCTCTCTCTCTCTCTCTCTCTCTCTCTCTCTCTCTCTCTCTTGAGACATGATGTCATACAACCCAGGCTGGCCTCCAGCTCTATATGTATCTGAGCATCATCTTGATTCTCGAATCCTCCAGTCTCCACCTCCAAGATTCCAGATGTGTGCCATCACTCTTGGTTTATCGTGAGTCCTTGCATTCAAGTTTTACTACCTGTTGGTGTCTCATTTGCCTGCGGCAAAGCAGCCGTTCCCTGTGTAAGCCAATAGCTCATGCCCATCACTCCATGAGAAAGTACTGCGAAGCTGGCAGCCTCAAAGGAAAACCAGGGCACTGCTGCTGAGGAGACCTAAGAGCCGGGGAGCCCAAAGCGGTGGCTCAGGGTCTCTTTGGTGACTTCAGACTGAAGCCTGAAGGGTGTGCTGTCCCAAAGGTCCCCTGAAATGGCTTGTTCCTTGCTACCCAGGCTGTCTGTAAGTGAAGTGATTGTCCTTGAGATTTGGTGCTGAGGGACCCAAGAGAGAGCAAGTGAAGACCTCATCTCTGAAGTGACACATGGTCACCTCCACTTGTTTCTGCTCACCTCCAGTCAGGAATCCCGTGCTCCCCACATTGTCCTATTTTGACAAAGGGGAAAGGCCCAGCTTCTCTGGAGAAGGCAGGGTTGCCTGTGGGCACGCAGATGCTGAGGTGTAGACTGTTACCTCTTCCTTCCTCTGCTCCTGAGCCTTTGTTCAGTGCTGTGTGTTCAGAGAGGCTGTGTCCTGCTTGAGAGCCTGGCTCCCTTCTTGGATGGCCAAACACAATGATTAAAGTCCATTTTTCTGAAAGAAGCAAGACCACAGAGAGAGGTGACCAAAGTCTAACTCCAAACCGTACATCCTAGTCCCATGTCTGACAGGACGTGATAACGGAACAAGCATTCTGGAAGCACATGCAAGAATTCATGACTGGTGGGAGCTGGAGAGATGGCTCAGTGGTTAAGAGCACTGCCTGCTCTTCCAAAGGTCTTGAGTTCAATTCCCAGCAACCACATGGTGGTTCACAACCATCTGTAATGGGATCTGGTGCCCTCTTCTGACCTGCAGGCATACAACAGACAGAATATTGTATACATGATAAATACAATTTATTATGCATATTGTATACATAATAAATAAGTAAGTAAGTAAATAAATAAATAAGTTCAGACGAGAACTGAACGCCACCAGCCAGGCTCTCTGTTCCTCACAGAAGAGGGAGGCTTCTAACAGCTTCTCAATGGGTCGTAAACAAGACAGAGGACATGTCCCAAATGGAAGCCCCAGCTTCTGGGTAAACTCAAGCTTCCTACATCTAAGGCCAATCTAAGGCCAAGCAGTGCTAGGTGGGAATCGAGATGACTCCAGATGGAGAAGGGCAGCCCTGGCTTGCGTGGCACAGCCACACGGGAGTCAGCACCCTGCCTCTCTGCTTGCCATGGTAGGGAGGACCTCTGCCTAGCACTACGAGCCACTTCCTGTGGCTGGCCCTCATATATCGATTGGGGTATCACCCTGAGCCCGGCATCACTTAAAAGGATGTTAAAATGAGGTAGGGGGACATGCTTTATAATCCCAGCATTTAAGAGTCTGAGGCAGAAGGACTGCAAGTTGAAGGCCAGCCTAGTCTACTTATGAGTTGCAGGACTGAATGGGCAACATAGAGAGACCCTGTCAGGAAGGGAGGGAGGGAAAGAAGGAGGAAGAGAGGGGGGAATGAAGATGATGAACACCTGAAGCCTTTCCTTGTATGTACTCAAGCTAAGCTTGAGGTGCCACCCTTGCTGGGGCCCAGAAGACATTAACTCTGCCTTAGCCCATCTGGGCTTTCTTGCAGACCTCAGCCAGCTGAAACATGTTTGGATCAAAGACAAACCTCATCAACTCACGTCCGCCTCCAGCCTTCACTATGTACATTAGGCAACAGCAGTCACAGGTCAGCCTTTGTGGGTGCCATTGTCACAGCTGTTGGCACAGACACAAATACTAGGTGAGCTAATAACTCGGGGATAAATGGTCCTTTAACCAGAGGCCCCAAGTACTCTGGGAACATTACGTCATGCCCACCTGACACACTCCCACATACTTTCTTCCCCAAGTCCCTCTGTGTTGGGAAGACTTCCACAATCCCAGCAGCTCCATCTGGGCACAGCTTCAGACCCTGTTATGGTCTTTTTGAGGGCTGCCTTAGGGGAGACCTTGAGGAGGTTGTCCAGGTCTCTGAGGCCCTCCCAGCCCCATCATGGCTGCCCTCCTGAGCTGTCCTTCCTCTGCCCTAGGTCTTCTATGCTTGAAATGAGAAAGAGCATTGCTGACAGTGTGTGCTGAAGTGTTTTCAAATGCCAGGAATGGAAATCAGTGGATACATATAATTTTGTAACCGGCATGTGGTATGCCAAAATTGTTGGGACCCTCATAGTCAAGGTGCCAGATTTACCTGTAAATACAAGCTGTGTGTACATTATGATATCTAGACTTGGTTGCTGAATACTCCTGCCCGTTTCTTTCAGGCTTTCTTTCCACCATGTAAAAATCCAGACACTGACCCAGCAGAACCCAGTTCCTGTTGAGACACAGATAACTCGTTCCTCCTCCAAAGAGTTTCTGGGAGCCACAGCAGATCAAAAGCGCAGGCCCTCAGAGCACTGATCCCTCCCTTGTTTTGGAAACAAACCTCAGGGCAGGTGCGGATCAGGCCCCGTGCAAACTGGAGCACAAAGAGAGGCACTGACAGAGCAGAGCCTTCTGTCCAAAGGGACTGACCACAAACTGGAAGAAAGTGGGTTCTGAGATGCTTTCAATTGCTTTCAGCTGTGTAAGGGAGAAGTGACAGCAGGACCAGTCTGTTCCAGTCACCTGTGAACATCTGTTGGCCCAGTTCCCTGGGAAAAGCGGCATCATAAACGGGGTTGACAGAGGAGGAAAGCTGACAAGGGAGCGTTGGCCTGCCCAGGTGAGCTGAGCAGACTCAGACATGGGGAGGAAGGAGAGGAAGGGTGAGAGATCCCAGGCCATGCTGTAGGAGGGCAGGGTAAGGGACCCCCGATCCATGTCAGTAAAGCAAGTTTGATCCAGATCCCAGGGAAGGTCTTGAACCCAAAGGGGGAAAAAAAATCCAGTCTTCTCTGGCTCCTCTGGGACAGGGGCTGACCCTAAGTCTAGGAGTAGCCCCCAATTCAGGCTGAGGTTCTCTAGGAAGAGCCTGTGGTTGAGGAAGGAGTATAGTGGGGGCCCCAGTGTGAAACTGCATAACTAAGCTTGCTTGAGTCCTTGCTCCACCACCAACTCTGACCATGACACATGATAGAACATCTTCCAGAGCAGATCCATGGGAGAGTCACTGGGCAACATATTTTCATCTGTAAATAGGGAATGCTGCAAGAGGTGAGTGTGTGTGTGTGTGTGTGCTCCTAAAAGGAACATGTAGTTATAAAGCTGGAAAGTCCCCAGGTCAGCTGGAGAAGTCAAGCAGGAGCTGAGACCTGGAGAACCAATAGTGCAGTCCCAGACCAAAGACCTGCAGGCCCAAGACCCAGGAAAAGTTGAGAAGCTGATGTCAAGTTGTCAGGAAGGAAAGACCTCTCTACCGTGGGGATACTGAAGCTTTCCGTTCTACTCCAGCCTTCAACAACTAGACACCTATCTATACCCCTGTACAGCCGACAGGCAAAATTAACCATGACACAAGGCTACTTCAAGCATAAACCAAATGCAATCCCGTGTATTGAGTGCTGGGTAAACTGCACAGATGGACGCTGGGTAGGTAAATCACAGTGGGGTTTGCTGCTGGCCTGAAATTCCCACCTGCCACCTGCTCTGTCAAAGGGAGAGAATGTTCCTGAGCTGACGGAGGGGCAGCCATGGAGGGAAAAGGAAAGAGGGTGATCGTTGATCCAAAGACCTGAGGGCACAGCCAGGGTCAGAGAGCATCTGTGTAGTTTTGCACTCAAGAGACTGCTGGAGAAGTCAAAATAGACCCACACACCCGGTCTCTCTGTTTCTCTGTCTCTATCTGCCCACCTGCCCCCCCCTTTTTTTTGGTTCTATGAGGTAGTGTTTCTCTGTGTAACAGTCCTAGCTGTCCTGGAACTGGCTCTGTAGACCAGGCTGGCCTCAAACTCACACAGATCCACCTGCTCCTGTCTCCCAGGTGCTGGGATTAAAGGTGTGTGCCACTACCCACCAGCTTTTCCTCTCTAATTTTAGAGTAAATTGGATGAGGATTCAGAATCATATCTGTGTCTTTCCTAACTAGCTGCTTCTAGTCTGCCTGGGTCAGCCAGCAGACACCAAGGCTTGCCAGGAGAGAATGGGCTGGTGGAGGGTGTTTTCTCATTGGGTTTAACCTGGAGCCATAGGAACCAGTGACAAGCAGGAGGTAGATCGAGGTTCAGGCTGGGAAGAAATTCCTTACCACCCCAGAAAAGCTTTCCAACAACTGCCTTCATGGCCAGCTAAAAACCACTCAAGATGACCAAACTTGTGCAAGCTTATAGAGAGTGCGCCTCATTGTGCCAAAATGGGTGACTTACTCAGCTTGCCAAATGTCCTCCAGCAAGTCCGTGGCCTCCCTGAACACGACGCCTCACTGTGGTGACACCACGAAAGACTGTAAATGCCCTATATGTCCTGCTTGTCCCTGATGGCAGACAGACCCTCACATCTGCAGCGAGTGTCTGAAAGACTGTATTCATCATTCATCCGCAGCTCTGAGAGTCGGTCTATGTGCACGGAGGGATGAGGTCAGACAGCCTGGGTCCCACTCCTGGCTTCCTCATTCCACAGGGATGTGATTCGCTAGACCTCAGTTTCCTCAGTTTTCACATCAGAGTTTTGTGGGCTTATGTCCTTAAAGCTCTGAGCACAGACCCTCATCTCTGACACTTACGCTGTTAATGTTGGTGTCCTGTTGCCGCCACTGTCCTCCTTGAAGTCAGCCCAGTGGCTGCACTGGTACTATACTGAAGTGCTCTTTTGGATATTCAGATGTCATTATGAAAGCAGCCCCCAAGCCTGTGGCTACAGCTGGCCCAGAGGCTTGATGACGTTCCCATCCAGGTCCTTGGTTCTAGCATCCCCTCCCCGCACCCTGCCACCTCAGCTGGGCATGAAAGCAGAAGCCCAGGAAGTGCTTGCTTTGGAGCAAAGGAGGGACAGCCATGGGGTTCTGGGGGTGTTTACCATCTCCGAGCAAGGAGTCATCTGTTTCTCATAACGAGTATGTGGAGTAGAACTCACTTTCTGGAACTGTCGGGTTAGCTCATTGACTGTCGAGTTAAAGCTCTCATGGGTCAGGACCAAGCCCTAGCATAGCCACGCTCCTCTTTGAGTGTGAACTTGAAAGAGCTGGAGTTTCAAGGATAAGACCTTTGACCTTTGCAGGTGCTTGCCCTCTCCTTCACAGTTGGTGGGGCAGGTGTTCAGGTGCCCAGCTCTCTGGATTGGCTCTGGAAAAGACCACATGCGAAAGTACTGATCGCTACCTAAAGGTTATTCTGTGCGCTTTGTCTCACATTGTACAGGGTCTTGAAATGTTGCCCCCTCCCCCGCGCCCCCTGCCCGGGTCTCAAACTCCTAGACTCTACTTGCCATCCTTACGTACCAGCTAGAGAGCCTTCACCACTCACTTCCTGTCTGAGTTCCAAGAAGTTGTTCTTCTCAGTAGGCTACCAGGACCAGCAGTAGAAGAAAATCCCAACTAGAGTTCATGTCAGACAAACCCAGGCCAGTAGGAATCAGGAAAGGTGTTCTTCTGTAGACTGGCTGTCTCTCTCTCTCTCTCTCTCTCTCTCTCTCCTCTCTCTCTCTCTCTCTCTCTCTCTCTCTCCTCCCCCAGTTTCCCCTCCACCTTTCCTTTTTCTAACCCCCCTCTTCCAGTTTCTCTTTCCCTGTTGAAGATTCAGTCATGATTTTCTGCTAGCCTTGCCATCTTTACCTACAAAACACAAACAAAGACCCTCACAGGTCAGTTTTATTTTTATTGCTACCCAGGCAAGGGCTAGGTGAGATGCCAGAGCTCTGAATGCTGGCTTTCCTAAATGTTTCTTCTGCACTCTCGGCACTAAGGGGCCAGATCACAATGGGGTAAGAAGTCACCCTCTAGTGCCCAGCAGTCCAGTTGACGGGGGCCGGTGGGGAAGGTGATGTTGTCGCATCTTGTTACAAATAGAAACTGGACGTCAGTGGCTGTCAGGAGAGCATCTTTCAACAGCCGCAAATTACTGCCTCAGGGTTTACACGAAACAAAATGACGAGTGTGGAAAGACAGAGCTTTAATCCCTGCCCTGCGCATAATAGGGATTGTGTGTCTGCTCCGGTGAGGAACTATTGACCTCCAGCTGTAGTTGTTTTTCGTTGCTCTTTGCTCTTTGGGGCCCCGCCACCCAACTCCCAAATAAATACACTCATGGAGACTTAATCTTACTTTTCTTTATGGATGCCTGGCCTTTGCTTGGCTTATTTCTAGTCAGCTTTCCTTTTTCTTTCTTCCTTTGTTTGTTTTGTTTTGTTTTTTGTTTTTAGAAACAGGGTTTCTCTGTGTAGCCCTGGCTGTCCTGGAACTCACTCTGTAGACCAGGCTGGCCTCAAACTCGGAGATCTGCCTGCCTCTGCCTCCCTAGTGCTGGGATTAAAGGTGTGTGCCACCATTGCCCAGCTAGCCAGCTTTTCTTTACTTAATTTATCCCATCTATCCTTTCCCCCTTTTATCTTTCTCTAGTCTATATACTTTCTATATTTCTTTCTTACTCCATTGCTAGTTGTGTAGCTGGATGACTGGCCCCTCATGTCTTCCTCTCCTTTTCTTGCTCCTTGATCTTTTCTCTCTCTCTTTCTTCTTCTATTTATTCTCTCTGCCTGCCAGCCCACCCATCCTTTCTCCTGCCTTTCTATAGGCTGTTCAGCTATTTATCAGACCAATTACATGTTTTAGATAGGCATAGTAACACAGCTTCACAGAGTTAAACAATGCAACATAAAAAATGCAACACATCTTTGCATCATTAAATAAATGTTCCACAGCATAAACAAGTGTAACACATCTTAAAATAATATTCTACAAGATCCAGCTGTGTCCCAGAGGTCTATGGGAAGGTCTGATCAGGTGGGTTTCCTTTTACCCTTTGCCATGGAAGATAAGAATAGATTCTCCATTGAGCTCAGAGCATGGCATTATACCCTAATATTAAACTTTCACCACAAACTAGGTAAAATGATATTATTCTTTGAAAGAGAACTATGAAACCAAGAGGATGACAAGGCCTGGCATCCTGGAGCTGGTAGCTGAGCTTCCCCAGCCTAGGCCCAGTTCTTTAAAAGACTCATTTGAGGGGGCTGGAGAGATGGCTCAGTGGTTAAGAGCATTGCCTGCTCTTCCAAAGGTCCTGAGTTCAATTCCCAGCAACCACATGGTGGCTCACAACCATCTGTAACGAGGTCTGGCACCCTCTTCTGGCCTGCAGGCATACAGACAGAACATTGTATATATAATAAATAAATAAATATTAAAAAAAGACTCATTTGAGACTCTTCCCAACACACCCAACTCCCTGCCACTTTGAAATCTGAAGCGATCACAGTTCCCCCAATGGTCTCCTTAACTTGCTCACTAATGCCTAAAATCCCTGTGGCTTGGTACCTTTTATCAGTAAGATGTTCTCATCTTGCTTCCTCTGTGTCAATTGAAGACTGACTCCTTTCCTCTTCCCAGAATTCTCCTGTTCTTGTTGCCCTGCCTCTACTTCCTGCATAGTCACCCTGCCTATATTTCCTGCCTGGCTACTGGCCAATCAGCATTTTATTAAACCAATACAACAGACAAATTTTTACAGGGTTCAAGATCATTGTTCCACAGCACTTACCAGCTGAGCTGTCTTCCCAGTGTCTCCCCTCCCCATTTTTTTTTTATTTTGTTTTCAAGACAGGGTTTCTCTGTGTAGCTCTGGATGTCCTGGAACTCACTCTGTAGTCTAGGCTGGCTTCAAACTCAAAGATCTGCCTGCCTTTACCACCTAAGTTCTGTGATTCAAGTCCTGTGCCACCACTGCCTGTCCCTGACCCCTTTTTTATATAGTGCTGAGAATTGAACCTAGGACCTCATCTTTATATATAATAATTTTATTTTACTCTAAGAATTTTATGCTTTTTAAAAATTTGAAACAGAGTTCTATTCTGTAGCCCAGGCTATCCTGGAACTTACTATGTGGCCCAGGGTGGCCTTGAACCCATGATGATTCTCTTGCCTCAGCTTTGTGAAATTTGAGCCTTCCAGTCTTTCTGTTTTTACTAAAAATGGCAAATTCATCCCCATACAAGTCTTCCTGCGGCTGTTTCCGATCTGGAACCGTATTACCCTAGATGGTCATGATAGGATGGTATGTTAGTTTCCTGTTGCTATAATGAAGTGCCTGAGGTAGACTACTTGTGTAGAAAAGAGATTTACTTATCTCAGCATCTGGAGCTCAGCCTGTGACATCCCCTCAAGACAGAGCACACTATGAGCAAGTGGTCACATCTGGAACCATGACACACAGAGAGTAGGAGGGGTCAGGTTATTCCTTTTATAGCCAGCTTCTCCACAGAACTACACTGAAGGGCTTTAGGAAAGTGACCCAGGGGCCTCCCACAAGGCCCCACCTCTCAGAGAATCTACCACCTCACAATCCTGCCACTCTGGGGACTAAGCCACCTGGGAGCCTTGAGGATACTCAAAACGCATGTTAGCCTCGGGAGATGTTTAGGCAGGTCTTGGTTTCACTATCATGGCCTCCAAGTGCCCACCCCTAGATCCAGAGCTACACTCGGGCCCTCAAGTGTCCACCCCCAGATCCAGGTCTACACTCGGGCCCTCAAGTGCCCACCCCCAGATCCAGGTCTACACTCGGGCCCTCAAGTGTCCACCCCCAGATCCAGGTCTACACTGGGGCCCTCAAGTGCCCACCCCCAGATCCAGGTCTACACTCGGGCCCTCAAGTGTCCACCCCTAGATCCAGGTCTACACTCGGGCCCTCAAGTGTCCACCCCCAGATCCAGGTCTACACTCGGGCCCTCAAGTGTCCACCCCCAGATCCAGGTCTACACTCGGGCCCTCAAGTGTCCACCCCCAGATCCAGGTCTACACTCGGGCCCTCAAGTGCCCACCCCCAGATCCAGGTCTACACTGGGGCCCTCAAGTGTCCACCCCCAGATCCAGGTCTACACTCGGGCCCTCAAGTGTCCACCCCCAGATCCAGGTCTACACTCGGGCCCTCAAGTGTCCACCCCCAGATCCAGGTCTACACTCAGGCCCTCAAGTGCCCACCCCCAGATCCAGGTCTACACTCGGGCCCTCAAGTGTCCACCCCCAGATCCAGGTCTACACTCGGGCCCTCAAGTGCCCACCCCCAGATCCAGGTCTACACTCGGGCCCTCTCACACCATCTCATCTTACCCAGGACTACTTCCCCTCATACCTGTCACCTCTGGCGTTGCTTTGTCCAGCTGCTGGTTCCTTTGGTTGTCTGTCCCCTTCGGCACCCCAACTTAAGTCCCTGCAAAGAGAGCCTTTCTACCAGGTGGTGTTGGGGCATGCCTTTAGTCCAACACTCAGGAAGTAGAGGCAGGCAGATCTCTGAGTTCAAGGCCAGCCTGGTCTACAAAGTGAGTTCCAGGATGGTCAGGGCTACACAGAGAAATCATGTGTCGGAAAACAAAACTAAACAAAAACGGGGGTGGGGGGATGCTTCCAGCTTTGCTCAGCTCCTGGTACAGAAAGAACCACACTGCCTGTCAATCCAGTGTGGCAGCACATGCCTGTAATCCTAGCTCTCAGGAGCCCGAGAGAGGAGGGCCATGAGTTCCAAGCCCATCTGAGCTACAAACTGAGACTTGTCTAACACTAAAAAGCATTCATCATAGTTGGGAGGAATAACCTGTGCTGGTGGGAGCGACGCTCAGCACTGGGGTACAGGCTGTTATTGGCCTCATTTCGGATCCCACACAGCTGTGGCAACAAGCAATATTTCTCACTGATTGGTCTCATGGCCAGCCGGAGCCTGACCTTTGCTCTAGCAGAATGGCTGCCGTTCGGAGGTGGACTTCAGAACCCACCTTCTGCCCTTCTTCTAAACCTTTCTGTCTTGGCTTCTAGCACAAAGCAAAGGTGAAGAAAACCCGGCCAGGCCAGAGGCTCTGTCCAAATTACACTCAAGCCACACGCAATTAAGTGCAGTCATTAGAAGACTCTCAAGTCAGACAATGGAAACAGTAAGAGTTTCCACTGAAACATGAACTTGGCGGAGCAGGCTGGGTCCCAGAAGCCTCTGTGCACACCCAGAGATGAGAAAGCCTTCCTGTGTGGCCTGGGGTCGGGTGTGGAAGTGGATGAGGAGCAGGTGGGAGAAGGGGAACCGGGTCCTTCTCCAGTGACTGTATCTTTTCTCCCTGATTCAATCAAGCGTATTGCCATAGGGAAAACTCTTAGGTGTAAAGCTAGCTGGCTTGGTGCTCTACCCCCATCTCATTCTAGTCTCTCTGTTTGGGTTTAGTTTTTGGCGTAAATGTGCTTTCAACAATGAAGATGTGATTGCGACTGCCTTGCCCCCTACCCTTCTTCCCTCACCTCTCATGTCATTCCATACTATTCGGCACTGTTATTTTTGTTTATTTTGTTTTTTGTTTGCTTTTTTTGTTTTGTTTTTTGAGACAAGGTTTTTCTGTGTAACAGTGCTGGCTGTCCTGGAACTTGCTCTGTAGGCCAGGCTGGCCTTGAACTCATAGGGATTCACCTGCCTCTGCATCCCTGAGCACTGGGATTAAAGGTCTGCGCCACCACCACCCAGCCAGCATTGTGATTTTTATGGTTGTATAGTATTCCACTATTTGTTACCTATATCATCTAACTAATCCCAGGTCATTAGACATTTGAGTTGTATCAAGTTTTCTTCTCAATTGTTTCCAATTTTTATGAGCAGCTTGGAATTTGTACATTTTTATATTCCAGGGACAAATTTCCAAAAGTAATATTTCTATATTAAGAGATTTTTATACAGACATATTGGGCAGTGCCTTTTTAATTTAACCTATCTGTTTGTCTATCTATCTGTCTGTCTGTCTGTCTGCCTGTCTATCTAGAGAGCTATCTATTGGTTTTTCGAGACAGAGTGTAGGCTTGGCTGTCCTGGAATTCACTCTGTAGACCAGGTTGGCCCTGGAACTTGTTTTGTAGACCAGGCTAACCTCGAACTCAGAGATCTGTCTGCCTCTGTCTCCTGAGTCAGGATTCTTTTAGTCTCCTTCTCCATCTTTGGTTTCCCACTAGGGAAACTGGGAAAGTCAAAATTCACTCTTTCAGAATAGGTTGCTGCTTAGGGTAACCGGTATGTGCTCAGTGAGAGGCCAAGAGACCTCTCCTGAAGAGATTCTGAGAGTATTTTCCTTCTAGATGAAAAGAGAGAAGTCACAAAACATGCTGTCTTGTATCACATTTGACCCGTGCTCTCTTCCTGACCTCTGACTCCCATCATGTGAGTGTATGGTTCCAGAGCTAGGCCAGCCATCCAGTAGCCAGGAAGTCATAAGCCTAAGCACAAAAACAACAGCAACGAAACCTCATAATGGCAAGTTCTTTTTTACATCTTAAGGCTACTGAATCTGCCTGGAGGTGTATTAGAAATCAATGAATAGATGTCAGTGGTTCCCAAAGTCGGTGGTTAAAAAAGCCTGTAGAACCACCTGTGACATGAGCTGCTGCTGCACAGCCTAGTAAACTGGGATATCTGAAAAGTGTGGGATAGCAAGGCGTCAGTGTGTCAGTGCTGTATGATTCTGGGGGTAGAGGGAGACTTGAGATAAAGTCTAAGTCCATAGTATTCCTGGCTAGCCTGGAGCTTGCTATGTAGACCAAGCTGAACTTGAACCGGTAGCAATCCTCTCAAGGGCTAGGATTGTAGGTGTTATACACTGTGCCTGGCTTATTACAGTTGTTGTTTGTTTTGTTTTGTTTTGTTTTGTTGAGACAGCATCTCATTCTGAAATCCACACTAGCCTGGAACTCACTGAGGAGACCAGTTGTCCTCAAACTCACAGCATGCTGGGAGTAAGGGTGTGAGCCCCTTGGCCTTGCTATGACTGTGCTTTTTAAAGTTCTGCAGGTGATTCCAAAATGCATCATCTGAGAGTCAGTGGTGTAGCTGGTGCTCTTAAACTTGCATGTACAGACAGGCCACCAGTGCATTCTGTGAAGCTCTGCACCTGACTGTAGCTACGAAGCAGGGCTGGGAAGCTGGTGAGTCAGTGGCTGCTGGGCCAGGGACTGTGGGAGGCGTGGCGGTTCTTGTGTTTACAGATAAGCGTTAGGAAAACCAGGAATGTTAAACACACAGGGTTGTCTCTTCAAAGGGAGAGATGTACATCATGTTTTCTGCCCAAAAGTTTGGGAGAGAACATGGTTAATAGCCTGGTGACTTTTGCACTCTTTGTGCCTCTGAGGCCACACTGGATCCTCCCCCAAGACCCTTATCATGAGCTTGTCTATCTACAGACCCCATCTTAATGGAAGACGTCACATGTACTTTACAAAGAGTTCGGATGTAGCCATGTCTTCAGCTTTATTGTGCACACAGGACTGAGTGGTTTATCACCAGGAAAGTTTTCGCCAAACCGTGCTGTGCTGAAATAAGCCTAAAACAAACCACCCAGGGTCCAACTCTCAAGGTTTGAACCAACACAGGCTACTTAGTCGTGCTGAACCAAACTACTTTCTTGCTTCCCTTGGATTGTTACTCTGCTGGCCATGGTGGTCACAGAAACCCCTGCAAGGAACCGCCGTCTCTCTGGCTGGAGTGGAGCCTCTCCTTTTTGTCCCACATGGAGGAGGCCCTGTCCTCCAGGTACTCTGAGAAACAGGAAGAGCTTCTCCCTGCTCAGGCTCCCTTAGTCACTCCGGATGTCATCAGACCTGAGCTGTGGCCAGTGGGTCCAGCAACTGCTGCATCATCTGAGCTTAGCGGAGGCCTGAGTGCATTGCTCACCTTGGGCCACAGCTGCTCCAGCTTCTGAGGCAACAGTTAGCTCCCCTTAGGCAGTCAGGGCGGGGCTCATGGTAGGTCCTGCGCTAGCCACACAGCGCACAGGCCCACTACACTGACTAAGGTAGCAATGCACAGTCATTACAGTGGGTGGGTTGAGGGAGCATATAGACCCTTTCATGGCTTCATCAAGTACCAGAGATCCTGTTTTACACACACACACACACACACACACATAATTAAAGCCAGTTCCAACGAAGATTACCTCAGACTCCATCCATTTCCTGCCGTAGGATGCAAGAATGACCACTGGGAAGGGCAGTAGGATTTCCCTCTCTTGGAACACCTCTCATTCTCAAGAGTTTTCCTTTCCTTCTCCTTAATAAATCTATGCTCGCTTTTCCTTGTTCTGTAATATTTGTTTACGCTGTGTGAAGATGTGTCACTGTGATTGGTTTAATGCAGAGCTGAATGACCAATAGCTGGGCAGGAGACAATAGGTGGGACTTCCTGGAGAAAGAGAACTCTGGGAAAAAGAGAGGCGGAGAGACACCACCTAGACTCTGAAGGGAAGAAGTCGGACTTGCAGCACATAGGAGAGGCAGAACATAAATTAATAGAAACAGGCTGATTTGAGTTATCAGAGTTAGTTGGGGGGGAAAAAAACCTACGCTGAGGCCAAGTTTTCATAATTAATAATAAATCTCCATGTCATTATTTGTGAGCTGGTGGCCCAAATAAAAATCTGACTACGCTTCCTTATTAACCTCGAGGATGAGACAATAAACTCTGACGCCATTGACTCGGGGTGGCTTTGGTGAGTGTTGGTGTCTGGCACCCTCGCTCCCCTAGTTGAGCTCATCAAGATCCAAAAAAGGCTCCATCACTCTCAAAAACCCCCAGCATGCCTCTCTCTGGCAGCCTTCCCGTGGCCTTGACCTCAGTTACACATTTAGCTGTCTGTCAAGGGGAGACTCTTTATGCAGAATCTTCTTTCTTTAGTTTCTGTTTCCCATTATTTTAAAAACCCAGCTTCTAAAAACAGTGCTGGTTAGACTGGCTTTGGTGGCACACTCCTGTAACCGCAGCACTCAGAGGCAGGAAGATCAGGAATTTAGGGTCATTCTCTGGTACATCCTTCTGGGTTAAGTGTGACACTGTCTCAAAAAAAAAAAAAAAAGCAAACATAAAGGCATTTCCCAGAAAGCATAGGCAGGGAGAGTGCCTCAGATTCAAGGCCAGCCTGGTCTACTGACTTGAGTTCCAGCCAACCAAAGTTACAGAGTGAAAAATACTGTCTCCAAAAACAAAACAAGAGCGCTGGTAAGATGGCTCAGCAGATAGGGGTGCCTGCTGCCAGGACCGGGGAGACCCGAGTCCCGTCCCTGGGACCCACGTGGTAGAAAGAACTGCTCTGCAAGTTAGTCTCTGAGCGCAGGCTCAGGCTGTGACGACAGGGGTGCGTGCGCACGTGTGTGTGTGTGTGTGTGTGCACTTGTGTGTGTGCACGTGTGTGTGTGTGTGCCCGTGTGTGTGTATGTGTGTGTGTATGTGTGTGTGTACACACGTGTGTGTGCACGTGTGTGTATGTGTGTGTGCACGTGTGTGTATGTGTGTGCACGTGTGTGTATGTGTGTGTGCACGTGTGTGTATGTGTGTGTACACACGTGTATGCGCACGTGTGTGTATGTGTGTGTGCACGTGTGTGTGTGCACGTGTGTGTATGTGTGTGTGCACGTGTGTGTGTGCACGTGTGTGTATGTGTGTGTGCACGTGTGTGTGTATGTGTGTGTGTACGCACGTGTGTGTGTGTGCACGTGTGTGTATGTGTGTGTACGCACGTGTGTGTGTGTGCACGTGTGTGTGTATGTGCGTGTGTGTGTGTGTTTTAAGACGGGGTCTCACTATGCAGCTCTGACACTTCCAGAACTCTCTATGTAGACCAGGCTGGCCTGGAACTCACAGAAATCAGCCTGCTTCTCTGCCTCCTGAGTGCTGGGATTAAAGGCGTGCATGACTATGCTCATCTTAGTTAAGTGTTTAAAAAAAACAGGAAGAAAAAGAAGAGAAAGAAGAAAAGAGGTGCCGATGGCACTTCAGGCTAGTGAAAAATTCGGGCAGAAGCCTGCCATTGCTACATCTGCTCCCACTTCCTCCTGTCCTGGGTACCCCATGCCTGACCAGCACAGCATCCCCCAGTCCCCTGCAGCTCTGAAGCCTCTGCTAGAATGTACCCAGCTAGCCTCTCCTTCCCCTATACATCTGCCTGGCTAGTCTATTTTGCTCATTTCCTCTGGTCCCTGTTTCAGCATAATCCCTCAACTAACTGGCAGCTCCTTGTGTGTCCCTAACATCCCATTCTCTCCTGAGATTGACCTTGACTCTCCTGCCCTGACCTCCAACTCTGGGGTTAAAGAGCTTGGGGATGCTTGCTGAATTCTAGTCTTCCTAAATGAGGTTGTAATGGTGGGGCCCTCGTCCAATAGAGTAAATGAAGATACAGGAGAGCAAGCGTGTGCTCCTTTCTCCCCATTTCTCCTCTCCCCTTCTCTCTACTCCTCTCTCCCTGCCACAGAAGAGGGACTGGATGCACAGCAAGAAGACAGCTGTCTGAGGTAAGCAGAATTTAGACTAAAAGGTGGGCCTGTAGGCATCTTGATCTCAGACTTTTCTGCCTTCGAAATATGAGAAAGAAATTTCTGTGCTAAGGCTCCAGCCTGTGACATCTTGCTTGCTATTGGAGCCTCAACAGACTGTCACATCTACGCAAGAGGCTCAGCAGCCCTACCAGACAGGGAACAGGGGACTGTGGGAATGAGTGTGTGCCCCCATACTCTCTAGCCAGGTCATGAAAGCCTACCCAAAGAGCTTGCCCCAAGGGGTGTACCAGGCAACTGGGTACTCCAGAAAGCCTCTGATGACACCTTCCCTATCCCTTCAGAGTGTGCCCCCCCCCACACTTAGCAAAGTCCCCTCCTTCTCTGGGCAGGGCCAGGCACATGCTCTCATCCACCCCCTGAGGGTGTCAGTCAGCTGAGCCTGTGCGTGTCCCACTTTGGATTCCTGTCCGTAGAGATTCGTAAAGTTTACCAGGGAAACAAAAGAAAGAAGGCAGTCTCCCTGAGTGCCCATGCCCAGAGCCCCATGCACCCTGCACCTGAGTCTGTAAACAAAGACTGCAAAGTCTGCCGGTGCCAGACCCTGTTTCCTTTGGGCTGGGTAGGCATCCTGAGCATTAGAACTTTAAAGCCCCCGGCCTGGAGGGATGGCTCAGCCGTTAAAGGCTAGGCTCACAACCAAAAAAAAAGCCCTCTCTTGTTCCCCATCCTTTCCCCAGCTCTGCCGGGCAGCCTCGGTTGGAAACCAGCACTTACTGTGTGCTCCAGCAAGTACCGACCTGAGGGTTGCTAGATCGATCCGGGCATCTTCCTGGGAGGGGTGAGTCACTCCTGCAGGCTGCCAACTGTGAACGGTTGGGTCTGGGCAGCAGCTCCAGAGCCCTGCTGGTTGCTGAGGAAATACAAAGAGACATCACTGTCTCAGAGTTTCCACCCCCGTGGAAGCCAGCGCTGGGAAGTACTTCACAGCCAGCCCGGGCGCCGGCGTGAAGGATAAGGGGGTGTCTGTGGCGCCGGGTGTCCACTCTGTGCCAGGAACGCTCTAGCCCAGGCTGTGTCTGGACTAGTTCAGTCTTCCCAGCCGTCTTGCGAGTTGAGGTGTCACAGGTGAGAAAATGAGGTTCGCAAATGAGGTGGCTGACCATGAAGAAAGGTGTGTCTAGCCTGAACCGGGCATCTCTCTAAGCAGGCCCTAGCGTCAAGTCCTGCACTCGGGCCTGGTGCACTGTGGAACCCGTGAGTCTGCTGAGTGGAAGTAACGGTTAAGGGGGAGTCTCCCTCACAGGCCTCTCATTCTGCCTGCTCGGGCCTGATTGCCCCCACAGAGCTTGCATGAGATCCAGGTTGAGCAAGACCCTGTTCGGCCCACCATGACTATCCACTTCTTGGGGGCAGAGAAGCATTCTGCGAGGCCTGTGAGTGGAGGACAAGTCCTGAGGTGATCCAAGAGCTACAAAGTTGGGGTGACCTGGGAGGACAGAGAAGCCAGTGCTCCCAAGCACAGGTTACGTAGTCTTGCTGAGTGGCCCTGACTGCCCCCTTGGTATGACTGTGCCTCCGTGTTGAGCATCTCTGTTGCGTGTGTGAGGAACAAGTGAGATGAACCACAGAGGACCCGAAACATCACAGCCAATGAACTGTCAAGTTACTGTTCTGACCATCACCACTGCCATTGTTCAGTTATTTTTGCTGGTTATTTTTTCCTGTTCTCTGGTTTGATTCCGGGCCAGACCCAGGCACAGATCAGAGACTGAACTATAACTCTAGGCATCTTCGTCTGCTCCTAAGGATGGTCAGAGCAGGAGACACAAATGAGCTTGGCGGACCTGGGGAACGGTCCCCACTCAGCCAGGGGTGCTCAACCTGGGTTGCTTGTTAAAACCACCTTTGGAGCTTTGAGAGCTCCTTGTACCCCTAAATTAAAATCCCTGGGAGTACGAGTCAGGCCTGGCTGGTTTAAAAAGTTCCCAGAAGATTCCAGGCAGTGGAGTGGAAGCTGGATTCCAAGCCACTGACTCACACCCAGGAGAGGCAATCTTTTGTTGATTGTAGACTGGCCCCGGGAGGCAGAGGAGTTTGGCCTTTGACCTACTGGCAGCTTAATCTTGAGAAAGTTTAAGGCAGGAAAGACTCAGTTTCCTCATTTGTAAGGTGGGGGATGACACCCATTAACAGACAGATTTAAGTTAAATATGGTGCCTGACATACAACAGATATTTATCAATATTATTATTTTTATGGTCCATAGCTGAAAATCCCTCGATGATGGGACCTCTTTCCAACAACCGATAAATTGTTGTAACACACATGCATGCATGCACACACACATGCTCACACACCACATGTAAACACTCTCCTGTTGTAAGCTGTGCCAGGTCCTCTTCCCTCCCCATTGCCAGCCAGCTTCCTGAGATTGTAGTTTATGGGCTTGCCCCTGGAAACCGCCTCAGATCTCACTTTAGGGCCATGCTTGGGCCCCATTTGATGATACTGCTGTTGTTGGAAGATTCTTCTGGGCAGGGCTTCCTTCTTTAGAGCTTTCAAATACTGGGGTTAGGAATGGGGGAGGAGTCCCCAATGCATCCACCCAGCAAAAGCTGCACAACCTGGCTCCGGAGTTCTGTTTCCTTGCTTTGGGCTAAAATTATCTTACCCCATGCTGACTGGAGGCTCTGGCAGCTGATTCCTTTCAATTAATTAAGATGCAGAAAATAAATCAATTATTGCTTATTAAGTACATGTTCTTCCCCACAAATCTCTCAAAGTACGCGACTTCCAGAGAAAGACTCTCAGCAGCACAAGGGTCCATGGGGAATGGGATCCTCAGATTGGTTAGTAGGCTTGAGGGTCACTGAGACTGCAACCCCCCCACCCTCCAGTCAGCAGCCTGGAAACCTAGAGACTGGAACAGCCAGACTCTGAGGACCCATGAAAAAGATGGAGTGAAAGTTCTTTCCTTTTTGTTTTTCGAGACAGGGTTTCTCTGTGTAACAGCCCTGGCTGTTCTGGAACTCACTCTGTAGACCAGGCTGGCCTTGAACTCACAGAGATCCAGCTGCCTCTGCCTCCCGAGTGCTGGGACTAAAGGCGTGTGCCACCATTGCCTGGTTTATGAGTCATACCTTGGAATTACAGGAAGACTGGAAGATGAGTTACGGGTTGATTACAAGGTTACCTTGTAATTACAAGACATAGCAGAAGGCTTGTGGAGAACAGTAGAGACATACCATTGTCCTTCTGGGAAACGCCAGCCTAAACCGGCTGAGGCTGTAGTTCAGTGGTAGAGCACTTGTCTAGCATGTGTGGGGCCTTAGCTCAATCTTCAGTACTGTCAAAAATAAAGTTAGTTCAAATGAGCCTGTCCATCATCTGGGCAGGAAATACACTGCAGGAAACTATCCCAGAAACTTCAAGAAACAGTATAAAGCTTATCAAAAAACGTAGGTCAGCACAACCCCGAGAGTATTTTCCTCCACAGTGGGCACTTTGGCCATTGTCTTTCATCACCCTCCAGAGGGTCTATTATTTTGTAATAAACTCCACCTGTTTTCTATACCATACTCTGTGTCTTGTTCGAATTCATTTGACAGAGATCGCCGAGACGATGGAACCAAGCAGAGATCAGAGGGAGATCCTAGCAGTAATATGACCAGGGACTCCATACAGGACAGGACCAGTCAAGAAGTGGTGGTAAAACAGGCAAGCATAGCAGACAGCTTGGTACCCTGGAACCCCATTTGTCTTTGGCTATGCACGTTCCCTGTACTTCTGATAATGATGCACTCGGGAGCCTTGTTCCTTCCGCTGCACATACTATACACACACACACATACACACAGCTTCAGTCGATGTGCCTGAAACCCGCAGAGATTCTGACTCCCCACCTGCATGGGAACGCACATCTTCCCACCTCTGAGCAACAGTACGGGTTTCCCTGGTAACAATCAAATGTCGACAGTTTCTAATCAAGCCTATTCCCCATGTATCCAGGTCTGAAGAACAGAAGGGCCAACCCTGCCTGAGCTACTTCTGGGTGCGTGCACAGAAAACAAAGCTGTGTCCTCTAGTAACCTTTCAGGGAGAACCCCTTAGTTGCCATCTTATGCCTATGTATAACTTGGGTGTGTATATAATTAAAGTCAGATGCATTGTGGGAAGGAATATTTGCAGTAGAGGAATGATTATGTAATCTAACTTATCAATCAAAGTAGGGAATCACCCAAACTACAGCCCTTCAAAACCAGCCCCTTCTCCCCTTAGACCCCAGGCTGTAGTCAAGGACGCTCGAGCATTCTCACCCACGGGGCCTGCTGTCACTCTTGACAGTGGAGTCCTCTTGCATCTGCACTACACTTTGCTCCAAATAAAATTATCTTGCATCTTTTGCAAATCTGTGTGAACCCTTATGTTCAATTCTTTGGCTAAGAGGTCAAAAACCTGGAAATGCCCAGGCCAGACTCCAAGCGCTGGAAATAGTGGGGTCTCTCTCTCTTTTTTAAAAGATTTATTTATTTATTATGTATACAACATTCTGCCTCCATGTATGCCCGCATGCCAGAGGAGGGCGCCAGATCTCACTATAGATGGTTGTGAGCCACCATGTGGTTGCTGGGAATTGAACTCAGGACCTCTGGAAGAGCAATCAGCACTCCCAACCTCTAAGCCATCTCTCCAGCTCCAATAGTGGGATCTCTTTAATCAATTTATCTTCAGGCATGGGCTCAGGTCAAAAACTCAGCTACTGGGGCCATTCTGGTGGGAAGGGCTGACCTATACTCTCGGGAGGTAGCAGGAAGTCACGCCCACTACTCGCCGTCATCTCAGGCCAGGACCACTGTCCAGGAGGTAGGTGAGAGCTTAATGAAGGGAAGCCAATTTTGTAGGTCTTTACCTTCATAGACAAGGATATCATAATATTTACCTTTTCTGAAGTCCCACCATGTGCCAAGACATTAGATATTCTCTTACTGAACTCTCTTAACAGCCTTCAACATTAGGTGCCGAAGCCTCTAGACAAGGGCTTTCGTCCAGTTGTTCAGAATGTTTATTGTGGGGCTGAGGCAATAGCTTAGCTGGTAAAGTCTTTGCTATGAGTGTGAGGACCTGAGTCAGGATCCTCTGCACTCATGTAGAACAAACATGGCAGCATGTTCCTGTGATGCCAGCACTGTAGGGGGCAGAGACAGGTGGGTTCCTGGGACTTGCTGGCTAGCCAGCCTAGCTCGAGACCCTGTCTCAAAAAATAAGGTGGAGAATGATTGAGGAAGACATTCGACCTTAACATCTGGCCTCACACACATGCATGTCCACACACACGTATGTATTAGTATGTTGGCACATGTCTGTAATGCAAGCATTCAGAAGCTGGAAGCAAGATGACAGCATGTTGAAGGAAACCTGGACTACAGAGTGTAGGCCAATGGGACTACATAGCAAGACTGTCTCAGCAAGACCAAAGACAGCGGGTGTGTCTCAGTGATACAGTGTTTGCCTAGTATGCACAAGGCCCTGAGTTTAGTACCTAGGGCTAAATAGACACACACACACACACACACACACACACACACATGCATGCACACACGTACACACATGATTTATTGAGATCCCCACCATGTTATCAATCCCTTCCAGAAGGTGGATACTCCTCAAAGTGTCCTCTTTCCTGGGTTGAGACCATAGACTTCTTTCCTCTGCTTCTTTAATTTGCTATTCTGGGCCTACAGAATTTCTGTTGTATCCATGCTAATCTAACTCAGATGCTTGTTTGAAAAAATAAAGGAGGTGACTGTCTATGCTTAATCTGTGATATTGATGGATCTGTCAGGGATTTGTGCTCTGATGAGAGATGGGCTCATTGACCATTTAGAGGAGCGGCTGATCTTATCTGAATAGTTGGAAATTTCCATTCCAGATGGCGATCTCTCTCTCTCTCTCTCTCTCACACACACACACACACAGAAATGTTACAGAAACTACTTGAAGACACACAGTTTAACTCAAACAAACTAGGAAAAACCCCAGATTCCCAAGATCATGAAAGAGCTCCAAACCGGACAGAAGGAAAGCTGAGCCCGGGGCTGTGGAATTTGATCTGGATGAAGGACCTCAGCCCTTTGAAAGACTCAGCCTCAGCTGTTTGATTCAGGATGTAAGAAAGAGCTTTTTTTTTCTATTAATAGAGGATAGCCCTCCAAAGGCCAATATTCCATACCCCGCCCCATCCTGAAACTCGTGTATGTGTCTATTGGCTCAGCACCTGGACATTCCCAGGACTTGACTCTTGTACACTTTCCCCCTTTGCACAGATGAGGACTTAGCCTAACCTGTGTCATGTTGCAAGGTGTAGGCCCCACCAATGAACTGAGATACAGTCACCACGTCAGAACTAAAGCAAAGTGGACTGTCCACCTTGGTGTGCTCGCTCACCCTGTTTGGGTCCTGACATCTCCTTTTTAGCAAAAAGAGCTCACCTTGCCAGGTCACTTATATTCCCTTCTCATGTTTCTTTGTGTAACACTGAAAATATTCTCTCCAACTAGGAGATGAACTGATCTCCCTCAGTAAAGTTTGGAATCTGAAAGAATGTTCCAGGCAGAGGGAAAAAATTGGAAAAAACTATCAACCATGCCAGGTGTGGTGGTGGCTATCTTTAATTCCAGAACTCAGGAGGCAGAGACAGGCAGATCTCTGTGAGTTTAAAGCTCATTTACATAGTAAGAATCAGTCTCAAAACAAAAACTTAAAAAAAAAAACCCAACAGCAACAGCAATAAATAAATAATTAAAAAAATAATTTAAAAAAAACCCACAACAACCAATCAGCTTTGCAGGAGAAGAAACAAAACAACCTCACTGTCCAGGGCTTGGGTGTAAAAAGTTGCTGAAAAAGATGGATGGTTCGGGTCTGTCCTGTATGGAGGAGAAGCAAATGGTCCCCTTTGCATCCTTCTGTATCCAGCTGCCTTGTGTCCCCGCCTTTGTTTATCAGACTATTGAAACAAAAGATACCCCCCCCAACCAAATTCTCTCAGGAGCATATTCCTGAAGAGAAGGTTGATGTTAAAACTTGTCAGGTGACCTTATAAAAAGACTCTGAGCTGAAACAACGGGGTGAGGACCACATCTCCACCAGACTGCTGAGTCACACATGTTACTTGCCTTCTCTTGTTCTCTATTTTTTTTTCAGGACAAGGTATCTCTGTTATGTATCTCTGGCTGTCCTAGAACTCTCTAAGTAGACCAGGCTGGCCTTAAACTTGCAGAGACCTGTCTGCCTCTGCCTCCTGAGTGCTAGGATTAAAGACATGTGCCACCATACCTGGCCTTCTTGCCTTCGCCTTTAAATCTTTGTTTTTTGGGTTTTTTTTTTTGGTTGTTGTTTTGTTTTGTTTTTTGAGACAGGGTTTCTCAGTAGCTTTGGAACCTGTCCTAAAACTAGCTCGTGTAGATCAGGTTGGCCTCGAACTCACAGAGATCCGCCTGCCTCTGCCTCCCGAGTGTTGGGATTAAAAGTGTGTGCCACCACCGCCCAGCCTATCTATTTAAATCTTACCCTTATGCCAGTATCTTGGAGATAGACTTGGAGTTGCATGTGCCTCCTATTGTCCTTTTTTCCCAATGTAACCACATTGAAAAAAAGTCTCCCTTTCCCCCTTTTTCTCCTTTTTCTCCTTTTCACTACTGACTAGGCTCTTTTACTTGACTTACTGAGGATGGGCTATGGTAGAGCTTCCTGTGAGTATGGTAGATCCATTCTAGAATGCAGGAGTTAGGTAGTTAGGCAGACACTAGCCGCCTTGGGGGCCATTAAGGACAACCTCTCTCTTAAGGTCAGCTTTGGTCCCCACCTCCTGTTTTCCTGAACACCGTTTCCTTCTGATCACAAGAATGGCCCTGGGAAGAGAGAGTCATGACTCTCTGATTGGTCCTAAAGATTAGAACTCTACATACTATTGTCTCCTCTCTAGAGACTCAATCCGAGTAAGATGGCAAAACCACTCAGTGGGTGAAGACACTGATAGCCTGAGTTCAGTTCCCTGGACCCCAGGGTAGAAGGAGATCACCAACTCCTCTAAGTTGTTCCGTGACTTCACATGCACGCTTTTGTACCGTGGTAGGCACAGAAGCCGACTCACTGAAGATCTGCTGAGGAGATGAGAGGAATAATTATCCCCTTAAGGAGATAATGCATTCGCACCTCCCAGAGTCCTCCCCTCACACAGCTGCTAGCAGAGTGTTTGCCTTACAGTGCTGCTGAGTCTAGGCATCTTATGAGTTCCAACTCAGTGTACTTCCCTCCTTCTCCTGCTTTACTGGTTTGTTGTTGTTTTGTTTTTGCTTTCTGAAACGGAGTTTCCCTATGTGGTTCTGGCTATCCTGGGACTCATCCTGCAGATCAGACTGGCCTTCAATTCAGGGATCCGCCTGTTTCTGCCTCCTGAGTGCTGGGATTAAAGGCCTATGCCCCCATGCCTGGCCCTTTTTTCTTTATCTTTTTTTTTTTAATTTCTGCCCATGCTTTGGAACTCTACCCTTCTGAAGACACCCTCCTCCTGATTCTGCAGCTGCTTGCAGCCCTCCACTGCTGAACATGCCAGCTACCTGCTTGAGCTGTAACTTGGAAAGTGTGACCTTTCCTCTTTTCTATCTCCCTCCTCCAGGCAGCTGCCAAGATTTACAGCCTGCCTGCTCTGTTGCTTTTCCCTTAAACTCTAATAAAGCTGTCCTCAAGCATCCTTCCAAGTCTGCTTCTGAATTCTTTTATTAACAAGACTGGGAAACCATAAAATGAAATCCAATTTCCCCAGAACATGAACCAACTGCCCATTGACCAAGATGGCAGCCTGGGACGCAGACAGATTTTCTAGCTTCCTGAATGATGTCTCCCAGGAAGGGAGGCCAGGTGCTCCCACCGGGAGCTGGATGTTATCTTTCTCCTCTCTATGGTCACCCCTTTGATGCTGAGCATGATGAAGGAGGGAGGGGAAGAGGAAGGGCAGGGGAAGAAAGTCCTCATATCCACCTCTAAGAACAGTGAAGATGCAAGGCCGGGCAGTGGTAGCGCACGCCTTTAATCCCAGCACTCGGGAAGCAGAGGCAGGCTGATCTCTGTGAGTTCGAGGCCAGCCTGGTCTACGAGAGCTAGTTCCAGGACAGGCACCAAAAAACTACAGAGAAACCCTGTCTCGAAAATAAAAAAATAAAAAAGAAAAAGATGCAAGTCTCTCTGGGCAAGGCTGACATGGAGCCGAAACACACCAGGATTGTTTCACTCTTGAAAGTATTTCTTTTGGTCAGTAGCTACAGTCCTGAGTCACTAAGTCCCCATGTACTCTAGCTGCTCCTGCGAGACCCCAGGGATCCCTCCACTTCTAGGATTCTGCCCAGTCCCTCAAGCTGCAGCCAATTCTATAAGGTCACCCCTTTCCCCATTCCCGGAGTCAATGACATGTGGAATGTCACCTGCCTCCATGGTCTTCGCTACTGTGGGAGCAGCTACTTCCTGGCAGACAGGTTTGACATGGCAGTGCCCATACACACTTAGCTGAGGCCACAGGGACAGAGTCATGGGGGCACAGCATATCAAGGGACACTGCACTTAGTTTTTTTTCCTGGCCATGGTGGCATTCATCTTTAATCTTCACACTCACGAGGCAGAGGCAGGCAGATCTCTGAGTGTCTACGTAGCAATTTCCAAGACAACCAAGGCTACATAAAGGAAACCCTGCCTCAAAAAAAATACATTTAAAATTTTTTTTATTGATTTAGGTATGTTGTGTATATGCGTGTATTTGTGTGGGCAAACACATGCCATGGTACACATGTGGAGGTCAGAGAACAACTGGCAGGGCTCATTTCTCTCTTGCTACCATGTAGGGCCCAGGGATTGAAATTGGGTCATTAGGTTTGGCAGCAAACGCCTTTATCTGCTGAGCCAGTTCACCAACCTTAAAACTTTTGTTTGTTTGTTTATGGTTTTTTGAGGCAAGGTTTCACTGTGTAGCCCTGGCTGTCCTGGAACTCATTCTGTAGACCAGGCTGGCCTCAAACTCAGATATCCGTCTGCCTCCGGAGTGCTGAAATTAAAGGCGTGCGCCACCACCGCCTCTCTTATTTTTATTTTTTAACTTTACTGTTTATTTATTGGCACCTGTATTAATTATTTTTGTCATCCTTGTGACGAAATATCTGATAAAAGCTACCTAAATGTGGAGGGCTTTATTTTGACTCGGAGGGTATCTAGTGTATCCTGATGGGGAAGACACCGTGGCTATAGCCCTGGCTGGGGTGAGTACTGCTTCTCCTGTATTGTCAACCAGGAAATGAAGGCTGGAACTGAGAGACCCATTCCCAGTGGCTGATGTCAGCCAGCTAGGCCTGATAGATCAATGTTTCCACAACCTCCCACAACAGCCGGGAACCAAGTATGCAAATACATGAGCCCACGGGAACATTCTGCGTTCAAACCACAGGAGCTCCTTTGCCCGGTCTCACAGCCGGGTAGTACCAGCGCAGTCCCTTTGCGGGTGCCATGCTCTTTGTTTGTTTGTTTTTTTTTTTTTTGTTTTTCGAGACAGAGTTTCTCTGTGGCTTTGGAGCCTGTCCTGGAACTAGCTCTGTAGACCAGGCTGGTCTCGAACTCACAGAGATCCACCTGCCTCTGCCTCCCGAGTGCTGGGATTAAAGGCGTGCGCCACCACCGCCCGGCCTGCCATGCTCTTTGAACACGGTCAAAAAAGACCTTAACCGAAGAACTAAAAAACCTGGGTCCTTCTCTGGCGCGCACGACTGGCAAGGCAATACTTAGTATCTCCCAACTCCTGTAAAAACCTCCCTGCACAAGGTTGCCTGGGGGATAAAGTTGTTGAAAACAGCTCAGTCCTCTTCTCAAGGTCCTTTGCTAAATCCAGACCTGTAAATATAGCAGCAAAGGAACTGCCCCCGCTCGCTGGCTCCCGCTGTTCCCAGAAGCACTCCTTGTCTCTGCTGCCGGTTGTCAGGGGGGCTGCATTGTAACTAGATGCTCCCTGGGCCAAGTAGAGTCTCCCAGGCTCTTCAGGCTTGCAGATGACAATTGGGGGGGATGGACAAAGAGGGGCTCTCCCTCCACACCCGCCTCTGCACTGCCCTGCTTGGTCCCCGTGTGTGCGGCCGGCCCGTGGCTGGAAGGGCTCCCTCCTGCTATGATTCACCAGTGTGTAGTCAGCTCGGTCTCCATCCCACACGACACCCGCACTGTACACACTCAGCTGGTGAATTCTTTCACACATTCAGACACACGCTTGGATATTCCGATTTCCCTCCCCACACCTATTCTTACCAGTACACAATGCTCCTTACAAGAGGACATGCACAGTGCATATAAAGTCAGTTCAGATATATACTAGACATTCTTTAAAAAACTTTTGGGGCTAGAGAGGTGGCTCAGCGGCTAAGAGCACTCACCACTCTTCCAGAGGACCCAAGTTCAATTCCTAACACCCGCAATTGCTGGCTCACAAACTGTACGGCCAGTTCTTCCGGCCTCCTTGGACAGCTCAGTACTCATGGCGCACATACAGAGGGGTAGGCACACACAGAAAATCAAATAAATAAACCTTGTAAAAATCTTTCTTCTCTCAAGGCACAAAGGACAGTCATTTTGGGGGTGCCAAGCTATTTGAGCATGGTCTTTCTATGTAGCCCTAACTAAACTTGAACTCATCATGATCCTTCTGCTTCATTTTTCTGAGTGCTAAGATGACAATGATGACAATTGTGTTGCATATTTTACTTATCAGATTTTTTTTTTTTTTTGAGACAGAGACTTACGTAGCCCAGGCTAATGCTGAACTTGTTTTGTCTGTTTCTTTTTGGGTTTGTTTGTTTGGGTTGGGTTTTGTTTTTTTTTTTTTTGGTTTGTTTGTTTGTTTGTTTGTTTGTTTGTTTGTTTTTAAGACAGGGTTTCATTGTGTATCCCTGGCTGTCCTAGAACTAGCTCTGTAGAAGTCACAGAGATCCCCCTGCCTCTGCCTCCCAAGTGCTGGGATTAAAGGATGTTGAACTTGTTATAGATGATCTTGAACTTCTGATCCTCCTGGCTCCACCTCCCAAATGCTGGGATTAGAGCTATGCTTCACCATGGCTGGTTTGAGGGAAAAGTTGGGTAACTTCTGCAAAAGGCTGTGTGGTATAGACCCTCGCCCCCACCTCGCCCACGCTCTCTGACTGTGAAGAATGTCGAGGGGCCTAGGAGCTTACGCAGCTCAAGTACGGCTGAAGGAGCTCTAGAACCTCCCGGTGCTGCAGGTCTTGGGGCCACAGGTAGGCCACGACCTGACTTCCGAGGTGGGGGGAATGTTAGCACTCATTGGTATTTGGGCTCTACCTCAGAAATCTTTGTCTGTGTCTAACTCATACAGATCTCCTTCTATGTTTTCTTCTAGAAACTTTAGTATTTTAGTTTTTAGGTGGATATCATTTTCAATTAATTTTTTTGCCAACTCGTCATCTGATTAGCCTAGGTTTGCCTCGTGTAAGCCCTATGCCCCCCCCCCCCAATGATTTCGGCTTTCCTTTGTATTTCTCTATACATTTTAGAATCAGCCCGTAGTGATAACATATATTTTAACAGTCTTGGTATGCTGCCCTGGCTCATGACCCTCATGACCCAGCCTCCCGTGTGCTAGAATTACAGCCATGCCCCCATGGTGTATGTCTGTAAGGTGTATCCGAGTGAGTCCCAGAATAAAGACTCCAAGTTCATCCCTAGAAGAGCTTGCAGTCAAGCCTGGAAGAGATTGATTTTATCTGTGTGCGATTTAGTTGCCCGAGAAAAAGAGTCTCTTGTGCTGCAAAGGAGACAACATAATCCAGCGCTTGACAATATAAAATTCACACTATCTCTAACCAAATTTAAAAGTTTGCATTATAAGGCAGGAAAAGGTGAACAAAGAGGGGGAAATGAGACCATAAAAACATACTCAGAAATGATAGGATTAGGAGATTAAATACATAAGAGGTCCTTTACAAACATGCTCAACAGTCTCCTGACGCTGGTCTTTCAGATACAAAATGCCCAAACTGAAAAGTAAAAAGATTTGCACTGGATGTGATTCACACCATGTGGACACAGCAGAGAGAAAAGCAGACAGCGGAGGCCGGGCTCGTGAGGCTTCAGGGAGGACTCTATCGAGAACCAGGCTAGAGGTCATTTGTGATACATTCTGAAATTTATATATTGAAAACCATCTGGCTGCATTTTTACACATGTCCTGAGAACCTGAGTGAGGCTGAATTTAAAAGTAATAGACGAATTTGCTTGGTGGAGGAAATTTCCATACAAGGCGGCATTCGGGCTGTGGCATGGTTACTGCTCGCTCCTCGTCCCAAGTCCACAGCGAGGAGAGGGGAGGAAAGCAAAGCAGAAAGATGCGAAAGACGTACAGTTGGGTGAGGAGAGGGAACGAGTGGATTTCCAGTTGCAGATGAGGCAGCCCTGTTTGTTAAAGACAAACTTCGTGTTCTGCACATGAGCAGCAATACAAGAGGGGTCTTATAGCAATACAAGTCTAAAAGCTGAGAATGCCCCTGAAGGCTTCTCTGAATGGAAACACCGTCTGCAGAAATGTGTCCTTAGAGTCACACAGATGTTGCTTCATCCATGTGGTATTGCTTTTATAGGCATGAAAGAGGCAAGAATGGGGGATTGTAGAGGCTTGTGCCAAGGTTCCAGAGAGCAGCTGAGGCCAGACAGCGTAAAGAATTACTGCATTAAAGTCCCATCCAGTTCTGGCACGTGCGCACACACACACACACACACACACACACACACACACACACACACCACTCCCACCACAGTCCATTGCATGAAGCTGGGAGGGTGAAGTTTTAATGGAGAACCCAGGATTTTGCAGATGTCTGTTGCTAAGCAAAGCTACAAGCACAGAGTGAAGCTGGCCCAAGAGACAAGTCACATGTGCTGGGCAGGCAGCAGAGCTGATGGGGTGGTTTGAAAGAGAATGGCCCCCATAGGTTTGTGTGTTTGATAGTTGGTCCCCAGTTGGTGGAATTGTTTGGGAAGGAAGAGGAGGTACGCCCTTGCTGGAGGAGATCTGTCACTAGAGATGGGTGGACTTTAAGGTTTCAAAAGCTCATGGCATTCCCAGGTAGCTCTCTCTTCCTTGTAGTTAGTTCAAGCTGTAAGCTCTCAGCTACTACTCCAGCGTTATGCCTGCCTGCTGCCTTGCTCCCTGGTATAAAGTCATAGATTCTAATCCTCTTGAACCGTGAGCCTCCAAATTAAATGTTTTTGTTTTTGTGGCGGATTGCTTGTTTTTTGTTTGTTTGTTTGTTGGTTGGTTGGTTGGTTTTTTAAGACAGGGTATCTCTGAGGAGTCCTGGCTGTCCTGGAACTCATTCTGTAGACCAGGCTGGCCTCAAACTCACAGATCTTTGCCTGCCTCTACCTGCAGAGTTCTGGGATTAAAGGCATGCACCACCATACCTGGATAAATGCTTTCTTTTTCAAGTTGCCTTGGTCACGGTGGGTCACAATAGGAAGTAACTAAGGCAGGTGGTGAGACAGGGCTGTCCAGGGTCATCATGGTGGTTTGAATAAGAAACGGCCTCCATAGGCTCATAGATTTGAATGGTTGGTCACCAGGGAGTGGAAATATTAGGAGGTGTGGCCTTGTTGGAGTAAGTATGTCACTGGAGGTGGGCTTTGCGGTTTCAGATGCTCAAGCCAGGTCCAGTGTCTTTCTCTTCCTGCTGCCTACTGATCTCTCAGCTACCTCTCCAGCACATTGTCTGCCTGAGTGCAACCATGTTTCCCCAAAATGACTGTGATGGAATAACCCCCTGAACCTTAAGCCAACCCTAATTAAATGCCTTTCTTTTTAAGAGTTGCCTGTGGTCATGGTGTCTCTTTACAGCAGTCAAACACTGACTTAGGTAGTCATTTGTAACCTAGACTCCATCACAAGCCCAGATGCCAAACATGGAGCTCCAGGATCTTGTGTTTTCATGGTGGGTTTCAGGCTTGCTTTGGTCTAATCTTTCCTTGCCAGCCTCCTGTTCTACACTTTTGGAATTTTGATTTATAATGGATAAACAACTTGACAGGATCAGAAATCAACTAAGAGGCATGCCACTGGGTGGGCCTGTGAAGACAGTTCCAGAAAACATTAACCCAGGGAAGAAGACTGAGCTCAGAGTGAGTGACATGCACCCAAGGTGGCCCAAATGCAGAGGTCTAAGGGAAAAGCAGTGCTGCTTGCCTGCTGGCCTTCACTTCTTGCTGGTGCGTGTATCTCCCCTGTTGCTGTCCTTTGCCGACTTCAGACTCCGGCATCTATGGTCTTCCAAAATGAACTGAAGTCAACAACACTCAAGGAATCTTTAAGGTTTACAGCATGAATTAGAACTGCTGAGGCATATATTATGAACTGAGAGCTACTAGGCTCTCCACGCATGTAGAAAGCCATTGTTGAATTTCCCAGTCCCTGTTGTGTATTTCTTGTGAGACCCCCTTCATAATATCTATATTTATATTTATATCTATATCTATCCTATCTGCTTTGTTCCTCTAGAGAACCCTGCCTAATATAGATGTGATGCGTTTATCTAGTTATTCTTTATCAATAAAAACTTGGGAGTCAGCTGGGCGGTGGTGGCTCATGCCTTTAATCCCAGCACTTGGGGGGGCAGAAGCAGAGGCAGGTGAATCTCTGTGAGTTCAAGGCCATCCTGGTCTACAGAGCAAGTCCCAGGACTGGCCCCATAGCTACTGGGAAACCCTGTCTGGAAAAACAGAACAAAACAAAAAATAGATTGGGAGTCAGGTATTGGGATAAGAGCCTGAAAGATCAGAGAAGCAGGGGAGTGGTCACCAGTGACTTCCTACCTCTTCTGTTCCTTCCTCCAAAAAGCCCGGGATCCTCTCTAAGCCCTGTCTTACTGCTTCCTCAGTCCTCCAAAACCTCTATGGTTAACCTTGGTCAGCTAGTGGCTAGTTCCACCCTCTGATTCAAAACAAGCTTTATCTTCAGAATTAAAACATCACACTACACAGATGCTTTATTCTATGTACGTCGTTGTATATTGTATGTCACTTTTTGTTTGTTTTTTGAGACAGGTTTTCTCTGTGTAGCCCTGGCTATCCCGGAACTCGTGTAGATCAGGCTGGCCTGGAACTCAGAGCTCTGCCTGCCTCTGCAGGTGCTGGGACTAAAGGTGTGCGCCACCACTGCAGAGCTGTGACTCCCCACTCCTCACCCCCAGGGAACCACAGTTAAGACATGGGACTTTGGAGTCTTGAACAGTGCTGGGAATGTTGAAATTTTGGGAACTTGTAAAGATAGACTACATGCATTTTACATTATGGGATAAACCTGAGACTTGAGAAGCCGAGGCACGGGGCATTGCGAGTTAGTGATGCATTCGGGTGTGACGTTGACAAGGGATGGAGTTGTGATGGTTAATGTCCATTGTCATCTTGCCTGTGTGTAGAATTGTCGTGTGTGTGACATGATGGGTGACGTAAGGGTGATTCCAGAAAGGCTTAGCTGAGGGGAGACGGTGCACCCTGGATGCGGGGAGCACCATTCTGTGGACTGTGGTTCCAGACTGAATAAAAAGTAAGAAGTAAGCTGAGTGCTAGAATTCAGTCTCCTCTTGCTTCCTGACTGAGAACACAGTGTGACCACCTGCTTCTTGCCACTGTATACATCCCCTTGCTTGATGGATGTACACTGCAGCCATGACCACAAACGCTTCCTTCTTTCCTTCCTTCCTTCCTTCCTTCCTTCCTTCCTTCCTTCCTTCCTTCCTTCCTTCCTTTGCCTTTATTTTCAGGCATTTTATTGCTGCAGCAGTGGCAATAACAACAACAACAAAATAACTAATACAGTAAGAAAAAAGGAAGAAAACTCTAAGATAGAAACCAGGAGACCTGCAGGACACTAGCAAGAGGACAATTATGCGTGTAACTGAGCTAGAAGTGATGGAGAACCAGAACACATTTTTAAAAAAAATCACAAAAATAACAATAAAAAGAAAATTTCAAAAACAGCCAAAAATATCTTTAAAAGAGATAATAGAAAGAAACCTAAGAACTAAAGCAGATTTCTTGTGGAAATTATGCGAGCCAAAAGAGAATGGAATGATATTTTTCAGAGTGTTGAAGGGAAAAAACTTGAATGTCATGCCCGGTAGAAATACTTTCCAAAAAGGAAGGCAAAAGACCCAAGGCTGTAGAGAAACACATGTTGAAGGAATGCCTCTGCAGCAGGCCTGCATATAACTTACTATTTCCCCAGATCTTTAAAACTAATTTTTTTTTTTAGCCAGGTGTGGTGACCCAGGCCTGGAATCCCAGTGCTGGGAGTGGGGAGGATGAAGAGAAGAGGATTGGGAATCTGCTGGGTGTTCTGCACACACTTGGAACCCCGGCTCCAAAGATGCAAAGACAGGAGGGTGGCAGGCTTTCACCTAGTGAGAAAGCACGAACCCCAGGTTCAAGGAGAGACCCTGGCGCAAAGAAGAGGATGGCTGATGTCCTGGCCTGGCCTCTGCACCAGCAGATAGGCGTGTGTGCCCACACACATGTGCATACACTGACAAAGGCACATGCACACTCACGCATGCACACACACACAAACAAACAAATTTTGTAGAACTGAGTAGGCTTAAAGTAAAACAATGGATAAGACGTGTACCAGACAAACACTAATAAAACAAATAAAACACTAATAAAACAAAGCTGGATTGCAATGATAATTTCCAAGACTGGATACATATGTCAGAACTTAGTATCAAACTGTGCATTCTAAACAAATGTAATTTATTATATCCCAATTATACTTTTTTTGTTTATTTTTTATTTTTTTGAGACAGGGTTCTTTGTGTAGCCCTGGCAGTTCTGGGACTAGCTCTGTAGATCAGGCTGGCCTGAACTCACAGAGATTTGTCTGCCTCTACCTCCCAAGTGCTAGGATTAAAGGTATGCACCACCACTGCCCGGCTTTTTAAAAAATAATTTATCTGGGGCTGGAGAGATGGCTCAGAGGTTAAGAGCATTGCCTGCTCTTCCAAAGGTCCTGAGTTCAATTCCCAGCAACCACATGGTGGCTCACAACCATCTGTAATGGGGTCTGGTGCCCTCTTCTGGCCTGCAGGTATACACACAGAACATTGTATAATTAATAAATAAATATAAAAAAATAATTTATCTATTTGTATAGTATTTTGTCTGCAAGTATGTATGTGTGAAGGTGTTAGATTCCCTGAAACAGAAGTTACAAACAGTTGTAAACTGCCATGTGGGTGCTGGGAATCGAACCTGGGTTCTTTGGAAAAGCAGGAAGTGCTCTTAACCCCTGAACCATCTCTCTAGCCTGGTAGCACACACCTTTAATCCTAGCATTTGGGAGGGGCAGAGGCAGGCAGATCTCTGTGAGTTTGAAGGCAGCCTTTTCTACATAGTGAGTTCTGGGACAGCCAGGAATATATAAAGATAACTCAAAATAACAAAAAGACGAGGAGAAGGAGGAAGAAGAAGAGAAGAAAAATAATACTTGGGGTTGGATGGAGAGATGGCTCACCTTTAAGCACCTGCAACCCAGTTCCAGGGGCTCCACCATCTTCTTCTTGACTCTTTACTAGGCATCTGCATACACAAAGCACATATAGCCAGGTGGTGGTGCCTGCCTTTAATCCCAGCACTCAGGAGGCAGAGGCAGGCAGATCTCTGTGAGTTCAAGGCCAGCCTGGTCTACAGAGTGAGCCCCAGGACAGCTAGAGCTGCACAGGGAGACCCTATTTCAAAACAATAAGACAGAAGGAAATTCATACAGATGTGGTCAAGTGATTATCATCTGCTGTGGTCAGCTCAACAGAGGAAAGAACCTGCAAGGTGGCTCATCGGGTAAGAGTGCTTGCCACTAAATCCTGAAACCTGAGTTCAATTCCAGGACCCACACAGTAGAAGGAGTGAATTTATTCCACTTCTTGGTTTATATCCAAAAGAACTGAAATCACACAAAAAGTTATATATAAATGTGCATGATGAACAGAGAAGCAACATGTGGGGTGTCACCCACTGAAATAATAGCCACTCCTGCTTGATCCTCTCAGAATCTCCAGCAAAGAAAAGGCACCAAAAAACCCAGTTCTGCATTCTTGGCGGCTGCAGCAGCTCCTTACCTGAAGTTGTCTGTCACTCAAAGCTCCATCTTAAGCAGTCAGCTTTTGGCCATCCTTGGGCACAAGCCCAGTTTGTGGAGAACACATCATCACCCCTAGCCTACAAGGTATATAAGCTCCCTGCTTTAATTCGGTTGCGAGATTTATCCTGTCCCCATCTCTGGGACTGGAGGGCTCACCCGGGAGTTGATTTGTTCAAATATACCTGTTCTTTTACTTCTTCACTTTGGCTTGTTATGGCTTACTGCGTTGGTGGAGAAATCTACTATCATGTTACAGAAGGCCTATTAGTCAGCAGTAAAGGGAATGAGGTATCCATGCGCGGTACATGGGCCTTGCATAACTATGCTAAGTGAAGTAGACCAGACTCAAAAGCCCATACCCTGTGTGGTTTCCACATTGGCAGAATGGTTAACTGGGGGCTGGAAAGGTAAAGAGATTCCTCCTGGAGGGAGGGAATATTCTGGAATGAGAAAATGGTAACAACACTGTGAGCCTAGCAAAACAAACAAAAAACAACTCTCAAATGGTTAAAATGATGGCTTTGGTGTCATGTGAAGTTTATTTCAGTTTAAAAAAAGGTCGGGGGAGCAATGGCTAGGCAGTGGTGGCCCACACTTTTAATCCAGTACTCGGGAAGCAGAGGCAGGTGGATCTCTGTGAGTTTGAGGCCAGCCTGGTCTACAGAGTGAGTAAGCTTCAGGACAGCCAGTGCTACCCTGTCTCAAAAAAAAAAAAAGTTAAATCAATTAAAAAAAAATACTCTTCCCTCAAGGAAGTCCCAGGTCCAGCTGGCTTCAGTAGTAAACTCCACTTAAACTTGAGAAAGTAATAGGATCAAAGTCCTTCAGAAAACGGATGGGAAGTGGCATGTGTTAGCTCATTTTAAAGCCAAGCCTTACGTGAATACCCAAATCAGACGATTATAAGATTACAAGGACAAATGAGTCTGCAATGAACACAGACACAGGATACTCAACGGTATTTTCGCTAATCAAATCCAGCAATGGAGAGAAAGGGAAATGAGGCCATGAGGCAGCACTGAATCGGGCTGATGTGAGGCAGGAAAACCTGGTTCAGCATGGAGGGTCAGTCATTAGAACTTACCCAGTAGTGCAAGTCTTAAAAACTGTATGGCCTTATCATTAGAACTATATAAAAGGACGACTTGACAAAATTTAAAAGTCGCTCAGCAAACTATTATAGAAGGGGACTTTCTAACCTGGTAAAGGCTCACTACAACATACTACCTATTACTTCCCCCTGGAGACCGAGAAAAGGGGAAAACAATATGTCTTCCCCACTTCTTGTCAAAATAAAAGGTATATATGTATATATAGATATAGCATACACACACATATAGACATAGCACACACACATACACATATATAGTTTTTATATTTTGGTTTTTGAGATCGGGTTTCTCTGTGTAATAGCAATGGCTGTCCTGTAACTTGTTTTGTAGATCAAGCTGGCCTTGAACTCACAGAGATCTACTTGCCCCTGCCTCTTGAGTCCTGGGATTAAAAACGCGTTTTACCTGGCCTGGATCAATATATATATATATATGTATATATATATATATTTTTAATGTACATTAGTGGTTTTCCTTGCATGTATGTCTGTGTGCAGGTGTCAGATCCCCTGGAACAGGAATTACAGACAGTTGTGAGCTGCCATGTGAGTGCTGGGAATTGAACCCAGGTCTTCTGGAAGAGTAGTCAGTGTTCTTAACCACTGAGCCATCTCTCTATCCCCTTTTGTCAGTATTTTACTGTCATCCCACACAGCCCAAAAGGCACAGATTAGAAACAAAAGGTGAACAGACTGGAAAGGGATATAGTGAAGAAGCACATGCCTGTAATCTCAAGACTCAGCAGCCTAAGGCAGGAGGGTTGTGAGTTCAAGACCAGCTGAAAACAGGTAGCTGAGAGAGAAGAGTGTGGGAATGAGGGGTTCTGAGGGGTTCAAGATAGGTTCTCTCTATGTAGCCCTGGCTGGCCTGAAAGTAGCTCTGTAGCCCAGGCTGCCCTTACTCTCACAGGGATCTGTCTGGGAGCCAGCCCTCTGGGTGACGGAGATGCTCAGACTGTGGCTGTGCTGGTCGTGTGGGTTTATAGGGAGGGTCATAGTCATCATACATGAAAGACTGGGACAATAGGGCTGCAGGTGCACACCAGGAGCTCAACGCCTGTCTAGCATGTTCAAGGCCCTAGCACAGATCCCCAGCACAGGAAAAACACAGCCAAGTGAAACCAGGGGAGTGGATGAATTTGATTAAAGCATTCTAAAGGACTCAGAGCACATGCTTAGCAGTGCAAGGCCCTAGGTCCAATCTACACACACACACACACACACTCCCCTAAAAGTAATTTATTATTATTATAATTGACAACTTAAACATTACAGAAACATAGAAGGGGGAAAACAGAGAGAAATATAGTACTTGTGTATGAAATTCTCAACAATCTCAAGTGAAATCTTAAAAGATAAGATCCTACAGTTCCAACAAGTACACTGGGTATTACAATTATTCCATCATTCCGAGGATCGTTTAACTGCGAGTGTTTAGGGCAGGCTGCATACGCACGCCTGGTAAAGTGCTAAGCGTTTGCACCAGGGAACCTCTGCTGGTGCTGTTATTCATTATCCTCGGCAGTGCCTGGAAGCCATTGAGACTTTTGTATCTGCCCTTCCGAATTCATCCGCTGCACACATGGTGGGGGTCCCTCAGGATAAGAATGAAGGGCATAGGGGCTGGAGAGACAGCTCAGTGGTTAAGATCACTGACTGCTCTTCCGGAGGACCTGGCTTCAATTCCCGGCATCCACAGGGTGGCTTGTTGGACCCTAGCGTCCAAACACCGAGAAGGAGTCGCCCCCAGAGACCATCTCACACACCACAGCCGATGCAAAAGCATGAGGATTCTATTAATTCTGTCATGACAGGGCCCCCCAGCATTCGGGAAGCCGAGAGACCCCGAATAGCGGGTACAGTCTACTTTTAAAGGGGCCACAGAAGCAAGGGGGGTTGTTCTTTGACTATTCTGATTGGCTTATTTGAAAGGGCTATTACCAATAATTGACTGGAGAGCTGTTGCCAGATCAGATGAGGTAAGAGGTCATTTTGACCCCGTTTCCCCGGGGACCGAACCAAAGCATACGTATATGGGTAATTGTTCAGGAACTGAGTACGTGCGAGTGTAGCTGTTAGGTCCTTGGTTCCCAGGGGAGGAGGGGAAGCACTATGGCACAGAGGCTGAGAGGATTCAAAAATGGCTTTAGAATTGTCTTAAAGTCTTACAGGCTCACAACCATCTATAACTCCAGTCCCAGGCCATCTGGAGCCTCTGCACACATTGTCAGAGAAAGGCTGAAGAGCTGCTGGCACTGGGCATTGGAGCAGCGCACAGTTTCCTGTAGGGACAAGAAAGGACACAGGGAGTGCCTTGAGGTGGCAGGAGTGTTTGACGTGTTGGGGTTGGAGTACGGTTCCACAGGTGTGTGATGTAAAAGCCACTGGAATTTCCACTGGAATGCACTGAAAATCAGTGCACGTAATTGCACGTAGGTTGCAACTCCTTTTGAGCATTTCAGAGACTGAAGCAGGAAGATTGCCACAGTTCAAGGCCAAGCTGATCTACATAGGGAATTGCAGCCCAGTCAGGGCTTTATAGCCAAGATCCTGTCTCAAACAAGAAAGGAAAAACATTAAAATACTGGGTTTTTTTGTTTCGCAAAAGCAAAACAAAACCCATCCTTTCTCCTAAGTATCTCCTTGTTCTTTAACCCCAAAGTAAGGAATGTGGCTTTGCTGGGCGGTGGTGTCTGAGAAGTACTTTTGGAATCCCTGGTTGTGAGTGTCTCTGCCTATGCAATAAACCAAATACAGCCGAATTAATAAAACCAGGTTTAATCTAAGCAAAGCATCTCCCGTGATTCTCAGGGAGAAAGCAGGAGAGAAATCACGTGGCAGGACCAGGGACCAGGTCTTAAATACCCTGTAGGCGTGGTCCCGAGCATCTCAGGGGGAGGAGCCACCGCCAATCGGTGGGCTTTCTGAAGGCAAGGTCCGGAGAGAGAAAGAGGTGGGGCCTAAATGGAGCGTCCACCTAAACAGTTTACGTCTTTAAATCCAGCACTCGGGAGGCAGAGCTAGGCGGGTCTCTGACTTCAAGGCCAGCCTGGTCCTGGTCTACGGAGTGAGTTCCAGGACAGCCAGGGCTACGCAGAGAAGCCCTGTCTCGAAAAACAAAACAAACAGCAAGCAAATAAAACGTACCTTTTGCTGAAGCGGGAACTTTAGTGGGAAGAGTCACAATGCAGGGAGTCCGGGCGAATCTTCTGTCTCCTGAACTATGGGAACTATGCTGTGTGTCCTGAAGCTTTGAGGAGGCTGCTTTCCCTCTACAGCTGAACGATAGTCCTAGCGCCCCGATGGAGGGTTCAGGCATATAGTTCCCTCCAGCACAGGCTGGGGTAGCATTTTGTTTCTTTCCTCTCCCTGCAGAGGGCTGGCGGTGTTCCGAGACCATTGCTGTTTCGCCTGTGTTCTCAGTCTACGCGTCAATAGGAAGCAGATTTTCACCAGCAGGTCTGAGAATGGAAGGGTCTCGCTCTGGATCTATTTCTACCTTAAGTGTTCAATAAAAAGCAGCCCGTAAGCACCCACAAATCCGTGTGCATCAAATAAACAGTGGTTAATAACAGATGACAGAAACGATTCAAAATGCAAGGCTGGGTGTGGTGATGCAGGCCTTTCTCTAGGAGTTCCAGGCTAGCCTGGTCGACCAGCAGGGGCGGCATAGTGAGACCAGCCTCAAAACAGACAAATGTAAGAGGAGGGGCTGTAAGATTGCCCAGCGGGCACCTGCTGCTAAACCTTGCAGCCTGTGTTTGATGCCCAGGACCTACATGGCCGAAAGGGGACTAACTCCTACAGCTGTCCTCTGACATCCATGTACTTCGTGTGGTGTGTGTGCCCTTCCCCATGAAATAAATAATAAATGTAAATCAATGTAAAAGGGGAAATTCATAACAATTAAGGTGGGATGTTTTCATTTATCTCTTGGAATGAGCCAGAATGAGCCACTAAAACAGTTATGATGTTAAACAGTACACTCCATTGAATACACCATATTTTTTCTTCTGTTGATAAGGCTGTGACCGTACAGTATTTAAAAAAAAAAATAAAATCCTGGCCAGGCGGTGGTGGCTCGCACCTTTAATCCCAGCACTCAGGAGGCAGAGGCAGGTGGATCTCTGTGAGTTCAAGGCCAGCCTGGTCTACAAGAGCTAGTTCCAGGACAGGATTCAAAGCTACAGAGAAACCCTGCCTCAAAAACCAGAAAAAAAAAATCACCCCCCAAAACAACAAAAATCCTTAAAAATCCTATTGTTGTGTGGGTTTTCTTTTCTTTTTCGGTAGAACATGCTTTTTTGTTCTTTTTCTTTCATGTTTTTGCGATGAGTTCTCACTAGGTAGTCCTGGCTAGCCTGAATTCACAACAATCTTGCCTCTTGAGTGCTGAAGTTACAGGCGTGCACCGCCTCACCTGGCTAGATAAAACTTTAAAACAATCATGCTTAGGTAGAAAGAAAGCCGGAGTAAAAAATTAAACAGAGAATTAATAGGTTCTGAGCACAACCTATTAGAATTAGTCATGAACATAATTCAAGATATTCCTCCTTCAGAGCCCCTCCCATTCTTGAGTTCTCAGGTTTCCTTAATAAATCAGCACTTAGTTTGCTCAAAATAATAATTTTCCAAATTCTATTTATAGCTCTTTCTAAGTGTTCTCCGGGGATTGTTCTAACGTTTCCTAGCACACCAGACCTGCAGCTGTGCAATGGTGCTGTTCTTCCATATAATCTATGCATGTGTTCCTGCATACTTTACTCTCTAGATCATGTGTGACAGCTATAGATTAGTCTCCTTTACCACAGCGACAAAATACCCAAGAAGGATAGGTTCATGTTGGCTACCAGCTTCAGAGGTTACGGCATGGCCAACTGGCCACATTGCTCCGGGGCCTGGGCCAAGAGAGAGCATCATGGTGGAAGGGCAAGGGGGACAGAGCAGTTCATCCACCATAGCCAGGAAGCAGGGAGAAACATGCTCGCCTCTTTTGTTCCACCCTATTCAATGGAGCACCCCACAGGATGGGTCTTCCTTGCTTTGTCTTGTTTTTGAGCAGGGTTTCTCTGTGCAGCTCTGGCTGTCCTGGAACTTGCTCTGTAGACCAGGCTGGGCTTGAAGTCAGAGATCTGCCAGCCCCTGCCTCCCGAATGCTGGGATTAACAGCATGTGCCACCACCACCTGGCAAGGACCTCCTTTGCTTAATCATTTTAGGGAATGCCCTCATAGACACACCGTGAAGTATACTTCACCCATCTCTTAGGTATCCCTCAAGTCCCATCAAGATTATGGTTAGCCATGATTAGCCATACCAGACTAACACAAGGTCACATTACATAGAGCTGTTATACTGTGTTGTTCAAGGAATAAAGGCAAGGAAAGATGACGCAAAGTTCAGCGGAGAGGCACTGGCTTTTTCAGTCTTCAATAGGCTCAATTAAAGAATGTGGAACCCTCATGTACAGAAAGATAATATAGAAATTAGGGCAAAGTACTTACCTGGCATTCATGAAGCTTTAACAGGCATAAATGGTGCACACCTGTAATCTCAGCACTCCAGAGGTGGAGGCAGGAAGATTAGAAGCTCAAGGTTATCCTCTGCTATGTAGAGAGTTGGAGGCCAGCCTGGGCTATAAGAGGCTCTATTTTAAAAGAAAAAAGGAGGAGGCTAGGAGGAAGAAGAGAAGGAAAGAAAGAAAGCAGGAAGAAATACATTTAACTCTTGGGTAGAAGAAAAAACCAAAACAAATAAAAGCTACATAGAGAAAATGTTGCAACAAGTATTTTCATCATCTGTTCACTCAGCAGGCATGGATTAAATGCTCCCTGTTCCCAGGACTGTGAAGGAGAAAGAGATTCACGGCCCTGTTCACGGAGCTCTCACATTCTCACGGCATGAGCAGACAAAACTAAACGAGTGACCCTACCGAGCATCCATCCGGCGGCCTCACAGAGCGAACAGGTTGAGGAAGAGGGCCTCTGGATGGAGAGAGAGGCACGGTCCAGCATAGTGCTGACTAAGCCAGCCAGGTGGACGAGGCGCAGCAGCCAGCTCAGGAGAGGGAGCCCTGGAGCGCATGAAGAAGGGAGTCGACGATCGTGCCACCTCAGCACCCAGGGCTCTGACCTGACTCTAGGCTCAGAGAACAGGTGGCAGGAGCAGAGGCTGAGCACTGTCTGGCCTGTCCCTTGGAAGCACTCAGAGAGAAGAGGCCTGTCCAGGAAGCTAATGTAGGCCACAGCTTGGGGCACCAGGGTAGACTTTGGTGTTAGGCAGCTCCTGGGGAGCCACTCCACACTTGGGCATTATATTTCCCTAGAAACATAACTGCCCTTGAAGAGTTGACAGAACTAGCCATCAGCATTTGAAAGATAAAGGCAGGATCATGAGTTCAAGGCCAGCCTGATATACACAATGAGACTGACTCAAAAATCAGACAAATAGCCCCCCACAAACAAGCTGCCTGTGGTAGTTTGAATGTAACTGCCCCCTATAAGCTTATAGGGAGTGGCACTATTAGGAGGTGTGACTGTCTTGGAGTAGTTTTGACCTTGTTGGAGGAAGTTTGCCATTGTGGGGGTGGGCTTTGAGGTTGCCTAGGCTCAGGATAATGCAGTCCACTTCCTGTTGCCTTCTTATCAAGATGTAGCCAGCACCATGTCTGCCTGCATGTCTCCACACTCCCTGACATGATGATAATGGACTGAACCTCTGAACTGTAAGTGAGCCACCACAATTAAATGCTTTTCCTTACAAGAGCAGCTGCGGTCATGGTGTCTCTTCAAGGTAATAGAAACCCTAACTAAGATGCTGCCCAAAGTTCTGCCCAAGGATATACATCCATTCAAATAGAGGGAGGTTCTTGTGGCAAAAGGGACCCTCAGCCAAGAGTGACAGTCTCGTCCTACTTAGTCCGGAGCACGCCAGCGGAGATGCTAAGGTCCTCGGCAGTATGTCTGATGCAGTAGGCACTCGGTCACTGGCAGCAACTATCCTAATAAAGACTTGAGGACCCTGGAATAAGGTGCAGTGGTAAGAGCACTGACTGTCCTTCCAGAGGTTCTGGATTTAATTCCCAGCACCCACGCGGTGGCTCACAACCACCTGTAACTCCAGTTCCAGGAGATCCGATGCCCTCTTCCAATTTCCACCAGTACTGCATGCGCATGCGCACAGATAAACACGCAGGCCAAACACCCATACACATAAAATAAATTAAGAAGAAAAAGTTAACTCACTTATATGGAAATTGATGGAAGCTGAGTTTCCCTGTATACCGAGGCCTGGAGAATTCTCCAGGGTTGGTCTGTGGGAACCAGAGGAAATCTGTTCCTAATAGGGTTCTGTACAAGCTCAGCCAGTCCTCTCCAATTAATAAGCCTAGCGGACATGAGGGAACAGATTTCTTCCTGAGCCTGGACACTGCCATCCCTCATCCCTTGGAAATGAGATTATGAGGAGGGCAGGGCCAGGGAGGAAACTGCCCTAACTCAGTTATCAGTCCTGGTTTGTCCATTTTAGCCTGGGAATAGCTAAAGCGGGAGGTGAGAGCAGAGGGGAAGCCGGAGCCTCTCAGGAAATGACAAATCTGAAAATACGGGGGCCGGGACCAGCCCACCTCAGGCTCCCTGAGGCCCATTCTGGAATTAATGGGCTCATCCCTGTACTGCTCTTACCATGTGCTGGTTACAGAGATCATGTAGCTACCCCTTGTCGCTGCTCTAGCTCAGTCTCCCTTGTGATGGGGTGGTGTCAAGGCCTTCAGGTGACATTACTGCTTCCAAGGCAGCTGACTGCACTGTCACTGAGGAGACTGGGGACAGCTGGTCTTGGATTTATCATAAACCAGATGTTGAACTTTGGGAGGCCTTTGGCACCAATCTCACCTGGAAACAAGATTTATGACCCCGTGGGAAACCCTAGGGCCTGTGCTCTTGGCATCGATTTGTTTCCTTCCGGATGGCAAATCATGGTCTCCAGGAGGGTTCTCACCATCTCCTATCAGTTCTGTCCCTTGTCCTCCTAGCCTTGGGAGCTGGAGGCTTGTCCTGGCTGGAGTGGTCCAGGCAGAGCCACCCTCTGACTCCACTATGGACTTCGGAAAGTCTTTCTGTCTTGTCTCCAGAACAAAGCAGTGTGTTGTCCTGAACGATGGGGACAGCTACCTCAACAGCTCAGAGGAAGCCAGCAAATCGTAGGGGCAGAGCCTAGAGAACTGCACAGGAAGGACTAGAGCCCCCCAAAATGTATGGGCCACTACCTTCTGGAACTTTTCAGCAGTACTGGCAGGCAATGATGCTCCATCATTCCTTCATGGCATTTGTAAATGAGAAAAGGAAAGAAAAAGGAAAGGACACGAGTCATCCTCGGTGTGGTGGAGGGGAAGGCTCACTGCAAGCAAAAGGGAGGGCATAGCCAGAGACAAAGGCCACTGGGAGAGTCCAGCGTGCACATGACCCCGAGCCAGGCCACGTGAGGCCAGGGGGAAGAGGAGAGGGAAGAGCCAGACCAAGAGATCAGGAAGGTAAAGGGTAGATGGGAGAGCCATAGAATCTGCGGAGCAAATGGCTGGATTATATAGGGAAGGGCATCTGGGAGTAGGGCAGCCCAGTTCCTGGGCTGGAAACATTTAGGGTAGGGGACGGGATATGCCCTCCATCCCCTGTAACAGGTAGGGACCATGGGATGCAGGGAGAACCTGGTGACCAGGCTCGCTTTGATAGGTCAATGGACACCTCAGCCATTTTTTGTCACGTGCCACCACCAGTATCTTTTTGAACCAAGAATTTATTCAGGCTTCAAAGGCTCCTGCTGGGAGACTGGCTTCGGTCATCGCTTCCCAATGACCACAGCTGCACCCTGTTGGCTCATGGGACACACCCACTCTGTTTCCACAGGAAGGGTGGTCAGGGATCTGTGGGAGATTTTTCTTGTCTCTATCTCTGTCTGTACATTGAGAAGGATGAACAGTTTTTTGGGCTGGACAGTTCTGGAAACTGTCAGTGAGACGCTTCATTTCCTGGCTGGCCACTGTGCTTCTGCTGGGTTCCAGTCTCCTGTTCCCAGGACAGCTGACTCAGAATCGTTTTGTTCGTCTTTGTTTCTCGGCACTCAACACTCCCTGGCACACAGGACGTCAACTAAGATTGTGTATTTACTTCTACCTTAACCCTTCTATCAACTTCCCTCAACTCAAGATTGTATTCTATTTTTGGCTGCTTGTTTGAAAGGCATGTTAGGTTTGGGATTCAGCAAACACCCAGCAGGTTCTATCTAGAGGACAGGTCAGTGCTAGGAGTTTTCCCATGTATTTCTTAAATTTCCTATCCAGATTGCTCCTGGGATTTCACACCCACCTCCTAGAAAGAAACTGAGTCACCGAGAGCTCTAACATTGCTCGACCCATACCGGTCCCAGCAAGAAGAAAACACACGTCTTCTTCCAGCTACCACTGATGTCCCTTTTCTGAAGTGTTCAGGACCCGCTGTGGTTCTGAGTTCCCTCTAGGGACTCTTAGCCACTGGTTTTCCCAAGCCTGAAGGGCCAGAGGCAACTATGCACTACTGGGGTGCAATGGCCCCTAGGCAGGGTCAAGGTAGGTGAACCTCACCCAGTTCCTGTTTGAAACCAGAAGCGCAAAGAGGAAGGAGCCAAGGCCAACCAATTCACTGGTGCTTTTCCTCCCCCTTTCAGTTTTCCTTTTAAACATTTTTTATGAGATAGTTTCTGTGTCCTAAAATCTAACCATACAAAGGACACAGTTCAATATTCTGTAGTGCCTTTGATCAGCTGCACTGTTGCTACAGTACATTCTAGTCCCCTAGCATCAGCTCCCATTGGCCTCAGGTCACTTTTAGGTAACCTGCAGAATCGTACGGCACGTGGTCTCTGCAACTGACTTCTGGCACTTAGCATATTTTTAAAGTCCACTTTAAAGGTTCATATTTTTAAAATCTTCTCCCCTCTGCCCTCCTTACCACCCCTTTCTGAAGTGGTCTCATGTAGCTCGGGCTGGACCTGAACTCACTAGGTAGCTGAGACTGGCTCTAAACACCTAATCCTGCGTCTACCCCACGAGCACCAGGATTTTAGTGGAGCGACACCATACCCAGTTCTGAGCTTTTTTTTTGGTTGCATAATAACCCATTGTGTCAGGTTATCATCAGTTGAGTCGTCCACTGCTAGCAACATCTTTGTGTGGTTGTGAGGTCCCCTTTTCTGTGACCAACTCCATCTGCCTTCCCTTGGGTCTTAGTCCTAGTGTGTGGTACAAATGCCCTTTATTTTATATGGCATGGAAAATGTGCATTCTCCCTCTGTGTACATGCATTTTTCTTCATCCTTTTGTTTTTCCAAGACAGGGTCACACTATGTACCCTTTGTTGGCCTAAAATTTGTTATAGAGGCCAGACTGGCCTTGAACTCAGTAGATACGAACCTGCCTCTGCCTCTGGAGTGCTAGAACTAAAAATGCATGCCGCCATGCCTGGCCCTGCACAAGCAATTTTCATTTATATCCATTGCTATACATAGCTATTATTCTGTGTTATTCCTTCCACTAGCACTGTGTTGACAGGATGACCCATGTCACCATGAGCACATCCGGTTGTTCCTGCCAGCAGCTGCACAGCCTCTGGGAATGGGTTGCTGCCACATTGCGCATATCTAACCCCTATGAGGGTGAAAACCTGTGGGCCCAGCTGTCTGCTACTGCTCAGAGAGCTGCAGTGGACATCCAAGTAGTATTTCACAACGAGGTGGGAACACCTAGAACACATGTCCAGGAGTGGAATGCTATCTCAGAGAATGTGTGGTCACCTCCTTTGAGGTTCAGGATTGTGAGCAGTCTTTCCCCTTCTGGTGGGCAACAAGTCTAGGACCACAGGAAGACGGGACTATTATCACGGATTTCCCAGCCAGAAACAGGAGCTAGGACACACTTCCTGTGCAGGCAGATCTGCAAACCTTGGGGTCTCCGTGATGAGGTACATCCAGCTACAGAGGGACAGTTGCTAGCTCCATCTTTTATTTTGTATTGTGTGTGCAGAGGTGAGGAGGGGCACATGTGCCCCAGTATATGTGTTGAGGTCAAAGGTCAACTCTATGGAGTTGGCTCTCTCCTTCACCTTTATGTGGGTTCCAGGGATGGAGCTCATATCAGGCTTGTATGGAAGCACCTCAACTGGCTGAGCCATCTCGCTGGCTCAGGGCCATTTTCTACTTCCCGCCTCACTAATTCCCCTTAAACTCCCTGGCCCTTTTAAGTGGGGCCATTCTTTATACCCCATGGCTTAGTTTTCAAGGGAAACTACTCCCCCAAGAAGATGCTTGTGTTCTTGGGGAGCAATGACCCATAACATGATGTCTGTGGTTTGTAACTGGGGAGAGAAGTCCTAGGAAGGAGTGATTCTGGAGACCCTTGCTGGCACCTGGATGCTCAAGAAAGGGGAAAGAGTTGAAATGATTCGATGGGAATTTTTGTTTGTTTGTTTTTTGAGACACGGTTTCTCTGTGTAACAGCCTTAGCTGTCCTGGAACTAGCTCTTGCAGACCAGCCTGGCCTCAAACTCACAGAGATCCTCCTGCTTCTGCCTCCTGAGTGTTGGGATTAAAGGCATGTGCCACCACTGCCTGGCTTGATGGAAATTTTAACCTATGAAGTCTGATGACGTCCCAGAGATACAAATCCTATGTAGTGAATTCTCTTGAGAATGTCTGGGGTGTTGGTTATTTGGGCAAACATGGGCCATATGGGCTCACACCATCTGGGTTCCTTTAAGATCCCACTCAAGAGCTGCTGTGCATCTCTCCACCCCATGGTGCCTCTGAAGAGGCAGTGGGGTGTCTGCTGAAGTTTTTGGCAAAGAATCATTCATATGTAATGTGAATCGCTTTGTCCTCATTTTGGCTTCATGAGTTTGCTTTTCTCATAATAGGCTCCTTTTAAAGCGAAAGCAATAACCCTGCCTGACAGACCACAGCCCTAAATGAGCAGTCAGTAAGTACCAGCACGTCACCAGCAATGTCACTGGAGGCCTGCTGGCAGCCAGGATGGAAAGTAGCTGCTACTGGTGCCTAGGGCTCCCCCAAGCTGCTGCCATTTCACCCGTCAAAGCTTCTGGTTTTCTAGATGCTTCCGTGGCTCGCTTTACTCAGAAGTGTTTAGGAAAAGGAAACCCTGGTTTTGCAACACCGGGCTTCGTTTGCATATGTGCTTACATACGTGCTGAGAATGAAGCTTGAGAAAAGGCAGCTTCAGAGAGTTCCCCAGAACTTCTACTTCAGTATCTTCTTCCCTTTCTTCTGGAACTTAGGTGCAGCAACAGCAGGAAATCAATGCCCAGCAAGGGGCAGGAAGTGATGCAGAATGGTGTGGAGGGCAAGACCTGGACCTGGCAATCAAGTTCCTTCTCGGCTTCTTCCTGCGATTCCACTGAGTGGGGGCTGTGATATTTGTTCCCTGGAGGGGTCAGAACTGAAAAGCAGGAGAGGTCTGAGAAACTTGCTCAACCACTCCTGTGCCTTGATTCCCAATAAGGACTGACAGGAAGAATGTACCTGTAACTCTATAGGTACCCAAGGTGTGTGTGTGTTGGCTCAGGTTTTCCCTCCACCTGATTGCTCCATAACCTTGGCTAGCTACTGTTGGGACTGGGAGAGTGGGGGAAGGGAGACGGAATGGCGATGTGCATGTTCTGAGAGAAAGAGGAGGTCAAAACAAATAACCAGAGAGCTACGAATGCCCCTTTCTGGACTGGCTATTCCACTTACTAAGGATTGTATGACCCATGGCAGTCAAGCTATCATGTAGAGAGGTTGTGTGGAGTTTGGCATTGCCTTCTAGAATCTAGATCTTCTAGACTTTGAAGTTGGGAAGCCTAGAGCCTGAGTAGAGACTTGATCCCCTTCTGTTGGCCAATGCCTGGACCCAGGCCTACAGGAAATTCTATGATCTATAACTCGTTAATGGTAATGATGACAATTCCAACAAGGACAGATGAGCTGGTTATTATAAACAAAAATGTAGTGTAGCTTCTGTTTTGTTTAGAGACAGGATTTCTCTGGGTAGTCCTTGCTGTCCTGTAATTCACTCTGTAGACCAGGCTGATCTCGAACTTGGAGATCTGCCTACCTCTGCTTCCCAAGTGTTGGAGAATTAAAGTTGTGCACCATCACTGCCCTACTGGCTTTGTGTGTGTGGGATGGATGGTATTATTTGAGACAGGGTCTCATTATGTAGACCTGGAAGAGCCTAGAGTCACACTTGCCACTGTGTCACAAGCATCGGCCCTTCCTTTATTCCAAGTAGAATCCAAGAACTTACCTTCCTCTGGATTCCTTTCACGTGTATCTGGAGGGTAGAGAGGTGTAAGTGCAGTGTTCAGGAGGAATTTATCTCCTGGTCTTATGAAATGTTTGCCTACTGGACCTGAAGCCAGGCGGAGAGTCAGTCGATGCTGACTAGACTTAACCAACCTTCTGAGGAACACAAGCATCATCCCACTGCAGCAGTAGGGACTCGATCTGTGCTGTTTCCATTAGGTCTCTCCATGGCAGGCTCTAGTGTGGGGAATGTTGATCGGGTACTGACCTTTGTGCCAGCCAACTCTTGCTCCCACAGAAAATCATGAGTGGAATCAGGAAGAGTTGAGACCAACTGTCCACCTTTTGTGCCAACCAACTTGAGTGGGTTCAACCCTTTGTACCACAAAACAAACAAACCAACCCCTAAACCATAGAGAGACATGAGCTACAACTGTGTATCCCAGTTAGCTTAAGGAGAACCACCATCATTCAAGAAGATAATAATGGTTGGGCTTGTGACTGGGAGGATTGTGATTCCTTGCCTCAGGGTACCTTTCCTTTTCTTTTCTTTTCTTTTCTTTCTTTCCTTTCTTTCTTTCTTTCTTTCTTTCTTTCTTTCTTTCTTTCTTTCTTTCTTTCTTTCTTTCTTTCTTTTTCTTTTCCTTCAGGGTCATCCTATGTAGTCCGGCTGTCCTGGAACTTGTTGTACAGGTTGGGTCAGAAATCTGCCTCTGCCTTCAAAGTGCTGGGACTAAAGCCATGCACCACTACACATAGCTATTAAGCTCTTTCTTGAATTTGAAGGGTCTTCTTATTCTTAAACCCATTTGTATTTTAAACCTAAGCAGTCAGGCTCCTATTCTCTAGCTCCTTTTACCCTTCTTTCCTAGTCCCCTGGCATGTTGACGGCTTTTTCTCTTGCGGCCAAACAGCGGAAAATGTAGTCAGAGGTGCAAACTCCTGGGTGCAGGGCGAGGGTGGTCCAAACTCAGTCCACTCTTCTCTTGCCAAAGGCTCCACCCAACTCAACCTGCCTCCATGTGCCTGTCTGCAATCCTTTACTATTGCTGTACGTTGTGATCAAGCGCCAGTCACTTGGTAAGAGTCGGGCCAAATGGAACTTCATGCAGAAGCAAGGACCCAGGAACCATATTCAGAAAGCAGGCAGTTGAGATCTCTGATGGAAACACTAGCTTTAGTGATCCCCACAAACTAGAATTTACTTTCCACCTTTATAAAGGAACAGAAGCGGCTGATGAGGGAGGGCCCTTTCCCCTCTCCTGTAGTGTCGGCTCAAAAGTGCTTCTTTTGGTCTGACTCCTCTGTGCCTTGTCTGCCCCATGGTACTCTGTGTTCTGGCCTCTCTTCAGGCAGATGTGCTTTACTTGAAACCATTGAAGATTCAAGTAAAGTGTAATTTAAGTGTAATTCCATTGCCTCTTTTCCACCAGCAATGCAAAACCCCTCTCGCATTTCTCTGCCCTCTCCAAGAACCACAACCATGCCCCTGCATCACTAATACAGCTCCTTGACTACTGAGGCAGGCAGTGAACTTCACCTTTCCTTCCTTGGTCTAGTCAGACGTCTTTGTTGTTTTTTATGGTTTAGCTTCTTCTTGGATGAGATACTAAGATCACACACACACACACACACACACACACACACACACACACACACACACCTCAATCAACCCTGCATGGAAAACTGGTTAACTCTTCCTTGGCACATGCAACACTTTTCCATGACTGTCCCTTTCCACGTTCTCTTAGGGTTGGCTCAGCACCTGGTCTAAGAACTTGACCTCAGAAGTGCAGCAAGTATTGCTATCCCAGCTCAGCTCAGCTCTTCTCTTATGGCCCAGGTCTTCTCCAGTATCACATTAAGATTTTAGCTTAATAAAACTTGCCACTCCTTATCCCAACCTTTGCAAGCTTGTCGAGAGCAAAGATCTATGAAGTCTCTGTTAGCTATGCCTGGCTTTTAACATTCACACTCTTAGGGCTGGCTCCCCAACTCAGATGTCTTGGAGGTTGTGCCAAAGGCTCCAAAAGCAAGTTTCATTTGGTCCATAGGAATGGGGTCAATCTCTTTTACTGTGGTTTCCAAGTCTTGCTGATAAACAGTCATTCTTTCTCTTAAGGATGTTGACTACCCATTATTGCTTAGTGGGCCGCTATCCAAAAAGCCTTCCAGTGGTGTGCACATGAATGTCCTGACAACTAGCACAAGAACAAAACAGGAGATGTGCCAACGACAGTTAGGTTCTTGTGTTCTCTCTGAATCATGTCATTCTCAGGTATGTGTCTTACTGTACATCACATTATTCTATAAACACACATACAAAGAGAGCCTATGTTGGTTTGCTTTCTCTTTCACACACAGAGGAGCTTGAGCAGGCTCACCAAGAAGCTCTGGTGGGCATTACAGAGATGTCTCAAAAACTGATAATGTTTGAGTAGAATCTAGAAAGCCCTCTGGCCCAAGGCTCTGGGATAGGAGGAGTCACATTTCAGGGTTGAGGCATCTATCTGACAGTTCCCAGGAGTATGGCGAGTTGCCTGACTCATGTTCTTCACTCAGAACCAACATAGGATGTACTTCCTGTGTGAGCTCAGTGCTCTTTCCACTCACAGGTCTCTTAGGAAGAAAGGAAATTGGCTGGAGTTATTTCAGGTGGGGTCTTGGAGCACCTACAAATGTCGGGACACACTGGGAGGATAAGGTGGGGTTAGAGAGATGACTCAGGCAGCTACAGTGAATATGCGTCTAGCAGAGGACCCAAGTTTGGTTTCTAACACATTAGGTGGCTCACAACACCTGTAAACTCAGCTTCTAGGGGGATCTGATGCCTCTGCCTTAGTGGGCATTTGCAAGTACATGCATACACCCACATACATAATTAATAAAAATAAATCTTAATAAGGGTAGGTGAAACAAAAAGGTAGGTGCAAGCCTTCAATAGTCACTAGCCAGTCTGGAACAGTCAAACAGAAGTACGCTACTGTGTGGAATCCTGTCAATCACCACCACACTCACCACGTGTAACGATGCGATATCATATTCTCCCCGCTCCTCTTGCCATAGTATTTATGGATTCTAGGAGAATTTTTCTATATTTCTACTGACTTCGGTGATAAATTTGGGATTATCCCTGAGGGTTTTGGTTGGTGTTTGTTCTATTTTTCAGACATGGATATCAAGTCCAGGGTTTGAGGCATAGCAGGCAAGTACTATACCATTGAGCCTCCTCCCCTAACTAGTGTATTGAATAGCAGCTATATGGATCCAGAAAGCTGTTGGTCCTACTTAAGGTTCCTTTTCTTCCATTGCAGTCTTTCAAGTCTTCTAAACCTCCAGATTTCAACTTCCGTAGACAATACAACTTTTCTCCTATCCAAGTACTCTTGTAGACATCTTGGGTATCTTAGTGTGAGTCTTTCCCTAGCTTTGGTAGAGTAGTGACAGGCAGATAAAGTTCTGCTGGAATAGCCCATGAGCTCAGAAAGGAGTCATTTCCCAACTTAGGCCATTTGAAATGCTAGATAACCTTCTTCCTCACAGTAGGATAAATTCCACAGAACCCTTCTACATATTGTGAACGGAACCGACTCCTCCTGCTTGCATACAGCACAGGCCTATTCCCTGATCCATATCTGCCTCTAAGTTTCAATCCCAAGAAGCATCTTACCAACTAGCAATGAAATACAACTAGAGTCCAGAGGGGGCAGATTTTCATTATACTGTCAGAAGCACAGGATCTTAAAAGACAATGAAAGTTACTTTGTTTATTCAAACTCATGTTATTTCATTCTGGTATGGATGCCCAAGGACAAATAAACATTCTGACTGGAATAACCCCATCAGAGAGTCATGCAGCTTGCTGAAGACCTAGAGCTGGGTGCGATGGAGTGTATGTATGTCCATCTGTAATCCCAGCGCTCTAGCTAGTGAAACCCTGTCCTAAAATCAGCACAAGCAGGGAATGGTTGCTTGTATTTGAAACTTAGAACTCAGGAGGCTGAGGCAGGAGAAATGTCACAGTTTGAAACTAGCCTGGGCTTTACTATGAGACTGTTTTTTTTTTGTTGTTGTTGTTTTGTTTTTGTTTGAGACAGGGTTTTGCTGAAGTTTTAAAGCCTGCCTGGAACTAGCTCTTGTAGACCAGGCTGGCCTCGAACTCAGAGATCCGCCTGCCTCTGCCTCCTGAGTGCTGGGATTAAGAGTGTGCATCACTATTGCCAGCCTTGATTTTTTTTGAAGTAAAACACAATAAATAAAAACTCAACACCAAAACTACCCCCCCCCCCATTAAATCAACCAACAAAAAATAAGGCCATTATCCTGTCACTAGGGACAAGTCCAGGACTCAGGAGTGTCACTGCACACCTTGGTGACACCTCCAGCCCCTACCCCAGTGCACCACAGTTGTACTCAGGCTGTAAGGAAAGAACAGGCTTCCTTTGGAGTGTTTTTCTGACAAGTATCTTGGTTGGCAGGAATGTTTCAGCTAAACACAGACTCCTATAGCTTTATAAAATGACACGTTTACTGTTTTTCACTCTGTTCTCATTTTAAAGAAACAAGTTTGCAATGTACCTAAAAAGTCATGAAAAGCATCACCTTATCTGGAAGCATCAGGAAACAGAGGGGGTGGCCATGCTACTCACTACAGTGTAAAATGTCAGTTCCAGGAGCTCACTGTCCTGACCAAGTGGACACAGCACCTCCCCCTTCCTTTTATTGTCAGATGTGACCTCTGTCCCAATATCTAGAAGTGATATGACCACTGTTAGACATGAGCTTTGTCTTCTAGTCTTCAGTGTGACTCTAATTCAAGTTTCTAACAGGGCAGAAATTAAAACAGCAAAGAAATAAAGGAAGAGGGTGTCTAAGCAACCGAGTCTTCCCAGGAAGAGAGGAGGAAGCCTGGGAGAAGTGATTAATAGGTTTATTTGCATATACACAGAGAAGAGTCAGCGTTGCTGGGTGAGAAGAGGCAGGGCTTTAAGGAGGTAAGGCTTCAGCAGAGGAAGGCACCTTGACAGACAACACGAGACTCCTATTAAATCAGCACAACTGCAAACTTCTTTTGCCTCAAGCCAACGACTTAATGAACTCATTTATCGGTTGAGAATCATTTACAAAGCCAGGTGGGAAATAAAGGGAAGAGAAACAGTTTCACGTACCTGGACCTGCTGCTTAAAACATTATGTACAGGATGCAGGAAAAAAAAATCCTTAAGAGGCACTTCCAGGAGTTCTTAGCCTGATCAGTGCCCTCTCCTGCTAGGAAAAACACCCATCAAGGAACAATTTGGGGACTGAATAAGTTTTCAACATGGGAGGCCTGGATTCTACAATGGGCCTAGCAAAGGGATCTTAGAAGTGATTCCCATCCAGGCTTCTAGTACCAGGACCATACAACACAGGATCACTGGAAAAGAGTGTGGAATGGCTAACAGAAGCATCGCTCTTTCTCTTACTTTGGTGGTTATTGCAGGACCCATCTCTTGACAACCCAACCTACCCTACGGGGCAGAAAGTCCCTCCTAAGGATGGAGTGCATCCCTCAAAGGGTGACCTTTCTCGGAGTCTACACTATGGACTAAGTGAACTCTGACTTTTGAATGGTTTGGAGTCCCCATGAAAGCCCACCCTTGGCACTTGGAAACTATCAATAGCTAATTTTGCTTTCTTTTTCCTCCAGGAAGAATGTGGAGTGTGGATCTATCTGATTAGATTAAGGTAAAATGGAATACAAGAACAAGGCATGCTGACTAAGGGGAAGAGAGACACACACTGAGTGCTTATAACTCTTTTGTATATAAAGGATTAAAAATTCCAATTTAATAATTTTGGAAAAGCAAATGTAAAATGACTTGGGCTTATAAAACCAGAATTTACAATTATCTATGAATAGTCAAAAGATAAATCATAGAACCATTTTAATTACAAATCTAAAGTAATTCTAACGTTGGTTACAGAATCGCTGTCCCACTACCCAGGAAGAGTCCAGCTGCTGACTGTATGCACCCCACACTACTCAAACGCATTCCTCTCCTTCCCAAACCGTGCTCTCATACCTCAGCCGCATCACCAGACACTAGGCACATCTTCCTTCCACAAAGCTCAGCAAAACGGTTTATCCTCCTGGCTCTTACCAACCGCCTTCCTTTCATAAGAACCCTGGCTCCTGGCACTGAACGTCGTCCATCCTTCAGCTTCCGCAGCTGGTCTTCTCTCGGCTCCATCCCAGCAGGTCAGGTCCAGTGAGGCCAGAGATGCCTTGTGCTAAGTCCTCCCTAGGCCAGCTCCAGCCAGGCTCCAGTTGTCTAGCACCTTTGTATGCAAAGTTCCACTGTTCTCTCTTCCTCCTGCTTCAACATCTACACCAGCAGGACATCTGGGCAGCCTTAGGTCTTCCTGTCTTTCACAACCCTTCACTGACAACTCAGGGACTACCAACACCACTATACACTGAAAAGTTGATATTTTCTTCTCTCCACTGTTACCTACTTCAACAGAACAAAATGTTTTCAGGGAGCCAAGACACTGACCAGAGAGAGTTGTTTCTCGACACTCCCTGCCTCCTAACAGATGCCAACTACTCTGCAAAGTTCAGGTGGAACTCACAGCCTCTGACAACTCCAAGCCTGAGGGAGGGTGACAGGCCTGCTAATTCTGCCTGACAGATTGGCACTGGATACAGTACCACACTCTGCCTCATGGACTGGCACTGGATACAGTACCACGCTCTGCCTCATGGACTGGCACTAGATACAGTACCACGCTCTGCCTCATGGACTGGCACTGGATACAGTACCACATTCTGCCTGACGGACTGGCACTGAATACAGTACCACATTCTGCCTGACAGATTGGCACTGGATACAGTACCACATTCTGCCTGATGGACTGGCACTGGATACAGTACCACATTCTGACTGATGGACTGGCACTGGATACGGTACCACATTCTGACTGACGGACTGGCACTGGATACGGTACCGCATTCTGCTTGACAAACTGGCACTGGATACAGTACCACATTCTAACTGACGGGCTGGCACTGGATACAGTACCACATTCTGCCTGACCGACTGGCACTGGATACAGTACCGCATTCCACTCTTCACTACAACTCATTAGTATCCCTCTACCAGTCAGTTTATTAGTTTGGGTAAAAAGCTCTCCTGAGGGGTCCTTTCTTCTTTCAGGATGCCTGGACTCCATTAGCACCTGCTGGCCTCGAGTGCTTCTTAGGAGCCAGCACTAGATGGTTAAAATGTGTTGTTCACTAGCTGCTGTAAGGATCTCACAGCACAGAGTGTAACTCTGCCCCTTCTGAAAACAGCGGCACTATCAGGATCTGAGCTCAAGTGTTAACCTCTTCTTAACAGGAACAATGTTCCACTCAAGAGTCACAGTAAATGCTCAATGATGTGTTAGCTGGAGAAAACATGGGGCATTTAAAGAGGAGCCATGTTTTCCTCTTCAGCACAGCCAATGAGCTGAAGGCAGGCCTCTCCTTTCTGCTAGCATAAATCTACAACTCACTGCAGCACGATCTGATCTAGAGGACACTCTTCATTTAAGACCAGAACACCTATGTCATGTGAACAATGAACAGGCGAAATGGCAAAAGCTACAGACCCACAGGGCTTTGCTGACAGACAGTTGAAAGAAAGGCCTCATAAGACATCAAGCCCACATGTGCCAGTGGGTACATACACACAACAAGCTAAATGTCCCAAGACAGGACCACTGTCACAGAGCCTCAGAGGAATGCTATGCTCACATCTCACTAGAGAAAACCCCCTGGAGAATGGTGAACAGAAGGAGCAGCAGCAGACACGTTCAGGCCCCGGTTTTATGTGCCTTTAATACTTTTTCCTTTCCTCTGTGTTCACTAAACAAGAAAAAATTATTTTGCAAGACTACTTTTTGTAGCTTTTGTTTTCCCTTTGTTTTTATCATGTTTTTAATTTCTTCTCTGAAGAGGAATTCTCTGAATCTGTGTCTTCCAATTCAATTCGATGCCTTTTGAGGCCACTGTGGTCATGAACACCCTTGCTGCTGTCCATGGCTGAGGGGTCAGTGGGGTCTTCTCTCATTCCAGCACTGGGGGTCTCACAGGCCATTTCAGACCCACAACAATCTTTGTGTAGAAGAGTCCCTGTCAGGGATGGGTTATCATGGTCAGTGTCTGGGTGTCCTGGGGAAGAGTAGACCACTGTCTCCAGCTCCCCAGAGTTCTGCCCATTGTTGTGGGGGTGAGGGGGTCGGGGGTGCAAGCGTCCATTGTTGTGGTTGGCACATAGGGTTTCAAGGCTCCTTTCCTCACTATCATCAGACTGGGTCCTGGGACAGTTGCCAGACGCACTGTTCAGAGTGGAACCAGATGCTTTGGGGACAGGAGAGGGTGGCTCCTCAGTCCGGCTGCTCAGGGCCTTGCTCAGGGCCTTTCCATTGAGCTTCTTGGTTTCAAAAGAGTGTTCTAGAGGGCTGCTACTGTTAGTGTCCTGAGAGGTGCTCTCTGGCACCTCTGCCCAAGGATGGCTGCTGTGCTCATGGCTTGCACCACTGCTGGGATTCCTGGTGGAAGTCCCTTCTTTACAAGCATCTTTGTTGCAGCCTTCAGGGGGCAGGTCCTGGTCTCTCTGGGTTGGGCAGGCTTCCTTACTGGAAGAAGGGGTTGGGTTGTCTTTGGGGCTGGTTCCTGCTCTCCCTTCATCTGCCTCCTCTGTCACTAAGGAAGTTTCTCCATCTTTGTTATTCGAGTAAGAGATGTAGGAGTAGCGGAGCCACTTGTAAGCTTTATAAATCTTTCGCTCTACTGATTCCATATTGGCAGTTGGTGGGGCCCGGCTTGGTTGGATATCCAGATTGGAAGCACTCCGCTCAGGGGAGGAGTTTGGGGAGGAGGAGAGGTCATCCACCTTGATCTGGGGGTAGTCGTAATTGTCCTCACCAATGTAGGTGTTGGTGGGCTTGACTGGAGCGTTGGGCCGCTCTTCCCTGGCTGTCTTTTGCCGCCTCCGCATGGCATTTCGCTGCCGAGTGGTGGCTCGGCGTTGGTTCAGTTCCTCTTCTTCCTCCGAGCTACTGGAGCTGCTGGAGCTGCTGGATCCATCCTCGGGGCTGGGCGACCTCGGCCGAGGGAAGAGATCTGTGTCCAGTTCAGCCTCACAGGCATTCTCTTCAGAATCAGACTCATTGGACAGGGCCAGGAGGCGCTTGTCCTGGTAGCGACGCAGAGCAGATAGGCGCTGCTGGCGAGATGCTGCATCCTCACACGTCGGCGTTGCTGGGGTTGACACTGCGGCATTTGCGGTGGTGACTCGCAGGGGCCCCAGGTGGAAGGCATTGTCGGCAGACTCGTCTACTGTGGGAGGTGGGGAGCGGGGCAGTGAGGCTGAGGACTCTGAGTCAGTGTAGCCCGAGCGCTCACTGACCCCTGCATGCAGCTGAAGGATGGTGCTCTCGCTGAGGTCACTATCTGAGTCAGAGCTCCAGCCCTCGATCTCGCGGCGCACCAAAGAGTCAAAGAAAGCCATCATCCGGGGGTCTTCTTGGACCGACTGGTTAGCATAGTCGTGGGACAGACCACTTCCGCTGTTCAATACAAGGCTGATATACTCTTCATGGGTGTAGAGGCTGCGGGAATCATCTTCAATCCGACCGTCCAGGTCTCCTGTACATCCTGGCTGCTTGTATGGACTCCAGATCTACACAGAAGATGAAAAACAAAGGCAACCAGGATTGAATGGGAAGTGTTCTACAGCTGGCCATGATAAAGACCACTAAAGCTGAGCTTCTCCCAGACGCTGTCATATTAAAGTCCCCAAACAACTTTAAAAATATTTTCTTTCCAGGTACAATGGCACACTTCTGTAATACTAGCGCTTGGAAGGCTGAGACAGGGGGATCACAAGGCCTCATCAACTGATACATAGCCAGAATTTGTCTCAAAACAAAACAAAACAGGGGGCTGGAGAGATGGCTCAGCGGTTAAGAGTGTTGCCTGCTCTTCCAAAGGTCCTGAGTTCAATTCCCAGCAACCACATGGTGGCTCACAACCATCTGTAATGAGGTCTGATGCCCACTTCTGGCCTTCAGGCATACACGCCAACAGAGTATTGTATACATAATAAATAAATAAATAAATATTTAAAAAAACAAAACAAAACAAATAGCCACTGACTCCTACGCAAAACAAAAGCTCTTTATTTAGTAAACTGACTCTTATAAAATAAATGTATATCAAAACTGAGGCTTTTAGGAGTAGGCAAAAGCTGTTTAGAGCATAGAACTAGACAGTATTCAGAGACCTAAGGATGTCTTTAGGTGGAGGATACCCATATATTGTCTCTTTCCTCTTATGTTTTCTGTCAGTACATAGGATTATAACCTTAATCTCAAAGTAGGGGTGGAAGATGCTTTGAATATTAGGTAGTCGATTTGAAAATATGCCTTGCCAGGCATGGTGGTGCACTTGGGAGGCAGAGGCAGACAGATCTCTGTGAATTCAAGGCCAACCTGGTCTATAGAGTTAAGTTCCAGGCCTGCCAGGGCTACATTGTAAGACCTTGTCTAAAAAGTAAACACCCTAAAAAGATTTCAGCCCATCGTTCCACTTCTTTCAAACAGTAATATTCTAATTTTAACCAATGAGAATTACTCACTGGGGCTTGATAAGAATAGACAACTGCCTCCACTGCATTTCCCTCTCTCAGACATGCAAGCATCAGTTACCTGGGAAACGGGGTTCTCTTAACCAGGGTGTCGTTTGCTTGCTTAGCAAGAAAAGGCAAAGCACACTGTCCCTGGAGGGGTGACTGCATCCCCATCCCTTACCAGGTTGTCCAGGACTACACCCACAGCTACAAAGAAGCAAAATTAGAGGTTGTTTTCTGGTTTTGTTCTTTTGAGACAGGGTTTCTCTGTACAGTTTTAGATACCCTGGAACTCGGCTCTGTAGATCAGGCTGGCCTCAAACTCAGAGATCTGCCTGCCTCTGCCTCCTGCATGCTAGGATTAAAGGCGTGTGCCACCACTATCTAGTAAAACTAGAGTTTTTAACTCAGGTATTTTTGACTCAAAAACTGAGCTTTACCATTGTGTTGAGTTATGCAAAATCAAGTTCAAGGTAATGAAGTTGTCACTGTAAACAAGAGCAACTAACTTAACCTAACGCTGCTGGTCCCCTGAGCAGTGCAGAGCAATTCAGCTACACCAGCCCATAGCCAGAGCATCTCTTGGCAGGCATTCCAGTCATTTTCTTGCCTGACAGGTTGGTGTTTTGTCTTTAGATAGCATCTTACTCAAGAGAACTCCCAACTTCCTCCATTCGTTTCCTCAAAGCTCAGGAAGAAAAAATTCACCTCCGGAAATGTCCCAAGGCCTACTGATCCCTGAGAGGTGGTCTCTTTAGAAGATTTCCAGTTCACAAGAGGCTCCTTTCAGTTCACAGGCCAGCTGCTTCTCAGCCTCCCCAGCCCAGATGTGTTCTCCTTAGTCTTGTTCCCGTCTACAACTCAAGTGTCCTGTCCTCTCGAGCTTCAAACTCCCACTCAGGAACTTGGAAGCAGTGTGCCCAAGAGACACCTCCAGAACAGGCTGACTCTGACCCCAGAGACTGTGACTCAAAGGATCAGTAGAGGTGAGGCAGGGTTAGTAAACGCTAGCATATAATAAGCATAAAGTAAGAAGCAGAAAACAAAGACCTTTCTCTGAGGGACACTCAAATTCTTTGTGACAGGCAATGACTGGAGAGCACGCAGGCAGCACAAGGCTCTAGCTGCATACAGATGGACACCTCTGCCAACAGATCTCTGAGAACTCAGAGTTCGGTGTCCTAGGAAGCGAGCTGAAGGGTTCAAAAGGTTAGGATGCTTGTTGGGTCTCATTCTTAATTCTGGGCAAGTGATTCATTTTCTCAGTTTAAAAATGACAAAACATTATTTGCTATCTTCCTAATATGAAAACAAATCTCCTTCATAGAACTCCAGATTCTGCTAACAGAAATGGTCTAACTACTTCACAAGCCACTTTTTACAATTAAAATTTTATTTTACATATATGGGTGTTTTGTCTGCCTTGGAGCCAAAAGAGGTAGTTAGATTCCCTGAAACTGGAGTTATAGACAGTCAGGGGCTACCATGTGGGTGCTGGAAATTGAACCCAGGTCCTCTGCAAGAATAGCAAGTGTTCTCAACCACTAAGCCATCTCTCAAGCCCTCTGACAAGCCAGCTTTAAAGTTCTGATCTCCCAGCCCCCACATTTTCTCTTCAGGAATGAAAATCACAGCATTAAAGGTCAGTTTTATTTGGGGTCTGGAATGTGACAAGCTGAGTTGAACTGTGTACTTCTGAAGCTTGGGCAATGGAACAAGATTGGATCAAAAGAAGACTTGGAGTATGGACTCCTAGGCTTGGCTCCTTCATCTAAGCAGTGAATTAGATGGGCCCTAACGTAGTCCTAAGATTCAGAGCGAAACAAAACGGCCTCTTAGAAGTCAGTGTGTGTCTGAGAGCAGTACAGAGCAGCAGAAGCCCACGTCTCACCATTTCCCACAGTCCTAAGCAAACGTCTTACCCTGGAAAGCCTCCATTTCTCAACCACAGATCTGAGTGATGAAATGACATAAGCTATGGTCAAGCACTAATCAGCGTGATGCTTTCTCTTTAATTTGGTGGCCAAATCCCACAACCAGAAAACTTTAAGACCAAAATGCTTTAGCTGGGCATCAGAATCACCGACTCCCCATTATCCTGGTTCAGAACCTTTTCAATCATTTATGAAACTGTCCATTTTGTTACCTCAAAGTCAACGATTCAAAAGTAAAGCAATGCTGGGGCTGGAGAAATGGCCCAGTGGTTAAAGAACACTGGCTGCTCTTCTAAAGAAACCCAGATTCAGTTCCCAACACCCAGGTGGCAGCTCACAACCACCTGTAACTCCAATTCCAGGGGCATCTGATGCACTTCAGACTCCACAGGCATCTGTGCACATGTGGTATACATACATACATGCAGACAAAACACTCATACATATAATTTTTTAAAAAGCAAATCACGGGAAAAATAACTTGCTAGATTTATTTGGGAAACCTGCATCTTGGGTGTGTGGTCATTGTAAGCACCTGCTCTAGACCTTAGCGACTGTACTTAAATCTATACTGCAACTATCTCTTAATAAATGACAACTCTGAGAGGGGGAGGAGACCCCATTACTTATTAAGTGTGGTTAGGTGTGCCTCTTTGAGGTCTGAGTAGTTTTCTTGACAAGCACAGTTTTTTCAAGTTGCTGCAAAAAAGGATAAAATTCAATTCTTATGGAATACCAAATGTTTGAGCTGAGTGACTGGGATGTGCTGAAGTAGCTGCTCTAAGTCCTCTTCTCTGTGTAAGTCCTTTGAATTTGACCATCTACTGAACCACCCATGATCACCTGTACATAGATTAAGGTCCTATCTGTTTTGTGGGGCTTGCAGACACTGCAATGTGGCTGCCAGGACCTTCTAGGGCCATCCAGAATGGTACTAGTCCTCTCCTTGTTCTCTGCCTTTGGCTACCCAAGATCACTTTTTCAACAGTCATATGCTTTCCTATTTCTGAACATTTCTTTATAAGCACAATGCTTGGCACAGAGCACTGGTCCCCCCCCCCCCCCATTTATTTATCACAGGTTTGTGTGTAAGTGTGAATCACAGTGCATGTACTGAGGTCAGAAGACAACCTGCAGTGCAGGAGCTGGTCTTTCCTTCTAGCGTATGGATCCCTGGCACTGGATTCATGTCTTCAGTCTTTAAACTGTAAGGGCTGCAAAGATGGTGCAAACAGTAACCTCTATTGAGATTATCCCAAGTGAGAAAAATCCCCCCTCTCCAGTGTTTTGTCTCCATTTCTTGGGAACCCCTTTATCTTTGTTTCTCTCCCCTGGGTGCATCAATTCCTAGGGGGACTAGTATGACCCTTATCTTTATGCTTCCCATAGGGCCCACCATGAACAGCACACAGTAGCTATATCATAATATAGAGCAGAGCTTTGAGTGGGGAAAAAAAGAATTTGCCCCCCCCCACTTAGCTATAAAACAAACCCCTTCTTTTGATAAGTGTGGGCATTCAGGCAAACAGAGGACCTTTTCTGGGTGTGAAGAGGCTGGCTCTGTCAAAGAGGGCTCTTTTCCAAGTAGGAAAGATGGCAGTAAAGGATGTGGACAGGGAGGAGAGTAGACAGAGAAAATCAGATTTCATGGTGGATGATGTTTCTGGAGCCAATGCAAGCAGCAAAGTCACTTTTCATTAAACAGTAACTGTCAGGCCCGTAGATCCCAAGACAAAGGTGTGCCACACCCTCAATTACAATAGGAGACACACAGACACTGCGAATTAGGGGCCTTTCAGGAGAATGGAAGCTCAGGCAAGGGCAGTAATCCTAACAGAGAGAAGGGCTAGCACTTACTTTCAACCTTATTCTCCCCTCTGCCTCTCCTGAGTTTCTTTTTTCTTTTTCTTTTTTTGAGACAAAGCCACACTGTGTAGCTCAGAATGACCTGTGAACATGCTATCTTCCTGCCTCAGCCTCTTGAGTGTGCATCACCAAACCCAACCTGTAATGCTTTTCATTCTATTTCCAGCCATACGGCAAATGGGGAAACATCTGTGAGAAACTGAAGCCGAGAACCTCCTTGTGTTTCTCTCTCACTGTGCACACTTAAGGTTTTAAATGGCCAACTGTGTCTCTCCGTTCCTATGGGAACCTGGGAGCAGTGAGTTCCACAGTTCAGTCTGGATAACCTCACAGAGCAAACATTTTCTCCTCTTTCTTGAGAACTTGGCCAGTTTCCAACCTATGACCTTTAGAGTTAAGACTTCAGTTGACTAAACAATATCTGGGGAGACTCAGCACAGAAGCATCTGAGCACATGCCAAACAGGAATTTCTCTTCTAAAGGAGATGCCTAAGTGGAGAGCTCTCTGTAGAGAATGACGTCAACGGGCCTAGAAAGGGCATGTTACAGTGCCAACCTATTAATCATAGGCCAAATGAGAAGGGAAAGTAATGTGAGGGGCAGGGCTATTTCAGTGACTGTCCAAGTGAAGGACAACTGAGATGGTGCAGTCAGCCGTCCAGTCTCTTCCCACTAGCACGGTGAATGGAGTGGGTAAGGTTCCAGCCTGGCTTTCCACACATTAGCCACACGACTCCAACAGTAATCTGTAACTTAAATGTCAACATCTGCAAACATAAGGGACTGCAGAGTACTCCATCCCAGATGGTGCATCTACATTCTCTCTTCCCACTGCAGACGGTGGCTGGCTACAACAAAACCACTTTCTGGATACAGCAGGACAGCTGCACATATGAGCTCACACAGGCATTTTCAAACCACAAAGAACCTCTAACATGGAAGGGAAGGTGGTCACTAAGTCCCACCCCTTGCTGAGGTGCTATTAGCAACTAATGGCCACTGGAAGGAGTTCACTTTTCTTCAGAGATAGCAAACACAGGAGGCTCCACACACCCAGAAGGCCCTAACCCCATACACACACCGATAGCGGATTAAGTGGGCTAAAAAACACAAAGCACATAGAGTTGGGAGGGGATAGTGGTGGGGGAATAGGGGATGAACAGGAGAATAGGGAGTGGATTTGATCAAAATACATTATATGCATGCATGATATCCTCAAACAATAATAATGCTAAATCATCATAAATACACTTTTGCTTTTCCTCTGAAATTTTTCTCAGGTTTAATTTGTCATTTTAAAAACTAAGGAATTTTAACTATTGCGGGAAGCATAACCTCTGCCTATTTAAAAGTCATATTACCACAGTTCCTAAAGAATTTCTCATTTTCAGGCCAGGGACAGACAGAGCTCAGTGGTAAAGCCAAGCCTTGGTATAATTCCTAATACTGGCAGCGTGTGTGTGTGTGTGTGTGTGTGTGAATTCTCATTTTTCCCTCAACCTTTATTTCCTCAGATATGGAAAAAGGTTGCTACTACCTAGACTATGAGTGACCAAAGTAGGTTCCCTTTCTGTGGAAACAGGTTAGGCTGCTTCCCTTTGTGGTAGCTACACAAATACTCTTTAGCCAAGGCGAGTTTGTTCAGAAGATAAGGTTAGTATTCATATTTAATTTGCCTCAATCAAAACCACATGCAGGTTTTTGATTTTGTTTTTTAAAATCCATCCTAAGACAACTTAACCATGATTCTGACAACTACTTGGCTAAACCTGTGCCAGATGGGGACAGAGCATGCTGGGTAATAGGAGAGATGATGGTTCTCCAGATCACATGAGAGTGGAGAGCAGAACTCACCAGCCAAGATCAGAAGCTACTACAGCACAACACGCAAAACAGTGTGCAGAATACACTCCACCCTTCAAAGCCTGGTGACTAGTTCTAGAGGTGGATCTGGAGATATAGTTCAAAGTCAAAGGGAAGTCAGGGGACATTGGGCCAGGAGCTTGAAAGTTTGGTTTGCGGCCATCAAATCTAGACTGAGAACTGTATATTGGTCTTCTCAAAATAACCCTTGAACTTCTGGTCTTCCTGCCTTTACATATCAAATGTTTATACTTGATTACAGACATGTGCCACCATACCCAAACAAATGTACATTTCTGATTAAAAATAAACACATATAAAACACAGATTTATTAAGTACATTGATTTACTAATAAACATGTTACAATGGGTCTGAAAGGAAGTCATTAAAAAATTACTTAAAAAAAAACAAACAAGTAGGGCATAGTGGCGCACGCCTTTGATCCCAGCACTCAGGAGGCAGAGGAGACAGATCTCCTAACCTCAGCTCTAAGTGTCAGGCTTAGAGACATTACCACCATGCTTGGCACTCACTGAGTTTTGATAAATGCTCATATATTTAGATATAAATCCCTCTATACATTGTTCCAGTTTTTTCCAGTTATGAACTACAAACATTTCCCTACAAAGGACAGAAGGGGAAAGTGCTCACCTTGATAATCTTTTCTACACCAGAAGAGCAGATCATGTATGTGTGGGGGTTAAACCGGACCTGGTTAACAATGGACCGATGCCCTTTCAGCACCATGAAGGCTCCATTGACCACTCTGCCAATGCCACCTGGAAAGACAGAAGTTAACAAAATCACATGATAAAACAGGCCCCAGCAATGACACATAAACAACTCAGAATAGGAGCTGAGATTTTTTTTTACCAACTATATGACAGCAGTGTGCATAATCTCACAGATAAAGTTGCCATGGAAAGAGGGATGGAACACCTCCCAGCACATGTGCTCTTACCAAGAGCCTTTATTTAGCTTGTAAGCAATGCCCACGACCACCCACAGCAATTCCACTATAATGACCCAAAGCCACTTAAAACTTCAAGTTTTTGGTCTCCAAGTTCTAATCCAAATTTTCTAATCATTTTAGAAAATGCAATAGAGCAAAATGAGATTGAAAGTTTGGGACAAGTTAGGCAGCTAAGCCAGGAACATACAAAACCAGAATCATGTGACGGTTTAAATACACAAGGCATGTTTGATCTGTTAAACTCTCAGTTTATACTAAGATGGTATTAGAGGAAGGAAAAGAGGTTAACAATGCAAAGAACACTTTTTTTTTGTCCTTGGATAGCAAAGAGAACTGAAGACAAAGGAAATCTGAATCACGTTCATAATAAGCAAGTATTAAGAGTTGGAAGTAGGACCAGTGAGATAGCTTCATGGGTAAAAGCACTTGCTGCCAGACTCAACCTGAGATCAGTCCTAGAGCCTCACAACCATGGAAGGAGTTGTCTTTGCCCGAAGTAAATAAGTAATGTAATTAAAAACAAAAAACGCTGAACTACAGAGTAGGCCTTAGAAACAACATGTACAGTTCAGCCAACAGTTCACTTATAGAAAGCTTTATCTTTTTGTTTGTTTGGTTTGGTTTTTTGGAGACAGGGTTTCTCTGTGTAGTCCTGGCTGTCCTGGAACTTGCTCTGTAGATCAGCTGGCCTCAAACTCAGAGATCCACCTGCCTCTGCCTCCCGAGTGCTGGGGTTAAAGGTGTGTGTCACCACCATGCCAGGTTTGAAAGCTATATCTTAAGGAACAGCTTGTAGGCATCCTTCTTTGGAGAATGAGAAGGGCCTGGAATGTGTTAGCACAGTAAAGATACTGTCGTTAATGAACTTGGGAGAAACTCAGAGGCTCAATATAGATTGGCAATGGTGATATTACATTTACAGTTACACACAATTACAACCACACCAAACACCTGCACTACATTCTGAACGAAGCTGCTTCTGCGCGGTCACCCACAGCTGAGTACACACAAAGCTAATAAGGCAGAGTGAGGCATCCAGACACAAGCCAGTGTTATCTGATCAATGGATACTTTCTTTGTGTCTCTACCACGGAGACAAAAGACTATTAAGTACTGTTTCTGTTCTATGTACCCCATTCTGCTCCCAGCAATACTTTGAGCAACACTCATTCCAAATGTTTCCCAGTATCTCAGGGAAGGAACAATAACTAGAACAATGTGCCTTCCCCCCTAGGTCATCTTTTTCTAGGAATTTTTCTGCATTTGGCCTCCTGGCAAAGTTCCTCATTTGCCTCATGGATAAAGGGAGCTGATCTGGTGGGATACAGGTGTGTCTGAACTGTGCTCCGTGGGCAAGAGTTAGCCTAACACATTGTGTCACAAGGTCAAGTATCTGAGCGTAGGAGGGAGAAGGCAAAGATGGCTTGGGCCTAGGGAGAGGAACCTAAGGTGGTCAGCAGCTATCTAGACACAGGGCTCACAGCGTCCCTTAGGAGCAACCTTTCCTTCTGCTGCTGTGATAAAACATCTCAATAAAATGCAACTTAGGGAAGAAAGGGTTTGTTTTGGCTAACAATTCCACATTATAGTTCATTACTAGGGGCACGTTTTAGAGCAGGACCTGAGACAGCTGGCCATACCACATCCATAGTCAAGAGTGGAGAAGGAATGTAGACATGCTTGGTATTCAGCTAGCTGTCTATTCATATACAGTCCAGGGCCCACATGGTGCTACCCACGTCACATCAATTAAGGCTGTCCAAATAATCTTCTGGTTGTGGGAGCATACCTTAACCCCAGCACTCACAAGACAGAGGCAGTGGATCTCTATGAGTTCAAGGCCAGCTTGATTTACATAGTGAGTTGCAGGACACCAAGACTACAAAGTGAGACCCTGTCTCAAAAAAAAAAATTCAGAATAAATAAAACAATCTTCCAGAGACATGCCCACAGGCCAGCCTCATCTAGCAATCCTCCCTGCAGCCCTCTACCCAGGAACTTCTAGGCTGAGGTTGAAACTAACCAGCAATGGCTTCTGTTGTAAGGAAGGCTGATTGTCAAGGAGTATATAGGCCATGGTACTCTGATTTCTACTTTTTAAACATATTCTTGTCCCTACCCCCAAATTGGGGTGGTCAGTAGTAAAGAAACTGGATTAAAGCTAGTGTTAATATTTTGTTTAGTCCTACTGTGTTTTTTCCCCTCTCTTTCCTTTCCAACCTGGAATCCAACAAATCTGATTTTTTTTTTCCCAACAGAGCCAAGGTTCTGATGGTAAAACAGGTACAGGAAGCATTTCTGCCATTTGTTAGGACAAGCAAGGCCGTGTTCCCAGAACCATAGCAGTGGATGGGCTCTCAGTCACAGAGCTTTCCTCAGCACAGAAGTGTCAAATTAGCATAACACATCTTTGGACTACGTTGTGCTAAAATGTTCAATTCCAAACCTTGCTGTTTTAGTTGCTAACTTGAGTTTCATAAAAAAATTGTTAAAATGAGTTTTGTTTGCATTTATGTCAGAATGCTCCACAATTTTTCCAACAGCCCTAAATATACCATCACTCCGTACTGCCTACTGATGTGAGGCAGCACGCTCAGCATTGATGATCACATAATCAAAGTATCAGCTCTGGACAATGTTGAAGATGCTCTATGTCTGCAGTATCAAAAACTCAGCCAAGATGGAATAATTCCTTACATAAAAATAGACAAGCACACTGGGGAGGTGGCTTAGTGGTGGGGCACTGCCCAGCAAGCCCAAGGGCTGAGCAGTCTCCAGCAGTGCAGTAGGTTTATGAGGATGCAAATTTGCTTTCTTTTTTATACTAAATGCTAAAATTGTATGGATATCAAATAATCGATTTAAAACAGTTTTTATCATTTATTGTAAGTTACTGTTGGAGCCGTATGCCTATTGCATGTGCCGACACACCCAGATGAAGGGTTGCAACGGGAAAAGCTAAGACGCCCTGCTCTGCATTCTGGTTCTTGGGTTTCAAATGACCGAATTCAGATTAACTGCACAGTGTATGTAAATGATTTGTTGAGTTATGACCTAATTGCTAATAATGAGTACATAAATGGCTAGTAAACTGTGTAAACAAATGAACATGCCCAGGGAAAAGGATGGGTCTTTCTGAGCCATTACTTCTCCACAGTTCCGTAGGACAGTCATTTCTTGGGGCCATCTGCTCTCGCTAACTTTGCCAAACATGATGGCACTTGTTTGTAGGTTTCTTTCAAAAGCCAAAGATGGAGACTACTGAGGAAGCTCAGTGGTTAAGAATACTTGCCACTCTTGTAGAGTACCTGGGTTCAGTTCCTAGCATGCACATGGCAGCTCACAGCCACCCAGTTCTAGAGGATTCAAGGCCACCTTCTTGCTCTGTGGGCACCACACACATGCAAAACACCCATGCACATAAAATAAACAATTTTTATTTTTAAAGGTCAAAGTAGACCTGGGGAGATGGTAAAGTGCTTACTCACAAATATAAGTCCTGAGCTCAGGTCTCTAGAACCTGATATACAAAATGGCCAAAAAAACAAAACAAAACAAAACAAAACAACAACAAAAACAAAAACACAAAAAACGCAAAAAAAAAAAAAACCCCAAAACAACCCCAAAACCAAAAACACCTTGTCTCAAGCAAGGGAAAGAGTGACACCAGAGGTTGTCCTGACTTCTACTATTGTACAGTGCATACGTGTGTGTGTGTGAGGGTTAATAGTGGATCTTCTCACAGAAGTCCATAAATACAAGTACTCTCACTACCTTAGAGGACACTGGGATCCAAGTAACTCAGAGAAAACACTGACTCAGAATCTAAAGGCCTTTCTAACATGCCCTGGGAGTGGGTGTGTGGGGTCCATGGCACTCGGGAGGCTTGGGCTCAAGGACGGACACAGTTTGAACTACACGGTGAGTTCCAGGCCCGTCAGAAATAATAAAACCTTGTCTGTAATAACCAAACAACCTAGAATCTCAGCCACTGGATTACAAAGCCAGGACCACTCTAGGCAATTTAGTGATCTCTGTATAGAATATAGGTAGCTAGGGCTGGGGATGTAGCTATGTTGTAGAGCATTTGCCCAATTCAGTCCCTAGAAATGCCAGGAAGAAGGAAGGAAAAAGAAAAAGGCCAGAATGGCTTTTGTTTTCCCCTCCAAATTGGGCCAAATGTTCCCAACAGAGAAGACAAGGACTAAACATTAAAGTCCTAATTTCTGTCCTCTTCTGTACTTACTCTCTTTTCATGACATCCAGTCAGGGCTTTACTTCCTTAGGCCTCTCGATAGTTAGACGTTACTCTCACTTGTCATTGGCTTCAGAGTCACTGAGAATAACTATGCTTTCAACTTAAAAGCTAATGTAATGTGGTCAAGGTGTGCTGATGCCTTTGTCTAGTAGCACCTAATTAATCGTGCAGGGAAGTAGTATTCAGTGATCATAACACACAAAACTTGTATTTTCTACCAAAACCAATAGAAAATGCAACCTTAATAAAATACCATTGCTGATTTTCTTGTTGGAATCTTTGCATTTTCCCCCCTTTCCAGACCAGACACTGTTGTGAGAAGAGGAAGGAAAACCAATTAAATCAACACTAAGATGAGGAGGACAAAAGTATTAAAGCAGTACTAAGGGACAGACCCCAGATGACTGGAGGAGGACAACAAGGAAATGAAGAAGGCAGCTTGAGTGTGACGGTGCACACCTGTTATCCCAGGTCCCAGAGGCTGATGCAGGAAGATTCTGAGCTTGAGGCCATGACAAACCAAAATAATTAAGGCAGATAATAATAATAATAATAATAATAATAATAATAATAATAATAATAATAATAATAATAATAATAATGTATTTCCAAGCAAATACACAGGCCTTCACAAAGAAAAAGAAGTTGGATTCTGCAGACTTAGACGCTGACATACCCACGATACTAAGATAGAGTCAGGAATGGAAGATGAGCTTGACAGACTGTCATGCAAACCAGTGAAGAACTGTTAGTAGTATGCAATTCTACACTCAAGCAGAAAGATTATTGTATAGGAAATGTTTGAAACAGTCGCAGAAGAACCTTAACAATCTGCAAAGCATAGTTACGAGCAAATTCACAATATGTAATACAACATTTTAGAAGTAGTATCAGGTAACTAGCAATTCAACATTTTAGAAGAAGTATCAGGTAACTAGCAATTCAAATGACACAGGGATATGAAAAAAAAAAATACCACTGAAATGACCTTCTTGGGCTTAGGAAACTTTAGCACATGAGAGCATGTGATATTTACCAAAGAATCCAATGGTTAATCCAGTTTGCCACCCAATCTATTTGACATGTGTGATTCAACACAGCTTACCTCCCCTGTGTTGTTTCCCCCAAGACTATTGATTTCCCTTCTTTTCTTTTTCCTTCTTTTTTTCCCCTTCTCTCTTTCTTATCCTCCCCCTCTTTCCTCCCAGCACAGGCTTTTGCTATACAGTCTGGCTGGCCATGACTCCTTTTGCCTCAGCAACCTGCAGAGATTGTGGGCATATACCACCATGCCTGGCCATGGTTATTCATTCTTGATCTTTTATTTTCTATTCAAGAAATCCTAATGGTTTTATTTTCTACATGTACCTCTCATCTACTGTTAGGACCTTGGTTCAAGCCACCACTAACTTCTCGCATGTATCCCCATTTTCCTCTTCCTGACAGCCCCACTCCTACTACCTACCATCAACTCAGCAACCAGAGCAATCCTCTTAAAATAAAATAGGTTGTATCAGGTAGTTCCTCTGCTCATCATGTTTTTTTTTTTAAATATATGGTAGTTCTTTTTCTTTTTTTGTTTACTTTACTCAAGATTTATTTATTTATTATGTATACAGTGCTCTGCCTGCATGTATGTCTGCAGGCCAGAAGAGGGCCACAGATGTCATTACAGATGGTTGTGAGCCATCATGTGTGTTCTGGGAATTGAACTCAGGACCTCTGGAAGAGCAGCCAGTGCTCTAAACCACTGAGCCATCTCTCTAGCCCATGCTCTTCATGTTTTAATCGTTCCTCAGTTATTCAATAAATTCACACAGCTGAATAACCATTCTCCTTTATTCCACTTACAGTGGACCTCATCACCCATTGTATAACTCCTTCAACATCCTTGCTCTGCCTCAACCCATTAGCTTCCATGTGTGTCAAATGCACATTGCCCAATCCTGCTCCAAGACCTTTCTGCAGGCTCCCTCAAATGTCCTTCTCCAAGACTCATACATGGCTATCTCTCTTACCTTCTGAGGTTTCTACTCAAATGTGACCTTCTCAATGAAGCCTCTACTGAACATCCAATCAAATAATGCATCTCTTGATTCCCCAAGCCCACCAATGCCATTCCTACAAGTCTTATTCTGCTCCACTGTTTTCCATCATTCAATAAGACATGTGGTGTTATTCATGCCTACCGCTCTTTGTCTGAATTTCCTTCACTTAGAGTGAACTCTGTGATGGCAGAACTCTGGCTCTGCTGTCTCCCCAGTCTCTAGAACACTGCCTAGCAGCATGTTTTCAATAAATATTTGATTAACAAATTGAAACATGAATATATTAGACTGTAGAATATAAGGGAAAAAAAACAAAACAAAAAACAACTTCACTTGTAGGCTTAATTACCTAGCATATGGATTTATCTAAATGGTTCTTTGCCTCTATGCTCCGGATGCTAATTTTGGATGTTTCTTTTTCTTTTTTTGAGATAGGGTTTCTCTGTGTAGCCTTGGCTGTCCTGGAACTCACTCTGCAGACCAGGCTGGCCTCAAACTCATTGTCTTTGCCTCCTGAGTGCTAGGATTAAAGGCTTGTGCCACCACCACCCAGCAGAATGTTTCTTTTATAACATTTTTACTGCAGTAAGAGCCAACAAAAAATCAGTTAAACTCCCACCTATATATCCTTCATGATGCTTTAAACTGTCAGTTCCTTGAAAATCTTACCAAGCTCCTGAAGTCTATTCATACTTCTCTTAATAACTATCTTTTTATGGACCTTAGAATCCTCATGTCTTTGTGTAGCAAGTTTTCCTGTTTGACTATCTTTGGACTGCCAGTCCACAAATAATAACCCGGACACTTATTATGAAAGCTTGCCTTAGCTTAGACTTTTTTTCCAGCTAGCTCTTTTAACTTAACCTGTCTCTATTAATCTACATTCTGCCATGAAGCTCAGTTACATCCGTTCTGTACAATATGTCCGACCTCTTCAGACTCTGGTGAAATCTGCATGCCTAGATTCCTCCTCCTTTTCTTCTCTCTCCCTGGAAATTCCGCGTATCCCCTCAGGCCTAGCTATCAGCCAGTTAGCTCTTTATTAAACTAATCAGAAGGCACCTTGAGAAGGACACATCTCACAGTGTACAAATATCCCACAGCAGTCCTAAGATACCTAACCAGAATCATGTTTAAGTTGAGTATATGCACATGCAGATAACACCTTATTGCCCATCCCTTCCTTCCTTTCTTTTGGTTTTCTGAGACAGGGTTTCTCTGTCCTGGAACTCACTTTGTAGGCCAGGTTGGCCTCAAACTTACAGAGATCCACCTGTCTCTGCCTTCCAAGTGCTGGGATTAAAGAAGTGCACCACCACCACCCGGATCATCACAGATTCTTATATCAAGAACGTATTTATTGACTGGGAGTGTGGCTCCACAGTAGAGCATTTGCTTAGTGCATTCAAGGCCCTGGGTTAACCTCCCCCAGCACTGCAAAAGAAAATAAAAGTATTTATCTTTTAATGATCTATCTGAACAACTTTGCAATAATGTCTTCCTGGCATACTTAGAAGAGAAGTCTTAGAAATCCTGACATTTTCAAAAGGCCTGAACCAACAGTTGCAGGCTTTAAGTTTCAAATCGCAGAGGAACACAATCAAGGATACTGACAAGACAGAGCGAGCAGTGGCTGTCTCTTGGGGAACATGTAACCACTTAAGAGATGAGAGAAGCCAGATGGGGACAACAGTGCTGTCAGCAGAGCTCCAGCACTCCATGGGCAGCAATGTTTAATTATACAAAGAGACAATTATACCGAGCTCTTCCTTCACATGTACTTCACATGCGTCTGCAACCAACTACGTGTGACCAACTGAAAACAGCTGTTTTTCCACTTACAAGGAAGGCACAAACCAGATGCCCAAGCTTAACTCACTGAGAGCAAATTATGTTTAGGAAAAGCAAGAGGGCCAGTGACATCGCTCAGAAGGAAGAGGCAATTCCTAAGCTGATGAGCAGTTTGATCCCTGGGATCCACAGTGGAAGGAGGGATCCAATTCCTGTAGGTTGTCCTCTGAACTTTGTGTATATGCAAACACACACAAAGTAAAGTTAAATACAGAAAGAAGTAAGAGATACTGTCTACACATACATGCAGGCTGACAAATACACCTTACAGTTGTTGCTAGCCTACTGCATTTGGGTGGATGAAGTGACTTGATGGTGAAAATGCATGGCTTTCCCTTCCATCCAGGAAAAGTCTGTCAAAAAGGGAACCCTTTTGAGGACTCATGACTCCAGCAGTCTTCACATAAGAACCACTGGGTCAGTCATTCATGAGGATACAAAGACAATGTTTCATCCTGTTTTTTTTAAAGGAGTGTTCAGAAAGAGAGGAAACATTTTAAATGAGGAAGAACAATCACTGAGTACTCTCTCTCTCATATTAATACCAAGAAGGAAGAAGTCATCATTCTTAATTTCACATAGGAAGAAAGAGCTTGGAAGGGTTAGAGTGCTTTCCTAGAGTCCCCAACTATAAGATGAATGGATTAGGAATTTAAAAACAGGACTATCATTCCATCTGCATTACATCTTTGTCTATAAATAATAAGGTCAGGGCTAGAAATATATAATATATAGCTCAGTGGTAGGGCACTTGCCTAGCATGCAACAAGCTCTAGGTTCTAACACACACAAAGAGAGAGAGAAAAGAGAGACAGACATACACACACGAGGCAGAGAAAGAGAAGAAAAATAAACATATGTAGTATGGTATTAAAGCAGAGTCATATCCCAGGGAAAGCTCCTCTATCTGTGAAAACCTTAAAGCTTACACAAGGTAGAAGAAAGAGAAAACACAAATATTTAAAGAGTAACCCATCTCTCCCACTACCTTGCCAACGCTATCACTTCCATATCTAAGCTACTAGAAAGAAAATGCTTTGTATCTACAGTGCTCATAATGTTCCTAGCAACAGTAGTACAACATATTTTTTAATTAATATTATTAACAGTCAGGAGGCAGAGGCAGGTAGATCTTAGAGTTCAAGGCCAGCATAGTTTACAGAGTGAGTTCTACATTAGCCAGGGCTACATCACAGAACTCTATCTTTAAAAAAAAAATTATTTCTGTGTGTGCTTCTATGTGTGGATATGCACACATCACAGCATACGTGTGGCTGCCAGAGAACAGCTTGCAGACTTGCAGGATGGTTCTCTCCTTCTACCACATGGGTGCTGAAGACCATATCCAGGGCAGCCCATGTCTTCTACTTCTACACACTTTTCAGAGAGCTTCCAGGGTTATTAAATCATTACAATATGGCAACAAGAGTGGATACATTTTACAAAAGAAATGACCTTAGTTAATTCCTGTTTTTGAGACCTGCCTTACCCAGCTCTTCAAGTGTGGCAGGACTGGATTCCGGGCCCAAGCTCCTTTGCTGGCTGCATATGTAACGTCCAGTCAGTTGATCTTATTTTCAGGATCACACACACAACAGGTGCCTTCCCATCCCATCTGAGAGGTGTGAACACTCACACAGGCATTTTCTTTACCATGGCAAAACCCTCAGTTCTATTCCTTCCTGTGACTTTCGAGGATCTTGGAAACAAATCCTATCAACTAAAGACAGTGACCTAACCCTGCTAGGTACAAGTTTACAGGGCATACGTCTTACAAATAGAAACACTCTCCTCAGCCCAGTCTGAAGTCTTACATGAATACCAGCCAAATCATTATGTCGGAATTATTTGCATTAAAAAATTTAATTTCTTTAGAATTTATATAACATTAAATAAATGCCCTTGACTTTGACTCACTCAGGACTCTCAGCATTTGGTATTCGCTGTGAAGCACACAGCAGGCATCCAGTTAATGTTGACTGCTTGTCATTGAGAGTCATGCAGTAATTGTGCCATTAAGGTTCATAATAATTAGTCAGCTTCCCTTACTAGCTCGTCTTAGTGTCTTATATTCAACAAATACAACCAGAGAGGGAAGCCATGCTTGTCCACAGTCCAGAACCAAACAGTTAATTTAGAAAGGCTGTCGGATGGATTAGGTCATTTCTCATTGACACAGTCAAAACAAAAACTCAAGGTGGCTTGCTTTGCTAAAACTTGCTGGATATTTTTTTTAAAAAAAAACAACTATGAATTAATAGCTAGCAATTAAAACTTAAGAGGACCAGAAGGATGGCTCAGCGAGCAAAGGGATTTGCTGCTCAGTTGTCCAACCTGAGTTCAATTCTCAAGAACCATATGGTGGGAGAGAATAAACTCCCAAAGGTTGTCCTCTGACCTCCACATGTGCCCCAGGCACATGGGCATGTGTGCTTGAAAGCAGATGTGTACACGTATGTTTATGCACAGATATAATAAATATATTCTTTAAAAAGTATAGCTATTATGTATACAAAAGAAATGTCAAGCACTTCTTTCTTTTTTTTTCTTTTTCTTTTTTCTTCAAGACAAGAGTTTGTCTGTTTAGTCCTAGCTGTCCTGGAACTAGCTCTGTAGATCAGGCTGGCCTCAAATTCAGAGTGCTGAATGCCTCTGCTTCTCAAGTGCTAGGATTAAAGGCTTGAACCACCACCACCTGGCAATACAAAGTATTAATGAAATCTGTTTGAAGGCTGGGAACATGCAGAGAGAGAAGTTACATCATCATATACTTCTCCAGAGCCCACCTGCCAGGAACTGCACACCCCACTTTAGCTGAGGCCTAGGAGTTGTCAACTGACAGTGGTCTGAAAAGGTTTCCACTCTGGGGGCATAAGTTGGAGTTTAAAAAAGCCCTGGAGATCTATGGCTCTTATATTCATATTAAATCTAAATTCTTGTGTGTGTGTGTGTGTGTGTGTGTGTGTGTGTGTGTGAATGGGTGTGGCTTACTCTTGCCATAGTACTCTGGGTAGAGAGATCAGAAGACAACTCTTTAACTTCTGTTGTCAGCTTGTGGGTTTGAGGGATTGAACTCAGGCTGTTAGGGCTGTACACAAGTATCTCCATCAGCTGAACCATCTTTCTGGCCTTCACAGTCATTTTTTAACTGTCCCTCAAATAGCTTCCATATAGAACTAAGATACATAACGAGTTCTAGGCTATCCAGTACTACACAGTGACATCTTGTCTTAAAAATAAATAAAATGGGTGTGGTGGCACATGCCTTAATCTCACCACTCTATAGGCAGTCAGATCTGAGTTCGAGGCTACACAGCCAGTTCCAAGACAGTCAGGGCTACACAGAGAAACCCTGTATTCACAAAATCTCCAAAACAACAACAAAAACCCAAGCTCCCCCCAAAACAAAAAAATTAAACAAACAAATAAACTATAAGCTATTATCAGGCAAAGCAGAGAAGTCTTCAAATTTTAAATAATTATCTGATTTAAAAATTACACACTACTGGGCGGTGGTGGCGCATGCCTTTAATCCCAGCATTCGGGAGACAGAGGCAGGTGGATCTCTGTGAGTTCAAGACCAGCCTAGACTTCAAGAGCTAGTTGGTATAGGAGGTACTTCTGTTTGCTTTCATTGGTTAATGAATAAAGACACTGCTTTGGCCTGATAGGGCAGAACTTAAGCAGGCAGAGAAGACAGAACTGAGTGCTAGAGGAAGAAAGGCAGAGTAGGAGAGAGACGCCATGGATCTGCAGCTGGAGGTAGACGTGCTGAAACTTTTCTGGTAGGCAATGAATTCATGGTGATACATAGATTGGTAGAAATGGGTTAAATAAAGACATAGGAGTTAGCCAATAAGAAACTAGAGCTAATGGGCCAAACAGTGACTTAATCAATACAATTTCTTGTGGTTATTTTGTGGCTAAGCTAGCAGGGTGGCCAGGATGAATGAGGGGGGGGGCTCTCCTTGAAACAATCGACACTCCAGTGTGGTCAACTAACTTCGCATAAAACCTGAGAGGGCTTAAAAAGAAATTCTAGACAATACACACACACACACACACACACACACACACACACACACACACACACACAAATATATCCTGACTCAGCAGCCACAGTAGGAAAAAAGTGACGGTTTTAAAATGCCGGCTTTCTGGGCTATGCTGCTAGTGTCACCAATGGCTCTTGTGGGAGACAGCATTTGGATGGGGTTTGTGAGTAAAGTGCAACAGCTTGCTTGATAGCAATGTGGACTCCCTGTGTGCCTGAAAGTGGGGAGGAGTGTGCACAGCTCAGAGGCACAAGCAGCTCTGCCATGCTGGACTATGCAGAGCGAGCAGGAACTACAATATTTATCATTTTTAAATATAAACTTAAGCACAGCTTAAGTTTTAGACTGGGTAGGCAAAAGGTGGTGGTACCATATTACCCCTACTAATGGCGTAACTTAAGTTTTTAAGAAGTGCTTAGCATTTTAAGAAGTGATCCTGGACAATAAAGAATTACAGATTCACAATAGGACATATTCAGACATAAAAGACCTCAAAATGGGTCATAGTGTTGGATAAAAGTATGTAGGCTTGGGAGAGAGAAGAAAAAAAGTATAGAGAGTCATAAAATAAAGTTAATGCTTTAAAAAAAGGGTAAAGTCTTTAAAGAGACAGAGTACAGATAATCAGATTAAAAGGAATAAAGAAAAATAAGCCACGTAAAAATGGAAAATTCGCAGAGTCTGGATTCTGTATATTATTGTGTTATCTTTGAATTTCTTTGACTGTGAAGGAGTTATGGATTGCTAAGCTAAACCAGCATGTATATGGTAAAGGTATCTTGACTTCAGAATTTGGGTCTAAGGACATGTAGCCTGGGAAAAGAGGTTCTTCTTTTGTTTTCACAGAAGATAAGAACCTGAGGATTGCTTCTACACCAATATGGTACGATAGACCATGCCCCCCTGAAAGGTTGCCATGAACACCCTCAAAAAATTACTTCACCCAACTGTTGACTGAGATGAACCTAGCACATATACACCATGAAAGATGTAATTAACAGTACCCCCAACCAGCAGGAAGAAGTATGGAAAGTACTATACCCATATTCCCAAATATTGTTTATAACTGTTTATTTACATTTAAAGGGGGATATGATAAACATATGAATAATTTGCATTGGTATGGATCTTGGTTTATTGATACAAATTTAAGGTCAATTTTGTTATATGTGTATAAATTTCTGATCTTGGTTAAGGTATTGTGATTGTGTAGCTCATTTAAAAATGTAATGTATAGGAGCTGGAGAGATGATTCAGCCATTAAGAGCATTCATTGCCTGCTCTGTCGGAGGTCCTGAGTTCAATTCCCAGTAACCACATGGTGGCTCACAACCATCTGTAATGAGGTCTGGTGCCCTCTTCTGGCCTGCAGGCATACATGTAGACAGAATACATACAGAATATTGTATGCATAATAAATAAATAATTTAAAACCATATAATGTATAATTAAGAAATATAGGTTAACAGGTAATCATCTATAATAGTCAAACTTATAGTCATTGTTAGTTAGATTTTCTAGCTATATAAAGATATATTTCAGTTAGGTATTCTTCAAATCTTTCAGGGATCTTCAGAGTACGGCATTTAAAATGTTTTAATAACTTAGGACTTTTCATGACAATGAGACACATCTGCTCTTTGCAGTACCAAGCTACTTCAAGAGGATAATGGGCATTGAAGAGACTCCTTATGGAGTTGGTTAGCCATTTGGGCAAGAAACTTCTCTTGTCTGGACTGCTTCATGGTATGCTGTAAAAACTTGAAACACAGAACCCACAGAGAAATGACTGCTGAAATTTCCTAAAGATGGAATGATTCTTTAGGGTTCCTGCTTCATGAAAGAGTCTGCAAGACATTCTGCAGGATACAGAAGAAAGTGATTGGCAAATTGCCAATATAGGCAGAACTGTCTTTGAAATTTCCTGCTTCACGAAAAAATCTGCTGGACACTATGGGCCTATAGGCTGAAGATGGATGCCCCAAAGGTACAGAAGAACTTTGGGTGATTGTACAGTCAGTGAGATGTCTGTCAATTCTAGAATTTTGGAAGTTGCTTACAATGCACTTCCTGTTTATTTAGGTAATATTATATCCTTCTGAGGTCTTTGATGGAGTTGAAGAATTTATAGGTATAGTTATAGTTCTCCTTAGTTATGATAAAAGATAAAGTAAATGTAAGTATTGTAACTGTAATTCTTATTTGATACCTGTTTTGTTATGTGTAATTTTACTATGTTAAAGTTAAAGCTTTCCTTTTTGTTTAAACAGAAAAGAGGAAATGGTGTAGGAGGTACTTCTGTTTGCTTTCATTGGTTAATGAATAAAGAAACTGCTTTGGCCTGATAGGGCAGAACTTAGTTAGGCAGGCGGAGAAGACAGAACTGAATCCTGGAGGAAGAAAGGCAGAGTAGGAGAGAGACACCAGGGATCAGCGGCCGGAGATAGACATGCTGAAGCTTTTCTGGCAGGCCACAACCTCATGGTGATACATAGATTGGTAGGAATGGGTTAAATAAAGATTAAATAAAGATGTGGGAGTTAGCCAATAACAAACTGGAGCTAATGGGCCAAACAGTGATTTAATTAATACAATTTTTGTGTGGTTATTTCAGGACTAAGCTAGCCGGGTGGCTGGGACAAACAAGCGGGCCCCTCTCCTTACAACAGCTAGTTCCAGGATAGGCTCCAAAGCTATAGAGAAACCTTGTCTCGGAAAAAAAAAGAAGGGAAAAATTACATACATGTATGACTTTAACAAAAATAATTTAATTACAACAATAGCAGAAGTAGAGAAAAAGAAGAAGACTACCCAGAAAGAAAAGGAAAGTCACACAGAAGACTAGAGAATGTTGATGGGTTCTGTTGGAGTAATGGCAGCAAGGCTGGATTCCCAAATGAGTCAAGATTACTAAAAATAACTGCAAAAGGTACTTTCATTTGATGCAGAACAAGATGATGATTAAAGGAACTGACTTTCTGTGACTGATGATGTAATGCTGGAGAGGCATACAGAGAAAGCAAAGCCCACAACTACCAGCTACTGAGGGAAACCACATGGCCCTGCCCTTGCAAACAGAGAAACCTGACACTGAGTCCAGCAATAGCCAGTGTGGAAATGATGGGCTTCTGGACAACTCAAGTATAATGTAAGTGGATGTGAGGTTTGGGGCCTCCTACAGCTTATATGAAATTGCTTTACTTTCTGGTTTGCTGTTACTTATTTTTAAGATGAGGTCTCACTATTTAATACTGGTCCACCTGGAAATCACAGGGATCCACCTGCCTCTGTCTCCCAGTACTGGGATTAAAGGTGTGCACCTGGCCCTGGGTCTGCTTTCCCAATCACCATGTAGCACACTTTAAAATCAATGAGGCAATGATTTTTTCCCCCCTTTGACCAAGTCTGACTACATCTGTGGAATCCACTGACTGGATTAACTGACACCCAGAGACAGAACAAACTCAACAGAGAAATCAGTGCAGCAAGAACCAACCTCACTTCTTGAGGAACTACAAAATAAGCTATCTCTGAAGATCATCCTGAAAGGGAATTGAGAGCTACCTTGCAAGAAGAGGAAGGGAAATCAGGGTGCAGGGAAAAGTGGGGACAGAGAAAGAAGACCATCTTCAAGTCAAAGAGAGAAACACAATCTACTGGTGGTACCTTGACCCTCTAACTTTCAGAAATATGAGGGAATAAATTTATAGAATTTTTTTTTTCCTGAGAGATGGTCTTTTTATATAACCCTGGCTGTTTTGGAACTCGCTATGCAGACAAGGCTGGCCTTGAACTCTGCCTCCTGAATACTGGGATTAAAGGAATGCACCACAATGCCTGGCTTTAAAATTTCTATCTTTTAATCTATCAGGTTTGTGCTATTCTGGTATTATAGCCCTGGCAGACTACACAGAAGACTTGGAAGATACCTCAAACCAAATTAAACAAAAACAAAACAAAAAACACAAACAAAATCTCCCATTCTGTTGCTAATTCCCATTTTTCTTTATATAAGTGTGAAAAGATTGAAGAGAATAGTTCCAGAAAGGGGAGAGGGTAATTTACTTTCTACTTTAAAAGTTAAAATGATTTAATAATTAAAAACACTGCAAGTCCAGGTAAAAGATCCAACTAAACCCAAAGGTTATTTCTCAGCTAATCAATGTGTGATCTGTGAGGGTGGGAAACTCCAGCTCTCCCTACTTGGGCAGACAGCTGCACATCTGGTTGCGCCTGAGAGTGAAGCTGCTTCTCTGCACTTCCACATTCCAGAAGGGAAGTGCTTTATAACTTTTTTGGTAATTAGACCACAGCAATTGGATTCACCTTACCCTGATCCCCATTTTATTTTTATTTTTCAATTTTTTGAGACAGGGTTTCTCTGTTAGCTTCGCTGACTGTTCTGGTTCTTGCTTTGTAGACCAAGATGGCCTCAAACTCACAGAGATCCGGCTGTCTCTGACTACCAAGAGCTGGGATTAAAAGTGAGCAATACCACCACCCGGCTGACCCCCATTTTAAAGGTTTGGTAGTGGTGTTATTCATTCAGCAACAGTCAAAGCCAAAAAAGTCTCTTAACTTTTGAGCACCAGACATATTTCTTGTCATACACTTGGCAGAGTTCTCTGCTATTTTTCTGATGACCATTTTCAAGTTTGATGCTACCCATGTATCACCTATAGCAGATGGTTGAGTTGAGCTGTCCTCAAGATAAAAACAAGTCATTTTTATGGCCGTAGGTAACATTAAATAGGTGAGAATGCCATTATTGAATGAACTCGAAATGAAGTTTGAGGGGCTGGAGAGATCACTCAACAGTTAAGAACATTCGTTGCTCTTGCAGAGGACAAGGTTTGATTCTCAGCACTGATATCATCTGTAACTCCAGTTCCAAGGAGACTGATGCCCTCTCTTCTGACCTCCATGTACATCAAGCATGCATATGGTACACAGACCAGACAAATATGGAGGTAAACACAATACAATAAGATGAATAAATCTTATTAAAAAATGAGGTGAGCGGCTGGAGAGATGGCTGAGGTAACTCCTGCTGCACTGACTGCTCTTCCAGAGGACTTGGGTTCAATTCCCAGCACCCACATGGCAGCTCACAACTGTCTGTAACTCCAGACATGTGCGTCCATGGGAGCGGACACACATGGCAAAACAGCAATGCACATAAAATAAATTGTTTTAAAAAAGATTTGCTTATGTTGAAAACTCAAGATGACTTAGATCCAAATTTAGGGAAAACTATAGGCTTTCGTCAGAATACATCTAGGCAAGTACTGGGTGCCTAGAGTACCAAACCTTAAGAAATACACCTCACCATCAAGGAAGCCCTTCTTTAGTAAACACCACCAATGAAGCAATCATGCATAAAATAGCAAGCAGGATATGTGATGGAGAAATGGTTCAGAAGTTAAGAACACTTCCTATTCTTGAGGAGGTCTAGAGCTCATTTCCCAGCCCCATGTTCCCAGCTCCACGGGATCAAGTCTCCAGGGGTACTGATACTCATGTGCACATACCTACAGTCAGACAGACAGACACACAGACATACATACACAATTTAAAATAATAAAAGATTTTAAGTGTTCTGAGGAAATTCTTTGAAACAGGATATAAAGGAAATTCCTAAGGTCTAAGGAAGGATTTTTAGAAGTAGGGTGTGGTGGCACATACAGACTCTAAGCAATCTGGAGATTGAGGATTCTGAATTTCAGGCTAGTCTGGAGTATATAGTGAAACCTTATTTCTAGGAACTACCTCCAATATCACCCATAAAGAGTGAATAAAATCTGGGTGTGGTGGCACACACCTTTAACCCCAGCACTCGGGAGGCACAGGCAGGTGGATCTCTGTGAGTTCGAGGCCTGCCTGGTCTACAGCGCTAGTTTCAGAATATAGCCAGGGCTACACAGAGAAATCCTGATGCAAAAACAAAAACAAAACAAAACAAACAAAAAAACCAAAGTGGGGGAAAAAGAGTGAATGAAAGAAAGGTTCTGGGATTAGAGATGCGGTCCATCTCTAAGGGGAAAAGGTAGAGACTCCAGCCTCCTGGTGTCAAACTGACAATCTGAGTTCAATCCCTGGCCCCACATGCTGGAAGGAAAACTGACTCTGGCAAATTGTCCTCTAACCTCCACACGTGTGTCATGGCTAATGTGCATTCATGAATGTGCGCGCGCGCACACACAGACACACACACACACACTCAATAAGTAAATGTAAAATAAATTTCTAAAAAAAAATAAAGAAGGTTCTTAGGAAAAAATATCTAAGCATGACTTATGCCAGATTTGACCATGTATAAATAAATGACCTGACTTCTTCTAATCTTTATTTTAATAATTCCCTTGGACATTTTCTGATAAACTGTTTATATTCAAAGAAAGAAGTATTGGGGATTGGAGAGAAGGCTGAACAGTCAAGAGCACTTGTTCCTTTTGCAAAGGACCCAGGTTGGGTTCCCAGCACCCACGTGGTGGCTCATAATCACCTATAACTCCAGTCCCAAAGGACTTTATACTTGGGGACACCAGACACACATATACATATACATTCATAACAGGCAAAACATCTGTACACGTAAAATGAAATAAAAATCTAAAACAATGTTTTTTAAAGAAGTATATTTATCTCTTGTGATATATTCTCTCAGGGAACTGCACACCACAGTCCGAGAGAGCCAAGCAGAGTGGCACATCCACAGGGGGACAGACTCACCTGCTTCTGGATCTGCAGGAATCTTCCACATGTACAGGTTGAAGTCATCAGAGCCTGAGAGGATATACTGTTGGGACAAGAGAGACACTGTATATACTATTTTATAACTGGAGAGATAACTATTCAATTACATATATAATACAACACATACTATATAGCCTTGTGATATACCTACATCATTCTGTAAAGAGAAATTTTATTTAAAACAGGCAAAAGCAATTGCTGTGTAAGCCTGATAACCTGAGTTTGATCCTTAGATCTTACAGTGGAGGGCAAGACAGGTCATATGCATTGTGTCCCTGTTACTATTTCACTGTTTCCCTCTGTCTCTCCTCTCTCTCTCTCTTTCTCTCCACACACACTTTTAAAAAACAATATAAACTGTTATATATTAAAGGAGTCACAAAGCAAACAGCCTAGTACAAATATTTACAAATCACAAGGTAGAGAAAAAAAAACTCAGGATCTTCATAGAGATCATTAACATGAGGTCAAGCATCCTAAATGTCACTGTATTCCCCTGACATCCTAGAGCAGCAAGCTGTCCTAAACCCAGACATGACTTAGTGCCAAGGACATGACATTGTTTTTATGTAGTGATTTCCAATTGCCTAGTCTGAAAAGGGTCATGATGGCTAGATCTAACTAACTAATCAGACTCATAAAAACATATTGGGTGCATCTTTGGCCCTCATGACTTTCTTTGAAGCTAGCCTAGTGCTCCCACTGATCCTGTCAAGCCTGTATTTTCTTAATGGAACCTAGCAACTTGTAACCTACATGTTTTACAACACTGCCTATTTAATGTAAGTCCCTGAGAATCCAGGTGTCACTTTACATGCCTTTGTAAGCAACAGAGTAGCTTGCAAACCAGCTGATCTGGGTTAGCATGTAGTGAGTAAATCTTTTCTGTTAATCTTGTGAAATTACTGGGTTACTGAATTCCAACTTCCTAACTGCAAGGAAAAATTTCAATTCAAGTATAACATGTCATCTTTAAGTTTCCTAGTCAAGCAAGCTTACACAGTCATTTATCAGCCACTTAGGTGATAGATTAGGAACATTAGGGTCTCATCTGGGTTCCACCACTCATTCTTGGAGAACGACCAACCTGGCTCTCTCCTCTCATTTAGCAGATGAAGGTGCTAAATCAGTACTTTCCCCTCGGTGCCCTGACTCTTGAGGAAAGCATAGCTTCACTGTAAATGTCCTACCTTCGCCTTTCACTTACATTCTTCAAGATTTTTGAAGGCTAGTAAATGATTTTTTTAAAAACCATAGTAAGAGTCGAGACAAGATCAGTGTGAGCGCTAGGTTAGCTTCAGAGAAAGTCATGATGGCCAAAGACACAGAGATGGTTCTCCTATAGCCTGTGGGTTCAACTGGTGTAGCTCCCTATCCCTTGGGCTACCTTCTGCCTGACTGCCGACTGCCAGGCTCCACATCTCTTTGCCAAGGCTTTCAGCCATCAACCGAAGACTAAGGAGAGCAGGCTCGTGAGCAGTGCAGCTTCCTGTGCTGACAGAAGAACCTGGATGCTGAGGATTGTGCTTTACAGCTTCCCCCTCATGCAGACTCAAACTGCTGGTGGGCATGGAGGTCTCTTCCTCCCCTCACACTCTCTGCTCTGCTCCTGCTTACTGCATTTCCAAAGAGTGAGTTACACCTGAAAACTGAACTACTATAAGACAGAGGGGGGATCCAGAACACAAAAGAATCACGAACAGAATCACCTAAGAATTACATGCATGTATATACATATGCATAGAATAAAACTCACAGTCAACATCTCATTGCTCCATGTTCTGATTAAAAGACACTGTAAACCTGATATTGAATTCCTGCTTTCTTCCTTTCCCAAACTAAATAAACAACAACAACAACAACAAAAATGCATACTAAAAAGGTACTGCAAAGCTTTGCTTATTGGAGATCTTACTTTACTGAAGCATCGGTATTTTGCTACTTGCTTAGTACTCACTGGGGCAGAGCCTGGGAATGTTAAAGGAACCACCCAGACAGAACGCTGACTCAGAAGACAACCTTAGAAGGAAGAAAATGCTCCCACAGAGTTAGGCCTGTTAAGCTTTAATATGGTAACTCCTCAAACACACAGAAAATGCTTGGAATGCTTTAAATGCTTTTGGGGATAAGGCAAGTCCTGATAGCCTTAAAACCTCTCTGCCATCTACCAGGACAGAACTGCTTGGGATAATTTCTGGGGGTGGGGGGAGTGGTCGCGACCCACTGACATCTAGTCAGACTAAGTAAATGCTCACCAACACTAGAATTACAAGATGCCCTGAGGAATTATTTATGTCATTTAGTGGTTGTCTGTTGGACTCCTGCCAACATTAACAGTTGGCTGCCTGGGATACTGTTAACTGGGAGAGTCTGAAATAAAAATGAGTTCATTCTTTTATTCTTTAAACAAATATTTATTGAGTGTCTACTATGTGCTGAGCACTGTTCCAGGGAAGGAAATACAAAACTGGCCAAGAGAGACCTTGTCCCTACCCTCTTGGAACTATCATCTTATATAACATGGAAAAGGGGAACAAAGCTAGGAACAAGAAACACATCCATGATGTTCCCAGGGTGGGTAAACACTAGAAGAAAAGCGAGTCATCTGGGTAGAGAAGCTAGGGAGTGGTGGGGTAACTGGTTTCCGTTTTATGTACGGTGCTCACAGAAGCCTCTCTGATAAAATGGCATTGTGAGCAATGCTCTGAAGGAAACGAAGGAGCAAATTATGTGCATATCTGGGAGAAGACTATTCCAGAAAAGGGCAGAGAATTCTGGGATATTTCAAAATATAAATTAGCAAACTGTGTGTAATGTCTCAAACCAGTAATCTAAGTGTTCAGAAGGCTCTGAGGCAAAGAGCTGAATGAGGAAGATCCTAGACATAAGAGTTCCAGATCAGCCTGAGCTACATAATAAGATCCTGTCACAAAGCAAATAAATAAAAAGCAGAACGAATTAGGTAGCCAGTGAACCTGGGGCTCCACACACGCTGAGTGTGCACTCTACCACTCAACCCTTTCCCAGCTTTTTAAAAACACTGTCTGGAGACTGGTCTTGCTAGCTTTGCCCACGCTGGCCCTGAACACGTCTCACAGGCCTTTGTCATTGGGCCCTGCTTTTTTTCAAAGCTGTGCAGGAGATTATTTCAAGTGGGCCTGGAGCAGGGAGGCATTTAATATTGCTACAGAAAGAATGTCCTTTCCTAGGGTTGCCTCCTAGGACTGGGATGCTTGAAGCCTGGCAAATGGTTAGTTGTTGCTCAAGGCACCAAGTCCTGGTGGGCTCTCTTAAGAGCATTCTGCTTTGGGGTACAATGGAAGCTGAACAAGAAACAAAGGCAGAAGAGCTCTAATGCCAGTCACTACCAAGAGAAAGCTACAGTGTATAATCTCATTAATATTCATGAACTATAATAATCATTTGGACTAAACTATAATAATCATTTGGACTAAATAATAAAGCAAATTCTTAAGTAGTGAAAACAGGCATAATTTCTCTTTCTCTTGCTATCTCTTTTTCCATACTGCTGGGACTGAAGACTGGGCCACCATGATCCAGTTTTTCACATGGGTTCTAGAGCGTGCTGGGGGTCGGGTGGGGTTGTTGGAATTGGGTCCTCATATTTACATACAAGCACTTTAACAACCCAGTTATCTTCCCAGCTCTAATAGCCTCCCTTTATCTTGATACCTAATTTCAATTGGGCTTTTAAAAATTATTTTGGTTTGGTTAAATTTTAAGAAAGCATCTCATACAGCCCAGGCTGGCCTTGCACCCCTGATCTTCTGACTTTATTTAGCCTCTCCCTTTCCTCTTGACCATCCTCTGCCTCTTTCTCACCTCCTCCTCTCTTCATCTGCTGTTTCTCTCCCTCCCTCCTTCCCTACCTCTGTTTGAGACAATATCTCACTATTAGCCAAGACAGGCTTAGAACTATCAGATCTTCTGCCTCAACCCTCTTTGTAAACTTCACAGTAATCTGTGGGATTTTCCCACAGTGATGTTTGGTTCTTTATTTAAGTGTGTGTGCGCGCTGTGCATGTGTCTACCTGTATCATGGAAGACATGTGAAACTCAGAGGACAACTTTTGGGAGTTGGTTCTCTTTCTACCATGTGGATCAAAGGTTGGCAAGCTTGGTAAGCTATGTCACCAACTGGCCATGCGCTGATTCATTTCAATGTTCACTAAGAGTACAGTGGAGTTTAACCCAATCCTCTGCCAGTACAGAGAGTACTACCATGATCAAGCAGAGGAGGTCCAACAACCACTCCTTCACAACACATCAGAAGAACACCAGAAACAGCTTGACAAAAAGATTACCCCACAGGCAGTGGTACAGGCTTATTTGTCCCGATACTCTGTCAACTCATTAACATGTATAGAAACAGTCACTGGGTAGCACTCTTTTGCTGTGATAAAACCCAATATTTGCTCTAACAACTCTTGCCCATTTCTTCATCTCTCTCTTTTAGATTAAAAAAAAATTTTAAATTATGTGTATTTGTGAGTACAGGTACATGGAGAGGCCAGAGGAGTCTCCCTAGAGCTGTAGTTAGTTACAGGTGGTTATGAGCTGCCTGATGTTGATGCTGGGAATTGAACTCAGGTCTTCAGGAAGAACAAGCTGTGCTTTTAAGCACTGAGCCATTTCTCCAGCCCCTACTTTTTCATCTTTCTTTTAAAAAAAATTTAAAAATGTATTTTATGTGTACAAATGTGTACCATGTACATGCATCAAATCCCCTGAACTGGAGCTGCAGATGGTTGTGAGCCACCATATGGGTGTTGGGACTCGAACCTGGGTCCTCAGAAAGAGCAACAAGTACTCTTAACCATTGAGTCATTTGTGATGGTTTAAACAAGAACAGTCCCCATAGGCTCATATTCTTGAATACTTGGTCTCCAACTGGTAGAACTATTTAGAAAGGACTAAGAAGTGTGGCCCTGGACTGGCTCAGCAGTTAACAGCACTGGTATAGGAGGATCTTCTTTCTATGTGTTGCTTTCATTGGTTGAATAAAGAAGCTGCCTTGGCCTTTTGATAGGGCAGCCCTTAGATGGGTGGAGTAGACAGAACAGAATTCTGGGAGGAAGAAGGCAGGCAGAGAGCCGCCCACCATGAAGCTGCCGGGTCAGACATGCTGAATCTTTCCCAGTAAGCCACAACTCGTGGTGAGATACAGATTATTAGAAAATGGGTTGAATCAAGATGTGAGAGTTAGCCAGTAAGAGACTAGAGCTAATGGGCCAGGCAGCAATTTAATTAATACAGATCTCTATGTGGTTATTTCAGGCATAAGCTAGCCGGGCAGCTGGGAACTGGGCGGTATGAAAAGCAGCCCGCACTTCCATACTACACAGCACTGCCTGCTCTTCCAGAGATCCTGAGTTCAATTCCCAGCAATCACATGGTGCCCTCTTCACACATACAGGCTTACATGTAGGCACTGTATAAATAATAAATAAACCTTAAAAAAAAACCCAAAGAGGTGTGGCCTTTTAGAAGGACGTGTGGGTTTGCTTGTTTCCCCCCACCCCCCGCATCACTACCGTGGATCAAGATGTGAGCTCTCAGCTGTTCTTTCATAACACCATTATGAACCCTAACCATGCGAAACTGTAAGCCAAATTCATTTCTTTTAGAAGTTGCCCTAGTTATAGTGTTTCAGCACAGCAACAGACAAGTAACTAAACACCATCCTTCCAGTGCCCTCTTTATCTCTTAAATAACAACTTTCTCTAGAAATTTCTTTCTATTTGCAAGGTACTTTTACTATCTTAGAAGCTCAATCAGGAATCACCCAAGACAAATGCACACACACACACAATTTAGTAACTTAAAGTTCAAATAAAGATCTAAATTAGACCTACTACAGAAAACATGATTTCACAGTACTATCTGGAGTACAGACAAATTACTAGTAGCTACACTGTAAGTTTTATATGATTTTAGAAATATCGTTGCCAACAAAAAATAATCTATCCAAATTCAAAGGAAAAAAAAATCAAGAGACAAGTCAAGCACTAGACACTGTCCAGTTAACACTCAAAAAGGTCTCAACAGGCCTTTTAGTAAGAGGAAAATCTCTTGTTGTTCTCTTGACAGCTACATGGATGGATGGATGGATGGATGGATGGATGGATGGATGGATGGATGGACAAGCACACACAAAATGTGTGTGTGTGTGTGTGTTATGCATGTCTGCATAGCTTTCAATATTCCTCACCATCTACTGAAGGAAATATATCAATTACTACTCATTGTGTGTTGATCAATTTAGAGTTCTCTCCAAAGACTCCTTCCACAATAATTGATTAATTATTCTCCAGTAAATGGCATGTCTGTCTAATTAACTGTATTGACTAGGCTAGAAAAACCAGATGGCTCTTTTGCCAGGATCCATAATAGAAGAGAAATAACTATTTTTATTTAATTAAACATAGCTCTTTAGTTTCCCTGACCTTTGTTAACAGGGGAAAAAATAAGATAGCACAACTTGTGGCACACTCCATTAGAGATCATTTCTAGAGAAGGGTTCGCTACTTGTGTAAATACAATTTACACAATGTGATTATACAATTTATTTATACTAGTACCTGACACAAATATTATCTAAAGCATTAAAGGAAATTTCTCTGGAAATGGGCAAGTGAGAGACTTAGTTGGTAATAAGACAAATAGAATTGCATTGGCTCTTAATGAAAACATACACATATGTACATGCAGAGGACAAGAGCATACACACATGCACACGCAGAGGATGAGAGCATAAGCCCATCACACGCAGAGGATGAGAGCACATGCACATGCACACGCAGGGGATGAGAGCATACGCACATGCACACCCAGGGGATGAGAGCATACGCACACGCAGAGGATGAGAGCATAAGCCCATCACACGCAGAGGACGAGAGCACATGCACATGCACACGCAGGGGATGAGAGCATAAGCCCATCACACGCAGAGGATGAGAGCACATGCACATGCACACGCAGGGGATGAGAGCATATGCACATGCACACGCAGAGGATGAGAGCACATGCACATGCACACCCAGGGGATGAGAGCATACGCACATGCACACCCAGGGGATGAGAGCATACGCACACGCAGAGGATGAGAGCATAAGCCCATCACACGCAGAGGACGAGAGCACATGCACATGCACACGCAGGGGATGAGAGAGCATACGCACACGCACACGTAGGGGATGAGAGCATACGCACATGCACACCCAGGGGATGAGAGCATATGCACATGCACACCCAGGGGATGAGAGCACATGCACACGCAGGGGATGAGAGAGCATACGCACACGCACACGCAGAGGATGAGAGCATACGCAGATGCACACACAGAGGATGAGAGCACACTCACATGCACACGCAGGGGATGAGAGCACACGCACATGCACACGCAGGGGATGAGAGCACACATGTATGTATACCCAGGGGATGAGTGCATATGCATATTCACACCCCAAAGAGGGACATATATGCATATTCATACCCTAAGAATAATAGTTTGGGCTGGGTGGTGGTGATGCACACCTTTAATCCCAGCACTTGGGAGGAGGAGGCAGTGGCAGGTGGATCTCTGAGAGTTTGATTGAGGTCAGTCTGGTTTACAGAGTGAGTTCCAGAACTGGTTTCACAGCTACTGAGAAACCTTGTCTCAAAAAACCAATAATAGTAATAATAATAATAATAATGATAATAATAGCTTCACATGTGAAATTATGTTATTTTTGTTGTTTTGGATCACTTGCCATTTCAGCTCTATTAAACTCCTGGAATTCTTTGGTTTATTAATAACCAAACTTTATGAGGTCTAAGTAGGAAAAATATGTTAATAAAGAAATATTCCATAACAGCAGCTGATAATATTCAAATAATCAGTAGGGAAGAAAACTTTTATAAAGAGTACTGTCTGATCAGCAGCTGCTGCTATAAGCCAGAAAAAGCTTGCCTTATTTGAAGACAAGAATTTGTATAAATTTATTTTGGAAATCCAGGTTTGGGCAGAAGCAGAATTAGTCAAATGGCATCAGTACCCAGTCTTCCTCACTAGCCACAGTTCTGACAGCCGGGGACTGGATTCTCTCTCTCACTCTAGCCCAACGATATTCATTATTCAAGGCAGGCTCTAAACATTCTCAAGAAGATGAATCTCCCTTTTCTTCAAAGCTTGAGGAAGCTGGAAAAAGAGGCAAAGCTATTGATTGACTGAGCCATATGTTGAAGGAGACTGGCAGGCAGAGCAGGAGCAGTATACCTGTCCTGCTTCATTAGTGTCTGTCCATACTCCTAGCTAAGTTCTCCTTCAAGGAGAACTGTTAGGTCGTGTTACCAGACCGCAGCAATTCCACTTATTCCTAACCTAAGAACAAATCCAGATTACCGTGTGTTCTTTTTCAGCCAAACAGTTATTAATTAGACCACTTCTAGAGGGCTTTCCCTGATTTCTAAGTTCTTAACTGAATCAGCAAATGGACTGCAGGATGAACCTCTTTGTTCAAGGTTGGTAATAGCTGAGCACCCAGATCCCAGAGGTCCGGGAAACCCTTATTATTATCTGCATATATTATTATGTGGTTATATGTACTTTGGCGGCGGGGGGTGGGTGGGTGGGCAGTGTGTGTGTGTTCTGTGTACCCTTGACTATCCTGGAACTCTGTAGACCAGGTTGGCCTCAAACTCAGAGGTCAGTACTCTGTCAAGAGCTGGGATTCAAGGCATGTTCCACTATAGCCCGTCAATATGCACTTTCTGACAGTGTTCATGGCTCTCAGATTTTCAAAATGGCCCAAGGTTTAAAAGAATTCAAAACAGCTGATTTAATAAGCAAGTTCTCTTCAATCTACCTCCCCACCTTGGTACTGAGGGTCAAATCTTAAGACCTCACATATGAAAGACAAGCATGCTATCATTGAGCTACATCCCTTCCTAGCCCTCCTTTAACTTTTTATTTGGGGATGGTAGAATCCTCCTGCCCCAGCCTCTGTGGCAGCTAGGACTACAGGTCTGCAACTGGTTAAAACAAAATCCTCTAAAATATTCACTCACAGAACATGGTTGCACATGTCTCTGATAGAGGTAAATGGATCCCCATGAGTTCGAGGCCAGCCTAGTCTATGTATCCAGTTCCAGGTCTGCCAGAGCCTCACAGTAAGACCATGTCTCAAGAAAACAAAACAATAAAACAAATAAAAAATATACTCCCAAGTGGCTGGGGAGATGGTCCAGAGGGGGAAAGCACTTGCCATGCTTGCAGATGCCCAGACCCCACATAAGAGTCACCTCTATTCTGGGTATGCCCCTAGAGGAAAAGGAAGGGCACGGGGGCCTCCCATTTCACACTTACACAGAAGAGGAGACCCCATCTCAAACAAGGAGGGAAGGTGAGGAAACAACACTTGGAGGCTGTCCTCCACAGAAGTGCTATGGCACACGGACACACACATAAAAACAAAAATTCCTTTAAAAATTCACTCCCTAAATAGTACATACAGGGAATTCATTGACCATACGCTCTGCAGTTCTTCCTCATTGGCCCATGAAGATCACTGGATCTTAGCAACACAGGAGGCAACATGACTGAGAAAAGGCAACAATCACAGGAAAGGAAGTGACTTTAATCCTGGGTTAGTCCTACACTGCCAGCCATTACAAATGACTCTTGGCCTTACTTTCAAGGAGGATGAAACCAATGCTACCTAGAGGTTACTATGTGAAGTCAAATACAAGAGAAAAAACAGGAAGCAAGGAAGTAGAAAAAATTAGCCAAATCACACAAAGCAAAGGATGGAACCTAAGAGTTAAATTTTCCTGTAGAAAAAGTCCTATGAAGAAGAACATATCACATGTAGGGTCAAATGAGTGTGTGTGCTGGGAGGAGCGGGGGACAGAGTCATAGAAAGTAGAGCTACAGTTTACAGGGCGGTCTCCAGTCTGCTGAGTTCTTACACAGACATCCTTGCCATCCATCCTACACGCACTACACCAACAGAGAGAGGGTGAGCAGTGACGTTATGTCTGAAGTCAGTTCACAAATTTGTGGTCATTTTGTTGGGCTCATGGGGTACAAAGACAACTCTTTGGAAGAAGAGGGCAAACAATTTCATTGCCATGATTTTGGGTGTCCTTGCCAACTGTCAAATCCACAAGAAAGAGATCCCAATGCTCTGTCCCCCTGTTGCTCAGCCTTTTCAGAATACTTGCCTATATTCCCCATTCCTCTTTCAGCAAGATAGAGACAAGCTGGCTTAGCCATTAATTGAGACTAAGAAGTTTTTAAATAATCAGCATGTCCATTTCCAGGTACCCAAGCTGTTAGCAGGAAAGCTGGACTCAGGCTAGGACAAGTGTCATTTAAAGAACTGTTCAAAAGAAAGCGATAAAAGGCAAGTTCTGCCTGAGTGTGCGCCAGCAGAGCCAGCAGGTGGAGTACGAACATTCTTTTAACCCTGGATACACATGGGACTACAGAGCTTAGAACAGAATGTAGCCAGTCCAGCTTCAGGAAGGAAACAACAAAATGTAAGGACTTGTGAAGAAGAGACAACTTCTGAGCTCAGGCAACTCCTAGAGGAGGATGCTGTTTAGCTGCAAGGTCACTCACTAGACCCTAAGACTAGGTGTACTTGCTGAAAATCAAGTCCAAAAATGGGGCGGTCAGCCTGTGCTTATAGATAACCTGTGCTGCTCAAGGGAGGATGCTGAGACTGGGGGATCATTTTAGGCCAAAAGTTCATGGTCACAACGTAGTGTTGATAAGTTTATTTAACTATGTAAAGACTTGTTACATTTGTTTATGCTGCATTTGTTTAGCGATGTAAAGATGTGTTGCTTTGCCTGCCGAAGGCATCTGATTGGTCTAATAAAAAAAGCTGAACAGCCAATATAAAGAAATAGGTGGGACTGCTGGGTAGAGAGAATAAATAGGAGGAGGAACCTAGGCTTGACAGAGAGGAGAGAGAATGAGAGAGAAAGAAAGAGACACACCTAGGGCCAGTCAATCAGGCAGCCACCAGTCAGCCAGACAAGGAGTAGGACATACAGAATGAAAGATAAAAAGCTCCAAGGCGGTATGTAGATGAAGAGAAACAGGTTAAATTACGTTATAAGAGCTAGTGGGATAAACATAAGGTCAAACATTCACAACTAATCATAAGCCTTCGTGTCATGATATGGAAGTTGGTTAGTGACCAAAAGAAAGCCTGCTACAATATAGTGAGACTGTGTCCAAAAAAAAAAAAAGCTCATATCTTTTCTTTTCTTAGGGTTTTGCTTCTATTGATATCCAGCAAACTAAATGCTACTGTAACCTAATCTAGCAGTGAATATTATTAAATTTGGATATTTCAAGTATACCACAGATAAACAAACCATGCATTTGTAGCCTAAAGCAGGGAAGTCAGACTATATAGAAAGCTTGGAATGAAATTCAAACCATGCAAGGTCATGTTAACTGGCCCACCATAACATTTACTGGAGCATAATAAATGTTCACCAAACATCTGTTTTATTAATTTTAAAAGGTATAAAGCTAGGAAATGTTTTCATTCACCCATTAATCAGACAGACCATGAAGCCAAACATGAGATAAAATTTACTGTGGAGTATGGCACAGAGATCTCATGGTGGCCCACATCAGAACACAGATAATACACAGATTTGCTCTATCACTACAATGAGGTATCAACTCCAGTGTTTCTAAAGAAAATCACCTTGTTTTGGCAACACAGGCTGCCATAGCAGTGATGGACCAAACAGTGGATGCTATCCTACTTTGACAGAACATAGGCTTTCCACTTAGCTAGCTTCCACTGCTTCTTAATGTATACTCCAGACACTAATATTTACAGTTTGTCTTACTTCACTCAACCATAGCACAAATGTTAGTTGTAGGCACACATGTGGCGATTTGGGCACCTTACCTTTCTGAACCTTAGCTTTCTCAAAGGGAAGAGTTGGTTCAGAATGATCTCTGAAAGCTCCGTGGTTAGAACTTAAAAGACACAAAATGGGCTCAGCATCATTTCATACTTTATTTCATGAGTCTAATTTTTCAAAATATTAATTTCATTTTGAGGCAAATGGACTACTCAGTGAACCCAGGATGGTAAAAAATAAAGATAAGTTCAGGCCTTCTGGCACAATATCTGGATCCATTCATGGGGCCTGACTAATCGCCTGTCTCAGATGGATGGGATCATCCATGTTCATCCATTCCTATTATGGAAATTCTCAAATTCCTCCCTGGGATGATTACCCAGCCTATGACTAAATGAAGAGTGCACAGCACAGTGCCCCAGGCTGTAGGAGTTTTCAGAGTATAGACATAGGAATGATGTCAACATAAGTATGGATGCAGTGGCAAATGCCTACAATCCTACCCACTTAGAAGGCTGAGACATGATTGCAAGTTTGAGGCCAATATATTGAGACCCTGTCCCAAACAACTTAAAAACAGCAAAAAAGATCCTGTCTGGACTAGAGAAAAAAAAAAAAACAACTCCCAGTTGTACAGATTGCAGTGAACTGGCTGCTGCTGAGTAAGCCCTGACTGTGGAAGCCAGAGCCTATGAATCACCTTTGAGAGACATGTTCCAAGACTAGGACAGTAAGTCTGTTTGGCACTTAAAACTGTTTGTACACTTAAAACTATAAGCTTAGTTGACGACTTTTCACTGGATTCGTTCAAATCAAGGCCTTTAAAATTTGACCAGGAGAAATGACTATCAATCCTGATTTACAGTTGTTGAAGCTTTCTGTCCAGAGCGCTAAATACCACATATTGATCAAAGTACTCAAGAGTCACTTTGGCAAGCATTTATTGTGCTCTTACTACATTCTAGGGCTTGGAGACAAGACAGTGATGGGTTAGCTATGTTCTTAGTCCCTAAGGAGTGAGCAGATATCAAACACAAATCTATTTCCTAATCCACTGGGTCAGACGTCTCTGATAATCTGCAAGGGAGATATAAGTAGGCTGAAGACTTATTAAAAGCCAGAGTCAATAACTTTTATAACCTGTTCATGCTAGAAAAACCATTTACTGTAATCAAAATGCAATGCAATTTATCAAAGACACTATAATGTCTCTATATAAATTCCCACTAGAATAAAAGTCATAATTATGTCAAATCTGAATAGAGAAAAATCAAAAGGCACTCAACGCTTTTTATCACTATATATTAATCTACAAGGCAAAACCCAGTCTTACGTTGAAAACACTTTACATGGCTCTGCTCTGGCAAACCCACCCAAGTGTCTCTGTACATGCTGAATATTTACGATCTACCAGATCATAGTTTCCCAATCAGGGAACACGTTCCCCTTTAAAGGGGCATTCGGCAGTGTCTGGCCATTTTTTTGTCTCTTAGGAAGACAAATAAGGATGACATTATTGACATCCATTGAGGAGAGGCCAGGGATGCTGCTACCCATCTCACAAAGCACAGAACAAACCATCATAGCCAAGACTCATCAGACCAAATACTCATAGTGCTAAGATTGAGACCATGGTCTTACATGCTCTACACTGCTCTACATTGCGGCAGAGGCCTTTGATGTGGGTGTTTTAAGGATACCATAAAGACAGGCTTCGGACGCTGATGTAGTCTGAAGAAAACGCAACATCTACATTTTTTTTTAACCTATTTCATCTTTCCTTCAGCCTATTTTCTTGGCAGTAAGAAGCTATTACATTTACTACATGTTCATATTCGTCAATGAGAAAAGAATTACATGCATAATAGGTTAAAAGATGATGGAAAAAGATTAACAAAAACAATGAACAAAGGAAAAAGGGAAGAGGAGGCCAAGTTGGCATTTCCACAGTAACACAAACCAAATCAGCCATTCTATATAACAGAAAGCTGAATCTGATCACTTCATCTCTAGAACATGACTTTTCTTTGCACTCAAGAGAAAACTTATGTCTCAAGGTGTGGCTCATAGAAACTTCTCTAGCATGCATGAAGCCTGGGTTCAGCCCCAAGAACAGCATCAATTATGCTTGGTGACTTACACCTATAACCTCAGCATGTGCTCAGGAAATGAGGAACGAGGATTAGCAAGTGTAAGGTTTTTCAGCTACATGGGGAGTTCTAGGCCAGTCCGAGCTATATAAAAGCCCACCTCAAAAAAAAAAAAAAAAAAAAAAAAAAAAAAAAAAAAAACCACCAAGTGGAGAGCTGGAGACATGGCTCAGTGGTCAAGAGCATTTACTACTTTTCTCAAAGGACCGGGGTTTGGTTCCTACCCATTAACTCTAGTTCCAGAGAATCCAAAGCCCTCTTCTAGCCTTTGTAGGCTCAAACATGCAAATGGTGCCCATATACTCACACACACACACACACACACACACACACACACACACACACGCAATTTTTTTTAAGTCTATAATACCCCCAGGCAAATAAAAAACAAAATCATTTAGGTTCTGTAGCCTTCCCTAGGAGACAACCCTTATCTAACTGAGGCCATCTAGTGGTGCTCAATGAGGATTTTAAATTAGTAGGCCCTAGGATTCAAACTGAGAATAAACCCTAAATTTGGGTATCTATTCTCTACCTATAAAAGGTGTCTATTTTAGGGGGCTGGAGAGATGGCTCAGAGATTAAGAGCACTGATTGCTCCTCCAGAGGTCCTGAGTTCCATTCCCAGCAATCACATGGTGGCTCACAGCCATCTATAATGAGATCTGGTGCCTTCTTCTGGCCTGCTGGCATACATGGAAGGAATGTTGTATACATAATAAATAAATAAAATCTAAAAAAATTTTTAAAAAAAGGTGTCTATTTTAGCCGGAGTGGAGGAGGGGGGCAGTGATGCATGCCTTTAATCCCAGCACTCGGGAGGCAGAAGCAGGCAGATTTCTGTGAGCTTGACTAAGGCCAGCCTTGTCTACAGAGTGAGTTCCAGGACAGCCGGGCTGCACTGAGAAACCCTGCCTTGAAAAACAAAACAACAAAAACAAAAACAAAAAATAAAACCAGGGTCTTTGGAGAGTCTCAAAGAATTCTTTCTTTTAAGCCTCTTTCCAAAAGCAAACAAACAAATATTTCTTTCTTTCTTTCTTTTTTTTTTTGGTTTTTCGAGACAGGGTTTCTCTGTGGTTTTGGAGCCAAACAAATATTTCTTAAGAGATGAGGGAGACTTTAGTTAATTGATTAATTAATTTGGGACAGTCTCACTGTGTAGACCTGGTGGGTGTGGAACACACTACGTAGATAAACAGCTGACTTCAAACCCACAGAGATTCATCTACCTCTGCCTCTCGATTACTGGTAGTAACGGTGTGTGCCACCACACCCAACTGCCTCTGTCAAATTTAATGTCAAAATTTGACATAGCTGATGGGTCCACAGCATTAATAGAGACTAGCATTTCTTTTTCCCCCTA